>NW_023416287.1:56173637-57564637 GCF_014176215.1 Rousettus aegyptiacus | reverse complement strand
GTGTATACTTATTACTATTTGCCAGAAGCCTAATTAGGTCAATTTTCCACCCTAGAAATAGGATCTGTGCCTGAGACTCCACTTTTGGAAGGATTTCTTATTTTATGGAAATTTCAAAACAATGGAATGACTTGTCCTAAAGAGGAAAAAAAAATTCATTTTAGTTCCTGCACCCCTTTCAAATAACATTTATTGTTGTTAGCTTTTTTTGTGTCGATTACAAAAGTATTACAGATTCATCATAGAAAATTTGGAAAATTCAGTAAAGCACAAACAACATTTTGGTCTCACCGTTTAGCGATAGCTACGAACATTTTTCTTTAAACGGTAATGGGGGGTCGTGAACTGTTTTGTCAGCTGCTTTCTTTCATTCTTCTACTTTTTGACAGCTACTGTCCTCTCCTCTAGAGGTGGTCGCAGCCCTCCCTTCTCTGACCTAGTTCCTCCCCCAGTCTTTCACATTCCTTCCGCCAGCAACATACTGCCCTGCCCACTGCGAGTCTGCGAGGACTAAGGCGGCACGGCCCCTTTAAGAGCCGGGCAGGGCTGGGGGGCGGTCCCCGCGCCGATTGGTGGAACTCGGGGCCACGTGGCGGTCCTGGCCGCTGAGGCGGCGGCCCAACTCCAGCGGCTGCTGTGGGAATCCCGCGGGGTCCGCGGGAAGGGCTGCAAGTTGACAGATGTGCATGGGGAGGTGCCTGGTCGGCCTTACCTTTTGTACCTGCTATCTGGCTTTTTACCTCACGAACAAGGTGAGGGGGACGGGAGCGGGGAGGGAAGGATTGCACGTGAGAGATTTGAGCCCCGTAATTGTACGTGGAACAAATGCAATCTCCAGTTTTTTATCTGCTTTTTTTTCCTTGATGGTGATGGAGAAGAAACCGACTCTTGTGTGGGATGTTCTTTTAAAAATAGCATCTGTTGAACTGTACTGCCCTGTTTCCCGTCCTGTGTAAAGCATCCTGTACGTCTCCTGGGAAACCGAATTTTTTGACTGGTGATTTTGCAGGAACTTAATTTTGGGCTGTATGAAGTACTTTTAAGAGAAAGAAAAAAAATTGGCTCCAGTTTCCTCGGGGAAGAAAGAATAGGAGAAGAAATCAAACTCACCTGCCCCAGAACCTCACAAGATTCTAGAAGCTTTTAAGAGATCCATCCATTGCCATCTCCGCTGTAAACCATTGATTTCTAAACACTTCCAGGATATTCAAGAGTTTTTCGTGGAATTATTTTTTAAAATAAATTTTAAACTTAAGTTTTCTAAAGTAATATCCTGGGACCTTTTTTATGATGAGGCAGAAAAGCAAATTGTACCATTTGTTTTAAGAGTGGGAAGCTAGCCTTGGATTTGGTACATGCAAGGAAATATTGGACCCTTGAGGGGTAAAGTGGGGCATTAACCCTTGTTCTGAACTCTGGGATGGTCACCAAGTCAAAATTGTGATACTAGGCCCAGGACCATCTTCCCCCATTGTAGGGTTTTTACTGCTTTCTCTACCCACTCTCCCCTCTGCCACCAAAAATAACCAAAAAACAAAAAACAAAAACAAAAACCACTCTTGCTCTCTGGGAAAGAACCATTAACAAACAGTATTTTCTTATACTATCTATCTTAATGTGAGTAGCTGTCTTCAGTATATTCAGAGGATGCTACTGAAGCCCCTTTGCCCTGACCAGTTGATATTTAGTTAAAGATCCACTAATACCATCTTGCTGTGAAGCAGTGATGGGTTTGCATCCTGGTTTCACATACTTTGCCTTTGGGACTTTAATCTCTCTAAACCTAAATATTTAAAATTTAAAATTTAAATTTAAAATGGGATTAAAAAGTTCACTTCAAAGGGTTGTTGTTTATAAGGTGGTTGGTGATGTGTCCAATATCACAGTACATGCACCATAAAGTAAGTGATAGTTATTCTAAAAGAAGGGAAGGAAGGAAAGAAAGATAGCTTTTTGCTTATGATATGACAGAGTAATCATTAGCTTTTAACAGATTTGTTTTTTCTTTATGGGGCAGGGAGCTGAACTAAAAGATTTTTGTGTGTGTGTATCATCTATTTAGGAATATGTAAATTTGTGAAATCCTGGCCTTTTCATTTAACTATTTTAGTTTAGCAAACTTGATGGATATATTGATAATGTTACAATTTTAAACAGAATGACCTTTCTTTTATTTCCATATAATCATTGGATGAGGCAGGGTAACACATTCTTCATGATAGCCCACAAGTCATGGCATTGGCTAAGAAAAAAAATGTGTATCTAAGCAAAAAATTCCAGCAGGCATAGGATTTACTTCACCAAAATTTATACCCCCTCTGGATGCACATTTGCATCTGAGGCATTATTTTTGTATTGGGACACCACAGCATTTAATAATTAATGTAATTATGACTGAGTACCTTCTATGTGCATCATGTTGCAAGGTGCTAGATAAAAATAAACCAAATCCTCATGTTCCTCAGAATATCTAATTTGAGTTGTAGAAATCATAGATTTCCAAAGACCCTCAGAATTTAAGCAATAAGACATCCTTCTGCATTTTCCATGATGGCTTGGAGTGCTTTGATTTAGGGCTCTTGGGAAATATTGGGAGCTAGATGGAGAGTAGGAGAACAGCAGAAGGCAGGGAAAAGGGGAGATGAGGAGACTGTATAAAAAGGAATAAGGAGGTGAAGTCAAGAGTGGTGGAGAGCAGATGTGAGGGCCAGGTAGGGATGGGAAAAATGGTTGTACATAACAGGATTCTGGAAGGAACTTAGTAAGTCTTAGATTAAGCCATTGTTTTATCTTCTCAACCAGGACAGTCACCCTTCCAGCAGCCAAGGCGAGTGGGCTTGGATCAAGTAGAGGTCAAATAGGAAAGGAGCTGTGCAGTGGGCACCCCATGGGTATTTTCTCCTGCACCTAATCTCTGCCAAATGAATTTTCTTTTGAATTAGTGAAGATTTTGTGTGTGTGTGTGTGTGTGTGTCCAACACAGGATCTTTTCTTCTAGTTTTTAGAAGACTCTCTATTAGTTTCTTTATTTTCAGATTTCTCTGTGTAGTTTTCTCCTCAAACTATTTCCTTCTCTATTTGTAGAAAGAAAATTTATGTTAAAATCTTTGTACATCTTAGATTAATCCCTTAGTCTATTACTGTTTAAAAGGATGGTTGATTTTTGTTCAGAGTTTGAACAACAAGTGTTCTGGCTTTCCTCACCTGGCTGGCCCAGTCAGGGTAGTATCCATTCTGTGGGAGGTTCCAGCAATAATTGGACCTACGGCCCAGGCAGCCATCTGTTACCCTCCAACCTGTGTGAGGTTCCAGCAGTAACTTGGTCTAGGGTTCAGGGCAGCCACCTGTCCTTCCCCTCATAGCTAACAAGCCTTCAGTATGGATGCAAAGTCCACATCTATTCTCCTTTCAAAGTCTCCCAAATTGCTCTTTCTTTTTCCTGGAGAAGCTCTTACTGCTCTTCTACCAAATAGCATTTTGCTCTGAGTGACATTTTTTAAAATATAAGGGACTGCTGAAAAAAGAAATATTTAGGACTTAAGATTTCCCTTGTTAGAGATTTCTTTTTTTCCTTTTTTTTCTCACTGTTTTTAAGCAAGGAGAAGAGAGAACTTGAGCATTTTCTATCTCCCTCAGTATCTAGAACAAAGCTCAGCACACAATAAACTAAGTAAATATATATTTTTTCTCTTCACAAAAGTTAAGGGTGATGCAGGACATGGCCCAAATGTTCACTCAATCCTTTCTCTATCTCTATTTTAGAATGACAATATCAGGGAAAGTGGGGAGGAACATATTGAATTATGTGAATAAATAGGCTTCAGAGAAGAATATAGGTTTATTTCTAATAAATACAGACCAATGCACAAGCAGTTAGCCAGAATTGTGTTTAGGGCAATTACATGTAGGCTAACCCACAGGGAAAAAATAGATATATAAACTTGCCCAACACTAATCTATACCATTTTTTAAATCATGTGAAGAATCAGTAGAGTCCTTGCCTAAAGCCATTTAATAATAGAAAAAGTAGCAAAAAAGATACCCAGAAAGGTAGAATACAATACCTAGATACTAGAAAACAAAAAACAAAACCCCCCAAATGGAAGGAAAACAAAGGGGAGACCGGGATGCAGTTCTTACTCCAAGAGAGACAAAGAAAGGGGTTGGATTTTTAGATAAACTGGACAGTAGATAAAGTGGATACCCTGAGAAAACAGACTACATTTAGGGGAGTTGTCCGGTTTTCTCCTGAGTTCCTACGGTTACAACATGACACTTCTGCAGTCTGGGAAGATGCTGAGAGGTCAGCTATCCCAACATCAGACCCAGCTGCTGCCCCACTTTGCTTGTAGTACTGGTTCCATTCCCCAACTGAGATAGTCATGCTTCTGGTGATGCTGGGGAAAAGCAGGCCCACTCTCTTTAGTATAACTTGGAAGGTATGACTTGCCCCGTGTGTGGTTTTGGTTGGGAGGGGACAGGAACTTGAAACTTGAATATACTTATATGTTTCTTTGGTAGGGATTTCTTTGATTATTTGTCTATTGATTTTCTATAATTTAAAAATGTCCATTAATCCGGTATTTGTTTTTCAGTATGTCCTGTCTGTCTTGAAATTTACCTACCCTACATTGTTCCAAGGGTAAGTGTATTTTATGCTGTTCATACATTTTTGTAGGAAATATCCAACTAGCATCAATAAATGCACTTTGAAATATTTTTGATGGCTGCATAGATTTTTCACCAAATATATATACTATAATTTTTTTTTTAGCCATTCTATTAATGGGCATTTAAATTTCATCCTTTTTGAGAGTGTAAAAACAACAGTGTTATCAGACATTTCTTTGTATTCAACTCTGCCCAATTTCCAAATATTTCTTTGGAATAGATTCCTACATAAGAAATTTGGATTAAATAACTTATTTAGTATTTTTCTTGAATATTAACAAAATTTTTACCAAAAATGTTTTACCAATTTATGTTGTTACCCATCCTGAATGTGAAGTTTCTATAACATCATACTCAAACTATGAGTATTTTTCTTCTTTCTACTGATTTCATTAGCCCAAAAGGGAATCACATTGTTTTTATCTTATCATTTCTTAATTATTCATGAAGTGAGACAGTTTTGTTATGTCTATTATTGATCTTTTTTCAGTGAATTATCTATTTGTGCCTTTTATCCTTTTATTTTTACTACAGTTTTTAGTATTTTTCATATTTTAAGGATGCCAACCACTTTTCCATTATGTTTATTGGAAATTTTTATTTTTTGCAGTTTGTTCTTTGCCTTGTCATTTTGTTGAAAATTATTTTGATTATTTAAATATTTTTTAAAACGTGACATTGTAAAAAATGTATTATTTGACCACAATAATGAAGCAACAGAGAGAGCTGCAGATGACTTCAATGTGTTCTTGTGACTGAGGGATGCTATTAGAAAGACAATAGAAGGAAAAAAATGGTGTAGGGTCAGTCAATAGTCTAGGTATCTGTAGGAGCAGGACGGAGTGCTCTGACATTCACATTTCTCTTTTTCACCTCGTCCTCACCATCTTTTCATTTTTTAAATGGTTTATTTTTATAGAGGAAAATATATTACTAGTTGCTTTGTGATTACTACCATTGCCTTTATGTTTATTCCTCTCCGTTACAAGATCACGTAGACATTCACCTCCATTTTGTTAAAGCTTTATTCAATTCTTGGTCATTGCTTGTTTATTTTAGTATATGGTGCAATGTGAAGAAATTGTTCCTCCTCTTGTAATTTCATTTCTACTAGCTCCATTTATTATATTTTATTGTTTAATGCTTCCTTCGTCTTTGAGTTGTTAATATAATTTATAAGGTTGTTTTTCTAGGGTCTATTTTTTGTTATTTGGTAATAAACTTTTTCTTTAGCTTTGTTTTAGAAATTATCTTGGTAATAAATTTTTTCTTTAGCTTTTTAAAAATTACAGTTGACATACAATATTATATTAGTTTTCAACTGTACAACATATTGTATAAACATTTATATAACTTAAGAAGTGATAATCCCAAAAAAGTCTGGTATAGAGTCAATTTTTTAGATACTTATTTGTCAGCTCTTATGGGAAGGGGCTAGTGCTACATCGTTTTTAATTATTATAGCATATAAGTATGTGATAGAGCTCATCATTCTTCATTCTTATTACTTTTTTTTTTATATTACACAAATGCAAACAAAAAAGCAGGGGTCATGATCTTAATGTCAGACAAGGTTGAATTCAAGACATAAAGCATTAAACAAGTGAAGAAAGACATGTTATATGCTAAAGCATGCAGTTCAAAATGAAAAGACATTATAATATTGGAATATGTAGCTCAAAATTAAAATGAAATAGGGATGAATACCTATACCAGCCAAACAACAGGGCATCATTTATCAAACAAAAAGTGCAGGAATCCCAGGGATAAATAGAAATATATAGTAATAGTACACAATTTACTATTTTCCATTACAGTTCAATTGGGCAAATAAAAAGCTAGCATATTTATGTGCTCAATAATACAATTAATAGGTAAATATCAAATGCTATATCTTGAAAATAGAGATTTTGTCCTCATATGCCCACGGAATATTCACTGTGAATAAAAGAGCAGTAATTTTCAAAAAGTAGCAATCCCAGTGCACTAAAATTAGATCTTAATATCAAATACAAAAATCCCTACCTGCAAATGGCTTTTGGACATATTCTTCACTCATAAGGAAAATATAATTGGAAACTATATTGAGATATAGTATTTTACCTATAATATTTCCCAAATAAAATTTCAAAATTTGATGATTGCATTGGCGAGAATGTAGAAACAGGTACTCTCATACATTGATCATGGGCTGGCAAATTGCTACAATATTTATGAATGGCACTTTGGCAGTAAATAACAATATTGCAACAGTTTAAGTGTTTTAATTTAGGAATTCCAGTTCCAGGAATTTGCCTGAGAGGTTTACTTGCATTTACATCAATGAAATATGTACAAAGATATTCATGTGAAACATTACTGCTCTGTTTACAACAGCAAGCGTTTTTTTTAAATGCCTGCAGCATCTGGCATTCCAAGGCGGTCTCCCATACAAGTACTAACCAGGTCCAACCCTGCTTAGCTTCCGAGATCAGACGAGATCGAACATGTTCAGGGTGGCATGGCCGTAGACAGCAAGCATTTTTAAATAAACTAATTTTTACCTATCTAGAACCAATTAAATAAATTATATTGTATTCTTAGTGGAATACCATTCAAATATTAAAACATAATAAACTCATGTATTGACATGGAAAGTTTCTTCAGGATGCATTTAATGGGTAGCAAAAGCAAGTTCATTACAGTATAATATACTACCATCTGTGGAAATGTGATTATAAATAGGATAAAGTGGAAATGGTGCTGATAATGGATAGGGAATGAAAGAACACTTTTCATTACTTTTTTATTCATTTAGATTTTTGTTCTTTATATTATCACTGATATGTTATTTTTTTTTCTTGCATGTTATTTTTTAAAAAAATTATTTATATTATGGTGACAGTGGTTAATGAAATCTAATAAGTTTCAGAAGTACTTTGTGAAGTTTTTCTGTAATATTTCATAGGAAAACTTTTAAAATATTGTTTATGATTATGTATACTTCTGTCACTAAAGCTGGGATATTGTGAATCAGAATTGTTTTCTGGTCCTAATTGTCCCTCCAGGTAAAGAGATTTATGTGCGAAAGGATGATCTTTACATCTGAATTGCCTTTCCCTCTTCTTGTTTGTGGATAGGTCAGACTGAATATACCTTCCCTCCAAAAAATGTAGAAGCCTCAAATGCACTAGTTTTAAAAAAAATCCATTTTGTCACTGGAGGATCCCCAATGCCTAGAATAATTTTTGTCACATAGGAGGTACACAATAGGGCAGAGTAACTCATTCTACAAATATTTATTGGGAGCATACTATGTGCCAGCCACTGCTCTAGACACTTAAGATTTATCAGTGAAGAAAACAAAGCTCCCTGCCATTGTTAGCTTGTTTTTCTCTTCTGCCTGTCCTTAAATTTACCTGCAATGAATGGTACCCTCTGTTCAGTTGACTCACTCAGAAACCTGGTAGTTATTCTTGATTCCTTTGTCTCCTTCATCTCTAAAATGAAGTTAACCACTAGGGCCTAAACATGGTTAGAATCTGTCCACCTTCTTCCTCCAATAGCCCCTTCCTGGGACACTGTCATCTCAAATTACCCTAACAACTCTTAACTTTCTTTTTGGCCCCTGGTCTTGCATCTCTCAGACATTCTCTCCCTTGTAAAGTGAAGGTGCTTTCCCAAATGTAATTCTTTATTATGGGAGCTGTCCTGCCCATCATAGGAAGCTTATCAGCATCACTTGCTTCTCCTCACCAGGTACCAGTAGCAACCTTCCCTTCTTCCACCTCTAGCTGTGACAACAAAAAATGTCTGCAGATACTACCAAATATCCTCTGGGAGGAAAAAAACCATTTGGCTGAGAACCACTGTTCTAGACCAAGCTGTTTGAGGGCACGACCCATATCTGTTCTGCCTGTCAGTGAGGGCTTCACAAAGGAGACATAAAACCTGGATCTTTTTGGATAAGCAGGTGTTCACCAACATACAAGAAGCTGTGAAGAACGTTATAGGTCAAGAGAACAAACAGCATGTAGAAACTGTAATGTTGTAATACATGGGTGGTGTCTCAAGTCATAACTAAAAACAAGGTTTTGAAATTTATGAATGATTCATCTAAAATAAAAAAGCAGTTAGAATGAAACAGGATGAAGTTATGCCTACAATTCCCCTTTCATTCATTTGGTATTTTGCCACGCTTTCTGCATTGCAAGAGGGAAGGATGTTCATTTTATAACCTGTGCTCCGCCCTGAACACTGCATGCTGAGGAAGTATGTCTCACATGAGCTTTGTGACACTAAGTTTATTGTAGCAGAAAAGAAGCTGAGGACTGCTATCTGCAGCAGTGGGAAGAATCAACCATTTTTAAAACAAGCAAAAACATAATTAAGTTTGCATTTTAGAAAAAACCCTCTGGCTGCAAGATAAAGAATGGATGGGGTGGGACAACCCTGGGGAGAGGGCACTAGTGCTGTGGTTCAAGAGTGAGATGATGAGTCAGCATTAGGCAGAGGTATGCGGCATGGACAGGAAGACTTCAGCTTTGAGAGCTGTTATGGGGATAAAATCAATAGTGTTTTGCTACTAAATGAGGGAGGTGAAGATGAAAGAAGGGCTAGGATGACAGCTAGGATTCTGGTTTGGCTGTTTAGGGAAAGTAGGAGGATGATCAAGATGGATGGGGGAAGTTCAAGGTAATGTTTTAGGCATGTTATATTTGGGAGCTTGTGGGGTATCTGAGTGAGAAAGGAAAGTGGGAATCATCTGCAGTGGAAAAAGAAGTAGCTGTGAGTGAGGTTGTTTAGGGAAAGTCTAGAATAAGAAAAGAGTACCAGTGTCAGCACTTAATGGTATAGCTGGATTCAAGGGAATAATAGAAGCTGAGAAGGGCAGGTCTGAGAATTGCGATGATATTTAGGAGAGAGTGGGAAAAAACCTAAGAAGGATTGGGTGTGTATGTTTGAGTCGGTCAGCAGTTCTTCCAGGGCTAGATGGCTTTTGAGACTATGGCACTCTGTCAAATTCAGGTTACAAAAATAAATAAAAATAAATAAAAATTTCAAAAAAATTCAGATTGGCCCTTATCTTTTTCAGGTGGCAGACGTTAATTGGTGGACTTTTGCTTCATGTATCGTGGAAACTGGGCTGGGCTGAGATCAGCAGCAGTTCAAGGTAGAACAACCTCTTCTGTGTTTGATTCATGATTCATACCCTGCTTCCTTTTTACATTACTTAATTTCTTATGGTTTTACATTGGGAAACACGGATGTTCAGTCTCTTAGTTCCCTTTTAACCTTGAGGTTCAATGATTTTATAATCAAATAGAAGTTAAGTAGTGTTTTTCTGGTTAGTAATGCCACTAATATAATATAATATAATATGAAAATTAATTGAGATACAATTTATGATACAACATTAATTAGGCTTTGTTTTTCATCATAAGACCAGTATAAATGCATTTTTTTAAAAAAAACTTTAAACATTTTTTTGGTAATTTTTAAATTTTGAAATTATTTCTGACACTTAGGAATTCATACACACTTCCATACTCTTTGCCCAGATTCCCCAATTATGTTATCCCGCTTCTTCTGTAATTTTTTTATTTATGCCGATATATATATATATATATATGCACTTTTTTTCTGAACTATTTGAGAGTAAGGCGCCTCTTTACTTCTAAATTCTTTAGCATGTATTTCCTAAGAGCAGGGATACTTCTTTTATATGACTAGAGTACAGTTATCAAAATCAGGAAATTGCCACTGATACAATGCTATTATGTCATCTACAGACCAAATTCATATTTTGCAAATTTTCTCAATAATATTCTTTATAACTCTTTTCCCTGTCCCACACCCCCAAATCCTGATCCAGGGTCCAATTTATATCACACATTACGTTAATTGTTATGATTATATTGAGACAGCTTTTCAAATATATTTAAAAGAAACCTCAAAGACCATGACATTTTTCAGCCAAAATTATAATCCTGCCTGACGTAGATAAATCCTCATGATTCTTTGAGACTCTCATGTCTCATGCCTCACCTGAAATGATGCACAAAATGAAAAGAAAATGAAATCAAGGTTTATATGAATAAGGTAAACATCTCTATTGAATGATCAGGCCAAGTCATTTACCTTGTGGTCCAAGTTATCTGCCCAGCTTCTCTTCAGATTAACTGTTTAATGGCTAAGTTACCCCTTTGCTTGGCTCTCTGGAGAAGCTTTGAAAATATGTCCAGTATAAATATTAGAAAATTTGGCTTCTTCTGAAGATATGAAACTAGAGGAGAAGAAACTAGTATTAAGAGGCTTTATGGAGGAAAGGCCCCGGGAACATAAGGTGTGGATTAATTTTCCTGACCCGATTACATCATAGTCCATCATAGTCCATATGCTGAAAGAACATTTCGCTCAAGATGCTCAACTAATCCAAAGGAGTAGTTCATTAGTCATGATTTTCCATTTCCATGGTATACTGTCCTCAACTTGGTCAAATAAAGATACATTTCAGATTTTATACGTCATGTTAAGCATAAGTGTTACTTTATGCTCCGTTGTTATGCTAGATGATAATTCAGTGAGAACTGGGTATCCATTTAAACAAATATGGGCCCTGACTTCACAAGGCCCATGGTAGTTCTAATATTTTGTTACATAATGAAGCATTCTGACTCCAAATGTTTGAATTTATTCCTCCACAGAAGTAAGAGATTGGACTGGAATGAGGGACTTGTGATTTTGGACTGGGGTTCTGCAGTCCAAAATCTGATGGGTTTTCCACTCTTGCAACGTTCCTGACCATAATTATCTTATAATTTTTGATGCAAATTATTTACTTATTAAAAGCAGTCTTTTAAAAATTACCTTAGTCATGTTTCCTTAAAAACAATGCCATTATTCATGCTTAAAATTATTTGTATATAATAAAAACAGCATGAAATGTACCATTTATTAACAATTTTTAAGTGTACAATTCAGTAGCATTTAGGACAGTCGTACTGTTGCATGATCATTATTACTGTCCATTTTCAGAACTTTTTCATCATCCCAAACAGAAATTCTGTACCCATTAAACAATAACTCCCCATTCTCCCTTTCCTTTAGCTTTTGGTAAACCACGATTCTACTTTCTATATCTATGATTTTGCCTATTCCTGTTACCCCATTTAAGTAGAATCATATAATACTTGTCTTTTTGTGACTGGCTTTTTTCACTTAGCATATTGTCTTCAAGTTTTATTTACTGTAGCATGTGTTAGAATTTCATTCCATTTTAAGGCTGAATATATTCCATTTTATATGTATACCATATTACATAGCACATTTTGTTTATCCATTCATCTGTTGATGGAATTCTTTATACATTTGTTGTGTTTTTTTTGGGTGGAGAGAGGAATGACTAATAGAACTGGGCAAAGTCAAAGATTCTCTCCTTGGCAGAAGTGGGCCTCTGACAGTAGAAGTTTGAGACCTACTATACACTTTTGTCCTTTGAACTCACATGATGCCAGGTGCTATCATCTCAGAAGATCCGTGACCATATCCCTTTCAGGTTCCTTGCAAAACTACTTAGACACCTTTTCACCTCTATCTCCCGGACTTCCTTAGGTGGTTTCTTAGCCACACATATGGTGTCAGCTCAGTTAAGCTTCCTGGCCAAGATCCCAGTGTCTTAGTTATGAGTGGATCTTGTGGTTAATACCTGTGACACATCTTGGGATTTCCAGTTGCCACATGGACCTTGGCAAATGGGAGTTGCCAAATGACTAATGGCAAGGACCCAGCACTTGTGTTCTTTTGTGTATGGCCGAGCTGGGTTTGTGTTTGTCGTGCTACTGTTTCCTACTGGGCTTGGCTGTTTAGGGAAACAAAGCCCAGCTTTGTGGTGTGACCATGAACTTGCACAGAGATAGCAGATGTTGAGTTCTACTAAAAATGAAAACAACAGCATGAAATTGGTTTGGAGTCCCCGAGGTCATCGTGGAGAGAGGATTACAATGGTGGGGTTGAAGGATGGGTCCCAAATTGGTACTTGATAACATATGCCACAGAGACTTCACCAAGATTGTCCTTATAGCCTGGAGTAGAGCAGAATACCAGATTCCCTCTCAAACAAGTTACAAAACCTGGCACCATATTTCTTATGTTGCAAAGAGGCTACATCTGCTGTGTCAGTCTCTGACTACATCATGTATTGACTCCACCGAGTGACCTGGTGGAATAATTCTCCTCCCAGGATGTTTTCCTGGCAACTAGTTATTCTCACCAACTGTTGGATGATGCCCGTGAAGGGTTCTGTCTTGGGAGAAACAGCACCGATTTCCAGCTACAAGCTTGTCATTACATGGCAGCTACTGCTGTTGCCAAGCCATTGCAGAATGTCGATGTGATTTTTCTGGCAGATGTTCGAGGCCTTTGCCGAAGGCTTTTTTTTTTTTTTTTTTTTAAATCTAAAATGTGATTCTAAAAGAACATGTGACCTGTTTCATCTGGTAACACAGCGATAACGCAGTGCCCTTTACAAGATTCTTGAACCATTGCTGAGGACAGACTCCGGTGTGATTTTACTGGAGACTTAACACATCCTCCAGTTGCTGTATTATGAGGCTACATGTTTAAATAAAAAACACTTTGAAAATAATTTGGAACCTGCTTGCTACTTTTCGTTCATGACACTTGAGAGAAAGTTTTTAGCTTTCAAGTTTTCAAGTATGAGAAGTTCTAAGTTCTATGCCACAATACCTTTGTGACTAGAGATTTCCAACAGATGAAGGCAAAGCCCCCAACTCTTAATTTTTCATTCAGAGTCTTTGTGGAGAACCATATTTTAAAAACCTCTGAATTAACCCAGCCCCATTCCTAAAGAAATGAAAAATGAGCCAATTAATTAGGATCCAGATTGTACCTGTTTTTATAAATTGGTTATTTAATTTTTTTATGTTTCATCAAAGCTACTGGTGGTTGAAATTTCCCAGGTATGTTTTAATGTGTTCATGTTCGAAGTGACTTGTAGGTTTATAAAAAGTTGTCTTTGCTCACAGAGGAAAGTTAGCACTCAAATTGATATGTTTTTGATATTTTTCCCTGTTGTTTTGTCTCCAGAGGAATGCTGTAAATATATATATAGAGATTACCATGGGGGGAAAGTAAAACCAGCTTCTAAAACTTCCTCAGGAAATGTGCTGAGAGCCACTGAAGGGATATAATACTAAATAAAATCTAGTCGATTTTGGTGTATTATTATGGTAGTTCCCAGGAGAAGAGTCCATGAGGCCAGAGATGATAAAAGGAAGAGATTTTTTCCCCCCTAGCTTTATTAAGATATAATTGACAAATAAAATTTTAACATATTTAAAGTGTACATTGTGGTGATTCGATATATGTATACATTGTGAAAGATTCCCACCAACCAATTAATTAACATATTCATCACCTCACATATTTACCTTTTTTTAAAATGAGGACATTTGAGTTGTACTCTCGTATCAAATTTCAGTGATATAACACGATATAATCAACTGTAGTTACCATAGACTCTCAGACCTTATTCATCTTATAGCTGAAAGTTTGTACCCTTTTACCAATGTCTCCCCAGCAACCAATTTCTACTTTGTTTCTAAGAGTTTAACTTTTTTTTTTTTCTTTAAGATTCCACATATAAGTGATGCCATGAAGTATTTGTCTTTTTCAGGACAGGAATTTTAACCTTTGATATGTGTAGGTCATGTCTATACTACCCAGTGGATAGGAATCTATTGAACTTGTGCTTTATTATAACCACACCTCATGTCCTTGTCACTCTGTGTCCAAACAGCCTGTTTCTGGCTTCTTTGCAAGGCTAAGCCAACACTATGCAATGTAAAACTCCTTAGACCTGAGATCACAGGTATTATATTTTGTGTATTAGCTTGGATTTTCTGTCACTGTGGATTGTATACTAGTGAAGTGCTTGTCCTGGAATTTCTTCCTCATATTTATTAGAAATGAGATCTGGATGTCTTCAGCCCTGCCTCATTTATTATTTGGGGACCTGGGAAACCTATATTTCCTTTTTCTTGTTTTGTCTTAGGTTCTTAGTACTAGTATCTCTTCTATTCTGTGCTGTCCCTGCAGTCTTATCTCCTAAGGCTCAGCAGCACATCCATCCCTGGTCCTCCCAGGGGAGGGGTTAGGTGCTTGGGTGGGGGTCACAGGGGGTGGTGACAGTGGAGGCTGCAAGTGGCAGCCTGAAGACTGCAGCAGAGTCAAGGCTGGAATTAGAGGGAAGGAGAGCAGTGGTCTTTCAAACAAGAAGGTGTTGGGACTTCGGAACTGGTTTCTTCGAAGCTCTTGTTGGCTTTCAGGGGTTGTCAGAACCTTACTGAAGGTGAGTAGATTTCTATTTCATCATGAACTGGGGCCATTACATGTTGAGAATCTCGGGCCAGTGAATGAAATGGGAAATGGGAGGAAATGACAGTTCTGAGCGCTTAGAACCAGTTATGAAAGTGCCTGAAAATGAAATGGAACTTTATAGAACTCAGTGTTAGTAATAGGGTCCTTTGTATCTAGCTTGGGGGCACTGTCTCACGTATGAAGCCTTGGGCATCCCAGCTCAAAAGTTTCAGAAGTGTGACCCAAGCTGCCTTATTGTAAACCAGGAGTCACCAAATAAGAGCTAGAGAGGAAGTGCTTTAGGCTTTGTGGGCCATACCGTCTGTCACAACTACTCAACTCTGTCCTTGTAGCACTAAAGCAGTCACAGTACATAAACAGACAGGTGTGGCTGTGTGCAAATAAAATGCTGCTTTCAAAACTAGACAGCAGGCAGGATTTGGCCCATGGCTGTGGTTTGCTGACTCCAACTCTTAAGTTAAGCTCTGTGACAAACAGTATTATCACAGGGTTCTTGGGTTCCAGTAATAGTAGGGCTGAACTTTGTCGAGGGAGTGTGACCCTCTGTGAGTCAGGAGACAAGTAAAGAGAGAAGGAGCAAGGTCTAAGAAAAGTAGGGAGGAAGAGGAAAAGGGAATAAGCCTCTTTGAGGACCATGTTCAGCAGTAATGGACCCCCCCGAAAAAAAAAAAAATCTAGGCATCTTCTGTAAGTTGTGAGTTAATATACGTGGAAGTCCTTGTAAACTGTAAAGCAAATGTAGACTTGACAATTATAAGATATTACTGTTTAGGCAACACCAATAACCAACAAATGAACCCCGGTATCTTTCTTCGTCTTGTTATTTTCATGTTTGGAAATTGGTTTTAGGTCCACTGGGTGTCAGTGTAACACAGAGTTTTCAAGAATTCAGCTCAAGGAGTCCTTTAGGCACCCGTGAACAGATAAACTTCTGAGTGTTTTCACAGAGCACTCAATAATGCATGCTCTATCTGAAAAACAAATGATTTAATTTAATTAGCCTTCACCTCAATAACAACAGTGTTATAATTCTTACCAACAGACTATTGTTAGCTTCTTGTAAAATGCTTTAACTACATCAGGGTTCTTAGGGACAGTAGAGTATGCACAAACAAAAAACAAGTCTACAACTCAAACAGGATGCAGTACTTGTGCTTATAAGTCATGTGAGATATAAACCATAAAACATGTAAGAAAAATTATGTATCACCACAATTTTTAAACCAGACCCCATGGCAATAGTTCTTCAACAGGGATTGCAGTCTGCAATTGTACCGTCTGTAATCTTTCTCCCTAGAGGTTGCTGTGAGATTCCTACACACACACACACACACACACACACACACACACACACACACACACACACTAACTGGCATGGTAGTTGCCCAGAGATCATGCACCACAGAGATTTAAGATTCTGCCAGGACCACCTCAGGATTTAATTCCACCTTGCCTCCTTTGTTGGCATGTAGGACAATGAAAGAATAAACAAGCATGGAGGCCCAGATGGTGCCTCCTTATGAATGAAAGGTGGAGAAAG
Source organism: Rousettus aegyptiacus (assembly GCF_014176215.1). Lineage (NCBI taxonomy): Eukaryota > Metazoa > Chordata > Mammalia > Chiroptera > Pteropodidae > Rousettus > Rousettus aegyptiacus. The sequence goes on along the minus strand of NW_023416287.1, from coordinate 57,548,046 downwards.
AAAGAGTGCGTTAATAAATCGTATGTGCCTCGTTTGTTCCTAATATGCAGGCCACTGGCTATCGTAGAATCATAATGTTATAGCTATAGAGGAGGGTATCTTAGTTCAAGCTGCTGTAACAAAAATACCATGGATCAGATTATGTGGCTTAAACAACAGAAATTTATTTCTCACAATCCTGGAGGCTGTTAAGTTCAAAATTAGTGTGCTAACATGGTTGGGGTCTGGTGAGGGCCTCTTCTTGATTTACAGATGGCTGCTTTCTTGCTGTATCCTCACATGACAGAGAGAGGTGGGAGGAGGAAAGGAGGAGAAGGGGGAGAGAGAGAGGAATGAAGGGAGGGAGGAAGAGAGAGATAGAAAGAGAGAAAGAGAGAAAGAGAGAGACAGAGAGAGAGAGAAACCAGAGAGAGCTGACTTCCTTTCTCTCTCTGGTCTCTTCTTCTAAGGGCACTAATTCCATCATGAGGGCTCCATCCTCATGTCCTGATTTCCTCCTAAACACCTCCACCTCCAAATACCATCATACTGGGAGTTAGGGTTCAACATATGAATTATGGTGGAACATAAACATGGAGTCTATGGCAGAGGGTGGATTAGTATAACCTCTTTGGAAGGTGATTTTATAACCAGTTACAAACTTTGATGCATGTATGTTTGAACAGCAGTTCCACTTCAGGGAATTTATTTTGAATATTGCTAAAATATCATGAATATGAGAAGAGAATATATTCAAGAATACCCATTATAGCATTAAAATAGTAGAAAATTGGGTTAACTTAAATATCCAGTAGTAGCCTAATATTTAATGATTAATAAAGGAGGATGGGGTTTTTTGTTTGTTTGTTTGTCCCCTCTTTAATTCCCCTCCCCCACTTCCACCCCTGACCTATGGATATTGCCATGTCTCCTTAAGAACTGGAACTCTGAAGGTGAGGCGTCTCCTCTCACGTGCTCGTGACTTGCACCCGGGGCCTGGCACACTGGGGGCCTGGCGAACCTGGGGTATGGTCTGTGGCTCCACCTGGAGCATGGGGATGGTTTCTTGACATGGAAAGGTGTTGAGTTAAGCAGATTATAAAACAATATATACAATAGGATCCCATTTTTGTTCAAGTGCTCATGTATGTGCCCGTGACACTGGAAGGAGACAGCAAGGTGTTGACAGTGATTATCTTAGGGTAGTAGAAATGTAATTTTAATGTTTTTCTTGATTATCTCTAATTTCAAGATTTTCTAGTGTGGAGAGGTACTACATTTTTAGGAGAAAAAGAGATCAATTATTATAGAAAAACAAAATAGCCTATATTCCAAGTTTCTAAGTTTATGTATATTGAAAAAAAACAAATTCGTTTGATTTTTCAATGCAGTTAGTTGTTTGTTGTCATAGTTATAGGTTATAACATGAGTGTTGTAAAAGTTTATTGAACTTGAAATTGTTTAAATTCCCCATTAGGGCCATTCCAAAGAGGCAGATGGAAGGATGTAGGCATTTTTTGCTTTTACACCTGCCCTTAAGAACTGAGTAGCTATAAGCACCAACAATTCTATTCAGAGTAAAGTCTCTGAAGAGTTCAAGAAAAACAGAGGAAGAAATGTGAATTGGGGTCACAACTGGAGTTTCTTGATATATTTTGTTGTTGTTTTCCCCTCATATCAGTCTGGAGAGGGATAGGAAAACATTTTTTTTTTTTTTAAGTTAGGAAAGTAATACGTGGTAATTCATTTAACAGATATTTGAGTGCCTACTGTATATACCAGGCATTGTTCTAGGTACACAGTGAATGAAACAGACAAAAATCTTTGCCCTCAACTAGCTTACATTCTAATTGAAGTAGATAAACAAGAAACAAATGAAAATGGAAGTGTATGATGTGTCAGGTGGTGATAAGTGTAGAGAAAAAATAAAGCTAGGTAAGGGAATAGGCGTGTGTGTGTGTTTGTACCAGTGGGTTATTTTATATTGGGTGAGTAAGAAAGACTCACAGATAAGATGACATTTGAGCAGAGATCTGAAGATGTGAGAAAGTGGGCCATACAGGTGTCCGAAGGAAGAGGGTTCCAGGCAGAGTACTATTCCACTTGTAAATGAAAACATCTGGGGTACTTTTAAATACCTCAAAGAGTATGCATATTTTTAAGGTTTTCTATAAGTGTAGCCATGGAGTACACATATACCCTCCAGAAAGATACCAATTTATATCTCAGGGCCAAATATGAAGGAATTGATTTCATGACCCTTATATTAGAAACTAACTTTAAAAATATCTAGTTTATTGGGCAAAACCTGGTATAGTGTTGTCTTAATTTAAAATTCTTTTATTATTAAGGAGGTTGAATAACTTTATATGTTTATTGGCCATTTGTATTTCGTGTGCATGTATGTGAGAGAGAGAGAGAGGGAGAGAGGGAAGAGAGGAGAGGAGATGAGAGCGGAGGGGAAAATTACCTGTTTTTGTCCACTAACTTTTTTTTCTTTGCCAGTAATCAAATTTTTTCTTACTGACTTGTAAGCATTCATTATACATTAAGGATATTAAACTCCAGCCTGTTTTCTATATTGCCACTATTTTTTCCTGGCTCGTCAATTATCTCTCAATTTTCTTTATGGTGTCTTTTGGCTATTTTGTTTAGGTAGATCTAGCAATCTTCCTTAATGGCTCTGTCCTTGGGATTATGTGTAGAAAAGCTAGAGGAGAACCTTTATTGAGTGTTTTGTTATTTTTAATGTGCCATGCACTGCCCCAAGTACTGCATATTCGCTCTCTTAGCTAATCTCAGTTGCTGTCTGAGCATTATTATCCCCATTTTATAAATGAAGAAAACTGAGTTCTTATTGCAAACTAGCTTTAGATTTGGGATATGAATCAATTAGCTTTAGAGTTGGGATATAAGTCTTCTATATGAAGGTTTGCCTGACCATGACCACAGAGACACGTTCCTTCCACTGCATACAACCTTCTGCTCTCTACTTATGCATCTTTCCTGCCCCTACCCCTAGATGACCTCTAGATGACCCCATCCTTAGGTCACCTGATCTAGAAGAAAGGGCACAGCCCACAGAAATGTGTGAAGTCTGTCCATCCCTTAGGGCGACTGGTTAAAGTTAGTCAGTTAATTGCTGGAATGTTCCTTGGGAGCAAAGAGAGCTAATTTTAATATCCAATGCTTTGAGTTACTATGTGAATGTTGTAAGATTATACTCTCTAATGTCCTAGACCAGGTATGATTTTTATCCCTGTTGCTATATCACTATAGGAAATAATCCTCAATTGTAGCTCCTCAGAGCTAGCCAGGATTTTAAAATGATAGTGCCATTTCTTCCTGAAGAAATGATTTAAAAATTATATACCAAGAGATGGCAAAAGCACAAAGAAGCATGGCCACCCTTGTAGCTTGTGTCTTCACCTTGTCCCCACGCTACCTGGGAAACTATGGAAAACTCAGTCGTTATGGGTTTTATTGGCCCCAGGTATAAATATACATTAATTTGCTTATTTTTTAAGTAAGGCTTTCCCTTTATATATTACTTGTTAACTAGTATCCCCTCCAATATTTTCTTGCATAAATGACACTTAACATACAACCTATGATATTCAGTAAAATGAGAACTTCGATACTTTGAAACAATATGAATGCAGAATCCTCCTCTATTTTTAATTATTTTTTCTCTTCCCCTCATCCTTTCACACTAGTCTTGCCCACACCTGTTTTGGCAGCATTTGCTCCAGTGATTCACGTTTATTCTTCTTAATAGCAGCTATAGTTTTATGTTGGTGTGTGGTGGAGGAAGGCAGCTGTCTCACTGATAAGTGACTGGGGACAGGGCCAAGAAAGAGCTTTGCAGCCAACCACTTCTGCAGGTGTCCAAAGTTCCACCATTAGGCTGTCAGCTTGAAGATGGACCCTGAGTAAGATAATAGTGAAAAACACAAGCACGAGTGGCCCTGTGCCTGGGTCATAGTCCCATATTTGCAGCCAAATGCTCACGTAGCTGCCTTGTAGCATCTCCCAGAAGTCTTTTTTGTCTAACTAGACCTGTGTATATTTTTTCTAATTAAAATTATGTCTTCGTATTTTAGGGTAGAAGGGTGAAAATACAAGATGTTCCTAGCTATATTTTCTTTTCCTCACATCCATGGCTACTCAGTGACCCTAATGCATCTTGGAGTAAATGATTCAGCAGGAGTTTTGTTTGAGAGGGGATGGAGCACAAATATTGGGGCCTCACTGACCTTACATTCCAAAGTCCTGGGCCTGCTGCAGCTAGGCCAGCTGCCATTTCACTCAGTGCACCCCTTCCTTCCTTGTCAGTGCTCCTTCGGTCTGTGCTCCCGGCTTTCTTCCGGTGCACAGCAGGCCATGGGCCTGGATCCTGTCTCCTGTGACCTTTAATGTCGGATAGGAAAGCCTTTTCTTAGAGGAGTAGCAATTGGCTGATGTTATGCTTGACCCATTAAGATGGAGGATGGCATCTCCTTTTCTCTGTTCACCTTTTGGTTGGAAGTGCAGACATTATTGTAGCAGGAGTAGTAATAACAGAGACCACTCCTCAGATTATTAGCTGCTTAGTCTGCTACCCAAGCAAAACCATGTGTTTATAGCTTATCTATTTATATGTCAATGTCTCCTATTGGATTATGAGGTCCTTGAGGGTAAAGTATGAAAGAGTGGTTAAAAACTGGGGCTTTGGAGTCAGACAGACCTGAATTCAAATTCTGGCTTTGCCATTATCAGCTCTTCTGCTCATAGGTGATTTACTTAAACTCTTTGTGCCTTAGTTTCCTCATATGTACAATGTAATACTTTCCTCATAAGATTATTGTGGAGATTTTAAAAAGATACAGTGTAGAAAACATTTAACATAGTGCCTGTTTTGTAGCAAGTGCTCAACAAATGTCAGCTGTGATGTTGTTATTAATTCTGGTGCTGTCACCACCTTCCAAGTTGCTATAAGTATTTGGTGAATGAATATATACAGGAAGTAGGGACTTACTAGAGACTGGAAACATTTTAATGCCATGTTCCCTGGGAAGTTGTACAAGAGCAGGTCTGATTATGGATGGAGTGCCTGCCCATGCTAATAAAATTAACAAAGATCATTTCTTGAGCAGGCACGGTCCCAGGAGAGCAGTTCATTGAGTTTAGTTGGGATTATTATGTTATATCCTGCTGGAATGGTTTCATTTATTTATATCTATTATTAGAATAACTCTGGGAACTTGAATTAGTAGACCAAATTCATTTGTAACTGATGGGGGAAGCAAGTTGTAACCCCAGTAAAAACTGGGATTTTATTTTTCTCAAGGAGAGCAAGATTTTAAACTGTAATAACAAAGCAGTTCTTGGTGAGGCCACAATCGAATCAAATCCTTAAAGATTCCTGGAACTGGCCTTCCAGGTTAATGGTTGAAGAAGTCAGCACATGGCCACCCAGCTCAAGTTCTAGCACTCTTTTATTTTTAAATTCTTTGACACTGTGGGGTTTGTTGTTGTTGTTGTTGTGATTCCATGGAGCTCTTTGATATATTGCCTAGGTAAATAGCTTTTTAAATTTTTTAATAATTCGGCATGGGTTCAAAACTTCTGGCTACTTAAATCCAAAGAATAATGTTCACCATCCCCTGAAAAATTAGATTTGTTCTTTCTCCAAACCTGCAGGAAGGTTTCTATCTCCAGCTCGTCTATGCCCTATTGTGTCTATGCCCTATTGTGGGATCAAATAACACTAGGCAGCTGACAGAGTGGCAGGCTGTAGGCAACATTGCTTTGTCAGCCTCCCATCACTCTCCGTGGATATAGACCACATCACACTTGAGACAATCAGGGATGTTTAGATAACCACTGTCACTGTATTTGATGTATCTGAAGGGTAATACCTTCTAGCTAGGTCTTTTGGACATAAAGTGACGGAAGTATTATGACTTCTTTTCCTCTTTGTAGATCTGATGTTTTGACATGGCTTCCTGCATCGGTGCTGTTTGTGGGTATGATCTATGCTGGTTCCAGAGCTTTGTCCAAATTGGTAAGTATTAGAGGTTTTGGGCGGGCAGCTCCTTTCTCTTCTACCCCTTTGCCTTTTAATTTATTGTGCCATTAGCTTTAACTATGGCATAGCTAAATTAGAGAACAAGCCTTGGACTAGAGACCAACATGGGGCCTTTTACCATCCCCCTTCCCCACTGAACTGAAGATAAACAGATAACATAGGAGGGCCAACTTGTTTTATAAGATGTAGAGGCACAGGTGGAGACGCAGAAAGAAAGAGTAGTGACATTTGTGGAGCCTGCCACAGACAGGGCCAGCCTGCTCTGCCTCAATGCAGGCTGTCCTCAGGAGCAGGGAGAGGGGGCTTAAGATGCTTCTTGCTTCTGGGGAACCATAACCCTGTCCATTGGTGATGTGGCCTGGGGCATGCTGAGCTCCGTCATGGGTGTACATGCCTGACACGGAGTTGACACCTAGTAACACGGGGATGCTGGTGAAACAAGTGTTCATTCTGGCCTCCTACCCCATCCCCCCAGGACTGAGCTCCTTAAAGATGGGAGATGTGAAGAAGAAACTTCTTCTAGTTACATTATATGGAACTCCAAAAACTGAATTATTTTGCCATGAAATGAGAATCTATTAAAGTCACCATTGACCAGAGACTCAGAACATGGCTTAAAAATTAGCAGCAGTAGTAATTCCTCTTCCTGTTTTGTGCTCTGACTACTGTTTTTATCAGAAAATGATTGCATTCCTTTTTGGGGGGGGAAATGCAAAATTTGCAAACCACTTTGGTCTTTTAATGCAAAGTTAATTGTTATGTTGGTCCCTTGGATCTCAGATATGAAAATAGTAAAAACAAACAAGCAAGGTATGCCTAACTGGATCACAATATTATTGTTAGGACATCTCCAAAGTTGCAAAATAGCTACTAAGAATTAATAGCAATAATTTCTAAATTAAATCATCATTTTTCTTTCATGATTTATAAGCTTAAGTAGATGGGATGATGTGTGTAGTGGGGGAGAAGCGTCCTGGGTGGGCCTTAGAAATGACCCATGGTGCACGTTGGTGCTCAGCCCAGACCGCAAGGCCTGTGCTGGCTTTCCGCTGCCTCTTTTATTTATTTATTTTTTTAATAATAGATGTTTAATAAAAACTTTTGTTGATTTGTTTGTTATATGAAAATACAAAAATGGCCACATATTTAGAAATCTGCAGAATTACAAAAGTAATGTCATTTTACAAGGGTCATGCATAACTTCAGACTCTTTGGTTCTACATATTAGAAAGCTCACAAACTTGTCTAAGTAAGAGAGAAATTCACTGGTTCATATAACTGAAAAGTCAGAGGGTAGCTACCAGCTTCAAGCAAGGCTTGATCCAGAGGTTCCAATGACATACTCAGAATTCAGTGTCTGTCTCTCTGTTTTTGCCCCGTTTCACAGCTAGGCTCTCCCCTCACAGGTGTTGTTGACTCTAGACTCACATCCTCATGATTTTAAGTCTAGTGGAAAGAGACTCTTTTCCTTGTAGCTCCTGCATGAGTTTCAGGATTTACTCTGATTGCATCTTAGGTCTAAAAGCTAACCAGGAGGATAGAATTATGCTGATTGGCTGGCCCTGAATCACTGAGCCAGTCACTGTGGCTGGAGAGACTCAGAGCACTGTTTAGCTAGCCCTCATCATACAGGATTCCTACCTGGATCTCACAGACTGTGAGAGGGTATGGCAGATCCTCAGTATTGTGATACTTTACCAAAAGAAGGGATAAGGATACTAGGTGGCCAAAAAATCTTCAAATATCATTGTAAATGTCAATCTAGTACATTCTCAGGCAGAGAGGGAGTTCAGTAACCTAGAACAATGCTTCTTGAAGTGTGATCCACCGGTGTTCTAGTCTGTGAGCTGTTACCTGTCCATGGGAGACTGTGCCAGAATGTACATCAACTTCAGCACTAAACATACTGTGTAGTTGAGCTAACTTTTTTTTTTTTTCTTACAGCAGTATTTCTTAGAGGGGAGCAATACATTGCTTTACATTCTGGTGTGAGCTTCTTATCTTCCTGAGGATGAGCACTTTGACCTAGAGCACAGCCTTCTTCAACAGGCAAAAAGAAGTGGCTGCAATTCAAACTCTTTGAGCAAAGGGAAACAACCAGAAACCCAGATATACCCAGTTAGGGAAGGAAGAGGACAGAAAGGAGACGAACATTGTTTTTTAGGTGAAATAACTTAACCCAGCATCTTTTCTTTGTTTTCTGAGTGTTTTCACACAATTGCTTAAAAATTCATAGAGTGGATTAAACACGAGGCACCCGTACAGCTTGTGTTATCTAGAAAACAGGCATCAATATGCTGGTGCCAAGCTGTCAGTTTAATGAATCCACAGGAATTGGGAGAAAAGTGCTCAGTTAAAATCTGTGGGTGTATTGTTATGCAAAACACTTTCTAGGTAGCTCTGCTCTGCAAAGGCCTCCTTTCTCTGTCAAGACTTCAAAGCTCTGTTCTCCTGATGTGCAGCTCCTCAGAGGAAGCTGGTTTAACTCTGCAAAGGCACTGTAGGGGTGGTTCTTTATTGATTTTTCCACCTCAAACTCACAATCAAATGATATACAGAGTTAAAGGAAGAAGGGTCTTCTTGTGGATGTGTATCCAGCAAATATTTATTGGGGATCTGTTATGTACTGGGGACTTAATGACAAATAAATCATAGTTCTGACCTTGAGGAACTTAAAGGGGAGTCAGTGAGAGATACACAGTTCACTATGAGAATAGCCGCCATGAATATTCAGTGTTAGTATGTGTCGGGCACTTCCCATTGCCAACTTTCATGACATATCAAGTAAGACTTAATTACCCCCATTTACAGATGAGGAAACTGAGATGAAATTATTTGGCCAAGGCCAACAACTAGTAAATGTTAAAGCAGAGATGCAAACCCAAGTCCATCAACCAAGTAGTTCATACCCAGAGCTTACCCTGTTTCCTAGCTAAATCACACCAACCAACGGCGATCAGCCTATCAGGATTGGGCAGGGTGGAGGGGACAGGAACTGTGTAGTTGCTCTCTCCTACTCAGGCTAATTTGGGTCTGCCTCTCCAGCTTTCCTACACTGAATAAGGTCATAATGATGATGGCTCTGATGGCATGAATGCCAGTCTTTGGAGAGACAGAACAATCTTGACCGGTTATTATTATTCTTGTTATAATTTCCTGGCCAGAAGTCTTCTCAGCTAGGCAGGAGTGCCTCAAAGCCAATACTTGTTAGTGTTTAGAACAGATGTGCAAATGCATGCATTAGTGAGCTTGCCTGTGAGAGACCGTCCTGGTGTTGGTGATTTAGCTGCTCAAGCCATACTGTTCTCTTGCTTGGGAAGCCAGGGTCAGCAGTTGGACAGGCTCTGCAAACTCAGTGGCGACATCTTGACAGGACTGGATTTGGTTTCTTATACAGCTCGTTGATCGTGGTCCTTCCCTAATTGTCAGAGTTTCTGTCTTTCATGGGCACAACATTCATTCAACAGTTTGAGATGGAGATTGGATGGGGTCTAGACCTACGTGGAGTAAGTTAAACTGAAGCCCATGGGTCCCCTTGCCCTTTGTTTGGTCCAATGTCATGTAAAGGATAAGAATGTAAATGTTGATGCAGAAAGGAGACCGTTCCCCTGATGTTCCCTGTTACTGATGATTAGAGGCAGCTCTCCTCTTTCATGTTTTCTTGTGATGGCCAATCAGAGTCCAATAGCAAGGATCACTTATTAAGATGTGGGGTCTTTGGCAAAAGAGTAAACCCCTCCTCTGGATTTTGGTTATCCTTTTGCTCCATCTAAAGGTGTTCTCCATAACCCTTCTAAAATGACTTATTTAAATGGGGCTCCAAGGGGAAGACTTCTCAACATTGAATTTGGCAGTGATTTCTTGGATATGACACCAAAGGCACATGCAACAAAAGAAAAAATAGACAAATTGATCAAAATAAAAAACTTTAGTAACATCAAGGGAAATTATCAACAGTAAAAAAAGCAGCCCACAGAATGAGAGAAAATATTTGTAAATCATTTATCTGATATAGGATTAATACCCAGAATACATAAGAATTTAAACAAGCACCAAAAACTGAACAACCTGATTCAAAATGGGCAAAGGACTTAAATAGACATTTCTCCAAAGAAGATATACAAATGGCCAATAAGCCCATGAAGAGATGCTCAATGTCATTATTCATTAGGGAAATGCAAATCAAAACCATAATGAGATATCACTTCATACCTATTAAGTAGACTGTTATAAAAAATACAGAAAATAATGTCTAACCAATGTACTGAATATTTGAAACTAATAATAAATAAAATAAAGCAACAAAACATAGGAAATAACAAGTGTTGACGAGGATGTGGAAAAATTGTACACTGCTGTTAGAAAAATTAAATAGTGGATCTGCTATGGAAAACAGTATGGCAGATCCCCCCAAAATTAAAAATAGAATTATAATATGATCTAGCAATTCCACTTCTGAGTATGCACCCCCAAAAAATTGAATTCAGCAACTTGAACAGATATTTGTATACCCATGTTAATAGTAGCGTTATTCACAATAGCCAAAGGCGGGGCAACCCAAGTGTCCATCAGTGGATGAATGGATAAACAAAATGTGGCATATGCACACAATGGAATATTATTCAGCCTAAAAGAAGAAGGAAATGCTGACACATGCGACAAACATGGATGAACTTTGAGGATATTATGTTAAGTGAAATATGCCAGTCACAATATGATTCCATTTCTATGAGGCACCTAGAGTAGTCAAACTCATAGAGACAGAAAGTGGAATGGTGCTTGCCAGGGGCTGGGAAGGGAGGATGGGGAGTTAGTATTTAATGGGTATTGAGTTTCAGTTTTGCAAAATGAAAAATTTCTGGAGATGGATGATGGTGATGGTTGCACAACTATGTAAATGTACTTAATGTCACTGAACTGTATACTTAAAAATGGCTAAAATGGTAAATTTTATATGCATATTTTACCACAATTTAAAAAATATATTTATTTAAAAAACTTGGGCTCCAGTAGAGGTTTTCTTTAGGATTATATGAAAAGGAAGGGATGATAATGTTTTCCTGTTGCACTCAGAACTCCTTTGGGTACTATAGGATATGCATATTTAGTTTAACCAAATTTATTTTTATGCACTTGGGTAAAAAATGTAAGAGAAACAGCCATTCCCCAAGAGCAGGCCGGTCTGTCCCATGTTCCAGCCTGTGCAGTTATGTTCCCATGTGAGTAAGCTGGAGAAATGATAGGCCTTTTCTTATTCCCATGCATCTTGCCATGCTGGAGTAGCTCCTGGTATTTTAAGATGTCTATTTTTAATACAATAAACCCCCTAAATATGGGTCAGCTACTTTATGTGATGCACAAATAAAGGGCTAAAATGGCCTCCAAGCTTGTACTGGAAATATCCTGGGAAAATGGGGAGTCTGATCCTCTGCCCTCAAGAAGTTTGCCATCTAATGATAAAATAATATTAGTGTAGATAAACACTTAAATTTACTTCATGCAAATTAGTTTATTAATATGTTCATTTATACATACACATATACATGTACAAATACCTCATCATCCTCCAAAAAGGATGTGTGGTAGCTTAGAAAATAATTATCATTAAAATAAGATAAATGGTTTTTATGAGTAGAATTTTAAAAGAAGTCTAGATGAAGGGCCACAGATGAAGAACTAGATGAGGTTGCAGAGAGAAAGCACATGGAAATTTATGCCGTGATATCTTACAAAGTAAATGTAAGTGGGACTTGAATTCAGCTCTTAGCTTTCTGTAGTCAAATAAAAGAGTTACAAGACTCAACACTTTTAAGATAAGAGCAGGACCATTGCTGAAGAAAAGCAAAGTTCTTCCTTGCTTTCAGGTCTTGAGTCTTCATAAAGGGTAGACAGGGCAATTTTGTGAGGCAGGGTCTTCAGTGACGTCTTTATAATGGATACAATGATAGCCCAGTTCTTAGGATTCTTAATGCGTTTTTTGAGGCATGGTGACAGAGCACAATTCAGTAGGAGCAGTTCTCCAGGGCTGAAACCAGCGCTGTCTAGTTTTCTGGCTCCCTTCATAGGTGGACAGACTGCCGTTAGGCAATTCTTTAAGAACATTATTAATGGCATGCACAATTGTAATAAAAATTGGGCAGCCAACAGTTCAAAGTTACATTCTTTGACAAGGGCCGGGAACGCAGTTATTCTTTCTATACTAAAGATTGATGCCATGCACACACATTTAAGAATCACCCAAGAAGAAGGTAGGATTGACATCTTTTTATAAAAATTAAGAAGCTGACCCAGGATTTGTGCTTGAATAAGGGTCATCCACACCTCTTCAGAGGCCGTGCTTTTAGGCAGGGCCATAGTTTTCCATAGCAAACTGTTCTAAGTCAGTTCTGACACCTGAACAAATAATAATCAGGTCTTCAAAATTCCAGTTTGGGAAGCATGGGAATAATGAAAAATTTTAAGTAATAGCTACCAATTTCTCTTCACAGCCAGAGAAGAATTTCCAATGATGCAAGAAAGAAATGTTGAATTTTAAGCTAATGGACTCTAGAATAAATTAGTTGCAAATTGTGCCCCTAAGTCACTTAAGGAACTGGTCTGTAGTGTAGTCAAATTTGGTCAATTTGTGTCAGAAATGATGGTTTGAGATTTATAGTAGTGAATCTTGGGCCACTGTTCCTCATGAATAATGGTGGGACCTTTTGTTGTTGAGGCTGTTTTAGAGTCTTGACAATGTGGAAGCTATGCTTATTTTTCTCTGCTCTTTTGCAGCAAGCAAGTATCTAGTTCATCCAATTGTTAAGAGGCAAGTTAAAAGAAAAAAGACAGAATATATCTCTCTGTTTTCTCATTTAGATAATGAGGATGGTAATTGTATTTACCACAGAGTTATTATGAAGATTAAATATATAAAAGGAGTTAGAACAGTGTCTGGCACATCATAAGGATTCAATATATCTTAGCTATTATTATTATTGTTATCATTTCTCAGAGTTTTTGCCTGGTTTGACAAAAAGGGTTCTGCTGACCCTCACTCTATAAAGATAATAAAGGGCCGATTTGCTAAAAAGATCTGTCACTCTTAGTGTAGACCAGACTGGGACTTGTGTGCAAGGTAGAGGCCAAGGAAAAATCAGGAATTAAATTTTCATACTGCCTTAACATTGTTTTTGATAGATATCTACAGAGGCTAATATAGTCATTTGTTGAATTATTATTTCCAAAGCCTGCTAGCTTCTCAGTAGAAAATGGCTTGAGAAATTCAGATTTAAATTTTTTAAAGTAGAAGTGGGAGATATCTCTTATTAAAATGGCATAGAATTTACTCTATGTTTAGATCATACCATTTTTATCTATCTATCTATCTATCTATCTATCTATCTATTACTCAAGAACAAAAAATATTTTAATATAGTGTATAACAATCGTAATGTGCTATAAATGGATTTGATTTCTCTTGGTGACAGTCACAGGTACTGCTAATACTACTGTGGTTTGTTTCTGGCATTCATAATTAAGAATTTGTTGAATTCCTGTTAGAAGTGGTACAAAGACGTAATTAGTTTTTCTCACCCACATTCACAGTTTTTTTGACCTAGAGAATTACCTGGGTTCTTCAAGGTCATACCAGTTTTATTACTGGAGGAAGCAGACTGGCCGGATTTGTAACACACAAATTATATTGAACTTTGGATAACCATAGGTCCAGGAAGTTTACACTGCAGCTTGACATAATTTGGGTATTATAACATCGAGGCTAGGAGCCTGGGCTTGCAGTTAGAGAAGCCTGGGTTGGAGTCATGGCCTTGTCTCTGAACTAGCTGTGAGCACTCCAGCTAGTTGCTCGATCTTCTGCACTTCAGTTTCCTTGTCTATAAATCAACTATAACATCCACTAATACTGTCGTGGGGAGGAGGTTTAAATAAAAGAATGCAATTAAAATAATTAGTCCCCTGCTTAATATGTTATTGGTAGCTATTATCAGTGTACTTTAAAATCGATTTTATATGTGTAGATAGATCCTTTTCCAGAATCTATATCTAATCAGAGTAGGGCCTAGGGAGATTGAAAAATATGTTTACATTGTAAAAATTGAGAAATTAAGAGAAAACTAAACCTCCTTGAGGACTAGGAGAAGAATTTTAAAGAAATTTTAAAGAAAATTTTTTAACTGGCTTTATCCATTAGGCCATTTGTTTGGCAAACTTGGGCCCTGAGCTTCTAGATCTTGGCTTGAGAAAACAGGAAAGAAAATCTTACACAGGTTAATTATGTGACACATTGAAAGCGAATAAAAAATCGATTTTAAAGTACACTGATAATAGCTACCAATAACATATTAAGCAGGGGACTAATTATTTTAATTGCATTCTTTTATTTAAACCTCCTCCCCACGACAGTATTAGTGGATGTTATAGTCGATTTATAGACAAGGAAACTGAAGTGCAAAAGATCGAGCAACTATCTGGAGTGCTCACAGCTAGTTCAGAGACAAGGCCATGACTCCAACCCAGGCTTCTCTAACTGCAAGCCCGGGCTCCTATCCAGCAGCCCAAGTTCCTTTAAACATGCAGATCAATGTCACTGTCTGCTTTAAAATTCTTTGGGATCTCCAGTGGCCCTTGGCAAGTCCTGATTCCTTGATATGGCCTGTGATGGCCTCTCCACCAACTTCTCCCCACCTTCTCCCTCCCATAATCTCAGTCTTAATTCTGATCTCATAGTCAAGAAGGGAAAAGCATTTTAAATAAGATCTTAATTTTTAATAAATAAAATCCAGGTTGCTCTTTTTATTTGCTTTCAATGTGTCACATAATTAACCTGTATAAGATTTTCTTTACTGTTTTCTCAAGCCAAGATCTAGAAGCTCAAGCCCCAAGTTTGCCAAACATGGGCCTAATGGATAAAGCCAGTTAAAAAATTTTCTTTAATAAACTTCAAACATATAAAAGTAATTTAAAATATAAAATTTAAAGAGGAATAAAAAGAAGCACAAAAGAAATTTAAAAATAGAAAATAGTTAAAGTATGATTTTAAAAGGAAAAAGAAGCTTGAGTTGAACTTTTAATTAGAGATAAAATAAGAGTAGAAAATGTTAAAAAGGCAAGAAAAATGTAAGGGAAGAATTAAAAAAAGAAATAAAACAGTGCAAGTTAGCACAAAATGCTAAAATAGGGCAGTGCTATAAAGTTACAAAAGTTTTAAAAACAATGTAAAAATATATCCTCCAAAAAGATAAAGACTAAATCCATCTGGAAGTGGGCGAGCAGCATGATCTTTAAGCAGGGCCTCTAAGCTGGAACAGTTTCTCAGCTCAGGGTCCTTGTGAAGACTTCTGAGGGTGAGCTTGGTACCAGCTAATGCTGACAACAGTTTGAGCAGTACCCCTGAGCCACTCATCTCGGTTCTTGACCTACGTTCTTTCTGTCATTTACTCGATTGTTCCAGGTCATACGTATTTTTAATTCATACTGCAGAAGAGCAAACCAAAGTTTGGATAAGTGCCCTGTTTCACTAGCAGATGGTGGAGCTGGGGCCTGAAGCCCAGTTTGATGCCAAAACCCGTGCATGTTCTCTACCTTTTTCTGCCTTCCAGGAGATATTATTATCATCAACAACAAATAAATCATAAAATCCTATATCCATTAATCCTTCCCCCTCATTGTGTCAAGATTACCAAATAAGGAAGGAGAGACTGCCATTCTTAGCAAACAGCCCAGTCAATGTGCAGTGGGTCCTCTGTGTATCTTAATAATTCACTGCAGTGTTACATTTTTTATACCTTCTCTCCCCTTTTTTTGGGTGCAAAGCCTATTCCAGTCATTTAAATATTTAGTCTTCTAAGTATTTCCTGAATGTGGACACAGTTCTTCATCTTCACTGCTGCTACCAAGTTCAGGCCACTGTCTTGTCATTCCTTGTCTTAGTTTCCTGTGGTTGTAACAAATTACCCCACACCTGGGTGACTTTAAACAACAGAAATTTATTCTCTCAAAGTTCTGGAGGCCAGAAGTTCAAAATCAATATCATTGGGCTGAAATCAAGGTGTCTCAGCAGGGCTGCACTCCCTCCAGAGCCTCTAGAGGAGAATATATTCCTTGTGTTTTCCAACTTTTGGTGGCTGCTGGCATTTCTTGATTTGTGACCACATCACTCCAATCTTTGCCTCAGTGGTCACATCACCTCCTCCTCTCTGTGTGTCAAAGCTCCGCTTTTCTCTTATAAATACATATGTTTGCAGTTAGAGGCCACCCGAATAGTCCGGGGTAAATTCCTCATCTCAAGATTATCAACTTAATCACATTTGCGAAGACCCATTTTTGCTCCATACGGTGACAGTCACAGGTTCAGGGATTCAGATGTAGCTGTTTGCAGGCGGGGGCAATGTTTTGGTCTACCACATCCCTAACTTTTGCAACCATCTGTGCCTCCTGTCCTCTATCCAACAGCCCAAGTTCCTTTAAACATGCAGATCAATGTCACTGTCTGCTTTAAAATTCTTTGGGATCTCCAGTGGCCCTTGGCAAGTCCTGATTCCTTGATATGGCCTGTGATGGCCTCTCCACCAACTTCTCCCCAGCTTCTCCCTTCCATGTTATATTCTACTCTGCTCACCTCCCCCAGTTCCTGGAGGAGCCTGATTCACTCTCCCCTCTGGATTGTCATGTGTTCTGCCTGCAACATTCTCCATCTCCCGTTTTTGTTTGGCTCACTTTAGCTTATCATTCAGATTTATCATTTAGATTTTGGACTTCACTTCCTCTGAGAAGTTGCTCTCCCCACACTTGGTTGGGTGCACCTTTCTGTGCACTCCATCAGGGCCCTTACCTCGATAGGGACAGTCTCGCTATCACATGTTCACCTTGACCATGGGATGTGTTCCCTGCACCTGGCATGGTACCTGACTTGCAATAGGCACTTAATAAATGTATGTTGATGAGAATACCTGTAGGAGGGGAGCCTCTGCATCCACCAAGCATAATACTACAACTGAGAGCGCTAATCCGTGCAGAAGGGTTGTTGCTGGGGAGGATTATGTATACGAATGCCAAAAGCTCCCACGGATCTTTATTTTTAAGCAGAAGAATTATGTAATTATGAGATCAAAGAAAATATTTTCATGCTTATAATTCTGTTTTCTTTCAGGCCATTCCTGTGTTTCTCACTTTGCATAATGTAGCTGAAGTTATCATCTGTGGGCACCAGAAGTGTTTTCGGAAAGAGGTAAGTGATAATGCAAAATGCTAGTTTCACTTCCCTTGCTTTAAATTTCAAAGATGCACCTTTTTTTTATGGCCCAAATTAGTGTCTACCTTTTCCTGCCATCTTTTTTCAGTCAAGACTGTCTGAGAGTGGTCACTAATTTCAAGGACCACGGTTCTGAAATCCCTTGAGTTTACCAAACATATATGGAATGCTTGTTGACCTGAACAGAACTCTACTCCAGGCCAGACCTGAGTGAGGTCCTCAGGGTACAAGGAAGAATCAACTGTGGGCCCCATGGGGGAAGGGTTTCCACCCACAGCTCATCCCAGCACCACGTGGACACACATGGAGGAGCTTCACATACTGGGGACATTCCCTATTCCTCCCAGCCCCAGCTCAGCCTCGCACTAGCTAGAACAAGTTTCTTCACCTCTGTGCCTCCATCTGTGAAAAATGGATGGATAACATTGTCCCAGTCATAGAGTTTTGGGGAGGACGTAATGCAATACATATATTAAGTGCTTCCAACAGCTTCTGGCACAGAGTAGGTGCTCTGTATACACATTAGCTCTATTTATTGAGGTTATTAGTGGTGGTTTTAATTTGGGCCCTCTTTTGAGAGTTCCTTTTTTCTAACATCTGTCCATTGGAAATGGTTTCGTATCAAAATTTTGGAATTTTTAAGCTAGAGAGAGGCTGGTCGGCAATTCGGGCAGCATACTCTTTATAGGTATGCAGGAGAGAGAAGTGCCCTTCCCATGGCCAAAGCCACTGTGCACACATGTGCACCCTCTGTCATCCCTGCCTGCTACTTGGAGGTAGCTCAATAGGTTAGCCTCTTCTTTCATGGATAGTTAACTTCTCCCTCTCTGCTAGCTTATTTCCTTTGGCCCATAAATATGTTCAGTGTTCTCAGTTCACCATGGGTGGACCGGGCCCTGGGAGACCCATTCGCATCAGCCCAGCTCTGGAAGGCTCTGTTTATAAAACCAGCATTTGACAAGAAAGCCAGCATACAGCTTTGCCTGAGCACCCCCTCCACCTCCACCTCATCTCGTCCATGCCCTTCCCCGCCGCAGTGCCTAAGAGAGGTTGGCCTCCATGCGGTCCACATCCTTGTGTCCCTCTAACCTTCAACCAGCTTCTGCTTCTGCCTGCACCGCTACCCTGAAATTGCTCTGACTGAAGTCACGGATGGCTTCATTTATCAACTCAGTTGGCCTTTTACACCATTTATCACCCCCACTCCCTTTTCTTGATTCTCTCAGCCCCCTTGACCTTCATTTCCCCCTCCCTGCTGGTCTCTCCCCGAGTCTCTGGCTCTTTCTTCAGCTACCTGTCTTTCTCTTCTTTTTCCTTTGTCTGCTCTTCAGGGACTCCTAGGGCTCCATCTCAGGAGCCTGTTGCTCCCACACCACACATTTTCTGGACAACCTCATCCAAACCCATGGCACCAGGCACCTTTCGTTCACTAGACTCCTAAGTTCCCATCTCCAGCCCAGACTTCTCTCTTGAACTCAGATCTCCCTAGTCAGCTGGTCTTGGTTATCTGCCTGGCTGTTTCCTGGGCATCTGAAATGCAAAGGGATCAAAATCAAACTAATATATTTCTCCAAGCCCGCTTCTCACTTGGTATTCCCAATCCTGATCATCATCTCCCAAGTCAGAGACAGCAAATGAAGCTCGATGGCCTGAAAAGGCCAGTGGGGTGTCACTGCAGCCCTGACAGGTGGGCTTTGGCAGAATTGCACCGTAAAGTGTCAAGCTCTGGAGCTAGGTCACCTTGTCCCAAGCCCTGCAACCTTGGGCAGCTGACCTAATTTCTCAGGGCTTTAGTGTCCTTATCTGTAGCATATAACCTAAGACTGTTAATTAACTCATAATGCAGTGAGCAAGTCAATACATGTAGAGTGCTTAGAACAGCACTGGCACAAAGTAGCCCTCAGAGAGTAAGTTAGCTAACCCGGAGTAATCGTGAATATTTATTGTTATTGGCAATGTGACTTTTGAGGAATATATGGACCCTGTCAGAACCCCGAGACATCAACAGGACTTATTACTGGGTGGTTTGGGACTGAGGGGCCTGAAAAGGTGGATGCCCTGACATTAATTCCTCAGGTGTTTTTGGAGCCCTGGGGGAATGGAGCTCGGTAATGAATTTATTGCTCGTTTTTACTCTGCATAGCTTGGGTTCTGGGCTTCTTTAGTTAGAGGAGTTTACAATAAAAAAAGGATTCTCTCCTCTGTGGAACAGGTGACCTCTTCCAGACACTGGTTTGGTTTACTGCCCTGTAACAGAAGCCCCCAAACAGTTGCTGGGTGGACACGGTGCTCATGGGGGAGTTGAGGCATCCCTTTCATCTCTATTCACTGTTCTGGCTCTTCCACCCAACTGTTGAGATGTTGGTTATGTTTAGCTCGGAATCTTTTTTTTTTTTCCCCCTCATAATGGGGCAATTATTCAGGTGTTTAGAGCCAGGTCACCTTTGAATGTGTCATCCTTTCTGTACCGAAGGCATAGGTGTCCCCACCAGAGGGCAGTGGAGTCAAGGTTGGCATAGCCTCTGGACTACTGAGGCAGGGTCCACAAAGTTAAGCAGTAGAAGGATCTGAAGATGCTGGCCACTGCTTGGTGCACAAACAGAACCTGTTTATTAAAACAATGCACACTGGATTGCTTAGTAACGTGTAAAAACGTAAGATAACCTTCGTAGCAAACCACATGTTTCTCTTGTCAGCCTTTCCCTTTTAAATAATATGATCATACTTTATTCTTTATCTGAACTGGACTAAAAAAAATAATAGTTTGTCCTCAACTAACAAAATAATCCTTCTGAAATATTCAGAGTTAATCTGTTATCTTACCTGAGCGTTTCTTCTATCAAATATAGAATAATTTATTCTTGTCCTTGCTAGAAGTGTCTTCCTGAGTACAAAGGACTAATTCCCTTAGACTGACTAATAAATAGGAGGAGATCCAGGTAGAATCTGCATTAAAATTTCTTCATTTTAGGGAATTTAAGTGCTAAAGTTTATATTTCTCCAGTCTTCCTTTTTAACTTCTCTGTAGGGGTGGAGTCGAGCGTCCCTTCTCCTTTTTTCTGTTTCTTAATTTACACAACATACCAGAGAATTTATAGCACTGCTGAGAGTCAGAGCTGGATTAATGAGAAGAAAATTTAAAGAGACAGATTGGAATAGAAGTTGAACATGAGCTTAATTTCTTTTCTTGCATAAGTTACATTGATTTCTCCCCTTCTCTCTTGCAGGAAGGCTTGATCCTGGCATCATTTCATTTATTTGTTTGTTTGTTTATTTCATGAGTAAACAATTCTAATGGTGAAAGTGGTAAAACTGCACATCTTGGGTGCTTTGCCGAGGTGACTCAACCCTGAACCTTTGAGTCATTCTTCATTTGGTCCAAGCAGAAGAAGCCTCAACCAACACTAATGTGCAACAGGCTGTTAAGCTCCCAAGAATAAACTTACTCACATTTTTTTTTTGCCTGTTGATTTAAATATTTTCTTTCAAGAAAAAATAAGTTTTAAAAACTAATGATAAGTCTCTTTATTTTTGTGCAGAAAACTTCTCCTGCAAAGATCTGTAGGTAAGTTAAAAAAAAAAAAAAAAACACCACAAAGCTCTAAAATATGACTTAACCTGATTTTTAATGTTGATGATAAACTGCTTGTTGAAGATTTGTACTTGAGAGTTGACAGAGGAATTTATTATAAACAGTCATATATCCCAATTTCGTGTCTTATTCTAAAATTTACTCTCTTTCTTTTTCTGAACTATTTTATTCCTAAGGCAAAAACAACTCATGCTAGATTTCAGTTGTTGATTTCTAAAACTTTACTAAGAGTTGTGCAATACTGATAGATAATGTAAATGGAAAACATGGAAAGACTTAAAAATTTTTAAATAATATTTGCAGTATATGGGGGTTTTTAATAATTGCCATGGTGGAAAAAGCAGTGGCCTGTGAGTCCAGGGATGTGAGCTGCGTCCCTGGGCTACAGCAAAGTGACTGTGGACAGGAGTCATCACCCTCTGTGCCTTAGTTTCCTCAACTGGACTCTCAGGCAGGTCCCTGTGCCTGAGAGGTACCTGGGTACCTTGTTCTCTGACTGCTTCCTGCTTCCTTTGCAGGAGCTACAAAGCTCAATCCTGTAGATAGAAAACTAACAGAAATGCTTTGATACATGGATTTAGAACTTTTTGTTTCAAATATTTCTGGGCTGTCATCCAATCTCATTTTTTTGCCTTTAGTACAGGCTGCTACTTGAAAAAAAAAAGAACTATCAGGACTCTACGTATTGTTTAAAAGATTAGCAGGTGTTAAAGAGAGACATTACAGCCCTCTAATACCCGATACAATCGGGTATTGCTCAAAGCCAAGTTTGGCTGGAAACCAGGGGTTATCTCACACCTGGCTGTCCCCCATCTTCCCTCAACCCTAAGGAGTTGTCTGTCTGAGGGGACTCTCTAACGCTCATTGGCTGTGGTTGGGGAAGTTTCCTGTATTCCATAAAGCCTTCCATTGTAGGTAGACTCCAAACCCATAGGATTCTCATATCCTCCCACTTAAAACTGCCAGCTCCAGAAAACCTTCTGACACCTTCCTCTACTCACCCCACCCTTTGCCTCTGAGTCCCTTGGCAATCTGGCACCTTGGCAAGCTGGCACCTTGGAGTCTTCCGTGTGTGTGTGTGCGTGTGTGTGTGTGTGTGTGTGTGTGTGTGTGTCTTGAAAGTTGGCAAAGCCGGAGAAGAAAAAGTTGGTGAGCTGGAAAGGAGAATCTTCCTGTGCCCTCAGGGTGTCCAGTGTGGTCTTGCCCTTCCCAAGGCTGTGAAGCCTCAGCTCTGAAGATTTCTCTGTACCAGTCAGTCCTCCTGCCTCAGGCCAAGAGAGCCATGCTGTCTGCTGGGGACACAACTGCAGATGATGACAACAGTGAGGAATGTTGGGGTCTGGGGTTGTGGACAGAATTAATTAGCATTATTATTGTCAGTTATAAATTAGGTTATAAATATCAGGCTGTTGCGTATTACATACACATGTATATATAAAGTATAGAATTCTACATGTATATAAATCTATATTGATCTGAGATGTCATATGACAAAGTCTCCTAAAAGTGAAAATGCTGTATTTTCACTGCTTCTGTTCATGCCTTTGATTCTTTGCCGCTTGCTGGCTGATGGAATGATCAGCAGTAAAGGAGCCCAACACTAATATTTTGTTGTATTGCAAAATGAAAAGGGGAAGAAAGTATGTGATAATTTGGGTTTTGTGCTTTCTGGTACTTTATTTTAGGAAGAGAGAATGGGGAAAGCTAGAGGGCAAGAACTTTTGGTATAAGAAATACAGAAAAGATATACTAAAAACCAATGACTACAGAACCAAAAGATAACTCTAAATTGACTTTCTAATGAGTGAAGGTAGCGAGCGTTCTCAAAATATCTGTGATTGGCAATATTACGTTTTTGTTCAAGAACTACAAAAACATTTTATTATGGAAATTTCTAAACGTATGTAAAAATGGACAGAAGATGCCCAGTATATCCATCGATTGTTTTCAACATACGCCTCCACCCAGTGCCTCGCTTCAGCAAATTCCAGGCACCATAGCATTTCATTTGTAAATACTTTAGTATGTATAAGAGATTTTTCTAATAAAACTTTTTATTTGGGAAAAAGTTTAAATCTACAGAAAAGTTGCAAGATTATTACAGGGAATTCCCATGTAGTTATACCTAGATTCACCAATTGATAACATTTTTTGTATTTGCTTTCTCTCACTCTTCCTATGTATGTGCATATGCGCGTGCGCACACACACACGCACATATCACAAAATAAATAAGAATATATAATTTTTATTTTTCCTGAATCATTTGAGAATAAATTGTAGCGATCATGACCCTACCCCTAAATATTTTAAAGTATGTCTCCTAAAAATAACAATCTCTTGTATAAACAGTGCAATTATTAGAAAATTAATATCTTATACAATATGGTTATCTAAAGTTGAGTCTATGTTCAAATTTGACCAATTATCCTAAAATTGTCTTATAAAGTAATCTTTTCCCCCAAATGATGTTGTGTCTCTTTTGTATCCTTTATCGGGAACAGTTTCTCTGCCTTTTATTGTCCTTCATTGCCTTCACATTTTTGAAGAGCGTAAGTCCACTGTTTTGTGGACTGTCCCTAAATTGCAGCTTGCCTCAGTGTTTCCTCATGATTCGGTTCAGGTTCTGCATATAGGCAGGAACGCCTCCTGAGTGAGGTGTGCACTTCTCAGTATGTCATATCAGGAGGCACATAATGTAGATCTGTCCCATTACTGGGGACGTTAAGTTTGATCATTTGGTTAAGATGATGCATAAAAGATTTTAATGTGTTTCCCATAGTGTTTTCTATTTCCTAAGTGGCATAATTATAGTCTGATTGCCCAATTTTCTACTAGTGTATTTTTTGGGATCTGTAGTTTAAAAAAATCTCTTATTATATGTTTCATAGACATATTGTTTTTCTCAAGTGAGCCCACTGTGGTTTTGCGCATGTTCTGCAAATGCCTGTCTCTCGGAAAATGACTACTGAGCACCAGAAAAAGGAAGTATCTGGTTATCAGTGGAGCATATAATTAAAACTACACAGGTAGTGAGGTTCTCAGAGAATGAACAGGGGAACTGGGCTGGGGCGCACAGGATTTTTGCCTCATCCAAGCTGCAATTGATGTATTTCAACTTCCACATTCTCTGGGAAACTCTTTGATGTTGGAAAGTGAGGTCGTGTATTTTATTTCCCTCTCCACAGTGTCCTCTTCCTCCTGGCTGCTGCAGGATGCCTTCCTTTCAACGACTCCCAGGTAAGTTTAGGTAAATGCATTTTGCCTTTCAAGTATCTTTTACTCTGAAGCCTGTGTGTATGGGCAGAATTTCCTGGTCCTTCCTTTTAGAATCAGAGTAACCTTGGCCTATGCAAAGGCATTTAAAACTTTCAGGCTGAGTACCTTTTGGCCAGGCCAGTGCTTTTCTTTAGGCCTTTGCCTTCTCAGCAAGGCTGTGTCGTCACTGTGGCCCACAGAGCTCTGGCCTCTGGGTGCTGTGGGGGGTGTAGTCTGTCCTCCGTGCTTGGAAAACCTGCAAGCCAGTTGCCTGAGCCTCACACATAAAGGCACAGTTGATTTTTTTTTCCTTTCATCCCAAGGGCCTCATCTGCAGAGTGATTTTTACTTTTTATCCTGTTTTTCTTTATTAGGCACTGAGAATCCACCCTCACCCCAGTAGTCATCTCATAGCTGGGTTTTTTTCTTTCATTTCTTCCCCAGCATTTATTAAGTCCCCATTAAGTGTCAGGCACTGAGCCAGACTCTAGGGGCACAAAGAAGAATTGTCTTTGTCTGGACAGATGTCAGAGTCTAGTCAGAGCAAAGGGGAGGAGGACAGATAATAAACAGATAATTATAACACATGGAGGCCAGGGCTCTGTCCTGGGAGGTATGGGACGTTGTGGGGCACCTAAGATGACTTTGGGACTCAGAAAGTAGGACTGGCTAACAATTGTAAGGAGACTGCTGTGTGCCAGGCTCTGTGCCAATGCTTTATGTGCCTTATTTTTTAAAAGATCTCACAACAGTTCCACAAGTGTAGGGATTATTATTATCTCCATTTCATAGCTAAAGAATAATGAGGCCCAAAAGGTCACCAGCCAATGAATGAGTGGGGATTTTAGAATTTAACCCAGATCTTTCTGATGCTAGAGCCATTCTCTGCTTACTCAGTCTTAATCCTGAAGGGTGAAGAAGAGTTAGCCAGAAGAAAGCAGGTGTGGGCCAAGTCCTGGAAGTGTCCTGAGTATTCTGGGATTCAACTTTATTGAGCACCTACTATGGGTGTGCTCCTTTGCTAATTCCTGCCTTCCTGGAATTTACAATCAAGGGAGAGGTGGAGATAGAGACAGGTAATAATTAAAACAAAGTGTGTACTGTGGAGGCAAATAAGGAAGGGAAGAGGAAGGGCTGAGCTGGTGGGGGGAAGCATTCATGCTTGAGGAAGTACAAGTTCTCTTTCCCTGGAGAGGGGGCAGTAGATGGGACTGGAGGGGTTGACAGGGTCTCGTCATACAGATCGTTGGGCGTCATGAGTTTAGGTTTTTATCCAGAAGTCACTGGGGGACTGTCGAATGATTTTAAGCAACAGACAACAGCATTGGATTAGCTTTTTAAAGACCCAGTGTGGCAGCAGTGTGGGAAATGGGGAAAGGAGTGCTGGAGGCAGATAGCATGTTAGGAAGATGTTGTAGGCAACTGGGTGACAGAGGAGGAGGAACTGACCCAAGGCCCCCAGAATCCTGTTTTGACACCCTTGCGTGGCACTGTGTGTTGGCATTTAGGTTTTCTGATTGTCATGCTGGTTTCTGTTTGTACCTATAGCCATTTTTTTTTATTATTTTAAATCTTATGTTACAGTTTGATCCAGATGGATATTTCTGGGCTGTAATTCACCTATCCTGTGTAGGTAAGTTTTAAAAGAATGCTTACTTAAATAATTGAGGCTTATTATTTCAACCTTGATCTAGTTTTTAATGACTCTGGACAATAGGAAGATTAAATACAAGCTGTCGAGGTTAAAATTAAAGGGGCATTTTCTGGTTTGGAGTTTTCCTCAAATGTTTCTATTTCCAGTATAGTTTCCTCTTTTTTGTGACAAGTGTTAATTAACTTACCATGGTTCAGGCTCTGCTTGCTCAAGTCTACTTGCGGAATGATGGTTGGTTTTCTCTAAAAATGGTTGGAAGAAATTCAAAAGTTTGTATCAAAGACACTCTCATCAGTTTACCAGGAAAATGTAAGCAGGTGAAATATAAGGCCCATCTGTTCAGTACTTCTTGTCTATAGTTAGTTCTAAGGGGAAAAAAACAGTGCGCTCGCTTTGTTACACGCCATTCAGAAATCCAGTGGCGTCGCCCTTTCTCCTGATCACCTTGTGGAGGGAACCAGCAGCTTTTCGTTCATTTTACCCTTCTGTTGATCACGAGCCTTCCTGCACTGAACAGCACTATCACGGGGGATTATCCCATTCACATCCGTGAAACCCTCCACGGTGTTGTTGGTCGCCCCCTGTCGGCTGTAAGGGACCCACACAGGGAAGAGGGGCTCTTCTCCAAGTGGGTTTCGTGCTTCCCTGGAAGTGCAGGCAGCCCTTCACAAAGAATGTCCTGTGCCAGTAACGCGTGTTGCTTCATTTTCAGGGGCTTATAGGATACTACAGAAGTCCCAGAAACCCAATACATTAAGGTAAATTTTTAAAGTTTTGTGAGTTGTTTAGTTAAAGGAAAGCGGTGAGACTCACGGTGTCGTGAGCTGCTTCTGTTCAGCGAGAGACTTTGCCAGGCCGGGATGGGGGGTGGGGAGCAGCAGGCTCGGCCCAGGAGCCCTTCGTCCTACGGTTGAGCCGGGTCCACCAGGACCTGTACTGTGTCAGCCGCCAGCGACGTGGGAAGAGCAGGGAGGTCTCTGTCCTCTTCCTTCGGGGGCAACCATTTAGATGACGTTTTTACAAAAATTATGTGACCAGCTGCTTTGGGCCCCAGTTTACTTCCTCTTGCTCAGGGCACAATTCTTTTTTCTTGTTTCCCCAGCGCCTTCCTAACTTGACTTGGTTAAGACCCAGCGGTCTCTCCAGTCAGCCCTGTTCTGGGGTAAAATGAGGCCTTTGTTGTGGGCAGTCAATGGACTAGCCTTAGTGAATATAAATGAAAAAGAGAATTCAAGCCTTGCTTGGGCTGAAGCTGTGAGGCGGGAGCCCCTAGACGAGCCAGCTGGCTTCTGGGTGTGGGGCTGCCTGGAGCCCAAGGAGCAAAGGTCTGAAGGGAATGACTCCTGGGAGAAGGTGATGCCCTCTGAGGATGTTTGACTTTGGGTCCCTACAACACCTTTTGTTCTTTCAACAAAACGTTTGTTTGCAGCAGAAAGCCAGTGGAGTTGCCAGATAAGATACAGGATACACAGTTAAATCTGAATTTCAGAAAAGTAGTTTATCTGGAATTTTAAACATGTTTTTAAAAGTTTGTCTTAATTTTTTTTTAAAGGTAAGTATATCCCTTACAATATTTGGAGCATACTGATATTAAAATATGTTTATTTATTTGAAATGCAGGTTTATTTGGATGTTCCGTATTTTTATTTGTTAAATATAGTAGCCCTAGAAGATAGTCCAGTGGCCTGAGAGAGCTGACACTCCTTTAAAGTGGCAAATGAACAGAGAAGAAATAATCGGCCACAAGTGAAAATGTGTGTTCTAGTACTAAAATAGGACATATTTTTTAAAAATGATCCAGGAACTAGTTTCAAGTAGATTCTTCATACTATTTATTGATAATTTATAAATATAATAACTTATACATAGCTATAATGTATTAATATGACTATTTTGTATCTATAAAACACTTCTATTATTTCACATGTTTTATCTTTTTTTCCCCCTCTCTCATTCCTTAGTGACATTGACCAGCAGTACTTAAATTATATATTCAGGTAAAATATAATTTACATTTTTAAAGAGTAACTCATATCCTCCTGGAGCTAATAGATTTTTATTTTCCAATAATATTTTGATTAGGGAGTTCTGAGTTGATGTGCTTGTCAAGAAGGCAACCTAAATAATTTGTGAGATGACCAGAAGTTGAGGACACCAAATAGTAGTCCTGCCCTTTGACCAGACAAGAGGGGCCTCTGTCTGGCCCTGTGCTTCAGAAGGCTGTGCCTCTCTCCACGGGATATGGAGTCTGTAAGGCTAAGGGGACATTTTTCCCAGTGCCCACAACCTCTCTTCTAGCTTGGGCCCTGGAATTCCCTATGCAGGTGACCTGGAGCTTGATTCCAAGGCTTCCCTGGGTCTGTCTTCCCAACTCATCCCTATACTCAAAAATGTCCCGATAAAGGTTGTCAGTGGGAAGCATGTGGATGGAGAGTGGCCATGCAGGCTGAGGTGTCCACGTGCAATTGTGTGAGGCCTCAGGGTGCAGGATGGAGCCTGGGATAGAAAAAGAAGGGGGAACATCAGGAGCCAGCAGCCAGAAGCTGAATGTCTCCAGGGTGCCACATTCTGACACAAAGTTCCAAGGACTCCAAGGATTCTAAACTTTAATCTGGACTTCCAAGTCATTTTGAAGGTATATCTGTTTAGGTAAGATGAAGTTTGAGACTTGATTTATAACGTTTAAATATGGTAAATGGATTTCCATTTGTGCCCTTGTCTCGAGCCACGCAAAGAATAGAGGTCTGCCCATGACCTGGAATAGCTGGGGAGCATTCTTGGATTTTAGTAGTCTCAGATTGGGCACTGCAGTATCTAATTGAGAAGCAGGGTGAGGTTTGATGTTCAGAACCCAGGTTCGCCTAGTGCTGCAACTTTATATGGAGAGCACCAAGGTCAGAGAGATGCCTCTCAGCATATGGTCACACTGATTTCTGGAGGAAGTTACTCCGCTGAAAAGGTTCAACATGAGCTGTGTTCTCTATTTGCAGATGAAGCACATAAATATCTTAGTATTTATTAAAACACCTTTTTGAAAGTGAGATTCATTACAAGCGCGGGCCTCTTTTGTGCTCAACTGAAAACGATCATAGTTCTACTCTGCCCAGACCCACCAGCTGGCTTTTCAAGACTCTCATGACATCGGGCCCCTTTAAGCAGTTATTTTTCTCCAGAGAACTTACAGCCAACTAGAGCAGAAGAAGAATAAGGGGATGAAAAATGAGCCTCTGTGACCTCAGCTAGTTCTCCTGTCCTCCCTCCTTCCCTCTCGGTTCCTCCACCTGGTGTAAGGATGTTCACTGCCAGTCGTGAGCCTGGTGCTAAGGTTTCCTGGCAGAGCCCATTGCTGAGCCTGTGGCTAAAGCCACAATTCTGTTTCCAAGCCTTCTTTCAGTGCAAGTGATGAAGCTATGTGAATCAGAAAGAGGGCCGCTATTCATTTTCACATAGGAGCTGGACACTGAGGGCATCAGCATGTAGAGATTTAATTGCTCAGATCTATGGGGCAGCTGTGCTTATAGGTGCCAGCCTAGAACTGTGCCAACCAGGATCAAGAACTCGTTTGATATCTCCATTTTTTGAGAGAGCCATGTAGTTGGATAGTTCTCAACTTTGGCACATTCTCCTATTTTATTGAGGAGGTATTTACTCCTTGACACTGACTCTTTGGTATTTCTCGTATAGGTAGAGGTCTAAGGCCCAAGGTAGAGGGGAAGGATGAAGGAACGAATAAAGGTGGAAATTGAATATGGGACTGAACATAAATGCAAGGCTTAAAAGCTGTATGGCTTTGATCAGAATTTTGAGAAATTCAGGAAATTTATAAGGAATGAATATTATGAGATGTACACCTAATACCATTTCTTTTTAATATAAGCAGACACTAGTCTTTCCTCATCTAGTAAATAGAAAATTACCGTAATGTCCCTTGTTCATACCCCTCCTCCTTGTTTTGCACATGAAATTTTGTGTGTGTGTAAAAGGGAAATAGAAAGGTGTTCTCTCTGGGGTATGACTTATGAAACAAAAAATGTATTGGCATTTAGCCTGTAGAGATTACATTTTTCTCATATTTCCCCATTTTATTTCCCATGAGCATTGGAATGTTTTCTATTTTGTTCACTGCTATATTCCCAAATTAGAACAGTACCTGGCACTTATTAGGCACTTGATAAATATTTGTTGAATGAATGAATTTAAAAGATCTGCTGTTGATCTGCCTTTTTATATTAGTGTAATTTCTTCATTAAGGTTTATATGTAATATATAATCTTAGAACTATTGGGAACTTCAAGTTATATTTCTCTTTAAACATATTCCCACAAATGCATCTAGATTAATTGTAATTAGATTAATTGTAATTTGGAAAGCTTATGGAGCACCTGCTATATATTTGTCCTGCTAGGCAAAGATGAATGAAATGTGGTTCTTGCCTCCCATGAGGTCACAGTGCACAAATTAGGAGTGATGCAACATTATATTTGCAAAATTCAAATAGGGATTAGAGCCGAACTCTGTTATTTAATTATTTCTTCTTATCTTTGCTTCCTAACATTTTATTCCAGGGTCACTCTTTGGGGTGATTCCAATTATGAGATTTGGGGTATCATGGCAAGTCCTGGGAGATATTTTGAGATGGAAATAGGCTTCTCATATCCTGCCATAGGAGCAATAACTTCTCTTGCTGAAGTTATAACCAAAAGGGGATCCAGTGTGTGTGTGTGTGTGTGTGTGTGTGTGTGTGTGTGTGTGTGTGTGTTTTAATAGGTACATGTAAACTCTGTCATATAAACCTACAATTTCTGAATGGTCAGACATGTGGCTATTCTCCATTCTTTTTTCTGACCCCCCTCTCTTTTGCCTCTTTCCATGACATTGTTCTTTGGAACCATCAGAGAACCCGTGCATTAGCAGTAAAGCAAAGGAAGAGCCTGAGAAAAACAGAATGGTGCCAGGAAATAATCCAGGAGCTGGGCAGGCGAGGGCTGATGAGCTAATAGTGTTTTCCCTGTTCAGAACTGTCTTCCTTCACACTGTCTATAATGTCACTGACTAGAGATTTGTTGCCATGGTTCTGTGTCCTGGTGCACTTTAAAGCCACCAGGACCATAGCAGAGTAAAATTGATGCCTGGACCATACCCTCAGAGATTCTAACTTAGGCCTAGATGTTGGGCTATCCTGATGTGCAGTCAGAGTTAAGAATCAGAGTAGGCCATCTAGCACTTAAAAAAAAAATCCCTCTTATACTTGGATAAAAAGTTTTATTTCTAACCTCTAACTATATCAGCTGCCTGGATGGCATGGGGTTGCGATGAAAGAGTATAGAAGGTGGGCTTAGGGAAGCATGAAGATGCTATAAACAGGCACTGGGAAATGGGAGAAGCTTCTAGAGAGGAAGATGGAAGGGTACCAAGGACGAATATGGCTTGCCTAAGAGGGACATGCCTCCTTATCTTTTCATCCTTTTTGGCATCAATTGCAAATCTGCCTAGGTAGTTTTCAGTCACATGATGTATGTGGTGGATCACATTGTGGGCTAGCATCTTGGATGTTTAATTTACCTTCTATGCAGTTAATTTTGTGGTAAAAATAGACATAGCTATCATTCAACAGCAAGCTTTTAGAATGCAACCTATCTGTAATTTAGAGTTTGTTTTGTTTAATTTACAAATACTTTTGATAGATTAGATGAGCGTGATATTCATTAGTAGCATGGCTGACACTCAGAGCAGGGCATAGATCGTCAGTTCGTCACAGGGTAGATTCAAACCTCTTGCCAAAACCTGAAGCAATTGAAGAGATTCTCACTTTCTCACTGAGGATGTGGATTTAGGCAGAATGAGACCATTCAGTGCAGATAATTTACTCTTAGACCAGTTCCACCGTTTCTAAGTAGAATGGTTAGGCATGTATGTTGTTTCTCCTCCGTATGGGGAAGCTTTCTTCACTACTCTGCTGTTTCTTTTTCAGCGTGGTGCTCCTGGCATTTGCATCTCATCCCACAGGTAAATATCATTTTGTTTGTTTGTTTTACATTGCCCGTTTAGTGCAGTGTCCTCTGACCCTGCTTATAACTCTGAAGAATATTTTTTAAAAGAATGTGATTCCCTTCCAGCATGTCAAACTCAGAATTAGAAGTGGCTCACATACTTGAAACTATTCTGATAACCCATTAAAGAGTTTTTGCCTGTGGATTTATTCTTATCCCTTTTTTAATTTTGTTGTGCATGTTTTTATCTGGTGCAATCTCAGATGTACAGACAGGTTTCATCTGCAGAGTTGACTATTGCGGGCATTATCCTCTTCTAATTCTTCCTTAAAGCATCCAGAATTCTAGTGCTAAAGGATTTGGTGAAAAAGTTCAAATTCACCCTATTTCTGACTGATATCCTTTTATAAATTTTTTTTATCATATGTTATCATCTAATCTTCATAATTCCAGATGAAAGAAACCAAGTTTTAAAACTTAACCTTTATCCTGTTGTTACCTTGATTACTCTATAGTTGTTTTTCAGATTCAGGAATTGCCCACAATACTCTATTTCAATGTGGATTTTTACTTTGAAAGGTTTTGAAGTTGATGCCAAAGATAAAACAATAATATTTGTGTGAGGTATGGCTGAAAATACATGTTTTATTGGCCATGTTCCTTAAACTAATGTTTATTGACCATTTGTTATGCATAAAGCATTTCCCAAGCCTTCAGGGTCTCAGTTCTCTTATTTGTAAAATGGAAAAGGTGAGCTGGATTATTTCTAAAGCCCCTGCAAGCCCTCATAGTGTGCCCAAAACAATGACAGCTTTCCGTTTGTGTTTTTAGCTGCTTCAGATTATTTGAACTAATATCCTTAGGGAACTGTTGTCAGTAACTTGAGTAATGTTTCTAGATTGTATCTGACATATGTAAACCCATGTCTCATAAGGATAATTTGGATTACTTTTCTCTGAATGCATCATTCCACACTTGCTTATACTGTAGCATATCTGCTATTTTCTTCCACTCCTATAGTCTGGTGTTATCTTACAGCTATGAGGTATTCTCTTGAGTGCCCTCTCTACAATCATTTGTTGAAAGCCTATCATTTGTAAAATAATAAATCATATAAAACCATAGTGTTAACCCTAAACAGTTCCACTTGCCCATAAGCTAGTCGTCTGCCTCCTGTCATTCCTTCTTGCAGCAAGGGGGTTGCCACCCAGCAGGTACTTAGGAGTTTACTTACTAAGCATCCTCCCCCTTTGAAATGCATTTTGGTCAAAGGCCTCTGGAAAGCTTTGTCTGCCGGTTCTCCTTTGTCGACATGTTCATTTACTTCCTGGGTGATTTCTACTGGATTTGATAATTGTCACATAAAGAAATCACTCTGCCTTTCAACTCAAAGGTTATACTCATTCATTGGTTACACTCAGGATTATGGGGGCTGGGAGGAATCTAGTGAATATCCAAGGTGCCGCCACATTTTACAATGAGGCAATTGAAGTGCAGGGCAGTTAAATGATATGACCTGGATGATGCACAGGAGGTGAGTAGCAGAGGGAGACAAGTTTAGGTCTCCTGACCCTCTTTCCAGGCTTTTCTTTCTAAACTGCTTCTTTTTCAGTGGTTTTATACTTTATTATAAAGTCTCCCATACTTTTGTGTGATGCTCCTGAATTTCTTTCTGGAGCTTTTTTTGTTTTGGAGGGTGTTTTGTTATCAGTTTCCAAGCCTGGTGACTGCCGATAATCATTTACTTGGGGCTGCATTCCCACATTTTACGTTGAGTTACTGCTAAACTTTTAAGTCAGCACAGAAGACCTGGGACACTTAATTACTCTCTGGAACTCAAAGTGATTGGCAACCTAAAGTTATAGACTGGCCTGGACAGAAGAGTCATTTAAATAGGTTTTGGTTTGTTTGAAAGAAGAATTAATTTTCTTACAAATTATATTTTAAGTTCAGAAAAGAAAGAATCGGCATTGGGCATCAGATGCTCACTCTCCATTCCTCCTCTTTGACCATATTGCATGGTGAATGACTGAGGCTGTGTCTGTGGTAGGCAGCTCAGGGAGTTGTAAAGCCTATGGGATTTATCAGAGAGGGGCTTGGTATACTTTCCCGGAAGGGCTTCTGGATGCATCTTTGGTTTGTTGCAGTTTTCAGATAGCTGAGGTGGAATCTTTGAAGAAGCCAGGTATAGAAAGTAGACTTCTGAGAACAATTTTGCTGGGCTGATGACACTATCTGTGACTGGTGTTAATAGCAGAGATGGCCTTAGCCTCCCTTGCTGTAAGTAGCTGAGGCACCCCAGCGAAGCCCTGCAGGCCTTTGTAGCCATCGTAGCAGGGCTCTAGCAAAGGCCCTGGAGAAGGTGGGTGTAGGGGTACGTACATCCTGGCGGCAGCCTTTCATTATACCAGCACCAAGTTCAGTATCTAACCCATGAACATCCCACACCTACTTCTATGTGTATTAAGTAAAATAAAGACACTGTAAGATGTTCATGATTACATTTGTTGCTTTCCTAGAACTCAGGCATAGTAAAACACTTATATTTGTTAGAGTAGATAACTAAGGTAGATAGATATTAAGGTAGGAATTTGCTATGCATGATGATAGAAGTTCACAATCTAGGAGACCTCTGGAAAATCAGTTTTTCCAGCTTTTTAAACTCGTCAATTGTTCTAAACTTTTTGTTGGGTCCTAGTGTTGTTTTCTCATAGTATAGAGTTAATTATAATGTTTAAGCAAATAAAACAGCTGAGGAAAATTTCTCTTCTCCAGAAGTATTCAAGGACTACTGCGATTGGGTGGCTCCAATTCTTGCCAATATTTTAGCTTTCTTATAAGTAGTCTAGACTGTTTTTAAGACAGAACAGCACTTTATTCTTTCCCAGTTACTTATTACACTTTCCATCAACACTGTCCACTGCTGGGCCTGAGTGTTGGTCCAGGAGAGTGTCCTGATAGCCCACATGTGTACCCTTTAAGACACAACATGAGTCAGGGACATAAGTGCAGTCTTATTTTGAAGGATCTGTTAATTTTTGACATTTTAAAACAGAGCATAATTCCACTTCATTTATTCCCACCTCTTCTTTTTTTACTCATATTTTATTTGGTAGTACGTATGAAATGTTTTAAAATTGAGATAATTTACATATATTTTGTATATGAAAATTATATTTAAGACCTATCTTAAATGCACGGCTTGGCCAATTATGACAAATGTATACACCCATGTAACTCACCGTTCTATCAGGTATAGAACACTTTTGTCACTACAGAAAGTTTCCTCACACCCCTATTGGTCACTACCTCCTCACCCACCACCGAAAGCCGCCACTGATCTGATTTATGTTACCATAGGAAGTTCTGTCTATTCTAGAGTCTCATATAAATAGAAACACATAGGAAGTATTCCTTTGTGACTGGCACTTTCATTCAGCGTAGTGTTCAGAGATTCATCCAGCCCGTTGTGCATATCACTAGTTTACTCCCTTTTGTTGCTGGATAATGTGCCATTATGTGAACATACCACCTTTTCTTTATCAAGTCATCTATTGATGCTCACCTGGGCTGTTTTCATGTTTTTGGCTGTTCTGAATAAAGCTTCTATGAACATTTACTTACAAGACTTTTTGTGAACTTATGTTTTTCTGTCTCATGGATGAATACCTAGGAGTAGAATTTCTGGGGTTTAGAGTAGATATATATTTAACTTCTAAAGAAAGTGTCAGTTTTCTAAAGTGTCATACCATTTTACACTCCCATCCAGAAATGTATGAGAGTTCCAGTTGCTCCACATCCTCACTAGCATGTGGTGTTGTCAGTCTTACTTTAGCTATTCTAGTCCTGGTCCCTCAGTAGTGCTTTTGAATAAGCTACCCTTCTCATTCACTGATGAGTAGCTAAAAAAAATAAGCACTCTTGTAGATGCAGATGATATAGCTGTGTGTTACAACCTTTGGGGTACATTGGGACCTAATGGCAGGGATCAGGTAGATAGTTCTCCATGTCTTAGGCACAGGCCTTGCCACTTTTTTTCCTTCTAGCACTGAGTTGCCTTCTTGGTGGTAGAATCTACCTCCCTCTTTAATCTTTCAATTTCATAGTTCAGGCAGAGGCTTCAAGAATCTGGGAACCCTGCTTCCCCTTGGACTGTTTTAAGCAGTAATAAAGAAGAGAAATTCTTCCCATGTTTGAGAGTTTGGATTTCATTTTTGTGTGGGTCCCCTATGTTGTGGTGTTCAGAAGAGAAGATCCCAAGGCACCAGAAGGGTAGGGAGAGCCACAGGAATCTGACCCAGAAATGACCTTGTTACCTGGTGTGTCTGTTCTCATGGTGAGATAACGCAAGCAGACTAATCACTTCTTGGAACTGACCTTCCTTTTTCCTGCTAGTTCTGAGGGCTAAAATGTGATGAGAGGAATTTTTTTTCATTTTCAAATATCAATTAGTCTCGAATGCAGTAAGATTGTGCCACACTTTTTACTGTGGATCCACAATCTTCAGAGAAATGGGATTCACTCCCTCACTCAGTGAGCCAGCAGAAATTTAACTGTGGAGCATAGGAATGAAGGCTCAATCCAGACTTTATTGTATCAGCTGCATTTGATGCCACAAAACATGTTTACAAATCTTGAACTACTTAATTTGTGCTTAAGTTGTGTGTTCTGCACTAGATGGTGCAGGAGTGTTGTTTTTTGAATATCTTTACAAATTTTTTAGGCTCCTGGATCTAGTCCTCATGTGGTTGGGGTCAGCCAGCTACACACTACAACAGCTTCAGGGCTGTTTGTAACATAGTCATTAACCT
This sequence comes from Rousettus aegyptiacus, assembly GCF_014176215.1. NCBI lineage: Eukaryota > Metazoa > Chordata > Mammalia > Chiroptera > Pteropodidae > Rousettus > Rousettus aegyptiacus. The sequence continues at coordinate 57,511,445 of NW_023416287.1, read as the reverse complement.
TTGCTGTTTAGAGGTTGGTATGCACCCCATCTGTTTAAGAGCTCTACTTTAGTAAAAGTGGAGGTAGGGTGAAGGCATCAGAAGGCAAATGTTTCGGGTCAATTCAAAATTGAGGACCAGCATATTCAACTGGAAAGTGTTTGGAGCATTCCCTCCAGGGAGAGCAAGAGAGATTTAGGTCTCTCAGTTCAGTAGTGCTTATTATATGTCAGAGTTGGTCCTAACACAGTAGATACAAGTGATACATAGGATAGTGTCCCTATTCTCAGGGACTTCTTAGTTCTAGCAGGAGAGATAGGCATGGAGTCAGCTGAGTGCTATGTGAAAAATGTGTAGAGGTTTTAGAAATGGCTCAAAGATAAGAGGGAGCTATTCTCTCTCTCTCTCTCTCTCTCTCTCTCTCTCTCTCTCTCTCTCTCTCTCTCTCTTTCTCTCTCTCTCTCTCTCAATGATCTATAGGATCAATTTTCAGGATTTGGGTGAGGGTTATCATCTAACCAGTAAGTTCTAGAATAATTTCTTTATCCACCTCCTCCCTGTCTCAGCCTGGGCTGGGTTGTAAAGACCGCCAATGCACCGCGAGTCTAGTTTACCTCCCAGAAGTGTTTCTGATGAAAGACTAGGTGCTGAGAGGAGGAAGCGCCCAAGCGAAATCTCGAGGTCCTGCATTTAATTTATCTCCCTCTTTGCCCGTTCCTTATTATCACACTGACTGCGCTGCAGTTTCTCTCACACTGAGAGGGAAATTGGGAAAGGGCCAAGAACCAACAGCTGCCAAAGAGATAGAGAGCAAATCCTCCATGACATCCTTTCACTGCCTGAGCGGGGGTGCTCTGGCTGCCCTCTAGGACCACGGTGCCCAGGGTCACCTTGGCTGTCACTCCTGTGGGGAAAGGGACTTCCGATGGTGCTCCTCATGCACTGAATGACTGAGCCTGATGATATCATTTACAAAGTCTCTCCACCAATATAGATCCCAAGGAGATGATAAAGGTATTCAGTGGAATTGTGCCGGAGAGGACAAGAACTCATAACCTCTTGCTATATTGCACAAAAACGAGATCCCTTGAGTCCCTCTCCTTTTAATTAAACATTCGTACATATGTTACAAATGAAACAAAACAGTAATAGTCATGATAAAAAACAACCCTCTAAAGAACTGTAATTCAGAACTTTTCTTTCCAATGGCTGAATCATTTGCAATCATTTAGGTCTCTGAGGAAGTGTGGCATGCCATTGTGTCTTTTGTTCTGACACTCTTGATTAATAAGTGTAGTGATGAAGCAAATACTGCCCTTATGTTCCACTGCACACCTAACATGCTGTGAATACTCGTAAAAATCAGCCCTTCTTGCTCCAGTCCATCCAGCATTGAGAGACAGACCAAGGCTGGGGTCCTGGAAGGCCTGACTCCTCCAGTCTCAAAAATTCCAGATTTGGAAGGATTAAGCTATCTGCTGTGGAAATGCTTAATTCCTTGTCTCTGGACATTTTTGGAAGGCTTTCTGCTTTTTTAATCTCCTGACTTCTTGTTTGTGACCAAGTTCAAATTCCAAAGAGGGAAGCAGCCAATATGCGTGATTATTTCCTCTTGCACCAAGTGGAACTAAAAGAATGAACTTACTTCACTAGAAATAAATGTACCCTTTGGACCTTAAACTAAAGTGAATATGCACAGTCGGTTGGCCCTTCTGCCATTTGTGCAGTAATTAAACACAAAAATGAAAAAAGATGTCAGAGACATGCATTCACATTCTTTTTTTGGATATAAGGCAGAGAAGAATAGAAGAATCTTTAAAAAAAGATTATTTTTGTCCCACACTCTGCTTTGGGCAGGATTGGCTGCCCGGTGCAGAGGAAAGATTCTAGGGTTCAGAGTGACAGAGGTTCACATTGTGACTGCTCAGTTTCAGAGTTATGTAATCTCAGGCAAATCTCTTCTCTGAAGCTCCAGTTAAAATGGAGATAATACAACTTCATAGAGCTGTTACAAGGATTGAAAGAGATGATGTACATAAAGCTTTTAGCATGGGGCCCTACACATGATAGACTCCACTAAATGGGCATTTTCTTCGTCTTCTCCTTTTTTCCTTCTCCTTTTCTTCCTCCTCCCCATCTTCCACCTCCTTCTCCTTCTCCTTTTTTCTCTTCCTCTTCCTCTTATTATTATTAGCAGAAAATGCTAATAACATAGAAACCCTAGGAATACTGGCGTGAATTCAGTGATGGAGCAGTTCAACTCGCAGAGGGCTGTTGTGCTAAAGACCCTCATTTTGCATTTCCAGAGCAGCTGGGGACATATGGACTGTGCAGGTCATTGTTTCATTCTTGCTGTGCCCCTCAGGTGATCTCTTCAGCGTCCTGGACTTTCCATTCCTGTATTTCTACAGATTCCATGGCAGCTGCTGTGCCAGGTAACCTTAACTTGTAAAACACTTGCACTTTAATTTGTATGTTTCTGTACTACCAGCTGTGTCTTTGTTTCAGCAAAGTCCCGGGTCACTGCTGGTTATTCAAATGAGTGGCAGAATAGTGGCAGGTGCAGGCATGGAAACAGCCCTCTAGGCCATCAATGGGTTGTTGTGAACACCCTCAGGTGCTCAGGGATGGCTTGGGGCCTGTGAGGAAGTTTCTTTCTTATCCAGGGTCATTGTTTTCAAATTTGTAGAGAGGTAGGGTTCTCCCACTCTTTTTTTCTCCACAAGCAAATGTTAAACAGAACTTCGCAATGTAAAAGTGGTGAAATTGATTCTGTTCAAGAGAAGATTTGGGTCTATGGTCCTACCATCTCGACTTCTACCTAAACTTTCATCTTGCTCCTAACGGGCAACCTCCAAAATAATTCAACTGAACCCCATGACTTTGGAAGCCATTGACTAGGGGATGTCTAGACATAAGGTAATCATTAATCACCTTGGGAAATGCTAAGGGAGGTAGACCAATTACATGGATAGAATTAGATAACATAGAAGTTCATACCCATCCTATTTTCTTTTTACTGCATGATCCCCACTTTGTTTGACTCTATTATGCTCAGAAGTAGAAAGGTTTCTGTGGACAGTCTCAAAGTATGTATTCTGATATGGTGGAAAGACCAATCTTGGGTTGAATTCCAGCCTTGCTGCTTCCTAATTGTGTGGTCTTTGGGCAGGTTATCCTAGCTTTCTCAAAACTTAGTTTAGTTCTATAAAATGGAAAAATAATATGCAAGGTTGCTGCCTATATTAAATAAGATTTATAAAGCACTAAGCATTATGCTTCACCCAATAAATGATGGTCATTATTATTACCTGCTCAGATCAAGCATAAGTAAAATGTCAGCACACCATGAGCATAAAGGTGAGACCACTTAGTCCCACATTTACAGGATGCTACCTTATGAAGCAATGTTTCTTTACAGTATCAAAAATCTGATATGTAGCTAGGTACAATTTTTGATCTTTTATGACAAAAAAAATCAATATTATAGAGTTTTCTTTTGCATTTGAGCCTTAGAATGATTTATTTATCATCCTCAGAAAAGTTTCAGGAGAACACTGACAGAATCCATCTTCCCAGTTCCTCTCAACTTGATCAGGTCTTGTCATTTGACCATTAGCTAGGACTGCGTGGCACGACTGTTAGTGCTACTCTGGCGCCTGTGGACTTGTTTCCCTTCAGGTCTGGTTATTTGGCAGCACAGGATGTGGAGGGGAGGACAGCCGCTGTTTGCTTGTTTGGAACAGAGCAACACTGTCCACAGCCTGTTGGTGTTGGCTTTGTGGGGTGACATTCTGGCTCCATTTCTACCCCTTTTCATATGCCACTTTCTCATAACCCAACATGAAAAATTAGGGTTTATTTTATTTGAAAGACTTGGAAATCTTTATTCAAATTGATTTAACTCTCTGTTACATTTTACTCCCTGGCTTTATCCCTTTTAAGAATGTGTGTGTTGGTTTTCACCATCTCATCTTGTGGCTCTTCCCTGACCATATCTTAGACTTAGAGTTGTCCCCTTCGGGAGGCCCTAGGGGAGGTCAGAAGGGGCTACGGAGACCAAAGGATACAGTAGTAACCATGCCCAGGATCCCTGTTAATAGGGAGCCCATGCTCTTTCACCTCCGGGGTTCTCCAATTATTTTAAAGATCTACCTCTGTAGCGAGGGGAAGGAGAGCTGAAAATGGAAGAAGATAAGGGATTCATGAGTAATTTAGAAATGATTCGCAGATATTTCAAGTGATGGGAATGAATCATGGGTGCTTTCATAAACAAGTTGGTCACAAACCTGGAGGCTCTGTTCTAGCAGAGAGTTGGTGCTGAGAGGGTAGGTCATCATGGAATCATGCCCTTCCTCTGGCTGGAAGTGGAGAGGAGAGAAAAAGACTGGAGCAAAATGAGGTTTGGGAGATTGGACAGGTACCTGTGAAGTTGTTATCTCCTTGGACACGGGGCGGGTGCAAGTGACTCAGTCTCTAATTCATAGCTTCCTGGCCTCCCATGACTGCAGATGCAAATCTGAATGAACTTTGCAGGTCATCCAGGCCAAACAGGTTGATATACACACAAGGGACTCCTAATGCTCATCTCTGATCCTGCTCCAAGAATATGGCTGTGAACTAACCTAATCTAATGAAGTGAAGGCACACATTTTTATGGAATTTGGCCTTAAGCGTGTTTAATTCAATTTAAGCTGCTCCCAAGTAAGCCTGTCAAACATTGATGTAATATCTACTATGACCAAGGCTCCATGCTTGGCTCTATTTGGGAAAATTCAGAGAAGCCCAGCAATGGGTTCAGCCTCTCAGAGCTCACGATCTGAGTTGGAGTCACACAGCAGTGCCTATAATATAAGTCAAATGGCAGTGTGGCATTTAAGGCCCTGGGGGTACAAATAGATAGAGCTCATAAGACCCACCTCTCTGGTTTGAGGTACAACTGCCGTCATGTCTCTTGCTGTTTAATTTTCAATTCCAAATAATAGTTACATTCAGGCCCTGTCTTGCATGTATTTGTGGGAAGTCAGCCTCTGTCATGGAGTTTCTCTGCCACACTCTCTTCCCCAACTATCCTGCTTCCAACGGCCAGGAAGAGTAACTGTCCTCTTTGGAGTTCCCTTTGCTTTGGCCTTGGCTGCACTGTAACATTTTTGAAAACAGTTCCAACGTAGGCCACTATTTCCCCATCTGCCTTGCTGATGCAGACCTCTGAATAAACCCTAAGATGATGCCCCAGCCTCAGGCTCCCTTGGTTTTCAGGTCATATGGGATTAGACATCGTTACCAAAGTAGCTTCCATGTAGGTTGGCTGGGGTTCAGGGACTTCTGTTATGGAGCAAGCCTCCTTTTTAGAGTCTTACCTTGAACCCATGGGCCACTCCAGACTCTCTGCCCTCATATAGTGAGTTTCCATTTGGAATTTTCCTGGCACTTTGTTCTACTTGAAAGAAATTGAAGCTCTACCTTGGCAAGCACCAAGCTCCAGAAGTAATATGGAAAGAGCAGGAGGTATTGTTTTCCATGCTCTTTTTTCTTCCTTGATTTAGCCAGAGACTTCTCAAATTTCTAAACCTCCAATAAAATGCTCTCATCATAGCTCCTTAGAAAAGTAGAGCTTAGTGGGTTTTTTAATTTTTGGTGTTTTTTTAATCCAGATATTACTAGGAAACACAGATAAGATAGATGTGTAATAATTAGAAATTGACTAGTAAAATGTAACAGAAAATAGTTACCTATTGGCTAAAGGAAGACAGGCCTCACTAACAAAATATTTTCTCCTTCCAGTGGATTTTTAGGATTCTTTCTCATGTTCAGCACAGTGAAGCTAAAAAGCCTAATGGCCCCAGGTCAGTGTGCAGCCTGGATTTTCTTTGCTAAGGTAAGAGAGAGGGGAGGAGTGGGAAAAATTGATCTCAGGGGCCTTTGTGTCCAGTATTTTCAGAGCCTGTGTGATGTCAGGGTTGCTTTTCATGGAATCATTTCTATTTATTAGCCTTGAGACTGAGTTTTTGCTTATTCAGGTAACAACTTCTGAGGTCTTCCACCTCTTTTATTAGCACGATATAATCTTTATCATGCTCCTGGAAGGTGGCCTGGGTAAGCCATTTAACTTCCCCGAGCCTTAATTTCTCCATCTGAACATGAGGGGTTTCACACAAAAAAAATAAAAAACAAACAAACAAAAACCCAAAAACACCTCTAAGTCTTCTCTAATTCTAATAGACTGGACTTATGGATGCATGGGACAGTTCTTATCATCCTTCCTGGGAACTGTGAGGATGTCTAGAACTAAAGTGACTTGCCCAACAGGTCTCAGCTTATTAGAGAGAGGAAGATAGGCAATGGCCTGACTGGGGGACTTAGATGAAACAAGAGAGTGTTATAAGAATGCCTGTGTGTATCTGATTAACTGTGGTTGAAGCATAAGATAGAGAGTTAGGAAAATAAGAAACAGAAGGAGCAAAAAAGCAGCAGTGGGACAGATGATTTTAACTAAAATGCTTTGAGATTAGCTTCCTTCTAGTAGAGAATTTCATTTCTCTAATGTCTGTGAAGGAGTCAGGTTGCAGGGCCCTAGGTGCTAATTCCAAGGAGTGAGATTTCTTAATTAATTTAATCGAATGAAATAATCATTTAAATTTGTGCCTTTAGTCATCTTTATGTTTGTTGGTTGGTCGCCCCCACCCCTGAAAACAAAGGTAAACATTTTGTTTTTGAAACTCAGGTTTCACAGTGATATTTTCACCTGGATAGTCTACTTTTTAATAGCATTAATAATTCTAATTCCAGCAGAATGTAAAGAATGGTTGAGATACTAACTTCCAGCATGACAGAATGAGGTTGACAAATCCTCTCCCAAAAAAGCAACTAGAAAGCTGGGAAAAGGCTGTGAAAAATATCCATTTCAGCTGTCTAAAAATTGACCAAAGATATACAACAAACCAAGAAACAATTGTTCATGAAAACAAACTTCGGGTAAGAACAGCATAAACTTGTGGCAATCTTGCCTAGTATTGCCTCCATTCCCTCCTCCTCAGCTCTGTCAGTGTGATATTTTAACCAGACCACCGAAGGCTATGAAAATCATCAGCCTTGCTGCCACTTCTAGAATACTCTATTGGAGTATTTTCAGTCCATTTGGACTATTTTCAGTTAAAGTGGCTGAGTCAGTCAGTGGTAAGTGAACAAGAAGAGCCAGTAGCTCTACTGTCTTCAGTTTATAGTCCTCTTAAGAACAAGCAGTGGTCTAGCTGGGGATTTAATAGGTAATTCTGGGAGATGAGAGAACCATCAGGGGATTGATAACTCTCCATATATCCCAGATTGATCTTTGTCTGTGTGCATGAGCATCAGAGATGGAGGCTGCCCAAAACATCCACACATCTCTGGCCAATAGAACTTGTGTGCACACATAGAAGAAATGTGAGAAAGCCTACAGAAAGTAAAAGCTGGGGCAGACACGAAAGCAGCCTGAAATCTGACTTTGCTTCTCAACCCATACACGATCAGAAGCAGAGGGAAGAAGCATTCTGGCTCAAGGTATTAGAGCAAAACCTCTGACTAGTCTTTGCCAGAACACTAAGCTTGACAGACATGGGGATGACTCCTAGGAATGCAAGCTTTAAATAAAAACAACAGCAAAAAAAGTGGGTGAAGACCTCAACAACTGTACCACATATAGAAGACAGATTTTACAGACTTAGTGCAGACAAATTACTAAACAGAAATACCACAGTACCAACAATGCTTGGGGGAAAGTCATAATCCAGAGGTGTTATCATACATATATTATGTGAAGTGTCCACTACTCAGCAAAAAGTAGAGGCCTTCAGTGAAACAAGAAAGTATGATTCATGCAGAGGAAAAGAGCAGTCATTAAAAATTCTGTTTGCATGTCTGTTCCTCAGATGTAGGACTTAACAGAAAAAGACTGCAAAACAGCTACATAAATATATTCAGAGACCTAAAGGAAACTATTTTTAAAGAATTCAAGGAAAGACTCAGTAAATATAGAATCTTAGTAAAGAGATAGAAATTATTTTAAAAAAGAGAACCAAATGGAAATTCTGGAGTTGAAAAGTACAATAACTGAAATGAAATGAAAAAAATTCTCTAGAGGTACTCAATAACAGATTTGAGAAGGTAGAAGAAAGAACAAATGAACCAGAATGTAGAGCAAAAGAAATTATTCAATCTAAAGAAGAAAGACTTTTTTTAAATTCAAAAACTGTGAACAGTGGCTTAGAGACCTGTATGTGTGTGTGTGTGTGTATGTGTGTGTGTGTATATATATATATATATCAGAAGAAGAGGAAAGAGAGGTAGAAAAAAATAGGATTAATGAATGACTTCTCATCAAAAACAATGGAGGCCAGAAAGCAGTAGGAAAACATATTCAACATGCTGGAAGAAAAAATCTTCAATCAGGAATTCTAGATACAGCAAAAATATCCTTCAAATATGAACTAAAAATAAATACATTCTCAATTAAAGACTGAGAGATTTGTTGCTAGCAGTCATATCAATAATTACATTAAATGTAAATAGGCTAAATACCCCACTTAAAAGTTAGAGATTATCACACTGTATAAAAAAGCAAGACCCAACTATATGCTGTCTACAAAAGATAACACCTTAGATTCAAAGACACAAATAGGCTGAAAGTAAAAGGATGGGAAAACATAACTATGCAAATGGTAAACATAAGAGAGCAAGCTGGAATGACTATATTAAATCAGACAAAATAGACTTTATGATAGGAAATATTACTAGAGAAAAAAGAGAGACATTTAATAATGATAACGGTTAATACATAGGAAGCTATAACAGTTATAAATGTATACACACCTAGCAATAGCAGCCCAAAATATATGAAGCAAAAAGTGACAAAATAGAAAGGAGAAAGAGACTATTTAACAATAATATTTGGAAATTCTAGTACTGCACTCTCAAAATTGATAGAATAACTCATAGAAAAGCAGGGTTATAGAAGGATAGAGATGACTTGAACAACACTCTCAACCAATTTGACAACTGCCATTTATGTGACACTCCACACATCAACTGCAGAATACATAGTCTTCTCAAGCACATATGGAATATTCTCCAGAATAGATGTTGTTCTGGATCACAAAATGAGTCTCAATAAATTTAAAAAGATTGAAATCATATGAGGTATGTTCTCTGACCACAAGCAGAAGTAAATTAGAAATTAACAACAGAAAAAAAAAATCTAAAAAAAACCTCAATTTATTTGGACATTAAATAACATATTCTAAATAACCTATTAGGCAAAAAAAGAAATCACAAGAGAAATTAAAAATATGTTGAACCAAATGAAGACAAAAACAGAACATCAAAACTTATGGGATGCAGCTAATGTATTGCTTAGAGGGAAGCTTATAGGGGTAAACACCCGTATCAGAAAAGAAATGTCTCAAATCAATAACCTAAGATTCCATATTAAGAAACTAGAAAAAGAAGAGCAAACTAAACTCAAAGAGAGCAGAAGAAAGGATATGATAAAGTTTAGTGTGGAAATTAATGAAATATAAAACAAAAGCAATAGAGGAAATCAACATTGGCTCTCTGAAAACATCAACAAAATTGAGAAACCTCTAGCTAGACTAAGAAAATAAGAAAGGAGATACAAATTATCAAAATTAGAAACGAAAGAAGGGATATCACTACTGATTCTATTTAAACTAAAAGCATTGTACATTATGAATCAGTCCATTCATATTATTAATTTTATGCCAGAAAATTAGATGATTTAGATAAAATGGATAAATTTCCAGAAAGGCACAAATTAGGAATATTGACTCTAGAATAAATGGAAAATCTGACACACTCATAACAAGTAAATAAATATAAGTAGTAATTAAAAATCTTTCTACAAAGAAAAGTTTAGGCTCAATTTGTTTTACTGATGAATTCTATCATATATTTAAAGAATATATATTTTTCTTTATAAATTCTTTTAGAAAGTAGAGGAAGAGAGAATAACTCCTAATGTATTCTATAAGGTGAGTCACCTTGATACTAACTTCAGACAAAAAAAATTGTAAGAAGTGTACAGGCTAAAATCCCTCATGAATATAGATCTTTAACAAAATATTAGCAAACTGAATTTGGCAATATATAAGAAGGATTCTATACCATGATCAAGTGAATGTATTCCATGAATACAAAGTTGGTTTAACATAGGTAAATTAATGCAATCCATTATATTAATAAAGGACACAGATACATGATTGTGCGAATAAGTGCCAAAAACCATTTGACAAAATCTATGAATATTCATGATAAAAACTCCTAACAAACTAATAATAGAAGGGAATGTTCTCAACCTCATAAAAGGCATCAGTGAAAAACCTGTAGCTAGTACTATACTTGATGGTGACAGGGAATACTTTCCCCTTAAGATTGGAGCAACACAAGTATATTCACTCTTACCACTTTATTCAACATTATACCCGAAGTTTTGGACAGTGATAAAGAAAAAAAATTCTATTCACAGATGACATCCTTTATGTAGAAAATCCTAAAGAATCTATGAAAACAGTAATTGAATTAATAAACTTTATCAAGTTCTCAGGATGCAAGATCAATATACAAAAATCAATTGTAGTTTTATATATTAGTAATGAACAGTCATGTTCATAAAAAATTAAATTAAGAAAATAATTCCATTTATAATAGTATCAAAAGATTCTCAGGAATTAAAGAAGTACAAGATTTATAAACTGAAAATTACAAAATGTTTCTGAGAGAAATTAAAGATCTCAATAAATGGATCAACTCAACATTGTTAAGATGGAATCGCTTCCTAAATTGATCAACAGAAATAATGCAATCTGCATCAAAATCCTTGCAGGCTTCTTTGTACAAATTCACAAATTTATCCTAAAATTTATTAGCAATACACAGTCAAAACAATTTTGGAAAAGAAAAATGAAGTTTGGATATATAAACTACACAGTTTGAAAACTCACTCTAAATCCAGAATAATCAAGACATGTTGTATTGCCATAAGGATAGGCATTTATGGTGTATCGATTTTTGATAAAGAGGCAAGGCAATTCAATGGGAAAAGGATTTTCTTGTGAACAAATTGTGCTGGAACAGTCAGATATCTCCATATGCAAAAATAAAACAAAACAAAAACATACATAGTCCCTTGCTTCATACTGTTAACTCAAAATAGATCGTAGACCTAAATGTGAGCTAAAATAAAATACTCTTAGAAGAAGATGCAAGAAAAAGTCTCAATGATATTGGTTTAAACAGAGTTATTAGATTTGACACCAAAAGCATACACCATAAAATAATTGATAAATTAGACTTCATTTAAATTAAAATACTTTGTAATTCAAAAGACACCATTAAGTAAATGAAAAGATAAGCCACAGCCTAGGAGAAAATATTTGCAAGTAATACGTAATAAAGAATTTGTATCCAGAATATGTACATAAAGAATTCTTACACTTCAGTGAGAGTACATACAATACTTCAATAGACATTTCACTAAAGAAGATATATGAGTGAGTCATAGGTCCATGAAAAGGAACTCAGCATCATTAGTCATTAGGAAAATATAAATTAGAACTGTGATGAGATACCACTACATTAAGGATGGCATTAAGGAGGAGGAGGAGGAGGAGGAGGAGGAGGAGGAGGAGGAGGAGGAGGAGGAGGAGGAGGAGGAGGAGATGGAGGAGATGGAGGAGATGGAGGAGACGACGACAAAAAAGTGTTGGCAAGAATATGGAGAAACTGGAACCCCATAAATTACTGGTGAGAATGTAAAATGGCATAGACACTTTGGAAAACTGGTAATTTCTTAAACTGACTATACAAAACAGTAGTATGATTTCTGGAATTTACCTAAGAGAAATGAAAACATATGTCGTGAAAGACTTAAACATGAATGCTTATAGCGGCGTTATTCATAATTGTCCCAAAAAGGAAACAATCTAAATGTCTATAAGCTGGCGAATGTATAAACAAGATGTAGTATATACAATCCATGGAGTACTACTATTCAGCAATAAAAAGGAATGGCTTATTAATACATTGCTACAACATGGATTAATCTCAAGAACATTATGTTAAGTGAAAGCAGCCAGTCACGAAAGAATACATATAGTATAATTCTATTTATGTGAAATTTCTAGAAAAAAATTTATGGAGACAGAAAACATACTGATGGTTACTTGGAACAGAGATGACTATAAATGAAGTGATGGAAATATTCTAAAACTGGGTTTTGGTGATGTTTATGCCATCGTTTAAATTAATTTATTAAATTTGTTCATTTTAAAAAACATTGAATTTTACATTTATAGTGGGTGGATTTTATGACATTTAAATTATCCCTAAAAGTTGAAAAGTAACAGTGCCTAAAGCATAGCGCTTAAATCTCATCTCTTTAAGATTAGGATGGACATTTTTCCTGTGTATATGGTTTTGCCCATTTTGCTACTAGTTTCATGAGTCTTCTTTTTATTTGACATAGTTTTTCTTCTCTTAAACTCTGAAGGAGGTTTTTAAGTACCTTCTCTGTAGATAATTCAGAAAGTGGAAAAATTTTTAACTGGCTGCTGTGATCTAATGCTAATCCTCCTTAGATGTGGAGGATTGGCTTAGATGAACCTTTAAGATTTCTTTCAGCCTCAGTTCATTAAGCAGTTTCTGTCTCTCTCCGTTTTTCTATCTCTGTCTGTCTCTGTCTCTATCTCTGTCTGTCTCTCTCTTTCTCTCCTTTTTTCTTTTCTATTTAAAAATAAACTCTGTTATCCTCAATAACATAATATTTACCCATTCTTTGGGCCACCTACACATCAGAATGTGCTGACATTTGAAGTACAACATAATTGTACTTAGCAATACAGCATTTCTCCATGATGTCATTGTGACTGCTGGGTGCCAGCATATTCGGAAAGTGACTCAGAGATGTTCCATTGTTCCCAGGGGAGAATTTGGATTGTGTGAAAAACTCATAGATGCACAGGCAGGGAGGTCATTTATAAGGGCACTGAAGGTGGGTTCTCCTTTGCTCCAAAAGGACCCATTCTCTTCTGTTTTCCAAGGAATTGTCATATCAGCTTCATCACTTCCAAGTTCTGAGAGAAGGCGTCCCTGCTGCTCTTTGGTCCTCACTCATCTTTCTCAGTATATTTCTTGGGTCTGAGAATGCTCAGTGTGGAAAAAAAAGTGCCTCCTAAATTACTTTATATTGTTATCACTATTATTATTGTTTTTCTCTTTGGGAATTTGAGTAACATTCTAAGAAGCTAAAAATAACAATACTTAGCAACCTTTTTTTTTTTTTTACAAATGTCTTCCTTCATTTTGCTAAATTTAGCCATGTGAAATCTAACTGCATCTTCATAAAATCTTGAGATCCCTTCCCACTTGTAACGTAAAGTATTGATGCAGTAAAAAAAGTGATTGAATTTAAGAGAAAAGCAATGAAATGTGTAGACATATAAGGAAGACATGACATGAGTTTATATTATTCTCCCAGGGAGTTTCTCCAGCAGTTAAGTTCTCGCATGAGAATTCTTCCTTCTCTCATCCTTGTTAACTTCAAAATGATCACAGTTCTCAGCATCCACTGAGCAGAAGCAACTGAGACCAGAGTGAGTTTATGTTGAGGTTGAACCAGGAGAAAGAGGCATCCCCAAACAGCCTCACTGGCCTGCTAGGGTCCTGAGGATCCAGTACTTGCTCCCCATTTCAAGCTGTCTCTGTAAGAAGACAGTTTTCTTCCTTTAAGCTAATGCCATAGTTGCTGCCATCATTTGTACCCTGAAGACAATGGTAGACCTTAGGAAAAGAATTTTTCTGTAGCTTGCCTAGGATATGTCTCTTGATTCAGTTTAGTTTGTTTTTGGATTGTTAGAGATTCAACTTTAACATGCACATGGCCGGGACTAGGCTGGCCAACACTCTGGGCCTGCAATGTGGGATCTGCGTGTGATGATTCTCGAGGTCTGCTGAGAGTCAATGAGTAACTCCTTAAATGTTGCACTCTAGACACCTCACTTGCCCCCTCTCCCAGACCCTTTTCTCACCCTGTGTCATAATTTCCTGCCTGCCTAAAACAATGGTGAATTCATTGGGATTTTGAGGTATACTAGATTCTTACGGTTTTTGTGGTATTGACAGTGTCTTTGAATGACCTTATTTTTGGACATGGTTCTACCAATTAGTCAACACCTATTAGGGAAATCTTTGGAGTACCTGAATGTTGCGGGTGGGGGGAATGCATTAGTGTATGTGTAGCATCTGCTTTATAAACCAGAGGAGAAAGTAAAAGTGACAAGACGAGACTATTAGAGAACAGTGCTGAGCCCGGTAGTACTGACTTCAGGAGTTGTCGGGTGAAGGGAGACCTGTGCGAGTTGAGGCAGCAGAATGACTGAACTGGCCCCTACAAGCATTGGTTGCTTGGGGAAGGTGGAAGAATGGAAGGAGGGCCTTCCGAGATGAGTGGCAGGGGGCCCAAGGCAGGATGCGTAGGTGTGGAACCACGAGGAAATAAATTTGGCTAGAGGAAGAGGAGAGTGTGGAAGAATAAGGGGAAAATTGGGCACAGAAAATCAGATTATAGGAAGCCCTAAAAACCATGCCACAGAGACCATTGTGCACCTCCAAATGAGACTGACTAAAGGTAATGTTTTAAGCAAGTTGATACACGATAGTGCTTAAAACAGATTGGAAATGAGTTCCAAGCATTTAGAAGAGAGGTGAACGAATGTAGCGATGACAGAAATGAAGATGAAAGGTCAAACGTGATTAACAATTTGAAGGAAAAGAAATTTTAATTACTTACTTTATCACATAATTGTGTGATATAATAAAATTAGACAACAAAGACTCAGATTATTTCAGAACATTTTAGAAAAGGGAGCGGGTAATGATAATTTGCATACAGAGAGTGATAGGGAAATCACAAATGGCTGCAAGGTTTGTAGCTAGAAACATGGGAAATCCATGGCATTACAGACAGAAGTGGGAGTGATTATGAATGAACATCTTTGAGGGGGAAAGCTGGTAACATATATTTTAGACAAAAGTGTATGGTAAAAAACATCTAAATGGAGCTGCTTTGTCTTGAAAACATGGAGTGAAATGTAGGTGAAAATTCGGGGCTTTGCATGTACATTTGGGTTTCACCTATAGAGAGATTGATTGAAATCAAGAAAATGAATAAGTAGATGAGCTCACTGAGACAGTGAAAGGATTTAGGGAGAGCAGAGCAGGGGCCTGGGACTTAGCTTGGCACCAGTAAGGAGCAGGAGGGAGGTAATAGCTAAGGGGTAAAAGGGGGAACCAGGAAAATTCGGTGTGGAGAAGACTAAGGGAGAATTTTAAGAAGGAAAGCAAAATGCCGCCAAGAAGTCAAAGCGATCTAGATTGAGAAAAGACTAGGGCAAGGACATTGAGGAAATGGTTTTAGTGAAAGGGCAGGATGGGAATGGGGCAGAAGATGGATCATAAATACTCAAGAATATATAAGAAGTAGATAGAAGACTGTAGTCGGTGGCGGGCAGGGTGATAGCTAGATCTAGAGAAAACTTTTCTAGGAACAGAAAAACTTAGGCAGGCTTGAAACTAGAGAAGACTCCTGTATTCAGAAAGATTTAAAGGTGCTAGAGAATGAGGGGAAACTGAGAGAACACATCTCATCAGGAAGCAGAAGGAATACGGGGCTAGCTTTAGAGAAAACGAAGAGCTGTTTTCCTGAACCTCTGCAGAAGGGCAATGATAAATAGGAGGGAGTCTTTTCCATGAGGCACATGGTAGAGGGACTGGGATTTCAGGGGGAAAGGAAAGGAAAGAGCACTCACTGTTTGGCTTTAATCACTATGCACTGAAGCCCCCTAGTCCTCATTTGTTTCATCTGTAAGGCCAGGAGTCTGGACTAGATGATATCTAAAGATAGCTCAGATATGTTATGATTCTAGTGAGCTCTGACACTGTTGACCGTATCTGATATTTAAGACTAAAAGCTGATGGCATTTATATTCAATTGTAGGATTATATATAATGAATGCTAGGAGCTATATCATTAACTATCAGTGTCTATATTTGTCAGATTTAAAGTGTTTAATAGAACTGATCAGAATAAAGTAGGAAACCACCCAGTAATCTGATCTTTTTCCATCGCTATCACCAAATCCACTTCTCTCCTCAAAGATTATGTATAAATGCTACAAACAGTTATTTAGAGTGTTTGTCCCTGTTTTTATTTTATAGTTTGGACAGTCAGAATTCATGCGTATGGAATGGGGTTTCCCTTCCCATTGCTGCTTAGGATAGAATGCGGCTCGCACAGTCCAGGTGGAAGATGGGGAAGCCTTCTGAGACAAGGTCCCATGTGAGTCTTCAAACCTGCACTGTGTTGTTGGTGCAGAAGTGAAGCAAGTAGGTGAGGAACAGGGCATAAAATATCACAAAAGTAGAATATTCTAGAACTTGTACTCCTCCGTGTTTCAAGGTAGAACCAGAATATATGAGATAATGTATATGAAAAGAGCTGAGAGTGACGACATGCAGTAAACACAGAGCATTTTGTAGAGTCATATAAGCCCTGGACCAAGACTTAATTTTGACTTAGCTTTGAGTCCCAGGTCTCCCACTTTCTAGTATGTGCTTCATTTTCTCATCTGTAAACAAATATAATAATAATGACTACCTTACTGAGAGGGTTGCATAATATTTAGACAGCGCTTGAATAGTGAGCACTGGCAGTTGGCAGACCCTCCTTGGCTCTGTCAATCACAAGTTTAATTCTTTCACCAAATTAACCAGTGATTTCCTGAGTCTGAATTTACCATTTCTGTTCACTAGTTCTAGGTAGTGAATTTAGCTGTGGACTCCCTACTCCAGACATTGCTCAGAATTCAGCATGCCAGAGAACAAGGGCTCTCACAGCTCTTTTAATCAAGCATTGTCTAACAAAAGAGGCAATTGATGCACCATTCACAATGTTTTTAAACCTATATAAAGAGTCATTGATTCAGAACAGTTGCTGTGCTTGTGAAAATGTGTTTGATGGTTTCCATGGAGACCACCCTGCTGGCTGTTCTGCAATCACTAGTCTTAATTATACCCTGAGATTGCCAGGGAGGCTTCAAAGCTGTCTCCATAACAACACCTCCTTGTGTAGTAACACTACCGCTGTCTTAAACTGTTTCCCATGCAGGAGTTTCTCTTAAGAGTTGAGAAGATTCTGCTGGTGAGTTTCAACTTCCGTTTGATTTATTCTTTGAAGAACTCTTAACAATGGGAATTTTTCTGCGTTTTGACTGCCTGTCTCTCAGGCTGTTTTGCCAGGTCTTTGGAGCATGGCCTAATGTCTTTCTTTTTTCAGTGACATGTTGACATTTCTCTTAAGCTATTGCCAAGATATTGAACTAAGAAGGAGCCTTGGCTATGTTGGTTTACTAAATAATATTAAACCTGTTTAAATATAGAATGAAAGGGTTTTCAACAGATACTGTTAGGGTTCGATGTTTGGAATTTTTAAATGTCTCCGAGACCGTTAGTAAAACTTGCTGTTTATGATGGAATTAAAAAAAAAAAAAAAAAGAAGCAGCAACTCAGTGTCCTTTTAATAAGGAATCACAGATTTCATGACTTCTAAAATAACATAATTTCTTACTCTCCATCTGATTTTTTAGATATATTGGTAGGGAAGTTCTAAAGCTAAACGTTTAATCATACCTTGAACTTCTGAGGAGGTTCCGGAATTAGACTTCTTAGGATGTTCAATTTCTGACACGTGCATACTCGCATACGCACACCTCCACCCTTCCCTTGTCCCCACAAGAACAGATTACTGAAAAATCCTGGAAGTATAGTTACAATACCCATCATGTTTTACTCTCACTAGGTCAGGTCTGTGCTGAACAGAGTGTTAGTTCTCTTCCTTCTACTTCCTACACTGTTGTTACTATTATTTTTCCAGTTTTATTGAGATATAATTAATAAACAATATCATATGAGTTTAAATTGTATAACATAATGATTCGATATGTGTGTATATTATGAAGTGATCACCACAATAAGTTTTGTTAACATTCATCATCTTACATAGTTACAAAAAAGTATGGAACACTTCATGAATTCACGTGTCATCCTTGCACAGGGCCATGCTAATCTTCTTGGTATCATTCTAGTTTGAGTTTATGTGTTGCCAAAGTGAGCACAATTACTTCTTTTTCTTTATTGTTATTATCGTTATTCATATCATCATGGTCACCATTTGTTGGATGGGGAGAGCATGTTTCTGTCTTTCTGTATTTCCCGGATGGTAAAAGTTAGTCATGAGGAAGAGGCTGCTCCTTTTCAGTTCACTACTTGTATTTCTTCCAATCTCAGCTGCTTAAGACTTGTCACCCTTTCTTCCTGTCACATTTAAAAGCTCATTTGAATATATGTCTTTCTGTGTAACAGTTTAGTATTCCTTTTATTTTCTTCCTTCAGTTGCTATTCAGCATCTTAATGTATTCTAGAAATGTCTGATGAAAATAAATTCTTAAATTTAATGAAGCTGTGCTGTAATGTAACTTTTATGTTGTAAGAGTATGCTTTAAAATCTAATTATGCCTGTTTCCTAATTAAATCATTTTTCTTTTTCACAGTCTAAGCAGCTATGGCAATGAGAATAATTTTTCATGGAAAATTAAGATCTAGAGGCAGCAGCATAATTTCTTTTGCAGTCTCTAGCTGGGCAATAATAACAGCATGTCAATGTCTTTCCATGACATCACTGTTGAAGCAACAGGAACATGAAGTGGCAAGTTAGAGAGCCACTGTTATTGTTGAGCTGTATGGAAACAGCACAGAAGTTAGTTATCTGGGAATTATTCATTTGTGGACAAAGTTTTCCCAGAGGGCACATGGAAAGGGAAATACAGTTTGGGATTAAAGAAAAAAAATTTAAATTCCATTTCCTATTGTCAAAATAATTCATGGGGACATGAGTTATGTTAATGGACATTTTGCTATTTTGGATAAGGTTGTTTTCCTTGTTTCCGATTATGAACTCTTAATTTTTTCTGGGCTATTTTTAGTGCCATTGATCATCACAATGTTCTGTGCTGCAAAAATATGATAACAATTCTGAGTTTCACAACTTTTGACCTGAATGAATTTGCTTTAATTTACTTACTGAGGAAATACCCTGAATTTCTGTAAATTTCCTGACT
The DNA here is from genome assembly GCF_014176215.1 of Rousettus aegyptiacus. Classification (NCBI taxonomy): domain Eukaryota; kingdom Metazoa; phylum Chordata; class Mammalia; order Chiroptera; family Pteropodidae; genus Rousettus; species Rousettus aegyptiacus. Next base: position 57,492,243 of record NW_023416287.1, on the reverse strand, counting down.
ACAAAGTTTTTATGAATGCTGTTATTAGCCAAGATAATTTAAAATAATTAAAGTAGTTTTTGCAACATAAAAGTCCAATTAATTGGGAAGGTTTTACAGGGTCTCCATTGGGGGATGAGTTGATGTGTACTCAGATCACTGTAGTATAGTATTGGATAAATGAATGCCAAGTGAATGCTTAAATACACTGACCTTACTCTACATACCTCTGCAGGCTTGTGCTCTCATATCAGAAATAGAGAAAGGTGGATTTGCATGCATTTCGTAAAGCCTCATGAAATACCTTCAACTGCCCTCAGTAATCTCTTGTGATGCCCATATTCCTTTCTTTAATGGTACCATTTGTTCTGTTTGAGTTTGCTTTTCCTTACAAAGACCCTCTATCTGTAGCCCTAGAGCTCATTTCCCTGAGGTGCGGCCAGACATAGGCTAATCAGCACCTGGACATGACCAAACCAGAGGGCAGACCATGGGCACAACTGAGAGCCCGTGTCATTAGAGGATGAGCTGCCATGGTCCAAGCTAAGAAAATGAAACAGTTTTTGGCAAAACTGAATGAGCAGATTTTTATCATAGGAAGGTTTTGATGCTTAATCGAAAGAAATGACATGTGGATTGGAAAGCCAGTAGATAGTTACTTGGGGCAAGTTTGTGATCTTGGTGGCCTGATACTCCACTGGATCCCTGCCCACATTTGTTCTCCTGTTATATCCTCCAGAGTGGAATTTAAGTATAAATAGTCATTAGCTCATTTTTCCTGTTTAACATTTCTCTCCTCCCTTACAAAAGTCATCTGAACTTGTTTTCCCACTCTTGACTCTACATCGACCCTTTGAACTGACCCAGTTGTTCTTTAGGTTAAGATTTCCAATGTTATTTTGTGTATATATAAGTAGACTGTGTCTGACTGTAAGGCCAGACAGTTAAGTACAAGCAGGTTGTACTTGTTTATATGACTCCAAAATAGCCAGTCGGACAAATATGTGGCAAGAAGAGTTTTTTAGTCAACAATGCATTGCCTGGCTCCATGTAAACACAACTAGCTGTTAAATTGTGTTTGAAATTTTATTTGATTGTTTCTGTGCTCTTCTGAGAGGTACTGGTGGGGAGATTGGGTTGGGAACAGGCTCACTTTCTGGCTACATCAATTCTTCATCTGTCTTCTTGTTGCGTGACTTCTGCGGGGCAGGGGTGCACAGGGGAGCTGGCCCACAGTTGAATCTGTCTCCAAGAAGAATTCCATCTCATTTCTTTCCTGTAAAGTGAGGCCATTATTATCTGTTTGGGGCTTTGTGTGTTTTCTGCACAAATTTCTAGGTGTGTCATTAGGTTTGGCCTGGAATATGGTAGGTGATCAGTCAAGATTTAATAAATAAAATGCCCACCACTTTCCCTTACCTCCATGTCGGGAGATTTTCACTTCAGAGGAGGATTTTCACTTTTATGGGAAAATCTGTTACCATATTAATGTAGGTCCTTTGTAAAAGCAAAGTGGCATAAAGTGAACTTTCTGAAAGCGGTGTGTGTGTGTGTGTGGGGGGGAATACTCTTTACTTTATCAGCTTTTAAAAGGTTTCATAGGAACACTTTACTTTCAGATAGTGGGGGAAAACGTGTATTTAAAAGAGGAAAGAAAGAAAAAAAAAGAAGAAGAAAAAGTACCAGCCCTAAAGATCGTTGGATGAGTCTTCAGTAGGGAAATTGCAGGTTTCAGTATTTACTAGGTTGGTTGTAGGACAATGGGGAAGTAAGACAGAAGTGGTATTAAATCTGATACGGAACTGCATATCCACCAGCATGGCTAATATTACAGAGACTGACAATACCAAGTGTTGGCGAGGATGTGGAATAACATTTCTGGCTTAGCAAAACACTAGAGCTAAGTAAGGTCTCTGTTATGACTGAGCAGTCCCACTCCTGGTATACACCCAAGAGAAATGAAGATGTATATCCACAACGAGATACGTTCCATGTTACAGAATTAGATAGTGGTGATGGTTGCACAACTCTGTGAACATATTAAAACTATTGACTTGCACTTTGGGTGAATTTTTTGGTATGTGCATTTAACATAACAGTGAGACTGTTATTTTTAAAGAGACATATTCAAGAATATCCATGTTAGTTGTATTCATAATAGCCCCAAACTGGAAGAAGTAGTCCATATAACAGTCCAGAAGAAATATATTGTGATCTCTCCATACGAGAGAATACTACACAACCTTGTAGGTGATTCGGGATGGGTGAGTATTGATTTGGAAGGGGCACGAAAGGAGCCCTGTGAGATGCTGGAAGGTTTGGTTATCTGTATCTAGTGGTGGTTACATGGGCATTTATGGATGTCAACATTCATTGATCTGTTCACTTAAGATTCAGGCTCTTTGTGTGCTTTATTTTGTTTACGTTATACTTCAATTTAAAAAATCTGATGTGGGCGCCGGAATGGTGCTGTCGTCAGAAAGCACAGCTCACAGTGCTGACCTCCTCTTCTGTCAGCATGGGAAAGCCCCTGTGTTGGGTGCAGCAGCTTCTTCAGCAGACTTCCTCCTGCCTTTGGCTTTGACATTGTCTGTGTACTGAAGATGGTCTGGGATATCACTCACTGGGGGGAAGGAAGAACCCACTAGCTGGATGTTGCTTTTTAGGTAGTGGCCACCAGTTCTCTTGAATGTCATGGTTGGGAAGAGTTTCTAATAAATATTCAGCTCAGTGCCAAGGTAAAGAAAGTGAGCTTGGGCTTCCTGGTAGCATTGTTGAAGTATTTACTGTGCCTCTTATGCTCCACAGGTGAGGACCATGCTATGTCAGGTACACTCTTCCTTTAGGGGAGGGGTGCCCAACCCCCTAGCCATGGACCAATACCAGTCCGTAGCCTGTTAGGAACTGAGCTGCACAGCAGGAGGCTAGCAGCAGGTGAACAAGTGAAGCTTCATCTGTATTTGCAGCCACTCCGTGGTGCTAGCATCACAGCCTCAGCTCCACCTAAGATGATCAGGCATTAGATTCTCATAGGAGCACCGGTCCCTGGTGCCACAAAGGTTGAGGACCGCTGTTTACGGGGCTGGACTAATTAAGAAGACTACCAGGCCTGCCTTGCGGTTTGATTAATGAATGTTTGCTTACATTCGGTACTCCTCCCTGGTGGACACTCTCAGGCTTGCCATGTTGGTTTGCCTTCCTCATGCCTCTCAGGCTCCTCTTGGCTTTATGGCTTTGGAGCTGGAGGTGGGGCACATTTTGAACATACTTACCGAGTTGGGACTCGCTCACTACCAGCGTGATGAAATGTATGTGGGTGTTAGTGTGTGCTGTGGGTGTAGTGGTGGTGAAGAGAGGTGACTGTATCAGCTTCAGCATGGAATAAGCGGTCAGATCACTGAGGGCCTAGGAGTAGTGAAGAAGCTAGGCAGGCCTGCAAACTGACTCATACTCCATGTCAGGTGGCATCCCAAAGGCTGTTGGCTCCTGCTGTAGAAAGAGGGCTAAGGACATCCTTAGCCAGCCCCCTCTGCCCCGTGAGGGTACCTTCCTGCTCCATGGCACACAGAAACCTTGCCCTCCCTCCTTGTGCTATTGGCAAAACATAATACGATATTTATTCCATAGATAGCAACTCATTAACCAATCAGATTTTAGATTCAGATCCACTTAACACTAATTGAATGCCTCATATAAAAATATGAATAATGGTTGCAGCTAACATTGTGTACTCACAAGATGCCAGGCTGTGTGGTTGGTAGTTGGACACATTTCTTATTTAATTCTCATCACAGTTTTATGTGGTTCAAACTATGTGCTTCTCTTCCCCACTTAGACATGAGGAAACAAAGATGTTACGTAACTTGTCTAAGCTAGAACAAAGGAACTCAGACTTGAGCCCAGGTCTTGACTGCAAAACCTACACCCCTGCTGGGGTCTCTTATGAAAGACGCAATCGTGGTGGGTGTCCTTTGCAGTGTGTGTGACATTTGAGAGACTGAGTCTGATGCGATGTAATGAGCATAATCTCCTAGGGAAGGATCTATCGTAATTGGGCTCCCCTGGATATTGCTGTTGCAGTTTTCCGTAATGAGTAACCACAGGATAGAGAAAACACCTCCAGGAAACTGGGAGGCTGATAGAAATTAATGGGAAACAGATGAAAGCAAAGGAGCTCAACCTGCCGCCTGGGCAGAACAGAACCATGTTGTCAGGATGTGTCTTAGGAAAATCCACGGCCAAACATCTGAGCAGCAAAGCCTGGCCGGGCCATGGGACTGTAAATGGCATGGTTCCTTGGTTAGGTCTTGAATTTTCTGGAGGTGTTTAACTGTAGGGTATGTTCTCCGCTATTGAAGTAACTTTTTCCTTATTCGTAACTTTAATTATGACCCATAACTTTAATTTCAATTCTCTAGGGAAAAAACCTTAGTAACCATTTAATCCAAGTTCCTTCACTTAAGAAATTGCAAAAGATTTACTATAGAAAATTTAGAAAGCTAAGTTAAATGGAAAAAAAAAAACTTATGTGATCTCACCACTTTGGACATTTTGGAGTGTCCTTTGGGACTTTTCTCTGTACACACATGACTGGGTTTCTCTGTTTTTACAGAAATGTGATCATTCTCTACCAACTGGTTTTTATGTAACAGTATTGGGAATATTGCTGTGCTTGGAGTGAATGAGGAAACTGAGGCCCAGGGAGAAAAAGCAACCCATACAGCTTCCCAGTACACAGCTTTCTTGGCCTGATAGAGGTCTGAGGTCCGTGAGTCTAGGGCACCAGGCTTATCAGAGGTCTGGGCATTTAGCACAGTGTCTGACACAGAACAGGCCTTGATAAATGAAAGAACGACAGAAAGAAACTGGCTCCCGTGGCTGAGGCCTCTCTCCCACCTCTCCCTGCCTTCATCCTGGGCTGCCCAGGAGTTTGTTTTTAGCAGCCTCCTTACTCCCCCTGTCACTTCCAAAGCCCTGTGTTGTAGTTGCCTTTGTGGTCATCTCAGAAGTCTCCACGTTAAGTCTGCAGAAAAGGCAGTATCTTCCCTCTAGCAGCTATGGGATGACTGCAATACACACAGGCTAGCAGTTACGATCCTGGCAGTAGTGTTCTGCTGATTCCATTAATATGCCACAAAGTCCCAGAGAGCCTTGGCAGGTTCAGGTGGTGGCTGAGGGGCAGGCCATGGTTTTACACATGGCTAACAGGGAGCTCTTGGCCAAGATACTGGGCAAACCAGTTCATTCTGTGCACTTTTTTGGTGATACGGCACAAAAGTTCTATATTTTAAAATGACAATTTTAGTGATCCACTTCTAAATCCAGTCTATGGGTTTCTGGACCCCACAGGTTGACCCAGCCTCATGTTCTGAGAAGGTTAACAGATGGCCGATGGTGGTCCTGCTCTCTCTAGATCCCAGCAGTCCTTTGCTGTATCCCTTCCCTGGGGAAATCAGCATAAAGGCCAGCAGCTTATTTATATTTTCCCATTTAACTCCTTGTGGAATTGATGTTTCTTGACTGAAACTGAAAAGGAGAAGACATACTGAACATCTGAGCAAAAAGTTAAGGTTATCATGACAAGGGCTTTGCAGTGTCTTCATTGGAACAGATAAATGAACAACATTCTCTTCTCTAACCACTTTCCCTTAGTCCTATCCAAACACACAGTAGAGAAGGCAAAGTCACACATGTCCCAAAACTAAACGCATCAACAAAATTCTTCCCTCTTGGATCTCAGGAGTACGTTTGCACGAACCCCAAGGAGAAGCTCCATCCCTGTGTCTCTCACTTTCTCTTCTGTGCCCAGGCAGGTGCCCCTTTGCTTCTGCCCTCTCTGCTGGGCCCTACTTGCCAACTGAGTTTATGTATTCATTCATCAGATATTTACTGAGCCCTTGTAGGTTCTGGGCCCTGCAGAGCACCAGAGACTCAGTGGGGATTCAGGTACAGCCCTGCTTCTGTGGCACTTACAGGGTGTGTCACCCCGTGGCCACGAGCCTGTGTGTGGGGGAGCCTGCCCGAGGCCCATGGAGACCTTTCACTGTTTCTGCCTTTCCTGTTTGGGCCTCCAGCAGCTAGCACCGAGCCATGGTTCTACCCTGCCACCTCCGGCCTGGCTGCATTTATACCGGCTGAGCCTCTGTCTGGAAGGGTGGTTTTGGGTTTTAAAAGACAACATATTTGGTTGACAAGGCTGTGAGAGAGTAGACACTCTATTCCTTACTAGTGGAAATATCAGTTGCCTCAATCCAATCTAGGACTGCTTGGCAATACTTACTAGACTTACAAATGTATACCCCTGGATCCAACACTTCTACTTCTGAGAACTTACCCTTTACATATGTTTCCACGAGTCTAAAGTGACATATGTGCAGGGTTGTTAAACAACATTATTTATAGGAGCAAAAAGCAGAAAACAATCCCAGTGTCCATCAGCAGAGGACTAGGGTCCATCTGGCCAATGGAATACTGTAAAAAAAAAAAAAAAAAATCAATAATGTTTTCTATTTACAGCCAGGGAAAGATCTCCAAGATATATTACTAAGTGAAAAATGCGAAGAGTAAAACTATATATATATATATATATATATATAATATGCTAGTGTTTGTGTAAAAAAGAAAATCCAGAATCTGTATTCATATTCATTTACGTAAGCATAAAGAAACTTTAATACTTGAGAAGCATGATGGCCTTTGGCAGGAAGTGAGAACTGAGCAGATGGGGACTGGTGGTGGGGCACAGGGAGATGCCTCACTGTGTGTATTTTTAGTTTTTGGTTTTGGAATCATGATTGTATTACCTATTTAAAAATAAAAATTAGAAAATAAAAGGGGCTTCAGCATGCCCCCCAAATGTCAGGAAAATAACTGCACCATTGCTTATAAAGAGTTTAAATCTGGGATTGAGGATTTTGAACCAGAAAGAGTTGATTGATTGCTAGAAACCTGTATCAGAAAGAAAGAACATAGAGGTAGCAATGAGGTGGGTCTCATTATGGGAGAAAGAACAGGGTCTCAGGTAAGGTGACCTCTTGAGTTTGAATGAATGTGACCTTCGATGCCACTAGGAGAGAGGGCTAGTACTGTGATGGTGCCATTTGAAGCACTCAGGGTTATCTTATCTGTCCAAGCAGCAGTCAGGATTACTCTTAGAATGTGAATTCTTTTGTGGCAGGGACCAGAGCCTGAGTCTTGGTATTGCCTGGAGCAGATGCTTAAGAGATGACCAAGTGAAATGTGGCAGGGCCACCCAGCAGTATTGCTGGTGCCCCAACACAATGAGGCAATCAGCAGACTCTTACTGTATAATGAATAAACCCAGTTCCTTGGGATACTGCCAAGGAATTCTGAAATATATGCTTATTGCTTTAAGAATCTTTGCATATGCCTGGGGCCACAGGTTTTATCATTTATCATTTCTTCAGTGAAAAGTTGTCACTGATGAGCACCGTCTTCTTGATGGAGGAGAGTGTTTGGTGGCTGCACCCAGAGGAGCGGTGGGCCCATGCCAGCAACCTGTGCTTAGGCTTTCTGGTTCCCATCATGGAACCCAGGCAAAGACTGCATTCAGATTTCTCTTATTTTTAGCTTCCTAGATTTTAGCTTCTTAAAGGGTATACTTTATAAGTTCAACAGAGACAAGTCTTCACTCTGGGTAATTACACAGGGTTTATTATGGCAGTTGACTGATTTACTAAGATAACCTCTCTCTGGTTTCTTTGAAAAATATATTTGAATGTCTGTAACTATGTTTTCATTTTAAACTCAGGTGACAGACTGACATTAAATGGCTTCTTACAAGCAGTTAGTTTGCTTGTATCTTAGGGGCACGCAATGTGTGACCAATCACGTACTGTCTGGGCTTTGGTTGCTGGAAAGCATGCAGCTGAACTCATGCACTGCCCCCTCCCCTGCTCTGAACAGCCCTCTCCCTACCAGTTAGGCAGACATCCCTGCGTGGATTTGGGGTACTAACCTCATCTCTGCCTCCCTATCCTTGTTTTCCCCTTTCCTTCATCTTTCTTATCTACTTCTAATTGATGTAATTTGTCTGTAATGACTGTCTTTTTAAGCTTTTTGAAAATTCTCATTGGAACAAGTCAGGGAATGAATAAAATTGCCCCTGCTGCCTTCAAAAAAATATACTAGGTGAAAGAAGCAAATTCAATCTCTGAGAAATACTTCGCAGGGGATTCCTTTGTCTTATAGAGGAGGAAAGGGAAACCTCGAGAGGGAATTGGCCTGCCTGAGCTTCCTCTGTGAGTTTGTCACACAGCGGGGGAGCACCCAGGACTCGCAGAGTGCTGGCCCTCTGTTCTCCCCTCCGCCATGGCACAGGTAGATGCACATGAGACTGAGATAAGCTCTTTCCAAGGCCAACGGATTACCTCTGGAATGCTGGTAAAACTACAGGCCCGCTTCAGGGGGCTGGTAAAACTACAGACCAACTGCCCATTGTCTTGAGCTGAATAAGATTCTCCATGGGATTTTTTTTTAATTCTTTGCTAGGAGGAATGGCTTTTTTTTCAGCTTTTGATTTGTTTTCTCTCTTCAGGGTTCCTTTGGCTGTATGCCAGTACCCACCTCATCCTTTGCACTTCAGTTAGTACGTAGTGGCTTTGAGTTTGCTGAGCTTGTTAGTACTGTTCCTTATATGTGGAAGACCCTTCCTATCATTCCTTACCACATAATTTTTATTTGTCCTTCAGGATTAGCATGACATCATCTCTCTGTGGGATTTGTTCCCATAACATTCAGAGTATAACCATATCTTAGCACTCAGCATATTATATTGAAATCATTTCCTTAGTGACCTCAAGAATCAGATAATCTAGCATAGGGGTGCTGTGAGGGCAGGGTTTTGCCTTTCATTTTTGCCTCTCTAGTGCCTAGTGTAGTGCTTGGTGAATATAATTTGTCCTCAGCTTTATGCCAGTAATAAGTCAAGTCCTTTTTCCTTTTTCACTTCTAAGTCAATTTTAATTATGAAATGCTTAGTCATCATTTTTTTTAACCTTCATTTTTTTAAACTCTCCAAAAGAGCAAGGAATAATGTCTTAGCTCTTGCTACCATAACAAAATACCATAGAATGGGTGGCTTAAACTACAGACATATTTTTGCAGTTCTGGGGGCTGAGAAGTCTAAGATCAAGGTGCCAGCAGGGTCAGTGTCTGGTGAGGACTCTCTTCTTGGTTTACAGATGGCTGCTGTCTAGCTGTGTCCTCACATGGGGGTGGAGGCGGGAGGTAGGAGAAAGAAGAGAGAGGGAGGGGCGAGGGAGGGAAGAGAGAGAGAAAGAGAGAGAGAGAGAGCGCTCTCTGCTTTCTTCTTTTAAAAATATTAATCCCATCATGAGGACCCCACCCTCATGATCTCATCTAACCCTAATTAACTTCCAAAGGTCCCATCTCCAAATACCGTCACATTAGAAATCAGGGTTTCAACATATGGATTGTTGGGTAGGGAAGTAGGGCACAATCAGTCAGTCCATAGCAAGAGTTCACAGGTAACCTATTGACACTTTGCAGTGAGTGCCAAGAGTTGTGTGGCAAGTGCTAGAAAGTCTTCCTGGTTTGTGTAAGTCCCTAACATGGAACTGAGCTGGTAGAGTGAATCTTGTGCAAGCATTGCACATGTCTAAGGAGTTCTCACTCTCTAGTCATGTAAGACTGAGTATTACCAGAGCAAGAGTCAGGGTAGGGCCCTGACACCATGATCTCACTCCTTCCATTCGATACTTTTTCAGGAACTGTTGGAGTTAAGGAAGGAGGCTGGTCAAAGGCAGCAAGAGGGTTCTTACCAAATGGGCACCACATATCCTATCTTTGAACATTGAGAGGAGGTCTTGATATATATCATTTGGCAAAATGTTTTCTTTTACCTTCATTGTTGCTAGGTATAACAATAATTGAAGTTATTGTTATATCAAAAGGAGATGAAAAAATCCTCACAGCCTTGGAGTAAGTATAATTATGGTGCTTTTATTTAAAGCTCCTTTGAGCTTAAATTAATTTCATTTCTAAAAATAAACCCTGGAGATTAGATCTACCCTTTGAGTGAATCAAAACAACTTAGAAAATAAAAAATACCTTAGCCACATGCCCTTCCTTTCCAGAAGCCCAGAGTACTGCTTAACTTGGGAGAGTGATAGAACTTTTTAATCAGCAGGACAAGAGTTTAAAAGATAACTTTGCCAGAAATTCATCATTCTAAAAGGAAGTTTGACAGTAAATGAGTACATTTACTGAATAAAATGAAACTGAGAAAATTTAGAAAGTAAAAAGTACTAGAATGAGGAATCTATTGACTCTACACCAGGTTGTCACTAAATTGAGTTTGAGGGGAATATAAGGTAGTTTCAAATTCTGCATTTGTTTTCTATAATTGAATAGTCTAAATATGTCTACATTGTTTGGCTCTTTATACTTGGCAAATTGAGAGCCATTTTATTTAGAAGGCAAATAAAACAAAACAAGATCCAGCCAAATCAGGTATTTTAGGATGAGCTGAAGTGGGACACCCACAGAGACAAATAAAAGGAAGAAGCCCTCCAAAGGTACCAGGAAACACCTCTTCAGTAGACGTGATATTAATATGGCCTCTTGAGAAATGTGAGTACTAGTGAGAAGAGTCTGCCACTGAACTTGGGGAAGAGCTCACCCATTCTGCATGACTGTGCAAGGAAGATTGCAAGTCAAAGAGGAAAGGTCCAAAGGTCCACAGATCTCTGAAGCTTTAATTAAAGGAGCAGTGTCAGGTGGTATGAAAAGACATATAGGTCTTTTCAGGACATAGCATATGTTAAAGAGTTCAGAATTTTGGCATTTGACCTCTATTACTTAATCTTCCTCCCTTCTTAGGACTATAGAGTAAAAAACACATGGACAAGGAATAGTAAAGAAGCAGGAAACAAAGTTGAGTTGAAAAACTCAACCTTGGTTTAGAGACTTATGGCTTTTTCTCCTATAGGAGACATAGCTTCCTTCCTCTTCTCCACTTCCACCCCCAACAGGTAGAGACAGAGAGTGAAGAGAATTTTATTGCATGGATTCAGGAGAAGAAAGAAACGTTGTGGAGTCTGGATTCTTGCCTTTAAAGCACTAGAGCATCAGTAAATATACAATCAGATGACTAATTCTTCCCACCTGAGTGAACTTGGAAGCAAGTAAAAAGATAGAAGGCAAGAGTTTTCTCTTCCATAGGTAGAGAAATCCTGTATCATGAGAAGAAACTGTATATTTCTTTCGCCTCTAGCTTGTAATTAATCACCATCACTTGCATCATTTTGGAAATTCTGTGCCTGCCAAGAGACTGTGCCATTGAAAAAGTCCTGTTGTCTCAGGCTGTCATACACAATATCTTAGACTAAGATAAAAACAAAACTAATTCAAATTGTAATGATTATTTAATCACTGATCAGGAAGATGTTCAGAACAAATCAAATAAAGCATCCCACCTTGCCTCACCATGACATTCAAGGTGGCCTTAGCGAAATAGTGGTTGGCCAATCCTGGTTTGAAAACCAATGGCTTTGACCATCTCTCTGGGTCATATTTTCTTCATCTATATACTAAAGTAATACCCTTACTTCAGAACAGAATGTCATACCTTGTGACAGGCCAACATTCAACTGAAACAACTAGAGAGAAAAATAAATTGCGGAAATTATATTTTTAAATAAATTGGAAATCTGTGAAAGTAGTGGGAACTAAATTAATTTCCAGAGAAAGAATAATCCTTTCTAGATATACTGAGTAACACAGGCTCTTTTTTTCATGGGGGTAGGGGAAGGGGAGGATATTTGTTGGTTCAGGATGTGTGCTAAGGATCTGGCTTGGTCCAAGAAGAGGAAATATTCTATGGAAAAAAAGAAACTAGCAGAGTTTTTGGCAGTCATGTAGAACTGGCTTGATGGATTGGAAACTAGAGGAGCCCCAAAGACAAGTCCAGTTTTCCCATGAGACATTTACTGAATTCTGGGAGTAGTTCAAGAGGTTGCAGGCTGGCCCAGAAAGGCAAAGTGAAAACTCTCAGTCTTGGGGTGCTTAGGAGAGAAATTCCTGCTAGAAGAAAAGGCATGCAGCAAATGTACAACTGCCAGATTTTGAACCTATGTGTGATGGGAAGCTAAAAACCTAAGGACAAACTTTATAAAGCAGAATTTTTAGGGATGAGGAGAACAGAGATCCATCAAGCTCTTAAACACAAGTCTGGGAGGGCCATACTTGAAGGACTAGATAAAGTAGAGGTAAACTGAGTCTTACTAGAGCTGCATCCCATCTGTGATTCACTCAGTCCATGATTGGATTGAGCCCATCTTTCTATTAGAGGAGAAGGGCAACACTTCTGGTAGAAACTATCAGCGGGAGCCTCTACAGTTCTCTTGTACACAATATCCAGCATACAATCAAAGTTATAGACATGTTAAAAGTCAGGAAAAATTCCTGACAATAAAGTAGAAAAAATAATAGGAACAGAACTACAAATGATTCAGATGTTGATGTTAGTGATAACTTAAAAATTGACTGAATAATATGCTAAAGAAAATAAAGGACAAGATGAATTAAATGATGGAAGAATTTCAGCTCAAAATCGGAATCTTTAAAAATAACTGTTATTATTAAACTGAAAAAATATATCTGAAATTAATAACTTATTTGATGAGTCTAAGAGTAGAGGGAAGAGTGAAGCATAAAGAGGGGGAAAAAATGGAAAGAACAGAACACAACATAAGAGACATGGGTGAAAATGTCAGGAAGTCTAATATATGTGTAACTAGAGATCTAGAAGTTGAGAGAAGGTAAGTGAGAGAGAAAGACTAGGAAAAATCAATATTTGAAGTGAGAATGGCTGAAGATTTTCCAAAACTTCTGAAAAATATTCACCCACAAACAAAAAATACAAAAAAAAACCCAAAAAAACCCCCATACTTAGGCATATTCCAATCAAACTGTTGAAAACCAAAGATAAAAAGAAAGTCTTAAAATCAACCGGAGATGACATTACCTTAAATTAAAGAATCAACTGACATTTCAACTAAAACTATGAATACCAATAGACAATGGAATGACATCTTTATAGTGCTGAAATATTAGCAGAGAGAGAGAGATTAGATCATCTCAACACTATTCCTCTATTCCTACCTTAAAGAACTGGTTAAAATTACTATGAATATATTTGGAGAATTACTACATGAGGTTTTCTAGCCTCTTTTATTAAATATACAGTAAGTCCTTGATAGGTTATTGGAAACTGTGACTTTAAGCAAAATGATGTATAACAAAATCAGTTTTACTGTAGGCTAATTAGCATATACAAGACTTAAGTTCCTATGGTATATTCCTGGTCACAAAAACATCACTAAACTTCTAAATAAATACCCAGAACATTCTAATATTAAATATTGAAATAAATGTGAACTATATATTCATTTAAGAAAGATTAATAAAAACAAGCAAGATAATTTTTCAATCTGCTTATTCCATTTCAGGGTTGCAGGTGGCCATAGCCTATCCCCACAGCTCAGGGCACAAAGGAGAAACCAACCCTGGATAGGACACCATTCCATCTCAGGGCCCACTCACACACACACTTACACTCATACTGGGACAAATGAGACATATCAGTTCACCTAACATGCACATATTTGGGATGTGGGAGGAAACTAGAGCACCCGGAGAAAACCCATGCAGATATGGGGAGTACGTGCAAACTCCTCATAGACAGTGGCCCAAGCTAGGAATCAGTTGTTGTTGTTTTGTTTTGTTTTCTCATCAATGCTATAATTAAATGACATTGAACAAAACGATGAACTAATTGAGGGTCTACTGTATACACTTATTAGATCCAATCCCCAGGTTTCTACTGAATCACAAAGCCTCAGATTCATATCATATAGCATGAATTTGGCTTCTTTTTTAAGATCAAATTGGAAGCTCTTTATAAATCAAATAATGTACATAATTTTTATAGGTAATGTTCTAAAACAGTAAATTTTTGAAGGAAGAATGAATGAGTAGCTCTATAAAAAGGAAGCCAGAATGTGATGGTATGATACATGTTTAGTGTTAAGGTATTGGATAGAATAGTGATTTAGAATTTCTAGCTGCTCGAATTGGTCTTGACACCCAAAGCACAAGCAATAAAAGAGAAAAACAGATAAATTATAGTTCACCAAAATTAAAACTTTTGGGCTGCAAAGGACACATTTAAGAAAATGAAAAGACAATCCATAGATAAATCATATATCCAATAAGGGACTTGTATCTAGAATATATAACACACTCATGTAAGTCAATGGTAAAAAGACAGATAACTAGGTTAAAAGTGGGCAAAGAATTTGAATAGATAGTATTTCCAAGAAGATAAATAAATGACCAATAAGCCCATGAAAAGATGTTTCCAACAGGGAAATGCCACTCAAAACCACAAGGAGATACCACTCATGCCCTCTAGGATGGCTATAATAAAAAAGACAGATGAAAACAAGAATGGGAAAAAATTGGAATATTCATACACTGCTGTGGGAATATAAAATGGTGTAGTAAATGGTATCTGTGGTGATGGTGGTGATAATGATAACAGAGATGATGATTTTTTTTTTTTTACTAGGTTCTAGCCTATTCATCAGTGTTTTAAACATGTTCTATAAATTTTGGCAATTATATGGATACTTTTACTCAAATTAAAAATACATCAATAATTACAGATTCAACCCAAGCTTCATATGAGAATTGCTATGTGATCTTTTTAAAAATACTTATACCTGGGCCTCATTATAAGATATTCCAATTTGATTGATATGGGAAAGTACTTCGGTTTTTTTTTTTTTTTTTCAAAATTCCTCCAAAGATGCTGACGTGTAACCAGAGTTGAGAACTGCTGAGTCACTGTGACATCTCTAGAGTAAAGCAAAGTTACCATCAGGGGTAACTTAGAGTTTAAAAAGGAGGATTGGCACAGGAATCTGGAGACCTGGGTGTCAGTCCCAGCTCTTCCCTTGTTTTAACTGTATGCCTTGAGCAAGGTATTTAACCTCCGGGAGCTTCAGTTTCTTCATCTGTGAAGTAGGACTAAGCATCCTCTGTGCAGGAACATTGAAAGGAGCATATGAGCTCGTATATATGACACCGTAGAGCCTGATATCAGTCTGAAACATTTTATGCCTCTTTAAATTTTGGTTACTTTCTTCCCTTACCTTTCATGAACTAAATGTTCATGTCACATTTTGTTTTTAATGTTGTTCTCTTGTTTCTTCTGTAAAATGCCCAGGTTTGTTAAAAATCATTTAAAGTTTCTCTAGTTTTTTTTTTCTTTTTTTAGTCTTTATTGAAATATTATAGAGAATTAGTTGCTGTATTTACATAGTATAATTCAATGAGTTTTTTTTTCATTATAGTTGGTATACAATAATATATCAATTTCACTTGTATAGCATAGTGATCAGAGATCCACATAACTCGAAACATGATCACCCAACTAAATCTAGTACCCCTTTTTCCCTTACACATTTATTACATCATTAACCATCTTCTCCATGCTACACTTTAAATCTCCATGTCTATTCTACAACTATCCATTTGTACCTCATAATTCCTTTGCCTTTTTTTAAATCTCCCAAACCCCCTCCCATCTAGTATCCCTCTAAATATTCTCTGTATCAAACTATGAGTTTATTTGCACTTCTGTTGTTGATTTTGTTCTTCACATTCAATATGTATGTGAAATCATGAAATATTTGTCTTTATCTGATGCATTTCATTCAGCACAATACCCTCTAGGTCCATCAAGGCAATAATTTTTCCATCTACTTTTTTTTTAGTCTGTGTGTCTTTTAATCTGAAGTGAGTCCCTTGTAGGCAGCATGTAGGCGTATTGTTTTCTTATCCATTCGGCCACTCTATCTTTTGGTTGGAGCACTTCATTCTTTTCCATTTGAGGTACTTGTTGATAGGAATGTAATTATTACCATTCTTTATTCCTGTTTCTGATACATGTTTTTTCTTCTTAAAGAAGTCCCTCCAACATTTCCTGTAATTCTGGCTTGGTGTTGATAAATTCCTTAGCTTATTTTTTGTCTGGAAAGCTCTTTATCTGTCCTTCAACTCTAAATGATAGCTTTGCTGGATAAAATATTCTTGGTTTTAGATCCTAGGTTTTCATCACATCGAATATTTTGTGCCAAGCCCTTCCGTCCTGCATTATTTTGAGAAATCAGCTGCCAGTCTTATGGATGCTCCCTTGTAGGTAACTATCTGCTTTTCTCTTGCTACTTTTAAGATCCTCTCTTTGTATTTAACCTTTGGCATTTTAATTATGATGTGTCTGGTGTGGGCCTCTTTGGGTTCCTCTGAGCTTCCTGGGGACTCTGAGCTTCCTGGGGTTGTATGTCTATTTCCTTCACCAGGTTAGGAAAGTTTCCATCATTATTTTTTAAACAGCTGTTCAACATCTTGTTTTCCTACAGGTACCCCTATGACATGGATATTTTACCTTTAATAGGGTCCCAAAGGCTCCTTAAATTATTATTATAGTCTTGGTTTTTTTTTTTTCTTGCCATTCTGATTGAATATCCTTGGCTACCCCGTCCTCTATGTAGGTCATTTGATCCTCTTCTTTATTCACTTTGTTTACTCCATTTAATATACTTCTCATCTCAGATAATGTGTTCTTCATTTCTGACTGGTTCCCTTTGATAATTTCCATTTCCACTTTTATGTTTTTTATCTCTTTGTTGAAGTTCTTACTGAATTTATCTACACTTCCCAAAAGATCATTGAGCATCTTTATAACAAGCGTTTTGAACTCTGCACCTGTTAGATTGCTTGACTCCATTATTTCTGAATCTCTGTTCTGTTCTCTCATATGGTTTCTGCTTTTTTGTCTTCCCATTTTGGCTGCCTTTATGTGTCTGTTTCTATGTACTAAGCAAAGCTCCTAAGTCTCCCAATTTTATTAGTGTGGATTTGTGAAGTAGGTGTCCAGTGGCACAGTCCTGAGAGGGGTTCAACTACCGGCCAAGTTTAGCCCAAGCCTGTGTCCCTCTGGGGACACATGTGAAGACTGAGCAAGCAATCCACGGATGCTGTGCTTATAGTTGCCTCAAAAGGGCACACCAGAAAACAAGGCCAGCTGCCACCAGTGTGAGTCTAGGCACTACTCAGCAAGGAGCACCTGACTTGCCGAGGATATACCTGGATGTGGCTTGGGTGGGGCCGTGAGTCGGAGGAGGCAGAGTTTGAGGGAATTCTCTGGGTGGAGCGACCTTTATTATTTAGTTTGATGACATCTCTCCTACTGTGGCACTGTGTCTGCTCACTGTGGGGAGGGCTCAACAGAGGAACGATGGATACCGCCAGCACCTTTTATAGCGTGAGTCTTGCCTGGACCCTCACTCTGACGACGCAGTGTCCCCCTATAAGTCCCTGGCAACCTGGAACAGCCAACCTGGCACTGGTGCTCAGAGTGAGCAGGTCCATCATTGTTAAAGTCCGCTTGCAGACACGATCCCTTCAAGAGGCATCTACTGCTACTGCTGCCGCAGTCTCCATCACACTCAGGTGCTCCAGACCAGGCAGCCCCACGTCCTCGCCCGTCCTATTTTCTGCTGTGGCAAGGTGATTTCTTGGATTTCTCCCTAGTTGTATGACTTGCTCTTCCAGATCCCAGGTGATTTTTCTTTGCTGTTTGCTCCTTGTTTCTGTTGCAACTTTGATTTGGTTGCCAGAGGGATGAACAGAGCCTCTATCATCTACACCACTTTTTTTCTGCCTCCTCCTTGGTTTCTCTAGGTTTAAAATTTATCATTCACATGACCTTATCTTTTTATTTCTCATTTGTAGTCTCAATCCCATCGTGCTTATGGTAAATGTTTTTTTCTGACACTTGACAAAATTAATGACTCATTGTATGTTTTAATAAGTTGATACCAAATACTATTAACAGCCATGCTGGGAGTGTAGCATGAGTTGTCTCTCATTAAAATTATACTGATCATGGTAATAAATCATGGGATTAGTAATAAGGGTTCATTGAATATTTTTTAAATGCTAAATAGAGTTCTCTGCCTTAGCTGTGGTTTCGTCTGGCGGACTTGGAATAGTGCCTTGGGTCCTGGGGGAAAAAGAGAGCCTGCTCTCAGATTGTAAATTTTTGTTAGATTTACTCTTTAATCTAAATAGAAGGTCAGGTTAGTAATATTCATATGCGACTGCAGCACAAACCACAGGAGAAAAACTAGAGTCTGCCCTTCCTAAGAGATGTGGTGATACCAGCTATACAGAGTATGTCTTGAGACAGTGCTTGGAGGGTGTAGAGCAGAACTCCTCACATTTTAATGTGCATGCATATCACCTGGGGACCTGTTCTGAGTAGCTGTTGCTTGGTAGGGGTTGGGCCTGAGACTCTGCATTTCCTGCAAGCTCCCAGATGATGTTGATGGCAAGGGTATAGATGACATCTGTTCTGTCTGCCTAATATGTTATTTACCTTTCTTCAAAGAAATAGTTCTTTCTTCATTCCAACCATGAAGTTTAAAAGTGAACTTCCATGTACTTACATTACTCTGCCTCCCGGCCATAGTCAATTGGTCCAGGAGCCAGTCAGAATCTTCCCTGGCTTTTTTGGACTTGGAACCAGTGAGCCAGTCTCAGATCCTCCCTGTAGAGCTCTTTGTAGTTCTGTGGAGGTGGTTGGTCAAAGAAGCAGAGATGAGGGGCAGAGAGAGTATCCCCATAATTCTCAGGTCTAGGTTCCAATTAACCCTAAAATATGAAAAGTGATTTTGAAATAAACAATGTTGTGACCTTTGGGGTTTTATAACCAGCTCTAATGATCTAGTGCACTTCCATAAAATGTATCAGGCACTTACCATATACAAGTCTTTGTTGCTAGGCCCCAAACATGCAAAGATGAATAGTGCCACGCAGTTCAGTGGAGTCTGTCATGTGCAATGGCAAGGGGCTATGGAAGCCCCCAGAAGGAGTGCCTGACCCGCTTGGATGTACAGATGGGCCTAGGTTTAGAAAAAGTTTTCTAGAAATGGATTTTCAAAAGGTGAGTAGGAATTGTGTGGGGATGCCTGTGAAATTACTCCAAGCAAAGAGAACTTGCTGAGCAAAGGCAAGATGATGGTATGAAACCGTGGTTGAGAAACTACAACCATTTTAAGTGCTGCAGGGGGCGGGGGGGGGGGAGGTGCATGGCTGTGACTAAGGCGAGTGCAGTGAAGGGCCTGTGAACACTGCAATAAGTCACTTTTTAAAAAATTCATATATATTTAAAAAACAGCAACAACAAATCAATAACAAACAACATGAATCTGAATCTCTGATTCTACCCCAAATACAGGACTATCTGGCAGGTTTCCACTAACAACCGCTCCCTTTTATTTTCTTTTAAACAAACAGAAAATTTGACTTAGGAGTGAAATGAATGTTTAAAAAACAAACCTGATCTGCTTTAAATACCAAACTCTGTTTAAATAACACAGAGGTTGTGACATCCATTGACAAAGCCAGGAAGTTCAAAGCGCCGCCGCCGACACAATGCATTGGGTTCTGCTGTTGTTGGCGTCCCTCCGCCTGTGGCAGGTCCTGGTGTTTGTTACTCAGATCTGCATGTGCAAGGAGACATTCCTCAGACTTCAAGACTCTTTTTTCCTTTGGGGAAACATTTTATTTTTAAAAATGCTTTTCGTAAGCAAGAACAACAGTTGGTCGTAATGGCTGCTACTTTGGGGTCTCTTGAATGTCAAGTTCCAAGAGTAACTTAAAGTCTTTTTCTTGAACAGATTTTAGCTATTTTAAAGTTTGGGGTTTTTTTTTGTTTTTGTTTTTGTTTTTTTTAAGTTTATGCTTTTATTGACATCCATCTCTGGAACTTTTTCATTATCCCAAACCGAAACTTTGTACCCATTAAATACTAACTCCCATTCCCCATTCTTCCCAGGCCCCGAAAGCCTCGTATTACACTGTATCTCTGAGTCTGACTATGCTAGGTACCTCCTACAGGTGGAATCATACAGTATTTGTCCTCCTACGTCTGACTTATATTACTTAGCATAATGTCTTCAAGGTTCAATCATGTCATAGCATATTACAGAATCCCCCCCCCCTTTATTAAGGCTAAATAATATTCTATTATATGTATACACCACATATTGCTTATCCATTCATCCATCAGCAGACACTTGAGTTGCTTCCAAATTTTGGCTATTGTGAATGATGCTGCTGTAAACATGGGTTTGCACATTTGAGTCACTGATTTCTGTGGATTCTTTTTTCAAAAAAGCTGAATGGAGCTTATGTAGACCCTTCTTGAATTTTTGGCTGTGAGAGTCAGAACGTTAGTTCTACTGCTCACTGCTGTGAAGTAGCCAGGTCCCTGGAGCAAGTCACACACCATCTCTGGGTCACAGTTTCCCCCACTTCTGAGCTTAGGGAATCCCTTCCACCTTTCAAGTTCCACCCCTAGGCGACTATGTGTGAGACATTCTGCACCCAGACTTGCACAGGCAGCCACTCCTGGCTTCTGTTTGTTCCTCAGTGGAATTAGAAGTGGAATAGGCTCTTGGCATGAGCAGATTTATCATTCATATTTTGAGTGTTCTTGAGCTGCCCTGGCAGCCCATGGCATATAGAAATCTACCTTTTGACTGAGGTACGAATTTGAACCTCATACACGGTGAGGTGGATGTGTGAGTTTAAGTCACTAAGAGGATAAGTAGGGCTGATCCACTGCCCGGTGCCAAATGCCCCTCAGCGAGGTATTGTCAGCTGCTATTCATCCTTAGTGACTTTTCTAAAGTGGTAGAACTTTGAGGATGTGGGGTGGGTGTGTGTGTGTGTGTGTGTGTGAGAGAGAGAGAGAGAGAGAGAGAGAGAGAGAGAGAGACACAGATCTGAATGCTAGGGTCACTAATGGAAATAAAAGAAAGTACAGAAGCCTAAGAAACTGAGGGTTCTTACTGAAGTAGATTAAAAAGTGGCCCGTCCAACTCCACAACAGCTTTACAGTGCAAACAAGTTCACTGTACATTCCCTACAGAAACAGGACAATCCTATTCAGCCAGCAGAATATTTGCTCATTGAGAGATAAAAATTTAGAGAAGTTTGAAAAAGTGGCCCGGGAGAAAGGCAGGAGACTATACAAACATTTCCAGGAAGCGGCAGATGGCAAAGGCACCAGTGTGGCTACTAAACCAACCTTATTTTCAAGTTAGGGCTGGTTTGAAATTTTAAGATGTGTTTTTCTTGGCAAAAGGTGCAGTTAATAGGAACAAGTAGGCCAGCTGTCTATTTCACAGCAGACGAAACTTTTCCTCAACTAAAGAAACTCAGAGAGGAACAGAGACACAAGTCCTTGGCTGCGACTGTTAGCAGGGCATGTAGGAGGTGTCAGCTTCACAGACTAGACTGAAAGTCATATGCAAAAGGCAATCAGAGAGTGAGGAGAGAAACTGTTCTAAGAAGATTGTGAATATATATGTGTACCAAATTATCACATTGTGCACTTTGAATATGTACAATTATGTTTGTCAAGTATTCCTCAATAAAATTGGGGAAAAAGGGGGGAAAGGAGCTGATAAAAAGGAGCAAAGGACATGAAGACAATGGTGAAGAATTAGGAAAGCCTTCAGAAATTTAGCGATGTGTTCCAAGCTGCCAACAGCACTAATATCCTTCCGTTGAATGGAGCCTTTTTCAGCAAAAAATCTATCTCCATTGGCACTGCCCCAGGAAATGTTCAAGAAGTTGCAAAAGTAAAGAGGGATTAATAAAGTTAACTTTGGTTAAGACTAAAGAAGCAAAGGAAGGAGAAAGGGAAGAGAAAATGACAATAAAAATAAGACTAAAAGAGAAAGTGATAAAAATGGGTACAAATGAGATAAAGTACTATTTCTCCAAACAGCTAAATGTAATAAGTTGGAAAACCTTGATGAAATACATGTTTGGAAAAACTGAAAATGGCAAACTGTAATTAAAGAGAAGGAGAAGACGTGATCAGGACAGTGGCCATTACCCATTCTCAGCTAGAAGCTTCCACAGTAAAGATTTACCTTAACCCTTTACAGGAAAATAAGGAAAGCTGATGAACTAATTTGTGTAGTTGGTATCACCTTGTTTCTAAAACCAGACGATTGCATTGCACGATAATAAAACTTTAGGCTCATTTGATTTATACCATAGATGCAGATGTCCGAAATAAAACAAAAGGAGGGTGGAGTGGAAGAGCAGGTACCACTTATGCTTTTTACAATAAAACCCAGTGCTCAGCACTTTGAAAAATCTCTTTTCCGTTGCCCTTTGGGTTCTTCTTTGCAATCGTCTCTCTGACTCTCTTGCCACTTCATTTTTGTTCCTGAAGACAGCACAGGCCTTCTTGTTGTCAAGGCTTTTGGCTGCAAATCCATAAAGGGAAGCAAATAGAAAGTGACTCCAAATGGGTAAACTACAAAGGTCCCAAAGTCTCATGAAGTTTCCAAAGTCTCACAAAGTTTATATACTGAGAGTTCCTGGCTTATATCTCCAGACTTCTTTTTGAGATGGTAAATGAATGATGATGAGACTCTTTAAATGTACTTCCTTCTTACCATCTGCTTGCTTGGAGACCTGAAGAGGCTTCTGAAATAGCATGTGAAGCCCCCTTTAGTGAGATGGTAGTTGACATTTCCAAGGAGTTGACCCATCCCAATACAGCCTACTTCTTACTTCTTGCAAGAAAGGAATTCTTAATGGTGACCTTCCCAATGGAAGTTGTTTGGCATTTCAGAATGCAGAATACTTGGGGGACAAAAACCTTTTCCTAAGTAGGCATTCAAAGTGTTGACAAAGTTGGGGCTTTGGTTCACACACACTTTTTGTGC
This sequence comes from Rousettus aegyptiacus, assembly GCF_014176215.1. Lineage (NCBI taxonomy): Eukaryota > Metazoa > Chordata > Mammalia > Chiroptera > Pteropodidae > Rousettus > Rousettus aegyptiacus. The sequence goes on along the minus strand of NW_023416287.1, from coordinate 57,469,396 downwards.
CAAATGTTAAGAGGCACTGTGGAAGTCTGAGTCCTGTTATTGCCATTCCTAAGAGACTTTTCTGTAATTTCTGGCTGAGAGAGATATGAGGGTAAACTCTTCCTTCTCTTTTAGAATCTAGATCTTTGCAAATAATTAACAAATAAATTGCTCTCTTCCCTAGGAAGCACCTGGTTTCTTAGAATGTGTGACATGGGCCAGAAAGAGGCATTAAGACAGAGAAGAGATGGTACTATGAGAAAAGGCAGGTTGATAGTTTCCTCTAGGAACAGGTTAATGAGCACCACTGACCTTAGGATTAATTCTGTGCTGACTAGACAAGGTGAAATGAGTGTTCTTATTATGCCCTTGCCCTGGAGAGGATGAGTGAGGTGTTGGCTCTGTGTCTCTTCTTTTGAAGAGTTTGGAAATGAAATGCTTCTTTGACGATTCCCACCTTCCCACCTCCAAAATAGACTAGGATTTAGCATTTTCTGTACCAAATACTTTGCTCAGAGGCAGCACTAAATACAGGACTAGGAAATGTGTGGGGAAAAAGACATGAGGTGGAAAGAAATGTTAATGTTGGAGATCTGAACTAACGTGAACTAAGCCTGTGCTAATGACTTTAGGGAAGATAACTGAAGCCCTACCTCTCTGATGACCTTCTGTTGGAATTATTTCTGCAGGTGATCACAGCTGGTTTATCAATATTGCTGTTTGATATGATCCTGACCAGTGCAACTGTGGGATGGTAAGTCTTTATTTGCATAGAAAGAGGAAATGAAAAGTAGTTATTCGGGTTTCATCAGGATACTAATTTTTGTTCTCAAATGTTGAAGAAAGGGTATGTTATTGGGTATATATTTTGACATTTAAATGTACATTTAGAAGAGTGCATATATCATGGCTATACAATTTAAAGACTTTTCACTAGCTGACTATATTATACCTACTATAACCAGCAATCAGATCCAGTCATAGAACATGACCAGTATACTTTCCAGCCACTCAACCACACAAGAGTAAACATTATTGGTGACTCACTATTTATATATATAGCTATGTTTGGGTTTATTTATTTATTTTTTTGACGCTTCCATTTATTTTCTCTTCACCAAGCTTCATATCACCCTTTTTAGAAGGTATTCACCCATTTGCTTAAAGACAGCACTGCATGTCCCTGCGATGTTTGAGCCGAGACCTGAAGGAAGTGAGGAAGTGAGTCACAGGGTTATTGGCAGAAACAGCAAGTGCAAAGGCCCTGAGGTGGGAGTTGCTTTGTCTGCTTGAGGAGTAATGTGACCAGAGCAGCATGACAAGGAGAGTAGTAGGAGATGAGGATTGAGAGGTGGTCAGCAGCTGACCATGTGGGGCCTTAAAGCCGATTATAAAGGCTTGATTTTAGCTTGACTGAGAGGGAAGGTGATTAGAGGATTTTGAGCCACATGCTCCTATGTCAAAAATGTATCCCTCTGTCTGCTGTGTGGAGAATATGCTATAGAGGGGGTGGGGAGGGAGCAGAATGACCGATTAGAGGCTCTGGCAATGATCTAGATGCAAGATGGCTAAGAACAGGGAGTGGTAGGATGCCTGCAGTGTACTGAGGGTAAAGGCAATAGGATTGGAGAGAAAGAGAGGAGTCTGGGAGGACTTCTAGGTTTTTGGCCTGAGCAGTGGAAAGAATTCAGTTGCCTTTTACAAAGATGGGGAATAATATATGAAGGACAGTGTTCTGTAAGAGGGGTAGAGGGTTAGCAGGAGTCGGGTTGGAGATTTTAGAACTGAGGTGCCTGTTATACCTGGGAGTTGAGATATCAGTAGGTAGGTGACTAAACCGGCCTGGTGATCAAGGGAGAGAGAGGCTTTCTGTGCCTTCACCCTGGCGTCCACGTTCCCATCTCAGAGCCTTTGGGCTCATCCGCTCAGCCTGGAGTGCTTTCCACCCAGCTTTGCGGTTGTCTGCCGACTTTCCTCCAGGTCTCCACATCCAGGCAACCCCAGAAAGGCCTTCCCTGACCACATTCTATAGAAAGTGTCCTCACTACTTCCTGTTTCCTTGGTTGTTTCCTTCCTGGTGGTTCCGATAGTCATCACCTTCCTTGCTCTCTGTTCTACTCATTAGGGTCTGCCTCCCTCGTAGAAGATGGTGCCCCCCGCAAAGTATATGGGCTTCGTGGTAGATGCAGGAGAGAGCTGGTGAAGGGCATTAAGCAAGTGGTGACTCAAGCACGTGGCTACTTTAGCAGGATGGCTGGGGCAGCCACATGGGACAATGACTTTGGAGAGGATGCCCAGGAAATAGATGTGGTGGCTGTGATGGTAACTTCAGACCACACCTCTTGGAAAAGGCCACATAGCCGTGTAACATAGGCCTAAGAGCTGATTTTGCCAAATAGTGACAAGGACATGCGGAGGTTGCTCAAATGCTTTACTGCCATAGCACAGCAGCCCAATGGGAGCGCTTCATCTTGCCCTTTAAAAACAGGCCACTGAGCTGTCTGTCTGTGACAGAGAAGACAGGTCCTATGGGCTTGTTGGGGCCAGGTGGTTACAGCCACACTGGCAACAGAATGATGCAGTCTTGCGCGTTCCACCTCTGAACACTCCATACGGACTCTGCCCATTGAAGAGCTGACCAAATTAAGACTTTGATCCCCTGCAGATTACTATATGCAAAGCAGTCGATGCCATCATCACCAAGGGTTTTGGTTGTTGTCTGCAGGGAGAGGAAGGTTGGTGGTGGTGGTGGGGGGGGGGTGTCAGGTCACGGTGAGTTTAAACTCTTAAATTAAACTGCTAGTTATTTCCCTTATCAATGGGCATGCTTCATTAGGGGAGTATATGTTTATGTATTTTTAAATTACATAGTAATATATCCTATTTATGAGATGTTTAAAACAATACAGAAATGTATCCAATAAAAGTAAAGGCCTGTTGTCTTCCATTTCCACTATTGCCATTTGTCAGAAGTCATGACAGTTTGGTTTAATGGTGAGAAAAAATGCAATGTTTAGTTTAGAGATGTATATGCCAATGAGGTGGGCCGTATCGTCTGTAAAATGAAACCACATAGAGTGGTGCTTTCCTCGTCACCATAAGTAGTTTAGTCCTGGCTGGGTCTTCGCTCGGCCTGCAGGTTGCTGGCCTGGTGACACACAGCTTTCTTTCCCTGTGGCTACGTTTGGCTGTCTGCTGCCTGGCCTGGATCACTAATGCGGCATTGTCGAGAATAGTTCGTATTTGTTGTGGCTGCTTACTGGTCTACTATCTTTTGATTTAGAAAAAAGAACAAGCATAGGACCCCTTAAAAATAAAAATTGTTTCCATTCCAGTTTTGATATATTGTTTAGCACAGGGATTCCTAACCCCTGGGCTGTGGACCAGTATTGGTCTGTGGTCTGTTAGAAACTGAGCCATACAGCAGAAAGAAAGTGGCAGGTGAGCAAGCAAAGCTTCATCTGTATTTGCAGCCACTCCCCAGCGCTAGCATCACCACCTCGGCTCCATCTCAGATCATTGTGTATTAGATTCTCCTAGGAGCACTGGTCCCTGAGCCAAAAAGGCCGGGACCACTGGTTTAGCATATCCCCCACCCCAACCCCTTGGAATGGCACTCTAAAATTGAGGTGCAGACAAGGTTTAGAATAGGGTTTCAGATTTCTTTACTAGTATTATTAAAAGAAAAATCATGCTGTTGCTCAGCTTTATGGCATAGTTCTAGAAAATCAGTATTTTTCTCATGCTTGGGATCAGAGAAATTCTAAGAGCTAGTCCCCCATTTGCTTGCAAATTAGACCCGCAGAATTGTCACCTGTATGACTCAAGCACCGCAGTGATGGTTGATGGGGCCGGGCACTGGTGCCTGGGTGTGCCCATGGTAGCCTCCCATCTCCTAGGACTTCTTGTGAATAATCTCCTGTTGCTGTCGTAGCTGCAGAAATACTGGTGTTATTTTTAAATGTTGGTAGGCAATTTCTGCAGGATGAATGTGAGGGGCAAGACCAAACTCTGTGGACACCATAACGAGGAAGCACAGGAGGTGACTTTGCATCCCATGTGGCCTAGGGCTGGAAGGGGTTCATATAATAAACAGATATTTAATGAGGGCCTAATATGTGCCAGGAACCATTCTTGGATAAAATTGGAAAATTGCAGGCCCTGTGGTGTCTAGAGTTGCTTCTCTCCCTGCTTGAGGGCAGGTCTGTATATAAACCAACTCAGACTGACAGAAATGAATCTTTTTGCTCACAGCATCCTCTTTTGGGAGCCCCTAATGGGGGGCTCCAAGAAAAAAATTGGAAGAAAAAGAAAAATTCGGAAATAATCCCTCACTCTTCTGTTCTTCCTCCAATTCCTGGTCTCTCTTCTTCTTTTTAATAATAATGACTAACCATTTATTGAGCAACTTACTATGTTTCAGACATTTTTACATTAATATTAGTTCATTGAGTTTCACAACAACCTCCAGGTTATCCCCATTTTAAAGATAAAGAAACTGAGGTCCAGGTCTGTGTGTGTCCAAGGCCCCATAACCTGCCCTGCACCTCCCTAGAACTGATTCAGGGAACACTAAGGATTTATCAGCAATGTAGATATTGTCTAGGTAGAAGTGGACCATAAAGGAGGTGGAAGAAAAATTGGCCTCCATCTTCTTCTTCCCACCAGTGTGATCATCTATAAAGCACATCTAGATGATCCGATGGCAAACAGAAGGAGCATTACCCAGGGCTAGGTACCTCTGTCTCTTGTTCAGGAATCAATATGGTGAACTGAGAACTCGGGTGGAACATTTTTTTAAAAAAGATCTCACTGTCTTCAGTTTTTACTACTACAAGCTATAATTCTGTCAATCGGCTAAGACATTTATTGGGTGACTGCTATATGCAAAATTTGCAGAAGTCATTAAGAAGCAGAAGACATCATCCAGCCCTCAAGAAGTTTTCATGGGAAGGAGAAATCTCAAAGATAATTTGTGGGGTAGATAGTAATTGAGTGCATAACGAATGTGAAGACTGAAGGAGAGGACGAGGCCTTGGAACTGCCTAGAAACTAAATCTTATGCAGAAGGGAGAGGCTTAGCCAGACTGTGAGTGGAAGAGGATTTGGCCCTTCTTGCCACAGGAAGACAGGAAAGGATGGAGGGGCAAGAAGTGCTAATGGTGAGACAGTGATGATAAGCAGAGCTGGGGCTGAGGGGCAGGGAGCCAATCCTCTGCTCTCTTTCCTTCTCTGCGCCTGTCCTTATGAGACAGCACAAATAAATGGTTAGCAGGTTGGTGTCTAAAAACCCAACTGCCAAGTTATCCCAGTGCATTCTTGAGGCTATTTCCCAATTTTCTGTGTCTTAACCTTCATAGTTATAGTCTAAATTCTTGACAGTATTTTTCTTTCTTTCAAATAAGCCTCCATTGACCATATCTTGTACAGAATTTCAGAGTGAACTAAAACAAAACAAAACAAAACAAAACAAAACAAAACAAAAAACAGGCGTTGAACTGAGTGTGAGAGATGCAAGTGAGATGGTGCTCCAGTGGGAGGAATGCTAAGTCTGAATATTATAGCAGTAGTCACTAAGAGGCCGAGTCTCCGGGCTGTTTCACATCCTGTGAACTTTATGGTATGCCCCAAACAAAATGGGGAGAAAAGCATATGTTCCCAAATCAAAGAAACAACATGTGTCATTATTGCAAAAGGAACCTTGACTTTGGAATTTCCTGATTTTTAAGAACTCTTGAGTTTAAGGATGGTTTGTTTTCAGCCTCCAAGAATTTTCCAACCACAAAGTGAACCACCAGAAAAGGAGTGTCAGACTGTATTTAAGATTTTCTTTCTTTTGCACAGAGCTGGTCTGCATTATCCATATACTCAGTTTTTTTCAAGCCATGACTGGGTGACCAGTTCTAAGCTCCTAGGCAGGGGCAGGGCTGGTCTCTGTCTGTCTTGTGGGAGCTTAGACTAGTCAAAGGTCACAAAAGGCGGACCTGTTTTGTTTGCCTGGAAAGTTATTGTTTCCTATTTTCTGCTTTTCAAATTTTTAATTAGTCAACATTTAGAAATCAGGTGATTTCTCCATAAAAGTCCAGATCTCCAGATTCTTTTAAAAATGTGGGACAGCTGTAGACTGGCACCTCCCCATGGCAGCTGTTGCAGGAATGGGTAGAAGCTGCCCCCTCACATGAACGAGTCAGGATGGCGTCTTCCTGTCCAGGCTGGCTGAGACCAGAGTACCCAGTATTGTGTGACATCCTTATATCCATTTGCTTGGCTAGTCATTCATTCCACAAAAAGTGCCTGTTGGGCTCTGAGGCTACAGACACAGCTCTGACCCCAACGAAGTCACCATCTAGGAGATGAGTGCTCATGTCATTATTTGTCTTCTCCTCAAGGGGGTAACAGCTTAGGGGCTCAAAATAAATTATCATCTAAAGTGGGGTTTCTCACCCTCAGTTGACATTTTGGGCCAGATAATTCTTTGTTGTGGGGACCTGTCCTGTGCCTTGTAGGGTTTTTAGCAGCAAACTCGAGCTGCACCCAACTAGATGTCAGTAGGACCCCTTTGGTTGTGACAACCAAACATGTCTCCAGATATTGCCAAATGTCCCCTTGGGGGCAAAATCACCTTAGTTGGGAATCATGGATCTAAAAGTGTGTGGTGTTTCATGGAGAAAACACCATTTGAAATTTCAGCAAGATCTTAAGGAACTTGTTGGTCTAACTAGAGATTTGGATCAGCATAAGTGTCAGGTCCTCAGCAGCCCCTTCCACCTCGTCTGTGCACAGCCCGATCAGTACGCTTCATGCTGTTAGGTGTGCACACCACATCTGCTGTCGACTGTGAGCTTCTCCAGGAGAAGAACCACATTTTATTCACCTTTTTGCCTCCCCACCCAGCACTGAAGAAATGAGTAGCCAGCCTTCTAAATACTATGCCCAAGAAAAATTATAAACCTAAGTACCTAATGTTGGTCAACTTTTAAAGTCTTTAATTAAAAGTAAATGCTCTTGTCCAGCTAATGATCTTGTTTTTAATTATTAAAAAAATCTATGGCAAGACTAATAATTTAAATATTCAGATTAATATTTAATTATTCACTTTTTAATTAACAGAGTTTTATAGTATGTATTGATATGAATTCCCTCTATTCCAAAACGTCAGCAAAGAGGATTCAATTGATACAAAATAAAAGAAAAAAATTCGGAACTGTGTCCCTGTCAAGTAGAATTAGTTGTGGGTACCTCCTCTTTAAATGCTTTTTAGAGAAGGAGAGTCATTTTTCTCTTTAGTGGTATAGGCACACACAGAGAAAAGAATAACCAAGACACGACCTCTTTGTTCTTAGGATTTCGCGATCAACTTTTAGCCTGGCCAGACATTCATTGAGCCTGCCATTGATACTGGGTTACCTACGTGAACATTACTTGAACTTGATCCTGACATAAACCTTGCTAAAACCAAGAGTCTTTTGTAAATGATCTCTCACCATCTTTGAGTAAAGATGTCTCATACCTTTAATTTTAGGGAACTGCGTGGAGACTGCCCATAGGAAGAATGAATTTAGGGGAGACAAAGGAACTTCTCCCAACACACCACGAAAGGCATCTAGGATTACAATGTTTGAAATTTATCAAGTTTCCATTTGAATTAAAAATTCAAAACCTCTTTAAAATGACAAGAAGTACCTGCTGAATAACTATTGCTTATTACCTCACAGCACAGAATAATTTATCAGAGTATGATAAATACCCAAGGAAATGGTATATTATATTAAATACATTTTTGGTGAGGAAAAAACAAAAATAATTGGATTATAGATGGGAGAAGGGAGAGCAAGTATAAGAATTCCATATGTTGATGAAAGAACAGCAAACCTACCAAAGTGTTTCATAAGAGTTTATGTGAGCCCAATTTTGAGGACATACCCTGAAGCAAGATCTCAACAGCTTGAGAAAATGCTCCCAAGAATGGCAGTTTTCCAGTTCCTTTTATGCATTAGAATCAAAGGAGAACACGTAAGGAGGCATGAGAAAGCAAAGCAGGGAAATCTCTAGGATTGAATAAAAAGCAAATGGAGTAACAGATACTTCTTTTATGTTGCAGGTACAGGATAGTTAGTAATTAACATTTATAGCGCATAGAGATGGTATGCGGGGAACAAGATAACAATGAGGTGTTCTGTGGTCTCCTCCTCCGGCAGTTTTGTTCTCTGGTGCCAGCAGTAGTGCCTTTGAGGGGTCTTAGAAAAGAAAATTGCTCTGACATTTCAAAGGTATGTTATCCTAGGTGCATAAAAACAGTGGACAGGGCTCACTTAAGGTAACGATTGACCTTTGCCAAAGAAGCTATAAGCCTGGGATATGACTACCCGTCATGGCCTGCCCAGGAATTTATGATCAGACCATTCTGTGTGGTTACTTTTGGTCACTGAGCTTGGCAGAACTGCCATGTGGCCGTCCTGAACTTGTCAGGTTTATTACATGGTCCCTTTTTTATTCACACATCATTCATTGAGTAAATATTTTTTGGGTGCTGCATTAAGTACTGGGCCTTCAGCTGGGAAAAGGATACAGTCTCCGTCCTCTGTTTAGTGGGTTCAATAGGAATTCATTGAATAACCACAATAATAAATAAATGAAAATTGAAATGAGGCCTTTGGCTCCCGTTGAGAGAAAAATGAAGGACTGGAGAAATGCTGAAAATAAACCCCTGGAACAGAAGCTAGTGATGAATATTTTTGGCTGGGTATGCTCTGCAATCTGATGTTTATGCCGTAGTTACATGAAGTTTGTTCATTTCAGGAATGATGGGGATTACAAGATTTGCAAACAGTTCAGTAAAGCTCTGACTTAAATAGTTGTAATGCTATTAAGATTCCTGTACCCCATGTCAGCTTCTCCTGCTGTTTAGAAAACAGCATCAAAGCTCACTTCCCTGGCTCTCTTAACAGTAAACTGAATCGAGGTTTGTTTTCATTTTAGCATACACTAAGCTGCTTTGGTGTTTCAGAAACTAGCTAAGCCAAGGGATGAAATGCAAGGTTATTACACTTCAGCATTGTTCTAAGGCTAGGGGAGTAAAGTGGCAGAGAGCCAGCTGATAGCCTGTTCTTCTCCCTGGCGATTAAGGAGGATTAGTGGAAATTGTAGGAAACACTGAGCCTCCAGATACATTTGCAGAAATAAAACCCTCCCAAACCCCAAACACTGTGTAGCCCCTGCATCAGGTCATGGTGACTCTGCACTTGCCCGGGTATGAGGAGATGGTGTATGCATTCTTTAAGGAATGTTCAAGGGAACAGCACATCTGCTTGAAGGGAAAAGCCAGGTCTTTAGAGGTGAGGCAGTGTACGAAGATAAGAACGGCTTCCCCTTCACAGTCACTTCATCCAAGGAGAGGAGGCAATAGAATGCTGCAGCCTCTGAGTCCTGAACTAGACTGAGGATTACCACAAATGTGTCATGTTCCCAAACATGGTCTTTTGGAACTTGGACCCCAGTTTCACAGAGAAACAGTCCTGTAAACAATAAGTGTAGATCTAAGAAACTCCTCAGAAATTAATTTTGTTCATAATGGAGACACCAACTTCAGCTACATTATTATGAGCTAAATGTATGTTAAAGAGAATTTATCGACTTACTGTAACTCTAATATTTCCATAGGAAAGAGGAAAGTACATTTAACTTGGAGCTTAAGATTTTAGGCATACAGCTCCCACATGCCCCTCTCTTTTCCAGCCCAGTGGTTAGCCCGGGTTGGGGGACATCCTCCCAGCCCACTCCCCCAGGACCTGGCTACAAGACTAGCACCTCTCTCTGCCCTCACTCAGGGGCCTTTAGTCACCAAGGAAAGGAAATGCTGGTGGTTCAAGGGATTTTCCCACTCTCTAGGGGTGACAGGTGGGTGATGAAGGAACGGATTTGTTCTCTATGGCTCCAGGAAGCAGAACTTGGTTCATAGCCAAGGTTGTAAGGAACAGCTGTTGGGTCAGTATGAGGGAGGAACCATGTGCTTCCACAAGTAAGATGCCCGTGGAAGCTTGCTGGAATCCTGTGGCTAGAGATGCTCGACAGGCTTGCTTTGCACAGAACGATGTGCCCCTCACCAGAAGTCTTCAGGCAGAGGTCGAGAAGCCAGCCGTGAGGGCCAGCAAGGATGGATCGCTCTGTTGGGAGGGCAGTTGACCAGAAAATACTAATATTCTATTGCTTATCCATTATAGGCCAGGCACAGGGGTAGATTGCTTCAGGGATCTCCTTCGAAGCCTCACAGAGACTGTTAGGTGTGATCATATCCTGTGGTACAGATGAGGAAATGAAGGCTGAATATCATGCCCGAGATTACGTAGCTAATAAATTTGTGAGCCGTAATTGACACTCAGCTTACTGTTTTTATATTCTCACACTTAGTAGATTCATTTCTATACTAAAAGTGGCAAATGGTACAAGTTATCTACATGTCAGAGTCACCCACATAGGTGACATTTCTCACTGGGAATATAGCACACAGCCTACATGTGTTTCACATATTCAGTACCCCAGATAGATGTTAGAAATATCAAGGTGCCAGCGCCTGAATGCCCGAGTGGATGTGTGTTGTGTATGGGTGTGTTGTGTACGGGTGTAAGGGGGGTCGGGATATCGGGCGGGTGGATTGGAGAGAGACGGAAGAAAACAGTAGCCTGGAAAGGGCTGTTGCAACCTCTGAGCACGGGCATTTCATAATCGGGGAGATCCCGACCCCATCATCATCCTTTACTGATGACCCAGCCTGGTCCCCAGAAGTGCTTTTTGGGAAGAATGGCAGGAGATTCAGACAGACACCAGATTGTCTGCTGAGGAGTTTAAAATAGAAAACATCCAGACCTTTGAATGTATTAAATTTTAGGCATGTTAAAATATTCTATTCTTTTCCTCAGTCTTCAGTTCTCCCACTGCTTTTTCATTTTCAAAGCACTGACCACGTTTATTTCTGCTCCAATGGGAAATTCATGATTTTTCCATTTGTATTTTCATCTTTAAGTGCTCTAATAGTCTAAATAAAATGAAAGGATTTGGAGATTATTCACCTTAATAATTCTACAATTATGGATACCTGCATGGCTTCATAGCCATCAGCCCTCTTTAGCAAAAAGCGCCATCCCGCCCCATGGGAATCCGTCCTCTGGTGTTAGCACCAGAGATCACGAACCGAAGCGCAGTCTCCTCCACCTGGTCAGGATGAGTGGACACCTTACCTTCCTCCTTGAGGGAAGGTATCAAACCCACCTCGCAGCCCACTCCCCTCCCAGCGCATGGCTGAGGTTTACTCTGGATGAATAACGGGGTGGTTGTTGGGCCTGACCCGGCAGTGGGATGAGAGTCCCAGCAGCAGAACGAGGGGCGCCCCTTACCCTGCTGTATGTGGCGCCAGGCAGCCTCCAGGCTCGAGGGAACGCAAAGCTGATGACCTCTTGCCATTTTTTGCAGCCTCCTGCTCGGCGGACTTGGAGAGGCCTTGCTGGTTTTCTCAGAGCAGAAGAGAGTCTAAAGGTGATCGCAGGGAAAGGAGACTCACTGGCCGCCAGCCGGAGAACACAGCAAGGATGATGTGACCACCACTTCTCACCTCATCAAGAAGAACCCTTCCCAGGGGCCTCTGGGCCTCTGCAGAGAACGGACAGCGTTTGAGAGGCTCACAGGAGGCCGCTGACGGTGCCGTTCCCACTTGTGCAGACACAGATGGAGGATTCCCCCTATGCGGTGGGGATGGCCCCGCCTTGCCTGACGCGCAGACCTCCTTATTAAACACGCTTCCCCAAACACTCCGCTTCCACTCCATGGTAGCGGGCCCAAGGTATTTTGTTGCATTTTTGGTTTGGTTTTGTGTTTTTACATTTTTGCAGACTCCTGGGGATGTCTTTTCCTTGCTTTCATGCTGGCTTATCTAGAGCCCTCACTCGCCCACTTATGAGCATAGAGAGAATTCCTTGAGAGGGCTTCCACTGGGCCCAGGGGCAGAGATGGGGGTTGCAGGGAGCCCTGGGCCACGGAAGAAGCCAGAAAGGACACTATTACTCCAGAGCGAGTGCTGAGGCCTTTGTGGTTGTCTGTTGTGTTGTATTGAATTCTGCACACTCCTTTTTGCTCACCATTGTGTTAACTTGGTAGCAAATGATCACTGGATGGATAATAGGGTTTATAAGCACTGATAGATGTCCTCTCTGAGCAGGTGAAAAAAAAAAGAAACAAATATATAACATGTGGATACAGACAAATTTATATTCATATTCCTTAAAGCTTTTAATCCACTTAATTCCCAGTATCTCAGAGGTTTCAAATCATTGAATGCTGAAGTATATTTTCAGGCCAGATTAAAACTGGATTAAGACTCTAAACCTTGCCTCAATGGGAATCAAAAGAAATGAATTAGCATGAAACGGTTATTTGATTCTGAACCCACAATGAAGGTTTAAGAAAATTATGTCTAACTCCAAATATTTCTGCTTGGAATAGGCTTTTTGAATACCTCATTACTCTGCCAGGTGTCAATTTTGGTCTTTTGAGATGTGGAAAGTAATGAAGTCCAGTGAGTCTTCTTCAGGCAGGAAGCCAGGCCCTGCAGTGTTGGACACCTACCACCTACCTCACTGATGTTGAGAACCCCCTTCAGCACCTGGGCAGGGAGCCTTGTCCAGTCTGAGCCCTGTGAAGAATAGGGTCAGTGCCCATGCTTTCTGCATGTTTTCTCCAACATGTCGAAAAGAGAAAAAGGAAAGGAAATAGGAATGGATATGGATATTTGGAACTCCAGTACCTTACATTTATTTCTTGTCTTTACCTGGTCTCTGCTTGCCATTTAAGGTAAAGATGTTCAGAGTCGCCTTTACACGTAGTTTTAATTTGCTCTTGTTCTTCATCTGGAATGTCAAACTTTCTTCAGACTGAAGACCGAATAGAAAATCTGGGTTTAGAACTTTCCTTATTTATTTATTTATTTTTGCTCCCACAAAACTTTCTCTGCACAGCCGAAGCCAGTTCTTTTCCTTTTGAGGAAAGTGGCATCTGTCCAAATGACATCTTATGCCTGTATTTCCAAGTGCCATTTATGCAAATAGAGATTTCTAAGGCTGGAAAGAACTATGCGCAGTTCAAGACCAGTTGCCTGTTTCCAGCAAGACTGACCTCAAACACTTTGGCCGAAAAGTTTTAGATTTTTCTCTTTTGTTTGAGAATCTCTAGCAAGGTTTTTTGTTGTTGTTGTTGTTTTATTGATTTTTAAAATTCATATTCCAGAGTCTCGTTTTTAAAATCTCAGATTTCTTACTTTGACACCAGCAAGAAGCAGAGGATGAGGTGCTTCTTCAGTTTACAATCCTGTTTCCTTTAGCTTCTATCTCAGGCTTTTTTCTTCAAGCTTTAGCTACTGCCTTTTATGCCCAACTTCACATGCTCAGCTTTGAGTGCAGGGTGAGCCCAAAGGCCTGTAAAACTAGGGGCTGGCCCAGGTCATTACAACTCCTTAACCCTCATTTTCTGTGGCCCTCTGGGCCCAGCGCCCCTGGACAGGGGCTCTCCAGGAAACCCCAGTACTCATTTTTACCCAAAATGATCCATTTGGTCATGTCCTGTCTAGATTCCAATCACCTTAGGCCCTGCTGGCCACAAGTCAAAACCAGGGTGTTTTGTTTTTTTTCATTTGTACAAATAAAGAATATGCTTTCTGTCAAGACAAGGTTCTGTACGATTGTATATTATTACTAATCTGCTAAGGATATAACAAAAAAGAAACCATTTATTTGGTAATTGGCCTTTCTTTCTCTTCTTTTCAACCACAGCAGGAGAGTATTGCAGAAAAGGTTGTCATCCTTGGAGAGAGAGTTCTTTCATTTTAAACACAAACCCAGAATTCTTCCAACATCCTGGCCACTTAGCTCTGGACAAGGAAGGGCCACCCAACTCCTTCTAGTCCCGCACTGTCCAGTAGGGTCACCATAGCTATGTGTGGCTACTGAAAAGGGGCGGGTCCAAATCTAGCTGTGCTATGAGCGTAAGTACACACTGATTCAAAGACCTAGTATTAAGATAAAGGGTTTCAAAATCTTGTAATAATTTTTATACTGATTACATGTTTAAATATTTTTGATATGTGGAATTAAATGAAATATATCATCAAAATTAATTTCTCTTATTTTTTTTTTTACCTTTTTTAAGGAGGCTGCCATAAAATTTTAATTTATATGTTTGGCTCATGTGATGTGTCTCTTGGTCAGTGCTGATCTAGAGCGGGTGTTCTACACTGGACCAGGGAAGTGGCAAAGGAAAGTAGGTTGGATGTAGCTGCTAGAGTTATCAAGCCAGTAATTATACCTAAGACAGTTTGTGATTGAGTACTTGTTACACGCCAAGCACTGCGCTAGGTACTTTCGATGCATCTTGCCATTTATTCTTCCCAATGGTGAGGGAGACAACATTAGTCCCCATTTTGCCTAGGAGATTCAGAGTTTCAGTAACTTTTCCAGGGTGACCCAGCTAGGACTCAAACCAGCTCTTTCACACTCAGCCTATTATTCTCAGCTTTACTGTGGAGAGTTCTATTGAGAAGGAGAGGTGGAGTCCCCCACATTTTACCAGAGGTCATCAGTTCTCAGAGAAGTGATTCCCTATGTAGTCCTCACATCTGTGAGGTAATCTGTGCTTTCTCCCCGGGGGTCACTTGCCCTCCCTTTGCCAAAGGGCAAGATCCGTGGCCAGAGTCCCAGCTGCCTACCCAGAGTGTTCCGATCCTTCCCTTCAGCCTCTTTGATTGGGTTGTGTTGTGACCTGCCCTGTGTGGGGCTGGAGCAACTAGGAGTTCTTTGGGAATGGTACTGCTCTCACTTCAAGTGTTTCCAGAACAACCAGCCACTAATGGATTCTCAGGCCCAGTGTTTTGGGGACTGGCACATTCAGATAGCCAAGGGGTTTGAAGATGGAAGGAGCCTGAGCAATGGTGCCAAGAGAGGACACCCTTCTCTTCACTGGGTCTGCAGGGCCGCCAAAGGAAGTACAATCACAGATCTGGGTGAAACAATAAGCATGTGAGAATACAATATGTGGTTAGTGCTTGGAACATGATATCTTTCTTGAACAGTTACCTTGGACAAAGTATTGAAATAGAAGTGAAATCACCTGGAGGTTCAAGTGGTTGGGACTTTTTGGGAGTCAGTCCTTTGATCCTTGTTCCAGGGAAAGTCAGTTAAAGGTGTAAGGCTCTTGGGCTTCTCCCAGACACCCTCAGCACCCTCGGCTTGAGACTGTCCCTCAGCCCAGCACAGAGAGAAGCTGTGGCGCCTTGCCCCACAGATGTCCCCATCCCCACCTCAGTGGTATATATGCCCCTGTGTAGTTCTTGTCCCTTTATCTTGAATCTGAGTTGGCTCTGTGACTTACTTGTTGCCAATAAGATGCAGTAGAAGTAATACTACATGACTTCCAAGGCCAAGTCAAAACGACCATGCTACATCTGACTTCGTTTTTTGGAACAGCCTCCAGGAGTCCCAGGATGTCACGTGGAAATCTGACTACCTTGAACCTACTATATTGGAGAGACCAAATGCAGGTGCTCCAGTAGACAGTTCCCACTGAGCACAGCCTTCTACCCTTCCAACAGGCCACCAGACCTGTGAGGGAAGCTCTCCTGAACCCTGGAGGCCAGCCCATCAGGCAGCTGAATGCCATCAAGTGAACCTCAGTCAATGCCAGTGGGGCAGAAGAATCACCCAGCTAAGCAGTATCTGCCTGAATTCTTGACCACAAATTCATGAAACACAGTAATGTTGTTTTAAGCCAATAGGTTTCAGGGAAATGTGTCACACAGCAACAGATAATAGAGCAGAGGTTCTCAAATGCTGTTCTTCCTAGGCAGATTTAATCTGAGCACTCTGAGCATCCCCGCTAAGTAGCCCCTTACTCCAGGAGAACCAGTCTCCGCTCCAGCTGACCTGCAGCACCAGAGCCACCTTGAGGAGGAGGGCCCCAGGTGACTGTCCACGGCTTACTCAGGCCTCAAGTACAGGGTGCGATCTGTAGCCTTAAGTCAAAGTACCTCATTTTCTCATTCACTCACAAGATGTTGAGAACCCTCTGTGTGCAGGCTCTGCTTTGGGTTTTGCGGCCATAACCATGAACAAGACGAGCCCTCAGAAAGCTGACTTCCTAGTGGTGGAAACAGACAATAAACAAGTAAATAATAGAATTTCAGAGAGTTAAGTGCTTTTAAGAAAATAAAGCCAAGAAGGGAAACACACACTCTTCTGAGCATCTCATGAAAGAGAATTTCTCTTCCAAAATATACAGTCACACACACACACACACACACAATGTAGCATATAGTTGGAGGGATTTATTTTCCCTAAAGTCTGTCTTTTGAACCTCTAAGGTTATGGATTCTAAGTTAAAAACCATTTTGGGGGGTACAGGGTAAAGTCAAGCATCCCCAGTGGTGGAATGTGCTACCTCCTCTCCTCACTGGTTCTGAGGAGAGACCAGGTCGAATAATGAATCAGTCGTGTGCAGACACTGGCCGGCCATAGAAGTCTCGGCCCTGCCTGTGGGATGCTCTCAGTCTGGTGCAGGAAATGAGATGTGTAGACTTGAAAATGGACCTCGTGGTTAATTTCAAGGACATGACACACATGATAGCGCTTGAGGAAATGCTGGGAGTTATAAGTCCCTTCCAGCTGTGTGGTGCTGCACTGAGGCTTATTGTGGGCCATACAGTGTTGCTCGAAGTGCTTCACTCCTATGATTGTACTTAATCCTCACAAGGAGCCTCTGGTGGGGGAATCCTCGCCCTCATTCATGGAGTTGACAGAGACAGAGAAGGTGAGCAACTTCCCTGAGGTCCTGCTAGTTAGAGGGGCAGGAGAAATTGAAGGAGGCCATCTGACCACGCAGGCCTTCCTCTCTGCCTTCCCCATGCAAGTGAGCGGAGTCGGAGGTGGAGACTTCTGGCCATAGTCGGGGAGTGAGTGCCTGAGCGGCAAGGCCAAAGCCTGTGAGAGGCCACGAGGTGGGCTGGGCCAGCCCAGGGAGTGATTTGAATGCTAGGATGGGAAATAATCTTTGTGGGTTCCTGCGATGCTCCAGATGGGGTTCAGGTGCCTCCCACACATTCTGTCGTCCACACTTCACACCCTGAATGGTCTTGCTTATAGATGAGGCCTCCTAAACTCTGACAGGACAGGACACCTCCCCAAGCTCATCACTTCTAAGCCAAGATTCCAAAGTCGTCTTTCATAACCAAGTGGCCGCGCCCCACCCCCACGTGATGGGTTGTCTGTGGGCATTGTCCGCCCACCTCGCAACCCCTTTGAGCAAACCTGAGGAGCCAAGCCCCCCAGAGGCAGCCCTCCCGCAGGGCGCAGGGCAGTGCTGCTCCCTGCATGGGGGGTTGGCTGCCTGCAGAACTGCCTCCCGTCCTCTGAACTGGGCAGCAAACCCCTGGGAAGGCCGAGCCCATTCTAGAGCTTGCACAAGGCTTCCTCTGTTCTGGAAACATTTCAGAGAGGGCAGACTTCTTGTGCTCCCCGGTGAAATGAAGGATTCTTTGCTCCTGCTGTGAACTGATTTTCAGCGGCCTGATCAGCAGACACTTGCCCTTAGTAAAACAAACAGTGCCGGGTAAGCCTTGATCCAGTTCCATCCGGGATCCACTGTGAAGGGGTCTGAAGGAACCACTTCCCGCCCCAGCTCCCCTCCCTTGGCAGCTGAGGGTGGAATCCCATTTAAACAGCTGTCTGAGCCAAAAGGATCATTTGAGTCATTTATTTCCTGCTTGCTGTGTGAAAAAGCCTACAGGACTGGCAAAGGCTTTGTGCCCATTTGTCTTCACACGGTAACTCTGAGTGCACCCCAGGGAGAGGAGCGGAGCCCTTGGAAATGTGGGGACTTAATCCAGGCACTATTCCCAGGCCAGCGGATTGGCCTGACAAATAGAAGTAAAGGGGGCTGTTTAGTGAAAAGGGCTCTGAGTCAGAAGCAGAACCCCAGGTTCTGTCCCAGGCTGTCTCACCACCCTGACAAGTGATGTCAATCATTCTTTCATTGATCTCCTCCTTCCTGCACTCAGCACATACATATTGAATGCCCCCCTAGGGCTAGTCTTTATATTCTTCAGCAGAGCTAACTCGCCACCCTAAAGAAGCCAGCGACACTGTTGCCGGAGGTGAGCCCCGACCTTCAAATAGGTGAGGCTGTAGACAGATTCTGCATCCTGTGAGAGAAGCCAGAAGTTGTCCTTGAGGCAGAATCTCCCTTGTTCTGGCAGGAGCAGCTTTGGCGACTTGTTAGGGGATTGTAGACCTAGAGCAAATTCACACTCCCTGTTCTCAGGGAGGCCCTGAGCCTACAAGAAGACCCGTAGAAGGAGATTTTAAAAAGAAATAAATAACAGCTTTAATGAGCCATAATTCACATGCCCTAAAATACATCCAATTAAAATATACAATTCGTGATTGTTAGCATATTCACACAATTCTGCAACCATTATCATTATCTAATTTTAAACATTTTTACCACCACCTTCCAAAAAAAAACCCATACCCATTTTCATTCTTCCCTCCTCAGCTCCTGCTGACCCAGGCAATCCACTCTCTCTCTCTACAGATTTGCCTGTCCTGGAGACTTCACAGGAATAGGATCGTGCAGTATGTGGCCTTTTGTGTCTGCCTGGGGGTGGGGAGATAAGAGTCCTGAACATGGGGTGTGGAAAACTGGGGGTGAGAATAAGGGAGTCTGGCACCTGGAGGTAGGTGAGGGAGCTCTGGTGAGAGGCAGCAGGAGGTGGGTCGACACACTCCCAGAGCCCTGGTGGCCAGGTTCGAGGTTTGTTTTTTTCAACCAATCATCTCTATGATCCACAGGCCTTCAGTAAAGTCTGTTATGCACAACAGCCCGGTGTTGGCTGTACTTTGGGGAATAGGCTCTGGTTCCTCCAAAGGTAGAGCGGGGAGAAGAGTGGTCACCGCTATCAGGCCAGACTGCACCTTAGATCATAGCTTCCAGCTCTAAGGTGTCTCAAGTCCCAAGGCGGGTGCTAGGACTCTGGCTCTTCTATCCTCAGTCCAAGCAAGAAGCTGGAGGAAGGTGAAGTTCTAGCTATCTGAGCTCTTTTAAGGAAATGGTTCAAGGTTTGTTTTTCAACGAGTCATCTTTAAGCGTTCAGCTCTCAGCAACTGTCCTCTTCTCATCGAGATCTTGAAGGTACAACTGAGTCTATATTTGTGGCTGTGTCTACTTATTATCTACTAAGTAACATACGCTCTCCCGGAAGGAAGGAGAAAGCAGACACACCGTGAGAAGAATTTGCAGTCCCACGGATCAGATTTATGTACATATGTGACAATGAGGATGTGGGCATGAGCCTTTTCAAAGCTCTCGGCCACAGCCTTGGTCTCACGGTGGAGGCCCATTTGCAACCTCACTTCTTGCAGACAAGACCTGATGGATAGAGGGGCTAGGACAGCCATCTGCCTGTGGTGGGCATGGTTCCCACCTCTGCAGCCCACCGCACACCTATCCCAGCTGCGGCCTGTTTGTCACCCCTGCAGGCTCAGTGGAGTGTTGGAGCTCTGAGGCGCACCTCTAGGACCCTTGCGCAGAGATAGCTGATTGCTTACCCAATATACGTTTCCTCTCCTTCCCAAATGTTTTCTTTGCTAGGGCTGCAGTAGCAAAGTACCACAGACTTAGTGGCTTAAACAACAGAAATACATTGTCTCACAGTTCTAGAGGCTAGAAGTCTAAGATCAAGGTGTGGGGGGTTGGTTCCTTCTGAAGGCTGACAGGGAAGGATCTGTTCCGGGACCCTTCTCCCTATGTCTATTCACATGGTCTCCCCTCTCTGCATGTCTCTGTGTCCAAATCCCCCCCTTTTTATAAGGACACCAGTCATATTGGTTTAGGGTCCATCCTCACAAACTCATTTTAACTTGATTACCTGTGTAATACCTCATCTCCAAATAGGGTCACATTTCGAGTACCGGTGGGGGGACTCCGACATATCCTTATGCGGTGGGGAGAACAAAACTCAACCCATAGCACTTAGGACCAAAAATCAGTTTTATTGAGTGGCTGGGTATACAGCTAAGAGATACCTTTCCAGCCTCCCTTGTAGCCATGCAGCTTATTTGACTAGGTTCCAATTGAGGAGATGTAAGCAGCAGTTGGTGATTGAGAGAGACTTCAGGGATGGCTCCTTAACAGAGCTCCGGCAGGTAGAACTTCGCCTTCCTCCTGCTTCTTGCTTGGACTGAGGATAGGATAGCTGGAGTTCCAGCATCTGTTTTCGGACTTGAGACAACCTTAGAGTTGGAAGCTGTGGTCTCAGGATAGTGGAGCAGAAGCTAGAAGGAGCCTGGGGGCTCGGGCAAGACAGTGGAGCCGCCATAGGCTGCTCACCTCAAACCCTTTTAAAAGAGAGAAAATAATAATTCTCCTTTATTACTTTCGGTCTCTGTTACTAGCAACCAAAGGCAATTCTAACAGAAATAGCCGACAAGGAGCCAGTATGGTGCGGTGGGAAAGGCATGTACTAATACTTTGGTGCGAGATGGACCTGGGTACTTGTCCTCTGTTCTCTTTGTATACAGCGTCCCACAGCATAGAAATGACCCCTTTCTTTGTCTACCCTCAGACAAAGAAAGTTCTTTAAAGGCAGGGGCCCTGACTGATCATCTTTGCTTTCTTGGTGCCTCGCACGGAGCCTACACACAGAAGGGGCTCGGAGAGTGTTAAGAGATTTTAAATCTTCTGCATTTACCAGTTCTGTGGGCTTGGACTCTGAGTCTTAATTTCCTTATTGATTAAAATGGAGGTTATACTATCAGGGCTGTTTTAAAGACAAAACACAAATGTATAGAATTTAGCACGATGTCTAAGCCTAGCACATGTTAGATACCCAAGCAATTGGTGGCCATTATTAATATTATGACATTTTCTAGTGGATCCTTGTTCTAGTCCCAGTATGATGCTCCACTTACTTCAGACAACCAGACTCTTACTTTTTTCTAAGACCAAGTCTCTGACTTACACACATTGTATTCAGTAGGTTCTTGTCTCACTCTCCTTGCTTTCTTTCCATGCCGAGAACCTCATTGGTACATGAGTCCCCAGGTTGCCCGGGTTCCAATTCTGGCACCTTCCAGTCTGTGCCTTCCAGTACAGGTAAGCCTTCCACGCTGAGCCGGGTTACCAGCTAAGTCGGGATACAGATGGAGCTTCACATTCTGCCCCAGGGTCTTCCCGTTAAAAGAGTAGGAAATCAGTTGCCAAGATGCCCCAGTTTCCACCCTTCCTGGTGTCCATGCCGTTTGCAATGTGATGGAACCATTTCCCCACTGCTTGGGTCTGGGCCAGCCTCATGACTTGTTTTGGCCAATAAAGGTTGTGGAAGTGACTCTGACAATTTTGAGCTAAAGCTTTAATAAGTCTATACACTTTTACTTGCTCTCTTGGACTTCTCTGAGCCCTCTTATTGAGTAGGCCTTGGCTTTGGCCTGCTGAGCCCAGCTCAGCAACTGATTCTTGTCAAGCCAGTTTAGCAAGACTCCCCAGCCCCCTTGATATCTAACCAGGTTCCTCTTGGTATTTTTCCATCCGCTGGATCCCTCACCCTGCCTATTGGCCAAAAAACCTCAGATGCCTCTATTGTATTCAGAGTTGAGTTTAATTTCTGTCTCCTATTACAGTAATAGTCTTGACCTTTATTACAATAGTCTTGAATAAAGTTTTCCTTGCCTGTTTATCTCAGTCCTGTGCATGTTTTCTTTGAGCTCTTCTACCATGAGAACAGGCCTGGAGGGTGAGAGACCACATGGAGCAGAGCTAAATCCTGGAGGGTGAGAGACCACATGGAGCAGAGCTAAATTCTCCCTGAGAGGCCATCCCGGACCAGTCCACCCTCAGCTGACTGTAGACACATAAGTGAGTCTGGTTGGGTTGTGCTGAGCTTTGTTCAGGTCAGCAGAACTGCACAGCTCAGCCCTGAGGCTCATGAGAAATAATAAATTTCTGTTGGTTTACACCATACAATTTGGGGTGATCTGCAGATATGTGCCAATAAATGATAGGTATGGAGAAAAAAAGTTAAAAGAAGCAGAGCAGAAGGACCTTCTGAAAGACCTCATGTCCTGGGCTCCTTGCATCCTGCAGGGTTCATATTTTTTGATTCCTAGAGCATTCATGAGGGACAGTCCTGTCTCTTCAGCTGCCACTCTCGGGAAGAGGGAGGCAGGAAATAGAGACATAGCTGAGGGTGTGGGTCCTGGATCCTGCAGTCGCCAGGCAACAGCTGGAGGATGGCGCATCTGGCAGGAGGGGACTGGCCGGCACTAGGGTTAATGCAACAGTTTGTACCAGCTGTGGAACAGTGACGTCCTATATTCCAGATCACTTCATGTGAACACACTGGGACCATTAACAGCCGTTAATAGCAGGCCGAAGAGCTCTGAAATATTAGCACCACAACGCCTTGCACCCCGGAGTCCCTGCTTTGAATGCTGTCCTCCCAGTCCAGACTCTGCCCTGCCCCGGGCCTGTTATTCTCCCACACAGCTTCTCTATGCTCCTCAGCCCTTTATTTATTGTTTAGTTGTGGTAAAATACATCTAACATAAAATTTACTATCTTAGCCATTTTTAAGTGTTTAATTCAGTGGCATGAG
This sequence comes from Rousettus aegyptiacus, assembly GCF_014176215.1. Taxonomy (NCBI): domain Eukaryota; kingdom Metazoa; phylum Chordata; class Mammalia; order Chiroptera; family Pteropodidae; genus Rousettus; species Rousettus aegyptiacus. Next base: position 57,446,736 of record NW_023416287.1, on the reverse strand, counting down.
GTACATTCACAATGTTGTACAACCATCACCACCATCTATTGCTGCAACTTCTTCATCATCCCAAACAGAAATTGAGTACCCATTAAACAACTCCCATTCCTTTCTCCCTTCAGCCCCCGGCAACCTCCGTTCTACTTTCTATGTCTATGGACTTGCCTACTCTAGGTCCCTCATGTAAGTGGAATAACATATTTGTCCTTTTGTGTCTTTTTATCCTTCCCAAAGTTTTGTTTTCAGGAATCTGAAAAGCAGCCCAGCAAGGGTGTGAGAGTTACACTTTCTTTACTACTCTCTGCCTCACCCCAACCCCAAAAGAGTTGGGCTGCGAGACTTTTGCCTTTGGGTATGGGTATCCCTGTCCCCATCAACTCTCCAGACAAAACAACATGAATCACTCTTTCTGACCAAGCTCCTGGACAGGGGCTGAGGACACCTCACTCGGCTTCTTCCTTTCTGCCTTTCGAGCCCAGCCGTTTGCACTGTGCACTCTGCCCCACCCGCTCGCTTTCCCACCCCCTGAAGGTGGAAGCTGAGGTGCACCGAAGTCACTGGCCTCAGGTGTTCTCACAGGAGGACAGAGCCCATACTCCTGCAGTAGCCGCAAAGTACCCCGCCCTGTTTGAGGTGATTAGCGTGACAAATATATACCTCTTCAATATCAGAGGCACTGGCTTGAGGTGAGTTGGAGTCAGACCCGTTCTGTGGGCCCGGAAGAGTCTGGTGGAGCCTGAGGTCTGTGGGCAGCCTGTTTGCATCAGTTGATAAAGTAAAGGAAATGATGAGAGAAATGCAAAATATTACTAAATTTTCACCTTCTGCTGCCCCTCCCAGCACCCTTCCACCATTCACACACACTAACCCACACATACTCTCTCTCACACACACTTGGTCACACAAATACTTGCTCACTCCTACAGATACTCACAGCTGCCTCAGGGACTCATCTTTTTAAGGCCTGAGGTAAGAGGGCTGCTCCAGACATAAGTCAAAGAAGGTTTCAAGAGGACCCCAGGGGATATGAGCAAGGAAATCAAAGGTGAAACTGAGAAGCAAAGAGAGTTTTTTCTCTCACTTCTTTGAGAACACTGCACTGCTCTGGCCCTTTGGCCTTTGGGGACAGTCCCTGGGGGCCAGTGGGTGGGGCGGCAGTGGCCCTTGAGGTGGCGAGTTTGCCTCAAGAGGCTTCAGACACTGTGGATACTCAAGGGGGTGGGGGAAGTAGGTAAGGAGAAGGGAAAGTGTCAGGGAGGGAGAAGGATTGTCACTTTTCAGGTGTGTGCCACCAGCGAGAACCCTTGGGTTGCCTTTGATCAACTTTTCTGTCAGTGGGGGCACCAGATAGTAAATTCCACCTTGTCCTAGGGCATGGAATTTGTTTTTATTAAGTGGCAAAAGTGATTCTTTATTATCAAGAATTCCCTACCTCCCTTTTTATTGTGGTCTTTCCCAGCTCCTTTCCTCAAGCAAGTCCACAGCTGCCTCTGAGGTCAGCAAAGCCTGGGCACGTGGTTGTGGGCTAGAGGCAGGGAGCTCTGCTGAGCCCCAGTACTCCCATCTCTAAGATGGGAAAGGTAATTTAAACCTCTCATAAGTCTGTAGCAATAAATAGGAAAAAGTTATATATATATTCACCATCTGTGTATGTACATATGTATATGTATGTAGACCATATAGGTATGTATGGTGCTTAGCACAGAACCCAGCACATAAGCCGTAGACATTACTGCTGATACACTGTCACCATCCAGGGTGGATTTCCGCAGCGGCTGGCTTTCTGCGGCAGGACACTTGGAGTGTCTGAGTAAATGGACTGTGACAATGTGGTAAGCTGACTTTAAAATCTATTGGTGCTTACATATCCAGGTGGGTGTGGAACATGCAGTCACCCCAGAAGTCCTTATTCCTTTATTTGGGAAGTCACAGAACAGGGCGATTACATTCATACACACCAACCTTAAGCGTCTGGTTCACTCTGGTTCACTCTCGCCGGCTCCACGACTATTCTGAAGACTTTAATTCCCTTCAAAACCTTTTCCCCTTTTTTGCCCTTCCCTCTCCCATTTAGAGGTGCCTTGCTTCTTACTTTAAAGGGTTCTCAGCCATCAGATGAGAACCCGTACACCACCCTAGTCTTGTCCGTAGACACCTGCCGCGTTGGCCCGTCTCCCCCCTCCTTTTTACAGGTGGGGAGTATCTCCTGTCTCACTTAACACTAAGCCCTGTACTTTTGCTCGTTTTGACTCTGGCTCCTCCTGTCTCAGGAACGTGACCTTTCCCTCTCAACGGTGGCAGCCCCAGCAAACTGGGACCACACTGGAATTCACCTGTCATACTCAGCCTGTCCTAAGTGGTATGCAGGACAGCAGGAGAGAGGCAAGGGGAGAAACTAGCCCTTGTTTTCTCCAGCTGTGGACGGTGAGGAATAATAGTGGCCGCGTCAGACCAGTTAACATGTGGGGCCACATCTCTTTTCACAGACTGCCCGGGTTCCTCAGGGTGAGCCTTGAGGGAGCCAGCAGCATTTTCCACCTGGGCTCCGATTTAGACATCTTTCTGATGGGTAGTGGTTTGGGCGCCTTTGTCTGACTTCCTGGGAGACTAATGCCAGGCCCTGTACAAACACAGCTATAGGGCCGAGTGTCAGCGGCTCCTACCCTCCAGGCCATTTGTCAGAATGCTCTGCAGGCTGGGCGGCCCCGCCCAACTTCCTCAACACTCCCTGCCCCTGTCCATGGGAAACCTCTGGAACAGAGAAGCCAACGGGCATCTCTGCTTGGCAGGGCACCACACTATGGGGACCCTCCAAGGGCCACCTATGAGGACAGCGGTCCAGGTTAGTGCCGCTGGGAATGGAACTCGCGCTTGGTGATGGTAGCCCAGCTTCATGTCACCTGGGAAGAGGCCCTGAGGCCACAGGAGCCTCATAATCTCCCCACTGAGTTCCTGGATTCAGCATTTGGGGGTAATTTGGGTTAAAGGCAGCAGCAAAGCCCCCAGTGTCCATTTTCTACCTCTCCCAGTACCTGGGGCCCTGAACCGCAGCCAGCATCTCCATCTGTCCAGCAGTGGGAACAAGAATGGAGCAGCACCTATAAGGAGCCATGGCGACTACCTGAAGCTGGGTTGGGTATGAGTAAATGAGTGAAATACCACGGGAATCAGGAGGAGACTACCAGCTGGAACCTAAGGAACTGCCTGGGAGCAGGCAGTGGAATCAGGATGCTAGGCTGTTCTCTGTGGAAAGACACTTCCTTATCATCTCACTTGAGTCTCCTGATACCACAAACAACTCTGCGTCTAGGGCTCCACTGTGGGCCAAGCACAGGCAGCCTCAGCATTTTCCAACCTCCCACCTGACACTCTGCAGCCCAGGCCCGATGCGGTCCGTTCAGCTAGGGCCAGGCTGTCGGGCACGGGTGGGAACTCCGGGTGCAAGTGTTCCAGAGGCCAAGTGCAACTCCCGCTCGTTTCAGGGGTTTCACTGACAAGAAGGCCCTTCTCTTGGAAATGTGAAGACTGGGGCAATGGAAAGGCCAGCACTGGGCCCCAGGTGGCTCAGCCCAGCCATGCCACTCACTTTGTGAAGCTCGGCAGGTGAAGAGCTGGCTTCGGGCCCCTTGTGACCTTGTCTTTCCTCAACAGTTTGGCCTTCTTGAAAGTAACTTCATGAGGCTGGAAAGGGTCTCTGGAGGTCAATGTGAAATATGACTCCCAGGTCTTCATGGGCCTCTCCAAAAACCTTGCCTTGACCCCTTCCAAGAGGTGACCACCTGCTCGGCCTCCACCAGGTAGAGATGGTTAGAGCAGCTGGGTCCCTGCATCCTTCCCCCCTTCGCTGATACCCACCTTGCTCTGGCCTCTCTGGCACCCTCCTCTCTGCAGCAGTGGCCCAGGGCAGTGGGGTTCTTTCTGCTTCTCGGGTGGCAGCTCCTGACAACCCCTCCCTGCTCACCCTGAATAGCACCTGTTTCATTTCTTAAGATTTCTAGGGAACCCTCACAGTCTCTGCACCCCTGGACATACATAACATGGCCTGGTCGTCTTCTGAAAGGCCACCCAGGGCTCCAGCGGCCTGTTGCTCCTTGGGACGGGGGGTTGGGTGCTCACCTCATTGGGCTCATAAAGGGACCAAGCATTCCCTCTACCCCTCCTCTCTCCTGCCACCTGGAAAAATCAGGAGCAGGCATGCCTTTCTCAAACTGCTGGGGAGAACACTGTCCTTTCTGAGTAGAACAGTTAGGAAGGTGTCCCTTCCTCTAGGCTTATGCCACAGCATGACTTGGTGAGTGAAGCTAGGGCTGAATTCCAACCCGCCTCCCAGCACCCTAACTGGGCACCCCAGATAGTCATTCCGTGTGGCCCTGGGATACCTAGACTCTGGGAATCCAAAAGAGTTATTGTATCTTCCTCATTTACTCCTAGATGCCATATCTGTGCTCCAATAGCTTCCTCTATAAAACAGGGGTTTTCAACTTATTTTTTGCTAACTCAGCTAAGTCCAGTGGGAAGCGACAGTAATTGTTTTCATTTACTGAACTCCTACAGGCGTTTACTGTACCTCCTCATGCATCCTCCAGAACCTCTCTGACAGGAGGTAATAAGATCTCTTTCACAGGTGAGTGTCCTCCAGTGACTGGCCGAAGGTCGCAGGGTCTGTTGGCTCCTCTCCCGAGTCCCTTCCTTCCCTTTCTGCCCCTCTCCTAGGGTCACTACCTCTGGGGCCCCCCAGGGCTGCTGCTGAAATTCATCCCTTCTGTTCTGGGCCCTCCCACTTTTGGCTGGATGTTTTTCCCAGAAAATTCTCTTGCCCCCGGCTCGCCTCGAAAACTGCTTCTGCCACTCTCTCCAGAATGACGAGAAAGGAGAGGGGAGAGTAATCTCTTCCATTTGTGTCTTGTTTTTATGTTGCAGATAAAAATAAAAATCAGTTTCGTGGGAAAAGGCAGCTGCCTTAGGAAAAACTTGATATCTGACTTAGGATCTCATAACACAATGTGTAGGTGTCACCAGGGACTTCCAGATATGCCTCAAAGGGGATCTGCTTCCTTTTTCTTAAGCCTGGGTTTAAAAACAATAATTTATAGTGAATGGTTCTGGCAGTGGATGCCATCAGCTTCCCTACTGGACCATTGAGTTTTCTGTTTGACCACCAGTCGTAATCAGTTCCTGTTCAGAAGCCCCTCATAAAGACTCCAGAGGAACCCGAGGCTCCGAGGGAACAAATGCCCAGTGGGCAGGAGGGGCCCTGGACACCATGAGTGCCCCGCTTCATGGTCAGGTTCATTGTAGCAAAGCCATCCCCACCAGCCTGTTAAGGGGCACGTGATCTTGGTCTCCCATCCTTTCTTGACACTTTTGTGGGAGGTGGTACAGAGGCAAGCACCACCTTGCCAAGCATCTCTTCATGGTTCAACCAGTAGTGTTTGCAGACTTTCTGGAATATCTAGAAATCTGAACGGTTCTTTACAGGGTGGGGGCTCTCTGAGCGAGCACTCCTGCATTCCGCGTTGGGTTCCTTTGGTAGTAAGAGGGAATTCACCTATCTATCATTATCTTCTTTAACAGTTTTATTTTTTTTTATAAACCTCAGTTTTACCTTGTAGTTCAGCTACCAGAAGCCACCTTTTAAACTAGCGTTGATGATATGACTCCAGATTCAGACTTAATGTTTCCTTCTTTCTCTGGCCCTCGGCAATCTCCTACCAGTCCTGCTGTGACCTGGCCAGCACTGTCTTCAAATAAACAATCTTAACAGCTCCTGGGATATGAACTCAGGCCACACCTCGGAGGAGTGAGCCCACAAACCCCTTTTTCCTTTGAAGGACTTCTTCCATCGCTGAACAGATAACACAATTAACAGGTCACAAAACTACCTGGCTGAAATTCTCTTCGTTCTCCGGCCTCCCCCTTCCCCATACATGCAGATTGTAGGGTAGGGGGTGGAAGGCTGAAAAGACTTCAGGCTCTGACGAGTTATGGAGGTGGGGGGAGAGGGCTGGCTGTGAGACACTGATCTGGATGTGTCTAAGAAAAAACATTCAATGTCGGACAAGGCAGAGTGACAAGGAGAGGAAGGGACATCTAATGTCCCTTGCTCTCAATTCAGCAAGGCAGGGCCTGTGGTACAGAGTAATTTACGTGGAGTAAGGGACTGCCTCAAGGTGGGCCTGCCGGGAGGGGACAACAAAAAATCAAGAAAAACGAACAGCTTTGCATTTCATGTGAATTTCCTGCTTTAACATAGGTTTGACTAGAGACAAAAGAGTGTCAGTGGACTGGCATTGCTCAGGCCCAGGGCAAGTACTCCAGGGGCCAGAGGACCAGACCCCTCCCAGGCAGGGTACACAGCAGGCCTGCTCCAGGAAAGGGCAGGTGGCATTGTTTGCTTGGTTTTATCCCATCTCTTACCTGACTTAATAGTCAAGGCTGACTAGAGGACAGGAGCTCAGGATACCCCAGGCCAGTCTGGGGAAACCAAGTCAAGCAAAGTGGCCAGTGCTATCCCTCAGAGCATGTGACTAGGCAGGGCTTTCCCACAGACATTTGTGCGTGGGGAGAGCTGGAGAGGTTTGGGGGCAGGCCTGAGAGGGAGTAGGGGTTGCAAGGGGCCCTGAACCTGCCCCCAGTGGTGAAGGATAGAAGGGCAGAACCTCAGGGTCTTCTAGGACAGTTTGCGGAGTGGCCTCCTTCTCTCCACACAGACTCAGGCTGCCTCCCTGACTCCCCTGCCATAGCCCAAGGCCAGAGAAGTGTTTGAGACACATCATTGCTGGGCAGCTCTGGCATGGGCTTCGCCCTCAAACCTTACCCCACCTCAGCCTTCTTTCCCTTCAGAAAGCTCATGTTATGGACAAGCCAAAGGAAATCTCTTGACAAAAATCTTTCATCCTCAGCCCCTGCAGCCCCCACCAAATTAAAACCAATAAAATCTTCCACTCAACAAATCCACAGGCCAAAACAGAGTTTTAAATTTAAGATGAGTCTTTTTTTTCTTTTTAAATGGACCGACAACTTATATCCATTTTGTAAATGACAAAACCAAACAAACTGTCCCAAATTCAAGAATATTAGCTTGATATTAAGACACAAGGAGGATGCAGGGTACCCTCCCTAGGTCTGGGCTAGTGACACATGTCATCCATTGGACAATCCCCTGAGGCTGGCAGGGGGCGCAAGGTGGGTGAAGGGTGGGGAGCTCTGCGGGCAGTTTCTACATGACAGTGGTCCTGCTTCTCAGAAAGGATTTCTACCCACCAGGCACTCGCCAGGGCACTGAGTGGGTTGAGAACTGGGGTGGCTCATCAGAGAGTAACAGACACCAAGAGAGGAAGGTCAAGGGCACATTGTATTTAAGGTGACAGAGATGCTTTGAGCACTTTGTACTTCCTTTCCAAATTTGCCTCATAAACAGTTGGTGCGCCCCTTAAACATAAGTTGATCTAGCCAAAGAGATCACAATCATCATAGCCCACAACAAAACCATTGTCTTAAACTGGATCCAGCTAAGAAAATTTGTTAGCACAATATTTAGGACTAAACTCAGCTAAATCTACAACTATAAAGGTGGTGAATATCTTGTTTGCTCTTTCCCCAGCAGCTCCTTGAAACTCTCCATCCTGTGTGACCGTTAGATTCTTTCGAGTTCTGCTAACTAAAGCTAAACATGCTCAGCTTCCCCCTTGCCCTTTTCTCTGGGGTGATGTGAGAAGCTCCAAATCTGTGTGTGAAATCTGAAGTAGGGATGGTAGCGAAGGAATCTTTAATGCAAAGCAAGGGGTAATGCACGTGTCTGAACATACACATACATGTATATAGAAACAATAAAATATTTTAATTCTTTTTACATGGCCAAAGGCTTTCTCCAGTCAGGTGAACCCTAGTGGGTGCTTGTCTCTATGGCTATGAGGTGATGGCGTGGTCATGAGCCTCAGTACAGGTTGTCCCAGCAGTCAGTACAAGTCATAGTCGAAATTCTGCACTAACAGACCTGGGTGATAAGAGTAACTGCCTCTATCGATGGACACAACCTCAGCTCAAGACGCAGTTTGTCCCAGCTGTCAAAAGCCTCAAAACACCAATCATGTGTCTTACCCTTATTCTGGATATTTATAAAACACTTTATATATATATATATATTGCACAATAAATGTGCTTATTATGCACTCTAACATAGAGCACCGGAATACATACCACGGAGTACAACCCCAGCCGTCTCCACAGTGGGAAAGTGCGCAGGTTAAGTGTGTGCACGTAGTGTGACGGCAGACAGGTACAGAGCACCACACTCCCCGCCTTTCCACAAGACCCATCCAATACTGAGAACTTGTCTTTTCTGTCCTATGCGTGGTAGAAGCAGTAACAGAAACAATGTCATTTTCTGAAGGCAGAGGATGTCTGACAATCTGGTACAGAGAGTGACTGTTATCCAGAGATTATCTAGAAATTACTGCTCATGACCCCAGGCTGAGGTCTGCGGCTAGCTTCGGGGGTTGAGGGCTGATGAGACATCTCTGACACACACTGTCACACTCACTCATGCACACGCCCCAAGAGAAAGTGCACTTCAACAGCTGATACAAAAATAGATTGGCACACTCTTTTGACACAGTGAGGGTATCTTTTAAAAGCTTTCCCCCAACTTCTGCAATTCTCTTCCCTCCTCTGCTCTAGAACCTCAGTCTGAGTGAGCAGGTCTGGAGAGAAGGCCCTGGACCATACTTGCAAGGCCTGAGTGTGCCCGGGAGGAAGACTGGGGCGGAGACAGCTAAGAACTCTTGCTAGTGGAGAGCTGGAAGGGCCTCTGCTGTCTTCTGCACGGGTCTCCCCTTCCCTCTCTGAGTAGCAAACAGCTTTTAGTTCATCTCGGCCAGCCAGACTGAAGACTCCCTGAAAAGTTTCCGGTACTGCTTCTACACAAAAACATGATGAGAGGAACAAGTCTGGTATGTTGAGTTCTATTTTTGCATTTCCAGTAGTGAATGCTGCTCCGCGGAGCTCAGAGGAAGTGGTCCCTGGCCCTCCTAGGGGGCCTGTGCTAGGAGCTCTGGACCAGGCGTCTGTAATGGGGCATGACTTCGTGCTCTGGCAAATGAAGGGCAAATTCCAAGGCCACTAACACTGGGAATTCAAAGGCAATCAGTTCTCGTCGGTTTAGCCGGAACTTCTCTTCCAGTTTCTGCAACAGAAGTAAAGAAAACCAAGTATTTTAGCTTTGAAATAAAAATTCTAGGCTTTCTCCACGTGCAACCTCACCATCAGCCAGTGAGTGTTTACAGAGAAATCCATTGTGGGCAAGACCGTGGAGGAAAAAGGGAGGCATCAGCTGTACTTCCTGCCCTCAGTCCTGGTAGAGAAGGAAATGAAACTTCCCGAGGACCCACAGTTTGTGGAAGCTTCACACACATCCGATGACTTCATTTAATCTCTTAATAATCTTGTAGAGTTGATGTTTTATCCATTTTACAGGTGAGAAAACAGGCTCACTAAGTTAAGTAATTTGTCCACAGTGACATGGGCGGTAAATGGCAATGCTGAGATTCAAACTTAACTGGGACTCAAACTCTACTGTTACAACTAGTTATTCAGGCTTAGAGGTAAGACTTAAAATATAGCTAATCATTTACAACGATAACTGCATGGAAAGTTCAGAATTGAGTGAGCTGATTATATGTGTTTGGTTTTATTTTATGCTTGAGGACCCTGGTGAGGTCACCTCACTTTCAGAACATCACACAACTCCTATATATCTCAATGGGCCGAGTGCTTGGTGTTTGGCTCTGTGCCTAGGGGGACCTCCTCCTACACTGCCTCCCAGTTCACCCAGCAGTAAAGGCTGCTGGGGCGGAAATGAAGGGGAAAAATCAGGGTGAGGGTGGATAGCAAAGGCCTCGTTTTTGCTGCAGTATATTCTGCTTTGGCTTAAATTTAGCTGTTGGTTTAATCTCACCAACGGGTAGTTAGAGACTACATTTAGATTATAACTGGGGTGGGGTCTTGTGTTAGGTTAATTGCTACGGCAAATGGTTTGTCAAACCATTATCATTATATTCTGCATTAATACTATCAGCTTTTGCTGTGTGGTATTTTATTCAACTATGATTAAGTGAGCATAATATCACTTAAAATTTTATTAATATTTGTTATTTATAAAGATTCATTAGATCTGCAAATACCTATGTAAAGTTTCTGAATCTCAGCTCAGGTTTGGTATCCAAAGATCACCTCCAAGCTAGATGATTTTGTACCATTTTTTAAAATCGGTAAAGCACGGCCTAAAGAATACTTTCTTTCACTGATGAATGAATGGATAAACAAAATGTGGTATACACATATATTATTCAGCCTTAAAAAAGGAAGTTCTGACGATGTTATATATGCTAAGTGAAATAAGCCAGATACCAATTCTATACGAGTCCACTTCTATGAGGTACCTAGAATAGTCAAATTCATAGAGACACAAAGTAGAACAATGGTTGTTAGGGGCTGGGGAGTTGTTTAATGAGTACGGAGTTTCAGTTTTGCAAGATGAAAGAGTGCTAGAGATAGATGGTGATTGTATGGTGATTGTTGCAAAACAATATGAATGTGCTTAATACCACTAAACTATACACTTAAAAATAATCAAAATGAAAAAATAATACGTGTTTTATGTGGGGCATACCTACATTAGCTCCCTTCCTGCTTTTTCTCCTTTGTCACTGGAGACAGCTGCACAGATAGATATCTGGGGCATTGCACTAACTATGTCTTTTATTTTCTATATTCTGAGGCTTGGGCATCCTGGGGCCTTGCTGACCCTGGAGGGACTGTCCCTCCCAGGGTTAGCCAATTCCCAGAGTGCCCAGAGGGTGTGCTTTTCAAATGTAAACCAACCAATCCAGAGCCCACACCAACCACCTCCTGCACCAGCTCTGACACTTCAGGCTACTATCTGCCTGCCTTGATCACCCATGGCCATGAGCCAGACAACCAGGCACAGATCCTATGCCCCAAGCCCACTGACATGATTCAAACCGGCCAGCGCCAGCCCGCTCACCCTGCCTTGCCCATTCCTTCCTGTGGAAACCAAAATAAAGGCTCCTGCCCACAGTTCCCCCCTCTCCCTCTGACGCCTGGCCAACCCTGGTACTCTCCTACATGGCCCCTTGTTATGGACTGAATGTCTGTGCCCCCGCCAGAATGCATTATGTTCACATCCTAACCCCCGATGTGATGATATTAGGAAGTGGGGCCTCTGGGAGGTGCTTAGGATCAGAGGAGTTCATGAGGAAGGAGCCCTCGTGATGTAATCGGTACTCCTATAAGAAGAAAACGAGGGCATGCGCGCTCTCTCCACCCCTCCCCGCTCTTTCCGTGCCACGTGAGCGCACAGTGAGACGCCGGGGAGAGGGTCCTCACCGGACCCTGAAGTAGCTGGCACTTTGATCTTTGACTTCCAGCTTCCAGAACTGTGACAAATACGCGTCCGCTGTTTACGCCGCCCGGTTTCTAGCATTTTACTATAGTAGCCTGAGCTAGGACACCCCTCCTCTTGGGAACTGTAACAAGTTATCTCTGCAACGGTGATTGTCTCCTGATCTGTTGGCTTTACTGCACCTCAAATTTTCTATGAATTCACCATATTTTGAAGTAGGCATTCATATATTCATCTAAGGAGGTCAGTGTTTTCTTGCTTAGATGGGGCTTTCCTTTAAAAGAAAGGAGAAACCACTCAAACCCACACCTTTCCCCAAAGAGGAGGCAACCACGGTGGCAGGAAGCCAAGGTCTGTCGAGCCAATGCGTCTGATGGACGCTCTGCAGGTCACACTGCTCTTGTCATATAGTGGTTTCAGTGGCTGTGAGGATAATACTGGACTAGAGCGTGTACAAGCCCAGCCATCAGGACAGGGGCTACTTACATCAATTAAATGCTTGACTTCATGCTTTTTGAGGTCACTTCCGATTTTGGCTGCTAAAAGCACACAAGCTCCGGCACAAAGCTTCCGGTTCTGTTTGTTTAGCTTTCCCTTGAGGGCGAGCTTCTCAAAGTAGACAAAGGCCATGGCCACTGTGGGCTCCTCAAAGCCACAGTCCTCCTGAGCAAGCTTCCGCATCTCTCGCTTCAGACTAGAGAGAGAAAGAGGAAAGGAAGTCTTATTAGAACTTGAGAGTTTCAGGGACCCCAAAGATAAGGACTACTTCATCTTGAAAGTATTTCCTCTTTCTCATTCCCAGAAAGGTGACGTGGAATGGGATTAAGTCCTTGTGAGTGAGAAAGTTACATAATGTATGAGGAACAGACTCAATGCTAGGGCTTCAGACTCTTTGCTGTTGGTGAAGTTCTACAGAGTCCAGACCACATCGATATGGGACACAAATAACCACAATGAACCCTAGTGGATCTCCAAGGGTCTCTCTGGAAACTACAAGAGTTGTCCAAAGCGACAGAGAGAAACTATGAGGAGAACTACAGTCTTTCCAGAGAGACGAATGTAGAAATAAATCAGGTACTCGGTGTCAGCTCGGCAGAATATCAGTCACGTTCATTAACTATGGCAGAAGAAGGGTTAGGCTAAGGGCACAATGGCCAGTGTGCTTAGGAAAGCTGCCCAGCAAGTGGACAAAGTGTAATACCTAGTTTTTCTGAACTCTTTGGCTTGGAACATGGCAGAATCGAATGAACACTGGGATACTGATTTGTGTGCATAAACGTTGGCACATATTCCAACACTGTGTTGGTGTAGAGTCCAGCCCCCATTATTACACACACAGAAATGTTGCTGTCCTGGCACACAGATACCACAAGTCAGCTTCTCTCCGGCCCAGCAAGGCCAGTCCTCTTGACTCTTTGACCGGCAGACATGAGTCACCACGAAGCCAATCCAATTGGCCATGGGACCTCACTTTGGCTGTTTTGCTGACCACTTAAAGATAGAACTTGGCTATCATTTTGGGGCAGACAACTGTGGGTAAAGAGTTATCTCAAACCCTATGATACCACTCTTTTCTGTTTTGTCTACATTTGAGAAAACAGGGAGTCATATGTTTCCTATTTTCTCTGAGTTTTCAATAACATAAATCTTACTGAACTGGTGAGCTACCGATAGTATGAAATGACCCACGAAAGAAACCTCCCCACAGACCCTCGTCAGCTCGTGTCAAGAGCTCTGTCTTCTGTCCTGCTTCCTTCAGCTCTCACACAGGGGCCCTAGGCAGCCAGCATTACATGAGCCTCTTTTTGTGGACTATGCCCACATCTCACTTGAACCATCATACAAACCATGAGTTTAATGCTTCCTGGGAGGGGAGATTGAAGGGAAAAGTTCATACCTCCTTATTTTGCTGAGTGTTAACTTAATGTGAGGAAACTTCTCCTTGAAGGTCTCGTTCATGTCCTTCTTGAGATCTGAGGGCTTCACGTAGTCAATTACTGTGGTCTGTAACAGATCAGGCAACAAGGTCACTCCTTGCAATAAAGGTCCTGGGATGTTCTAAGCCAACTGCACATAAAATGTGCAATTTATGACTGACTGACAATTTCTAACACCACCATGCAATGGGGAGGCCAGGCGAGCGCCCAGCAAGGGCTTGCTGAATCCAGGAGCCTGAACAAGGCCATGGGCCCTGGAGGCAGAGGGAAGCCAAATCCCTGCTTCTAGTAGAATCAGGTGACATTTAGAAACACTGCCTCTCGACCTTCAGGGGTCAGTGCCTGGCAGGGAGGGGCCTCTCTCTTAGCTCCTATGCTTCAGTCTGTAAATTACGCAGTGCAGTGTTTAGGGCTTGCAATTTGGACTTACACAGATCTGAGTGCAATCCACACAACCGTCACTAGTTGTCTGGCTGTGGGAGGCTGTTTAATGACCACAAACCTCAGGTTCCATATCCGTGAAATGAAAACAGTAAGTCCCTACTTCATATGATTATTTCAAGAACCACGTGAGAAGTGAAGTGCTCTATACAGTGCTTGGCATACAGCAAGTGCTCAATAAATTGTTAGCTATTATTATTTTTTAATTGTGGAAAAATATATGTAACATAAAATTTACCATTTTAACTTAAGTGTCCAGTTCTGTGACATTAAGTACATTCACATTGTTGGGCAACCATCACCACTGTCTCTAAGACTTTTATCATCTTGCAAACTGAAATTCTACATCCATTAAACAACTCCCTTTCCCTGCCCTCAGCTCCTCCTGGCAACCACCATTCAGCTTTCTGTCTCTCTTAATTTGACTATTCTAGGTACCTCACACAAATGAAATCGTAGAGTATCTGTCCTTTTGTGATGGCTTATTTCACTTAGTATAATGTCCTCAAGGTGCATCCATGTTGTAGCAAGTGCCAGAATTTCCTTCCTTTTTGAGGCTGAACAATATTCCATCATATGTATATGTTAGCTATTATTAATAGACCCTTGAACCTTAATTTTCCTCCTCCCCCCCTTCCCTTTCTAACTCCATCCATCCTTAAAGACAGGCTCCTTTGAGCCTGTTCTGGGCACTTTGGTCTTCCCTGATCCTCTGTGCCTTACCCTGTTAACTCTGAATTAAACAGTCTCTGGCCAGGTCTCACCAGGTGAGTCACATCACTCCTCCTCATGAGTAACTTTCAAAGGGCTTCAATAATGAGTGATGCCCTGCTGGCTGGCTCAAGGCAATAATCTTATCAGGCAAAGCCAGAAAAAGAAGCTATAGATTCTAATGAGAAGACCTGTACCCATGGATGATGACCACAGCCAGCCTCTTGCAGAAGATGCTTCAATGGTTTCCTCAAACAGCTCCAACAAAAGCTGCTGGCTTTCTGTGAACACCTCCATTCAGCAGATGCTTGCTTTGGCATGATTTTGAGGCGTATGGAATGCCCCTGGTGTCAGTTAATAACCAAGAATAGGCAGACAGCCTGCATAGCCAATTCGTACTGATCTTAATGGCCCTTTCTTTGCTCTACTGGTGAATAAAGGAAAACATAGCAAAACATAATATTAACTCAAGCAATTCCACCAAAGTTGTTTAGAGTTTTCTCAAATTCTGGGTGGAAGTGGACTTGGTGTGATGCCTTGACTTCTTCCTTGGAGCCATGCTCTTCCTGGCCCAATCAGGAAGGTGCTCCCTCAGCTAGCCTGGGACGTGCCCATTCTGGTAGTTGTCGTGTGTACTTGGATGTGAGTGCTGCTCTGCCAGGAGGCTCGGGGGGTGGAGGGCGGGGGGATGCATGGGAGTTTAGGGAGGCCACTTACTGCCAAGGCCAGCAGAGTAGACACCTCCACCGTTCTCCAAGATGGTCTCATTTCCCTTCCTACTTTTCAAAACTGCTCTGTTTCACCTCAAGCAAATATCTCCACCAGTTGAACAGGATATAAGATTTTTAATTTAGGAAACAGGCAGCAGAATGAGAGACCACATCTAACACGCTTACCTCAAAAGCTGGGCCCATTGGCAACCAATTCTTCTATTTTCTAAATACTCAGCACCCCTCCCCCTTCTCCCTGCCCCTCCTACACCCAGGCACTTTGAACTACCAGAGACAGCCCCCTCCTGCTCCTCCTCTGTGGATTAAAGTCACTATGTCTGAAATGATGTGAGCAGGCTCAGGCAAGGAGTCACTGCTGGGGGTCGAGCTCCGTAAATCCCAAGCAAAGACATCATGGGGGTAGGGCCTGGATGCTCCCTGAGGCAACCATAGCAGCTCTGCTTCTTTTCTATCTAATATGTAGGTACACACAGCACTTCTCTTGAAAGAAGGCTCCCACTACCAAAGTTTGCAAATGCATTCCAGCCACATCACCTCACAGGTGAGGAAAGAGGGTCAGAGAGGTGAAGAGGCTTGTCCTTGACCCCAGCAAGACTAGTGCTGGGATTCATGACTCCCAGCTCACACATCCAGTGCCTTCCTGCTTTTCTGTTCTTAATCCAACTGAAAGGAGCGATGGAGAGGAAGGTCCAGGTAGTGGCTAGTGGCTCCACCTCCAGCAAGTTGGGCAGCTTGAAGAAAGTGGTTTAACCTCTTTGACCCTTACCTCCTCCTTCTCTGCACGAGGTAAGAATACCTGATGAGGCTGCTTTGTAGGTTTATTTGAAGATCAAACAGAACAGAATGTACCTAAGGGACACTGGAGACTTTTATCGAGGGCATCATAGGGGAAGATGGCAGCAAACTGGGCGCAGCTCCAGTCCCACTGAGTCAGTGTCTGAGGTGGGGCCCTGCTATGTGAACTGTGTTGTTGCCCAGGTGACTTTTATGCAAATCAGATCCTCCTTGCCTGGCTAACATCCATCAGTAGTTTGGCTTGTAATGCCACTTCTGCAGGAGCATCTTCCCGAAACCTCCAGTGGTTAGGGGTGACTGGTGACTCCCCTTCATTGTGCACTATGGTTTGGATATATGACTCCCTTCTGGAACACCTTCTGCACCTCCTGACTCCTTTGCAGCTAGGATTCTAAATGCCATTTTGGTTCTTCCTATCCAGTGCACCAGCATGAGACGGCAGAACGGAAGCAGAGGCTGTGCTTCTGTTTTCCTGCTGCCGAGAGGAGTAGTGGCAGGAGAGCTGGAGCCCCGAGTGTCCATTCTGCAGGCGTGAAGCACAGCAGGGGCAGCTTCCAGACCGTGAAGGTGGCGGCACTGCCACATCCGACACTGGCGGCCAGTGCACCCCACAGCGGCCTGGCTCTGCAGCGTGGCTTTGGGATCATTCCTGAAATCCCAACTTATGTGGTTTTTCTTCAGCCTCGTCAGCAATTCTATGAGCTATTTAGTACCCTGTAATAAATCCCTTTCTTCTTAACCTAGCTCAGGTGGATGCTGAACTGTGACTGATATACACACTCCCTTCTTTCACTGATGACATTTATCACTACTGAAACTACATCTCACTGGTGAGACATGGGGTAAGGACAGGGCTTCCGATTCCCCTAAAAGCACCAGAGTCATCAGTTTACAAAGACACCAAGTCTTACCCTGGGGCCCTCATATGCCATTTCCTGACCAATCCAGGCTCTCAACTGACCCCGTAAGCACCAACAACCGAGTGCAGCCTGCAGACCTAGATCTGGGGCAAGGAGGGCTCAGGCCCAGCCCCGGGCCTTGCAGGAGAGACTCATTTATACAAGTAGCCTCATCCTGGCTCTTTAGGATATAGAGCTGGGCCTACTTTTCCTGACAGAGGGATGAGTGGACATGGACATTTATCTCTAGACTGGACCTAAGAGAGGGGGCCGGAGGGCCACCGAGCTGATACTATGAGACCCTTGGTCCAGTGCCTGGCTCCCGGCAAGGGCAGCACGTGGCAGCTACAAGGATAGCCAAGCCCTTGAGTTTATCTTCTACGTGACAGAATTCTTCTGAATCCTGGCTCTGCCGCCCAGAGGTACAGAAGCGGCATTCTGTGATCTCCTCTGTGTGGAGCTTCCAGCCTCAGGGCCATGTCCTGTGACTACTTCCAGCACCAACTAGAAGCCCTGCTGACAACATGATCCTCCTCTTCTTACTCATCTACTTGGCCATCACCTGGCTACTCTGTCTTTTCTAAACTAGAGACAGTACATTTTGGGGTGGAGGTTTCTGCAAACCTCTATCTTTCTCTCAAGGCTCCTTATTTCCTTACCTCCAGGTGGCCAGCAGTCCTGGCCTCCTCAGCCGCCAGGGGTGTGTGGCAGAGGAAGGGGCCCCGCCAGCGAAGGTGTAAGCCAGACATGGGCCAGCTGGGCCCAGCGTTCCCAGTGTGGCAGCTTTGGGAAGTCCAAGGACATCTGGGAATGCTGACTGCTGGAGGCTTGCTGCTGCCCGTACCTGAGGCAGGTGCCACAAAATAACATTCCGGTCTGTTTGCTTACATCTATTTTGGGGGTGAGAAAGATGAGCTACTGGAGCGATGAAATGCCTCCAAGACTCAAGATGGTAGGAGGATGGTGAGAAATCGTGGATGTGAGTCTGAGCGCCTTAGGCTGCCTGAGAATGTGAGTGGTTGTATTAATTTCCTGTGGCTGCTGTGACAAAGTACCACAGGCTGTGTGGCTTAACCAACACAGATAGATCGTCTCACAGTTCTGGAGGCGAGAAGTTTGAGATCAATGTGTCAGCAGGGCCATGCTCTCTCTGAAACTACATAGAATTCATTCTTGCTTCTTCCTCGCTTCTGGTAATTCCTTGGCTTGTAGATAAATGCGTCACTCCAGTCTCTGCCTCTGCCTTCACAAGGTGCTGTCCCTCTGTGTCTGTGTTCACATGGCCATCTTCTCTGTGTGTCTTCTTATAAAGATACCAGTCCTGTTGGATTAGGGCCCGCCCTCCTTCAGTGTGACTTCATCTTAACTAATTTACATTAGTTATATATATATAATCAACACCTATGAATTTATATAAATTATAGTTTACATAAAAATATATACTAACTATAAATACATAATTTATATAAATAACACCTTATGTCCAAATAAGGTCACACTCTGAGGCACTGGGGGTCAGGACTTCCACCTTTCTTTTGGGGGAATGATGTGGCCTTGTTGTACTCTGACCAATCCAGCTCTGTCCCAGGCAGCAGGTTTTGGTCTTGGCCTTGGTCTGAGGGTGCACTTTCCATGTGTCTTCTTTTCCTACCCTGTTTGCTTGTTGAGACAGCTCTCTCTTCAGTCTGGCTTTAGTATTTGCTTCTTTGAGCTGCAGCTCAGTGGAGAAGATCCCAGATTCTTGAGCCAGACCCCCTGGTTTAAGCCCCAGCTCTGCCACTCAGTAGCTGGACAGCCTAGTGTAAACTGCTTAAGCTCTCTGTGCCTCAGTTTCATCTGGCTTCTCCATCATCTGCTTTATGTCGATGAGTGCAGGGCACCAGGTCTGTGGGGCTGCTCCAGGTCTTACTCACACTTAGCTGCGTGGGTACATAATATGGGCCACTGAGTGAGTGGCTCCCAAAGCAACAATCTGCTCTCAGACCCTAGCTCAGACAGGGTTTTGCACACACACTGCACCTGGAGCCCCACCAGCCCTGCATGGGCCAGATGCTGGGTATTAAAAGAATCACCCTGATCTCAGGGCCACCCTTCCTTCAAGCAGATTCCAGAGGGTATGACAGTCCTCAGCTCTGGTTCCCTCTAAGAAATACTTTCTGGAGCATTTCTTATACAGGAGCCACGATTCCTCTCAATAGTCCCATCTGTCTTGAGGGGGCCTTACATCATCCTTTAGAGGCTGGACCTCCCCACCACCCTGAGAGACAGTCATCCTCTTTCCAGTGATGGGAGGCTGAGCTGCAGGTGTTCAGTTACCATGGGCTCCAGACTCTCATTCATTTTGGCTTGAGAGAGAATAAATTAAAAGTGAGGCCAATACTTTGTTCTAGCACTGCCCCCCCACCCAAGTTTAATTATATAGTTTATAAAGACTCGCAATGGCCAGATTTTGCCAGTACATGCATGTTACTACTAATAAATCAAATTGCTAATAAATTAGGCTGTGGTTCCTTCCTGGTCTGGGATAGACTGAGTGACCACTGTTACTAATGACACTTAATTCCAGGTCATGGGATTCACCAGATGCAGCGCTCCTTGTGGACCCAGCAATGGCTGACAGCTGGGCTGGGCTGAATGATGGACAGGCAGCTTCAGCCCCACCTGTGGTTTTGCAGAGGGGCCCGTTCCGTGCTTGGGATAAGAGATCACTTAAATGCTCTCACAGCTGCCTGGCTGCAGGAAAGCTGTGTGTGTACAGTTGCATAAAGGGAAAGAGGGGAAGGTCAGCTGAGATGAGGAGACCACCAAAATGCAGAATGTTCAGAGAGACGTAATTCAGAAAGGAGCCCAGCCAGCCTGCCCTGCCAGAGACGGGAGGCAGAGTTAGTGAAGGAAGGGCCGGTGTGGGGCCTGGCACCATGAATCCCTTCTGAGATAGCAGGAAAAGATGGTAAGACCACCACTGTCTACCACCATCTACTGGGGAGACACTGAGACATCTCGCGATTTTTAAAAAACAAATGAAGCCTTGACTTATCCTGAGAGAAGGGAGGGGGCCACCAAGGAACTGAACTTAGGTCCCACCCTGGCCCTTGACAACACTCTTGATGCCATAAAGCGAAGGCCTCTCAGGCTGGGGTGGAGGTGCAATGGGGGGGGGGGGCCAGCAAGGAGAGAACTGAGGCAGCAGATATGTGTGTGTAGCGGGGCCCGGTATATATGCCCTAATAACAACACTGGAGAACAGTGGGGCTCAGAGCTGATAGGTCGCTGATCAGATTCCAAAAGAAACATCACAAATGGTGCTTCCACCTTGTGGCCTGGTACGCTTCTCCACTCTTCTGCCCTCCATATCTCCCTGGGAGCCCGAGCAGCTCTGAACAGGTATGAGCTTGCTGTAGACTCTGCCACTGTTCCCCTCTGGGTCAGAAGGGCTCCTGGGGGCAGGAACATTCCAAAGGAGCTGGTTCCAACCCCAAGAGCCAGCAGGGAGCCCAGGGGCAGGCGTGCAGCCTCCCCCAGCCTGGGTTTTCTCGCCTGTGGAAGGACGGAGGAGATAAGGCAATGATCTCTGCAGCTCCTTCCAGCACCAAAAGCCACTGCACAACCAGGGCTAACCAGTCTCTGTCACACTCGTCTGTCATCCATTGGCACTCCCAGCTCAGCTGGGCATTGGGAAAGCAGATGTTACATGCTTGCTAAGGCAATTAAACAGAGTGGCGGCCCTCAACTAAATCTATCTAACCAGGAACAGCTGGGCATTTTGGCTGTTCTATGCGTTTAATCCTTTTCCCTAAGAGGACAGTAAATCACAAGGAAACTCTGGGAGTGGGCCATCAGGCTATGCAGGCCGGGACTGTATTTGTTGCTATTTCTACCCATCGGATTCCAAATACATAATCCTGGATTTACTCTCCTTTCCTTCTCCTTAGGGGAGCAGCTCTGCAGTTTCCCTCACTGAAACAAAATGGTTTGCAAACCAAGGAGAGGAACATAGAAAAAGCTACCTCTTAGGAAAACCCGCTTCAGGTTTACGTGACAACATGGATTTACCAGGTGGTACGAAACATGTTCACAGTTTCGGGTATTTGTTAAATATTTATCTGATACTACAGAAACTTCTATAGCATCTCCACCCACTTGAGATGACTTGGTGGATGTGACCTCGAGTTCACACACACCCAGACAGTATTAGAACGCACTTTTAGACGCATGCTTCTCAAGTGGTGGGCTCAGAGCCTGAGCCAATGAACTGTGTATAGAGGGTCACGTTAAAAATCATGAAAATGACTGTCGAAAATCTGAGACAGATACACAGAAAGGCAGCTGATGCTGCCAACACCTATCATTTCATTTTGCATCATTTTTACAAGGAAAAGAAGAGTAAAAAAAAAAAAAGCCACCAAAATACTGATGCATACTACAACACAGATGAGCATTATGCTAAGAAGCCAGAAACAAAAGACCGTATGGTATATGATTCCATTTTTATGAAATGTCCAGAACAGGAAAGTGGTTTCCTAGGGCGTAAAGGACAGAGGACTAAGGGCACAAGGGCTTCTTTGGAGGATGATGGAAAAAATGTCTTGAAATCAACTGGTGTGATGTTTGCACAACTTTGTGAATATACTAAAACCCTGCTGAACCGTATACTTTAAATAGGTGAATTGTATCCAATAAAGCTGTCACTCACTCTCACACACACACACACACACACACACACACACACACACACTCTCTCTCTCTCTCTCTCTCTCTCTCTCTCTCTCTCAAAAAAAAAAAAAAAACCCCAATATGGAGAGGGGGTGGGGGGAACCCTCACCATAATGTGATAAGACATTTTATTTGTAACATTTACACCGAAAGCTGGCGAGCCTCAGAGATCCTGCTGCTCGGCTCCTGTGCAGGTGCCGGGCGGATTCTCCCCAGAGCTCTGAGCCCTTTCAAATCTCAGGAGAGGCCTCCTCATGGTATTTTTGTAACGCTGCATGACTTTTCTTAAAGAGGGTCTCCTGAATTGACTAAGCTTCAAGCCCCTCGCAAGCTGAGGGCCCTGGAAGGAGCCTTGCAAGGGAGAGAGCCCCGTGGGGGCTCAGGCAGCTTTGCCTTCTCAATAAATCCACCCTGCAGACAAGTTAATAAGCACCCATGCCATAAAGACAGCTTTCCATGAAAATGAAGTGTGGCAGGGAAAGCAGAGTCCAATCGCCCACCACATGGAAGGTTCAATTAGTCTTTCTTTCTGAGTCTTCTATTTCCCACTGTGCAGCATTTCACACTGTACCAAAAAATTAAGTTCTAAGATTTATTCCCACACACTGGGGAGGTGAGGGGTGGAAGGAGGGATTTTTCTATGACATAATAATAAGTAAAAGAATGGGTACTTTATCACAGAAATCAGTCCAAGAGAGGTCCTCTCGAGATTTATATACCTATAGGTATCATAAAGGTTGTTAGTTGGTTTCATTTCTGTCAACAGTTCAAGAGGGATTTCTTCCGGAGAAAAGGATTCAGAAATCCATTCAAGTAATGTTAATTTTGTTGGCACTATCTCAGTCAGCTCTTTTACTTACTTTCTCTTTTTAATTAAGTTGGGAGGGGGAAAGACACCATTAGACGTCAGCTGCCAGGTTCTAATGATAAATAGCCATCCTCCAGTGAAACTTTAATTACAAGCCAGGCGGCGCACAAAGCAGGAAGCGTCCGGTTCTGACACGAGGCCTCCCTTGCCGCACTGAGGAACACACCATCATTAGCTAAGGCCCTACAAGAACCCGCACGCAGCCAGGAGGCCACGCATCCTTTCATGTTCTATGGTCACATTCTAGAAACTCTAAGGCCAAAACCACAGGGGCAGCTGCAATTTGGTTTCCAGACTTGCCCCAGGAATTTTTGTTGTTCAAAATTTCACCTTTGCCCTGTCATAGTGGCTAACAGTGGGAGTGACCTGTGTGGATCAAAGTTAAAAAATACAATTGGAATGATGACAGCAAGGACAATTTTAAAGGGGTGCCACTTAAACTTTGTAAATAACAGGCTTATTTCTGAGCTTCAGGGAAATGTTCACCCCTGGAACCCTCCCACTTTAAGGCATGTCCCAACTAGGCGAAGAGTGGCCTTTGTATCTTATACTTAGAACCAACATGTATGAATATATACATCCAACTACATCTGGGCTGGTTAACATCACCTACACTATGACTCAGAAAGCCTGATCCTACGTATTTGCCTGAGAAATAAAAGTATATGTCCATGAAAAGACTTATCAAGAATGTTTGCAGAAGCAACATTCATCATACCCCTAGAGCAGAAACAACCTAAATGCCCATCAACAGGACAATGGATAAACTATAATCTATCCAAACAATGGAACTGTACTTGGCAAAAATAAAAAACTTACTGATACACATCAAATAAGTGAATCTCACAAACATTAAGTTGTGCAGAAAAGTGGATGGACCGAAAACATAAGAGTTCATGGTATATGTGAGGTAGCAGAAGTAAGAACAGCAGTTGCCTTTGTGGGGAGACGGGGGAAGGCCGAGGGGACAGGCCGGAGGGAACTTTCTAAGGGGGCAGAAATATTCTCGATCTTGATCACAGTGGAGGTTACAAAATTCATGAACTTACATTTAAAATTTATTTGTGCATTTGATTATAATGTAAATTACACCTTAATCTGAAAAAAATAAACTGGCTGCAGTAGGATCCGAAGGGGTGAAAGGACTAGCTCGTCACTTTCAGGGCTGCTTGCTTCTGCAGAGGCCACATGAACATCTCTGACCCTCAAATTCCACAGGTGTAGGGTGCCCCAAAACATGGGACAACAGCCCTCCCCTCGAGGCCTCTGCCGGGCTGGCCTAACTTAACTTCCCTGAGGGCTTAAGGAAGACAGACAGGCACAGGCAGCAGGACCCCAGAGGCCTTGGGGGCTGACCTTGGGGGAGGTGGGCGATGCTGTAACCTAGCACGCTGGTTCCCTTCCCCAGTCTCCAAGTAAAGACCTTCCTTACCAGGGAACCCTGGAGAGGAGACAGGAGCAGGGCTGCACAGTCTTCGCACAGGTCTGACATCTACCTGCAGGGGGCGTCCTGCCAAAGATGAGGGTTCACACTGCCGCAGAAGTGCTCCAAGCCAGGTTTCTGGCCAGAGTGCCCCATCTGCCTAAGGGCTAAGGTAGACCACAGACCCTCTAAGATTACGGCCTTCAACAACCTGGGTCAAATAACCCTGTTGTTGTCTCTGTCCACCTTAGTAGTCAGCGCCTATTACAGAAAGCAGTGACGTTTATTGTAAAAAATATTGGTTTTATACAAAGTCAACCTCTTTCACACTTCAAGGTCTTGCTCATGGACTCTCCCTGCCAAGGCCTGGCATGGCTGCTCCTTCTCACCTCTCTGTACCCACTTTCAATGCCATGTCCTCGAGGAACCTTCCTTGACACCCAACTCCAACCTCCATCCTCCAACCCACTCTGTCATCTCCAATTACTTTTCTCCTCCTCATCATGACCAGTGATTTATCCATTTGTTCACTGACTTCTTCATTCACTATGAGGTTGAGTAGAGTCGGGGTTGTAGCTGGTTTGATCTCCTCTATATAAGGAAGCACCTGGCCTGGCACATAGTAGGGCCTCAGTTAATACTGGTTGAGTGGACAAATTCTATACCTATTACCCAACACACAAATAAAGCAAACAAACTTATTCCTGCAAGCTCAGTGTAAAATGCATGTGAAACAGCCCTGTAATCCATATCCGCTTTTAGAGAAGGTCTCCTGGGAGCAAGTGTGGGGCTCTTTGTAACACATGACATGCTCTGCAGTGACTTAAGACAAAAATGCTGAAAAGTGGGTCTCCCATATTTTATCGAAGTACCGGTATCTGTGGCCAAAAGAGGAGATATAGGTCTTATGGAGCTGACCAGGCAAATGAAATTCATGAGCAACTTCATTCTCTAAAAAATGGACTATTATAGGAAGCATGGGCTGTAGATTCAATGTGGTAAAATAAAAAAATGACCTATTTGGGAACATAAAACAAGGAGAATAGGATATATATGCTGACTTGGCAAGTCATCTAGCACACTGTCAAAGAAGGAAAAATTATCCATGTTCACAGGCACACACACCTAGACAATAGCCCAAAACCTTGAAGTTCACCATGAAATCATAGAAAGAAAGAAAGAAAGAAAGAAAGAAAGAAAGAAAGAAAGAAAGAAAGAAAGAAAGAAAGAGAGAGAGAAAGGAAGAGAGAACAAACAAACAACGACACAGCTCCGGCAACAGCCCACCACCAGGTCTAAAAAGGAGAGGTCAGTGTTATCACCAGATATAACATACCCATGGACGATCTCCCCATCAAATCCTAATGTCAATCAGAAATAGTGCACCCTCTTATTCCCTTGGCTACCTAGAAATTTGTTAAACTGTTGGCCCAAAGAATCATTTTCACGTCCTCCTGAAGCTGGCAGTTCTGCCACTGACTGACTGCTGAGGGCTGTGGGACATAGAGGCAAAGCGAGAACAGCTCTGAGTTCTGGCCTCCTCACCCCACTTCCTGTCTGTCAATTGTAAAAGTCTCGCTCAGGCTCCCTGAGCCACAGTTTCCTGCCCAAGTTACTTAATAAGGTGAACTTTAATAAATAAAGTAGTGAACAACATAAAGAATCCTTAGTCCTACACAAGTCATGACCTTTCATTTGCTCCCTTCTAAACATTAGTACGATGATTCTTGTCATTTATTGAACACTTATTATGATGCACTAGCTTATATGAATAAGCCCTGGTTTAAAAAAAAAAGGTTAATCATATCACAGGTCACAGAGTGGGAAAAAATAACTATACATGGCTCTGGTTTTGCTTTCTGTGTTAGAAACTGGGAATAAGGATGGGAGAGTGAGGAGCAGGGGCAATTTTAAACTAAATGCCTTTGGTAATTCATTTGACTCAATGTGGCAAATTAGAATGACCTCGGAGCTGTTTGCCAGATTACAAGAGGATATCTGCTGAAAGTAACTGGCAAGGGCCTGAGTTCTGCCCAGGGTTTCCCTGTCAGCCACTGGCCAAGTATTCCGTGAGGAGAGAAGCTGGAGGGTAGAATCCCACTGCTGAGAACTCTAAGCTCTGAGTGAGAGTGTTCAGGTGCCCTTGGCATACACAGGGTTAGCTTCTCAGACATAAGAACCTCCAACAGATAAAGGATCCTCTGCTCACTACTGGGGCTAGGGCTCCTGAGAACTGCACAGGCTGGGAAGGAGCGAGAAAATGAGAGCAGGGTGTTTCAGCTGTGCCTGTCCCATCTGGGCCTGGCAGGGGGGCAGCGGGGACATTCTGGGTCAGTGCTCTCCCACCTGATGTCATCTGTGGCAGGGCTGGTGCACTGGGTTTCCCCACGAGCCCTGCTCTCCTGTCCTCTCACAGTCGTCTGGGCTTGGCCAGCCTCCAAGTCAGGGCAAGTCTGCCCCAGGAAAGCACACAGGACCTTGTCTGTCCCCACTGGTGTCTGGAGAAATGGCAGCCCAGAGTGGTGGGAAATGGTGGTCAGCCAAATGCAGAAACCAAAATTACACGAAGGGAAAAACAGGAAGAGCCCAAGAAATAAAAACAGCAAGGAAAGGTTTTGCATTTTACACCCACATTGTCCTACTTTCACTTTCCCAGGAGATAATTCCGTCATCCAGAGCCAGCGCCAAATGTTTGTTGGGAGTACACGCAGAGGCCTAGTCGCCAAGGAACTCCAAACAGAGCTGAACCTGAACTCTGTGCTGCCACTGATGTGTCTGATACCATCCTAGTGGGGTCTATGGATGACGTGATATATGCAGGTCGGGTGGCCAGCAGAATCCTGGACCAGTACATGCTGGTTCATCCATAAGCAAGCCACACTGGGGAGCCCTCAAGAAGGTCTTCAGGCAGAGCAGTGTGTGAATTAAGTCCCCCAAACCCAGGAAGAGCAGCTGTCTTTAAGGTGAGCATGCCACCTTCAAATACATGCCGGAGGCCAAGGGGGTGATCAAACCGACCATCTCTACGCCACTACTCACCATGTACGAAGGAAAGATCAGAACTCGTTTGTGCTTGCCACAAGGCCACTGGGGGTCATCCAGGAGATTTGGGTCATAGTCCATAAAGTCTCCCAGGTCACTGCCTAAGGATCACATGCAAAGTGATAATTAGGGGCCCCAGACCGTCTAAAGCAGAAGCAGCTGGACAAATGCCAAGTATAAAGTTTGAGTAAAGAAAGGCTGGCTTCAGGGCATTTAGCTGAGTCAAATTGCTCCCTCTGACTTTTAGTAGACATCTCTGTATGCTAATGAAGTGTATCCTCCCAGGAAAGGGTTCACTAAATTCTTAACATTCTGACATTTTTTTCGTTTAAAAAAATTATGTGTTAATCTCCTTGACCCAAGAGAGCACAAAACCCAACAGCACATAAAACATGCAGTGAACATTCCCCGATTACAAAATGTGGCACCAAAAAGGCTCATTCTCTAAACCTGCAGATCAGCTGGTAGTTGTGCGGTATGAGTAGCACATCTTCAGTATGTGTGCTTCTGGGCAGGCTACTGTGTCCGTATAAACACGACTCAGCGGGCACCAATGCAAACAGCTGGAAATGACCAGAGGTAGCCAGAACACTGGGACAGGGCTTCCAAACTCAGCACCCAGACAGGCCTAAGAACTTCGCATTAGCCTGGAATTTCTCTGAGAGTTACACTGCTTTGTAAAGAGCTTTCTTCCGCATGTCAACTTTTACGAAGGTTTGTACGGGCAAAGCTGAAAGCAAGTCTTCCTTCGGCAGCCATGTTAGCTCACCCACTATGAGAATTACAAAGGAAGTTCCTGGGTCTCTGGCCCAATTATTCGGGAAAAAAAAAAAAAAAAAAAGCCAAACTTGAGCACTATGAAAATGTAAGCAAGAAGCAGGTAACTGGTGAGATGAGGAGCTGAGTGGCAGCGAGAAGCCGGGGCAGCCAGCCATCTCTGCAAGATGGCCTTAGCATTTCTCCTTGTGGGAGCTTAGGAGGTTGTGACTAAGATTTCTCATTAGAGATCACCCTGTGGCCTGCACGGCCTGATATCGAGCCTGCCCCAAAGTCACATCACCTGCAGGGTAAGCTCATGCTCTAGAGGCCCCTGTTCTCCATTCTGCACACTGGGAGACACGGTCCACACGGCACACTGAGGCACCTCCTGCTGCGAGCTACCAGACCCAGCCAGGTCCCAGATTACCTGTGTCGAGGCTCCCCTGGGTGCTGCTCGCCCGTCCTATGGAGAGACTGCGGTGGCTCAGGGTACGGAACTGGGAGAAGGAGGAGGTGGAGTCAATGGTATTTCTCCGGGCTCCAAAGGCGTTTGTGGGTAACAGAAATTGGGTATAAGAAACAGTCTAAAAGGTGAAGACAAAAATGGCAAGTGATTATTCCCAGGCAATGTTAGGTTTGCATTCTGACCAAGCTGTGTTGCCACCTAAGTTTAGGTACATATTGTCACATCTGCAACTCTAAAATCCAATGAGATTTGAAAAATGAAATTTGTTTTGGCACTCATTTGTGCCAGAACTGACTTGAGGCTATCTATAGTTTTAATTTATTCTACTTGGTGTGAATGTTCGTGTTATGTGGCAGAAATATTAGTGTGTTTGATAACAATGTGCTATCTGAGAAGCCGTTGGGGTGCTGCGTAATATGTGAGGCACACAGTGCTGCTACTTTTTATAAACCACCAAATGCAGAAGTCCAGGATACATCAGGCCCCAGCGGTCTCTGATAAGGGACTGTGACCTTTGGCGGTTCTTTTGTATTCCTTTGGCAGATGTCATCTATGATGCTCATCTCTGTTTTATCCTCCCTCATTCCTATGTGAACACCCAACCCTTAGGGATGAAGATAGGACAAGAATTTTTCTTTTAACCTGCCTGGGGAGTTGTGGCTCCAGCACCCTAAATTCAGGGTTGATGTCGTTTGGGCACAGTGGTGACCAGCTGTCCTGGGGAAAGGGTGGTTGGGAGGTTGTTTGCCGCCCCAGCAGCCTCACCTGCAAGCAAACTATGCTAGGATGGCTTTCTCAAAGAAACTCTTGCATTGTCTCCACAAACAGCCTTTGGAAGGGTTTATAAAGACCACCTGGATCCAGCACAAAGAGGTCAAGTTTGTATTTCAACCTTTACTCCTCAGACTTCAACTCGGCAACTCAGTGAATTGTGGGTGAGAGCGGAATGGGACAGCTCTGCTGCTCAGTGGTCACTATCTAAGGCTAAGGGACTCTTAGTTTCTCAGGACCACAGGAAGCCAAAAATACTTTCCAGTAGTGGGAATGTTGCTTGCCGACACCATCAGTTATTCCTTGTTAATCTAATCACCTGTTACTCCATCCCAGAACATGTACATGTGTGTGCACGCGTGTGCCTGAGATACTGACGATACTGGTCTTATCATACATTCTGCTGTTAAACAGTGTAGGCAGAGAAACTGTTGCACTGCTATTTAATTGCTGCCTTGGTGGATTTCCTTCCTCGTGCTGGAGGACTGGTACAGGCTGGTATCACGCATCCAAGAACATGTCCCACACCTGGTTCATGATCTGTCACGCTGCCTCTGCTTCCTGAACCTGTGGTATCGGCACAAACTCACTGACTGGAAGCCAGGCAGCCTTACCTTCCCGTCAGCTCCCAGCTCCACGCCTTCAAGGCCAATGATCTCTTTCAAGCTCACGGCACCTGCTGATTGTCTTCCTCCGTCCAACTTCAAATCCCTGGGGAGGACAAGCCAAAGAAAACAATGATTTTGTTTGTACCAAAAAGAGATATAATGATGTTTACTGCATGAGATAACAGTCACATTGACAAAAATGACCAAGCAGGCCCTGGACTGGATCTCCCTTTGTCCCTCCTTTGGGGCTTGTCAGTGATACTCTGTGGGCAATTTCGCTCACTTTGAGATAAACAAAATCCAAATGTACAGAAAACCTGAAGATGAAAGTTAGGATTACCGACCTCCTCTACTGCTCAGCAAGGCCCCTCCACGCTAAGACGGTCATTGAATAGGAAGTCAGGGGACATTCCCTGGGCACAGTGGGACAATGCTTCTCTTGGGCTCTAGCTGCTGGCTTTTGTTTTTAAATCTGGAAAGACCACCTCTCCTTGACACTCCTTTTATTAGACGGGAGAAAGAAATTCTTGTCCTACAGTTCTCAGGTTTATTGCTGGTAAAGAGTCAATGCTACAACAGTCATTGCAGCTACCTTGCCAGGCCAGCCACCTAAAAAAGGGTATTTTTCTATAAAAAAAAATAATATCCAGTGTTAACAATAAGCACTTATAGAACACATCACAATTTACAGAGACTTTCACACATCACGTCTTTCATTCTCTAAGATGCCCCTATCAAACGGGCATTGTTATTATCCTATTTTACGGATGAGGAAAATGAGGCCCAGGGTAGGTCAGTGGCTTGCAAACATCATTGGGATTGCAGGTGAAAGAGACTGGTTTTGCATCCAGTGCTGTCTATAGTGCATCACATTGCCGTGGAGATGCAAGATGAGCTGGCTGTGGCTAAGCTCAGACACGACTCACATTTTCAAAGACAATCCCCCTCCTTACAGTAGTTCTCAAACTTGGCTGCATATTAGAATCATTTGGGGATCTTTGACAAACTACCGTGGTCTGGCTCCCACCCCTGCCATTCAGATTCAGTTGGTATGGGGTATAACCTGGGTGATAGGGGTCATAAATGCTCCCCAGGTGATTTTAAATTGCAGCCACATCTGGGAAAGACTGTCATCCAGCTTCTTCTCTGTGACACAGTGCTTGTGAGTCCAAGCCACCTCAGGCCTGCAGTACAATTGCTGTGTGGCCTGGAGAGGCGCCGCACTCAGGGGCTGTCTCCTACAACCTAAGCAAAAACAAAGAAAATGTAAAGGCAAGACTCTCTGGGAGGAAAGTAAAGGAATCAAGGAAAGAGAAAGAAACAGCCAGTGCGGAGAAGGAGGACAAGAGGCGCCCTACCACCCTCCACCCTGTTCGGTGGAAAAACACAGGATTCTCTGATTCTGTTGAACACTCGTCCTCATCTATGGGCGTTCCATGGATGAACTGGCTACATAATCCTACCTGTAAGGTGGGGTGTTTAATTAATGGCAATTTTCAAAAGAAATACCCAAGACCTGCACCCAGTGAGAGCTGCATTTTTAAGGCAGTCTCCGTGGGAGGCCATGGTTCTGCCGCATTCACAATGCCTCTGGAGTCCCTTCTGTAATCAATACTAGAGTCATGCAGGAAAAAGCAAACAGCCAAGCCATCCCAGTCTTCGAACTTTATCTACATGTTTTTCACCCTGAACACTCTTACTGTAATCAGTGCTCCCCTCATTGATCAGATTTTACTGTAAATGACTTCAGGTAATTCGAAACATCAAACTCACTCCTAAAACAGGACAGTAACTCACAGAACTATAAACGCTTTGTTAGAAGGAGCAAATCATCCCATTGAGAGTTTCAAAGATGTTCGAGCCATGGAAGTGCTCTCAGGATATGTCTGATTTCTCCTGAGGTGCCTCCCCTGCTGGGGACCACATTCACTGAGGGCTATGAGGTCCAGCATGGTTTAAGTCACATCATTTGACAAACATGCTGTGGCCAAGAGAGAAAACTGTGTTCCAGTTATTGACCTCAAATCCGTGGCTGGAACGACCAAGCAAGCTGGAGCAGTGTGGGGCTCAGCAGGCCACCAGGCTCACGAGACCACATGTACCAGACACCATCCACCTCCTACATGAGCCATCCAGGGAGGCTCTCAAAAGACTTCCTCCAGCAATTAAGGACAGAGATGATGAATGCATCAGGGTGCTAACAAAGAAAAATGCCTATGAAGCAAGAACCAGGCGAGGAGGCTAAAACAGTTGTGGTGGGTCAGGAGCAGGGAGCCCCATGGGGGAAGACCAGGAGGTGAGCACCTTACGTTTCATTAAAAATTTTACAGCACACTTCCATGGACTTCCTGACTGTCCAGAGCCAAACCCAGTGAGCATGTGCCTCAAATTCCCAACTCCCAAACAATTATCTCCTTGTTTCTGCCAGACAGAGAATGTTATTTAGGGCTGTAATATAAAAGCAGAGAATGTTTTATGGGGTGAGAAGATGAAAAGAAATGAGTATTAAAACAGGCCCTTATTAAGAGTGCTTCTTACACCCAAAACTAATATAAAAATGTATCTCAACTATATACTTTAGTTAAGAATTTTTTTTTTTTTTTAAGAGTGCTTCTGGATGGAGAGCTGGCTGCAGGCAGGAACAGAGTCTCAGTCCATATTTGTATCCTGTCCACAGAGTGTCTGATGTGCAAGATAACACTTTAAGAGTGTTTACTGGATCATTGCTGTCTCATGGGTGGGTCATAAAGACAACAAGGGACATGGATGCTTTTCCACTATGCCCCTTTTCATCTGTCAATTTGCTCACAGTTCACTGCTTCCAGAGACAGCCCTGCTTAGGCCAGTTGACCCCTGGCTGCTAAATATACACATCTCAGTTCACAGAACCAAACCACGCTCACCCCACACTCTGGCCCCTTCTCGATGCCTCCTCCAAAGCAAATGGAGCCATAACAAAAATTAAACTTTTGGTGCTCACATAAAATCCAAGACTCTTCTCCATGAGATAACCCCCAAATCCCATTTAAGGATGCGGTAATTATTAGATCCAGCGATTGTCCACATGCCTCAGGGACACTTTGGACCACATGGAAGAGAAACTTTGGACCACACTTTGCAACAGGAGAAGCCGCATCACACCTAACCACAAGAACCAATCTCTTGAGAACTACTGTGCTGGTCAGCCTACTGCTGCCGCCACTCCCCACTGGCTCTTCACTTGTACCATTCTACTTTCTAAATAATAAAACCAAGTAAAAAATTAAGCTGGGAGAATAGTGGGTTTGCCACCCTCAGCTGCTACTAGAAAACACATACTGCTTAGCGTTATCTGCAGAACTTGTTGCAGGGACAGAAGTGTTTTCTATCTGAGCTGTCCAATACGGTAACCACTAACTGCAGGTGGCAAGTGAGTGCTTGAAGTATGACAAGTTACTGAAGAACTAAATTTTTTATTTTAGTTAAATTTAAATAGTCACATGAGAAGGGTGACACTTGTACTGGACTAGTGCTTACTCATCAGTACTTTGGCTACCATTACTTTTTAACACAAACAGTCATAGATTACATATTTAGTGACCTGTATTTTATTCCCCAATTTTCTTCCCCAAAGTGGCCTGGTCATTTTCTGCCCATTGTAGGACAAGTGGGAGGGATGCCCAGTGATAATTAAGTTGGAATTTCCCTCTGCCCTTGTAGAAGGGGACCTAATAATATGTATGAAGTAGATTTAAAAACAAAACAAAAAAATTAGAAATGAGACATTTCTTGCACACTGAAGCTGATGCACTCACATTTATTACATTCATACTTCAAAAACTTCACTGACATGGTAATAAATATTGCAATTGCTCTAAAAAATTGACTGCTTTGTGGTGGTGACTAAGTTGTCACTCACCTCAGAGCTGCCACTTTGGTGGGCTTGAATTGAGAGCACACGTCTACACACATCCACCGGCATGCCACATATCCACAGAAAATGAAACATCTCATTTATTTCAATAATGTTGGTTTCTTTTAACAGCTTTGAATCTGAAAAATGTATCTTTCACAGAGGCTGACAAACTTCTCTAGGGCTGTCCTTAGCTAAGTGTGTCATGTTGCCGAACCATATGAAATTGCTGTTATTTGCTCATTTTGTTCTATATAAACAGTGATTTCATATCGTGCCACCTAATTTACAGATAAGGTAATTTACTAATTTACTGCTTAGGCCTTACATGTGAGTGTAAAGCAAGCGAGAGACCCCTGGCCCCTGATGCCTCACTTTTTGCGGGGCCAAGCGGGTGGGAAGTCACCTGCAAAAAGGAACTCTGAATGGTGTCACTGGTTCATTCAAACGGAGTGTTTAAAAAACTCCAATGAAAAAGAATTAAGCAGAACTCTCAGTGGAGTAGTGATAAAATCTTGATGCTTTCTAAGATCATTAAACTCTCATTAAAATGGTGTATGAGAATAGAACTATCTGTGGCTCGAATGCCAGCATTAACCCTCCTGTACTAGGAGATAGAGCCAGATAGTGTGGAATCACAGCTGAAAGTAATTAGAAGCAAACTGAAGTTGAGCTTTTCAATTTCTTTGAAAAGTCTAGAATATTTTTTTCCCAGATGTGTGTTAAGTTCAAATATTAATTTGTTTCACCTCCTTCTAAATATGAGTGGAGGCAAGTTCAAATACCTTATGTAGACATTGTCCAAAATTGTGCGCTAAGGTTTAAATGCTGTAGCTTGAATTCAGAGATGAACACGCTTGGGTGGTATGAGAAGATCTCATTTGGCTGGATGCACTAAGAGAACCCCTGGTAGGGAACTGTGGACAATGCATGATCTGATTCCTTCTCCTCTGCAGCCCTGGGTGATGCTACAGCTCAGATTTATTTAGCTACAAGAGCTCATTTCTCATTCTATTTAAATTTCTTAACTTTTGCAGAGGCAGTAAGCAACAAACACACTTTGAAAACTGAGCACAAAGATTTTTTTTTACAAAAGCTGGCTGATGGGGGAAGGGGGATTGGAGATGGTTTAAGGGAGAACAGGGGAGGGTGTCACAGAAGACTGCGGGGAGGGGATTAAAGCAGGAGATGAAAATAAATGCATTTGGGGAGACAGCCAAGCAGCAGTTATATCTTTAAGCAAGCAGCAGAAATATAAGTTGGTTCTTTTGGGGGATGTAAATCCACCCTTTATAGGATGGCACTGCAATTCACTTAATTCGGCTCTCCTTGAAAGCCTGTAACTTCATGTTTGGAAACCCCCTGGACCACTTTTAGTTTTGGCTCCCACAGCATCAAGCAAATGCATCGATGACACAGTTGTGAAGTCATCTGGTCAGAACAGATAGCCAAACTAGATATCCTGGTGCTCAGGTCACTAGTTACCACGCAATGAACCATTCCTGATTTCATCTTGTATAAGAGTCTTCCATGACACATTGAATTGATCAAATAAGATTCTCCATAAGATAACAAGAAGTTCAAGTGAAATCCCTTTCATTAGGGAGCTTATAGTTAATGAACCAATACTTCTTTTAATAAAAAAAATATTAGATTTAAATATTTAACACCTGGGAAGTAGATGGCGAAAACTGTGTTTGTGTCCAATTAGCTAATTCCCAGAGCTCTCTGTTCCAAGATGGCGGTGGCGTGACTTCCGTCGGTGAATATTTCTCTAATGGTGCTCTCAACTCGAGACCTTAGAATACCAGCTGGAAGCTCCATGGGGCACTTGCTCTTTAAAGGACAACAATAGGTTGAACACTTTGATGTATAAATAATTTAAAAGCTAATTAAATATTAACAGGATTTCCAGATCTTTCAAAAAAAAAAAAAAAAAAAAAAAAAAGATTTGCTGCCCAGAAAGTAGAGCTTGAAAGCTGAATTAGGAAAGGAAATGCCACTTGTGAGATAATTGTAATTGAGAGATTACGCATCCATAGGACCTCAACAACACAGGCATTAAAATAGTTTAAGAAATCTTCATGGTTTCCTCTTCAAATATAGTACAACTACCATCTTGGTTGGGTCCATTTACTTGTATCAGAGCAGAACATTACACCCCTACAGCCCAGAGTCAAGGCCCAGGGCTGACAGGAAAAAGTGAAATCAAAGCAGCCTTTAGTCTTCTAAGTCCTGCCCTTCTCACACTTAGCACTTCATCGATAAGCCATCCCCAAGGGTAACTGGCAGACAATAAAGGGGCCTTGACGTAGCTTTCACCAAAGTCTTTGTCTAAAGGCAGCTCCTATAAACAGCTGGATAAGGGCATGATTCATCCATGAGATCATTCCAGAATCTGTCCCTGTGTGGGAATATGCTTGGTGTGAGGAAAGAAACATGATCTGTGAACATGTAATTTTCCACAACTACAAGACATGTTTTTAGGTAAAAGTAGGAGGGAAAGACAGTGGGGATGGACCCAGGGCCAGGTGGTTAGGCTTTGGAGGCCCGCTCTAAGAATGTAAGAAGCTGTTCTGTGTCACAAAATGATCAACACTCAGGAAATGGACCCAAGAAGATGACTTCATCCGAAATGCCACATCGCCAAGAGCTAAGGACATAAACACCGCATGGAAGCTGCTATTTTAAAACACACCTCCAGACACCTTGGGCTCTACTGGGAAGCTGTTTTCTTCATCACATGGTCTCTGATACATCTGTAGTGAGCTAACCAAGTGACTATCAATCAATCAGGAATGGTTATCTTGATAGATCTGTACACACATATCACAGAAGCTATTTTTTGCTGGAATCAATAGATTGGTTATTTTACAGAATCCCAACCACAAGTTAATTGGGTTTGCTCTGACTTCCTTCCAATCAGGTCCATGTATACAGAAATACCTACTGATGTCCATATGTTTCAGGAAATAAAGAACATCTGGGCACTCTTGTCAGTGCCTTATGCACAGGGACAATTCTGAGACTGGCCCTCAACACAAAGTCTGCAGTCTCTCACTCATCAGTGGGTTGTGTTCCAAAAGCTTTTAAGTTGGCTGTCTGGAACTCAGAAAGCATGTTCCCACTGACACGAGGTAATACATGGAAATGAGCCCCACGGAGTGCCCTTTTAGTCTATAATGTAACTCAACTAGCCCCATAGTCCAAGCAAGAGCTCTGGTTGCAGGAGTAACAGGTCACAGGGTAGAAGAGGGTGAAGAAATAGGAGAAAGCTGAGTCTCCCTCATGGTTTCTTGGTTTGGGGCTGACCCTCAGCAACATTTTAAAGGAGGCGCAGTTTGCATTATTTCTACCTCCCTCTCCAAATCTTGTCTTTTCAGGACTCCAGGATCCCTTTTCCTAAGCTGTTTCTATTTTTCACAATTTCTTCTCTCTATTTTTGAACTCAGAGATTCCTTTGCTGCTCCCATGTTTTCCACTCCTGGTCCCTTGGTGATGGCACAGCAGCCCAGAGGACAGGCTGGGAGTTGGGGAGCAAGAGGAGGTCAGTGGTCTTAGGTAGAGGTGTAGGCAAGGTGTGGGGTCTGCTTACTTAGGAAAGTCGAGAAATTTGCTTGCAACTCATTTTGTAAGTGGAGGGTCACCAAGCCAAACCACAAATCCACAGTAGAAAAGAGAAGGCAGTGACTAATGTGGATAAAAGGCAAAAAGACTCAGATGGGCCTTGGCAACTGTCGATTGAGAGAAGAGGAGCTAGTTTAAGGCTGGGACTCTTCCCAGAAAATGGTATAATTTACAAGCTTAATCTGAGAAGAGTGTTTACAGCTATGGGAAGGTTTGATGTTACAGTTATAGTGAAAAAGACGGGCAACATCTGTTTCTCTTCTCCATAGCTGGCTTCCAATAGCTCATTTTAAAAGGTGGGATTTGGCAAAGCTGCTTCCCACCAGCAAGAAAGATCAAAACAAAACAATCATCTCTTCATATTCCATATAAGTACATGCACTAGGGAGAAAAAAAAAGACTGGAAGGAAATAGGACAAAAATGTTGATGAGTTTGTTTAGGTGAGGCTCAGTAATTTTTATCTTCCTTTTATTTTTACATACTTTCCACATTTTTAATAAACATCTACCTCTGAGGAAAACAATTTAAAGACCAAATAAAGCAGATATGAAGATGAATCCCTTGTGTTTATAGAAACGTACAGCTGGCTAAGTCATTGGGAACCCATATGAGATGTGAGGCAGATCTAGAAAGAGCAATGAAATAGCTCTCATGACTAGACAAAAATGGGACTAAAGCTAACATTTAATGAGTAATTACTGCAGCCTGGCAGGGCACTTAGAGCTTTCGCACTTAATATTTCACTGAATGCTCTCAAAACTTCCTGAGAAAGACATTATAGCCAATTTTACAGATAAGTAAGTCTGGGACCAGCTAACCTAATGTGCCAAGACCAAGGATTCTGCCTGACCATCAGCTCTCTCCCATGCACCCTACTGCTCCCTGGCCTCAAGGGCAGGCAAGGATAAGGACTGCAGTTTCCCTAATGGGGTCATGAGGGTCAGAGCAGAGATGAGTGGGTTTCGTCCCTCGACTCTCACTTTTCTGGAATAGCTCTGCGGTTAGCTGTTTTGTTTACTGGCATTCTGTGTAAACTTGTGTTGGAAGAATGGTTTCTTCAGCTAAAAAAGTCTGAAAACCACAGGACTAGAGAGTCTCCAAGTTCTTTCTAGCGCTTAAAGTCCTCAGTGCTAAAGAGTTCTCCCTGCCATTCAATTCGTGTGAATTGGCATTACCTGGCCAATATTCCATGTCAAATATTCTTTAATGAATTAATTTGGGACACCCCAAGGGGAAGTGGCAATGCTCTTATGTCCAGGAAAAGCTTCCACATCCTCGGAAATGGTTTTAGCTCAAATTCAGCCCTTAGCCCTGCTGTTACGAAAGTCAATCCATCCCTGGTAACGATTAGTGCAACTCTGGGCTCAGCTGCTGTGTTAGGTGAAAGGAGTAAGCACAGCCTGCAGCCAGTCTTCAATCTAAGCCTGCCAGTAAATCCCGACATCTTCCCGACATGTGCACCTGATTACAAATGGCCAGGCTCAGCCACGGAAAGGGCAGGCGGCGATGACCAGCCTGTGTGTGTGCTGGGGTTTCAATTCACCCCAGATACTGAGAGGGGCTCCAGTGATAGGATAAAGCCCTCTACCCTGTACTGACTTAGGAAAACTACCCTCTTCTAATTCTATACTAGATTCAATCCAAAGATGTCCTTTGCTTAAAGCAAAAGCAGTACACATGAAAGCAAAATTGCATGTTAATCTGCTCAAAATGAGGCTATGTGGTATTTACAGTTTGATCACATAATGCTCTTTCGGAGGTGTTCTGACACCCTGAGTTGATCAAGGGCTAGGTGGAGCAAACCTCTGAAAGTCAAGGAACTCTGAAGGAGCTTGGAGAAGCCAGGTGTGACCACAGAGAAGATCCGGTTGTCTGATTTTACTCCACCTTGCACTCCACTCCTCTATGCCCATCAGAGCCACTGTGGCTTCATGGACAGGCAAGACTGAATTTTTAAAGTGAAAGAACAGGAAAAAAGGATGGTTACTAGAAGCACCTCATTTTTATCAAACAGATGATTTCTGAAAAAAGGCAAACTGTCAATCAAACAGTATTTATTTTAAGAAATAAAATAAGAAAGCTCTTTATTTTTAAATGCTCCATCCACCAAACCTTTTGTGAAACGAAGACATGTTTGGTGCCATGAACAATAATCTCCTAATACAACTGTTTTGCACACTTTCTAGGAGAAGCATTTTCCACACAGGGTATAAAGACAGGAGCAAGACCCTTACCAGCCCCTAAATCACTTCCCCACGGTGCTTGAGGGGCGACCTGGGTGCGCCTGGGAAGGTGCTGGGGAGATGCGAGTGAGCAGCACTTCACGGTCATGAACCAGTGAAGCCCATGCAGCCAGGGTTTCCGTACGATGTTGATACCTGGAGAATGCGACCACCTCTCTACCCTAAGATTCTGTAATTCATATCTTCCTATTCTATAATTGACAAATACCCAGAGGAGGAAATTACATAGAATATTTTTCACCGAAGGCTCCACCTAAAGTTGCCTGAAGTTTGCCCTTGGAGGAGGCCAGGCTGCAGTGTACACCAGTAACCTTCAAAGCCATCAGACGGCCACTACTCAGCACGTTGGCCACCGGGTCCCCAAAAGGCAAGCCTCCTGTGGCACATGCACAGAGCTAGTGCCACCTGCTAGGTGCTGGTCTGGGGCCTGCAAGCACAGCCCCAAAGGTGTGGCGGCAAAGGGAAAGAAGTACCTTCGGCCCTCAGGTGAACACGAGCACGTTGGGTACGGCCTCCGTGGGGCTGGCAGGCCCCGAAGCAGAAAGCACTGCGCCACGCAGAGCCTGCAGCCAGTGCGCCTCCTACTTCTGCCCCTGCTGCTCTGCCTCCTTCTGTCAAATGATCACTGGAGAACCTACCCTATGAAGCGGTTCTGAAGGTTAAAAAGCAAATGTGTATAAAGCACTTAGAACAACGCCTGGCTTACTCTGACCATTACTTATGTTTCGGCTTATGCTATTACCTCTATTGTGTCATGTTCACACAAAGGTTTGACTACACCATCAGCAACATTAAAGAGATATGCTCTTTTCTCAAGTATCTGTATTTGTAAATCGAGGCAGGAAAGAACAGTTTGAAGACTGGGGCAATTGTTAAGTAATCAAGGCAGCCTGCTTCAAGCAGAAGCTCTAGAAATAATTTTGTGTATGATCTTATTGTCAGCTTAGTATAAAGCTGGGGAGCATGTAAAATGACCCCAAACATCTCGTTGTTCTCAACCCTGTGTTGATTAAGTCTCTATCCTTGTAACTCATTCTAGGAAATATATCAAATAAAACTGCAAAAAGTCACAAGATTTGAAGATTCTTTTAAATCTCAAATTTTAGAAAAGCTGGACAGAGAATAATTATTCAGATTGGAGTTCTAGATTGTTAGTGGATAGGGAGAGTGAACAGACAGCATGTCCCAATCATAAACTCTTTATGCAGCCAGACTTATAGCTTCCACATTAGCAAAGCTGACAAGAAAGAAAACAGAGACAAGTTATTTGAGCTTGCAGGATCTTTGGAGTTTCATTAAACCTTCCCATTGGACCAATGAGGGAATTGAGACCCAGAAGGCTGAGTGATGAGCCTGTGACAGTGACAACCAGGACAAGGCTGTGGTCTCCCAGCAAAGCTCACTTCTTTCAGTCTCTTTTCTCCACTTCCCCTCATTATAGAGCCCTGAATATGGCAGTGACTGTCACCAATGGGATTCCAGCTGGGATGGTTCTTTATTGAATTCTTTCAGTATGTCGGGCATTCTAGAGACCCTGCCCAGAAGTTCCCAAGGAGCCAGATCATC
This sequence comes from Rousettus aegyptiacus, assembly GCF_014176215.1. Classification (NCBI taxonomy): domain Eukaryota; kingdom Metazoa; phylum Chordata; class Mammalia; order Chiroptera; family Pteropodidae; genus Rousettus; species Rousettus aegyptiacus. Next base: position 57,405,830 of record NW_023416287.1, on the reverse strand, counting down.
CATCTTCTGACATTCTCAGAGGTCAAAGTCGAGGCTGGAATATTCTTCTCCACTTCTCTAAGACCTCACACGTCTACATGTAGCTAAAGAGTCACCTTTTCTGGGCAGTACTCCCGGACCCCTCCATCTGACTCCTTTCCCAGCACTTTACCCACTCACTCACACCTAATTGTTTGCTCTTTTGTTTGATGGTTAGTATATTAGCTTGTTTCTGGTCTCCTACGATTAGAGGGTAAGCTCTGTGAGGAAAGTGACTTTCTTTTTTTACCATCATTTCCTTACTGCCTAGAACAGTGCCTGGCACATCGTAGGTTTAATAGATTTTGTGGGGAGCATAAATGAATTCTGCTGTGCAGTGGTGGCACCTGAATTTCAACATAGATAGCAGGCAAGAATGGCAATGTACTTGGACAGAAGGAGATAGAGAGACTATATATATATATATATATATATATATATATACACACTTGGCTTTTATTAAAAATCATAGATTTACTGTAAATGGGGACAGTGATAAGGATTTGGGGGCACTTAAAGTACTCTCTAGCAACTCTTGCCCCACCCTCCAGTTGTCTCGGTGAGGCTGTTCATGTGTCTGGCTTCCTTGCTCGATGATAAACTCTTGGAAAGCAGGTCTTACTCATCCCTGCATGCTCCCAGCCTCTATCAGGGCCTCACTAGAGGCAGAAGAAATGACTGAATGCATGAATAAATGAATGAATGGTGACACCTCTCCTAAGACTGGACTGTGTGCTTTGGTCAACTGATGTCAGGAGCCAGAAGAAGTGTTCAGTTCAGTTTAAAACCAAGAATAACGCTTTGGGGTCAGGGAGGGAGGGCAAGCCACAATGTAAGAATGGGACTTGGGAAGCTCCATGGCAGCATGAGAAGCCAGAAAACAAAACCGGAAAGAGATAAGGCCACCCTGATGGATGCTTTCCATATAAAGGAGGTTCAAGTACACAGTGGATGAACTTTTGAATTTCCTGTTTTTAAAACTTTCTTGTGATGAAGCTGAAACTGCACATTGTCCCCGTCAGCAGAGTGGTTTGCACTTGTCTGGAATAATTAGGCACATGTGGTCTAGTCCACGTGCACAAATAAGTACAACGGAAACATGGGAGCCAGAAACCACACAGTCAGCAGTCTGGGGTGGCCGGAGTCCTGGGTTCTGGTGTTACTGGCTCTGTTGGGGGTGTGGTTGAGCTCACTCCACCCCCATGCCTAAGGGCCCGAGCTACGAAACAGGGAGGCAACACCATGTCATCTCTAAAGGCCCTTCCACCCCTGAAATGCTATGACCTGGTCAGAGGGAAAGCTTTAGTATAAAAGCAATTTTCCACAGTGAAAAGGTATTAGTTAATATGTATATGAACTAAAATAGTTTAAAATATATAAGTATATAATTTACTAGCATGTTTTTATTATTTGAACATACTTGTTTCCTAATGACTAGTAAAAAAAGTCATAATTGTGATAAATGGTAGTTATTCATAAATAAGTAGTCTGCTCATTAAAAAATTTAAAAAGCAGAATGCTTCTTAATCCTAGTGCTAAATCACAATATTTTGAACTGTGCTCACAGTTTCCTATGTGAATACTTAAGTAACATATGCTGCAGAAAAAGGCACGTTTTTCTCTCATAGGTATCACAAAGGATCCGATTATGTGCTTTGTTACAGAAAATTAACTTTTCTTGGTTTCCTCATCTATAAAATCTGAAAGGGTGGTGAATTTGAGTTTGTCTATGTCCAAGATGAAAAAGGTTATGTCCTGTAATCTCACGCACTCATTTTGCTCTTCATCCAGGGCTAACCAGAAGAAGAGCTGAATCTACTGATAATCTTATAGGTGACCCTTCCTGAAATACAGCCGTCCCTCCTTATCTGTAGTTTCGCTTTATGCAATTTCAGCTACCCGCAGTCGGAAACATTAAATGGAAAATTCCAAAAATAAACAATTCATAAGTTTTAAATTACGTGCTAGTCTGAGTAGTGTGATGAAAGCCAGCGCCACCCCGCCCCATCCCACGTGGGATGTAAACTGCCCCTTTGTCCAGCGGCTCCATGCTGTAGATGATCTCCACCCATTGGTCACTTAGTAGCCATCAGACTGACTGTCACGGTATCGCAGTGCTTGTGTTCAAATAACCTTTATTTTAATTAATAGTACCATATTCACATAGCTTGTACTATCGTATGTTATTATAGTTATTCTATTTTATTATCAGTTATTGTTGTTAATCTCTTACTGTGCCTGATTTATAAGTTAAACTTTATCACAGGTATGTATGTATAGGAAAAAACATACTAAATATAGAGATCAGTACTATCTACAGTTTCAGGCATTCACTGGGGGTCTTGCAACATATCCCCCTACAGATAAAGGGGACAACTGTAAATGGTGAATCAGAACCAGGGGCCACACTGCCCCGCCCCCCCCTTCCCCACAAGACAATGGCCATGTGTGAATGGTGTGTGGTTGTCACAACAACCAGAGGGCAACAGCAGCATTTAGTTTGCAGAGGCCAGAGCCAACGCCCACAATGCTCCCAGCATCCTACACAGTGAACTGTCCTATCCTACATACCAGCAGCTCCTCGACAACAAACACTAGATGCAGTGAACAGGTGAGGGGCGTGAGGGCGACACTCAGAGGAGGAAATGAGCAGAGTTCCAGGACGGGGAAAGAGGAAGACAGGCTTTGCAAGGTCAGAGCCTCATTTACCTACCTTTTTTCAGAGCAAAAGGAGGTTGATTTAGAAAGGTGATCATTCCTGTGGACTGTTGCAAATCACATAAGTCTGTTCCTGGTACCACTCTGCTTTGATATTTGCTCCAGCTTGCTGGTCGGTTTCCAGCCCCAAGCCCAAGATACAAGGAGATAGGACAGCCACATGGTTTGTCTACTTCCTTTCCTGACCTACCTTTCTCCAAAAGTTGACACGGCCCTGTGGAGTGAGGTGGGCCCCATATTGTTCTTGCTTTCCAGTATTAGAAGAGGTGACAAAATGCTCATTTAGAAATAGCAGGCAATATAGTGAGGGCACACATATGCACACATGCATGCACACACGAAATAACAAGGAAGCTTTCTGGTTGAAAAGAAAGTGGAACTTTTTTCTCTTTCAAATTTACACATTCTGAATTTGCAACGTCAAAGTGAGATAAGTTATTCGAAATGGAAAGGGTAGCACATTATGCACATGGTATCACAACTTTTCACCCAGAGAACTACAAAGCAAGCATGCATATACATACCCAATGTGGGCACTGTCTCGATACGGCAGCACTGAAAATATACTACAGAAGGATCTTCTGCCACTGATAAGGACTATTCTAAAAAATAAAAAAAAAAAAGAACAAACAACAAACAAACCAACTAAATGCAGACTCTTAAATTAAAAAAAAAAAAATCTCTAGCAATTAAGCATTCATGGAATTCACAGCAGTATTTGCACATTCCCGCCACCTCCTCTGACAGATGGTGTTCTGTGCTCCTTGCAAAATGCAACCTCAGCACAGCAGCAGTGTGCTGCTTCTTCTTATCTAAATGTTAACATGTGAGACACTGGCGAGGGTCTCTAGAGAGTATACATGAATCCTTTCTCCAGTGAGAATTGCTGGCTGTGGGCTGCACATGCAAGATGGTGAGAGTGTTATGAGTTTGGAGGTGCCCAGTGCTGGGCCGATGGTCATGCTACATTTAAATCATTGATTTCTATTCTGCAGTATACGATGCAAGAGCGATCGTGCCAGAAACCGTGAGCAGGAAAGACACTCGGATGCCATTATGATCATTAGGTTTTTTTTTTTCTTTTAATATGCTGGCAGCACGTTAGGTTCTGAGAATAAATTAAGGGAACAATTACATAATCAGTCTTAGCTTCCATCCCTGCTATAAAGATACTACTGGAAACAGTTCTACATGATGTTCTTATGCAATCAAAGGCCACTTAAAAAAACATTAAAAAAAAAAACTCTCAAAAGTACTTATCCTGGCATCTGAGAACAACATTTGCAAAAGAGAAATGCTGATGAAAAAATGGAGAAACGAGTAAGGAGATTAAAAGAACATTCTTTAGCGCAATGGCAACACACATCGGATATGGAACTTACTGACTTTTATAAGTAACTGTAATAATAAAACCAGGGAAAAAGCTGTACTACAAACTGCATCAAGGTTGAGGGATTCTGACCTTGTGTTAAAGCTATGATATTAAATAGTCTCTACTCTCAGGATAAAGTCGGGTTCCCTTGGATGTAAACTGTCTTAGCTTTGTCTAGGGCCCTCTATCTTCTAGCTCTTTCTGCCTCTTTGTCTCCACACACACGGTATTTCTTCCTGAGCCTTATTATTCACCATCTTAAAGGACTTGCCACATCCCCATCTTAAAAACCCCTACTGTTCTACACCTCTGTCCTTTGCATGTTGTTTCTTCTGCCTGCTATGCCCTCTACATGGTACACTTAGTGAACTCCTGTTTATTCTTCAGAACCTAGCTCCGAGGTAGCCCCCTCAGGAAGCACTTCCTCTCCCTTCACTGAGCTTCTCATCCCCTTTTTGGTGCCGCTTCCATTCCTTATTTCCACTTCCGGGAGTGCACTGACCACAAGTGCTGGTAATCATTTGCCACGCTCCTCTTCTGGACAGTGAGTCCGAGGGTTCAGCACATGGCAGCCCCTCCATAAATGCGTCTGGGCAGCGCCGTGCTTCAGAGCAGCACCTGGGCACTCGTCACTGGGAGGACAGGACTGTGGCTGTTGTTTATTCCACAGGGGTTCATGTCTACAGTGGCTGGCAATATTTCCTGCATCAAATGCTAGTGTGTTCACCTTTGTATGACTTCAGGCGCCACACTAACTCTTCTGAACCTCAGTTTCGTCATATAAAAAATAGGATAAAATTACTAACAATCTTATTGAAATGTAAAGAGTAAATAAGTCCATATGGCAGATATAGTAAATAATATTAACTGCCTGGCAAATAATACATACTCAATAAATATGGTTTTTACTAGAGACCCACTTTCTGGGGTTGGGGTAAGTTTTATTACCTTAGTATTTAGATTGAGAACCTCTTCAGAACTCTATGCTAAAATACACAGGCCTGCTCAGACATGCAAGGCCGTGCTCTAAAGACAGCTGAAGGTCGACACACGTGGCCTGTCTACAAAGATGTAGAACGCACACAGAGGTGTCTCTGCTCTCTCAAAGAAGATGTTTCTCAGCAGGTACCACAGGTGATGTCCTGGTCACTGCTGCAAGGACAGGGTGTTGCATTCAGTAAGTCTCCAAGGGTTAAATAAGTCATGAGCAAACCTCCCTGCCAAACACCAGCCTGGCTCCTTGGGCCCTCACCCGGGCAACCAGCAAAAGAGCTGACAGTGCAATGCCCATTCGGTTTACTTAAGCAGAAAAATATAGCTAATACTTATTAAGTATCGATTAGGTGCCAGATTCTAAATGCTTTAACTAAAGAGACACAAGCGAGTAAGCGTGTGCCAAAGGTGGCACATTAGCAGGTGTGACTGACCATGAATTTGAACCCCTGCTTTTCTACTACTATGTACCTTGATGCTTTGCTCTTCTCTAAGACTTACTAGAAAAGTCTACTCCTGTGGGTTTGACTGAGTACCCATGCACTTCTTGGACACCAAAAAATCTGCCTTCACATAGGTTTTTGAGGATGGCTTTCCAGGTCACCAGGCCGAGCATGGGGTGGGGCCGGAGGGTGACTAATAACAACAGCCCTGACATCAGAGCTGCTGGAGCCCTGGGTGGCCCCCTGCTCCTGCTCTGCTTAGCCTGGGCTCCTTTCCTGATGGCAGGAAAGAGGTTCTACATCACTGCTCCCTGCTACCCACCGAGGAGCAAAGCCTATCGCTACTTTCCCCATGTCACTTGACATCCATGTCTTCTGCAACACAGAGGAAGTGATGTGTTGAACAAACTCAACTGGCTTAGTATACTAAATTTTCTTTGTTACTTGGTGCTAATATGTCCTTCTTTCCCACGCATAAAACTTGTTTGGGCATTTTTAATAGAACAAAAAAAAAATGAGAGAATATTAATGTATGTGAAATGTAAGCATTCTTTCCAAACTTTCAACCACAATGTGCCTGTTAGCAAATGAGCTACATTGTTCTGGTAAATGAGCACTCACACTGTGTGGTCCTCACCATTTAGGTCTCAGAGGAGGCTGAGACCTAATACATAGGTCAAGTTTAGCAACTATGAATATGGAATGTTTCCCAACAATTCCAGTAGGGTTGATACTTCTCACTTGGCCATTCTCAAGCAGCTCAATGGGGGAGGCAGTAAGTAAGGAGCACCTCATCTTTGGGCACTTTCCTTTCATTTTTTGTGTCCAGCCATTCTGTAGCCTCTCACTTTCTGGAGGGACCAGAGAAGAAATCCAAAGCAGAGATCCACAGAGCAGCTCTGCAACAGGTTTGCAGCAGTTCAAGCCCTGAAGAGCCAGAAATAGCCAATGGAGCTCCCAAAAACACATCCTCCGTGTTTCCTGAAGTAGCTCTGGAATCTGGGAGGGACTTGAGGCTGAACCCAGGGCAGGCAAATATTAACAAGTGGCATGCTCTAGTCTCCTCTGGTTCCTACACTGACAACTTCGAGCAGTGTGGCCAACCACTGTGTCTAGAACCCGGAGAGTTCATGTGAATTTGCTGTTTTGCTCTTTATAAGTATCAAGCGATGTCCATCATACTGGACATAAGCACAGAAGAAAATCAGAGTTGTTCGGCTCCTCCGAGTACTTGTGTATTTGTGAAAGAATTAAATTAGATGCTAGTGAAGAATGACATAAGATGGCCAAACTCCATTTCCGATGGGCTTTAGAAATTACCCAACTCCGTGTCATCCCTTCCGGCCACTGTAGCGATCTTTTATGCCCAAATGGCATGCAAAAGGCCCACATAATTTCCCCCATCTGTGACATATAATGCTTTACTTGGGAGTCAAGCTGCCCAGAAAGCATTATACAAAAGATTATGACTTCAAAAGAAGAATCAACTCCAGAGAGATGGGCCTTTAAGGAATTAAAAATCATATTTCCATACACGAACATCTGTCAGAGAAAAGGAAAAATAGCAAAAGCAAAGGCTCCCCAGCACTGCATGCAGCCCACATGGGCAGAGCTCCCTCTGGATACCCATTTTCCAAACCCTTCCAGGAAGCGCCGAGCATGTTCTGCAGCTGGAACACCATCTAACTTTCTTCTTCATGTAGCCTCATTTCCGTGCTTAGGAAAGTGTTTCTGGTATGAGAAAACTTGTGGCTTCAGGCCACAAAGCTTCCACTTTGCCGGTGAGATGCTAGAGTCTTCAGAATGGCCAGAAAGTAAACAAGGGCCCCCACAGTTGTCGGAGTGCCATGAACCGCTTTCATTGAATCTGTTTTCAACCCCTCAGTTCAGTGCTGACGACGTCTGAGCAGGCAGGGTCCAGTGCCATCAGGGACTCTTAAGTGTTCCCGCGTAAGCCAGAAACTGGCTTCTTGTTCTATTTCCAGAACCCTGAGGAGTCTCTGTTGGCTGTGAAAAGGTTTGAGCTCTTCCAGGTGGAATATTCCATTAGAGCAGAAATATTCTCTTAAGGACATTAAAACAAGCAACTAACTTCAAAAGTTAGAGCAAAGAAAATCACTTTCACAACAATAATGGCTGAGTATAGTGATGCATAAACACAGCCTAGGTGTGTTCACGGCCCAAGGGTCCACCATTAGGTACTAAGTACATATGTAAACACGCACTCTCAAATTCTGTAGTTCATTTCTCTATGTGCCCTGGAAGCAGGAAAGAACGAATTTAAAAATACTAGTGTTGTGGGCTAAATTGTGCTCCCCAAGAAGATACGTTGAAGTCCTAACCCCCAGAACCTGTGAATGTGGCCTTATTTAGAAGTCCGATCTTTGCATATGTAACCAAGTTAGGATGAGGTCATATCATACTGGATTAGTGTGGGCCTTAGATCCAATGACTGGATTTAATATGGAGAGTGATTTAGAGACACCCATACACGCACAGAGGGAAGAAGGCCATGTAATGGTGGAAGCGGATATTGGAGTGATTTGGACAAAAGGACGCCAAGGATCGCTGGCAGCCACCAGAAGCTGGAAGAAGCCAGGAAAGGTCCTTCCCTAACTTCAGAGGGCACGTGGCCCTGCAGGCACCTTGATTTGACCTCTGGCCTCTAAAACTGAAGTATATATTTTCGTTGTTTTAAGTCATTGGTTTATAGGGCAGCCCCGGGAAACTTACGTAGCTGGCATTCGGTCACTTTCTTCCTAGTTGTTCTGTGGCACACATCACCTGCTCAGGAAATCCTCTGTGCCTTGTGCTGTTTGCTGATGCACAAAGTGCACAGACAATAATATTCCAGTTCGGCGAGCTGGGAAGAGGGAAGGAGCCTATGGAGAAGGGCGACCTAGAAGCCTGAGCGAGTGGTAAAGCTGGGGCCTGGGACCAGCACTTGGGATCAGGGCTACGTCCTGGAGAAGTGGGATTCCAGCCAGGGAGACCTGGAAATGGAGAGGCCAGGACGGAGGGAAACATGACCAACACAGTGATGAGTGAGGCTTCGCAGCGTGTCAGAGCAAGAGGAATTGGAGGACATGGAGCTGGCACAGACCGGGTGGGATAAGCATCTAAAGTTCTATGCTAAGTAGTCCACAAATGCAAGATGGTGGTATTATCATCAGTGGCTGATCATACTACCTTGTCATCGCTGCTCACACCACCACCATCTCCATGGCCACTTTCATTACTGCTAATAGTACTGTGATGGCAGTATAAGCCTTCAGTGCTTGCTAAGGTGTACCTTATCCTACAATGCAGGGAGTGGGGGAAGGTTTCTGAGAAACAAGTTAAATGATCTTCCTCTCCTCCTCCCTCCCTTCCACAACTATTTTCTGAGCACTTACTGTATGCCAGACATTGTGCTGGTGCTGGAGATCCAATAACGATGACACAGACAAGGGCTCCATCCTTACAAAGCTTATGGTTGGGTGGGAGATGTTTACACAGGGGTGTGATTGCCCTGGAGCAGTAGAAGGAGCTATAGAGCACATCAGAGAGACAGCTAACCTGGCCTAAGGGAGGCCAGGTGGGCTTCCTGGAGGAAGTGACCACTAAGCTGAGACAGGAGAGGATAAGTGGCGATCAGGCTACAGGAGAAGATATACTGGCAGAGGGATTGGTGTGGGTCAAGGCTGGGAGGAGAAAGAGCAGAAGGCCTATTTGAGAAACTGAACATGCGATAAAACCCTCTTCCCTGACCTCCACCTGCCTGAACCACCCAGGACTCCACTCCACTCTGCGCATCACTTTAACCAAAACCTACGGCCCACTCGCAGCTCAGGCTGGGAGGCTGTTTCCAGAAAACCCACGCCGTGTCATCCACTTACTAAGAGTTAGTTATGTAAGTCTTCAACCTGTTTACACCAGTTATAATTGTTACTTCTACTTGTCCTTTTTCATGAAAGACTATACAAACGACCGAGATGTGGAAAAAAGGGAGAAATGCTGTTTCTATTTAAAAAATGCAGAATGCTTTTTAAAATAAACGAGGCAAGTCACTAAAAAAAATTGCATTTGAGGTGTGGGCAAGACATCTATAAAACATAAAAAATTGTAAAAATTGTAAAATTACAAAAGGCTTTTACACTTAGGTTCTTGGGTCTATTTAAAGAAGTCCGATCTGGACACATCAGTAGTGGGTGTGTATGATGATATGCGAGGTTGATACTACAAGACAAACTCTGATCCGTGGGAATCATATGCAAAGAAAAGGACTGGCATAAAAACAAACAAACACAAGCAAACAAACACTTGAATGATCACCAATATGCTTTAAACTAAAGCACACTGTTTAAGCTACATGTGTAATTTTTGTGGGTATTTCGTCCAATGTTTACTAACCTCTTTCCTTTACCAAGCAGTCTACAAATAATTTAACAGAGCTGGAAGAGGATGTGTGTGGGGGGGGGGAATGGTAGAAACCAGTGAGACTGGCAGGCCAGCTCCTGAAAGGCCATCTGCGTCTGTGAGGGGGCCAGTCCTGGGATCCAGAAGAGCTGGGACTGGTTAAGATGGTGATAGTGACTGAAGCTGTGGTGTGGATGAGCTTCCCTAGTGATAGGGAGTGAAGTGAGAAGAGAGGAGGGACCAAGATAGCAAAGCACAAAACTGCAGTGAGAGAGAATAAGGGAGTGTGTGAGTTTCCTGGGGCTGCTATAACAAAGCGCCACACGCTGAATGGCTCAAACACAGAAATACCGTCTCACGGTGCTGGAGGCCAGAAGTCCAAGCTCAAGCTATCTACAGGGCCACACTCCCTCTCATGAAGACACCAAGGCAGGATCTCTTTCAGACCTCTCTCCCAGCTTCTGGTAGCTCCTTGATTGTGACAACATAATACCAGCCTTCACATGGCCACATGACATTCTGTGTGTGTGTGTGTGTTGTCAAAGTTCCCCCTTTTACAAGGACACTAGTCACATTACATTAGGGGCCCACCTTGCTCCAGGACAATCTTATTTTAATGATTACATCTGCAATGACTCCATTTCCAAATAAGGTCACATTCTGAGGTCCTGGGGGTGGGACTCAGCATAAGAATTTTGAGGGAACACAATCCAACCCGTAACAGGGAGACAGGAAGAAACCAAGCAGAGTGTGGTGTCACAGGAGTTAGGAGATCCCTTATTGAGCCTTCTACTTGCTCTTCTAGGGCAGCACCGGTAGCCCTGTCCTGAAGGTGGCCCCTGGCCCTGAGCCCTCTGCTGGCTGTAATTACGAGTTTCTTCTCGGGCTGCTGCTCATACAAAGAAAAGGCCTGCATAACCCCTATGCTTCTTAAAGAGATAGAGATAATAAAAACTTAGTAAACCATGTGTATGGTACTGACCCGGCCATAGCCCCAGCTGGCCCCAGGGCACAAGCATTCCTACAGCCCAGTGGGTGGTCCACCAAGCTAGCTCCTTCCTTCCTCCAGCCACTCACAGCACCAGGGAGGGAATAAGGGAAAGTCAATAGGTCGGTCATATTTGAGAGCAACTCTGAGGGATATTTTGGTGGTAGAAGGAGCTGAACCAGGAGTCTCAGTGAGGTCTGGGGATTATTGAAGGCTCCTTCTGTCTGTCCACTCACTGTCCCTCAGAACTGAGGTTTCACTAGGGATTGGTTGTAAACACTGATGATGAAACAGATTAAGATGCTCCCTGCCAGCCTCCTGCTGCTGGGGCGATGGTTTTAGTTTTCTAATAAAGAACAAAAGCTCTGAGAGGGAAAAGTATGCAAGGGGCCTCACAGAAGATGCTCAACATCTATCAAATTAGATGAATTCATTAAAGGAAGAAAAGGCAATGACATTCTCCATTCAAGAAGGGCAGTTCAGAACTGGTAACTAGCTATTTTATTTTTTTAAAACATACCACTTTCTCTAACATTTTTCAAACTAAACCAGGCTGACAGATTGGAATTCATGAGATCACAAACAAGGTCTTCATTTAGTTATTATCCTATCCCCCTCCAAAATCGTCAGTATAAAAAGAAAAGGCCTCAACTTGACTTCAGTTACTGTACTTTTACCATCTTACTTGAAAAGCAGATGAAAAGTACCAAAATCTTTTTAATGTACTTTTTGAGTTTTCCCACTGAGTTCACACTTTAAAGAGAAACGCCCTATACCTCACTTCTTTGTCCAGTCCCACCTCAAATCCTTTTCAAGAGGACTGGGATGAGACAGCCCAGTCCACTCACTGCGAAGAGCATTTCTCTGCCTGTTCAGAATGAAATGATTCTCAAAGCAGACCCAGGAGGTGGGCACTGCCGGTACACATAGCCATCACTTATGTACAACGCAGACATTTAAAAGCGGATGACTTTCCAAGATGGTAAATCATGCCCACAAGCTGCGTGCCTGAGGGAGGGTGACACCCATTTGAACTGAGGGCTCTTGTCTCCAGTCTCCCTCAAAGACAAATGTTTGGGAGTCCCAAGAGCTGGAAAGGTCCTTTCCTAATAGGACTATGAGGTCACTTAGACACAAGTATCTTGAAAGACCATTGGTTAAGTCTTCAGCCTTCAGGCACAGAATCTCTACTCTCTATCCTGATGATCTAGTTCTACCTGGCCGGCAACTGGCTCTCAGTTGGCGCTCACTGGCCTTTTAATACCTGTCATTTTCAAGGGTGTATTTTAACCCCAAGGACTGAGATTTTTCTTTGTTTTTGGTTAACTTCCTCTCCCCAGGACATAGTGGGGCTCTTGGTGAAGGCACAGATGAGAGCAAATGGTGACTGACTCTTCTCTACTAACTAAGCAGCAGCTCCCACTGTCCAACCACCCTCCTCTCAGGATGTTCAAGAACCCATTCTAGATGCTGTGGCATGGGGCCACTGGTCACTTCTCTTTCATAACAAAGAATTTACTCATACATTCGTGAGAAGTTTTTTAAAGACCTCGAGTCATTTTGGAACTTCATATCAAAATCAATTCACTTTTAGAAGACAGGACACAATACACACACAGTCTAATTTTCTACAAGAATAAAGTTACCAAAAAAATGACCTGTAATGCTTGCTCCTGATTTTTGGTTGGCCAGAGTGCTCCTGCTCAAATGCAAGCCAGGTCACACCAGTGTTCTGCTCAGCACGCTCCATGGCTCTCACCTCACTCATAATACAAGCAGGGGTCTTCACAATCTACCCTCCCAAGACTCATCTCTTCCCCTCCACCCCCGCTCTAATTCACCCTCACTGGCTTCCGTATAGCTCGTCAAGCACATCCCAAACGTTCCAGCCTCAGGGACTCTGCACCCACTGTTCCATCCACCATGAACATTCTTCCTCACTGCGAGCCCAGGGCTGGCGCCCTCATCTCCTTCTCACACCTTCCTCACCTCTGTTCAAAGGTATTCCCATCTCTGAAGCCTTGGCCTATCACGGGCCCTGCCCCTACACTCCCAACCCCCTCAGCTGCATGAGTTTCCCTCCATAGCACACCTATCCCATCTCTGACAGGATATATTTACTTGTGTATTGTCTGCCTCCCCAACTAGCATGTAACTACTCGAAGCAGGATCTTTACTTTATTCATCGATCAGTCCCATCACTTAAAACAGTCCCAGCACAGAGCAGGTATCAGTACGTAGGTGTTGAATAGACTAAAACACGGGGGTCACTTCATTCTCTACAGTTAAGGAACCACTTTATTAAGGCCTCTTCTATCTGGATGCACGTGTCTCCTTCCAGAAAAAATGGCTGTTGATCCTTAGGTGATGTAATGAAATGAACCAGAAGCTCTGCCTGTTCCCATTTGCTGTGTGTCATCCACCCTGCCCTGCGTAGGGAAGGGGCTTGGAAAATCCGAGCCCACCACAACAGAGCCATCTCAATACAAATCCAATGTCTTAAAATGTGACACGCTGATTGAAACACGACAAATGGGACTGACCCTGGCTGGGTGTAAAAGTGATACATTTCTGTGGTACTATCCTTCTACTAGGACAAGCTAAATTAGCTTCCTCTGTAGTTACATCTCATTGTTAACCTCTATGAAACAAACTGTTAATCTAAATTCCAAGATATTTTTTCATATGAACTCTGAAAAGTCTGTATCTGATACTGTAAATCATTTATCCCTGCTAAATTTAGTCTCAGTGAACTGCGCCTAGCATTTCCGGCTACTGAAGTTAGCTGGGTCTTGGTTTGCCTCTGTAACACAATCTTCTTCTCTCCCTGCTGCTCTTGGTCTTCCAGAAGGCCCACAACAGGCTTACTGGCTTGGCCTTTACTCTGAAGAGGAGATAATGCTCATGTGAATACCATGTGCTAATCTTTTTTTTTAAACTCCCCTTCAGGCTAACAACCATCGACTAAAGAAGTTCCGCTGCCTGCAAGCTCTCCAGCCTCACCAGCCCCCAGCCCACTGTTCACCATTCTAGCCACTGGGAAATGCTGTAATGAAGAGCGGTCTAATATTCTGCTGGAATCAAATGTCAAGTCTATGGCAGTTCTCTAATTTACCAACCTAGTTATTCCACCAATAAGGAGATGAAGTTAACTTACCATGACTTTTAACAGTGACGTCATATTGACTGTTAACAAACTCCACTCTTTTCTAAAAGCACCCAAACCATCTGTGTAATAATCCATTCCAGAACTTCCAGCAATCAGCTCTGGGCTCGCTAGTCTATGATTATTAGAACTTACCCTGTGCTACCTCCTCTGCCTCTTTTTGACTTTTTAGGCGACATTCACCTAGCATTCAACTTAGAACTTCTTTTATTCCTCATGGTGTTTTAATGATCATTTGTTCTAAATTCTTTCCACTCCCCAGAATCCAGTGCTGAAGACTAAAACTCATTTAAAAGGCCTCTTTATTCATTTATTCCACAAACAATGAGCACCTACTGTGTGTCTACACATTGCTTTGTTTAGAGTCTACATTTCACAGTTATACTTAAGGAAACTGAAACTAGGCTGGCAGCTGACATCCACTCCCTTGTACCATCAACCCGCATAAATTCGCCATCCCTTCTCTCCCTCTTCTGAACTGGTTTTAAAAGCCCCAAAGCTATCACTGGCATTTTACTTTATTGTGAGAAAATATATAAAAAATGCCATTTAACCATTTTAAGTGCACAATTCAGTGTTATTAAGTACAAACACAATGTTGAGCAACCATCGCCACTACCTATTTCCAAAACTTTTCCATCGCCCCAAGCAGAAATTTGGCAACCATTTAGCAATAACTCTTTCCCCAGCCTCTGGTAACCTCTAATCTGCTTTCTCTCTCTTTAGATTTACCTATTCTGGGTATTATGTATAAATGGAACCGCACAATATGTGACCTTTAGTATCTTATTTCAGTCAGCATATTTTTAAGGTTCATATGCATTGTAGCATGTATCAGCTCTCTGTCCCCTTTTATGACTGAATAATATTCCTTTGTATGTATGTTCCAAATTTTGTTTATCCATTCATCCGTTGATGGATACTCGAGTTGTTTCTACCTTTTGGCTGTTGTGAATGACGCTACTATGAATATTGATTACAAGTATCTGTTTGAATTTCTCTTTTCAATTATTTTAGCTATGTACCTGGCAGTGAAATTGCTGGGTCTTATGTTAATTTATATTTAATTTTTTGAGGAACAGCCGAACAAACCACTAAACTATTTTCCACAATTACTGAACCATCTTACATTTCCACCTCCAATGTGAAAAGGTTCCAATTTCCTAGTCTTTCTATAAATCCTTAGTTCATTCTGGACTTGAATCTTCCTCACGATATTCTTCTACATTTGCCATTCTTTTATCAGTCTTTGGCCTTTAGCTAATGATTTTTAAAAATCAGAATTCAATAGCGTTTTCTCAAAATCCACTAGGACATGCTGTCTTATAGTATGGATTTTTATCTCTCACTCTTCCCTTCAATTATGACAAAGAGCTTTGAAATTTGATGCCTGGATCCATATTCCACTCCTCACTTTCGAGTTAAGTGGTCCAGTTTTCTCCTTTGTAAACTGGGATGAGGACTGTTTAAATTTCCTATGGCTGCGGTAACAAATTACCACCAAGTTAGTGACTTAAAGACCAAATTTATTACCTTACAGTTCTGGAGGTCAGAACTCTGAAACAGGTCTCACAGGGCTAAAGCCAAGGTGTTAGCAGAGCCGGTTCCCACTGCAGGCTCTAAGGGAGGATCGCTTTCCTGCCTCCTCCAGCTTCTAGGAGCTGCTGCATTCCTGGGCTCACGGCCCCTCTTTCCATCTCCAAAGCCAGCAAGGAACAGCTGAGTCTTTCTCACATCACATCACCCTGCCACTCACTCTCTGGCCTCCCTCCTCCACTTTTAAGAACACTTGTGTTTACACTGCGCCCACTCAGATAATCTAGGATGATCCTGCTTGGTTAAGGGCAACTGATCAATGACCTCAACTCCATCTATCCCCTTAATTCCCCATTGCCATGTTACCTAACATAGTCACAGGTTCTGGGGATATGACATGGACATTTTGGGATGGGGGAGGGGGACGACATGTTATTCTGCCTAACACAACAAATGTAGCAGCTACCTCACAAGGTTATTTCAAGGATTATGTATATTTCTAAATTCTTCCTATTTCTCAAGATATAGTCCTGGTGATATTTAGAAGATCTTTCCACTCATTTACTCAACAATCATCCACTGAGTTTAGTTAATGAAACAAAGTTTATCAAAAACTTGGAGCATGGCACCCAGTAAGCACTCAATAAATGCACCCATTATCACCTGATGATATTCATAATTTTATAATCCCTCTGGGAAATATGTTTGCAGGCATAAGTAGCCACTTCTTAGTCTGACCTTTCTGAAATCTGTCTTTCTAAAACTCAGCCAAGCGTTGCTTTCTTTTCCAACTATCAAGCCCAACAAGACTTCCCCATAGCCAAACTGTCTTTATATTAAGGCAGAAAACTGAGTGTGGCAGCTCCTGTCCCAGCTTCCCCTACCTGCTGGGAGATGCAAGACCTAGCAGGGCCAGTAAAGAACTCATTGCACTGTCTACTGAAGGTGCTCACTCCACTTCATGTGCCATCTGGGATTTGTCTAATGTCATAGGGAGAACTGGGTGAACATGGAGCAGGCCAAACGCACAAGCTTTACTTCTTAGCAGCTACCTAGATACTACTGATCATAGGTTTTTTGTTTTTACAATAACACAAGATTTATCTTTTATCATATTTGCTCCTCAGTTTTTATTATCCTTTCTCTTTTCTATCTTTAATTGTACTTAATATGTACCTTCAGTAGAAGATGTGGCTCTGATGGAAGGTGAGTCTATTTGAAATGAAAATTATTTGTCTGGAATGAGCAAATTCCATGAGGCTGGATTAGGGACCTGCGGTAAGGCTTTGCACGTAACAGAAATACAGAAAAGCAAGCTGAGTGTGTTTTGGAGTCACGCTACAGAGCTTTGAGCCGGTAGAGCTGAGGACAGAGCCCAGACACAGATGGCAGACCCAGCGATGAAAGCTTCAGCTCCACTGTCAGAATCAGACAGTGTGATGAATCTCGACAGATGCTCCTCCTTTCATCCCATCGACGTACTCTTGTCCTTGCTGAGACGTGAGGCCAGATATTCCTCGATGCTGGTGCCTCCATCACTGTCAGTGGGCTTCCGGACAGAGGAACCTCAACACCAGGGCCAAACAGCAAGTGGGCCCCAAGTTTGGCCTGCAGTCTGAGAGGCTGGTCTATGCAGTCAGAGGTTACAAGGAGACTCAGAAGGTGGGCACAGTGTCTGAGTGGGCAAAACTAGGGCCTGGAGTAGAGACCAAGACCACCGGGCTGGAGAGCCTGCTGTGGGCCTCAGGGCTGTGCAGGCTCCTTTCCATTCTCTTGTCCCCAGTGCAAGAAGAGACAAACATACCAGTAACTCAGGCCATTCTGTTTTCAGTCCAGACCTTCAAGATCTTTAATGAACACTTTCAGCCTTCTCCATGAAGCCTCATTCCTCCCCAGCGCAGGCAGAAACCCGGGTCTGGTGGCTCTGATACTCGCTGCAGGAGTGCCCCTCTTGTGTGGTGCTGTATGTGCATTTCTGTACACCTGAGGCGGGGCAATCAGAGACCCCGCCCCAGCCATCGCACCAGTGTCTCCCTTCTAAGAGAATGACCAGGATCCCTGCTACCCATCACTGCTGGACCCGTAGATCATCCACATGTCCCTAGCCACCTTCCCTCGGGACAATCTCACGCCTTCTGCCCAGCTGCAGTGGGGGCAATTCTCCTTTCCTTTCTCAAATGGCAGGTCACATCCTCCCATTCATCGGCTCTTGACCACAATTTCCTTCTGTCACCTCAGAAATCGTATGTATTTTCTTCCTGGCGTCCTCCCAGGTTCTTTCTTTCATGTAAGAACAGTCCTTCCTTGCTCATTAACTGGGTGGGGGAAGGAGCGCACCCCTAACACCTCCAGTCTTTTCATCTTCCTTTGGCACAGGAAAAGCAGTTCTCACCTGGGCAGTTACAACTGGCCATCGCCACAGCCTCCAGCCTGTGGTTCCCGTCCTGAATTCCAGTTCTCAGATCTTCAGATAAGCTAAGTCTCTCCTGGTTCCCTCTGAAAATTCTCCAGCAAAACTGCCAGCAATTGCATGCTTTTCGGACTGTTCATATTGTTCCTAGGTCAAGGGTGTGCTAAAGAATATGGCTTTGTAACACATACACTGGCAATCTTGTCAGTCCAAGTCTTTTGTTAACTACGTGCTCTCACTACCAAACCATGCCAGGTGATTATCTGACTGTATCCTCGACAGCGTCTACAGGTGAAGAATACTATTAATGTGGCTGATTCCTTTGGCTTTGTCACTGATTTTATTTAGGAATTAAAGGCTTCCTATGCTTATTTTATGGTTAAAGAAATTACAGATAAAAACATAAATGTAAATAAATGATAAATAATTATACTAAAAATAATATAATGAAGGTTTGGATTTAGTAATTAAGAGCCACAAAAGATAAAACATGGTGATTAAATGAATAAGGCATAACAATTACAACAGTGAGAGTAAGGAGAAGAGAGAGAGAAATTCAGAATATTTCATTTAACAGATGGCAGTTGGGTACATTTTAACTAAAGCTCTGTACTTAAACTATGAATATATACTGACTGTGTAAAACTTATTTGACAAGGGAGCTCAATCGTGCTATTCCGAAATCACTGAATAGCCATAAAATTATATTCCCTTTTCAACTAAGGTTTAAAAAGTATATACAAACTTCAAGTAAACCATTCTTTAAAAACTGTAGTCATTAGTGTTATTATTTAGGTTGTACAGTGTGTTTTACACCAAATCACAATAATGCTGGGCCTTAATCATTCCATGAGCCTAATGACTTTTTAGCAATTCTCATTTGGTATAGATTAGTGTACTAGTGGTCTTCTGTCCATCAGGAGGTCCAACGAAATGGTCTTCACGCAGGACCTCTGCTCTGGGATGGTGTCTAAAACTCTCCCATTCAGGGAAACCATTATCCAGGTCACAGGTCTATGGGGAAGAGCTGTTCCTAACAGGTACAGGGGGGTACAGAGCATCAGGGGACCCCAAGAGGTCTTGGAAGTCTGTTCCAGTGTCGCCCTCGGGCTGCCACGAATGGACTTAGTCGGTCGATCACAAACATGCCAGTAATAACGATTGTGATCTGTCACTAAGATTGTTTTAATATCAAGGTCACAAAAATTTCAACCACGATAATTTTCACTTGACAGCACCTTCTAAAAGAGCAACTGAAGAGCTGGAGAAACCCATGCTCCAAATGTCAGCGGCCCAGGAATCTGAACCAGCGCTCAGTAAGGATCTGCTGGCAAAGTCATGATTCTAGTCTCCTAAAGACTGATCAAAGTTAGCACCAAAACCAAGTTCAGGTACAGATCTGGAGGGATATTTACTGACTAGAGCACATAGCCCCAGTGAAAAAAAGGAAATAAAGCAGAAAATGAGGGGGAGGAAAAATTAAAAACAAAAAATTCAACTTTTTCTGTTCCAAATTTTCTATAAAAATATATTTGAGTACTATTAAAAAGTCAGTTTGTGGTTAATCTAAAAATCTCAGCAAGCCTCTGGTCACTATTAGGGAGCATTACTTCCTATAGACTTCTTTGGATGATTCTGGTGGGAATGGGGTGGAACTGGTCTGTTTGGGAAGGTTACTGGAGATCCTGTCCATCTTAACTGCACTGGCTTCACTTGGCAGAAGTCTCCTCATTCAAACAGCCCCTTCCTCCCTTCCCCATTGGACCCACAGAAGCTGGCGAGCAGCTTCTGTTAGTGTAGTACCTGCCATTCCTGGTATCGTGTTGCCGCATATTCTTGATAAAATGAATCTTCTTAAAGTTCTTTGGTCTGGGCGAACCTGAGAGAGTTCGACATCTGAAAAATACAGTCATTTCAAAAACACAGTCAGTTGTTCCCTGGACAGCTGAGGCATCTCCACACAAAGACAGGAAGGAAAGACCAGACAAACGGTTGGAGTCACCCCAAGGATAATGAGGACAATATGGCTGGAAGCAAGGAAGCTTTAAAAAAACCCAACGACAGACAACTTCCTTGATAATACTGATAATAATTTATATGGGTCTCTGAAAAGCCAGCTCATGAAAAAGATTGTCCTCAGTTGCAATAACATAACTTACTCGGATTCCAAAGACATTATTCTTTCTTGTCATCTTAAAAAGAATCCTCCTGTATCAACACAGGTAATGGGAACAGAAAACTGGAAATTTAAAGGACTTAGAGAGGAAAAACACTGGAAAATTCAACTTTAAAAGCAACCTTGAATCATTTTTCTTCTGTAGCAGGACTCTGGCCCGAACTACTTGGCCAGCTGCCTCATTTCTCAACTTGACTAATGCCTGGAAGTCTCAGCTTTACTTTGAATGAGAATCAGAGACCCAGCTAGTGGCTGATTTTTTTCCTACCTTTTTTTTTTTTTTTTTAAGATAAATTTTAAATATTTGTTGAACAAAATGAGTTGGATTCAAATTATTTTTTCCTGGAATATATGACATGTTCTTGCACTACAGAACTGACAGAACAGACTGAAAAGATTTTACTTATTTGTATTTTTTTTTCAAAGTTACCTGGCAAATTCTTAAGTTACATAGCTGCAACAACAACAAGAGGAAAAAAGCAAAGAATCCAACAAACGAGTCTGCAGATTGGTCTTTGCTACCAAATTGTTTGCTTAAAAACCTTTCTGACTATGGGCCTCAAGGGCAGATCCTGCCATCGGAAGGGGGTACCCAAGAACTCATGCTTCAGAAAGTAAGTTCCAGAGGGCAGTGCCCGACTTCCCAAAGCCACAAAGCCACAACGTGGGCTAAGGCCACTTCTCTCTCCCGCCCCCATGTTTAGTGAGTTCTAAACGTTGGGGCTTCAGGTACAAGAATAACCCAACCAGAAGGCACAGCCAAGGGCAGGTCGGGCCACAGGACTGGGGAAGGGCAAGGTCAGAGATCTGCGGAGCAACTCCAATATTTACGATCCCCACGGACCCAGCTCAAGGGAAACAGGTGATGTCCCTGGTCCAGGCCTCAGCATGTACGTCCCCCCAAACTCTCTTCTTACCCTCCTTCCAGGAAGGGTTGGTCTTTCTAGAAGCCCTTTTTCCCAGAGGGCACTGAGAATTATTCTTTTCATAAGAAACAGCCCCTTAAAATATAATTTAACTTAAAAACAATCACGTTGAAGTAAAAGAATGCTGACCAAAACAAAGACATGACATCAGATATTTGGTGACTTTCATAGAAAAAAGGGGTTCCCCTAGCCTTGTGTCTAGAGGAGGGAGAGCCTCCTGCCAGTCACCAGAGCGGGGTCCGCAGCCTGTGTCTACAGCCCGTGCAGCCCTGCAAGACGCTTCACCAGAAACCACAGTCCTCCCAGCCTCCACCTACAACAGACCCTGACTATCACTTGTAATATTCCTTCCCTGGCATTGCTGTGAGGATTAAACGTGATGATGTATACAAGCTTCATAAACTGTCAAGTGACACGTCCAAATATGCACATTCGTGTATGCGTACTGTACGTTCATGTGAATATTCAGATATGCATTTCAGGTGCTATGATTATTACTAACATACCATTAAGCTACGAAGGGTACATATTTTGTTACTACTTGCCACCTATATTGTTAAAACTGCGGCCCTTAATAAGGGTCCTGAATTCTTGGTTTTAAATAATCTTTTAAAGACTTGCAGAGCCCTGCCTGAGAACATTTAGTAGGTGCTTCCTGTAGACTTCAGGCAAGGTCTGAACAGGGGACAGTACTCACCAATCCCACTCCCCACTCCAGGCTTCTAACCCCAGACTTAGGCTTCCAGAGGCCAAGGGGATAGAGCCTCACTCTGCTTTCCTGAGGCAGCCCTCTGGAAGCATACCAAAGACTCCAAACTGCCTCACTTCTACCTCCAGAAATAACTGCTCAATTCTGTAAGCTGCCCAACATCCCCAACTGTCTCTCACACACAGAAGGAAGTTCTAGAGCCATGTAGTCACTGGAAAGGTGAAAACCTCTGAAAGCATAAAGGTTTGGTTCCACTGGTTTCTGGACAGGGCCGAGTTTTCAGAAGTGTCCTCGCACCCTTACCTCACTTCCCAACAAAGAGCAGAGCTTCCTTGGCCATCCAGTCTGAGGGCAGTGGGCCCAGAGCTAGATTGTGAGCTAGACTATGATGGTACCTTCCTACTCCTACCCTAGTGGCGGGAAGCTGGTACCAATCCTAGCCCAGAGGACAGATGACTCCCGAGCTGTTCCCTACCTCCCGTGCCTGCAGAAAGAAGTGCTGTTGCCTTTCAGGTTTGAAAACAAAATTCCCCAGACTTTCACAGGAAGTCAGCAAAACACCATAGGTAGCTATCAGTACCAGCCACCCAGACAGACTGGAAAACTGGGGCAGGTGGTGGTGACTGCTACCTTTGCTGTAGATGAACTGAGGATCCTCTGGACACCTAGTAGAAATATCTTAGGTCCTTATTTCAAGGATACCGTAACCACCAGGCAAGTGGAAAACTCCTCAGTCTATAAACCTTCTCCTATAAATGCTCAATTCTTAGAGTTCTAGGTGGATACAGAACATGAGCTTACTAACAAACTGTAATGCAGAGAAGAGAAGCAAGACTTTTAAAAGGAGAAATTAAAGATGATTTAGGTAGATATCAGTGCCCAGTTCTAACTGGGTATGCTACCAATCTAGCGTTTCATTCATGGAGCTGTTTGTTGTCTTGTATTTTTTTTAAACGTTCAACTAAACCACCAGGGAATCTAAGAAATGCTTTAAGAGAATTGTGGCATTAGCAACAATTGCCAAGGAAATTGGAAGACTGAGCACTCAGACTGTGGCAGGTTAAGCAAAGAACAAATTAATTTCAAAGCCACCTGCAAATAATGTATAAATATCTATTTAAAAACATATGTATTGTATGATGCAAAATTAAATTAGGAGAGAATGAAATTAAAAACTAATTTAATGAAAGATTATCTCTTTCTTGTTAGCATTTAATTATGCAAAAGGTTTTTAATAGATGCCTTGAAGCCATTTATTCAATGTGCTGAGTTGAAAAACAAGTTGGGCTAATAGTCTTCAACCTCCACAATTCTCTCAAATACTTCAGTGTTATTAACAGTACATTCATTTCGCAGAATCAGGGAGCTGGAAAGGATCTCAGAGATCAACCAATTTGCCCCACCCATTTTAAAGGTGGGGAAGCTGAGGCCCCAGAGAAGCTAAGTGAATTTCCAAAGCCATGGGAACCAGTAAGTAGAAAAATCAGGCCAAGATCTCTCAAACTAAGGTCCCTTCCTGTTATGCCATGCTAATTTATTTCCTAGGAATAAATAATTTTCTAAGTAAATTTTTTTATTTAAAAAAAAAAATCCATTAGGGAAAATGAAAACTTCTTAAACTGTCTAAATTCCCTTGATTTCTGACTTATTTTTAAATTTTATATTTACACAAGATTATATAAGTATAATATCTGTAAGAGTTGGATGAAGGTGGGGCAGATAAGCCATTTTTACTCAGCTCATCTATGCTTTCGGAGGCCTGAGGGGCAGAGGGCCAGGCTGGGTAGATTCTGAGAGGAAGGTGTGAGATGACGGGGCACACAACCAGGATCACAGTGCCCAGCTCCTCCCAAGTCCCCCCACGAATAACCTAGAATCCCTGAGGAAGGGGTAACATTTTTTTTAACCTGGTTTCTTTGGCTCACAGCTACCACATTGCTCTAACAACTGTGGCTTCTCGCAACCTTCTGAAACACCAGGGGCTTTTCAGCTCTATTCATTGATTTTCCTATTTGTGGGAAACGCCAAATGCCAAAGCCACTTGGTGCCACCTGAGAATGTTTCTCCTCCACTGTTGCTGATTACTTTGGACCAGAGCCAGCTCTCTAATTTGACTTTTAAAGCAGCTTTTTGTAGGGCTCCTTCAAGGAAATAGCCCTTCTCCCAACATTTAATATTGATGAATGGAAGAACACTCTCACCCAAGCCACATTTGTCACACGGCTACACGCCATTCACCTTAGGATGAGCCCAGCAGTTATGTACATTTTCAAAAAGACTTCAAAAGTGGAAATCAGACTGTCTGGGCCTGGCTTTCTCTTTAGAATGATGTCACTGAGGAGAGTCAGGGTCTCCTGACACTTTCAACCTGACCCTAGGCCTGTCTATGCTCCACACTTCACCCAGGTGGTCTGCGGACAAGACCTAAACTTGGGAGTGAAGGTCCTGGCAGGGAAGGAGCTGGCTCCAGGGTAAGGTGCCTCCCTCCACACACATCAGCACTCTCCCAAGCTCAAAGGGAGGACCCTGGAGCTCCTGAGTCCTGACCAGCAACAGAAGCACAAAGGGGGGCAGATGTGGGTTCCCAGAGGAACTGGTGTGAGTTGAGGGGACCAATAACCTCCCACAGGCCTCCTCATCTTCCGCCTGCCACACATAACCGTAAAACCACGGCATCCCCATCTTGCCCCAGTGACTACTGCAGAAAGGAGCCGTGGTTTTACGGCTGTGCATCTCCTTTAGTCCTCCAGCATGCTGGCCGACCTGACCCATACTGCAGTGAGGGAGGACTCAAGGAGATGCACAGTGTGAGTACTGAGTCCTCCCTTCAAGGAGGGCCTGGCTGGACTGCGCTGCAGATGGGGGCTGGTGAAGAGGTGTAGGATTAGAGGAGAGAAAGCTGCCAGTCAGAGGCATAGCACAGCTCAGCAACTGTTGTCACCCAAAAAAAGATGCCTCGCAAGCACTTTTGTAATCCCGTGGGAGAAATGGAATGCTTTCAGTCCCAAAGGAGCACTCACAGCTATCCTAAACCTAGTTTCCCCAGCAACCAGCTATACAGTGACTTCGTGGGCACCTCCTGGCGAAACTTAGGACTGTGATGCCAGTGTTACTGTGCCTGAGAAAGCTGGGACAGTGATGGACTCCTCTTCATCAAGCAGCAGCTTTCAAATTTAAAGAGAAACAGCACCCAAATTCACATGTGAACTGGCCTCTCCCAATATGTGCCTGGACTGTAACAGTTTTCTAGTTCTAATGGTCCTCAGGGTAGGGGTTTTTAAACTATGAGTCTGGGAGTCAGAGGGTCATTTAAGAATTTTAATTCTGTAGATCCAGAACATAAAAAAAGAAGCAAACTTTGGCTACCATATTGCCATGCCAGCCCTTTACGTATCTATAAATGCGACACGGGAAACTTACCTCCGTAGAGGGGCGTTCTCTTCAATATCTTCCAGGGTCTCCAAGGACGATCTCTGGGAGATGAGACGACGCCTGCAGAGAAAGGAGAAAAAAATCTAGGAGTTAAAACTGCATTGTAAAATGCATTAGGCATTTCTGTAAATCTAAAACTGTTCTAAGAAATAGAGTCCATTAAAAAAAAAATTAGACAAAAGTTGTATTTGAGAGGCTGCCATGCTCCCAGTCTCCATCCCAAAGGCCAGGACCATCTTACCTTGCTGAATTCTGAGCCATTCTCCCTAGTTGTAGGGCAGCTTTGTGGTGATTGGGGAAGTTGACTGATCCTTATTATGCTGCAATTTCCCCAGAAGACAAAAAGACATGGTGTCTCTTATATGACTTGGGTACAGTATTTTAATACTGTGAAGTATTAAAATATTAGTGGTGTGAACCAGGTTAACCGATACAAATTAAAATTTAAAACCATATTAAATAAAATATCAATTGAAGCACAATAAAATCATTAGGATGCAATAAAAAAAATTACAGTCTCTGGTTGGCCATGACTTCAAAAGTAATTAGAAGCAAAAAAGACACTATTTTTTTGGGAGAGTTTCTCAGAGACAGTAAGAATAAATATTGGGCATGGTTAGGCAAAACATTAATTCTTTCGGGCTGCCAAAGGATTGTAAACTACCTGCTAAAACTTCCTCAATCTAGTTTCTTTTGCCAGACTGAAATAAGAACAGGTCCTAGTTAACTAAGACTGTCTGGTACTGGGTCCGGCTGGGGTGGTAGTAATTCACAGTAAATCCATTCGACCATCATTTCATTGTCAGTGATTTGGCTCAGGATGGTGGGCAGGAAAACATCTATCTGATTGAGTCTTAATGTACCTTGAAAAAAAAATGGGACTAAAATTAGAATGATAATTCTGTTTTGAGAAAATTTAGGTTAATAACATGTAATTACAACTATGTTCTAATTTGCTCTTAAGAAAAAATGCAATGAATTTTTTGGTTTTTTTTTTTTTGGTTGTGTACTTTTCCTGACCAACTACCCCTACACCTTTTGCTTCATGTTTTAATTTTAAAAAAACAATCAGAAAGATCATTTTTGTAAACTATTCAAGGGCTTCATCAATTTTCTAAGAGCCTTTCCACTAACAAATGCTTTCTAAACTACTCATCACAGACCCTCCTTCTCCACTGATGAACTGGTCTAATTCTCTCAGACCCTAATTTGCTATCGTGTGAGATCCAAGAGTTCTCCAACATCACCCTCAATGTCTTCATAAGGTACTAGACCTTCTGTAAGGTCTGCAGTTTAACTTTGCAATTAACTTACATTGAATTTCCATTTCTACACCATTGCCAGAGTCCAACAGTCAGCCAAACTGGAGGCAATGGCTATGGGGAGACACTGGTCTTACTTGCAAAGGTGCAAAGTGGCCTGATAGGGTAGGGAGCTGATTTTATGGGTGTCCAACTCATTAGTAAGCAGGACTTGCCCATGTAGCCCTGTGGCTCTGGGGACTCGGCTCACCAGGATCCCTGACAGCAGCCTGCAGCTGTGGTTCTGAAGCTTCCAGTTGAGGCACAGCCCCTCCAGGTCTCACAGGATGGGAGAGACACCCATATAGTCACACTGCTACCTGTCGCAGCTCTCAGGGTCAGGCACCTCCACGCTCCTCACCCAAAGGACAGTGCAGTTCCACAAAGGAACATGCGTGCTGGGTCAGACAGATTTGGATTTCAATCCTGGGGTTTGGAGACTTTGGGGACTTAGAAAATTCCTTAATTCTTGAGCCTTAGTTTCCTCATCTATGAAATGGTTAAATGAGAGTAACTAAGAAACAGAGCAAAATAAGTCCTTGGCACAGGGTAGTTAATGACAGGTAGCTACTGGGTAAAACAATCCAGTTTCCTCCATTGGGGCTGTACCCTGACCCGCCCCGCCCCCTCAACTATGATCAGGCTGGCTGTCCCAGCACTGGGTCCTCCTCCAATCCTAGCCAGTGGCAGGGCTGCCTCGTGTCTGAGCCCACCTGAGACACTGCTCCTTCCACACCTACACCCTCCTCTAAGCACAACTAACTCTGTATGTTACCTTTGCTGATGCGCTGGCCACACAGAAAATCAGTAAACCACCCGCCCAGGCCTCTGTGCACTGTTCCTACTTAATACCAGTGTCTCCTCCACAGCCAGAAGGTGGTGATTAAAATGACATTTACTCTGTCTATCTCTGGATAATGTTGGGAGTATTTTAAATCACAAGTGAAATATTGATTTAAGTGTGCACACCCAGGCTGTCCATAGAGATAACTTCTATCCCTAGGCAGAAATAAATACATAGGTTTCAGATCCTATAAATCTCAACAAATCCTGTCAAACTCAAATAGCATTTCAGAGAGAATATTCAGATATTTAGATATACTAAATATTTAGATAGAATTGAACAGCATAGCATAGCATTTTTGAGTGACCAGTAAATAGACATTTTGCTCAATAGGTGTAAATGGAAGTAAATAGATATTTTGCTCAACCTACAACGGGGGTGACTAAAACAATCGTACAACTCCAAGGACTCCCCTCCTCCAGTTATCCTAACAGAGGTCCACCGGGAAGTTCTGTGGTTGGCTCCTTGGGCAGTAAAGGTAAAACCCAAGGCCCCAGCAACGGCCAGGCAGATGACATCCTGCACTCATCCACCCTGACCACACCAATGGCAAACCTGGCCTGGTGGAAACACAAAGCTGACCCAGGCTTGATTCCTGATCTCAAGGAGCTCACAGTCAAGGGGGATCCCGTGGGATGACCCCCAAGTAATTCCACTAATGATCCATCGAGCTTCTCCGGCATTAGGAACTGCCTACCCCCGTCCCCAACCACCCCAGGAGCAGCATGAGGAGCACTCAAGCCGAAAAGGCTAAGCAAATCCCATGGTGAACTCATCAGGCCCCTGCCAGGCAGGCTGGGACTCCACAGGCCTCTCATGCAACACTTAGACCTGGGTGTTCACCCTGGAAAATAGGTCCATTCACAAAAGCACATAATCCGATAGTGCCCCTATCAAAAAGCTATATCTAGCTCTTCATATACTGAAAAAGAGAGGTGTTTATTTAGGAAATAACCAAATAAGAATATGTCTTTCTATACATTTATAAGAATTTGCTTTTTAAAAGTAAGTACACTTGATATTCTCTTCGTGAGTTAAACAAGTGTAAAATTCGCGTGTGTGCGCGCGTGCGCACACACACACACACACACGGACACTTACAATCTGGATCCCTTAAAAAAATTCAAAACTCAAATACCCACCCATTTCTTTAAATTCGGCAGATATGAATAGAACCCAGCAGTCTATTCTTTGAGATGGAGATACAGAGCTTAGAAAAAACTACCACCTGTTATTATAAAGAAACCATCATATGGTGCCATGAAAACAGAGGTGTGATGCCTGCCCTTCCTACATAAAAAAAGGACTTGTTTGCTGTTGCAAGGGCATGCCCTGTGGTGGTCACGAGTAGCGCTCTCATCTCTGCCCCCTGCTACCTTGCTAGATCCTTCCAAGGTAAGTGACAACCTCTTCCCTTACTTTCTATCCTTAGAAAGCCCGTAATGGAAGAGAAGACTAAGGGCAGGTGGCCAACCTTTACTGGTACCTTTCATTCCATGATATGTTTCATAAACTAAGTCTGTTACTATACAAACAACTTTATCACTGGGCACAGTTAGATAAGCACAGGTCTGCAAATTTTAATGACTGACAAGAATACTTAGACTTGGACCAAAATAGTGTGGCCCCTCATTAACCAAGCAGACATCAAGTAAGAGACTGACAGACCGCAAAAAAAAAAAAAAGAAAAGAAAAAGAAAACAGCTTTATGTGTTGACATCATCAAATGGAAGAGTCTGTGTCTGGTCCTCAGATTGAATCCTCAGAACTTGGGGTTCCCCATCTTGTCTGATGATTACAATGTAAGTCCTTCCACACTGGCCACAAACAATTCTAAAGCCAATGTGGTTCACATTCAAAGCTCCTGTGTTACGTTGGCCTCCCTAAAACCCTTAGACTCATTTTAGAATATTATTTTTTGAATGTTCAGCTCTGCCTGAGCCAGGAAGTGGTAAATACATGATAAGACCATATATCTGGATACATATTCTTTGACCAAATTAATCCACTTATCATTAGGAGTAATGGTTCATCTGCCAGCACAAGTCACTGGGTACTCCTGGGACCCAGGGCTCATCAGAGTGGTAGTTATCATAAATCCACTTATGCTGAAAGCTTAAGAAAAGGTCACTGAGAAAAGGAGGGAAAAAATCACACAGAAAAACATGTGACTGAGGTGACACAGCACTAGGTGAGGCAGGACCGAGGGCTAGTATTTTTCAAGTGTCTTTTAGGCACAAAAATGTCACCAACTTCATCTTCAGAGCAGGGGCCATGACCAACCATGCACACTAACTGACCAAGCGGAAAATGAGCCCAGTGGCCTGGCCATCCTGAAAGCTGGCCGAAGCTCTGTCATTGTCCCAGGTGACAGCATTCTGGGGACCCCAAGAGAGTGAGGGGGTAAAGGACAGCTGTGCTTGCAGTACCTTCACCAGTGCTTCTGGAAGAGGGAGGTCTCTTTTTAGCCTGGTAAGTAGAATGCCTCAGAGAGGGGAGATGGGCAATGCCAAAGAACCTCCCCAGAGCTGGACTCTGGGCTCACTGCTGTCCCTGCTGACCAGCGAGGTCAGGACAGGATCATCCTGGGGTCCAGTGGGGCCAACTGGTCAAGGTCAATCCCCTTATAGGGTAACCTGGGGAAGCAGCCTGGCCAGAAGACCAATGTCAGACAGTGGGCACCACAGGGAACAACTATAGCCCAAGAGTTAGGACCAGCATGTGACGAGGAAGATGACCCCGTGGCCTCTGCATCAAATGAGGAAGTTAGATTGGATGAAGGCTCTCCACCCTGGCTGTGTGCTGGAATGCCCAGGGAACGTTAGAAATCTTCGGGAGCAAAACACAAGCTTTGAAAGCAAGAAGGGACCCTGGCCATCTGGGCCAACCATCACTATTCTCACAAAAGGCAATTTCCTATGTAGCTCTAATTCTTTCCACGCAAGCAGTCGCGTTCCTGGCCATAAGACAGGCCACAGAAGGCATGGTTACTTCTTCACAGGTGTGAAAGAAGCGAGAGCACTACGGATACTTTAATTACACAGGTGATGGGCAAGCTGAGG
Organism: Rousettus aegyptiacus; assembly: GCF_014176215.1. Classification (NCBI taxonomy): domain Eukaryota; kingdom Metazoa; phylum Chordata; class Mammalia; order Chiroptera; family Pteropodidae; genus Rousettus; species Rousettus aegyptiacus. Next base: position 57,375,338 of record NW_023416287.1, on the reverse strand, counting down.
TCATGATTACCTCAGATCTGTTATCATGACCAAAAAAATATAAAAATAACTTATTACCATAGTCATAAGACACCCACACACTTGTAATTGCTTTGTTATTCTGTCTTTCTCTCACTGACCAGCTCCCTCCCCTGCAGTCAAAACTGAACCACACTAGATAGTGAGTTACTCAGGCAGGGACCCTGCCTTCCTCACCTGTATAGCTCTAGTGATGGAGCATGCTAAGCAAACTGTAGGTGCTCAATCAAGGCTGGCCAAATAAACTACCTCATCAGGCGGGTGAGAGTTTGTAGATTTTCCCAGAGAGCGCCTGACCTCCCATTCAATGCTTTTCTACACACAGTTACTAGCGGACCCTCTCTAGTCATTATATGAGTTCTCAGTCTGGTCACCAGAAACTCAGAATCATCCTCAGAAAGCTTCCCAACGCCTCACTACATGAAGTACGGGGAGGCAGAAGATCCTCATGTAGCAGGAGGGGCGGGTGGACAGAAGGGACAGTCCTCTGCAAGCACAGCTGAGCAATTCACAGATATAAGGTGTAATCTGTTTTAAATGGGTTTCTTCTGTTTAGGTTTATTAAATATTCATTTACATATCTCACTGTAAAAAAAAATTCAAACCAGGAAATGCATAAAGTAGAAACTGAAGAAATGACTTGTCAACCCCAAAGCCCAGAGAGTATCCCATAAGAGTTTGGTATATGTCCTTTCAGACTCTTAGTGCCACATCTACTTATAAATGTTTCCATACATATACATATGTTTGTGATTAAACTGTGAAAAGGAAAAGAAAGGTTTGCTTTTTTAAAACCAAAGGCAGTCAGGAAGAACACCGCCACGGGACAAAGCTGGAATCTGGCTTTACTACCGACACTCCTAGTATCTGAGCAAGACAGAAGAATGGGATTGCAGATAGACAGCAGCCAAGAGAGAATCCTGGGTCCTCCCCCAGGTTAGGAAGCACTCCCTAGGGTGGGCACCATGTCCTCTCCACAACTTCTGGCTATAGGTGAACTAACAAGAAAAGCAGTCAGCACAGAGGGGTCATGCTTGATTGCTCACACCAGTTAGGAAAGAGGGGGATCAAGGACCACCAGTAGGGTTAGGGCTCCAACTTCACCCTGGAGGCGTGGTCCTGATGCTTACAGGTCCAGTAGCCTTTACCATGTGGAGCTGCAGGTGTGGGAGCGGTGGCCCGAGGCCCTTCTAGGAGCTGAAGGACTATCAGAGCACAGACCTCTATCCCAGGTAGAGTGGGTGCTGCAGGGCTGAGGGCAAGGGGTCAGGGGTGGACAGCAAGCAGTCCCACTCAGTCTAGAGCCTAAGGGAGCCTTCATCTCTTAGCTCCCTTTTCTGACTTAAAAAATCGCAAAGCTTCCAAGGGGCCCAATCAGGGTCTAGCTAAAAAGGCATAGGGTTCACCAGCCTAGAAAGCAGAGCTGACCTTTTTAGCAGATAGAAAATCCCCTTGTAAAATGTCATAAGATACCATCTCTGATTTTTGTATACCCACAACACAGACATATTCTTTTGTTCTGAAAATAGTATTCGGCTCATGCAGAAAAGGTGGTCCTAAAATCAGGATATAAATCTGTAACTTGAAGACTATCTCTGTGGCAATCTGCTACTGAAAAGACACCTAAAAAACCTTTTTATATCTAAGAAATATACTTTGATTGATATCTTTGGTGAAAATGCTGGTTTTCATCTACCAGGCGAGATCTCTTAAGGCCAAATGCATCTCTAACATCCCATGGTTATTTCCTTCATTTCCCTAACACTGCTTTAAGTTTCTGAGACCACAGTACCGTGAGCTTGCTCTCCAGATTCAGCAACTGTTATGATAACTTTGTTCATGATTTGGCAAATCTTATAGCCAAGATTCCAGATGCTCTTTTAGCAGAAGTCACATCAGATTGTGCTCACTGAAGAAGCAAACTGTTTTGCAGCAATACTATGTGTTCACAGATGAAGAAAGTCAGATGTCACCTCTTAATAGACACTACATAGTCGTAAAGCAAAAATGCCCTTGGGTTCAGCTTTTAGACACATTCATTGGATACATGCTTTCTTCTGCTTTCCATGGGTCTAAAGCTTTGTCCAGCAGCAAAGTTGCTGATGAAATCGAGTGTGACACTTACTTGCTCACCTGGCAACAGCTGCTTGCTAGACTGTGGAGAAAGTTCCGGAGCAGAGCCGTGGGACATGACACCGCACTGGCAGACTGGCTGGGCCAGTCACCAGGCTGGGGCGACCAGGAGAGCACCCTGTCTGGACTCATCAGCCCTTGCATGCCTCTTTGCTCGCAGCTGGCTTGCTTGTGCAAAGAAAACCCTCCTCTCCCCATGGCAGCTTATATACCTAAAGCCAGATCCATACCCAGGATACTGACAGAAGCAATTCAAACTCTTCAGCGGGTCACAGGGGTCTTCCTCATAAAGGAAGGAAAATCTAATTTTCTTTGAGAAAAAGAAAGATACGCAGATCAAGAAACAGAGAAAATGCTAGGAAACTGATTTTGAATTTGGCTATATTTCAAAGTCTCCAGCTGATGAATCAGGAAAAAATCAAATTAAAATCAATACACCAAGAGTTGCCTATCAGCTTGTTCAAATAAAATCTGTTTCTACATTTTTATATACAGGTCAAGGAAGCAACTCTAACTGTTTGCAGAGACTACAAAGGCACTGGGCTTGCCTGTGTTTACTTTCCTTTCGAAGTTCTCATCATCTCATCTCATTGCCAAATTCTGGAAAACCAAGGTGTGAGGTCATCTCAGTGTGTAGGGCTTTATTAGTGGGATTTAAAAACTGGCCAGGATTTCACTCCTCAGATCTCCCTGCCCAATGCCGCCCTGCTTACCTTACAGAATACCCTTTCCATCATGTCATTCCCCAATTTGAAGATCTACAATGATTCTCTCTGGGAACAAGTTCAAATTCCTGTGACAAATGAACTAGACAGGGAGGTCAGAAGACAGCAGCAGACACAGCACACCCGACATCACAAAGGCACCTGCCCACGCTCGTGGAATATCTTTGGGATGTCAGGAAATAAAGGGGCCGGCCCAGGAACATGGGCCGAGTGACAGTGCTACGTTCTAATTCCCGCTCAGCTTCACCCTGAGGGGAACGGCCTTGCCCTGCAGCAGGGGGACCAAGCTGACCAAAGTTGCAGAAGAGCTGAAACTGAAAGCAGGTGCACTGGTTAAAAAAAAATAATAATCAGGATCCAGAAAGGTTTGAGGTTGTGTGTGACTGATGAGGTAAACGATATTGTCCTTGCCAGAGAGCACGCTGGATATCCACGATGGGGGGACAAGGAGGGGCCAAGACAGGGTGAGGGTGAGAAGGAAACAAAAACAATGAAAAGCCACTCAGAATAAAAGAGTTGGCTTCAGCCTGGAGAAGAGAGTCCTGTTGAACTAATATAATGAGGTCAATAAGTTTGGGGCCAACTCATGTATGTTCTGGGTATCGGAATTCAAGAAATCAAACCCAGGTGTTCTCTGCCAAAGAAATTCCCTGAGCCAGGTGGGGAGGGTGGCTGGGAATCAAGAGCCTGAACTCAGAGTTCAAGGCTAGGATAGACCAGGTGTGGAGAATGTGGGAGTCACGAGTGAACTCAAAGGAGAGGCCAGTTTAACTGGGAGGAGGCAAGGAAAGCACTTCGTGGAGAAGCAATCGGAGCATTGCAGACGGTTCACGGGGTAACCCAGGATGAACTTCTTACACACAAGCTCAACAAGATGGGGCTAAAGAGAACGGAACACCAGGTTTGTGCAAGGCATAGAGAAATCCCCTGAAACAAAGTCAGGAAAGGAGCCAACAGGAGCCAGGAGACAGCCAGGCCCCCAATCAGAAGGCTAGAGTTCTGTTCTAGGGGGAGCTGGAAAGACCCCCAAGAACTAAAAGAACATGCACTGACAGTTGGGGCTGAGCGCTGGCACAATCCTGTGCAATGCAGAAGTGTGCACGTGTATGTGCTCACTAATGCAGCGTTTCCTTCTGAGACCATAAGAACAAAGCAGGTGCCAGAACACCTGCAGGGCTTGTGTGAGACAGTGAGGCTGCAGATGCTGCAGGCTGGAGCTGCTTCCTTAGACAGAGGCTGAGTGCAACCTGTTCCTTCTGAAGGCCCGTGCCTGAGTTGTGTCTGATGGGTCCACGACCTCCACTCTTCCCCAGCCTCTTCAGGAAGCATGTTTCATCCTGGACCCTCTTCTCCGCACTCAGCATGGCGCTGTCTCTGAAACACCCATCCTGACAATGGGCCCAGAGAATTGGTGACCTCGCCTTTCTTTCTCAATCATTAGGACTTACTGATGCTTTCTGGTGCTTTCAAGGAATGCCTTTGAATGCAGAAGCTGGATAGATACACATTTATTTCCCATTAGAAAGCAAAGTAAGGGCTCTCTGTGCACATGCTTGGGGTTTGCAGCACAAAGACTGGAGAGGGACAAGAGACAGCCAAACCCTGCCTGGAAGCAAACTCCCTTCCCTGGCCCAGTCCTGAAGGGCTGAGATGTCAATGGGATCTAATTAGAACCAGCAGGGAGTCAGGTAGGGTTGGTTGCTTCCAAGTGGTATTTAATGGGACCTTCAGGATGCTGCCTTCCAGCATAATCCCTCCCCTGAGTTTCTCCCTTGGTTTCCTAGGTGACCTTTCTCTGCTCCCAAGCGCCTTCAGTAGAAATGGATTTTGACAGCTCAGAAACAGCATGTAATAAATTATAGCAAATTTGGGATTGATGGGGTTTCATCAATCTTTACTTTGTAGTTTTTTAGATTTGCCATGGCCCACGCTCAATAGCAGTTTATAGAAACAAAGACTGATGCTTCCTTGTCTATCTAGCTTTCAATCAACAGCATCCTTTTTCCTACCAAGGGGCCCAAATGATTTCATTCTTGTCTGGAAGCCTTTTAAAAAATGCATTCTTTCTCTTTGCCCACCAATGTTTATTCCTGTTACTGAAAACTGAATGGGGATTGGGCACAGTTGACTTGCTTCCTTATTAGGGATTTATGGGGTAAGGAAGAGCCCAAAGCTGACCAAATCTTAGTTCAAAAGAAAACTCAGGCTCTGCTTCACCAGCCCTTCATCCACCCAAACCCCACCACCGTCCTAAGGCAAAGCATGTTGCCACCTGCTCTGCAGAGCCGTCCCTGACATTTTCTGAATTCCTACATTTGGTATCTTTACTGTATTTGAAAATATTCATATCTAGATGCTTATAGAATTTTATTCTTGTTTTATCCCCTGTATCTCCCACCTGACTGCAAGTACCTTGAAGACAGGTAACTATGTCTTTCCTCCTTGGAAACCCCTTCGGTGACTAGCATATCGCCTTGTCACAGAGGCGCTCAATCAATCCTTATGTAAAGTATGGACATCTGTTTGCAGCTGCAGGTAGCCCACACCAGGCAAACATGGATCTTATCTGCTCCAAGGTATCAAATTCACACTGCTTTGAGGGGCGCTTGTGAGACCCTCCAGCATAAGCCCAACCCAACACCAAAGCCTCGGAGATCATCAGATGTTCAATTGTTTTTTGAGTAGCAGAATGCTTTTTCTTTTCAAACTAAATCTTATGTCAACTCCCAAAATATGAAACAGATTAGCATTATCAATTTTATAAATCTGAATGTGTAAAATTTACTTATAACTCAATTATTAGAATAGTGAAGCTTTTTTATGTACAAACAATTTTGAAACCTGGAGTTATGGATGACATTTCCAGTCTTAAGTCAATCTAACATCTAATTTATTTCTTTTGGTCTTGGTAGTACAATATGAAGATAATTAATTGACGCAGATAAGTAGGTGTCTATGGTAACCAGTTTTAAACATCTTAGGACACAAATTAAATAGATGTGGCAGGTGAAGGTTAGTTGCAGAAAATCAACTTACTCTGGCAGCACAAGTTAATTAATGCATAATTAACATATAGATGGTCATCAGTGTGATAGGGTTTGCTATAGAACACTACTGAGTTTGTTTTTACTCCAGTTTTAAAAACACTTTATGAAAAACCATATATATGTATGTAAGTATAAAATATATGTACATATAAATTATATCTCAAAATGTTAAACACAGAATTACCCCATATGTCCTGCAATTCCATTCCTAGATATAATCCAAAAGAAATGAAAGCATACCCACACAAAAATTTGAAAATGAAATGAAAGCATACCCACATAAAAAATGTGAACACGAATGTTCACAGCAGCATCTTTACAATAGCCAAGATGTGAAAACAACCCAATGTCCATCAACTGATAAGTGGGTGAATAAAATGCAGTATTATTCAGCCATAAAAAGGAATGAAGTACTGATACATGCTATAAAATAGATGAACCTTGAAAACATTTGCTAAGTAAAAGAAGCCAATCGCAAAGACCACGTAGTGTATGATTCCAATTATATGAACTGCCCAGAAGCAGCAAATCCATAGAGACAGAAAGTAGATCAGAGGTTGCCTAGGAATGGCTATGGGGAGTCAGTGGAATGGGCCACACCATTAATTTTTTGGGTGATAAAAATGTTCTAAAATTAGACAGTGGCAATGGTTGCACGACTCTGTGAATATACTAAAAGCCACTAAAAAGATGATGTGTGAATTGTATCTCAATCAAGCTGTTAAAATATTCATGTGATATATAAAACCTATGTATGTAAGAAAAATATATACTGGGGGGAAAAATATATATATATATATGTAAACTGAACCAACCATTTGTGGAACTCCTAACGCTTTTGTTGAGATCTTTAGAACTCTAGATAATACAATTTTGAAAACTGTGGATCTTGTTCCACCTTCTTTGACTAGAGCTGTGGAGGAGACTGAGAGCTTGACTGACCTGCCCAGGTCAGCACTAGACGAGAGAGCTCGGATAGGGCTCAGACTACCTCATTGCAGAGCTGGTCCCTTTCCTTTCTAATGTGAGTTTAACGGGTCTTTTGAGGGGGCTGTTTCCAGTGGCAGGTACCAGGTGAGAATAGAAGGCAGTAGACACAGGCAACCTCTCGGTAAGGCAAAACCTGCTCATCACCTTCACCAGGGCTTCATTTTCTCCACAACTCCCAGAGAGGATGGTCCACTTGGCCTCAAGAACTGCATCACCTAACACTTGCCCACTGCCCACCTGTCCATCCCCTTTCTCCCTGCATCTCCAAAAAGGAAACCTCCTATTGTACACATCATCAAAGTGTCGTTTATTTGGAGCTCTGAAACATTAATTTCCTTAACTTCTCATTTCCCTAGCCTCTAGTGTAAGACACACCTGCAAATTACTCCCTTTTTTATAAAGGCTGATATACTGTTTTCTAGGAGAGAACCCGGAAGCACCTTTGAGCATCCAAGAAGCGAGAAGAAAGACAATACACCCTCCTCAAGCTTGTCAGCATCTGGGGAGGTAGTTTAATTTTTTAACAGCTTGTTCAGAGCTCTCTGAAAATATATTATTAGTGTATCTGCTTCATCGAATACATAATTAGCAAGCAGAGTTCAGGCTGTTCAGGAAAGGTTTCTAAAGTGAATTTGCAGCATGAGAACCGTGCCTAAAACCACATGAATATTCACTTAGATGTAATGTGGATTCAACTACTGATTGGATTCTTGGGCAAAAGCCTACCCCAGAGGTCTGAACAGTCCCTTTATGCCAGGGCTTGCTTGTGATACCAAATGGTTATTGTGGAAAATAATATATTCTTAACAGCTTTGGAGGTGGAGATATGCTGTTTTCAACTGATGTTTTCAGAAAGCAATGAACTAAAATAAATGCAATCAGCAGCTATTTCATTTTCCTAAGGATGGTCAATGGTGTCATTCTTTATGGCAGGGTCCTTAAACCATGGTCCAAGGACCTCCTAGGAGTTCCATGCACCTTCAAAATTAGATGCAAAGCTTGCATGTGTATATCAATGTCCATTTCCCCCTCTTTCCTAAAAGTCTATGTGATCCCAAAATTAGAAACCACTATCAGGCAAAGGATGGTGCTACCAGGCGTAGTGGGGATACCAGGGTGGCATTCCAGATCCCATTCTATCTCTATTATGTGACTTGAAGCAAACTGTCATTGTTATCACCACATATACACAAGTATTCATAGTCCTAGATGTCAGGCATACAAAGAAGAATAAAGAAATGTGAGACTTGGTCCCTTGTTCTAGGTGGCTACTGACTTAGAATGGAGACAGTGCAAACACAGCTCTAAAAACTTTAAGACTTTGGTTAAACACTCACAGGCCAAAGCTTGGTACTCAGGCAAGCTCTGGGCCATGCCCCATTCAGCAGGGATGCAAGGCTGATTCCCTGTGGGGAAGCAGAGTTTCAGTGAGGGTGCACATGGTGGGTGGGTCCCTGGTAAGGGCTGATGGGGCCCTTGGCTCTGCCCTGAGGAACCAAGCCCAAGTGGCTAGGGTTTCAGTGGGTTATAGGAATCTTAGAAAAAAGCTGAGGAATGACCGTCAAAGCAACACCAGAGTAGAAGTGAGAGCCCTGTCTGAAAATTAGATAGATTCCTAAAATTGCAAGGAGAAATAATAACATTTTAATCTGTCAAAAGAGAAATAGAGACTAGCAAAACAGAAAGACTTTGTAAAACTTTACCAAGAAATGGAGGCATAAATAAATATAAGCAGGGATGATGAGAACAGTGTACATATTGTGGGAAGGTTCGATGCACATGAACCTTCTCCTCCACTACCTAGAACAGAGCTCACCAGAATTATAAACCATCATTCATTCATGCAACCATCATTTATTAAACACCGATGACAAAGATGAATAGTCCCTATCTTCGAGAATAATCTGGTGGGGAGGCACATTAAGAGAGAATGATATAAATGGAGAGTGCACTGGTATATATGTATGTGTGTGTGTATATGTATGTGTGTGTGTGTGTGTGTGTGTGTGTGTGTGTGTGTGTGTGTATATATATATATATATATATATATATATCCATCCATCATAAGTGTTGTGAGAACAAGAAGGAGGACCCCAGACAGCCAGAGTAGGGCCAAGGAGGAACAAATCAGGGAAGGCTTCCTGGGTGTCAGCACTGGGACAGACATGGGAGATCACCAGTCCAGGTGAGAACACATACAACCCAGGTCACGTGTTAGCAAAGCCCATGAGTCCCACAATAATGAACAACGCTACCCACTCATCTCTAAAAGGAAGAGCAAACTCTCACCTTCCCTGCAACTAACACAGATGGGAAAAGGCTCCTCAAACTGCTCCTTGCTCCCTGCTCAGTCTGAGAGATTTCTGTTCCTGGATTTTGATAGGTGTCTTTTGAAAGTGAAGCTTGTCATGCATTAGTACATGCGGGGCTCACTCTGATGCTGGGCTGTGCCCATTAAAATAGCTCTACAATTCAATGCCCCATAATCATCAACAGCCCATTTTCCCAGGTCCAGAGAAACACAGCAGTTTAGCTTCTGCTTTTAAACTAAAAAAAAGCGTAAGGGGGCATATACGGACCCAAGGCCCATCAACATGCTGCCAAGAAGCCTTGGCTATGGAACCCAGAAATACAGAGCATAAAGCTTGGAAGCTCCCCTGCCATCCAATCCTCTGGAGGCCAGAGCAGAGATGCGGAATAAAAGGGACCTACATCCTATGCATGCTTGATGTTCTTTCAAACAGCACTAAGGCTCTCAGGAAGGACCAGGCCAGATCAAGAAGCCAGCAGGCCCTAGTTACATGCTCATTTCATTTCGGGAACATTACACACCAAACACTCTGCTAAGGGCTTTATAGAAGACATCTTTGCATTTTATTCTCAAACCCCTGTAAGGTTTGTACTATTCTGACTACCTTTTCACAGATGGAGAAACTGAAGTTCCAATATGGTATGTGGCTTGCCCAAGGCCACAGAGCCAGGGCAACTTCTATACTAAAGAGTCTGAGGTGTCACTATGACAAGGAAATTCATTCTTGTCAGAGTTTGCCATCCTAAAATATGCCTTTTGAAAAAGATTATTTTAAGCTGGTTATTTTTAAGGAATGAAAGACTCAAGGAAAACCTTTGACTTTCCCCCTAACTGCCTAAAAGAATCTGGACAGAGGACCTGCTCTGGGAAGGGAGCTTTCATCATAGATACCCACGGTTTAATATGAACTAAGTGTGATAGGCAGGGAGGAACCTAGCAGGGCCCATCGGATCAAAGTCCTCTCTGTGTCCCATTGTTAAAGATGGCCCGGCAAACATTTGTTTACCAAACATTTGGTTTTCTGTCTCCACATGAATTGCCTTTTTGCCCTTTGAAGTTCCAACACCCCCTACCCCCAGCCCCTTTCTCCTTAGCTCAAGATGGCATATGAGCCTTAAGTGCCCAATGAGATTAAGGTCTCATATTATGGAACCCCCATATGTACCTACATGAAAAATTTAGTGATTTTCTCCTGTTAAACTGTCTCATGTCAATTTAATAACTAACCAGGCCAGAACTTAAAAGGAAGAAGAAAAATTATTTTTCCTTCCCCACGTTTGTATCTCACCTCTTGCAGAACTACCAGCTTACCACGTGTAGCTCTTACAGAGGAAAGAGAACTGCCCAGTGATCCCTCCATCCCACAGGGCTGGCTGCCCCAATCGGGCCATGCCAAGCCCAGGCAGGAGCCACCTGCCCCATGGTCACCTGTGACCCCACACAGGCCGCTAGCTCCAATTAAGGGAAGCCGACAGGATTTCAAAAGCATCTCAGGAGATGCCTCTACAATCACAGGCCACTTCAAAACCCACCATGTACTTATCGAAGCAACAGGATATCTGTTTCACTGTCCTTTCAAATTCTGATGAGTTCTCCAGAAGTTTGTTTCAAAAGAAGTGAAGCTCTTTCTGTTTCTGCTGTGTTTGAAAGAAAGCTGTTTTAGCTTCAAACAACTTCAAAGTTTATTTTCAAATGGAAGTTATTTTGCCAAAGAAATAAGGAAATTTTACCCAACTAGGGAGAAACGATGGGTTTAAAAATAAAATTAACTTTGGAATCTTGGATTGGGCCAGGGGAAGCTTCATTCCTGGAACTCTAAGGAGTGAAGAAATAACTATATTTTCCTGACAGACAAGGCAGTTTCTTTGTAAAATATCTGACCTTATAAATTTAATGTGTTTAATCATTAGATTAGGTCTCAGGAGACTGGAACCTACTGGAGACTGTGTATCATGGGTACCTGTAGGGGAAACCAACCCTCTGGTACAGATAGGCATGTGCACTGATCCCACTGCTTTTCTCACAATGAGGGTGGGCCGCATCAGAGGGCACCTGGAGAGAGGCGCTTCACCTGGTGGAAGGAAGCAGAGTGGCTTGGGGCTCTTATTCCAGGCTCAACAGTTGGCCCTCGCCCGGGGCACAATTTTGCTCTAAGCCCTGGTTTGGTTTCTTCCTTTGAAAACACTGCGTTTTTTTTTTTTTTTTTTTTTTTTTGATTGCGGTAAAATATACATACAACACAAAATTACCATTTTACCCATTTTTAAGTGCATAATATAGTGGCATTAATACATTGTTGTACACTATCATCCATCTCTAGAAATTCTTCATCATCCCAAACTGAAACTGTACTCTTATTAAACACTAACTCCCTATTATCCCCATCCCTCATCGCAACCACTATTCTACTGTTTCTATGAGTTTGACGACTTAGATACCTCACAGAAGTGGAATCATAGAGTATTTGTCTTTTTGTGGCTGGCCTACTTCACTTAGCATAATATCCTCAAGGTTCATCCCTGTACACAAGTCAGAATTTCTTTGCTCTTTCAGGCTGCATAGTAGTACACACCACATTTAGTCTAGACATTCGTTTATCACTGGGCATTTGGGTTGATTCTACCTTCTGGCTATTGTGAATAACACTATAATAAACATTGGGTGGGTGCGGGGGGGCGGGGGATGGACAAATATCTGTTTGAGAATTCTACTTCTGTCCTGTTTTCTCTTATTTTCTTTTACTCTAAAAGGGCAAACTGGCACCAGTTTCATCAGATACCCCAGTGATTGTCCTTGGGTGGCCCTGAGGGGCCTCATGTGTGAAAGGAGGCCGTCCAGGAGCTGTCACCCTCCATCCTGCCCACACAGCCACAGGTGTCACCTGAAGAGCTGCCAAATCAGCTCTGCAGTGTTTATGGAAATCTGCCTCTTGCTTTTAAGCATGGGAATGGACAGAAGGGCGCAAGCCCCTGCATGCTCAGTCTCCTTCCACACCCCAAACACACCCTTCCTTCCAAAGAGGCAAAGCTACCTGCTGAGCTCCCTCAGGGCACACCTTGGGCTTCAGGGCCCAGATGTGAGATGGCCCCTTCTCTCCTCCCTCTAGCCCCTCCCTGCATGCAGGGCCCCTCCTAGCCCCCTTGGCTTCCTGGGCAAGGCTCTGTTACCACAGCCCTGTACCATCCTGGTAGATGTTGTCTGGTTCCTCTCTGTAACTCAGGGCTCCCTACATCCAGGGCTGTAACTCATATTCGGTGCACAAGAAATACCCATTGAATGACTGAACAAACCAAAATAATCAGCACCCCAAAACCCCAAAACGATTAACAGTATATAAATTATAACTGACAGAATCTAACTATATGAATTCTATAAGATGGTACCACATTAGACTTTTAAAGCATATTTTGAAAGAGCTAATAAAACTGCAAAAAAGGCAGCATCTGATAAATAAAACAGACCCTGAACTTCCAAACAGCCTATGAAAACCTTGGCCTCTAGTTGGACCATCCAGAGCCTGATGATTCTCTGTGGGAGACAGTGAAGGTGGCCCAAGGGTGTGGGTCCTGGGCTCTGCTAGTTTTGTGGCCACACAAGTTTCCACCCCTGGGAGAAGAAAGATCCAGAAAGTCTCCCAAAGAAGCCTGGAAATTTTTCATTTTTTTTCTAAGTGGAAAAAAATAGACATAGAATTGAAATTACCATTAAGCAAACATAAAACTACTACGGCACAGTCCCAGGAGATTAGGGAAAATAATTTCCGCTGATAGCGATCTTGAGATTAGTTTTATCAAATGAATCAAGCACCAGGCAGTGAGTGAGTGATCTGGTTTCTATTTCCAGCTTCCCCCATCCTGGTTAAGTCATTCAGAGTTAACTTTTTGTGTTTTCCGCCATATGATGAGGGATCTCCCATCCTTTCTTCTCTGTAAGACATTCAACAGAGAAATCACACCCAACACAGAACCTTCAGGACACCTGACTTAGGATGGGTGGCGTCACCAAGAGAATGTTATGTTCCTATGAATGCAATACAAATATACCTAGTCACCAACAGTCAGACACAGAATACGATTTAATGACCAAATGTATTATTTAGTGAAAAAGGGAAACTTACAAAATGGTACATGCAATCTGATCTCTAGTAATAAAAAAGAGAGGGAGAACATATGCATAGCAAATGAAAACTGACAGAACCTAACCCACTCATGTATGCATGTCTACATCAAATGTTACCTGGTCATCTGAAGGTAGGTTTATGGGTAACCTGAATTTGTTTTTTCTAAATATTTTACACAGGTATTCCTGTTTGTTATTAAAAATTGTTTTTTAAAAAACAATGTATTCATATTATAGAGACATAAATATGTCTATGTGTACTGTTATGATATTCTAGGTAGTATTTAAGAATCAATTGGTCCCATTGTTGAAGAAAATAGGTATAAAGGCAAAAAAACAGAATAACAGGTTGATAAGAAAGCCCATTATGATTAATTTATCCAGTTGCTTGCATACACTTCACAATATCCCTAGAATTGCTTCTTTCCAGAAGACAGGAAATAATTCATTTCCCTGAAATGTGAATTTCCTCCTGAAAATTCCTTATCAAGTTTGCATTCAAACCAGCTTTCCTTTTCCCTTTATGAATCACCCCTGCCTGAAGGTTGCTTCTAGATAGGTGAGAAAACACAGCAAGATCTCGTGTGGTGTTCACCCATGTTCACTGCAGCGTTATTCACAGTAGGCCAAAAGGTGGAAAAACCCAAATGTCCATCGACAGATGAATGGAAAAACAAAATGTGGGGTACACATACAATGGAGTATTACTCAGCCTTTAAAAGAAAGGAAATTCTGACACATTCCGTACCATGGATAGACCTTAAGAACTTTATGCTAAGTGAGTTAAGCCAGTTATAAAAAGATAAATACTGTATGATTCCACTTATATGAGGCACCTAGAATAGTCAAATTCATAGAGACAGAAAATAGAATGGTGGTTTCTGGAGGCTGGAGGGAGTGGGGAATGAGGATGGGTATAGAGTTTCAGTTTTGCAAAATGAACAGTTTTAGAGAGTAACTGAAAAACAGTATGAATGTACTTAACATTACTAAACTGTACACTTAAAAATGGCTAAGATGGCAAACTTTTTTTTTCACATGTTATGTAAAAGCTCATGTGGTAGTTTGTATTCTATCTACTCAGTTTAGTTTACAGATGCACAGAGCAATTTCTGGCACCCTCAAAACTCCTTCCCCGCCCCCCCCCCCCCATCATCATGCCTATCTTTCAGTGGAGTTTAGCCTGTAGTTAAACCTAACGGGAAAATAATCTCATTCCCACTTCCATGACTGGACACTCAGGCGCGGATGCTTTAAAAAATACAGCAGAAAGTGCACAGCCCACACACAGTGGGCCCCACGCGCTGGCCTGAGCTGCTGGCTGCTGTGGGGGCCTTGGGTGGTTACGCTGTGCACTTGCTGCTGGGCTGTTGTGATGATGGACACTGGCCTGTATCAACCTAGTGGATGTGTGGGGGGTCGCTGAGGACAGGGCGGACCAGCCAAGAAAAACACCCACAGGCTGAAGGGAGACATCTTAACTTGCAAGGTGAAATTAACCATTCACTCCATATCCAAGTGATTCAATATGAAAAAGTCTTTAAAACTTCAGAGAAAGGGGTGTTTCATACTACAGAAAGCTTCAGAAACAATTCCACTTCCTGACAATGCTGCCCCTTTAAAAGAGTGTAATGGAAGACCGTCAGGGTGGTCACAGAGCCCCAAGGCAGCAGGGCATAGCAGGTAAGAACCTGACTCTGGAGCCTGACTGTTTGCATTCAAATGCCGCTCCATGGTTCTCAGTCCTGGGATCATAGATGTGCTAAATCTCTCTGTGCCTCAGTTTCCACATCTGTAAAATGGAGGATAAAAAGACCTACCTTATAGGATTGTTTTATAGATTGGATATGTTAATATTTTTAAGCTCTTGCTTTTGAATCTTGTTTATGAAAATTAATACTAACAAGCATAAATGTTTATATGGTAAAAGCATTTGGGAGACATAGTCCTTCCTGTCTGGAGTGACCTCCTCCTATGAATAACCATCCCTGTGTCCTTGTATTAAATAATCACAGTCAAGTAACTTGATGTCACTATAAATCCATGTTCACCAGCCTCAAACAGGCACTCCACGGTCTTGCTACAATTCTGTATCCACTCCCCTCCCATGCTCCCAAACTGCTGCCCTGTGCTTTCTCCCCACTCCTCCAACCCTTCCCGCAGCCCCCTTGCACCCTCTCTCAGCCACGCAGGCTTCCCTGGCAGTGGCCCGGTCCCAGTTTCACGTCCACATCCTGGCTGTGCTGTGTGTTTGCTGCTAGGTCCTCCTCTGCTCAACCTCTCAATGTGGAAGACCGTCAAGGTTTGGGCTTCTGTCATCTCTCTGTACCCCATCCCTGGGTGACTCCACCCTCCCTTGGCCTTAAACACCATCCACATGCTGATGATACGCAGATGTTTCACCAACCTGCCTTGCTTTGGAGCTTCAGGGTCCTGTACACCCAAGCACCTTCCCTAAATCTCCCTATGGCATTCTCATGGGCAGCTCAAACCTCATAAGCCAAATTCGTCCTCCTCTCTGCCCCTTCTCCCATTAAACCAGCCCCCTCTCAGTCGGTGGTACAAGAAGCCACGTCATCTTTGACCCTCCTCCACCACATGTCCACATCCAGTCCAGCACCAAGTACCATCCAGCTTATTTCTGAAATAAACCTTGAATCCTACACATGCGTGCCCACCCTAGCTGATCCTGACTCAGTTCTGGATCTAGTTACTCTCTCTTTCAAACCCACGGCTGTCTCCCATTATACTAAGAAAATGCAAACCCTTTAAGGAAGCCCATAAGACACAAACAGCTCCACCTACCTCTTGACCTCCCCTCATTCCCACCTACATACATACTCCTCAGCCACAGTGGCCTTCTTTCATTTCTTCCCCCAGACGGGCTATTTTGTGCCATGTGTCCTTTGAACACGTCCTTGTTACCTCTGCCTAGAACTCTGCCACCCACTCCTCACATGCTGGTGGCTTCTCCTCTAGCAGCCAAAGACACCTCCTACAAGAAGCCTTCCCAGATTCTACCAAGCAGAAGCGGTTCTCCCCTCCTCTATTATTCTTTTCGCAGCTCACACTCTTTTCTTCCAGGGCACTTAACACAACTTATATTCATATTTATATTCACTTATTTACTTGTCTAATTATCTGTCTCCCTGCCTAGGACTATAAGTTCCCTAATGGTGAGAATCAATGACATTTTGTTCAACCCTATTTGCCTTGCCCCTAGCAAATAGTGTATGTTCTATAAACATCTCCTGAAAGAAAGAACCTAATGAAAAACCACGCCAGGTACAGGCCTCCTTTAGCTGCCTAAGTTTCGGAAGGCCATCAGGACATTAGACAGCTGGCCATCTAAGCTAACAATATCTTTCTTGAAAAGAATGTAATATACCCATAACGATCATTAGAGGTATTATCTAGATTATAAAAACTTTCTTACGAAGGCTTTATCACAAGTATTTTTTAAAGTTTTCTTAGTATTTTACAAATGTGGTTCTTTTTTTGCTTTAAGTGAAAAAGAAAAAAGCAATTCAAAACCATATGTAAAGCATGATACCACTTAAAAAATAAGTGTACCTACATTCAAGCAGACACATACACACATTGGTCCTCAAACTCCATGACAGCAGGGTTGGTATTCATCTCATGTACCTAGCCCAGTGCCAGGTACAGAGGACAGGCACTGGGCTAGGTACATGGTATAGAGGGATGAAGGATAGAAGACAGGACCCCGCCCTTGGATAAGTGCGCCAACATGTTGGCAGTGATGGGATCACAGATGATTTTACTTGCTAGCTTTAAACTGTCACTCATTTTTAACACAACTGTAATTTAAAGACAACTTCTGAAACACAGATTCCTAAAAAGCACTGGAGTAAAGTGTTTTACAAGAAAGTATAAAGGTGTTATGTGACTGATAAAGTAACAGCGTTACAGTTTTTTTCAAAGAAAGATTTTTACCACAGTCCACAGGCCAGCTCATATTTAGAAGGGAGAGACCTCCACTGACAAGAGAGTCTTGGGATGAAGACCAGACAGGACACAGAGCCCATACAAAGTACATATGGGAACCGTTTGACAGGAATATACATGACCACCTGCCCCCCAACACCAGATTTTTGCTCTAATGATTCAGACAACGGGCCTGCTGAGGTCCCTCCAGGAAGGGCCTGCTGGGCAGACGGGCAGGCCACAAAGTATCATACCTAGCAGTACAAGGCGGCACATGGCACCTACCGCTCTAAAAATTAAGTGCTTGGCACAGCACAGGGGCGGAGAGCCTCACAAAATAAAACTGGAAGATGACTTTGCCCATGTCTTTTCTCATTTCTGAATTCAAGATTCTAGCAATCTACCCTCTACCAAAAGTTATTTGAAAATCAACACACCTTTTTGAAAGTTCTTGCTTAGAAGAATTTTATCTTATTTAGGTAATTTCAGAGTAGCCACAGATAAGGATTACCTTCAATTCTCTAGAGACACAAAAGGGTCTTAGTGCCACATGAGAGTATTTTAACTGTGTAACTTGACAATGAGTTTTAAAAAATCCAATGTTTTACCATTTTCTCTACCTAGACTTTTATCTTTTGATTAAATGGAAACAAAAACAACAACAAAAAACATAAATCCTTTTGAGGAAAACATAAAGAGCCTAGGTAACAGCAGACTAATTTTAATCAGGCTAGGAGCAACAACCTTTTGTCTGTGCATGTGTTTTAATTATTTATTTTTAAACTTAAACAGATGTCTTTTATAAGCTCACGCAGCCAGGACCATCTGACTGGAATCTATTCAGCAGTGTATCTCACACCATCACCTCAGGCGGAACAAACACAGACACAGAGAATCACTTGTTCACTAATAAAAAGTGCATACAGTAGAAAAAAACTATCTAGGGTAAATAGTCTACTTAAACTGTGTCACAAAATACTTGCTTGTAGGAAAGGTGATTTTTTCCTAAAGAAAATAGGAGTTTTCTAACAAGAGAACACTATCAAGCTTATATTTACGAATGCAACCAGGTTAGGCAAAACTTAATATTAGATAAGATGAATATGAATTTAGGTCTGCAATTTTTTTGTCAGCAAATAACAGACACCCCTCCCCACTCCCACCCCCACCGCCACAGGGCTGGAGAATTCCAAACTCTGTTTCTAGAAAGCAAACAAGAATTTCCTCCATTGCTCTCAAAGTCTGCTGTCCTATTCCTTGTTCCTAACTGAAGCATCCCATGAAAGATTACTTTTGTGCCACTCAACTGTGAGACCTAGGTCCACAGAGGGAAGAAGAAATGCAGAAAGAAAGTAACTTTACTGCCCAAGAATGGGGCTTCCAGAGTGAAGATAAAGAATCGATTTTCCCAATACTACCATATTGTAATTAGATAGATGTGGAGTTATCTCCACATCCTTTGTAATTTTCTCCTACTGGTGACATGAAAGGCATTACCAAGGAGATGGACTGGCTGCCTGAGGTCTATTTAGAAAGGTACATGTCTGATGGGTCTGGGCATGATTTCAGTTTGGAGACCCTCCACACGATGTGGTCTCCCCATCCCTGTGGGGCATGCAACTGATTTTTACTACCATCTGTACCAGATGTGAGCAAAAGGAGGGGAAGGAAAATTCTGGCAGTTTTAAGTACACTTTAGTGGCTACAAAGATAGAGGTTTTGGGGTGATCGGGGATTTGCTCTTTATATGCCTTAATTATGCTCTGCTTTATGACAGCTCATATTCTTATCTTTTATTGCTTGAATATTCACAGGTTAATATTAAAACCCAGCAGGATGCCTGGCATTCAGCAGGTGCCGCTAATATTTGCTTATCTGATTAGCTGTCCAGTCATCAAAAATGACACAGACTTGACAAAAGTCTATTCAATCTGCTGACTGCTGACAGTCAAACTCGATGAATAAAGCTTTAAAGCAGATTTTCTAGGTCTGAATCCTGTAACCCAAATGGATCGAAAGGACTGGAAATTTGCAAAATCTCCTCTTGGCTTGAGCCGCACAATTGCGACCACAGTTCACAATTTCCCTAATATTTAGAGTCATCATTGATCAATGCAACAAGCACTTCCTGAGTACCTATCATGCTCAATGACGACCGTGGCTGACACATACAGAGGGCCTACAGTGTGCTGGGCACAGATCCAAGCACTAAATATGGATTAATTCACATAAGTCTCACATTAACCTCACACTGGGTGTTAATATTATCTTTATTTTACAAATAAGGAAACAAAGAGTCAGAAAGGTTGTATTTTATTTAAAAGTTGCCTAAAAACATAGGTATGAGAGTAGCAAAGTCAGGATTTACACCTAAGTGTGGCTCCAAAATTTATGCTTTTCCATCATATTCCACTTTCTGCTGGGACTTTGAGCCACATCAGCTCTCTGGTTCTTGGTTTCCTCCTCAATAATGGGAAGACATAAAGCCAGCCCTTCCGCCCTCCAGGGTGTTACCAGGAATAAATATGAGAATGCATGGGGCAGACCTTTCTAAGACAGAAAACAGACTCCTTCCGAGACATCCTAGTCTTAGAAAGCTTCTAGCTCATAGCACACACTTAAGAAACACCTAAGTCCAGTAGTCCCCCCTTGTCTGCAGGGATATGTTCCAAGACTGCCAGTGGGTGCTAAAACTACATAGTACCAAAGCCTACATATATTATGTGGTTTTTTTTCTATATGTACATACTTTTCCACTTAACCAAAGCACTTTACAGCTTCTCTTGGCATATCCAAATTGCCAGCATCACTACTCTCACACTTGAGGGCCATAATTAAGGAAAATAAAGATTGCTTGAACACAAACACTGGGATACCGAGACAAGCGACCTGATAACCGAGACAGTGGCTACTCAGCGACTAATGGTTGGGTAGCGTACAGTGGGATGACACGAGACAGCGCGAAATTTCATCATGCTTTGCAGATCAGTGTGCAATTTAAAATCTATAAATTACTTCTAGAATTTTTTATTTAATATTTTAAGATTGCAGTTGACTGTAGGTACCTGAAACCAAGGAAAGCAAAACCATGAATAAGGCGGGACAACTGTACAGTTAATTCTTATTATTTGCAGATTTCATGACTGCAAATTGCCTACTTGCTAAAACTTACTTGCAGCTCCAAATCAGTGCTTTTAAATTCATTCACGAACATGTGTACATGCAAAAGAGAAAAAAAATTAAACAGCTGAGGCGACAAGACAAGGCTCTGCCTTGTTTCAGCTCTTATACTGCAAATAAGTGCCCTTTTTGTGGTAATTTTAGTGCCAGGTTCTTTTGCATTTTTGTGCTTTTTGTTGGTGATTTCGCTGTTTAAAATGGTCTCTAGGCAAAGTACCAAAGTGCTGCCTAATGTTGCTAAGCACAAGAAGACTGTGATGTGGCCAATAGTGAAAATACATGTGTGAGCAAAGCTTCCTTCAGGGATGAGTTACTGCTGGCTCTAAGTTCAATGTTAATGAATTAGCAATATATATTAAATAATGTACCTTTAAATGGAAACACACATAAAACAAGTTTAGTAATTGATCAGATGATGAAAATGTGACTAGAGGCTCACGAGAACCCAACCCCAAATTTCCCCTGGGGACAGTGGTTCAGTAGTACGTATCTGCAGCTAATTCAGCAATCGCGGTGACTTTATAGAATACATAACCATTGTGAGTAATGAGAATCAACTATATAAGCTAAAAATTTTAACTATAAAAGTCACTCCCTTACAGTAAAGGCAGCTAACATAGAAGGACATTTCCTCTGCCAAAGTCTACAGAGGAAATGGAGAAGTACTTGGAACACACAGTCTTGGCACTCTCTGAGTCTCCGTCCAGAGCTGAGAAGCTTTGGGCCAATATTATCCCCAGTGTGCAGGGGTGAGCACTCTCATCCTTTCATTCCAATGTACATGGAGCTCAGGAGTACATGGCAGCCTCACCCCTCCAGGACTCTGTGAGGTCCCTTCTCATCCATCTTGAAGTATATGGCCCAGCCACTGTGGGAAATACCAAGGGCCATCTGGGAGCCATGGAGCAACCTCACTTCATTCTTCTCCTGTGATCGTCCAACCACCCAGCTCTGATATTCCTTTTTCCAGGCTAAGCCTCAGAGAGTGGTTCCCACCAAAGTCTGACAGTGTGAATGTCACTTCTCAATTCCAAGATGCGGAGCCAGAACTCAGACTCAACTCTCCCGGTCATCCGAGCAATGCTCTGACAACTCAAATGGAAAAATCGGCATATATTCTTCCACAGCAGTACCTTTCAGAAGGCATTCAAGGAACACAGCAGAGGTGTCAGGCTATTTGAAACTTATTTTTTATGAGTCATTCAAATGCCAGCAAGAAAAAGGGCCTGTAGAATAAGGGAACACTGTTGAAAACCAAACCTAAGGCTCAAAACTAAAAGCCACTTCTTTAAACCATAGAGGAAAATGGGTAAACCTCCCCATGAGCCTGGGGTCCTGCCACATGGAGACCACATGAGTCCAGCTGCCCCAGACAGAAGTGCTCTTGTGTTTCTCCCCTAACCTGAGGCTGAAGGAAAGTGGAAATGAAGCTACCAGATTTGGACATAGCTACACAAGACTGAACCAGCTCCCAGGGCAAGTGGGAGATGCCAATGCTAATAAAATGTCACCTCAATTACTTTTGCCAAGGTTATAAAAAGAAACTGGAGACTTCCTCCCTTGGGCATCTTCTGTTAATTGCCATTTATAAAAGTTCTGTTTGCTAGGCCTGTAATGTGCATTATTTTCCCTTTGAAAACAAAAAGAAACTTCTAAAATATCAATCAGTATTCCAAATGGCAAAGTGATTTGTTTTCCAACTCACTCTCTCAGATCAGCTCCTGAGTCTGTCTGAAATGCAGGCATCTGGTATTAATTTGTGACAATATAAAATCAAAGCTGAACTCCCATGTAAATTTTTTTTTTTTAATTCCAGATTTCACCAGCCTGCACGTTTCTTATATTCCAGTCCTGACTTTTATTTTCCTGGCTCCAAAAGAATTAAAGTTACACATAACAAATGTTGCACCTCTTAATAAGCTCTACAGGTTAAATACTTCTAGTTCTGTAAAATAGAGCTTGCAGGGAGGGTATATCCAGATGGATGAGTGGATTGAAATATATCATTCCCATCTCTTCTCATCTCTGGGGCCTCAATTATTCACCTGTGTTTGGAGCAAACAGGGTCCAATAAAAAATCTGGTTTATTCACTCTGTATACACATAGCAGCTCCCCACTGACACATATATAGTCAAACATGGGCTGGATAGGTAAATGACACAAACATCAGCATATATTCTTAGACAGCTGAAAGTGTCAAAAAGTGCAAATATCAAGAAACACCACCTGGATCCTAAAACAGAAACTGTTTTGCTCAGGAAGGTCACAAAGCTTGTTTGGATAAAACCTTACACGTGTCAAAGGCAATATAAAGCATAGTGGCAGCAGTGGTCTCCAGGGTTAGACAGGATCCCAGCTCTACCGAGCTCTACACGACCCGGTGGGAAAAGTTAACTCCCTAGAATTCAATTCCTCACTTACACTGTGATGTCACCCCTACAAAATGTGCAGAGCACCAGCACAGCATCTGGGACACAATCATCGTATCAAATATTTATTGAGAACTAACTTTGTGCCAGGCACTGTGCTAAGTGCTTTACAAAAATCATCAGAGATAACCTTGGCAGTCATACTCTAAGGTATCTGATTGTTAAATATCATTTCCTCCGTGAGGCTCTCACGGAGATAACGGAATCTACCCAAGGTCACACTCAGGAAATGGCAGATCTGGGATGTGAAGCAATTCCTATCCCATAACGTTAGTGTTCAATAAGCGTGCCCCTGCAGTAGTGCCCCTTACCCGAGGTTTCGCTTTCCATGGTTTCAGTTACTCGCGGTCAATAGCAGTCCCAAAATGTTAAATGGTAAATTCCAGAAACAATTCACAAGCTTTAAACTGCGTGCCTCTCTGAATAGCGTGATGAAATCTCTCATCATTCCACTCTATCCCATCCAGGATGTGAATCACACTTTGTCCCGCATCTCCATGCTGTAGACACTTCCCGTCAGCTAGTCATTTAGCAGCGTCTGGGTTATCAGATCGACTTTTGCAGAATCACAGTATTTGTGTTCAAGTAACCCTATTTTACTTAATAATGGCCCCAAAGCACAAGAGTATTGATGCTGGCACTTTGGATGTGCCAAAGAGAAGCCATAATGTACTTCCTTTAAGTGAAAAGGTGAAAGTTCTTGACTTAGGAAAGGAAAAAAAAATCATATGCTGAGATTACTAAGATATATGGAGAATGAATCTTCTATTCAGAAACTTTGAAGAAGAAAAAGAAATTCATGCTAGTTTTGCTGCCACATCTCTAACTGCAAAAGTTACATCCCCGGTGTGAGATAAGTGCTTCGTTAAGATGGAAAAGGCATTAAATTTGTGCATGGAAGAGGCATGAACAGAAAATGTGTTCTGACTGATGCCAACATGTTGTGCCAGAAAAAATTGAGCCTTTACGGAGACTTCAACAAGGGATCCCCTGAAACTAGTGACCACAGTCATATAATTTTTATTACAGTATATTAAAATTGCTCTATTTTGTTATTAGTTATTGTTGTTAATCTCATACTGTGCCTAATTTATAAATTAAATTTTACCATACATATGTATGCATAGGAAAAAACATAGTGACTATCAAACTGGGTTTCAGGAATCTACTGGGGGTCTTGGAACGTATCCCCCATGGATAATGGGGGACTACTCTATTACAAAAAAACCACCAATAAAACAAGAAAAAGATGCAATTGCTGCTAGAATTTTAAGACTACATCACGCCCTTACTTTGAAGTATGAAATCATGTAGAAACTGCAGCAGACCATCACAGTTTTTCGAAGCCATTTTTTTCTCTTCTGAAGAACATATCTTCATTCTCCATATTCAAAATCACTCAGACTTCAGCACTTGGTAATCAGCTGCAAATATGTGCAAGCTAAACTTGGGATTGTTTTAAAATATCTCATGATCTCATTCAAGGATATTTTTTTTTCTTTAATAAAAAGAAATTATGTGTCTTTAACTGAAATTAAATGAATAAAATTGGACTTGAGGTATTTATTTGAAATTGATCAACATTTATCTTAAAAGGTAATGTTAGGATTTTTAGGCCAAAAAAGTTGGAAATGAACCCAAAACTTGAGATGATTTTCTTTGACCATAAATATCATTCTCCACTTTACAAGAAAAAGGAAAATGTCTATATGCACATCCTCACTCAGAAAGTTATTTATGACCCTACAGATATATCACCTCAAGCTACTTGGAGAGTAAAGGCACAAGGGTTAGAAAAAAATAAAAATAAAGACGATGAAAAGAAATAGGGTCATCTTCAGTTCTACAATTTTTCTTCTAGGTAGTATTCTTTAAACTCATAGCATTGCATTGTGCCACACCCTCCTCCATGTTACAGAGGTGGCATTGCCATCCAATCAGTTGACACACTAAAAGGGACTTGAAAGGGTCTCCCTTGATGCTTTCGTTTCCCCCACCCTCTACAGCCAATCCATCTCAAAGTCCATTCCATTGCTCCCTAAATGTTTTAGAATCTGCCCACTTCCCCCACCCCTATCACTATCGCTCTAGTCTGGCAAGTGGCCACCATCTCCTCCCTGGACCATTGCAGTACTCTCTGGTTTTCTCCCATTTGCAGCTTCCCCCATCTATCTGTTTGTTCTTCCACACCGCAGCAGCACGATCCTTTCAAACACCAGTCTCATTCTGATTCCACATGTCTGAAAACCCTTTAATGGCTCCCACCACTCTCATGATGCAGATCAAAATCCTCCATGTGGCCCTTATGTTACCTGCTCTTCTTCTCACTCTCTGCACTGTCTCCTCCAGGGCTCCCTTCTCTTTCCCACTAGAAAGTCTGCCTGGGCTGGTCCTGTGGTTTGTCCAGTTCTCCCAGCCCTTGTTCATCCTTTAGACCAGGGTTCCCAACCCCTGGGCTACAGACTGGTTGCGGTCCATGGCCTCTTAGAAACTGGGCTGCACAGCAGGAGGTGAGTGGTGGGCAAGCCAGTGAATCTTTATCTGTATCTGCAGTCGCTCCCCAGTGCTAACATCACGGCCTCAGCTCCACCTCAGACCATCAGGCCTTAGATTCTCATAGGAGCACTGGTACCTGATGCCAAAAAGACTGGGGACCACTGCGTTAGACCACATTTCAGTAATCATCGCAGAAACCAGCCTTCCTAACCACAAATGGGTCAAATCCACTATCGTGCTTACTACAGGCTCGCATAGGACCAAGGACCTCCCCTTGGTAATGTGCAGTGCAGCTGCATTCTTAACATCTGCTGGGTGTTAACAGGCTCTATGATGGTAGGAACTTCTCAAGTTACCTACAAGTTCTGTCAGTTCTATCTCCAAAACTTGCATCCTGAGTCCATCACCCCCTTGGCATCTTCACCCTAGACCAGACCACCATGTCTCTCAGCAAGAGGCCAAGCTGTCAAAGCAAGAGGCTCCCCAATGTCTCCCCACATCCATGCCACCTGTCCTCCTTTACTCCGTTCGCCACACAGTCTTCTGCAAGACTTTAAAAGGTAAGCCAGAGCACAGCGCTCTCCACCGCCACACTCTCCAAGGGCTTCCGACCACAGTTACCACACAGTAAGAACTCTCCACCATGTTCTACAAGGCTTGCTGTGCTGTGGCCCCTGCCCAATTCTGGGGCTCAGCTCCCCCCGGCCCTGAGTTCATCACACTCCCACTACCCTTTTTTTCCTTAAACAATCAAGTTTGTTCCCATCTCAGGACCCTAAAACATATGGTTCCCAATGCCTGAAACCCATGTCCAGTCTTAGGTGGGTCACTGCTTTCTCATCCTTCTCAGAAAGGCCATTCACAGAGACCACATCTACTAGACATTCACAGACCTCACCAAGTCCTTCCACAGCATTCTTCAGAACTTATTTTATGTGTCATTTTATTCAGTTGCATTTTTTCCCCTATCTCTCACATGAAGATCTGTGATGGCAGGGAACCCGTCTCTCTGGTGTCCCATTGTATCCCTAGACCTTAGCATGTGACAAAGGGCTTTCAACATATCGGTTTGGATACTTGAAGAAAACTACTAAGACTTGTGTAAAACAGAGGTAAATACAAAGTGCTTCAGGACACAAATGAGAACAGAGACACTCCAGAGAGGAGGCGGGGAAAGCTAATGTGAAAGGAATTCATTAGGCTCTGTCTAGAAGTTCACCAGGTCAACGGTGGGGACAGAAAAGGAGTGATGAACCTGATGGTGTGTGGAGCCTCACACATGAAGCATCTGGCCTCTCAGCAGAGCCCTGAATCAGAGGATTTCCACTGACTTGTCCTAGAATGAATGTCTTGAAGCAAAATTCAAATATTTCATGTACAATCAGCACTGTTTACATCTTCCAGGAGGTACAATAAAGCTTAAGACACATGAGGCTTTGTCTATAGCGGTCGTTCCCAAACTGGAATGGGCCCCAGCCAGACATACCTTGAGGGCCTGAAGAGACAGGCTGTGGGGCCCCACCCCCAGAAGGTCTGATTCAGGAAATCTGGGGTGTGGCCTGGGAAATCACTCTTTGAACAGGCTCCTAGGTGCTGCTGGTCCAGGGACCACATTCCGAGAACTGGTCTATGGCTATGCCAAAAAACTGAACAAAAACAGAATTGTTCAGCAGAGTTTAGGTTTCCCACCCGCCCCTGAATTCCACAGCGCCTCAGCCACCTCCAGACGCCCCCATTCAGGCTCTTCTGTCTATTGGGACTTCTGTCCAATCCTGTTAGCCAGGGGAAGGAAGGCTGCTAGTCTATGTGGGCAGGGACCTTGATCCCGACTCTAACTCTGAGGTGCATTTCCCAGGGCTGCCGTAACAAATCTCTACAAACTTGGGAGATTTGCAAAACAGCAATTTACTCTCTCAGAGTTCAGGAGGCTAGAAGTCTGAAGTCAAGGTGACAGTAGGGTTGGTTCCTTCTAGGGGAGGGTCTTTCCTTGCTTCTTCCCGATGCTGGTGCTTGCCAGCAATCCTTGGCATTCCTTGGCTTGTAGACAGTTCATTCCAATCTCCATTTTCGTCTTCACATGGTGTTCTCTCTGTCTCTGTGGGTTCACCGTGGCCTTCTTATGAGGACAAAGGTCCGTAGATTTAGGGCCCACCCTACTCCAGTATGACTTTGACTTAACCAATTACATCTGCACAGACCCAATTTCAAAATAAGGTCACATTTTGAGGTTCCAGGTCGACGTGAATTTTGGAGGGCACTATTCAACCCAGTACACACAAGAGCAGCAGAGGTGGATGACCCAAAGGACTTCAAGGACTACAGCAGTGGTGCCACTAAGGATGTGCCCCAAATCTGTGCAGTTACCAAGCACCACAAGCGATCAGAGGCCCCTGAGCTGCCTTTGCATTCAGGCCCCCACCCTTCTCTGGGATTCCCACATCAGCTTCTTTGCTAATCTTCCTCCCTTGGAGAGATATTTACAAGCATCCATAAACCCAGTGAAACTCTTTCTAAAAGTCTATATGTATAAAAATAGACTGAACCCCATAGAACAGAAAATTTTGAATGTGCACAAGTTCATCTTTCTGAAACAACTGGGATGCTCAGTAGCACACACTCCCTCCTCCACTGACCCAGCCTCCAGCTTTCAAAAACCCAATTCTGCTCACACCTGTCCCTGCTCAAAAGCCACCCTTTGAAATAAAACTCACCTCCATAATAGAGTACTCAATGTGCCATGCCATCATGCTGACCTACAGGCCCAGGTCAGGAGCTATCTCTAGGATGACTGCCCACTGGCCCCTGCAGGAATGGGGGACCCTGAACACTCTCTCTTCCTGGAAGCCCAAATGCCTTGGGCTGTAATTCTCTTCTGGAAGTTGGGAGCTGGCCCCAGTGATCTCTGAACAACCAAGCCACTTGATTGTCACACCAAGATATATGAACAACCTGGCACATAGGGGGCGGATTGCTGCTGACCCAATGCCAAGTGGGCTCCACTGGGAGCCTTGGACAAAGACAAACTCTGTCAAACTAGGAGTTCAAAGAGAGGAAATGGGGGCTAGATGCAGAGGAATATGTGAACAAGGAGGGGAAGCAGGGGCTGGGAGGAGGGAAGGAGAAGCCACGGGGGTCCCGCAGGAGCCTTCATACTCTGGGGGTATCCTGCTTTAAAAAGGAGGACAAGTGGGCAGCACAAAGATCATGGAACGAGGGTCACGGCTTCTGCAAAGAGAGTGAGCCAAGGCACATCTTCTAGAATTGTCCTTGGAGATACATCCCCCTCCCCTCGCATGTGTCCCAACAGGGCTGCAAAGTTTGACAAGCAGGGCAGCGTCCTCCGTGTGCCTAGGTGTGGGCCAGATCCGCTGTCACTCTTAACCTCCTCACTCTGCTGCTCTAAGCATGCGATGACGAACACGTCAATTCACCCCTTCTTGCTTCCCGGTCCCCAAGACTTTTATTTTGGCAATGGAAACTGTCAAGACTTCAGTGTAAATAGGGAAGAAATGCAGCACCTGATGGAGGGGGTATTGTTTTCCTTTACTGCTCTAATTCTACTTTACTATGTAAAATTAAAACAATAAAGCAAATTATCTGTTTAGTGTACTATAGCATTAGCTCCACCAAAGCAAACAGCTCCACTCCCAGTGATCTCAGCAGACCTTGTGAAGTCTCTCAACTGCTTCTTCACAGTGTAGGATGCAGGACAATCGTGAATGGAATTAACAGGTACAATTTTACTGATCCACTGCCAAGGCCCAAGCCTCTGCTAGCAGCTTCCTGTTCCATTCTTTAATGTTGCAACACCCTAAAAGGGCAGGAATTATTTTCCCCATTCTACAGATGAGGATGCTGAGGCTCAGACAGGTTAAATGAATTTCCCAAAAGTTGCCGCTAAGTGACAGAAGTTGACCCCAAAGCTGGTCTTTTTACTCTTGAATGTTCACCCAATTTGCCGAGGAGAGGCAGGAACACCTGAAAAGAGGAACTGACACCAATCTATGATTTGGAGAGAGCTGTCGTTATCAGGAAAATTTTCCACAACTCGGGCCCCAAACCAGGGTTCTGCTGGCCTACCCTAGAGGTCATCACATGAAGATCAGCATCCTAGCTTGACAAGAAGGTGCTGATAGCCAAAACTACAGCACAATATTTCTTTGTACTTTAACATTCTGATCTTGATTGACTCTAGCCCATAGGTCTGAAATGGATGGGGCCCTAGCATTTTTGTTCTCTTGAGGTTAACTAATAAACAAGTGGAAGATTTGGGGCAGGAAGGAGAATAAAATTTTACAGTAATAGAGTTGTTTTCTTAAGTGATACAGCTATAGTATTTTGTTTTAAAACTTTCAAACTGAAGTAACAAATGAACTAATAAAACAGGACAAAAACTCATAGATACAGACAACAGAATGTAAGGAGGTGGAGGAAGGGAGAAATGGATAAAGGGAGTCAAACATATGGTAATGGATGGAAACTAGACCTTCGAGGGTGAGCATACAGATGTCAAATTATAACATACACCTAAATTTATATAATGTTATTAACTAATACTACATCAATTAAAAAAATAATTTAAAAAAACTTGACTTAGAATTAGAAAACATGTTTCAAAATTCCATTTCTGCCATATATGGAGTACTTAACCTGGAGGAGTCACTTAGTTCTTCATGGTCTTGACTTTCTAATCTATAAAACAGCTGTCACATTGCCTTTTTGAAATGGCTTGATAAAAAAGCACTTTGCAAATTGTAAAGCCGCAAACAAGTAGAACTCTATTATCAGATGGTTGTTTTGTGATGGATAAATTAAACCCTTTAATTACCCATACAACTATCTTGGACATTTATAATCTCATCTTCCTTCTTCACTATTCTTTCTCCAAAAACAACTTAACTCAACAAAACATAATACTTCATCAAGAAGTATCTTTCAACATCAGATCAACCATTTACCCCGAACATGCCAACTCTTGTTGTTAAGAAAAAAACTAGACTTTGCCTCTCCTCCAGTCCCTCACATTTTCCCCCTCCCTTCCTTCTTAAGATGATCAAAGTAGAGATTTTGCTTTATAAATCACTAGGTCAATGAGAAAAGTGCTTTAAAATAAAAATCAATGAGCTAGGCACATAGAAATCTAGCATTCTTGAATATTTCATTAGTCTCTTCTTGAATGGTTTATTATCTATTTACCATGGAATTTAACTTAGATTTAAGCACACCTGCATTTAAATCAGGGAAAAGGGTGAGCTGTTCCATGCACACATTATTACAATATTCCAAGTCCTAAACTTCTAGCATTTGCATGTTCTGTTTTATATGCTTTTGTCTTTGTGACTGAATGTATAGCAATAAACCCCATTAATGATAAGCCTGTTAAATATAAACTAGTGTGCAGTCATCCAAAATGTTAACACAAATAAAAAGGAGAAAAAAAATTAAGAAACTCTGATCAACTGAATGTTCTTGGAGGCTTTTAAAAACCAAACAAAAATAAAAATGTATTACACAGTTTGTAAAGAAGAGTAAGGGCTAATGAGTTAATGATTCCTATATGTAATACTAAGAAGTCTGTTTGAGCCCCACAGTGTCTATGAAAAGTATGGTCTTTAAACTGCATATAAAATGAAACTTGAGGGGGTCAAATTTTTTTTCAGGTGGAAAAATCAGTGATGGCGACCCCTGGAGAAATTCACAAAATTATGTTAAGTAACAGATTCTTATAAAAACATCTAGTTTTCAACACTCTTGCTCTGATGGTGACATTTTACACAGCCCCCAAAGGTAAGAATGGAACAGAAAGATATGCGGTGTGCCCTTGGTACACATGCTGATAAACCAGATCTCTGGGGCGGGAGTGAGGGGGGTGAGGGAAACCTCAGCTTGTAAAGCTGATTCTTGTGGTATAAATACTTCCACCATGACTGATTTCAGGTCACCAACAAGCTCACAGACTCCTACTGGGTTTAGCAGAAACTCAGCTTAGAAGCCAGAGAATCTGGGTTTAACTTCTAGCTCTAGATTCCAGTTACGAGGCCTTGGGCATAGGCAAGTCTCCTTAACCCCTCCGATCCTTGATCTTCAAAGCTCTAAAATGGGTATAATCCCCAGGAGAGCAGTGGGGTGTGGCTGCAGTGATGGATGGTGGATGGCCATGGCTGCTTCACATGAAAGACAAGGAATTTAAAACTGAGAGGACTAGATTTGGGTTTCAGTTGGGGGAGGTGTTGGCAGGTCCAAACAGAAGCCAGGAGCTTCCAGAAGGCAAGGTTAGTGAGAGTGAGCCAGAAGGGACCAGGGAACCAGTGCTTGTCTCTGGGCTACAGAGCACTGGATAGAGGCAGGGCTCAAATACTTTTTCTGTAAGGAGCTAGAGAATGAATAGTTAAGGTGTTTCAGGACATGTGGTCTCTGCCACAACTATTCAGTTCTGTGTGAAGCACAAGGGCAGCCAAAGACAATACAGAAATAAATGGGTGGGGCTGTTTTCCCAGAAAATGTTATTTATAAACAGCCAGTGGGCAAATTTCCCCATCACCATAGTCTGCAGACCCCTGGGCTAGGGGAAAGGGTGATTCTGAGAAGAAAGGAAGAGTCCAAACAAAGGAAACTCACCTAGGAAGGGGGTGTTATTATTATTCCCATTTCATGGATGAGAACCTGGTCAAGAAGTAATTACAGAACCAGAACCACAACACAGTTCCTGGGGTACAGGCTCATGCTCCTATTCCACTACAATATAAACAACGAAAGGCATGTAAGCACCCGATGCCTGCGAGGCACCAAAGGTGAACAGGAAATAAGGTACAGCTGAAAAGAGAGGAAGCAGGCCAGGGGCTAGGCAGGACTGAGAACTGCAGTCACAAGAAGCTATCTGCCCTGGATTGTGCTTTGGGCCTTGACACACACAGGTCCCTCCCTGAATGACAGAAAAGCAGAAACCAAAAAACAGAAACCACAGGTTGGTGAGTAGTGCCCTTAGAGGTCATTTAAGCCACCTTCTGCCCAGTTTAGCTGAAGCCAGTTTGATAAGCATTTATGAGCCTGACTCACAAACCAGAGCACAGGGAGTGAAGCGGGTAAGGACACAGACTCTGGTGCCAGAATGGCAAGGTTTGAACCCAGCTCCCACAGACAGGCTGAGGGATCCTGAGCAAGTCACTTAACCAAGCTGTGCTTCAGAATGGGGGTGATGAAGCAGTGCCGTCTGAGGATTATTATAAATGTGAACTCCCTTAATGACCGTAAAGTACGTAGAATAATGCTTGGGACATGTTGCTTAGACAAAAATACTGTCTTGAGGCACTGAGCCAGGTCCCACAGGGAAGAGCATGAGTGTCCCTGCCCTGGTGAGGGCTCAAACAAGGGGCTCACCCTTGACCAAGCACTTACCACTGGAATAAACGGCCTGTTTATGTACATCTCCCAACACAGCCAGGGACCATGTCTGTATCTCCCATGACTAGAACAATAGCCCCCT
Source organism: Rousettus aegyptiacus (assembly GCF_014176215.1). NCBI lineage: Eukaryota > Metazoa > Chordata > Mammalia > Chiroptera > Pteropodidae > Rousettus > Rousettus aegyptiacus. The sequence goes on along the minus strand of NW_023416287.1, from coordinate 57,342,458 downwards.
CACAATTGATATTCAATGTGTTTAATATTTGTTGAATAAATGATACAAGGCATTAGGTACCAATACTAGAATCCCCTCCACAACATACCTGACAGAAAACAAACACCTAGGTCACCTTCTGCCCACTCTGGGACCTTGGATTCCTGCCCTCCTCATTGCTAGGGCCTGAGATCAATGTCTACAAAAGTATTCTGTAAACCTGAAGGCCCTTTAGCAGCAGAAGTTACTACAGATCACTTCTGAGATGTGGGTGGTGGTGGCTGGGGACAGAGCTCCTCACAGGACAGTCACTTCCAGCTTGGATGGCCTCTTAAAGTTGTCAGTCCCAATGACACCTCCACTGCCATAAGGAGCACAGCAGGTGTTTTTTATTCTCCCTTACCACAGAAGGAAACCCGTTCACTCATTCATTAGTGCATATCCTGCCAACTGAAGCCACATGGAACAAACTTAACAATGGGTCTGCATCTGATTCTAAGGTTAGGTTACCCAAACATCCCCAAGCCGAACACGCCCCAGCCTCCGCAGCAGGCAGCAGCACTAATAGGCTCAGAACACTCAACCTGGAAAAATAACAGCGTTCATCTGTCTCAACTATTTTACTCCATAAGGAAACTGAGGCAGGGGTGAGGTAACCTATCCAGGGTTATCAGCCATGGCATGGGGAGACCCAGAATCCAGCGTTTCCAAGTACATTTCTGATCCATATCACGTCACCTCACCTGGCCCCACAGACCTTTCTTTCCCAGCGTATTCCAAAGGCCACCTGCCCTTGGCCTTCTCCCTACATAAAAACTCTCCTGATGGAAAATGGTCCAGGCGAGCAAAGCTTCCAGGGACAGCATTGTGGACACAGTGAGGAGCCATGCTGCAGCTTCCCCCTGCCCTTCCTGGAGGGTAAAAGGTCACACTTGAACTCACTGCCCTCTCTGGGCACCTGCAGCAACAAGCAGACTTCCGACTGACTTCCCCTTCTGAGTTCACCCACACTGTTTTGGGCTTTGTGACTGCGAGGAAGAGGGCTATTGGCCTGAGCCCCTGGCAAGGCAGCCTCCTCACAGCCTTGGGGTGCACCTGTCCAAACCAGAGCCTGGCCCTGCCTGGAACTGCAACTTTGGCTTCCACAATTCACGTTGCTGTAAAGATGGCTCTATAGTAACTTGGGTTTGCTTACTGCTAAGGAGTTCAAAGCCCTTTACGGACTTCTGAAATCCAGGTGGGTTAGGTGGCTTACAGCTAGAGCACACAGGGTGGTGAATTGCCTGAAGTCACAAAGCAAGGTGGTGACAGAGTTAGGAAAAAATGTCTAATTCCCCCTTCTTACTCTGGTTGTCAATACCCTAGTTGGCTTATATTTTTCTTTCCAGTAAAGACCAAGACTACAGTGGCAGTAAGAGTCCAGGTTTTACCCCAAGAAAGGAAATACAGAGGGAAGGGTAGTTAGAAGTTCCAAGTCTGCAAAGCAATGGAAGTGTGAAGCAAATCTGAGCTCTGTCCCAATGGTGAGTGACCTTGAGCAGGTTACCTAACATCTCTGAGCCTCAGTTTCTTTGACCTTACAATAGAAACAATCAAAGTCACGCTAAAGTCTGCTTCCTCGAAGTGCAGTCTATTCACATCCTGTAGAACTAGTTAGAAATGCAAAAGTGAGGCCCCTTCCAGACCTGCAGGATTAGAATCTGCTTTTTATGGAGATCCCCAGGTGATTCTAAACACCTTTCTATTTGAGAAGTGCAGATAAGTATTAAGTATGTATTATTACACCTCTACACATAGCCCTTTATAATAAATGTTAAGTGCAATTACAGCACTTGAAAGATCCCAAAACATAGGCCAAGGCTCTCATGAGGAAAGAGACTTAGAAAAGCTGATTAACTTGCCCTGGGTCACACAGGATTCGAACCCAAGACTTGGGGTTCTTCTATACCACATGACCTCCTTCAATTTAAGGTCTAACTCTCCACAAGCACAATACTGACTCAGGTGTTCTAAGAAGCAAAACCTTCATGATATTTTTAAATAATACCCTAGTTACCATGCACCTCTCTGGTCAGTAGCCTAGACTAGTCCTTCTGGGTGGCTGTCTGCCATTCTGAAGCTCTAGAAAGTGGGGTAACCCAGGACTGCTGCCAGCTGCTGCCTGAGATGTAATTTTTAAAGTGAAAGGAAACCTTAAAACACGCCTTATAAATTTACACTCCCTTTCACCCATTAACACCTTCCTCACGCAGTGCTCCAGTCCAAGCAGAGAAACAGGACAGGGTGTCAAGCTAGAAGGCAACTTTTTTAGTTCCCTGGTCTGTTGCCTAGCCTGAGAACAAATCCCAGCGTGCTGGCTTCCCAGGGCTGGGGTGCCTGCTCTGAGGCCCTTGGTCCTCATTCTGAGACATGACAATGGAGACTGGCAAGCAACAAAGCTGGGGGCCCCAAACGAAGATGCAAAACAAGGTTTGTGAAAGAATCACACGTGAGGTGGCTGTGAGGATTAAACATGATGTTAAATATCCAGCCCAGAGCATCATGCCTGGGCACAGAAATTTTCCTCATTTCAAAGTTTAGAAGTCAAAACAATAATTATGATTGGTTTTTACAAGAGTCCAGATGGAAATAACGAAAAAGAAAGGTTACAAAATTTGAAACAGGGTAATTCTGATTTTTATATACCTGTGACAAGCCTGATATATGAAATCTCAAGTTCATAAAAAAAAAAGATTTCAGATACATGATGGTAATGCTTTTCAAACTTTCATTCATATATGAATCATCTGTGATCCTGTTAAAATGCAGATTAGGACTCAAGTAATCTAGAGTAGAGCCTGAGAGTTTGCATTTCTAAGAGCTACAGTGAAGCTGAAGAGCCAAGAGCCCAAGCTTTTGAGCAGCAAGGTCCTATGGAATTCCTTAAATAACAAGAAACAAATCCAAGGAAAGCATAATTTTATTTAAAAACAACATGCCAGGAGAACGTCCATGAAGGGGTACATGGAACCACCCAGGCTGGCAAGGTTTCTTCAAGGGAGGCACACCAGGAAAGCAAATGGCATTCTTTGGGCTGGCCTTGGGCTTTCTTCAAATGAGTCTGTACTCTACACAACATGCTTTGTCTAGGCAAGTGAAAGTACTCTTTAGTGATCATAAAAGCGGCATGCCTCTGACAAAATTCTTAAAAGCAGTGGAGTACAGGGAACAAAACATCCTAAGATATTTCAAGTTCATTGCCACTCCAACAGCTGGTGGCCAGACTAGCTCTTCAAGGCCTTTCTTAAATCAAGGTTTACCCATTTACCTCTTCTCTGTACATCAAATTTAATGCTGTTTCTGTGGACAGCTGTAATTTTTTTTTAAAATGCCTATCAAGTTGCCCATTATGGAAAATGCCAAACTAGTAAGATGAATGTGATTGTCAGGTAAGAAAGCACCTTATATTGACTAACTCATCTTAATGTGTATGTTGTGGGGAGAGATCAATAAAGCATCTAAGGGCTTCATACTGAGAGGATCGGAGATTAAATCCTGGCTATTCTTTGGATCAGAAATATTAATACAGAAGATCCTCCATATCCCTTTAAATAAGATTCTTGGACACAAAGTGTAAGGTAATCTGACCGCCAGCTGCTCTTAAGCCCAGGAACACATCTATCTACCTAGGCTCAGGTCAGTCTTGCACACTTACAGTAATGTGTATGTTTATTACAATTTCTGGCATGACCCTCTGGACTCGCTGTGCTTATGTTCAAGCTATAGACACGAGCCCGTGAGTGATGTCAAGCAGTAATACTAAGCTGCCCAGAAACTGCTGAGTGCGCACCACTCACCCAGAAAGGAAGGGATTTCCCTCCCATGCACTCACCCACTAATGAGATGTGTGCTCTGTCAAGAAATGCCAGAGCCAGACTGTCACCTGTGTTCAGCCTTGCTAACTGATCCATATAATCACAAGGCTGCTTCCCCCATTCCACACCCCTGCACTATGTCACTATGCTACATACTAAGCAGGGTCATGATTTCACCCACTTGGGAAGGAGACTCAGCAAACTTCTGGATGAGCCCAGCTTGTTCTTTCCTAATTGTCCCTGGGGGGAGGAAGTTAAGTTTTCCAATAGGCCATGTTCTTGCTTAGGACAGAACAAGCCTGAGCTTTCAGATGAGCATTACAGGAGAGAGGGTGGAAGCTAAAATACTCTCCCTTCTCATCTTGAGGCCTGCAAAATGTTAGCAAGGTCCCATTCCGGAAGGGGAAACTGAGGCTGCAGGAGGTTGAATAGACTGAATGGAGGTTGAGTCAATGCTGTAACTGCACAGGACTTCTTAACGCATAAGGGAAGGTGAATACTCCTCACCAGAGTAGGACCAGAGTAGGGGTAGGGAATGCAGACCTGTTCCCTGAGCTCTACCCCTACTCTGGTCCTCTTCCAATCTCCAGTCCCACCGCCTGACACTGATCTGACTTCCAACAGTACCTTGAACATATGGCGACAAGCTCCAGCTATTTCCTGAACAATAAGCAAATGTCCAATACTTCATATTTTTGCTAAGATACCTAATTAATACCTGCTGACAACCTAAGCTACTAAGTGTAACCGCTTTTAATGAACTCTAGCAAACATCTTAGAATGAAAAAAAGAATCCCCAAGCCCTCATTCCCTCCTGCCCTCCGCCCCCAATGTCCGATTCAAGGGAATGTAAGGACTTTATATGCTTTTAGGAAAGTAAAAGGAAAACGCCAAGTTTTTCTGAGACACAGGAATACTTGAACGCCGGAAGTAATTTCTTACGAGGGATTCACCGCGTGTCTGCGACAAGTTCAGGTTCACATGCGCGACTGAGCCGCGCGCGGCCAGGACCCACTGCTCGACTCTGCGCGGCGCCAAGTCTCGCCTGGCGTGGGGAGAGCGCGTCTCCGGGTCCGGGCTGGATTTCTGGAGGTTCAAGATCTCCTCCTTGCTATGCGAGAGTGTGGTGCGGCTTTTTAATGAGCTCCCCCAACTCCTAATTCCGGACCCACCGCATGACCGCGGTGCTTCTGCTCTGCGAGTGCCGGGCTGTGCACAAGCGTGTGAACAAACACTCCCTAAGGACTCTCCCTCTTTCGCGTGCCCGCGTAGTTTGGAATACGGGCCAGAAGCCCAGAGATCCCTCAGGGTGCGGGAAGGTGGAAGCAATCCGTGTTCCCGCAGCAAAGAGCCGGCCAGGAGGGACGTGGGGTCAGGCGCGCATCGCGTCCGGGATACTCACCGGGACCTCTGTAGCTGCTCGAAGGCGCTAGTGCTGCCCCCCTGGCCCGGCTGCTCCAGGGAGCAGTAGTTCTGCGAGGTCTGCCTGGAGAAGGCGATGGGCAGGATTCCCTGAGTGAACGAGTTGAGGCGGCCCCGACTGCCGCTCCCACTCCCGGGAGTCCCGGAGCCCAGGAAGGCGGCCGCCGGCACCTGCACGCTGGTAAAGGCATCGTCCTCCTCCAACTCCTCCTGCCCGTCGGGTAGCTGGAGCTGAGCGCAGGCGGCAAGAGGTGCCGGCCGGGGTGATTGAAACAGCTCCCCCGACGCCCGGCCCGCGCCCAGGGGGCTCGCGAACCCCCGGGCCGCCCCGAGGCGGGGAACAGGCACGTGGCCGCCGGGGGCGAGGGGCGGCAGCGGGGAGGATGGCGGGAGGCAGGGACCCGATCCCGCTGCCAACGCCGCCGCTGCAGTGCCCGCCGCGGCGAGCGCGTTGCAACCGCCCCGCTCGGCGGCGGCGAGCAAGCTGAGCCGAGTCCTCGAGCCGCAGGCGCTGCCCGCGCCGGGCTTGGCCGCTGCGCTCTCCTCGCTGCGTCCCCACTCCTCCTCCTGCAGCGGCGGCCGTCCGTCCAGCGAGATGTTGGTGAGGAAGGAGAGAGCAGCCTGGCGGCGCCGCGGGTCCATACGCGGCTTCCTGGGGGGCTCCGGCGGCGGCGGCTGGGCCGGCGTGGCGGCCGCAGGCGGCGGCGGCTGCTGCAGTCCGCTGGTGCCCACGGCGTCGGTGCCGGTGCCGCTGCCGCTGCCGCTGCCGCTGCAGGCGGCCGTGCTGGGGGTGGCGGCAGCCGCCGCCATTGTGTACGTCTGCGGCGATATTTCCGCGATGCCCCGACAAGCGAGCGGCGCCCGAGTGCTAAGCGGCGGGCGCGAGCGCCGGCGACCCGGGCTGGGCAGGGCGCGGGGCGCGGGCGGCGTGCGCGGCGGCCCGGCCCCCCTGCGGGCGGGCCATGCTCGCCCCTCGGTGCTCAGGGGCGGGGGGTGGGGGGAGGACCCGCCGCCGCGGCCCACGCGCTCGGCTGGCTTCCCTGCTGGCTCGCTGGCTGACTAGCTGACTGTCTGTCTGTCTGCCGGCTGCGCCTGGTCGTTGGGTCCCCGGCCCTCCCGGCCCCCTCGTTCCGGGTCGCCAGCCCGGGTGTCCGTATTTATAGGTGCGCGCGCCCCGCGCTCGCGCTCCGGAGCGCTCTTTGCAATAACACAGTATCACGTGTGGGGAATGAAACCTGGGAGGAAAACAAAGCCGCAGGCGGCGGCCGCAGAGGCAGACGGCCGAAGGCGAGGGGCTGGAGGAGGAAGAGGAGGAAGGGAAAGCCGAGCGGGTGGCGAGTCGGGGGATCCGGCCCGCGGTCCTGGTAGTCCGAGCTTCCTGCGGGCAGAGTTAGTGGCTCCCGCGGCGCGCTGTAGCCATGGGCGGGAGGGAGCCTGTTTCCCCCGCGCGCTCAGACTGGAAATTGAGGGTGCGAGCAGAATCCCTCGAGTCAGGGCGTGAAGATGTGGTCCCAGAAGAGTTGTGGGTCTGCAGGACAGTTATTTGGAGCAACGCGTAGATTTAGCCCTCGTGTTTGTTAACTAGACCTTTGCACTGCAGTTGGGCCCGAGAAATAAGTCCTTATTAATAGTTATGAGGGTAGGTCAAAAGCCCCTTACATGAACTGTCGCACGTTAAAGCTCTCGCTAACCACTGAGGTTCTGTCTCATTTATTCTCAGGCTGAGGATGCAGCCTCTGAGATAAATGTACTCCCCGGGGTTCTTAAGACCCCAGATGTGTGAACATCTTCCGTGTGGCCAGACTAATTTACACATCCCCATTTGATGGTGGTGCTGTCGTTTTCTCATCTCTTTCTTAGCAAAGACCAACATAAATTTTTACTTTGGTCCTGAAATGTACTGTTTTCTCTGAAGACTGAGGTGGGCTGAGATGGCCTCACACCTCTTTTCCCTTTTCCCTTGAAAATTTTTGTAGGTTATGATCTCTTTTCCTCCTATATAAACTGAGACAAGTTGATTTCTGTCATTCATTTGACACCCTGCCATGTCTTCTGTAAAGATAGGCTCCTGCCTAGAGCTGCAGCTCTGGATCTGGGAAGAATAGCTGAATGCTGTACCCTAGCCCCACCCCCAGGGAAGATAGGAGGAGGGACCCGCGCAGGGTTGGGGGGCAGGAGCCATCCGAAAATGTATGCTGCTTTCCCTATGCAGTTTGCGTGCATAGGGAAATGCAATAAGGAACCATCGTCACACTAGGTTAAGCTCTGCGGCATCTAAGAAACCTCGGTAGAGGTGTCTGAAGGAGAAGCAATGTGTTTAAGATCAACGGATTAATTTAATTAAAGGTTTAAATTTAGCCCTGAAGCTAATGGGTAACTCTACATTGAAATTCCACTCCATTTCAAGTTCAGGAGAGTAAATCGAGTAATGGAGAGCAAATACACCCTGTCCAGAGATGTGCAGCCAACCTAGAGAATGAGATATGGGGGAGTTTCAGGTTACCTTTGCTTAGGACAAATATGGCACACGGTCCTTTACATGAACAATTTTTATAATTTATTTTATGCCATATTTAGGCCTTTTGAAAAAGTGTAGCCCATTGTCTATTTATAGCCGCCTTTCAGTAGCTAAGTGAAAGCTTGGTGACCAGCTCTGTGAAATTTCATTAGGATTTTAATTAATTTTATTTAACTAACTACCTAGAAACTTCCAAGCTGCCTTATTACAATTAACTTATTTTCCATTACTACGGGCCTGGTTGTGCTATCAGGCAGTGTCGAATGAAAGACACGAACTCTGCATATGTAAAAGAAAACACCAGTTTTTAAATTACAAGAGTGATATATGTTAATTGAAGAACATTTAAAAGTAAGATAAGCAAAAAAAGTAGATAAAGCATCACTAACAATTTCATCTCTTGTAACTGTTAAAATTTTGATTTTTCTCAGTGTATTTTTAAACAAATGTAAAAGCAACCTGTGTCTTGTGATTTCTTTTTGCTTGTGTTGTGATCCTCTTTTCCTTTAGAATATTCTTCTATAAGATCTTTTGAATGACAGCAGTGTTCAATTGATGGAGAGACTATAATTATTAAATTTGTGCCCTAAATTGAACATTTAGGTTGCTGTTATGAAAGTAGTGATGACATCCCTTGTTTCTCTAAATCTTGCTACCATTCAACATTATTTTCTTAGGTCAAATAGATACTAGGGCAAGCAGCGTATAATGTTTCTAAGGCTTTCTATCTAAAAAAAAGTGTTTCAGTCTGCTTCCTTATCCTCTTGCCAGCACTGGGTATCAAAATTTTTTCATCAATATTCATGTATTTGTGCATTTGCTATAACTTTTTGCATATTTTTAAATGCAAAATATGCAAACTAATTTAAAATATTTATTAAAGTATCAAACAAGAATCAATGTCTATTTAACTTCCAAACTGTTCCTGTGATCCTCTTTTGTGAAGATTAGAGATATGTTACTGTCCACCTACTGTGTGCCAGCCACAGACTATTTCTATAACCACCCTGCAAAGAGAGGAAGGGTGTTATCATCAATATTTTGCAGACAAGGCTCAGAAAAATTAAAGAATTTGCCCAAATTAACCTAACTCTTAAAGGGCCAGATTACAAACCTTATTTCAGACAATGCATGTTCTTGCGCCCTCTGCTGGTGAGGATGTTTTATGAAGGGGCCCAATTCCAGATTTAATTTTGTGTTTATACTTGAGAGTCAACCATAATGGAAACAAGCTTTGGAGGAAGAGAATCTGGGTGTCAAAAGCAAGTCTTTTAACCTCTCAAAGCCAATTTCCTCTGTGGGTTATTTTGAGGGACTTCTATGGGCACAGCGCCACCTTGCTACAAAAGTTATAAAAAGAAGCGTGGCCTTTAGCCCTGTGCCCTTGATAGTGAAAATAGTGGAAAACAAAAGCTCAGGTCACATTTAAATAAAAATGCAAGGCAGACTCCTGATAAATTAAGCAATCTGGCGGGACTGTCAATGTTATCAAAACATGAAAAAGGAGCTTTTTACTTGAGGTGAGGCCTGAGCGGGAGGCCTCAGGCAAGAGCCAGTATTTAAGCTGACCTGGGAGATAAAGATGGAAATGAGGGGAACACTTCCAGAAGAGGAAGTTCTCCAAATTACTGGTAGATTGCAAGCATAGAGGACTAGATCTTAAAATGTAATTTTTAATCAGTCAAGTCCCCCCTCCCCATTCACTTGCATATTGCCCCTTCCAAGTACCCATTCTGAAAACTTTTTTGTATGCATGAACTATTTTAATTGACATATATGGGGGCCAATTTAAAAAAGAAAGAAAAAGAATCTGCAAGTAATGATTGACCCTTAAAAGAAATTACTAGACCATGAAGTCTGAAAATTAGCTCAGGGATGACAGTGGCTATCACTTATAACAGAAAACATCTGGTATAGTGGAAAACAAGAGGTTCTGATGCCAGCTTAGGCTCTTACAAGCTCGTAAGCTTTGGAGACTCCAGATTGGCCCTCGTTGCATGCACAGGCTTCCAGATGAAGGCTCCGCTAGACTCTGCACAAATAGGCAGGCGTAGGCTCTGTGTATCCCAGTATAAAAGCATTATTTTATGGTGTTTGTGTTCGTTCAGGTCATTCTCACATTAGAGTGGGGTGGATGTGACCAGATTCTGGGGAAATATCACCACTTTGCCTGCCACTGGGAACTTCAGCTGGACTAACTGTTGGACCATGATAACCTTTACTGATGTATGGGCAAATTACATGAAAATATAGCTCACAGAAAGTGAAATGCAAATGCTCAGCAATTGTTTGAAAGAGAAATAGGAGTGGTGGGCACTCTTAGACTGCTGATGGAGTAAAGATTGAAACCTTTCTGGCAAATCCTTTGGCAATAAGTATCAAGAGTCTTAAAAAGTTCTTTGGTATTAGACTGGCCAGATTAAATTTTGGCCCCACTCATGGCTCTGAGTGTGCTGAGCGTGTTACTCTGTCTATACGTGCTTCAGTTTTGTCATTTGTGAAATGGAAGTGATAATCTACGTTACAGAATAGTTATGAGTCTTCAGTGCAGTAAACAGTGCAGTGAATGCTTGGCGTGTGATAAGCATTCAAGAATATAGTTACTATAATAATCCTAAAGGATTATTAAGAAACAAGGTCAAAGATTAATGCACAAAAATATTCATTGCTGCATTGTTTAAAATAAAGAAAACTTGAAAAAAAAATCCTAAATGTGGAACAATGGAAAACTAAGTAAATTATGTTTTACTCAAACAAATGGATATTGTGCTTCTATTTTTTAAAAAATTTTCTTTACCAAGCTTTCTTAATGACATGAAAAATGTTTTTGGAAACAATGCTAACCAAGTAAGGCAGAACATAAACTAGATTGGTCAAAATATCTCAACGTTGTAAAAAAATGAATGGAATTGTTTTAAGGTTAAAATCACTGGCTGGTAGGATTATGGTGATCTCTAATTGCTTCATTTTGCTCACCTAAGTAGAAATAAGTGTGTGGTCATTATAGAAACTGCTTCCCAAATAACAATTTAAAAAATATTTCTGAATGCATGAAAATAAATCTTAGAAGAAAATATGTCCAAACATTAAATGGTGGAAATATTGAGGGGCTTCTTTTCAATTTCTTTAGGGATATTAGGAGGCAACTAGTTTTCTTTGCTACCGATGGTAGGACGTGGTTAGACAGAAAAGAAAATGCCTGTTGGTGAGGGGATTGAGTGCAAAGGAAAGTGCAAAGACAGGGATAAGAAAGGAACGGACTTTTGGGAAGTGGCTGGCCATGAATAAACCTGCCAGAACAGCTGGATTAAAAAGGATTATAATGGTGAACAATGGGAGATAAAGTTGAAAAACAGTATAGAATGCCAAATCATGAAGGCCTTGAATCTCAAACAAGGAATTTGAACCTACAGGTACTGGAGAGCCACAGATCATTTTTAAACAAAAAGTGATGTGTGTTGGAAGCCAAACTGAAGGAGCGTTAATTTGGTAAATAGGAATATGCACAAGAGGTTGAAGAGAGAGTCTAAAGAAGTAGAGAGGATTTTTAATCATTCTTTCATTTCTGTATTTATTAATTCAATATGCATTAAGCCTGCTCTATGCTATGCTCTCTGCTAGGCACTTACAGGAAGACAGAGTTTCAGGCTGCAGAGTTATCAGCCTGCTGAGAAAATTGAAGAAAGAGAGCAAAAGGAATAAAGATGGGTTCCCTTTTATGTGGAAGCCCTGAAATGGTCATCTCTACCTACATAGTTTGAATTCTTACCATAGCCCTGCTATCTTATCCTATCTGACAGAGAACGAGACAAAGCCTTAACAAAGTTAAGCATGATGATTGCCTCTGCTCACACACCTGATCCCTGGATAGTTCCCTCTGTAATCTTAGGATAGAGGTTTAAGTCAGCAGGGAATGGCCTAATTCTAGAGGTCAGAGAAGCCCCACAGAGGTGATATTTGAACTTGGACTTTAGTTCACATTGAAATAGGGTATTTCAGGCCATGCAAAGGCAGGGGGACAATAACCTTAGGACTCTATTACAACAATTCAGGCCTGAGGCAATAAAACTTGGAATTGGCAGTGAGAATGGAAAAGAAAGGTCAAGTATCAGAGGCACTGAAGAGAAACTGGCTTCCAGATTTCCAGCCTGGGGGGCGGGGTGGGGCAGCTGTAATTTCTGAAAAAACCAACAGTACCCTAGGAAGAGGAGAACAAATGAGAGGGTAAAGCGCTGGCTGAATTTTGGCATGAGTTCCTGTTCTACACCATCACACAGAGACCCAATGTGAAAAGGCTAAAAAGATCTCATTTTTCTAAATCACAACTTCACTCATCTTTATCAGATTAAAAGAGGAGTAGGCTTTGAGTCTATACTGGCACGATCCTTCAATTTGGTGACAGATGGCCTCACACAGTGGACGACTGAGGACACGGGCCATAATCGCACATTCCATTTGCCCTTTGAGACAATTCAGAGGCAAAACAGCATTCTGCCCCCCTTTTGTGATACACCCACAGCAGGCTTTGGAAAAAAAAATCCAGGGTCAGACCCATTTCAATCACTGAAGGACCCCTTTGACTGCTGGTGATGGAGACCCAAGTCAAAGCAGCTTAAGGAGAATTTATTTTAAGCATACAGGAGTGTCTCAAGAAACACAGAATTGGGAATACAGAGGAAGCCCAGCACACAGAGAATTGTGAATATAAACACTTGGGGACTCGCCTTTTCTTGGCCCTTAGCCTTCTCTAGTGCCCGAGTCACGTTCTATATCCCTTGCCTCTACAGATTAGGTTCCTCTGCTTCTCTGGTCCATGGGGCAAGAAATGTGCCTCTGACAGATCCCCATCTTTATAACTCACAGGGACTGGCCCCTCTAGGTTTCCATTTTAAAGTTACAAGGAAAGACTGTGATTGGCCAACCTTGTTTGGAGCAGGCCCTGGATCAGTCAGCTTGGCTAGGTCTCAACTAACAGGTGTTCACTCCTGGAAGCAGATGATGGGGTGTGTGGGATGGGCACTACTCAAAAGAAGGGAAATGCATGACAAATAAAACAATAGGGGGTCTACCCTGGTGGGGCACCTTCTTAACTTCTCTAGGCCTATTTTTCTCACTGGGGAAATGGAGGTATATGACCTACCTTGGAAGTTATTGCGAAGATTAAAGAGGATAAAAAGATGGTGATACACAGACTTTCCGCCAAATGTTCCCGAAGATAGAAGAGAATAGACTTAACAGCATGAAGGATCTGTTGATGAAACTTGAGGCAGGACATTTCTTTGAGGCCTTCTTTTTAGCTTAAAAATGTATGAGCTATGGGAATTCGGCATTTGGTAAAACTGACATTTCAAATCAGTAAAGGAAAGATACATTTCTCAGTCAATGATATTGAGACAACGGGGTTACCAGTCAGAAAGCAGATCCTTCACAGTTTACACCAAATTAAATTCCTGATAGAAGAAAAAATTAAATGCAAAAAATGAAACCGTGGAAGTACTTAGGAAATGTGCGGTAACTTAGCAAAAAGACTCAAAACACGTACCCACGGTTTGTTTTATTCAGAGCTGCAACTCTAGCACCTACAGCAGTGCTTGGCAGAGTCAGAGCTTAGTAAATTTTTGGTGAAACGAATTCATAAAAGAATATTTTTAAATCACCTCAGATAGGGGTGAAGCCTTTTTAAGTATGCCACAAGACCCAGAAGACTTAAAGCCAAAGGTAAATTCAGCTATTGAAAAAAATTACAAATTACTGTATGGGGGTAAGGGGGCCAAACTAAATCAAAAGACAATCTACTGAAGGGCAGTATTTGTGATTCATATCACAAAAGGTACCTTTCTTTGATATTTAAAGAAATTCAAAACATTAAGGAAAAAGCCGACAATCAGTAGAAAAACAGGCAAATGATATGAAGAAACAGTTCCCAGAATAAGAAATACAAATGAATCTTGAACAGTAAAAAAAAAAAAAAAAAAAAAGATACTCAACTTCCTTCCTAGATAAGAAAAGCAAATAAAAACTCTAATGATATACAAGTTTTCACCTATCAGATTGGCCAAAGTCAGAAAGGTTGAGAATGCATTATCTATTGTGTATTGGCTAACGGACGAGGAAACAGACACTCTAATGTAGTAGTCGAGAGACTGGAAGATCTCTCCAGAGTGCGGTTGGATCATCCAATGTACCTGTGGCCTACTTCTAGGAATTTGTCCTACCTATATACTACCATGTGTACAAATGAAGAAAATTTCGAGTTATATTTGATGTAGTGTTGTTTGTAATAGGAAAGTATTGGAAATAACCTTCATGAGGCTGGTTAGCAAACTAGCACATCCATGCAATGAAATATTTATTGTTCGGCTATTAAAAGAATGAAAGAACTCTTTATGAATGTACAATGAAAAGAGCTCCAAAATGTAGTGTTTATCTGAGAAAAGCAAGCTGCAGAGTAGTGTGTAGTTTATGCTATTATTTGTACTAAAACAAAAACCAAACACACACAACTCACATTAATAGGTATTTATTTATACTTCGTATAGATGATCTCTTGGACAGTTCCTAAGAATCTGAGAATAGCAGTTGCCTCCTGGGAGTGAAGTTGGGTGACTGGAAACAGATATAAATTTTCATTCTAAACTCTTTTAGACCTTTTGAGTTTTGTTTCAAAACACGTATTACCTTTTCAAATAATAAATTAAATTAGGAAAAATGTGTAGTCAATATATCCACATTTTGATATAAAAATAATATTTAAATTACTTACCTTACACTAATTGACTTTCCTTCCCAAATCTACAGTGAAATTAACATTCTAGAAAGACGTGACACATTTATCCTGGGACTTTATCTTTTGGCCACACCAGCAAGTATCCCATTTCTGAAGAGAATAGAACTTTGCAGTGTTTGCACATCAAATAACTGCCCCGCAAATGTGAGTTCCTGTCTCTGTGGGAAAGGAACTGTTCCTGGGAATGGGGGGGAGGGGATAGGTGGTGGTGGTAGGGGGGGGGGACCCTGCTCTGTTGGCAAGGTCAGGAGGCTGATGAATGTATTATGCTCTAAGCAGAGCTTTGAGGGGTATTATCCCATGAAATCCAAGGTTTCATCATCCCAGGAAATCCATGTTGTTTAAACTGGACCAGTGCCTGGCACATAGTAGGCACTCATAAAAATATGTTTCTGGAATGAATGAACATACAAGAGTTGAGGGATCTCACCTGAGAGAGTGATAAATATTATTCAGAAGCTTTGGAGAAGTCCCATAAATCGGTGGCATTTAAGCTGGGGCTTAAAGAAGGAACTACTCATCTAGAAGACAAGGGGGATAGAGTGGGCATTTCAGCAGAGAGGATGGCTTATCTTTGGCCACGAGAGTGAAGGGAAAGGAGCCTGGGAAAGCCACTGATGCCAGCTCTCAGAGCTCCTATCTGCCCTGCTTGGAGCAGCAATAAAGAGAGGCCAGTTACGTCAGGGGGCATCGCTTGTGATGGTGGTTACCTGATGAAGTTGATTTATAAAAGTCCAGAAGCTGACAGGCAGTAAAGAGACCAACCAGGTCACATTCACTTGAACCCAGAAGAGGCTTTGAGAAAGGAGAACCTCAGGGATGGGGTTGGGTGGCTGCGGGGGGTGGGGGGGTGGGGGGGGTGGGGAGGGTTGGAGGATGAGGGGTGGTTGAGTCCAGGGGAGACCAATGTTGAGCTGGTGGGCAGAGCTGTGCTCTTAGCCTATCAGATCCAATGATAACGTCCCCCATGTTATCACCAAGTGAGAGCCACAATCCATATCCAGAATCCAAAAGTCTTTAACGATCCAAAGTTGTTTTCTTTTTTTTAAGTTTACCAGCAACACCCATTTGTCAACAAAACCTGCCCTAAGCAGACCTGAAGCTACAGAGAGACTATGTATCTGATTCTCTGTGTCTATTTATATGTTTTGCTGTAGAAATATCAGCGTTTTTGATTATAGGATACTGTTCCAGACACTACTGATGCATTATATAATATATTTTATGTGCATCATACTACTTTTCTAAAATCTAGAAAATTCTTAATTCTGAAACATATCTGGCCCCTAAGAGTTTTGGATATAGAGTTGTGGTTTAATATAATTGACCAACACATGTGATGTTTAGTAATACAATGCCCTAAGTGTAAAATAAAGAAGATATAAAAGAATAGACATGTCTAATAATCTAATGTATATTTCAATATGTAAAGGCTGGGGCAAGAGAACACTGGAAGACCTAAGGAATGAGTTAGTTGGATGCTTGCCCCTAATCGCAGGTGCTCCTGAATGTGGCAATTCAAATGCAGCTGATAAAGTTGTGTATACTTATTTTGCAACTCAAATATTAAGAGTGACATTTCCATGATTTTCCAAATTGATAAACAACTCTAGGTAAAGTTCCAAATATTAAAAAAAACCACAGTGTCCCTCAATGTAATCAATAGTTGCATTCCTAAAAAATCCAGTGCATATAAAAACCATGTAAAATTACTTGTGTGCATTTGTAAAATATGATTTAGATTTTAGGCTCAAATAATTGTAACGAGGCTTTTCACTTACAAGATACATTCTAATGAGATATTTGAAAGTGATTTGGGATGCAGGACAATTCTTTGTTGTGGGCAACTGCCTCACACATGGCAGGGTACCTCACACCCCTGACCTCACATGTTAAATATTAGCCGTGCCCCCAATCAAACCATTATGACAACCAGAAATACCCCTCACATTTCCACAAAGCCCCTTGGGTGGTAACATCAGGAGGGAACACTGCTCATTCCCAACCCCACTGGGAACCACTGAGTGGAAGAAACTGACAATGGCTGGCCGATGAGCCCATGGAGTCCCAGGTCAGGCTCTGGTCTCTCTGGGGAAACCCAGTCAAGTTCGACTATAAAGGACCTTGTTTTTCCTGGAACCTAAGCTTCAGGGGAACAGACTGGATTGGACACTTAAGATCTTCCTCAGGGGTGCCAGCTTGGAGCTGCGGCGCTCCCATTGGCCAACCTGCTGGAGTTTTTGGCCTCAGGCACCTGTCTTCCTTGCCAGCAAGGTGGCGCCTTCTTGAATGGGCTGATGGGCCACGTGGTACTCGGCTGATCAGAAGTTTGGGGTGTGTCAGACAGCCTGTGTGCTCTCCTTTGAGTCACTCTTTCAAGTCTCAATATATCTTAGCGGTTAAGAGGTAAACATAGCAGCAATATTCACAATAGACAAAAGGTGGAGGCAATCGAAGTGTCCATCCATGGCTGAATGGATGAAAAAAATGTGATGTATAAATACAATGGAAGATTATTCAGACTTAAAAGGAAAAACTGTGACATGTGCTACCATGTAGATGAACCTTGAGGACATTACGCTAAGTTCAATAATCCAGTCACAAAAGGACAAATACCGTATGATTCTACTAACTAGAGCAGTCAAATTCAGAGAGACCTAAAGTGAAATGGTGTCTGCCAGGGGTTGGTGGGGGAAAAGAAGGAATGGGGAATTGTTTTTTAATGGGTACAGAGTTTCACACTTGCAAGATGAAAAGAGTTCTAGAGATGGATGATGGTGATGCTGTACAATACTGTGAATGCACTTAATGCCACTGAACTATACATTTTAAATGGTTAAGATAGTAAATTTTATGTTATGTGTATTTCACCATAGGTAAAAGTTAGAAAATAAATTAAAAGCTAAGGCTCTGATGGAAAAGTTACTGAGCAAAGGCTCATTGCCTGACGTACATAGAAGCCAATACCATGACATGGTTTTTTCAGAAAAGAAAAAAATTTTATTGCAAGGTCAACCCGCAAGGAGACAGGAGGTAAGGCTCACATCTGTCTCCCCCATCCAGGGATCAGGGCAAGATTTAAGGGGTTGCAGCACTGGATCTTACTGAACAATGGACCGACCCTTCGTTTCTGAAAGGGTCCTGGTGTTCAGGTTGCTTTAGGTTCCAATGCGGAGGGAGCAGTTAAGGGTTCACCCGTGTTACTCATAACTGGTGTATCCAAGTTTTAAACTTTGGTTCCGGGTCTTGTTAGAAATAGGTTAGGGCCAATTGGAGCTGGTCCGTGGTTACAGAAAGACTAGTAATCAAGTTCTGGCTTGGCCATTTACCAGGAAGTGGTGGGTCTTGGCTAAGTTGACCTCTCTGAGTCTCAGTTTTCCCATCTGTGAAACAGGGATGATGATTGTACTCTTCTTGTGTGAGAATTACTGGGTTCCCTGGAGATTGTATGTATAAACCATGGGGCACAGTACCAGCCCAGCACAAAGCCAGTACTCAGTAAGTGTAGTTATTGTCATTCATGCAGGTTTTACATATTCTCAGCTCATGAAAGCAATCTTTTCTCCTCAGACATTCCCACAGAAGCATTTGGGGCATTTAGCTTAAGACCAAGGTTAAAAGGACGCTGACAAAAACGATTGTGGACTCACGGTGCTACGTGCATAAGCTTCCTGGGTCTTCCTGCCTGTGGGTCAGCCTCCTCCCCACTCACAGTGAACAGTCCTTGAGGGCTGTCCAAGCAACTTAGCTGTATCTAGAGAAATACCCCCAGAGGGACACTTCTTAAGTGTAAAACCTCCACTATTTCCATTTAGATTCATAGGGAGAGTTAATAATTGTTGACAGCAATAAAAGTTCATTTTCTTTCATTTTGATTCAACAATAATTTGATTGGAAAATGCTTCCTGGAGCAGTAATTAATGACAGCTGGAGTTGCTAATGCTGGAGGTATAGCCAAAGGCGCTTAACCCAGCTGGCCAGTCATTAGCTACCAGGAAATGTTAGACCTAGAGGGTATTCACTGCTGGTACAAACTCTGAAATTAGTGGGAAGAAAAAGAGGGAGGAAAAATCTAAGCAATTTATTTTTATGCATTGAAAAAAAGTTTACAAATGGAGCATTATGTTGCCACGGACACCATTTCTGGCTCTGGGCAGCTCTGGGCTGTCCTCCATGGCTGCATCCAGCCCCACAAAAATTAGACATGGTTTTCAGCAGGGCAGCTGTGCCTCGCAAGTACCTATAATGAATATCTGCAGTTCCAGGCTCCCACAGAAATCCTCAAGCCTTCATTTGTCACCGTAATTTCCTTGGGAAGTGTTTCTAATTACACATTTCTTGCTGCCTGCTCCAGGTCAATTCTTCTTGCATACAATATATGAATTGCATAAAACCACAAAACAGTGAGGGGATCCTAGAGTGGTCCAAATTGCTATGTATTAACGTAGTAGTTATGTATTACTGAATGTAATAGGGTATCATTTGCATGAGCAAAAACAACATTAAAGGAACAGCAAGTGCCTTTTTCGTGTGGAGGTCAGAATCCATTTCAGCAAGACAGCTACATAATTAGAGAATTTTCAACTCTAACACTCAGGATTATTTAACCATTGTAGTAGAGTCTTTGTGGAGAGGGACTTAATTTTTTTGAATTTTCTCCTGGGACCTGCCATTTCGGGAACTTCTGGCAGTTTAGTTTCCTGGAAGTGAAAACAATTACCTTTGGACTCTCTTAGTTTAGAAAATTCTACAAGACTATAAGGCAACGTTCACTAGTTATTTTCAGAGAAAACTGAAGTGAGTTAAATTTAAATCCAGATGCTACTATTTGGATGTTAAGTTTCTTTTGTTTGTTTGTTTTTTGTTTGTTTGTTTGTTTTTCATTTGTTTGAGTTGAGTAAAGGCAAAATAGTTTTCTAAGAGCATGAACTGGAGCAACCCCCCAACACAGCAGGGGTCTACGTCCAACCCCTCCCCACTCCTCCTTGTGTTATGGAAAACTGAGCACCTGCAGGACTGAGGGTACTGGCTATCTGATCATCTTGGTTTGCCCGAGTAGCTGTGCCCAGTGGAGCACCCAGGCAGTCTCCACCTGGGGAGGGTTGGTTCTGGTCTCTGCTTGCATCAGGAAGTGGCAGCCACCGCAAGAAATGGCCTTTGCTCCATGATTTCTTCTGCTTTTCCTCCTCCCGATCTCTATTGGGTGCCCAGGGCTCAGTCCAAGATGACTTCTCTCTCTGTGCACTTGCTTCTTAAGTGATCTCATCCAATTATACAGCTCTAAATAAACATCACCTGTAGCAGATTATATTTTCCAGAATTGAGTACAACAGTATTTCCATTCTACATGCTCTTCTACAATGTGATCTCCACATTTCTATCAAGAGAAGAGGTCTAGGTCCATCACCACCTCTCCCCTCTTGCCATCCTTGAGTCTAGGCTGGCTGTTACTCTCATGTAGCCCATAGAAGGAGCTAGAAATAATGCTGCATGACTTCCAATGCAGCTTCAGCCTTATTTATTGGCACTCTCACTTTGGGAGCCCTGAGCTGCCATGTAAGTAGTCCAACTACCATGCCGTAAGGAAGCCCAAGTCACCTGGAAAAGCTACTATCTGTATTCCAGTTGACACCTTCTGCTAAGGTCCAGTGAATAACCAGCTTCACCTGCCAGATTTGTGAGTAAAGATGCTTCCAGATGATTCCAGCCCCATCTATCATGTTGCCTTCAGCCCTTGAATCTTCCAAGCTGAAGCCCCACAAATTGTGAAGTAGAGACTAAATATTCCTGCTGTTCCCTGCCCTGAATTCCTAACTCACAGATTGATGGGCAAATGAAATAACTTTTAAGCTAACTTTTAGAATCCTTTCTTACACAACAGTAGTATATGAAACATGATCTATATGCCAATGACCCCCAAGCTTATATCTCCAGCTTAGGCCTCTCTCTGAGCTCTAGTCTATTGAATGTCTAACAGGAGTTTCATAGAATGTGCTCCAGATCAAACTATTGACGTACACTGCCCTGAAAAGTGGCTCTTCCCTCAGGAGTCCTTATCTCAATAAACGACATCATCACTTAATACCCAATTGCTCAGGCTAAATATCTAGACATCCTCGGTAACTCACATCATGAAGCTCAACTCCTTGTTCCTGTTGGCCAGGAATCTGCCTGGGGCTGTTGATGAAAACACTCACATTCAGCCTGTCCATGTGGTCTAAACTTCCTCACAATATGGTGGCTCGGTTTAGAAAGCAAGCATCCCAAGAGAGAGAAAGAGGTTGAGCTAGGAGTGCCTTTTAGGACTTAGCTTTGGATGTCATTCAGTAACACTTCTGCCACATTTTATTGGTTTAAGCAGTTACAAGATCCACTCAGGGGATATAGACTTCACTTCTCAATGAAGTCTGTTAATGTCACATTCTAAAAAGAGCATAGGAGACGGGATACAATCTGCCACACCATCCAAGAAGATTTAACTACATAAGAAAGAAAATTGTACACAAAAATACCACAAGCATAATATGAATATAAAAGACATAAAGAATTGTAACTTCTTTCCCTAAGCCCCTCACTGAGCCCATCTTCTGGGCACTGTGGGTTGATTATAAGCGTATTTGGCTGGTTACATCTTTTTTTGTAGTACTACAGGGAGAAATTGGGTCGAATGTAACTTTCTCTTCTCTTTGAGAGCAGGAAGAAGAGAATGCTCTCTCCTTCATTGTCACCTGTAAGGCTCGTTTCAGATGCCACTTTCTCCAGGCTTTCCCTGATCTACACTGCATGAGCACTGAGAGTTTTTACCCTTCTCACAAGGTACTTAAACTTTCTCTCCTACATTACAGTTATTCACCTGTTTCATTTAAATATTACTTCTCTTTAATTCCCCAGAATGAATTGAACTATAAGTTTCTCAAGGGGCAGGGATTTTTTTAAATTTGTCATTCTTCCCTTTTTGCCATGGTCTGCGCACTCTTCACATGTGTTAAGTGTTCAATACAAGCTGGTGGAATTCACAAAGAAGCAGTTGTGTATCAGTGCCTAGCTCATCTATAGTTAATAATCCTGGAACATAGGAGGTGCTCAATTAAAACATGTTGTTAATGAATGGATTGCAATTTACTAAATACAGGACACTTAGAGGGGAAGTAAAGTTAAGAGTTGATCTTGGCTCTTAGTTATTGTTTATACCTTGCGCAATGACAGAAGAGCTGTCACAAGGCAGTACGTGACTGTGATTTATTGATAAAAGTCTGTGGCACTTAGAGAAAGCTTTTCTAAGCCTATGAAGCCAAAGTCAGAAAACATAAAACAGATTGAATGTTTTGACTGCATACAAATGAAACACTCCTGTACAACAAAACACATCATAAATACAATTAAGGCAACTGGCAAGTGAGGAAGAATTTGTCAGTATATTAACAAAGGGTTACTATCCTTGGTATTTGAAGAGGTCTTCTTTATCACTAAGAAGATGACAAATATTCAAAAGAAAATCAGGGAAAGGCTATAAATAACCAAAAGAAAAATATAAATAGTTGTTAAATAGATGAAGAAGACCTTCATTCTCATTAGCAATCATAGAAATTCTTAGTAAAACCACACTGAGATAACATTTTTAAAAAAATCAAATTGGCAAAGTATTTTTGTTCAGATAATATGCACTGCTGGCAAGACTAGAGAGACTGAAAATTGATGTTTAAAGTTGCATGTCCAAACCTTTAAAACGGACATGCTCTGTGACCCAGCATTTCAACATCCCCAAATTTATGCCAAAGAATGTATTGCTGAGGTTTACCAAGGTCTATCCACAAAGATGCCCCTGGAGTTCTCATCTGAATAGCAGAGCATTGGGTTAATGTCCGGCAACTGGGACTTGATTGAATAAATCACAGCACTACCCTTAATACAACATTAAATAACCATTTTGAATGCTGATATGAAATCCCATTTAATGAAGTGGAAACATATTCATGTTATGTAGTTCATTATTTTAAATTAGTATATCAAGCCAATGTAGTGTCATTTAATTTTTTATTATATCTGTGTGTATATATACTTAATAAACATAAATGTTCATAGAAAACTAGAAAGATTTATGCCTAAAGTTTTAAGATCCTGTGATTTTGTTTTTCTCATTCCTTTTTTATGTTTTTAAACTTTGTACACTAATTTACAATCGTTTCTATTCAGGGGAAAAAAATACCATTATTTCTATTAAGTAGTGTGGAAGTTAGCCCTGAAATATACATGAGAACGCCAGTTCTAGCTGTTTCCTTTGAAAATATCTCTAGGGCCCATGGGCATGCACTTACAGCAGCCCATTCTCTTCTGAGGATAGAGTGGGGCTGGGAGAAATTTTGGTGACTGTTTGTACTAGCAGCTTCTCCTGCAGTCAGTCTTCAAGGCTGTGGGAATAGGTAGGTGTTTTGTGTTCTGTGGAACTGGTGAATGTACGTCAGGTTTCCTGGTCAGGTGAAAAGGTCTGTGAGTGGAAACCTTCGTTAATCTAAATGCCACTCCAATTCCATCCGGAGCGTTTCAGTTTCACGGACAATTGCTGCAGTTAGTTTGCTTTATTTCCTCCCAACAGAAAAAAAGAGATGCTGTAATTAGCCCTGTGCACCGAACATGAGGGTTAGGTATAATATTCTGCAGCAAAGTGAAAATAAGATGGATGTGAGAACTTTGATTGTAAGAGAGAAACAAAGTTTACTTATTTTCTCCTTTATCTAGCTCTCAGTTTTATGAGAATACACAAAAATCACACAAAGAAATCTGATGGGAATAGTCTCTAAAATGAAAAAAATAACGTAAACCAATGGTTCAGCCATCATGAATTCCTCAGACTCTATTTCCAAATATAATTCCTACATAAAACTACCCCCATTTCACTTCGAGGGACCTCTAAAATAAGTGAATATTATAGGACAGAAAAAAGGAAGAAGTTGTAAAAACATGTGTGTTCAGATGCTTGCATCAAATGTTAAAACCCATCAGTTCACGATGTAAAATACCACCTGCCTATAAGTATAAACAAACACATTTCCTTTGACTCCAGGTATTTTTTTCCCATTTTGTTATCTGTTAGTATCAAAAGATTAGGAAATGTCTTAAAATGCATGAATGGTTTCTGACTTTTTATGAGTTTTTTTTTTTTTTTAATTCAGGAAGCTTTGAACAACATAAATGAGCTCTGTACAGATGCTTCTATAAAGTTTAGGGGTCATCTCAGGGGTTCCCAGAGGTTAGTTGGCTCCATCACACTTCCTGGGACCCAAGACCCTGACAATGAAGCCAAAGAGGCTATAATTCTCTCTCGACCTTCTTCAGCTTGAAATCTGAAAGTGCCATGGAAAACAATAAATCAATGACACATCTGATTGGTGTCTTCCCTGTGCCAGTAGCCTCTCCCACTAAGGGCCGGTTAAGGTGGTGCGTTAGAGTCTGTGAGCCGCTAGAATTTATAGCTGGGGGCGGGGGGGGGTTGGGGACAGAACCAAGGAGGGAACATTTATTTAATAGGCTTCTGGGTGTTCGTGTTCTTATTTCACTCTTGGACGAGCTGGTGAAGTAAATGGTGTTTATCAACCTATTTGATAACATTATTTCTTATTTAACTAAATTATCTCTAAAAATGCTAAAGGGCAATTTAATAACCACACGAAGCCCCCCAACTCTCTCTAAATATAGCTCATATGTCCTCTCGTGAATCTCTCCTCCCAAATTTCCCCCAGCCTGCCTTATTCTAGCACTTCTCTCTGTCTCCTTTCCCTCATTTTTTTCAATGACTTTTTTCTTCTTCCTGTAGCAACGCTCTATTCTTTCCTGTGTAAAGTAAATCTGGCTACCTTGGCCTTTCTCATTTTCCTCCCTTACCCCATACAAAAGGATCCAGGAACTACAAGGACAGGCAGAATTCTTTTTATTGGATGTGATAACTCCAAATATTAGATACAGGTCACTCACTCGACAGGTAAGAGACTCAAGACTTAGAGAGGGTATGTAACTTACCCAAAGCCAGACAAGTAACAGAACCAGTCTTTCAACTTCCTCATTCCAAAGCTTGGGCTGTTTTCAAAGTACAGAGGAGGTCTTCAGGGAGGGCTCTGGGTGGATGAGGAACAGAATTAAGTCATGTTTACCGACAGCCACATCCTCTCAAGTGCATGAGTGTTGGATCTGCTTTCATGCCCTGTGGTGTGTGTCTCAGGAGAATCATCAACACATGGTGGAAAAAAGCATTCTAGTTCTTAGAGGCCAGTATCTGCACAACACTGGAAATGGGGGCAGGAATTCACACTGTTTTCCTGGGAATGGTGCCCCCTAGAGTTGTGCAAGGCCTCAGCCCTTACTGCATAGCAGCATAGTTCCTTTATTTCTCATGGTGCTAGGTTTTTTTTTTTTTTTTTTTTGGTTTTTGTGTTTTGAGCTCTTGAGGGGAAAAACTGTGACATCTGCTGTTGGACTGTTTCCCAGCCCTGCTGAGATTCAAAGCCCACATCTGTTTTTGGGTGTTTAGCTTCTGGTTCCTTTCACCAGTAATTGCTGACACTTCAGGTGGGGACCAATAACCTAAACTTAGAACTCAGGTTGTGCTGTAAACCTAGAAGAGTGAACTCTGGTAGTTGAAAGTCTTTCAAAGGCACCAAGAAAAACGTATCCCAAAAATGCATATGTAAATATATAACCATATTCTCTAGAAGTTACTGCTATATAAAATTCAAAACAACTTTAGGTGAGAATCCATGAGGCATTTGGTGAGTGCAGGGGTTGGAGAGGGCAAGAACAGGAAGGGAGGAGACTAGGGTTTCTATAGAAACAATTCAAGCATAAGGGTGTCTTCTCCCCTTTCCTCCCTCTTAGATAAGTCTCCCCAATTTTGCTGGGCCTATCAGAGTCAGAACTTCACTTTCCCATGGCCGAAGGTCCACAGCGGTTTCCTTAGTTTGACCTCCTGGGGAGCTGGCGACTAACGGGAAGAACAACTATAGTGAGAAAGCAGTCTTGCTGTGTGGACCATGAGTGGGTTTAAAGGAGTAAGACGCTCTGTGCCTGGGGTTTAAATAAGTCTGAACCTCCTAATTCATTTTTAGTACCCATCTTTGATCTACTTTTAGCATAGTGACCAATCCACAGATAATTGGCTCACAAGAGCCAGAATGAAAGATAAACTGAAGAAGCTTCTAGAAAGCAATGGTACCTAAAACAAAACCACTTAAAGTGACCGCGAAGGCTCTCATCTGCCATCGAGCTTCTCAGCTGGGATTAGGGATAATGAAGCAAAATGAACAAAGTTATAGGTATTGTCTCCTCTATACTGAATCAATAAAAGTAACAAGCCTTGTGTGACTACATTAACAAATCTATATTTGGTCTTTGTCACCAGTTCCTGACACAGAGCTTCTAAATCTTGGAATTTCCTTGGTGATAGAAGCCTCTTTTGTTCTAATTAGGTTACTCTTGGCAGATGCCTATGGACGTAGCTGCAGAATGGGAGCTGGTGTCCTGAATGACCAAACCATTATTAGTGTTGGATCTCCTGGGACGGGGAGGGGCTGGAGATCACCAGTGGCCAATGACTTAACCAATCATACCTACGTGACGAACTGCTGTAAACACCCCTCGATGATGGGTTTCAAAGAGCTGCTAGGTTGGTGCACACATCATGGTGCTGGGAGGGTGGCGCTCCCAGAGGTCATGGGAACTCCGCACCCCTCCCCCACACCCTGCCCTTTGCATCTCTTCCATTCAGCTGTCGCTGAGCTGACTCTTTTACAATAAACTGAAAACAGTAAGTAAAGCGCTTTCCTGAGTTCTTTGAGCTGTTCTAGTGAATTATCAAACCTGAGGATGGGTTGTAAGAATCCCCGAATTTATAGCCAGTTGGTCAGAAATACCAGTGACAGCCTGGGACTTGTGGCTGGCATCTGAAGTGGGCAGTCTTATGGGACTGAGCTCTTAAGTCTGTAGGGTTTGCACTAAGTCTGGGTAGTT
This sequence comes from Rousettus aegyptiacus, assembly GCF_014176215.1. Taxonomy (NCBI): domain Eukaryota; kingdom Metazoa; phylum Chordata; class Mammalia; order Chiroptera; family Pteropodidae; genus Rousettus; species Rousettus aegyptiacus. The sequence continues at coordinate 57,315,901 of NW_023416287.1, read as the reverse complement.
AGTGTTAGAATCAAATCTAGTTTTAGGAGATCCAGTCAGTGTCTAGAGAGTTGGAGAAGTGGTTGGTGTGGAGGAAAAAAAAATTTCATTTGGTCTCAAAAATGATTTGAGTGAAAATAATATACCTTTTACAAGAGGATTTTTTTTTGAGGACTCAGAATTCTGAAAAAATTAGCACTGGGGGTGAGAATGGGGCAAGAAGAGGGCACATTTAATAGACTTCTGGCTGTCTCTGTCCTTATTTCATTCTCAGACAAGCTGATAAAGGAAAATGGTTTTAAACAGCCTATTTGATATAATTGATTATTAGAGGGGTTTTTTGGGGGGCGGGGGGGAGTTGTTTTGTTTCATTGTTTTTAAGCAAAATGAAGGTTAATTGATACGTAGTGTTTCAGGGAGCATACTTGCAATGTTGTGCCTGGCTCTTTCAACAGTGGGAAAGACTCAGCAGGCTTGGATCCAGGAGTGACCTGCTGGCTGTATCAGGCTTCTGGACAAACAGCTGGGCCGTAGACAACACACTTAAGGGATGTTTTCCCAGCCTGGCCGGCGGGGCTGTGCATTCATCTCTACTTGTTGACCTGCTTTCTGCAGCTGGTGTAGGAGACAGGTCCAGCAGGGGCCAATGTCACAAACCATTTGATATATTCATAATATTCAAAGCTATTCACATGCTTTATGCTATATAAAATTGACGTTATATTTATATTTTATTTCTTAGAATTAAAGCTTGTTCATTATGCAACCATAAGTTGACAACATATTCTCTAAACATAGCTGAAGAATTTTAAGAAGCTGAAATAAGAATTTTGGAAGCACACTTGCTTTCAATGAGTGAAACTCCATATGCTTGGGATTTGAATAAGTCTGAACTTCATAATTCATTTTGCATAATGATCAATGAACAGACATTTGAATGAGTGCGTGAAGAACCTTGGCTATAGGAGATGTTGTGCTAGATTAATCATCCCATGTCCTATTTGGATTCTGTGGAAAAAATATATATATTCTCTACTTTAGTGTTCAGAAACAATCCCTTCATCAAGTTACATTGGTATTAGCAATTGGGAGTCAATTGAAATGTGAACTAGATTAAAACTTCAGAATGAAGAGCTGAGTACAGTCTTTCTAAAAACACAATTATAATTGCACTAAAGTAGTAATGTCCAAGCTGTGGACTTCCTAGAAACCATCTAGCAAACTCTGTCTTTATAGAAACTCACAAGTATTGTTCCCCCACTCCCTACCCTCACCCCCTGCCCCCAGCTCCGAGCATTTTATACTGAACACGTACATGAACAGCATCGGCTGCCCTGAGTCTCCAGTTTTTCCGGAGGAAATGATGCTGTTTATCAAGCAGCTATATGTTGTGAAATTTTTACAGCTTCTCAAAAGCAGTTCGTTAAGAGAAATGTGCTCCGGCAAGCATAGCGAAACAGCCACACATGCACGCACACACGCCCTGCAAAAATTCACAATGTTCATGTCTGTGTCAACATGATTTCTGATAAGGACCAACCCAAGAACCCAAATATGGTGTTGGCAGAGCCTGTAAAGAAAGAAAAAGCAGTGTTGTGCTTGCCCTCACCTCATCTGACTCCATGGGTACTGCATCTTAATGCATTTTAATTATTACAGCCAACCATCGTCTTAATTTGTGTTTACCTAGTATTTTACTGAGAAATACAGTTTATAATTTTTAGAAGAAAAATTTTTTCCCATAATTACAGGACTATGAATGGTAGTAACTTAATTAAGATTTAAAAAGATATATGATGTGTAGTTTTTAAAAGTCAATTTACAAGGAACATAATAATTTATTTCAGGCTATCACGAGTATTACAGCCCCAACAGATACATGAATTACACAGCAGGTTTGTTTTGGTCACAGTTTGTATCATGAATCATACATTTATTGACTTTTGGTGGAGCTGATGGATCAATCAATTCTTTTAAAGCTGATTCCAGATACCAAACTGCTACTGATTCAGTTACCAACATTTGAGTAAATAGTATTTGAAAACATTCCAGTCTATCATTCATGATGCATCTAAGTGAATTTCTCTGTCAGGTTTGATACCAACTTTTAGAAAATAAAAAATGAACAAATAAAAAGGAATCTGTCAAAGAAAAAGAGAAGGGTTTTGGACAAAATTTCCCTTGGATTTGATTACATGAAAGCACTCAAAGACAGTGAATTTGGTTTCCCCTCCATGTAGAATGGTTGTCTTCATTCCTTTCTTAGAAATGTGTGTGGGTTGTTTGCCCAGGAGTGGCCAGCGACACTTCCTTGCATTAGGCCAAGGCAGTGGTGGCATTTAGCCAAAAGAGATCTGAGGATTCTGAAGCCAGAGTGCATGGAAACCCAAAGCCTGAGCAGCAGTGAGTCAGAGGAAGGTGTACCACAAAATCAAGAGCCCAGAATATTCAAGGGCTGAGATAAGAAGGCCAGAGTCCAAGCACATGCCAGCTAGGAAAGTCATTATAGTTGAAGTCCTCAGTCAAGACAAGGTCAAAGAATGAGACCTTTGTTCATTTTCTTTTCTCCTCCCAATTCTGCACTTTACACCAACTGTGTGCCCTCTTCCTTTCTCTATGTTTCTTCAAAACCTGCTCCTCTTTTAAGATCAGGGTCACATCTCTTTTGTCTCACAAAACATTCCCTGCTGACTCTAACCCACAGCTATTCTTCCTTTTGTTGACTTATACTGTTAACCATCTGTGCAGCACATTCAGGACTGAATCTTACGGTGTCTTTTGACATCTTCGAACTTGTTTCAGTGTGTTTTGCTTTTCCAAAGCAGATGATGAACTCCTTGAAATTAGTACCTGATCAATAGTGAGCAGGAATACTATTTTCAGAGGCGAAGCTTGCTCACCCACTGATAGAACCATGGCCTTGAGGTTTATTAGATTTTCCTGAGGGGTACAGGGAGCATGGGCAAGATTGTTTCTGCCCAAGAGCCTAAGGCAAGGGTTGAATCTTCCAGGGTAAGTAGTCTTAGCACAATCTCATTGAAGTCTGAACATAAATTCTTGGGGGTACTTTCTCACTATTTACCCTGTTACCATTTAGCAATTTCTCTTTAGCAACAGTCGTTTGACCTTTTTTAGATTATGGAAAAGTTCTCCCTTCTTTCTGAAACCTACAAATGCTTTATTCTTATTGTATCTCAATATTGTGCTTACTCTTGAATCCCGGCAAGCCTCTAATCATTCAGTCTTTGGCTTTCTTGATCCACTTCTGACTATTGCATATGTGTCTTTATCATTATTCATCCTTTACTATTTATCCTTCCCATTCATGGGCCATGTGCTTTTAAGATCAGATTAATGGAAGAGCTCCCTCAGTGGCCACTTTGGCACTTTGGTTTCCTCACATTAATGCTGTTCAGTGGGGGCACTACTGGCTTGGGAGGGGGCAATTCTACAGTCCTTGGATGAAAAGAGTTTTAGTATCCCTGGCCTTCTGCCACTGAGAACCACCTTTGCTGCCAGGGTTCATGACAAGCAAAAATGCCCCCACAAATTTCCAAGTGGCCCCTGGTCGAGTCACACTGCTTTAGATGCTGCCTCCCCACCCCATACTCCAAATTCACACACACTTTATCTCTACATGGGATTGTTTGTGCCTCTATGAATAAACCGTTTCATTTTTGAAAGCTTGTCATATCTTTAAGTCATTCTCCTTTTGGAGGAGGTCGTTTGTTTAACTTTGGAATGAGTCATATATTATTTTCTCTTGTTTTATTTTGTTCACTTATTATTATAGTAAATGTCAAACACACACAATAGGATAATGAACCCTATTTTCAACAATTATCCCCTAGTTTTATTACTTAGTTTCAACAATTACCAACTCTTCCTGATCTTTCTATACTCCCACCTATAATCCTCCGACCCATTTCCTGCTGCCACTAGATAATTTTGAAGCAAATCACAGACATCATTCATTGTCTATACCTCTTTGATAAACTTTTTGATTTCTTTTTTTTTTAAGTCAGTAAGGGTTAAGGTGAACCACTTGCTTAATTGTCCAGGACCCCGCCCTTCCATATCACCTACACGTTCCCTCTGGCTCATCAGAATTCAATCTAGTGCTTTAGCTGCCTTCCTTGCTTCCTCTATATTCTGAGACAAAAATTCCAAGACAAGTCAAGAATTTATCAAATGCTCTGTTGTTGGCAGAAGTAGACTTTAAGCAGATATTTGGATTATATAAACCTAGTTACTGTTTTATGTTATATCTGTGCTTGTTTGGTGATCTGTAGAAGGCAATTGACATCCACATAGTCTCTCCGGTAAAGCGAAACATAATTTAACACCATCCAAATATCACTCCTATTTCTGACTCTCTGTGTTACCTGACAAGCTCTCCACCAGGCTGGGAAATCTGAGTCACTGATCAACCAACCTTCCTATTTCATTCCTTGCTGATCCTGCTAATTTGGAAAAGGTATGTCCTGCTGATGTACATTACCTGTCCTAGTACTTAATGAATTTAAAGAGATTGCTTTTCAATTGAGTCTGTTAAGAAATTTGGAAAATGAGGGGTACACATGTTGAGTCAGAAGACTGAAATGATTGGTTCTCTTACAACTGGTTCTTCAATGATTAAGACAGTCAAATGGTGTGTCCTGCTTTCTGCCTTCATCTTCCTCCTGGGATGCCTTTGCTGGCTATTTGATTGCTTAGTGATTAGAATTGATTAACCCTGCTGACTTTAGGACAGCCCTTTGAAAACAAACTGATGAACCATATAAACAGTAAGCTTGACCTGGAGTATTCATAAGTGCCAAGCCATTGACTCTGAGGCCCCTGACTCTTCAGTGCATGTGGAGAGCCATGACCTTGACCTGGAATGCAACTTTTGAGCCAATCCCTTACTGAATCATGGCTATCCCCTTGGATTTCTTTCTCCAAATGTAACTCCCCTCGTCCTACTTCTGGCCTCCAGATGGGTATTCCTAAAAACTGTTTTAGGAACAGTTTGAATGATTCCTTTGCTGTAAGCAGCTCCGGTGGAAGAGAGGGGGTATTAAATGCTCTCGTTAAACACTCCAAAGGAATGATGCTTAGATTATTATATTCAATTAGTAAGGACCCTGTTTAGAAAAGTCTTGACAGAATACTTTTCAATCTAAGTTTCACTCCTAAAAAGACATAATTTTGACTGCTTTATCTTCCTCTGTGCTCGTGATATTAACCTCAGATTAGTGAGTACAGTGGTATTATTATTATTATTATTATTATTATTATTATTATTAGCAATGGCTAAACACTGATAGTGATTTAAATAAATTTTCATGTCTCTGATAGAATAGGAAGGAGTTTGCGATGCCTTGTCCACTCGTTCTATCAACTTTTGCCAAAGTCATAGTTTATAATAATTCAGTACGACATGACCATATAAATGGCCATCAGAAAACTGGCAGATCACCATCATGAGTTGTAGTATGCAAGCACCTTGAGACAATAAGAGTCCCCATCCTTGCTTACCTCTCTGAGTTGTTGTAGCAATGAAAATGCAAATGTATATGAAAGTCTTTGTAAGCTATAAGTCCTATTCAAATAAAGATAATAATGAAGATGCTAATAGTGTATTATGCTCCTGGAATTAGTCAGTCATTGAGCTGAATTCTTCATGTATCATCTCGTTTAGTCTTCAACAATCTTATAATGTTTCTGTTATAATTATTATTTTCGTATATATGTAAGTATAGGCGGTATAGTGTAAATATAGCAACATATAAAAATTTAATAAGACAGGTTTTAGTGCTGTAAGGACCACTCTGGGCCATTCCTACTCCAAATCATTGATACCTGCTAGAAAAATACAACAGGAACAAGAAAACCCATAGGCACACCAAATGAGTCAAATTAGGCACTTAACCATACCCTTCTCTGGTATTCAAAATTGATGACTCACTTATGAGGGATTTCTAAGCATCTAAAAATATATGTGCCCTTAAAAATTATGTCAGCAGTGACTTGCAATTTATAAACAAGAACAAGACTTATGTTCTTCCAAAGCATCACTTTAATAATTATCCATTGCCACTCCCTTGGTTGAGTTCTTTTCACTTCGACTCTTCAGCATAACACATGGTTATGCTTCACGTTTCGTTAACATGAAACCAAACACAGCTAACAGAAACAACCAGAGGCTGGGAAGAGGAAATGCCAGCTACTTTCAGGATAATGTTACTTCCTTTTTATAGACTGAAAACCAGTCTTTTCATATTGGATTGCCAAGGTATAAGTAGCAATGTGGTTCCTAAATGTCTAACAAAAAGGAGATTATTTAATAAATTACAATACAGTCATCAAATAGAATATTATGATCCAATTAAAATGATTTTTAACGTGGAAAATTATAGTATGGGGAATTCTCAAAATAAAATGGTAAATGATAAAAATCAGAACATAAAACCGTGTGGTGTGTCCACAAGTTTGTTTTACACACACACACACACGACATGAATTCAAATGTTAAAAAAGGGTATCTTTGGATATCGGAGTTATGGGTTTTTCACAAATTTTAGTTATTATTCTTTCCCTTATTCTCCAAATATTCTATAACGACCATTTATATTTTTTTAAAAAGATGGATGTAAAATAGTAAAGGGGCTGTATATGGGGGTTTAAACATAGATAAGAGCTCTGAAGATTATAGTTTCCAAAAATTAATATGTGGTTTTAATAGTTCTATTTAATTGTGAATAGAAATATAGTTTTTTTAAAAAATGTTGCTTGCTCTTATTGTAGGCGCTTTTTAGCAGATTCCTATTGCACAGCATGGTTCAAATCTTCCCAGTATGTATAGAATTTCCCAAGAGTACACTTTAAATGTTTTGGTCAAATGACTTTCAGATGACTGGGCTCACTCTAGCTGAGGAACCCTGAGTGCACTAAGAGTTTCCTTTTAATTTAAAGGAGATCATTTAAATCTGCCTGGAGCTCCCAACATGCTACTTGAAAGTTGTGCTAAACAGAACCAAACCAAGAAAAACCCCTAGGAAATAAATGTGGAAAAAATAGGACTGAGATGCATTTTTATGTGCAGGTATTTGAATATCAAATGTTGAAAAAAATGACATTAATTGGAGAGAAATGGAAAACCACTTGAAATGTAAATATGAGACATGATTATAATGTAGCAATATTAATTTCTCCCTTTGAAAATTATTTTTAAAACTTAATTAGAAAAATAAAACAGAACTTAATTAGATTGGTGTTACCCAACAGTTGGCCAGCCTCATGGAAAAGAGAGAGGTATATTTCATGGTATCCAATTAGCTGGAGCTTGTCCTCATAGGACTCTAAGGAGGTCTGTGAGCAGACCCAGGTTAGAAGTGGGCAACACTTGGTATGACAGAGCTTCATCTCTGGGGCTCAAAGGTGCAGATTGTGTTCCTTTTGCTGTCAGACTCATTCTCTACCTCTCCCCTGCTGCTATTTGCTATTTCAAGGAACTACAATTTATCAGATTCTTTACCCCCTGGCTTGATGGAAGCTTGATTGACCAAGTGGAAGCTACTGGAAGATTGGAGTAAGAGCTAGGCAGAAGCTGTGGTACTTTTCTCTCTCTCCCTCTACCTTGGACGGTAATATTTTCTCCTCTGGCGTCAGCATCTAGCAGGTAATGCCAAATCCTGGGTTCCATTAACACCCTCTGCCCCCTTTGCCCTTCCAGCCTTAATAGTTTCCAGCTGTGGCTAATCTCTGGCTTCTTCACTCTTTCATCACTTAAACAATAAATTCCCTCCATAACACACACATTGGTTTTGGCTTTTCTCACTAGACTCTGGCAACACAATAGGTTATAATTTAGGATCGTGCTGGGAACTGCACCCCAGCTCAGGGAACATAGATAAGGAAGGCAAAGTGAAGACATTTCAAAGAGCTGCTGCATCAGTAGATACATTTGTTGCAATGGCAGCAGGTAAAATGCAGGGGCTGCATAAACTGGAGCTTAATTAGGCACAGAGTTTAGAGAGAATTTTGAGCATGTGTCAAAAGGAAAATAAAAATTGGCTATCTTAATAATCTAGGTCTGATGGCTATGATAGCTGGCAGCCTGTTTATGTGGAGAAGCCATTCTTTCCCCTAAGAATGAGCTTTTTGATTCCAAGAGCTAGTTCTCTCTTGAGTAGAAGCCTTCTGGGAACATCCAAATTTAATAAAATTTGAATAAAGCCTGAATATAGGAAGATGCCTCCCATTGCTATGTTAAGCATGACTGGGTAACAGAGTATATATAATTTTTTAAAAAACACTCTAGGATAATTACTAGCTGCTTTTTGAATTAAAATTTTTTCCACTCTGTATTTATCGTCAGGACCATAATTTGTGAAATAAAAGAATTACCAGTTGCTACAGTTTTGTCACCCACGGAAAATCCTTTTGATAGAGGCAGGCATAGAACACTTATCAACTGCAGCCTATAAAGAAAGACGGCAAACCAGCTGTACTCAGTACTGACAAAATCTCTGTTGAATGAGTGCATGCATACCTGAAATCATCAGTGACCAGGAATGAGCAATTCATTCTGTCTGGACTTAACAGTATCCTTTAAATTAGGCTTTGAAGAGTGGCAAGATCTTGTACAGGCAAGAGCAGGATGGGATTTCAGAAGTAGAGAGGAGAGAGAGAGTAGCAACCAGGTGAGGTGGGAGTAAGGAGTTAGTTGTAAGAAGGCTGGCTTTGTCAGACAGATTAAGCAGTTTTGACTTTCTTTTGTGGATGAGAGCGCACAGAAGTTTTTTGAGTTGAAGAGTGATATGATAGGATTTGTGTTTTGCATGTTTTTTGCACATATGAGTTTAATAAATAATTGTCAAATTAAATTTTTGAAAGATGACAATGAAACAGCAGCTAAAAATTCTTCTGAGAATAATTACAGTGCTTTAGGTTGAGAGCATTTTCATGCTAGGTGTGGTTAATGCCTATTTGTTTCCTAGCAACCATACATCCTTTTGGTGGAGATATCAGAAGGGTTACTTAAACATCTCTACTTAGAATCACTCAAAGGACAGTATGTTGCAAAGGAGACATTTACCTCATTTGTTCCCATATCTTCCAGGGAATGCTTGTCATGGTCAGAAGGCGTGACTGAGGTTTGAGATGAGGATGGGACTCTACTTCTTCAGGAGGGTTAGGGAGCATAGGGTGGGAGAAGCTGTTCGGTGCTCTCCTGCCATGCTCCCATCAGAAGATCTTCACAGAAAACTTAAATACAAAGGAATTTGTGGAGAGAGGTCAGATAATATGGGGGGGGGGGCAGGAGATTGTCAAAGGAGCTCTGACGGTGAGATATGGGTGAGGAAGGGCAAAGATGGAGGGAAGGACAGAGACATCATCAACACACTGAGCATTTAGTAATCTTTAGAACAGTCCTGAAGGAAGTCGTTATCATGCCCAGTTTATAAGATGAGCAAACAGAGACCCATAGAAGTTAAGTGGCTTGACCAGATTAGCCAGTTCAGGGTCTCTTCATTCCAGGTGCACAAGGCACCAGCACAGAACTCATTGACTTACCTTGGTTGCCTGTGGCCAACTTGTGATAAGTCCACTCTCTGCTGATCTTCCTTACTTGTCCTTGGTATTTGCACCTTTCCCGTTTCCTCCTCAAAACACTGCTTGGTTCCAATCCTCACCCCTACCTTCCCTCCTTCACTTCCTACCTCTCCAGCTGCTCCTCGTAGGCATCCTTGGCAGGCATGTCTTCCTCTAGAGGTGGTTTTTCACAGAGCTTCATGCCCAGCCTCTTCTCTTCTCATCTATGAAGCTTCTGTGGTGATTCACCTACTGCCCTGACTTTAATCTTCACTCACATAGAGCTGATGACCTCTAAATGTTGGTCTCCACTTCAGACAGTTCAGCTGCCTCCAGCCCATACTTCTCTATATGTCTGAGCATATTCCACATCATTTCAAATATCAAAGCAGAACCGATCTTTCATACCCTGAAGCCCCCATTAGATTAAAAATTCTGTTATGAGTTCCTCATCAGAGGACAAAATTTGAAAACCATGGCTCCTACATCTCTGGGATCTCTTTCAGATCTCAAGGATCCAAGCCTATGATCACAGAAACTGAAATTATATCATACCCCAAATTGATGCCAGCATGTCTTCTCCAAAGAGGAAAATAAATTTTGATATGGAATGTGCATTTTAGGAACCATTGTAGCTTTGTCCCAGACATGAGATTCGGTCAGCAAACCTCTCACTCCCCACTCTTGACTCTATCAGGTGAGAAGAGGGGAATGAGGGGGTCAGCCACTGTTGGGAAAGAAGTCAGTTACCTAGCAACAGTGCCCTCTCTTCACCTCCCCTAGATATCAATTCGTGCTATTCCATTTCTTCCTTTTTTCTTTTAGGATTGTTCCCAGAATTTTTTCTTTAACTAGATTTTACATATTAAAATTGGAAGGTAGGAGATGCATATATCATATTCTCACGCTTACATAACTGTATATGGGATTTGTGGATCCTAGAGAAATGTATAATTTTTCAAATGAAGATGGCCTCTTTGGCCATTATTAATTTAACTTGTATTTATTAAGTGCGTTTGCAATGTGCCTGACACTCCACAGAGTATTAAGTTGAAAAATCTTTCACAGGAAGTTTTAAAAACAGAAATGAGTCTCTTGTGTCCAAGAAAGACTAAGAAATGGCCAAGGGGTCGCACGTTAAAATTCTAGCTTTAAGAACATATGTGGATTTCTGGATATAATATCAATATATCAAAAATCAATTACATGACTATACGCTGAAAATAAACTTCTGAGAAATACTGTTTACAACATCAACAAAACCCCAAGGTACATAGGCATTAAATTAACAAATGATGTGCAAGACTTGTGTGGAGGAAATTATAAGTCTATGGCAAAAATATTTTAAGAAATCTAAATAAATGGAAATATCTACCATGTTTGCGGATGGGAAGACATAAAATCCTAAAGAAGTCAATTCTCCTCCAAAGTAATATGTGAATCTAATAAAAGTTAGATGAAAATCCCAATGGGTATTTTGCATATTTCCGTAAGCTGATTCTAAAATTGATACAAAGGACCAAGAACAGCCATGGTAATTTTAAATACAAAGAACCCAAAGGAGAGACATCTTACCAGATGTGAGGACTTCATATATTGCTCTAAGAATTATGACAACGTGACACTGGCACAAAAGTGGGAAAAGGAGACCGCTGAAACAGAATGGGGACTCCGAAATAGACTGATGCACAGCAGAGAACTACCAATGAGTGCGGAAAAGTTGGACGGTTTTGTAAGTGGTTCTGGGAAAACGGGCTCTCCATGGCGGAAAAATTAAGTTACGTCTCACACCATAAGCAAAAAATCTATTGCAAACAGCTTAAATAATAAAAGTAAAACTTTAATAGGAGACTATGAGTTTAGAGGATGGAATAATTTCTTAAGACTCAAAAACAAAGAAAGAAAAGATTCATACATTTGTTAAAGAAAACATTCAGGAAAGTTAAAATCATGATTCTCATACAGATATAAAATGAATATGTATTAAAGATTTTGTTTACATCATTATTAATGAGGGAATTGGGTGGATGTTACAACCATTAAAAGGAGAAAGCAGAGTACCACAGATTTACATGGAATAAAGGAATGTTGAAATAAATTTATAAATGAACATGAAGCTGGCTATTTCCACAGGTAGGATGGGGGAGGAGAATTAAGGGGTGTGGGCAGAAGGAGTCAATCAAACTACCGGCAGACAGAATTTATTTTCATGTCTAGTGACAATTATTTTGCATTGCCATTGGTATCTTAAAGTTGTCAAATAGTTTGTGACAATGAGCAGCTAATATCCAATAACCTGGAAGGATGTGCCCTAAACAGTACATGACTTTCCACTGAGAACACTCAGTAATCTTTTGTGTTCCTTCCAAATTTCTTACATATATGACTACATTAAGAAAAAATAGTCTTTTGCCCATCAAAAGATATCATAAATAAAGCAAAATAATAAGAAACAGACTAGGAGAATCTCTTTGTAATGCCTATGGTTAACAAAGGATAATCTGACATATATAAAGAATTCCTACAAATCAATTTAAAAAAATATAAAATGGCCAGTGAAAAATGGACAAATGATATGAATAGGCAATTCAGGAAAGAGAAACTCAGGATGACAAAATAATATATATAAAGATGCTCGACCTCACCAGAGATATGTATCCCAAAGTATCCCAAAGATAATTAGAGAAATGCAAATTAAAACACAGTGATGTAATACTTTACATTTGTTAGATTTGAGAAAAATAAAAGCAGCCTGACAATTACAAATGTCATGGACTAATGGAGCTGTGGAAACAAACTACTAGTGAGAGTGTAAACTGGTATAGCCTCTAACTTGGTTATTGCTGGTAAAATTAAAGATGTGTATGTCTTTAAACCAAGTAATTCATTTTCTGAGATTTTTTTTCTACATATGCACAAAGAAATAGAAGCAAGACTATTTTTACAGCATTGCCTATAATAGCAAATTATTAGAAACCACCTAAATGACCATCAAAAGGGGAATGAAAAAAATTGTGATGTATTTGTATCAAGGGGTGCTTAGTTAAAATGAATGAACCAAAGCTACATTTATCAATATTGGTTAATGCTCAAATATAAGGCTAGGTGAAAAATCAAGTTGCAGAACAATGCATATGTATGCTATCATTAACATCAAATCTTAAAAAGCACATGAAAATGATAAAAAATATTTCTAGGATGGTGGTGACTTCTGGGGAGGAAGGAAGGGAGGTCAGGGAGGACCACACAGTGCACAGTTAAGACTGTGATGCTTTATTTCTTAGGCTGAGAGGCTGAAGATAGTGTTTGCTCTATTTTTCTCTATTTTTTTTTAATGTTTTAAGTGGGTGATCATTTTTAAAGTCTATGCACCTGGATTATGGTTTGTATAAGTAGATTCTAGTCTTAGAGTCGAATCAAAGACCGCTTTCTACTTTTCTGTTCATTTCTCTCAGAAATGGACTTCCCTCTCCCCTCAGGACAAACTTTCCTTCTTAGAGAAATCAAGAAGTGGACAGTTGGTAGAGTTCTACCCTTTAAGGGACCCTGGTCCTTGAAAGAGCCAGTATTTTCTTTGTCTAGAGCACCTGTCTTCTAGGACAGGGGTCCCCAGCCCCCGGGCCATGGACCAGTACCGGCCCATGGCCTATTTGGAACTGGGCTGCACAGCAGGAATCTAGCAGCAGGTAAGCAAGTGAAGTTTCATCTGTATGTATTTGCAGCTGCTACCCAGCACTAGCATCACCGCCTCAGCTCCATCTTAGACTATTAGGCATTCGATTCTCAGAGGAGCACTGGTCCCTGGTGCCAGAAAGATTGGGGACTGCTACTAGGAGGTGGACTGGACTTGCTTACAGGTGCGGGAAGTCTAGAACAAGAGAAAAAAAGCTCATCCCTGAAGGAAAGCCCTTTCCCCAGCCTTATGGGCTTGAAGCAGAGCGAGACAGAGTGAAATCCAGGCCAGAATAGGGCCTCCTGTCCAATGCTGTGAAAGCCAGCTCTAACCCTTCCCTTGACTAATGTAAGCCCTGTAGGGTTCATGGAAAAACACAACTCAGGAAGGTAATATCTCACAGCAAAAATATCAAAGTACAGGACCAACATATCAAGAAGATAAAATAATCATGAATGTTATCTAGAGCAGATATTCATCATGCCCAGCTTTCTAATTCACTTCCTATTTTAAAGGATTCCCTATCTCCCACTATAGAAGCTCAAAGTGCCTCACTGTTATTTTCTCTACCTCCTTGGCCCTGAAGGCCAGTCACATGACCTAGGCTTTGCCAATGGACACCACTTTGCCTCACTTGGTTTGAGAGCTAGTGACATGGAAAAGCAAAGACCAAAAAATCCTCCAACAGGCTGGGGGCTCCTGGAAGGCTGACCTCCGAGGGCAGCATTTTGGCTATGCTGATAACAGCAGCAGTTGCTGTGAGATACTCAAGGCATTGGGGAGCAACACCTATAGCTTTGCAGTGAAAGTGATGGCTTCCTCACGTGACTGCTGTTCTCGATGTGCAACTCTTGGCAGGGTAGTGCTGATCCCAGCGTTTCAAGTCTCCCAATAATTCTGGGAGGTACTTTTTCTGCTTAAGCAGGCCAAGGTCAATTTCCATTACTTGCAATTTAGAATTCTGACTGATAGGCCTAACAACAGAGTCTTGGGAAAGAGAAAATAAAAAGGATCAGAATCAAATGGAAAAATTGACAAATGCCATGATCAGAGTGGGAGATTTAAAAAAATTGCTCTTTCAGAAACTAATAGATCAGGGAGATAAAACATCAAAAAGATATGAAAGTTTTGAACAAGGAGATTTTAAAACTTGATCTAATAGGGATATAAATAGAACCTGGCATGTAACAAATATAGAATTAAATCAGTCAACATATATTTAATGAGCACATGCTATGTACCAGGCACTGTTTCAGACATTTGGGATACATCAGTGAACAAAAATGTTTATTCTAAAGTTTGATAAACAAGATGTTATAAAGAAAACAAAATTTCTTTGGAATGATAATATTGCCCTGTCTACCTTCTTAAAGAACAGAGAGAAATTATTTATTTCACTTGGCAACAATACAGTTTCTCTCTTCCAAAGAACTCAGAGTATTTGTAAACATCTTAACTGATAGCCTTGTAGAGATGGAGGAAAAGGGGGGAGGAAGAAGGGGTGGGAAGAGGAGAGAGGAGGAAAGCAGGTCACTGTAGGGCCAGGTGGTAAAGATGATAAAATAATTTTCCTGTTTTTTTGTAATAATCCCCAAGATGTCCACACCTATGTCAGCTTACCAATAAGGCAGCTGTGAAATACTTTGTTCTCAACTGAATATTTGATCTATAAATGAGAGCCCCCTGCTCTATAAAGTTGTTCTTGTACATTTGCGTCTCTTTCTCAGCTGGAAAAACGTGTAAATATTTGCACTAGCCTGTTATCTGTTATTTCAGTCCAGGATTTTCTCAAAGGAGCTTCAATTCAGTTTAATGACTATTTACTGAGTATCTTCTAAGTTCTGGGCATTTTACGGATTTAGTGGTGGATATATTCATGAAGTACTTCTCCGAGTGTGCTCCTAGGGCTAGCAATAGTTGCACCACCTGGGAAATTTTTAAGAAATGCAAATTTCAGGGCCTCACCTCATTGCTACACAATTGGAAACTAGGGGTCCTGGTCCAACTATCTGTATTTTAGCAAGTCTTGGGGTGACTGTGTTGAACAAAAGTTTAAGAACCACTGAAGTTGTGTTAAAGGATGACTTTCAATACAATAATAGCTCATAACTGTTAGATAAATGGGTGAATGACAAAACAAAAACAGCAAAACGAACTAGCTGTTCTAGAGTTCGGAACAGGGCAAAGTATTAGCATATTTATAAGAACGAGAGAACACAACTCTACTTCTCACAGCCTTTCTCTCTGCTAGCTTTGGCACACTCCTGTGTTCCCAGGATAGAGTGTTAATTTCTTTTTCTGTGTTAATTCCTTTATTGATCGTTGTCCACTGCCAACTGTGGGAAGAACAAAACAACAACAAAATAAATGAACAAGATCAGACAAAACCAGAAGTGGCAGCAGCATTTGGGAATTGGTGATGTCGTGACTGAAATTTTGGTTTTGACTGATAAATTGGGGTAAAAGTGAATAGAGATTGATCTGTTATTTGGAAGGCAAACAGACTTCGTTGTTAATTCTCTCTGCCCTGGTGTGGAGAGAAAATAGGCACCTCTCTTCTCCCTCTTTCTGGAAGAGGCTGGCAGAGCTGAGCTCAGCTGTTTAGTAAAGTTAGAACTTGCTTGGAGACACTGGACTTCCTCCACAAAAGGATTTTCTCTTTTTCTTTTTATGGAGGAAAAACTTTTGTGTCTTCTAAGCTGCATCTGGCCCCCAGCCTGGTCCTCTGCAGCCCCTGTCTTCCCACGATCTGACCTGGAGTCTAAGGGGCTTTATTTGGCATTCAAAACCCTGTGACGTTTGAGGAGTGAAATAAACTTGAAGTGAGTTTCCAGGGAATCTCAACTGGGAGCCCTGGGACATCATTCTGCCCCTGAGGAGACTGGAGTTGCCTAAGAGATGAGGACACTTTGGTTTCACAATGTGACTTTTGTCACAGTAGAACACACTTTAGATTCTCACTTCCTGTTCTAATTCTGTTTGGAAATAAGAAAATCTGCTGAGATTTCGTTTTCAAAGAGCAGTTTAACTTCATGAAGGAACTTTCTCTGCAAACTAGGAAAGTGAATGAGAACAAAATTGTAGTCGGCATGCCCTGACACCAGTTAAATACTAACTTAAGTAGCCAGGTAATGCTAGTAGTTAAACACTGACAGTATTTAGCGTGGAAAGCCTTGCTGTGCGGAACACCCTGGGGGCAGGAGGTAGGGAGAGCATTGCACAAGTCTGGACTTTGAATAAGATCTCAGAGATGAGCCAGGGAAGTGGGGAAGGGTGATAAGGCAGAGAGGGACAGCACAGGTGGAGGGTGGTGGAGAGCAGTGGCTGAGGTGTGAGGGAGCGTGGTGTGAGGGTGGTATTAAGTGTGTCCTCAGGGAGGATGGACCGTGTTACTACAGTTTACAAAGAGCACTGTGCAGGAGAGGAGAAAGCGGCTAGGAGGCTGCGGGGGTAATCCTGGATAGCAGTGGCAGGTGGAGGAACTGCCTCCTGCTCTGGGGTCTTCCCCCGACCCCGCAGAGTCCCAAGCTCTTCCCCCAGAGCCCTCCCTGGCAGAGCAGAGTTCACAGTCCCTGCCAAACTGGAAGCACAACTGGAAACAGAAATTGGCATACCAGAAAGTTCTTTGAAGTATCGTATTTTGTCTTTAAGAGAAAAATCATGCAACTATATGCATTCTGTGTCATAAAATTGCTGCTTCGGGAAGCTGGGCCATGTTTTTTTCCTGTGGCTTTGTGTGCCCTCTCTATCCCCCAGGGTGACCCATGTTCCATTTGGGAAGGGGTCTGTCCCATGCAAGCCTCTCTGTTGACACTCCCTGCATACACTACACGAGTAAGAATACCAGGACTCATTCTGTGGATCAGTAAGCACATTGGCAGAAATAATACCTTTCTGTGTCATCTAGACAATGGCTTTGCTTGTCTCGAGTGAAAAGATTTACTGAATTGGATTTTTGTAAATGGATTTTATTGTCATTCTCTTCTGATACTATCCCTTCCTCTCACTCTAATTGATAAATGTTTAGTTAATTGGCTTTATAGATCAATAGATAGTAAATTTGTGGGTATAGAGTGCTAAAGGTTGACTCCCCAATGGAAGGTCTCACTTTAACCTGATTGCAGAGTATTTTGTATTTTATATCAGACATTTCAAATATCAATAGTAACAGCTAATATTAACTGAGCACTTACTGGGTGCCAGACACAGCACTGGGCTACATTATTTCATTTCCTCTTTACAACGAACTCAAGGTAGATGCTATTATTATTATTATTATTATTCCCATTTTATAGATGAGAAAACTGGGATTTGGAGATATTCTTAAAGTTTCTCAGATTTTCACAACCAAGAAACACGAGAGCCAGGATGTGCTCTCAGGTGGTCAAAATCCAATATGTGTGTTTTTAGCTGCTCCACTGTAGGAATGAAATTGAAACTCTGGTGGATGACTAGACCAAAACCTTAAGATCTTTTGTAATCCTGACATCTGATAACTTTGATTCAATCTTAGAAGAGCAGACTGATTCTGATGAGAATTGATGAATAGACTACTGTATTATCTTCTTGAGATAAAACAGCACCCAATAAGATTTTCCCATTGGAATTGTGTTTTTCTCATTTTCATTGGTTATATTGGCAGAAGCTGCAGAGATTAAAATACTTAAGAGAAAACTTGATTTTCTTTTTAGCTGTAAAAAATGACAACTTGTCACTATCTTAGTCTTCTCAGCTGCCATAACAATATATCACAGGTTGGCTGGCTTAAACAACAGAAATTTTCTCACAGTTTTGGAGGCTGGAAAGTCCAACATCAAGGTTCCAGCAGGTTTCAGTTTCTGGTGAAAACTCTCTTCCTGGTTTGCATATGGCCATTTTGTCCTCACATGGCCTTTCCTCTGAGGGAAAAGTGGGGAGAAAGGGAGGGAGGGAGGGAGAAAGAGAGAGAGAGAGAGAGAAGATCTTTTCTTTTTATAAAGCCACCAATCCTACTAGATTAGGGCCCCATCCTTATTCATTTAACCTTAATTAACCTCCTAAAGGCCCTATTTCCAATTATCATCATATCGAGGGTTAGAGCTTCACATATTCATTTGGGGGACACAATTGTGTCCATAGCAGTCTCTAACATTTGCCTTGGCATCGAGTTCCTCTTGCCCTGGGTGGCAGCCCAGTGACTGTGTCTGGCCCCTTGTGCACACACAAGCTGCACATTTCACCTGCCTCACCCTCCTTGATGTGCCCCTGTCTAACATTACCTTGCTGTGTTTTTGTTATTTAGTGGTGTTTACAAAACTGTCTCTCTTTCCCCGGGTTTAAAAATGCAGTGGAAGTTTCGTAATGAACTGCATCATTCTTTCAGGCACATATTAGTTGAAATCACTGTTATATATTCCAGTGAAACTTTTATTCCAGTGAAATTTTACTTTCTTTATATATACTGTACAAAATAGCAATAATAGATTCCATCAATTTTCTAGAGCACTTTATGGCTTTCATATTGAGCTCATTTACCTAGTTTCCTCATTTAATCCCTGAGTAATCAATAATAATTATTCCCATTTCACAGATGAGGAAATCAAAACTCAGAGGAGTGCATTGACTGATACAGGTGAGCTGAAAAACCCTTCTATCTGTAAATAGTGTTCTTCCTACAATGTCTCACTTATTGCCTACACCACCCTCCGTAAACTTAGGTCCCAGTTTCTCATTGGCACCTATTGACTCTCTTATCTCTTCTGGGATGAGTACCCCCTTTACACAAGAAAGCATTTTTCCTGGAATTAGGTTCTGAATTGTGGTGATCTCCATCAGGCAGTTCAAAGGCAAAGCTCTAGATGATTCAGTGGAGGGCTTGTTTGGGTGAGATGGCTCCATGTGATAGTGTCATAAACTTCGGGATCACTCTGCAGCTGAGACACAGCACTGCCAAACTCATGAAGCACCCTGGGCTTGTTTTGACTGTACATTGAGGTCATCTCCAAGCTGTGGCTACTGTGGTTTTGGGATACAAAGCTTCACGGATGACAGGTAAGACCGTCAATACTCCACCCCAAAATCATTACTGAAACCAGTCCAAGGAAAACACCGGAAGCTAACTGAAACTGAGACAACATTTGCATTATTTATGGGAGCAGAAATTCAAGCAATTGTAGCAAAAACAAAGAATGAATTTCAGGTTGTTATTAATTAAACTAAAGGAAACATAACAGTATCTAAGGAATTTTTTTTTTTTTTTATGATCAGATCTGATACCTTAGAATGATTGTTTCAACTAGAAGGATAAAGCCACATAAACGATTTACTCAAAATAGTAATTAACTTCAGCCATTGGCTTTCGTACTATCTAGTGTTGCACAATGTTATAGAAGGGAACAGGAATGGGAGTCAGGACAAATGACACGAAGAGTTGTGTACCTTTGAGCATGTCATCTAACCCTGTCTCAGTTTCTTCAGCTGAGAGAAGAAAAGAGAGAAGAATACAAAGCAAAGAAAGGATGGGGAGAGAGAGACAGCTATGAAGACATGGTATCCTTCAGAGGGGTTAAGCTATATGACCTCCGATGGACTGGCTCAGACTGCAGACTCAAACCGAGGTGCCCAGGTTCAAATCCCAGCTCCATGATCTGCTAGCTATGTGACCTTGACAAATTCCTTAGCTCTCTGTGCCTCCTTTTCCTTATTTGTAAAATTTAATCTCGTTGTGTTGTGAAAATTAAATTAGCAAATATATAAGTACTTTAAATGGCACCTCACATGTAGTAAGTCCCTGAAGTGTTAAGTGTTACTATTATTAGGTGATCTTTACTTAAAGGACGTAATAATGTGCACTGGAGGTGAGAAAGAAGGCAGGAAATTTCTCTAAGGATTCTGTGCTTTGACTAGGGAATAAACAGCGAAGGGGAAAGAAACAATATCTAAGTACTTATGTTTGAAGCTACTATATTACCACTGACTAGATCAGAGATGATACATATAAGGACTCAAAAAAATATTTTCTGTAGGAATGAATAATCCTATGAATAAGTTTTTTATTTTTAATTTCTAGTTTTTAGAACAGGAGTCTGATGATCAGAGAGGTTAAGTAATTTGCTTGAGATCACACAGTTAACAACAGCTGAGCTGGGATTAGAACCCAGGTCTCCAAGGCTCTTCCATTACAGCATAATGCTTCTGAAGTGTTGGCCAGGAAGGGGACACTAATATGTCCTGCCAGAGCGAGACAGGGCTCCTGCTTGGTGATAGCTACATAGCAGAACAGGGACAGGAGTATAGTAATTCCACCAAGTGCTGCCTGGTACAGAGAAAGAACAGTGTAAACTAGGAATCAGCTACTATTCCCTACCTATATGAAGAACAGATCATGGAGAATTAGTTTAAGCCGGAAGAAAGCTGAGCAGGTTATAGACTGCATAAGAAAGTATAAACTGAAAATTAATTACTCACTTTAGAAATATTATAATTTTTCAGATTATTTTAAAGTTCCAAAAGAAAACTTGGAAATCAGTTAGTCCTACCCTCTCTTTTTATAGATAAGGAAATTTAAGACTAAAAATAACTAACCCACCTGAGGTCCCAAAGGTATTATTTGGTCTTATTTTGGGAAACTGAAATAAAGTAACAAAGGAAAAAGAAGAACCAATATTCTAATATAGAATTCAGCAAATTTTTTCTTAAAATGTCAGATAGTAAATATTTTAGGTGTATGGCCATATAGTCTCTGCCATTGTAGCAAAGGCAGCCATAGACATGTAAATGAACGGACATGACTATGTTCCAATAAAACTTTATTTACAAAAACAGGCAATGACACAGGGATGACTATAACAATGAAAAAAAAAACAGGCAAACAATAAGTGTTGGCAAGGATGTGGAGAAATTGGAACCCTCATACATTGCTGGTAAGAATGTGGAAATCACTTTGTCACACTCTTAAAAAGTTAAATGGAATTACCATATGACCCAGCAATTCTACTCCTAGGTATATACCCAAGAGAATGAAAACAGGAATTCAAACAAGTCCATGTATCCCCATATTCATAGCAGCACTATTCATTATAGTTAAAAGGTGGATATAGCCCAAATGTCCATCAATAGATAAACAAATTATTGTATACAAATACGATAGAATATTAAGCCATAAAAAAGAATGATGTACTGACACATGCCATAACGTGGATGAACCTCCAACCCATTATGCTAAGTGAAAGAAGCCAGATGCAAAAGGCTACAAATTGTATGATTTCATTTCTATAAAAGTTTAGAATAGATAAATCCACAGAGCCAGAACACAGGGGCTGGGGGAGGAGGGTACGGGAGGAATTGCTTAATGGGTACAGGGTTTTACTTTGGAATGATGAAAATATTTTGGAACTAGATAGAGGTGGTGATTGCACAACACTGCAAGTGTACTAAATTCCTCTAAATTGTTCACTTTAAAACAGTTAATTTTATGTTATGTGAATTGCACCTCTATAAATTATTTTTTAAAAGCAACAAGGCAGATAGATATGACCCATAAAGTGTAGTATGCCAATTCCTGTTATAAAAGAGAGAATGTAATGGTTTGATAAACAGTGAGTTTTTATTGTCAGGGATGTTCATTGTTATTAAAATAATTGTTTATCCTGTCAAGGATAGACATAAAGCAATTTTCCAGGTGTCATATTTTCAGAGCCAAGAATATTAATGAATGTAAAGACGCCTCCAAATCTAACCAGGAGAGTTTTGGACACATTTCAGACTAAATTTAAATCCATAGAATCTTTTGGTAAGAACAAAGTTCAATATTAAAGAGCTTTTAACTATTTTTAAGGATCCATTGGACATCCCTACCCCAATTTTGGGAACTAAAATAAATGTATGGGCTTTTTGTCAACTTCCTGTTTCTAAGGAAGAAGACCTAAAAAATCTCATGTAAAATGTTCCAGAAGATTTTGGAACATCAAAGAATTCCAAAAAAACAAAAACAAAAAACATAAAACAAAACCCAAAAATAAAAAAAAGGAATTAGTTTATTGTAAAATAATATGAAAGACACTAGATAATTTTATTTAATAAACACACAGGATGACTCTTTCTCAAAAACAGTTCAAGAGATTTAACTAATTTAGGGTTCAGTGACCCTAAAGCCATGTCTAATTAGACACGAAAACAAACTGTGAGAAGATTTGTGTGTTTTGGAAAGATGAGAAATTCTCACGTGAAACTGGACAACTTGGCCTGATTAGGCTTGCTGCTATTTTAAATTAATTTTTACAGCTGGGAAGCATGAGAAGCAGTTTCAAAGGAAAAGATAGTAGAAAAGAAATGGTATCCGTGATTTGACTTTTGCGCTAGACCAGCTTTCCAGGCGATAGAGATGCCACAGTGCCATTTCGCTGGAAGACAAACACCTCTCAGGTGGCATCTGTTCAAATAATAGCTAAGTTTAAAGCTATCATAGAGCCCGTTTAGGCTTTGAGAGTCACTAACCAGAAGGGCTGCCTTACATTAGACTGGCTCACTCCTGAATGACCGTCCTGCTTCCCAATCCGGGTGCCTGGTGTTCTGTGGTGACCCCTTCTTGTAGACACACAAAAAATCCATATTTACATTTTAGTGCGAATAAGTTTAAGGCAATGGGCATTTCCGTCTAGCTAATTTTAATGGAAATAACAAGTGTTATCTCTTGAGCTCTGATTCTGGGGAGCAGATTGGAAAAGGGCCTTTCTGGGCAGACGCCTCCTTGGGGACCCTGAATATTCACTTAGTAGAGGGTCGCAATTCTGCCTGAGACTGAGGCGAGCCTAGGAAGTGTCAACACTGGCTTTGAGATCGTGAAAGAGAAACTCTGTGAATGAAGGGCAAACACCAGAGCTCTTTAGATTTATTGACCATAGAAGATTAATTTAGCTCCACCACTTAGGTTGAAAAAGTTCTTCACAGCTGGGTGGGTGGAAGGTTATTAGTGATTCTTTTTTTCTTAATGCTTTGCTGTATTTCCCACAGTGAGCTATATTACTTTAATAATCAGTAAAAACTAAAATTTAAAAAAATGTAAAATTAAAAACAACATTTTCTGCTTATAATTATTTTCATTGGCCACAGACTTATCCAAACTTTTATTCAATCTGTCATTGCCACCCTTCTGGAACTGCCGCTTAAAATAATTGCAGTAGGACAATTCTGAGAATTATTCTAGCTATAGCTTTTGGTCAGACCGATGGGTGTTTTTTTTATCTATACAGCCACGGAGAGCTGGTAGGATTAGATGTTCCCATCACACTGAAGTGTGGACAGATCATCATGCTTGGTTTAATTGAAAGAGACAGTTGGAACTGTTGTTGGGACTATTCTGTCCCTGTGTGTGCAGACACAGCCTTAGGAATAGTTGTCCTTTTGTACCACTCCCCGCGTTTTGAAACTATAATACCACAAAGACTCTGCTCATTTTTTACAATTTTATCTCCTTTTTTTGATTGTGGAAGGATAGAAGAAAGAAGGAATGAATGAGTGGGAACCCCAGGATACTGCATCAATCTGGATTCAAGATGACTTGGATCTTCCTACTCAACGTCTTCTCGAAGTCCAGGTTGATGCAGTATCCTGGGGTCCCTGTTCATTCACCATCTGTGTATATTTGGAAGCTGTTTCACAGTCTTTTAGATCATAGATATGTACTGTTTTATAATTTTTTTCATCTTTGATACCCATTTTTTATACTTTTGTTACAATAAACATATACCTCTTAGATCAATATCCATGTCTGGAAGAAGGTAGGACTATTCCACTATCATAGAAAGTTGCTAGGCCTGGCTTTACTTTTGAGAGCTATAGTGAAGGGCCTATTTATCAAACCAGAGCCACTTAGCCAGCCACTTTCATCTTGGTGCAATAACAGCACGCCAGCCCTTCCCAAACCCAGCTGGTTTAGACTATGTGAGGTCAGCTGATGGGTGTCCCACTTACTACAGGGCAATCAGTTGTCTTGGAGTCATCAGCTCAGACTGAAATTAGGCCAAAAGCTATATCATGTCAAGATAATGATAATTCTCTCCTTTTAGATATTTATAAGTCGTGGTAAGATTATAATGTTAATAATTCCAAGTTTCAAATCTTCCATCAAGATGCTTTTTTTGGTGAGTGGGGGTTCATCTTCTTTCCTAGGCAGTTAGAATCCTTACCAATGCATTCTCCAACCCATACTCTCTTTCGTCCCTTATAAGCTGTTCAAAGCATGTTACCCTTGTTTCTATTTACAAGCCCTTGAAAGGAAAGCATGTATGATGGAAATAGCTCAAGTTGTCACAGAGACTGGCCCATTTGAATTCCATGTCGTGTCACACTGTTCTAATCTGGGTTTTGCATATTCGGAGTCTCACATCTTGTAACAAATGACTTCGATAAACTGCCTGGGTCAACCGAGGGCTGGAACAGATAATCTCTTTTGGAATCAAGACAATTTAAGAGACTCGGGCCATCTGTTTCAGCCTGGCACCCTGGGGTGGCTATATGATGGCGAGTCACCACGTTCTCAATTCTCGCTTTGCAAGTTCAGATACTCAGTCCCCAGAGCAAATCAGGTTTTTGATTCCCAGCAATCAAACTCACAAAAGGCTGATGGATACACCTCCTCATAATGTACCTATAAGAATTACATGAGAGAGTAGACATAAAGCTTACCTATGTCTGGGCCTGGAACATTTAATAAGCGTCCTATAAATGGGCTCTTATTTTATCCCGTGACCCGTTAAATATTATTTGAAAGCATAGGACAAACACTGAGAAATATTTATTCTTTGGTTTCCTCTCCTAGGTTCTAGAATCCGTACAGAGCACCATTCTTCTATCAGGTAGGTAGTCAGTCACGACATGATAAAATAGTCCACTTAAAAAAAAGTTCCAGTACTCAGGATGTAAAGTGCCCACACTCTGCAGGTACTCTGGTCTCTTGATCAGCTCAAGAGGTGCTCTTGGACTCAGATTATATTTGGCAGAGCTGCTGGCCCATGTTTGAAGTGCTTCACTTCTGCAGATGACCGATCGTACCCATTCTTGTTCGAGTCTTGTTAGCTTCAACCGGGATTGACAGGGCCTGTAGATATGAGTTTCTTGTGTGCTGCATCTGCCAGCTGTGGTGGCAGAAGCACAATGTCCAGCAATGAACCACGCACCATGTATTCAGGGGGTGGTCATGGTGCTGGTTGTCTTGGGGGTCCACAGAATTCTTTGGAAATCGCTATAGTGCTAACACAACACAAAGTTATGCCCATGGTCTGAAGAAGCGCTCCACCTCTGACTTCTATGTGTATTGAATTACAGCGCCTTCTCTCACCTCCAGGCTTTCGAGAAAAATAAACAAGCCTTTGGGAAACAGAGAACAAAGACCTAATAGAGACAGGAAACTGGTTACAGTTTGGTGAGAGCATGGAGTGAGGGAGAAAGGAAGCACAAAGCTCCGCCTGGAGAAGAACACCTGATTGCAAGGTGGGGCTAGGCTGGGGGGGCGGGGGTCAAGGGGCTAGGTAGCCAGCAGGAAAGCACATCATACCCCCAGGTAGCCTGGGGAAAATGAGCCAGCTGAAAAGAGGTAGAAGGTGGAGTGGAAGTTGAAGTCAGCACTGTTGTCCTTTACCATAGCCCCCCCAGGGTGGATTCTGTCAATAAGGATACTGAATGGTGTTACCTGTACTGGAATGAGAGATGCAAAGCATTTGAAGAGCGGGCCAGCTAAGAGGAGAAGTTAGTATACCTGTTACTCCATCTCATCTTGCCCTCTTCATGGGGAAAGCAGAGCTAGTTGTCTGCAAATGGCTACCCTTCACGGAGAAAAAGACATCTATCCTCTCCTGGCTGCAGGCCGTCTGTCCTCTGGCTGTCTGCAGCAACATGAAGGATGAGCCTTAACTCTTCCACATCAGCTCAGGTGACATGTAAGAAATAAGAATTTTATTTAGATTCTGTCTTAAAAAGGGAACACAAACAAACACTTTCAGGTTTGAGCTAGGGAGTTAGTCTTATTATCAGTCTTCTCAGAGCCTCAGAATAATCAGTGTTCCTTTGGAAAAGGGGTGGCAAGGGATGTAAGACATCACCAAAAGTGCTCTATTTCTCCTTCTGTCATTAAATCAACCAAGGCCAGTCGGGAGTTTGCTGCAGGGAGCCATGTCAAATCACAAGCTGGAATGTCCCCAGTTCTCTTGCCTCCTGCAGCTGTAGAGGACCTCTCTGCTCTCCTCCCCAGCATTATGGAAATGTTGCCTGAGCCACAGCCAGCGTGCTGTCCGGATTCTTCCTGCACTGGCCGGTGGAGTAAGAGCAGATTTCTGGGTGGGTGTGTGGTGTGTGTGTGTGTGTGTGTGTGTGTGTGTGTGTGTGTGTGTGTGTGTGTGTGTGTGTGTGTGTGTAACCCCGCTGGCTGCGCTGGGTTGGGGTGGCCTTGCCCAGCAGGCCTCCCAGCGCCTGAGACCCTCCTGCCATCGATGTACCACACTCCATTTCCTCGGATCATTCTCAGGGGACATAAAAAGAGGGAGGAAGTCATCGGAGCTTCACCCTTGGCATCTTCACCTATAGGCAAAAGTCCCCTGCATTTAATAGAGATGTGTGGTTATTACGCTATCGCTCATTTCAAAGCCCCTCTACCGGGCTTGTGAGGCGGGGCCTAGGTTGCGTTTCCGCTTCGTCAGCTGGATCCTTGCCGGTTCAGCCAATAGGAGGGCTGGGGTGGTGGGGTTGGGGGCAGAGTGGGGGACAAGGGTCGGGACACTTGCCCTTTCCTGTACTGCTTGCTCATCACCTTATTGTCACCACAGCAATGACTCTTCATTTTGGCAGCCACAGTTGATTTCAGAAGCCAGAAAGAAGTTCCAGCTTCCAGGTGTCCCACCCTGGCACCCCCTCAGAGACACCACCCCCAGCCCGGCTTCTTCTCCAGCAGGCCTGGGGTGGCAGCCACTTCCTGCAGTGACTATCATCTCTCTGCCTTACCGCACGTTCCCACCTGGCCTTTCTGCGCTTCAAAACTTGTTGAACCAATTCTGGTTTTAGATGATCTCTGTTAAAAACAAAATGAAAGAAAAAAAAAATTAGCATGATTTGTGACCGACACAGATGGTTCTTTCAATAATTTGATCCAATAACAGTCATGAAGATCGGGGCTAGGCTCTGTGCTAGATGCTGTAGTCCCAAAGATTAACATGTGTCTCTACTTTTGAGGAAATCAATGTCGAATAACACTAGCAAGTCTATGGCCATGCTGCCCTGAACAAGCTGGATCCTGTCTGATAGCAAATATCTATATAGAACTCTAGTTTGCAAGTCACTTGTTTACATAAAATTTCACTTACTCCTTACTTTGACTTTATAGTGTAAGTATTATTTTCATTTTCAGATAAGGGAACGACAGCTAAGAGATGCTAAGCAATTTTTGCAAAGGCACACAACTAGTAAATAGAGAAGTCCCTGGGCTTGCCGCCAGGTTTCCCCAGGCTCCAAAAGCAATCAGCAGTTTGGTTAATTGGAATCTCATGTCTTTGTTACTTCTCACTTTTAAATATTCCTCGCAGTTTAAAGTTAAAGACACTTTGAGGTACCTCAAACAGTCTGCTACTGTCTGTCAGAGTGAGAGAGAGGGGAAAGGAGACAATTTACAAGTGATAGTCCTGATATTTAAGATTCTCTTACCTTTTATTTTTTGGTTTAGGTTTTAAGCATCTCAGATTCAGGCATCAAAGGACTTGAGCACCTGCACCCCAGCAATCCCACTGCAAGGGTCTCCCACCAGATTGGAAGTTGGGGGCTGGGGGATATCACTCTTCTTAGGAGAGGCAAGAAGGAGGGGAGGGGCTGAGGACAAGGACTGAGCTTAGGCTGAACACCGGCTCCTCCTCTGGCTCCCATCCCTCCAGCACTAGTAGCTGCAGAGTGAGTCCCTGGCGCCCCTTCTTCAAGCCCACCGATTTAGTCTTATGACAGCTTCAGATGAGGTTTAGGTGTACAGTTGTATTTAGCAAAACATGTGTAGAAAACATTGATTTCTAAAATGTATAGAATATATCACATTTTGGTAACTCTGCTTTAAGGATTCTCCTGCTGCCCCCCTTCCCTCCATCTGTCTCCCTCTCCGCTCTCTCTCTTTCCAGTACTGAAGGTCCTAGTAGCTTACCTTTCCTTTAACTTCATACCAAGTCTGTGCCAATTTGATAGAAGTTTCTTAGTGAAGCATCTATTGGCAGTACATATGCTATTTTAAACTGCTCCAAAAAAAAAGAAAAAAAGAAAAGAAAAAGAAAAAAGAAAAAGAAAAACATGTTGTAAGTGGATGGTAGATAATATTTTGAGACATAATTCAAGGTTTTTTCTTCTCCAGGCTTTCTTATACCCACTGCCTTCTCTCACCACTGGAGACACAAGGATGAGATGCTAAATGCACTTTCCTCAGGAGAGAGCAGAGACAAATTCTTGGCTCTGAGTTCTAAAACAGAGTCTTAAGATGCACAGTAAGAAGAAAAGTCTTGAAAGCCCAGGCTTTCTGTTGAAAGAAGTGGGTTTCTCAAGAGAGAAGAGATTTTAAATTTTGAAAAGCTTGGCTTTGGTCATTAATAACCAGTGGTTTCGATGTCCAAAGGTTCACAAGAGCTGATGTGGATGTCTCCTCCCAACCCACATCCAGGAGCTGAAATCAGCTGTGGTGGAAGTGTTTATACCCAAACTGGCAAATTCTACAAACCAGGGCTTTTACCCCACTGGAGAATCAGTTGTTGAACATTTAAACACATCACTGCTTTATTTCATAAGCTATTGCCACCAGGATGGGGCAGAGATCAGATCAGAAACTCAAGAGTGTGTGGGCCAAAAAGGTCCCTGATCTTCCCTTGACTACACAGGGGTAAGGACTGCTATCAAGACTGATGGGGATGGCAGATCTCAGACCAAAAACATGATGGACGCCAGTGAGCATGTGGGATACCTCTCCTCCAAGACACAGGACCCTGCAAATTAGGTCACTTTCCAGGAGGAGCAGGAGAAATAATCAAGAATTGACTATTTTCCATAGGAGGAACTGGGTTGATGACATTTCCTATTGCTGGGCAGAAATGAAGGCTCAAGAGATCAAATCAATTATAGGAAAAGAAAGAATAAAGAAAGGTAAAAAAATTTTTTCTCTAGAACATTTTTAAGGCTGTTAAATTAAATATCAAACACATTATGAGCTGTCTAATGAATACGCTTTCCTTGTTTTTTCTTTTGTTTGTTTTTGAATAGTGACAAATGTAAGAGAATATAAGAGAAAAGACATCCTTCCTTATGTAATAGCTAGTGCAATGTTTATGTGGCAGTGAAGAGTTGGTGGGGATTGGGAAGAACAGTGATGCCTGCTGCCACCAATGAAAAAGTCAAGATTTATTCACTTATTAATTTTTTTCAACAAACCAAATATTAAAACCCAACGGTGGCAAGTTACTTTCAAGAACATCATTCATCACATTAAATTAATGTTGTTGATTAAAATCTTATTGATTTTTGTGGTTTCATTTGTATTTTTGCACATATGTTTTTACAATTATATGAGGGTTATAAGCATATGGCTTTATGCCTACTTTATATGTATACTCTAAATAACAAAATTATTTAAGGCGATATTGAGGATCCAAAAAAATTATGTTTTCTTTAAAACAGGTCTGTAATAATTTTTTCTCTTTAAAAAGGTCCATGAATTACATATTCCATGACCAGATGTCATTGAGTTTTTTTAAAAAGATATTTTCTTAATAAGTCCCCTAGGAATTCTCACTATTTTTATTGCCTCATTTATTATAGGACTTATTAACTTTTTCTACCAGTTCCTTCTGTGCTACGCTTTTCTCAAAAATGAAATCCCATTTAATGGCCAGCCACCCCAAGGACCCCACTTAAGATACATCTGTAGAGTAGCCCCCTCTCTTTTGATTGTTGAGTTCACAAAAATGCTGCACTGAACATAAGAAAACTAGTAAGAAAATGCCCCAGAAGGCTGAGCCAGCTGTAGATTTCTTCAAAATTCTCTGATAAACATGGATTCCTGTGGCCCCCGGCTATCCTATGCTAGAAAAAGAAAAGAGGGACAATTGGTGAAAACCATGAACAATGGCAACTGAAAAATTGTGTGCTGATCAGTGGAAAGGGGGAAAGGAGAACAAGTGGAGAGTCAAGACCGCACTGAGACTAAAAAGAGAGAGAGAGAAACAAATGACAATACCTAAGAGAGTCACAAAGGAAACATCGAGAAGAAAATGGAATATGTGAGAAATACTGTACGGCGAAGTCTGTACCCCAAAAGAACAAGATCCAAGGAAGCACAAAGGAAACAGAGAAAGAAGAAAAATCTAGAGTGATGTCATGAGGCCAATGTGGCAGGAACCTTCAATTTCTGTGCTTCCTGAGATTTCATTAGAGGTAGGGAGAAACAGTGTTTCATGACTGGCCAAACCTGGTGTGTACCGGTCTGTGAGATCCAATTATTACATTTTTAGGCATTTTGTGAGCTAGGTGTTAAACAGTTATTAAAAAAAATAAATAATATAAACTTACAATTAAATACATGACGTTAAAAACATAAAAAATACTACAAGCTCATAGCATTCTAATTATTTTAGTGTATTTCCCTATCTAGTAGGGATCAAAGTGTCTACATTATGTAGAAATACTATACAGTGGCATGTTACCGCATACCTCTTCCTAACTCTGTCTTCAAGTGACTTCATATTGGTAGGTTGAAATCAACCACCGTGGAAGTCTTTACACCATACAAATCAGCAAATACTATAAAATTGAGGCTTAAAATATTGTTTTATTGATTGTCTAGATATAACAACATGGTGGAGAAAATAATAATTTAGATTAAACTTAAAAGTACGTTGTGTCTTAAGCTGTCACATTGTGAATAACAAGAAATTGAGGAAATATTTTTCACTATTCAAAAACTATTACCCAATTCATCAAAAAAATTGGTTATATCATCGACAACTAAGTGACATTTCGATATATGTCTTTGCTTTTTCACTTGTCTTACTCACTAACATAAATGAAAATATCAACCAACATTCATGTCAGAACTATACTTGTTCATCAATTGCAACCGATGTTGGATATGGAAATGAGTTTGCACAAGTCAGTGAAATCATTCTGTAAAAATCAATGGTGTATGTGGAATTTAAAATAGTGTTGTATATTTTATTGTTATTTGAAAATTGTGTGATTCATATGCTTTATATCACTAAAATTTATGCTGAACTTGTTCAATATTTCCATGCAGGTTTTTTTGTATTTGTTGGAGAACCAGTTGTTGATCATTTAGTGGCACACCTCTGGGTAGCCTGGTCACTAACCACTGCCTTACATAGCAACAATAACACCCAGAAGCCTTCCTTTAGAAAAGGATCTGGGGGCAGTGAAAAGCACAAATACGCTTTTCTTCCCTTTTAAAAATTGTGACAAAATATGCATAAAATTTACCATTTAGCAGTTTTTAAGTGTATAGTTCACTGGCATTAAATACATTCACATTTTTGTGCAGCCATCACCTCCAAAGCTTTTCATCATCCCAAACTGAAACTCCATACTCATTAAATAATTCCCTAATGCCTCCTTGCCCCCAGCTCCTGGTAACCCCTATTCCACTTTCTATCTCTGTGAATTTGGGTATTCTAGACACCTCATAAAGGTGGAATCACACAATATTTATCTTTTTGGGCTTATTTCATGTAGCACATTGTCTTCAAAGTTCATCCAAATTAAAAAAAAAATTGTTTTTTTAATTTGAGTTAACATTTCATTGTATGTATATACCACATTTCCATCCATGGACATTTGGGTTTTTTTCCACCTTTTGGTTATGGTGAGTAATGCTGATATGAACATGGGTGTACAAATAACTGTCCTTTTTATAAATACCTTTAATTCTGGCATTCCTAGAAGGCAAATGAGAGCTGGATGAAGCGAAACGGAGCCCCAGGATCATCTCATCCTCTGTTTTCCCTAAATGCGCAATGCTCTTTCTGCTCTCTCTTCTCAAATGAGGTTGTGTACTATGGGAACAAGCACCCAGAGGAGCCAAGTTCAGCCGCTGATGCGTGACAGCACCTGAGGCCTTTGCCAATGGCTGGGATTAAGTTCAGTGTGAGCTGCTACCACAATGTGAACCATAATAGTTCCCTCCCCGAAAGTGGTTGACAGAAACCATGAAGGGGTGGGGTGCAATGAGCAAGAGATCTGTGATATTGTGAGAGGCAAGTGGGCTCAAGGAATGAGAGACGCAGCCAAGGGCTTAGCCCCTCTTCAGAGTCAGGAAATGCCACTGACTGTGAGTAGCCAGTGTGCAGTGGACCTAAACAAACTTTTTTTATTTTAATACTGAAAATAATTCATCCTGA
This sequence comes from Rousettus aegyptiacus, assembly GCF_014176215.1. Taxonomy (NCBI): domain Eukaryota; kingdom Metazoa; phylum Chordata; class Mammalia; order Chiroptera; family Pteropodidae; genus Rousettus; species Rousettus aegyptiacus. Next base: position 57,283,276 of record NW_023416287.1, on the reverse strand, counting down.
TTCGTGTTTGGTTGCTAAAAATGCTATCAGCCTTTTCCCAGATGGAACAAATTATTTGCCATTCAAAATTCACTTAAAAATAACACAACCTATCACTGTGTTTCAATTTCAGCTTATCTTCTAAAAAGAACTGAAAATAAAATGGGAAAAGTTTCCTTTTTTCCTGAAGGAGAAAACAGACATCTTTAGTTCCTCCGAGCAAATGGCAAAGCCACGTTCGGCAGGGCAAGGTCAGCAAGATGAATGTTTTTATGTGACATCAAAGGATGTGCAGACAGTGGAATCAAAGCTGGAAATGAAAGAACTTTCAGACATATTTTTAAAACGTCTTGTCAGGCTTAGAAAAAACTTCACAAATTGTGGAGTCCGGCCTGTGCTGATACGTTAAGAGCCTTGGTGAGGTAGGTACGGGTAGAGGATTGAAATGTTGGGAATGCTGACTAAGGTCAAATAGTACTTACACAGCAGCCACCTCTGCCCAGCCCGGCCTCTCATTTCCGCCCTTTAAGACTCCCTTTCAGAGGCTTTTGCAGTCTCCTCTTTAACTCTTGCCCACACCCCCTCATCATGTGACTCTGGAAGCTGAGCATGTTCTGGGCTCAGTTTCTAGAGAGAGTTAGTAATCAACTCTGAGTAACCCTCTCAGCTGTGCCCGGGAGATCCTTGACCACCACTGTGCAACAAGGCAGATGCCCTGGATTGAAACAAGCCGCTTTAGCTCATACCTTTACCTGAGGCAGTTCCTACTGGGCTTGAGACACCCTTTTGCTCAATAAAATGGTATGAATCAGCAGGACCAGGGATGCAGGGTGTGTGAAGCCCTAGCCCCAAGAGTGAGGGACATTCTAAGGATCTAGGGATTCAACTTGCTTTATCTTTTTCTGACCCTGTCTTACAAACTGGTACTCATAGTTCTTATGGTGGCCATAGACAATCTCTAGCACCTCTGAAATTGCTATAGGGTAAAGCTGACTTCCATTTAAAATAAAATTTGCAAGAATACAGATGGGCTTCCTATTCATTGACAAGGCTCTGGAAGTGCTGGTGGTATCTATGGTTCCTCAGTTGAGCCCTCCTTCCTACCAGTGCATAGACTCAACACCACCATAGCAGACAGGTCACCAAACTGTATAACAGAGGCCACTCCACCCAGAGGCTTCCCTGAAATCCTGCCTCCCCCAACTCGAGGCCCCACCCAAGCCACATCCAGGTATATTCTCAGAGAGTCAGGTGCTCCTTGCTAAGCAGTGCCTAGATTCACAGTGGAGGCAACTGGCCTCAGTTTCTAGTGTGGCCTTTTGAGGCAACTATAAGCACAGCATCTGTGGATTGCTTGCTGAATCGTAACTAGTGGCTCCAGAGGGGTAGAAGCTTGGGCTAAATTTGGCCTGCAGCTGAACTCCTCTCAGGATTGTGCCACTGGACACCTACTTCACAAATCTACACTAATAAAACTAGGAGACTTAGAAGCTTTGCTTAGTACATAGAAACAGACACAGAAAGGCAGCCAAAATGGTAAGACAAAGAAGCAGAAACCATAAGAGAAAAGAGAACAGAGCTCCTGATATAATGGAGTCAAGTAATCTAACAGATGCTGAGTTCAAAACGCTAGTTATGAAGATGCTCAATGAACTTTTGGAAAGTGTAGATAAATTCAGTGAGAACTTCAACAAGGAGATAAAAAAAAACATAAAAATGGAAATTATAAAAGGGAACCAGTCTGAAATGAAGAACACATTATCCAAGATGAGAAGTATATTAAGTGGAATAAACAAAGTGAATAAAGAAGGGGATCAAATGCCCTATCTAGAGGACAGGAAAGCCAAGCAGGACATTCAATCAGAATGGCGAGAAAAAAAGACTCCAGACCATAAAAATAATTTAAGGAAGATACGGAACACTATTAAGGTTACAAATATTTGTCTGATGGGTGTAACTGAAGAATATCAAGATGATGAACAGCTGTTTGAAAAAATGATGATGGAAAACTTTTCTAATCTGGTGAAGAAAATGGACATAAAACCCCAGTTAGCTCACAGAGTCCCAAAAACCAGGAACCCAAAGAGGCCCACACCAAGACATATCATAATTAAAATGCCAAAGGTTAAATACAAAGAGAGAATCTTAAAAGCATCAAGGGAAAAGCAGTTACCTACGAGAGAACACCCATAAGACTGGCAGCTGATTTCTCAAAAGAAACTATTCAGGACAGAGGGGCTTAGCACAAAATATTCAAAGTGATGAAAACCCAGGATCTACAACCAAGAATACTTTATCTAGCAAGCTATCATTTAGAGTTGAAGGACAAAAAAGGGCTTCCCAGACAAAAGTAAGCTAAAGGAATTTATCAACACCAAGCCAGTATTACAGAAAATGTTGGAGAGACTTCTTTAAGATGATAAAACATCTATCAAAAACAGTAATAAAGAAAATAAAGAATGGTAACAATTACATTGCTATCAACAAGTACCTCAAATGGAAAAGAATGAAGTGCTCCAACCAAAAGATAAAGTGGCTGAATGGATAAAAAAACAAGATCCCTACATATGCTGCCTACAAGAGACTCACTTCAGATTAAAAAACACACACACAGACTAAAAGGAAGGGGATGGAAGAAGATGTTGCCTTGATATACTTAGAGGGTATTGTGCTGAATGAAATGGGTCAGACAGAGAAAGACAAATATCACATGATTTCACATACATGTGGAATCTAAAGAATGAAATCAACAGCAACAACAACAAAAGTGGAAATAAACTCATAGATACAGAGACTATTTAGAGGGATACTAGATGGGTGGGGATTGGGGGGGGGTACCAAAAAAGGGCAAAGAGATTAAGGGGTACAAATGGATAGTTGCAGAATAGATATGGGGATGTAGAGTATAGCATGGGGAAGATGGTTAATAATGTTGGAATAAATATGTAATGGGGTAAAGAGGTACTAGATTTAGTGGGATGACGACAACTTTGTGAGTTAATGTGGAGTCCAATCAATATGCGATATAACTAAAACTGATATATTATTGTATGCCAAGTATAATTTTTAAAAAAACTCATTGAATTGTACAATGTAAATACAAGCAACTAATTGTCTATTATATTTCAATAAAGACAAAAAAAGGTCAGTTGCAATGTAGAATCTGAAACTATATGATTTTTTTTTTTGTACTCTGTTGCATTAAAATCCATAAGTCTATCTTGCATGACCTGTAACAAATCACTGATCATTTGAAAAATATTGATTCAGCTGAGGATTGTGGATCTCTTATATGGTGGTGACAAATTTCAGTATATGATAAAAAGCACATTCATTAATACCATCACTGACCTCATCAGAAAAATCATTAAGTGAAAGATACAAGTTTTCCCCCAATTCTAATTTTTACTGGAAAGCTTAAATTTTATTATTGGCAACAATGATGGACAGTTGTTTTCCCTAAAGTGACAGGCTTACTCCATTATTTTCCAGAAAATGTCTGCCAAATGATCAAGTCTGAATGATCATAATATTTCTGTTCGTCCTTTCAAACTGTCATTCCATGCAAAGTGTGGCTAGTTCAGCTTCCAAAACAATTGTACAAGTGCTTTTCCTGAGTACAACCATCCCTAAGCAGAATATTAAAAAGATGATAAAATATAATAAAATTATTATTTTTCCTTCTTTAGCAAGGACATTCTTAAGTGGAAATGGCTTTTGTTCCCTCGCCAGTGCATGGCAGTGAAGAATACAATGACTACTGCCTTGATTGTACTAATTTTACCCATAGTTGCTTTATGCTCTCAGTGAAAATGTCAACACAGAGAAAAAGGCAAATGATGTCTTAGTATTATTATGAAAATGATGTCAATGAACTCCCTTGGGTGCATGCAAATAACCATGCAAATTCCCAGGAGAGCTGGAGATACTCAGATTTTGTTCTTCAGCATCAAATTGGCCAAGGTTGGTACAGCAGCAATGATGGCTGGGGCAAATCTATTCAAGGCTCCCCATAGGTGAGCACAACTTCCACTCAGATAAAATGCCAAGACCAGGAGCTGACAGGAACCGCCATGGCACCCTCTTGCCTCTTCCTAGGAAACTTCTCTTCAATGTCTTCATCCCAGCATTCCAGGTGCCCTGGACTTCCTGCTGCCTAATGCCACTCAAGAGGGGTCCGTTGTCAGCGCGGGTACAGAAGAGCAAGCCTGCTGCCATCATTGCTGCGCTCACACAGAAACATACAGCTCTAAAACCCCCAAAGAACTAACTCTGAGGTGTCCTACGGATTCCACTTCGCTGCCTTTCTTGGGCAATGCCTGGTCTCCCCACTCCATGGGGAGTACTTTGTGCCTTGGGCTCTTTCTTACCTCCTTTCTTCAACATTCTCTTCCAGGAAACCCTACCCTAAGACCCTGTTCTTTTCCAAAATGGCAGTGTGTTATCTGAGAAATGAATCGTTGCCAGGTGAAAATGAATGAACATTGAAGTGTTCAATGTGGTAAGTAGGTGTGTTCATCTTTTAAAAGGAGAATCCTGGAGTTTGGTGGAATGCCTAAACATAACGAAATACTTCTGGGATGGGGAGCATTGCAGGTTAGGGTCACAGGCAAATGGGGAAGGTTCTCAGCTGAGACAAAGTCAGGGGAATTGTATGATTAAATGATTGGAGGAAGGAGACAGATCCACTTGGCAGTGCTTTATCTCCTTGTGAGATGAAGGCTATAGTTTTTTATTTCAGTTTCTAATGAGTGAAAATATGCAATGTTTACATTGTCAAAGGACAAATAACACCATGACGTATGTCTCAGTTTACACAGCTGATTTCATAGCCGATTGTATTTCTAACATTTCCACACTGTTCCCCCTTGATGTTTGGAAATTACTTAAGTAGGTCATGCTTTAATATTTTGGGGGGCAAGTCTCCTCCTCATGCCTCCCCACTGTATTATTTTTCTGACTAAGGAGGCTTTCACCTTTTTTTTTCTTTTTTCTTTTTTTTTAATACAGAGAGGGTGGGGTGTGCCAGGGACATCTTTGGATAATTCAGTAACTGTGTCAAGTTAACCTGGCTACTCCTCTTGTGTGGAACAAGTGGGGTGACCAGGAAGGTAAGTTTGGAGGACAGGTAGTACTGCCGAGCAGACATCTTGTCCCTGAAATGCACACCCAGCGCTGAGCTATCAGCATTCTGTTTGCTGAATCTGCAGTCACACTGGCTTCTCTTACAAGCCTTGAATTATGAAACAAGATTGTACACCTTCAGGAAATTTGTGGGTGTTCTTCTAAAAGTACGAATTTGGTCTTTTGGTTTTCATTGAGGCCTGGGAAGCCATTTCCACTTCTATCTCCAGCCTCTGCTGACTTTTTAATGAGCAAATAAGAAGCAGTCGATTAATATCTATGGAATAAAGTTTATGGAATTAAATTCACTCTTCAAAAATGACAGAATTTAAAATGACTCTATGGCCTAGGAAGGACATCTGGTTTGAGCATTTAGAAAGCAGGGAGAATCCAGGGGCTTAGAATATTGGTTTCATGGAGCCCCCTTTGTGCAATTTTTCTTTTGAGATCCTGGCTTAAGCACCCCTGTATCACTCACTATAGTCTGTGACTCCCCTACCCGGTTTTATCTTCTCCTTGCAGCCCCCACCCCAACCTGCAACATCCTCCCTGTTCTATTGCCTGTAGGCCCTTGTTCATATGACCCTTTCCCTTTAGGAAATGCTCCCCCATCTCTAAATCTTTCCTAGTCTTGAAGGCCTAGCTCAAAATCTGACTTCTCTAAGAGGCTTTCTGATTTATCACCACCATCTCTGCAAATACTGACAATAATGATGACAGCTATCAATGATTGAACTGTTATTAAGTATCAGTCCCTGTAATAAGCACCTGTTGCATCTCATTCAATCTTTATAATAACCTTGTTACTGGAAGGTGAATTTGAGTGCACTGGCCATGTCATATCCTAAGTGACAAAGCTGGAACTCTTGCCTTGGTTTGTCTGGCTCTGAAGGCCATGCTTTTATAACCACTCTCCAATCCACCTTCTTGAAATATGCTAATCATCTAATTGGAAAAGCTAATAAAGTTAGGTGGAATCTCAAAGGTCATATCATCCAGTCCTCTCAGTTTATAGATGAAGAACCTAAAGCGCAAAACGGCAGAGTCTTGATCAAGGTAACAATGAAATGTTGGCAGAGCCTAGGCAAGGATGTTTTCCTGGTTCTCATACTCATTCATCATTTAGTCATTCAACAATCACATATTAAAGCCTTCTGTTTAAGGCACTGTATTGGGACCTGAGTATCGTTCCTGCTGTATCTTCTCTGGGTGCTCCTGTCGAATTTGATGAATCCACACACAAAGCTGCCTCAAAATGCAGCTTGAGTAAACCCCTACCTCCTCTAAGTGTGGCTCTGTGCAGAAGTGCCACGCACACTGATGGCCTCAGTGTGGGACCCTGGTCATTGGCCTGACCCCACACTCAGAGCAGCTGCAGTTCCATAGGGTGTGCTGGAGACTGGAGCGGGTGTTCGTTTAGAGGATAAAGTTCAGAGCGTAGAAAGGCCCTGTTTATGGTGATTCAGTGCTGCTCAAATTACTGAAGAACCAGCATTAGAAAATAGGAAGCATGCTAATTAAGCCTAATCCAATTCCAAAAGACCTTGTCCCTCTTTTGCAGTCATGCATGTATGTATGACCACGTCACCAAGCTTGTCTTCCAGCATTGTCATTTCGGCCTTGTAAGAGACCACCACTAGTACCCCTCTGGCTGGTAAAGCCCAGGTTTCTCAGCCTCCTGCCGCAGGGGAACACCATTAGCAGGATTCAGCTCACCTCTTGGTTTCTCCTCCCTCTAATCTTAGTGTCTCTAACCACTGTTTCAGCAGCCCTCTAGTGTTTTGAAAGAGATGACTTTTTATCTAATCAACTCTAACGGGAAACTTGAATACTGTTCTCTAATTTAAACTGAGAGGCTTTCCCTAGTTTGCTTGTATCTGTTTCCCCAAGAATTATTGACTTAGGTTGTTAGGCCAATGCCTGGATCCCTAGAAATCATATCATTTTTCAAATTTTGAGCCTACTTTTCCTCCCAAATATCTTATCAAAATAAATCGATGGTCTAAGTTTGGTCTGAGTTTCACCTTTTATTGATCCCACTGGCCTTTGGTGGAAACACTAAAAGGGCCCAAAGGCAGTAAGCATGAATGAATGAATATCTGAGTGAAAAAATGAATAGAGAAGGATAAACAGGAAAAAAAAAAGCAAGTCTCTTGGGAAAATCTCCAACCAAGTAATAGGCACCTTTGAATTTGAGTGGGGAGTAACATATGCCAGGAAAATGCATTAGAAAGGACTCGCTAGGCCACCTGCTATGGCTCTGTAAAATAACCTTGCCTATGATCGAAAAAACTGCTCGAGGCAAATGTCCACTAACTGTTGAATTCTTTAGTATGCTATAAAAAGTTCACTTTAGAATTGCAGATGAGTTCATTCCTATTTTTTAAAAGTTTTACAATTATAAATGGCATGCAGAACAAGGGTCTCTCCCCATTTCCAGTGGGACCTTGTCCAACCGATTCTTCCTTTTAATGTTCCTTGTTCCCACTAAGTTGGTTATAGGCTCACTGAGGAGAAACTGTGTCATACTCATCTTTGTATCTTCAGCTGCCAAGTTCTGGTATATAACAGCCATTAAGTGGTTGAATTTCTTCTTTCCCCCTTCCTACTGCCACCGTCTTGGCCCAGGTGTTCTTCATGCTTAGAATATTATATTACTGAATATTTTTTCTTGCATACCTAACTCTATGCCTATCTGCCCTTTGCCTACCCCCCCCAAAAAAAAAAATCATACATACTGTTGACTCTAGTGCAATGTGGGAGTTAGGGACAATGGTCTCCTGTACAATCAAAAATCCGCATGTAACTTTTAACTCTCCCCAAATTTCAGTTGTCTCTCGGTATCATGAGGGATTGGTTCCAGGACACCCCATGGATACCGAAGTCCATGGATAGCTCAAGTCCTTTATACAAAGTGGCATCATAGAACAACGCACAGAGGAGGACCCCTGCATCCATAGATGCCCAACAGTGGATGGAAAATACTGTTTTCTATCTGAGGTTAGTTAAATCTGTGGATGTGAAACTCTGGGATATGAAAGGCCAGTTGTATAACGATTGAGAAAAAAATCCAAGTATAAGTGGACCCACACAATTCAAACATGTTGTTTAACAGTCAATTGTATATTGATGCCTGATGATAATATCTAAATTAATGCATTACAACACAACTCAAAACTTAATGTTTCGCTATTTAGTTTACTGTTGTCTTAAGCATTATCACTTAAGAGTAGCCTCATACTAATGACATGATAACTTTTAAAAATATAAATGTTCAGGGTATACCTGAATCAAAAATCCCTACAGGAAGAGCCTAAGACTCTCTATCACGTATCTGGGAAACTTTTATGATTAGGAAGTTCTGGTCATTGTACCAGCAGCATTAGCATCCCCTGGAAACATGTGAGAAATGTAAATTTTGGGCCCCTACCCACTTTGGGGTAAAACCCAGCAATCTGTGGATTAACAAGCCTTCTAGGTGATTTTGACTTACATTAAAGTATGAATACCATTGAATTAGCCTCTAACAATGTTTTAGGGCAGTGGTTCTCAAACTCAGCTGCACACTAGAACATCTAAGGAGTTTTTAAAAAATATACTGATGTTGGGTTGGGCCTGGTTAGTACTTGGATGGGAGACCACCTAGGAAGACTGGGCGCTGTAGGCTAAAACACACACACACACACACACACACACACACACACACACACACACACAGATGCCTGACAACTTAACCTCATAATTTGACTTAATTGGTTTGGGTGCAGCAAGCATTGGTATATCATGAATGTTGAGGTCAATGTAATCTGCCATCCATAACTCATTTCACAATTTTGTATTTATCTAGTCTTACAGAACAGATAATAAGGTGATAAATTTGAATGCTTGAAATAAAGTATCATCGCTTATTTGGGTTCTGTGTAAAGTTTTATTTGAATAAAGGAGTCTGCTATTAATATTTTTGAAAACCAAGGTCTAAAGACTGAAGTCTAAATTCCTTAGTCTCCCCTTTTAAGACATGAGTTTATTGCTTCTTACTAATACCCCACAGCTCTACTCCGTAGCTCTGACACATACCTATATATGCTCCCTAGCACCTAGGAAGGGGAAAATGCACCAAAGGTTCCAGGCTAAGAATGTTCCAGCCCATTGGGACCTTGCGAGTCGCTAGTTCTCTTTGGGCTTCTGTTTCATTATAAAGTGAGAGCCTAGAACTAAATAATCTCTAAGGCTCCTTCTGACTCTTGGTATTTTAACATCTCCTTATTCAGATTGGTTTCCCCACTTCAGTTGCATTCTCTTCCTGTTTCTCCAGGTTAACTCATCCTATGGCATAGTTCAGGTTCTAATTATTCTTAATATTTCTTTGGCACTGAGTCTATGCTTCTTTAGCCTCTTTGGCAATTTTCTTTTAAATGTTTATGTCTGGTTTCCCACTGGGCAATAACAGGATCTCATGTATCTTTTTGTATCCCTAAATGACTAGCATATGGTAAGTACATAATGTTTGCTGATTTTTTTTCAGGATCATGAATTGCCTCTGCCATTTGTTTTATTCCAACAATAGCTTTGTTGAAAGTTTATATTGTTTTTGCCCAACAAGCTTTCATTACTGTACCAAAGGTTCCAACTCGTATCCTATTTATCCCAGAAAATTTTTTTGATAGTCTCATTCAGCTCCTAGTTCCCACTGATTATTCTCCAAAAATAGCTCTCTTCTGGCCTCTGCTGGTATGATAGCGGACAACTGTTCTACTAATTCTTTGCTTAAGTGCATCTACAGAACTAAAGCGTAAGGACACTTCAGTTTCTAAGGAACCATTTTAACAGCATCAACTCAGCAAAGAGAAAGATTTTGAGATATCTATTAAACTGCTAGAATTGTTGAAGTGAGCTGGATGGTAAACTTTCAAATATATTTCAAATGTTTATTTCTGAAGAGGTATTTTTCAAAATTAAATGCATGTTTGTTATGTTAAGATGTCAGGGATAACAGAATTAAGATTCTTAGGTGTTTATCTAAAAGCTTGCTCCTTTGTAGAAAATGTCAGCTTTTACCTGAACCTGATATTGTCTTTGGTATCGTGCCTAGTAAAGTGCTTAAAAAACCTTTGTTAAATAAATGTATTAGTATTTGGTTTATGTAATACTATAACTTTTTTGGAACTGAATTGTGAATTAAAGACTATCTGGGGAAGAATCTTCGCAGGCTTTCAGAGTTATTTCGGGGAAGAATCTTTGCAGGCTTTCAGAGTTATTTCTCTTAGCAGGCCTAAGAATGTTCTCTATGCATTTTTAAAAACATCTGCCAGTTGCAGTTTAAATTGAATCACTAATACACTGAGCCTACCAACAGCAGCTTTTCCTTGGACTTAAGGAAAAATTTTCGCTACGTGAAAGGCATTAGGAAATATTCTTCTGCTTCATTTTGCGCTCTCTCGGTAGTCTATTATGTCTTCTACATATATTTGGGTACCAGTGATTGAAATTCATTCAAGCTGCTGCCTTTGACAATCTTAGGTTTCAAACGGTTTGATCAAAATATCTGATTGTTTAAAGGCAGGAAGATGTTTCTCAAATGTTAAGTGCTGACATAAGGTTCTTAATACTTTCAGTTTAAATCAGAGGTCATAACTTTAAAAAGCTCATAGGCACCCTGAAACTACATATAATTATATATAAACAGTGACTGAAATATATTTGTATGAAAATATTGTCTAACATATATACCTCTTTACAAATGAATAAAGTCCTTTCATATTATCTTTTTAAAGTCTGAGAGTACATCATGTATCATACACTACAATTTTGTATTTAAATACATTCTTTTCACTCAAGTGTTTTTAAAAAGTATCTCTTCATAACTTCATTTAAAGGTAGAGCTAGTTAATAGCAGACACAAAGACGAGAGAACTCAGTTTACCCAAACTCACACAAGGTGACTAAGGATAAAATGAAAAATGCTAGTTATAAAGGGTTGGATCACCATCAAGCTACTATCAGGTAGACAACTTGCTGTCTCTGCTTAGCCTGCCTTTTAAAAAGCAAAATTCTATGGTGCCCTGTTCAAATCCAGGTGTCTGTCAATCTCCTGGCCTTTAGAAACACTAAGCTAGATACAAGCTCTGATTCTGAAATTAGCCAATCCTGGGCTCTAATTTCATCTTTTGGTTGTTAGAAGTAGCCAAGTGACAACTCTGACCATTGTGAAATAGATGAAGTTATTGGGTGAGGCCTTCTGGAAAACTTTTTAAAGACAGACAAAAACAAATGAAATGCTTTTTTTTAATTTTCCCTTCTTCCTGCCTGGAACATGAATATTAATGATTGTTAGAGGTGGTCTAACTATTTTATAGTTAAAAGAATGAAGGGCATATAAAGAGTATAAAATAGCATAAAGCTAGAAGAAATCCAGGTGTATGAGGGCATTACCAGTCTTGGAATGCTGACCTCCAGACTTTTTAATGTGAGAAAAATAAAATCAGTCATTTGTTGTTTAATCTGTTTTTTTGGGATCCACTTTTGGCAGCTTAATGTTAAGCTGATACATAAATTCATAATATTATTTGGGGTTAAGAGAGAAAAATCTATGTGAAGAGCAAAACAGTTCCTAGCATAGAATTAAGTGGCCAGTGAATGAATAGTTGCTATTATTTTGGGGAGATTAGTTGACTGTCAGCAGAGAACAAAAATCAACACAGGATAAACAATTTGGGAAGGGAAGAAAAATGCTCACTAGAAGCTATAAAACTGTAAAAAAATTCAGAATCACATTCAGAACCAAACAATGTATACAGGGATCTGACATACGGTAGATACTCAATACACGTGATTTCTTTTCCAATACTCTCTATGAGACCACAAACTGATGTCATTTATTCACATGATAACCTTGATCAATGAAGAAGACAAGACTGAGCAAAAAGATTTTTGGGAACTCTGAGAAGTAAAGGTGATCCATAAGATAATTTAGATTTTAGTGAGGCATTCCATTCAGTGTCTCATGTCCTCCTGCTTATGTAATGCTATCAAGATATGAACGACAGGAACACAATACACTGGTAAACAAAATGCCACTAAAAAAGGTGACAAGATGTGGTCAGTTATCTTAATGATTCAGAGACTAGGTCCTAGAGGAAGAGAAAGTTACTAAAGAGAGAAACCTATTTTGTTGCCAAATTACAAGTTCATAAGTCAATCCAGAAAAACAATACAACTGAACTTGAACACATGGGCAGAGATTTAAAAAAAAAAAAAAAAAATCAGCTTTAAAACTGTCCTAGAAAAAAAAGTATAATGTAAATAAAACATGTGAGAAGTTGGAATATTAGGATCAAATCAGAGAACTGTTAATTTATAGTATATGCAAAAGGAAAAAAGTTGGTATTTGTGATCATCCCAAAAGGAATACACTACAGAGTAGTACCTCATTTCAGGTCAACAAAAGAAAAAAGCTGTAAAGTTAAAGGACTATCAAAAGTTAGCCTTTTCCAAAAAAGACTTAAATGCCAGACACTGGAATGACCTACAGAAGAGAGCAACTGCTTAAGAAAATGGAAGCTTGTAATGATTAACATGAAGTCACTGCTGAAAGTAAATACCAAAGGAAGATGGAGTAAAAAGATTTGCAAGACAATAAATCACAGATTACAACTATCATATTTTCAAAATTGTAATTAGGTGATATAAAAAAAGTAAATAAACAACTCTTAAGTTAGAGTGCAAAATGAAAGCACTTCATTGTTTTAAAGGTGCAAAAGCAAGAAAATATGACTTAAACCTATCCACATTTTAAATAGTTGTTTGTGTGGTGGGTAAATGCCATTTAAAAAACATTTTCAATAGAAAAATGATTTATATATCAGTTTACAGAAGATTAAAAAAACCATGTTTAATACCGACTTTAGCTATAAATAACTAAAAGCAAAAAAAAAAGAAAAAAAGTTGTTCTTTATCCTGTTTTTGCTTCGACATCTATGTCTTCTGCTCCTTGCCTTTCGGAGAAAAGATTGCATTGTAAGGCTGCCGTCTTTTTGGACGAGGACAAGGATCAAGATCTTCCTTAATGTAACCTTAAAAACAAATTACAAATTTAGAAGACTATCTTTGCAACATACATTTCTTTCAGCATATATCCAGTAAACATTTGTTTTATTTAATGCCTTCTGAATTTACATGATTCCTCTGATTATTAGTTGAGTGATGCTGATGAATGATTTCACTATTTAGCATGTTTCCTCATTCATACTAGCAATAATAGCAGCAAACATCTGTAAAGTATGCTGTGTACATTATCTCAGATAACTCTCACATTCCTTTGAAGTAGCTTCCACTACACCTATTTCACAGATGAGGTTATGGAGACCCAGGGAAGTTAACCCACTCAAGTTCCCAAAGCTAGGAAGTGAGGGAGCTGGAACCCTGCCCAAGATCTAATTCCAGAACCAGAGCTCTGAAGCACTTTCCTAATCTGCCTCCCATAAATCTTTACATTTTGAAGTAATTTTAGATTCATAGAAAAGCTTTAAAAATAAAAAGACACTTTTTGTAGTAATTTCATTAGACAACATGCCCCTATATTTTTCAGGCTCTTCCATTCTCCTAAGATGTGTCTAATCACGTAGTTTGTAGGGAAGGACTACGTTTTATTAGGGGTGCAAACACAGGCTTTATCCAGATTGTCTGATTCTATTTGATAACCAGGCAGAGATATGATGTCAAACAGGATTTAATCTCACTTATGAATGAGGAAGGTGAAAATACAGTAATGGGTGTCAAAGACTTTGCATCTTTTGGAAAAATTACCTTACTACTAAACATCTGGAGCTTTAAAGTTGTATACATTCTTAAATTATATTAAATATAAATGCCATATTTGAAGGAGTTAGTTTGCATGTCAACAATCTTCCAAAGGTCTTTTTTACTTTTATGGTTTGTAAATGCCAAGCATTCTGGATAAGTGAAGTTTTAAAATCTATAATTCAGAGTAGTCACTTTAAAAAGATGTTTTTGTTTTTTTTTTTTTAAACAATATAACTTTGCTGGCAACTTTTGTAAGGTTATTAGTTATTAAAAGTCGTTTTGATGATGTCGTGAAATTACTTTCTGAAATCTGATTGATAAACCAGGATAATGTACACATGATCACACTAAAGTATAAAAAACCTTTGATTCTAACTGAAGTTGAAGGGAAGACTTTTATTTTTAGGAATTTGTTTTTATGTCATAAAACTAGCACCCAGTTTGTAGAAGGTAAAGAGAATCATGGGGGAAAAGTGAGACTTGGGTATATACAGTATCAAAAAAAAAAAATTAATTCCAAAATATTATAATCTATACTCTTACCTCTTTCCATACAAGTCTGAGTGGAAGGAAAACCAACTTCCCAGAAATTCTCTGGTGTGCTGGGTGGAATGTAGCGGAATCGGTGTCTTGAACAGGAAGCCAATTTCTTTTCTCTTTCTTCTGGTGGAATATCTGCATAATACTAAAAATAAAAACTGGTAAGTTTTTCACTTAGGAATAATAAATGGAGTGTTATGCTCATTGATTGTAAACTTGAAGCTAAGAAAGCTATTTATTGAAGTATTTGGCCTGCCAAGGAAACTTAGTACTCCCTATAACAGTATTAATTATTTACCAATAATAATTACTGCTGCTCTGTGAAATATTTGCTTTGCAAATGAGAAAAAGAGCTTGTATTACAATGTAAATCAACATACTGTCAATAAAGTCTTACAATGGAAAAAAGTGCCAGCTGAACTTACAATGTACTTAGTAACACAGTTGATTTACAAACTGGTACAAACACTTTGTCATACCAGTAACAAAAATGAACTTTGAATAGCACTTTTTTCAATTGTTATTTGGACGTAACGTGTTTTGAAGTAATTTTCTATCACTACAGGTTTTAAAAATAAATTTTAGCTTTGAATGTTGCAGGGTTCATGACTTCTCCCTTAAACTATACTTATCAATCAGGATCAAAGGCATTCAATCAGGATCAAAGGCATATTAATTTTTGCAAATGCAATCATGAACTTCACGCAAATAAGGATAAAATTTTTATGTAAAAACTGTATAGGTCTCCAAGTTCTAGATCTAAAGAAAACAAAGCAGTAGACATAGGATCACATAATCCAGTTAATTCCATTTTACAGTTGAGAAACTGAAAATCAAAATGAATTTACCAAAGGTATCACCTATTAAAAGTGGCAGACTGAGGACCAGAATTTAAGTTTGAAGTAAAGGGCTTTCATACATTTTTCTTTTATACAGCATAATTAAAGGTATCTCTGAAATAACTTTTTTGGGGGGTATCTTTTTCACCATTCTCATTGTCATGAGTATGAGTCTTTGCCTGGGAAGTGAGATAAGATGCTCTTAGAGAATCATGGTTGGTTATCACTTAATATTAGAAAACCACTGCCACCAAATTACAACGTATTCAAAAACAACCTGGGCTAGTGTGGTTGTAACACAGCAAGTGAGAAAGTAGTAGAAAATGAAGAGAAAAATTGAGGTGCCAGAGTCCCCTGTCCTGGACAAGGACTTTAGATTCTCTTTACTAGTGAGATGGGAAGACATTTAAGGGTTTTAGGTAGAGGAGTGATACGATTTAACTTTAATTCTAAAAAGATCATTAGGAAAAAAATGTCCATTCATTGCTGTGTTGAAACTATACAGTGAAGAGATAAAAATAAAAAGAACAGGAGAATAGGGATGGGAGGATATGAGAACTCTCTGAATTTTCTGCTCAATTTTGCTGTGAACCTACAACTGCTCTAAAAAATTGTTTATTGAGAGAGGAAGAAAAAAAATGGCATAGATGATAAAAGCTCTGGAAACCAAATCAAAGTTGTGACGAAATCAAGGAGCAGCAGCAAGAAAAAATTGCTGGGGGTCTAGAGAACAAGCCATAGAACTAAGGAGAAGTCCAGGAAATCACCCTGCCACAGCAGAAGGTAGGATGCGGCCAGGACGCAGGACAACTCGGTCCCAAGCAACTGAGACAGAGGCTGTGGCAGCAGCAGACGCCTCTTAAAGGGGCTGCGTCTACAAGTGGATTTTTTCGGTGACAGAACTGCTCGCTCTGAGCACCAGTGCCCATTCAGCTGTGCGCAGGGGGCACCAGGGACTTACAGGGAGACACTGTCGGAATGAGGGCCGAGGCGAGACTGACTTGATACAAAGTGCCGGTGGTATCCACTGTACCCTGTTGAGCCCTCCCCACTCCCAGTGCGCCTGGACACAGCTCCACCATAGCTGTGACATTATCAAACTGGATAACCGAGGTCGCACCGCCCAGAGGATTCCTTGAAATCCTGCCTACCCCAGCTCGGGCCACACCCTAGCCACATTCAGATGCTCCTTGCTGAGATTCACACTGGTGGAGGCAGCTGGCATCAGTTTCTGGTGTGGCCTTTTGAGGAAACTATAAGCACAGTATCTGTGGATTGCTTGCTGAATCTTAACAGGTGGCCCTAGAGGGGTAGAAGCTTGGGTTAGATTTGGGCTGCAGCTGAACTCCTCAGGACTGTGCCATTGGACACCTACTTCACAAATCCACACTAATAAGACCGGAAGACTTAAGAGCTTTGCTTAGGACATAGAAACAGACATAGAAAGGCAGCCAAAATGGGAAGACAAGAAGCAGAAACCATGTGAAAGAACAGAACAGAGATCCAGATATATTGGAGTCAAGTAATCTAACAGATGCAGAGTTCAAAACACTAGTTATTAAGATGCTCAATGAACTTTTGAAAAGTAGAGAACTCCAACAAAGAGAGAAAAATGGAAATGGAAATTATAAAAGGGAACCAGTCTGAAATGAAGAACACATTATCAAAGATGAGAAGTATATTAAATGGAATAAACAAAGGAATAAACAAAGTGAATAAAGAAGAGGATCAAATGCCCTATCTAGAGGACAGGAAAGCCAATCAGGACACTTGATCAGAATGGCAAGAAAAAAGACACCAAGACTATAAAAATAATTTAAGGAGGATATGGGACACTATTAAGCCTTCAAGTATTCATCTGATTGGCGTAACAGAAGAAAATCAAGGTGATGAACAGTTTTTTGAAGAAATAATGATGGAGAACTTCCTTAACCCGGTGAAGAAAATGGACATACAACCCCAGGAAGCTCAGAGAATTCCCCAAATCAGGGATCCAAAGAGGCTCACACCAAGACACATCATAATTAAAATGCCAAAGGTTAAATGTAAAGAAAGAATATTAAAAAGCAGCAAGAAAAAGAAATAATTACTTATAAGGGAATAATGATAAGACTGGCAGCTGATTTCTCAAAAGAAACTAGGTAGGACAGAAGGGTTTGGCAAAAAATATTCAACAGGATGAAGACCCAGGATATACAACCAATGATAGCAAAGCTATCATTTAGAGTTGAAAGACAGATAAAGAGCTTCTTCGACAAAAATAAGCTAAAGGAATTTATCATCACCAAGCCAGTGATACAGGAAATGTTTGAGGGACTTCTTTAATAATAATAATAAAAAAAGGATGGTAACAGCTACATTCCTATTGATAAGTACCTTAAATGGAAAAGAATTAAGTGCTCCAACCAAAAGATAGAGTGGCTAAAAGAATAAGAAAACAAGATTCCTACATGTGAAAAAGAAGGGGATGGAAAAGATATTGCTTTAATAGACCTAGAAGGTATTTAAGTCAGACAGAGAAAGATAAACACTACATAATTTCATTTACATGCAGAATTTAAGGAATAAAAAGAACTAATAAAAAACAGACTCACAAATATAGTAAACAATTTGGTGTTGGATACAGGGGAGGGGGGTTGGGGAGCTGAGAGAATGGGGTAAAGTGTTAAAGAAGTACAAATTAGTAGCTGACGATGGTCATGGGGGTGGGGAGTTCGGCACAGGGAATGCAATTAGCATTAATATGTTGGCTAAGTGGAGGGTCAGGGGAGGAAGGGAGCAATTGGGGTAATCATTTACTAACTATATAGATGCCTAACCAATGTACTGTATACCTGAAACTAATTAAAATTTTAAAAATTTTAAAAAATCATTTATTAATGAAAACACAAGGAGGTCACTTAGAAGCTATTTCAACAGTCTAGACAAGATGAAATGATGCTTTGGTCCAGGGGGTTAATGGTGGAGATAAGAAGTGGCTGGAAATGGGATATCTTTTGAAGGCATAATCAATGGGATTTGCTGATGGATCAGTTATTGATATTGAAAATAAAAGAGTAGAGGATAACTACAAGATTTTGGTTTTAAAAAACCAGAAGATGGAACATGGAAGAGACTGAAAGGTGAGGTTTCAAAATTGGAGGTACCAATTGTATATCTGCTTTTGGACATGTGAAATTTGAGATGATTATTACACATATACATATTATTACATATTCCGTGTGGACTAGGCAAAGGGATAAATTTAGTAACTATAAGCATATAGATTATATTTAAACACATGGGACTGGCACTTTTACTCCTGGTCATGAAGGGAGTAACAGAGAACAGATTTACCCTCCTATCTTAATCAACTAAACAAGCAGAATAAAATCTATGAAACAATGTTTTTTGGAAATTGGATAATAGCACAGGAAATGATTTCTAAGAGAAGCAAAGCAAATTAACAGTGTTTCTAGCAAAAGGAGCTTTTTTCTAACTGGTAATTTAGTTCCAGATTGTAAAGAGTTATGGTTATAAGTAAAAGCCGGAGGTTAAGAAATCATGATATATTCAATTTGTGTTATGAAAACTCATAACACAGCAGGTTTTGCTTGTATTGCCAAACTGCTTTCCAAAACAGTGATGCCAATTTACACTCTCACTGTTAGTGTATTGGAGTATATTTCTCACCAAATGCTTATCTGTACTATAATCTAGTCATATATAACTTTAATGTGCTTGGTTACCAAATTTTCTAGCTCATAGTTAAAAAAGAAATTTAAAAAGAGAAGTAAACTGCTGGAAACAGGCATCTGATAGCTAATAGATAACCAGGAAGAAATAAAAACAGCATGTTTCAAGAACACAGAACCTGCCTGGAACTATTTAGTATTAGATTAGTACTATCTATGTATCATAATTGTACTATCAAGACAACTAATGTAGAAAAGGAAAATATAATTGTGTTCTAAAGATGAAACAGAGTTTATTTACTACATTTTGTTTAGAAAGGAAGGTGTCTGGGGAAAAACATAAAAGCTTATGGTTGTACCAATTATTTAGAAAAACAATTATGAATAATATCTCATTTCCTGAAACTGCTGGTGTAATAAATGTTATAGTAAAGTTTCCTATTGAAACATCAAAATTTCCCCCAAACAGTATATAATAGCCCTTTCTGTAACATAACTCAAGGAAAAAAAAATTAAAATACAAATAAATATAGAAAAAAATGGCAGAAGTATCTTAAGGTGGTAATAAGAACTTGTACTTAGGCTTCAGATTCACCTAATAAAAATCTAAACAGAAATTGAGGGCTTTCATTTTCATCTATTTACATCTTTCAGTTTCAGGGCAGTATACGCTTTATTCGTTTTGTTATGCCTAGCTCAAACTAGGTTCCTAGATACAAACATGGTTTATATCTATGCTTTTTTAAATCATGCATTTATCATCTATAAAGCCATACTTTTAAAAAAAACAACTGAAGAGTATTTATGTAGTACTTACAATTTCACATTCCTTACACGTGTGTCCGGGCAATTTTCTTCTCTCTTCTTTTTTCCGAATCACTTCATTATGAGGAAAGTTTGGTAAGCCAGTCTCTCTGGGGAATAAATAAATTAAATTTAAAATTAATCCATTTGTTACTACAAAGATCCTTAGTTTAGGCTTTAAATTAACAAAGGTGAGAGTCCAGGAGAGAAATCATCCCAAAACATTCATTCATTTTATTTGAAATGCTTATTCAGTATGTTAAAACAAAATATACTTCTTCATTTATTCTTCAATAAATATTAAGTGCCTATTATATGTGAGGTATTTTTCTGGATATTTTTCTCTGAAAAAGCTAAATACAACTTCCTATTTTCGCCTTTGACTGGCTGAAAATAACAATTAGGTAAAATATAAGATAGCCTAATAAACAGGAATACTGTATTATACAGTATTATACCGTATAAATTAATGAATTGGTATTCTATAATGTATCCAAGAAAGAGAATACTGCCTCTATTAACTTGATTTTCTAGTACAAAGAACCCATATCTCATGGCTAACCTACTCCTGCCAAAGAAAAGATTCATTTGTTTGTATGTCATTTACTATTTTCTCTAAAAAATTTGTTATGGTGCTTCCATCCACCCTAAAGTCTTCAAAATATTAAGCAAAATTATCATTTACACTTGTCCTTAAATGGATCAGATCCTACTGTAAACCACTGGAAACCTAGATTAAAGCCACTGAGGTGTGGATTAAAGAGGTGTAGGGTACTTTGGGAAGGAAAAAAGCCATCAGGAAGCACAGAGTATTTTTTAAAATTAATAAACTGGTATCCTGCTTTAAAAAAAATAATATAGAAAATTCTAAACTTAGAGGATAGGTAAAGAGTTATATGTATGATAGCACAGGCACATACCTATTTTTAATAATAGAAACATCCCCAGTGAGTTTAAACAGTCTGACTCATAAAAACTTGATTTTTAAAATGAGTTGCTGGTAACCTACATACTCCTTTGAGGTATTTTGACCATATGCCCCTCTAGCTGGCAAGCACTTTCCTTCAGAAGAAAGCTTTGATTGCTCTATTTTAAAGTATATAAGGTTACAGGCTCCTTTGGGCCTTAAACCCAAGAACTCTCAACTTGAGAGTAATCTATGAATTAAAAAAAGAGAGACCAAGAAAAGACATAAAACAATATTGCCATAACTATTTTCTTTCAAACGGTTATGGAATCTTAAGCTTATGCACAATGCAATTTGGCCATATCCTTTCCTCTGAATACTGTTTTTCTGTGTACAATAACGCAGCAAGGAATCAACTGGTAGACTGACAGCTGTAGTAGACCTCAGAGCATCACCTGAAAGGTCAGTAGGCTTCTCCCTGACACAATATAACCAATCTTCCCAGGGTTTGCTACTGTTCTCAGTGAGGAGAGGAACCATGTTAGCTGAGACTTTTACCATCCCTACACCTTTATCCAGCTCCTACATCTCCAGCTAGCTAATAGTTTAAGAATAAATAAAACTACTCATATATTTTTTTAAAAGTTAGTGAACCTCTAATATGAAACATCTGAAATTATAGTCTTTACTCTGCAATCTTACTTCTAGAAATCTATTCCAAACATACACAAGCAAAAATTTGAAAAAAGAATGCACAAGGCTATTCACTGCAGCGCTATGCATGACAGCACACCTGTAAACAACCCAAATGCCCATTGCTAGAGAATAAACTATGGTACAAACAATGAAGCACTATGAAACTAAAAAAGAAAAAAAAAAATGGAGAAAGCACTATATACTATTATGAGTGATTTCCAGGACATACAGTATAATGAAAAAGCTGAGAAAAGCATATATTGCATTTCACATTTAAGGGAAGAGAATGTGACTACCTATATCTATATTGATGTAGATATATGTAGATAAATATTTGGTTCTAACACACAGTGTAAATATGTACATGCCTTACTGTTAAAATGTTCAGCTGAAACTTATTAGATTTTGTTAAATAATGTCGCCATAAAAAATTCATTAAAAAAAAATTGGGTTCTAACTTTTTAAAATGGATAGAAAATCAAAAACTTACTTTTGATGATAGAAAGCTAAAGATAAGACTAGTTAGACTTATCAGAATCTACCTTGTTTTGTAGCCTCTGTTACCATGTACATAATTTACCTAATTTTTAAAAAGAATTAAAAGTAAAAAGAAAAAAAAATCCTAAAAAAATCAAAATCAAAATAAAATAAACCTGGATACTGAATTGGTGGCAATAACTACACAGAAAATAATTATCCTAAGTGGCTTTAAAATACAGTGATATGGCTATATATTTTTGATATCTCTTAAGGACAAAAAGACACACAAAAAAGGCTTAAATAATTTTCATAAATCATATTATTGGTAATAGTCTGTATTATTCTGAGAGTGTTTTGTGTGTGTATTGTGTAATAAAGTTAAATGGAGAATGATGGTGGTGGTACTGAGAAGTGGAATTTTCAGTAGGTGGGAAAGCAGATACAGATGTGACACAGGAGACTACATAAAAATCCTTTAGTCCTGAACTTGAATTGAAGCTATCAGTAGAAATAAGTGTAGTTTACCTGAAAAAAAAAAAAAAAAACACCAAAATGAAACAAAAACTTTATTTTTAACTCTGTCCACCTGAAAGGTCTAGAAACAATGACTAGCCGCTGCAATGAGCAACCCTAGCAGCGAGACTGTGGCCTAAATACAAATACCATTTATCACTAAAAAAAACTGCGGCTCCTGGAGAAACAGCAGATTCCAGGCCTATGGCAGGAAGTGTACATGTGTACATGAGAGCCTAGAACATCTTATCATGGTGACACGAAAAAGTTGTGAAAGACTAAGGTAGTATATTTTCAAAGAGTCTTCCATTGGACAAAGATGGGATAATTTGGGTATCAATAGGGGATAATAATGGTAAAAGACTGAAATACATCAAATATATTTAAATCCATGAATTCATAATGATATGTAAACAAAAAACTACCTAGTCATCATTTGAGATGATGCTAAGATACTATTTCTTTGAAAACTGGCAACTAAATAGTAATTTAGCAAAAAAATGATATCTCCTATCTATGAGAGTCTTAAAGGCATCAAAAAAATATCTTGGCCTGTCAGATCTCTAAAATTTTCAACAGAAATAAAAGTTTAACTTATATAAAAAAAAAAGTTTAACTATTTTAGCTTACTGAATCACTCAATTTGCTAACATCATAACCTAAAAAAAAAGCATAAAAAAATCTTGGAATTAATTACTATGCTTTAATTCATTTCTGGAATAAACAAAAGTTGACTCGAAGTTACAGAATTTGCAATCATTTTCTAAAAGGGAGAATGTGGCACTATGCTTACAAATTTGTTTTTTTAAAAGGTTTAGAAATCCTCATAAAATAATTTTGAAGCACAACTTACGGCTTGCTATCTAAAGTTTTATACTATATAAAAGTTACAGTATATAATTTAAAAATTTTCCAAAGTTCAAATAAAGTTCACAATAAGGTAAAATAAGAATAAAATATCTGTTATCTTAAGCAGAGAAAACAGCTATTGCCACTGTCAAAAACAGGGTAGTGGTAAAAATTTCTTTATTTGTAACATTTATCATTTTTATGAAGCTTGACTTCCACTTTTCCTATGGTCATAAAGTAAGTGATATGCATTCTCTTTTAACCACAGTAACAGTTTTAACAGTTCAGAGAGCCTCTGACAAGGATAGCTGTGTTGTATTTCCAATCACATTGCTGGTTTTAATCAACACCAACTTACCTTTCATTATCTTTAAAATATGGCTCCACAAATGCTTTCTGTTTGACTTTATCTTGCTTATCACCATGGGCTATAAACAAAACAAGCAAATCACAAACTGAATGCAAAACTTACTGTGAAATAATTAGCTTTTTGGGGGGGAAAAAAGGACATGTACCAAAAGTTCCATTTTTATTGAGTTTCATACTCTAGGTCCCTTGGCAACTTGTTTACATTTTCTATAACTAATTTCTCCCTTTTTTTCATCTGTATAATGAGGAGAGTGCTGATTATCTCACCTCAAAGTTACTGACAGGAGAAAAATCATATGTATAAAAGTATTTTAGATTAAAAAACTATATATGAAAGTCTCTCTATATAGACTTTTATAAAAGTATTTTAGAATACTCAGATGCTCATTATCATTTGGCACCAAATAATAAGACAGCTTTAATTATGTTTTACTTATTAGTTCTGTTGATTTTTTTATAATGTGTCTTTAAGGTAGGTTATAACTAGGAAATAAAGAGATTAAATAATTTTATTAGAAAACTGGTAACAAAATAACAACTAGAGCTCACAGACCTGAATCCCAAGTTGTCTAGACTCAAAGAGCCAACTGTTGTTATCGCCTATTCAAATCATCAAAATTTACTATGCATTGTACTAAGTTCTGAACATAAAATGTAGAACAAGAGAGATCTGGTCTCCTGTCTTTGTAGAGTTTACATGCAGTGAGAGATACAGACATTAAGCAAGCTGACAGGTAAACATTAAACAAGCAGACAGTTAAGGCTTATCTGAGGAAGAACATGTAAGGTGATAACTTATGAGTAACAAGAAATCAGCCATAAGAAGAGGTAGGAGTGGAGAATGTTTCTAGGTAAAGGTCCTGAGATAAGAAAAAGTTTGGTATGTTATAAAAACTAAGAGAAGGCCAGGGTGGTTGAGATTTAGTGAAAAAGGGAAGTGTTAGGGAAGATGTGGTTGGACAGGTGAGTAGGTATCAAATCAGGATGGGCCCTGGAGGCCAAAAGGAGTTTGAATTTTATTGTCTTCAGTGGCTTTCTTGAACATAGCTTTCTGTGAACATGTTTTCATTTTTCTTAGGTGTATGCTTACCTAGGAGAAGAACTGCTGGGCCACAGGAATTCTTATGCTTAACTTTATAAAAAACTGACCCACCTCAGTAAGGCTGTTTAAAAAAATAACTGTTAAACTGTTTTCCAAAGTGCAATTTTATACTACCACCAGCAATGTATGAGTGTTCCAGATGCTCTGCCTCCCTTGCTAATGCTAGATATTTTCAGTCTTTTTAAACATTTCAGCAGGCGTGAAGTGGTATCTCTATGCCTGATGTCCAATAATGTTGGGCATCTTTTTATATAATTACTGGCCATTCAAATATCTTCTTTTTGCTGAAGGGTTTTTAAGCAAGAACATAATCCAATTCACATTTAAAATAAATCACTTTTGATTCTCTGTAGACACTGAACTAGAAAGGAAAAATAATTGACATAAAAAGACCTGTTAGGAGGCATGATGGAATAGATAGGAGTGGTTTGACTACAGCAATGGCTACAGAGATGGAGAGAAGTGAAGTGTCATTGGATGTATTTTGGAGATAGGAATGCCAGAGTATTACATTGGGCACGAGAGTAAGGTGGAAGAAAAAGTCAAGTATGACTCTCACAATTTTATCTTTAGTAACTGAGAGGATAGTTACTGAGGTTTAATGAAAGGCAGGGAAGATCAAATTTGGATAGAAAAATAAAGATTTCTGTTTTGACTATATTAAATTCAAGGGGCTTCTAAGATGTCAAGTAGGTAGTAGGATTCAAATCTGGGGTTCAGAAAAAAGAGGATGAGGCTGGGAGTAATACATATACAAAAATATCTTCTCTACTTGGCTTCCAGAACAGCATAGACTCTGATTTCCCACCTACTTCAAAAGCTGTAGCTCCTTCTCAATTTCTTTTGCTGGTTCTTTGTTTCTCCGACCTTTTAATGTTGCCATACCCCAGAGGTCGGAACCTGAAATGCTTCTCTTTTCTATTTATATTCCATACTTTTGGTGATCTCATTCAGTTTCACAACTTTAAGTACCATCTACTTGCTGTTGCCCTCTTGTCCCTCAAATCTTTTTATTGTGGATTTCTTGTCCAAAATCGACACATCAAATTGCCTACGAAATACCTCCATTTGATTGTCTAGTAATATTAACATGTCCAGAATTGAGCTTCTGATATATTCCCCAAGACATGTTCCTTCCTATGAGGGAAGAGTTGGTAGAACTTTGTGATATGAGTGTCAAGATGATGAAATAAATGGACAGTAAGTCCTAAATTATATGCCTGGGTGACTGGGGAAAATAAAAATATCTGAAAGTCACTTGGTAGGAAATAAAGGCAACATGGATTAGATATGTTAAATTTAAGCTACTGAAGAGACACAAATGTACCAATACTAAGAAATGCAAGACGGAATCATCAGAAGTCAAACGAGAGATGCAGATTTGGAATCGCATTTTCAGAGGTGGTTAATAAGAGCATGAGAGAAAATGAGTAAATGAAGTAAAAAGGTCTTGGGAATATGCTAGAAAAAAAAAGTCAGAGTTCAAGAGAACACTGCAGCATCGCCACAAAAGCTAAGTGAGAAGAAATTCTGGAATAGTATGAAATGTAACTTAAAAAAATAAGACAGAAATTAGTAAATGTTATGTCTTGTAAAAATACTTGTGTGTGTGTGTGAATTAAAATAAATTTAAAAAAGAATCTTCTTGGGGGAAAAAAGTGAATTGAACAGTTGCAGATTTTTATTAACCAAATTTGCATGATTATGTTTTTGCCATAGACTGAGCAAGCAAAGCATGCTGTCCTATATTTTTGGTTAGGGTCACATTCACTGAGATGAGGCCTATCATTTTAAAAACCTAATGGAAGCACAAGGAAAACATAATCAAGATAGACTGTACCATAGCAGAAGGTGTGTAATTTAAGCCAGTAAAAAATAAGATTAAAAATTCTGCCCATTTTACACATAGTAAGAAAATGAGGTAAATGGACAGTAAGAAAATGAGATATTTGGCAAGAATTTTAATGAATTTTCAATTCAGATCCTCTATTTAAGAGCTTCACTTACAGTATTCTTTTAGATGTTACCCTAGTTTATAAACTACTACTTTTCATAAAATGGATCTTAAGAAGTCTGATATATATAGTTACAATAAGTATTTTGTCTGGGAAGGTAAAGCATTCAAACAGAAAATGGGTCTGAATTTTCTGCAAAACTTTCTTTTCACTCTATTATAATGATTACTTTATTATTAGACAAGATGGTTTCTCAAGACTTTTATAAACTTTATGTGTATGTTATAAAGAAATTTATAGTATTGTATCAAGATTAATTTCTAAGTTCTGATGAATATTTTATGGTTATATAAGATGTTAACGTAAGGGGAAGCTGAGTGAAAGCTATAGGGGAACCCTCTGAAATATTTACATAACTCTTCTATTAGTCTAAAATAATCTCAAAAAAATTGAAATTGAAAAATTTACAATATGAAATTGTGAACATACCTCATCAAGCCTATGTTAATTTGCTTGATGACTTTATTTACTGAACTCAGTGTAACTGAGAAGCCATAATTAGAAAAAA
Source organism: Rousettus aegyptiacus (assembly GCF_014176215.1). Classification (NCBI taxonomy): domain Eukaryota; kingdom Metazoa; phylum Chordata; class Mammalia; order Chiroptera; family Pteropodidae; genus Rousettus; species Rousettus aegyptiacus. Next base: position 57,256,075 of record NW_023416287.1, on the reverse strand, counting down.
AAAATAGCCTTACTGTTTGCTTTCTTTGTGGTAGTTGACAATTTCTCCTCTTCATCTGCTACTTGAGGATTGCTATCTGCCAAACAGGATTCATATTCTTCATGTGTTGAACGATCAAACAAATCTTCCAAGCTATCATTCATTTTTCTTTCTCCATCTATGTAAAAGAACATTGGCTCAGGGCAACATGCAAACTTTTTGCTTTCTATGTAGACCAATATGAAACTTGTAGTAACTGCCACAAAACTGTACCTTTATAAAAGCTTTATGTTAAGGCTTGAAATGTCCTTTACTCATGTGAAGAGAATGCTAGTTTTTGTTATTTTCACTACAAACACTAAAAATCTTTTCTTTCCTATCAGCTCATGTATAATTCATACTAAATCAAAAGGAATCGTACCCAAGAAACTGTGAAGAATAAAAAATATATCGCAATGAATGATAAAAAGTACTAAGTTTAAATAAAATGTCTATAAATAGCTGACATTAAAATACAGAATTTGGCTCACTTGCTTATTTTTCTAATGTGGTAACAAAAAAAGTATTTTCTTGCATTAACATTTACGCTTGGTAGTACAGTGTTGAGAGATATAATGATTTCAATTCCATATTTGAGATGCAAAGTGCTAAACTCATCTTCAGAGTATTAACTACATTTCCTATTATATATAATCATATAAAAAAAAAACACCAGAATTTACTAAAAAACAGAAGTAGATTCAGTTGACTAATAAATATTACAAAATAGAAGCCTGCTGAGATTACGAAGTAATTACTACCCCTCACCCCTAATCCATAGTGCTCTAGTGCCCGAACCCTCTTTTATCCTTCTCTAGCGCTTACCATCATCCAGCACACCACAGATTTGCTTGTTTCTTCCCTATTAGAATGTAAATTCAAAGAAGCAGGTACTTTTATTCTGTTTACATATTATCTCTAGTTCCTGGAACACTTTCTGGTATAGAATTGCAACTCAATATTTATTAAATGATTAAACATTTATTGATTTTTCACTTTGACGGTCAAATTTCTAGATAAAATAGAACTTCTATGTGCCAGGCATTCCCAAAGCATTCTTTATATGCTGTTAGTAGATCACAGTAAGTTGATGATGATTTTTTTCTGTTGGTCTGACTTGTGATTGTGAAATATTTGAGGATAGAGACTATATCCTTATTGATCTATCAGAGCATCTAGTAAGTCTAATATAGAGTGTAAAAAATATTTTTGAGTTAAAATATTAGCAGCAAGTGGGGGTTTTTATCGGTATATTTCCTTTTTTTTTTTTTTTTACCCAATTTAAGTATTAAAAAGATTTGCCTTATGAGTAAAATGGGCAGATTATCTTTTTCCAAATATGGCCTCAACAATATCTATTCTCATATGCTGTTCTTACAATGTGATCTTGGCATTCTTCCTGCTGAGTAGTGAGGGCCATATTCTCTTGCTTTAAACCCAGGCAAGTCTCTGTGACACAATGCAATTTCTGAGGCCAGATCATAAAATGCTATGCATTTCTATCTTGCTCTTTTGGCATGCTCACCCTGGGAAACTAGATCTATGTGATGAGAAAGCTCAAACTAGCCCACATGGAAAGAACATATAGAGAACTCTGAGACTGAATAAGAGGAGAGATGCCAAGTCACCCCTATCTGTCTAGCCCTCTGCTCTTGCATCTCCAGCCACTATCTGTCTACAACTACATAAGAGACCTTGAGACAGAACTGCATAGTCAAGCCCTTCCTGAATTCCTGAGCCATAGAAACTATAAAAGAAAATGATTATTGTTGTTTTAATCCTCTAAGTTACTGGAGTAATTTATTATGTATCACTAGTACTCACAACACCTTATGTAGCCATAATTATCTCCACTCATTCATTTGAGTTCTAATCTCACTTCTACATGAGACTTGCTTCCAATATATTTGGGAAACTGACATGTTCTTTGAATCAACTAGACAAATTTTTAAGTCAAAGTAGTCATACTTCAGTTTTCCCCTTTACTAGAAAAAGGAGGAAAACATTTATTAAGAGGGGTATTGGAAAAAAATAATCTTAAGAGAAAGTGTCATCTTAAGACGAAAATTGTCATTTATTATAAAAAGACAATAAATCACTGTTAAGGTTTTTCTTTTATTGGGTACTGTCTTCTCACAACCGAGGCAGCCAGCTACTTGTTCATATGGATAGTTAGTTATTCATTACTAAAGAACAAAGAATTAAGGCAAAGTATTAAAATTTTTCTCACTTGCTGCATTTAGTGTCCTAGACATAAGGTGTTTCAAAAGAAGTGAGGACAAGACTAGCTGTTTTATTATTTGGCCCTGAGCAGGGAGATTACAGAATGTTCAGCAGAAGACAGGGAATGTAATTAGTCTGAATGGCCTCAGTGTCTAACAGATGATGGCTGGAAAATGCTTCTACTTTTAGCACTGTAACCCCATGGGACAAGTCCTAAACCTTCAACATGTAAGGCTGATAAATGATAACTAGTCCCAGTCTAGTTGATCTCATGTCATATGCTTCTTTAGTTAGGAATGTTGCTGAGGTGATACCAACAAAAATCCTTCCATGGTTCCTACCTCGTTTAGAAAACCAAAGCTTTAGATGAAGAATTTCTCACCACAAAGGGCTGTAGATCCCTTATGGCCCAATTCCCTTTTATGTGGAAGCAGAATATGGCAAAGTAACTCAGCATATACCACTATCATTCATAGTTTGCTGCTAATGTGCAAATCTATACTAACAGTAGGATCTTCTCTTTTTGCCTTATCAAATTGCTTTGGGGAATCATATTTCTAAAACATGACTTTCAAGAGTCCCTTTCATATCTTTTCTTAAAAAAAATGATCTAAACCAGAAATCAGTAAACTTTTTTTTAATGGTCAAACAGTAAATATTTTTAGGCCTTGGGGTCAATAAGGTCTCTGTAGCAACTACTCAACTCTGCTCTATCAACTTGCTGCTGCACCATACAAGCAGCCATAGGCAATACATAAACGAACAAGTAAGGCTGTGATCCCATAAAACTTTATTTATAAACCTAGAAGCTGGCTGTGGTTTGCTGACTCCTGGAAACAATCTGAATTCTTTCTGAAATAAAAATTATTTTGGCTAAAGATTTTTTTCCCCTGAAATATTGTAAGTGAGCTTTACTAAGAGAAATCTAATGCTATCAGACAGGGGGAAAAAAAACCCCACCTGGTTTATGGTGAAGAGGTCATTTGTGCTTATCAGTGTAATGGTATAACTACAAAATTCCCTCCACACTTTTATTAAATAAAAAAAAAAATCAAATCTTACTTGGACTTTTTTCTCCCTTCTGCTCTTGCTTCTTCATTTTTAAAAGCACAGTTTCACTAACCAATGTACAGTCCGTGTCCACTGTCTCTCCTCCTGCTAATCTTGACTGACTGTCATCCTGAATATTTAAAAATTCAAAATTTTAACAATTATCCCTTTATGGCCTCATATTTACTTTTTAAACAAATTTTGGTAAAATATACATAACATAAATTTTACCATTTTAACCATATTTTAAGTGTAGACTTTAGTAGCATCAAGTTATATTTACTTTACCCTTTAGGAATATAGCAGATTCTGGTTTATTGTCTGTAAAGCATTTTAGCTTCAATATAAAAGCACCTTCTCTCAAGCCTAGGCAAAGGACTGCTGCCAAAGGAAAGAGAGTTATATATCACTGAACTCCCTTCAGGATCTCTTTCATGTCTTTGCCAGTGTGTCTCAGTAATGAACATCAATGTACATAAAGAACAGTTTCATAAATCAAATCTGATTTCTTGATAGATATATATTATTCTAACAACTGTTACATACTATTATTAACACTCAGTATTTTAAAATCTAGCCAATTGGGAAAATAAAATTTTTTCTTGATGGTACATTATTTTAAAAGCTAATTGAGGCATATGATGAATTATTTTGATAATTATTTAAAATATAAAACTCATATTTTGCATTATTTAAAAGCTCTAATATTTTTAGCAAAGGCCTTTAGAGTCAGAAAGTATTAATACATTTTCAAAGATACTATAAAATTAGAGGTATAAGCCTTTTTACATTTCACTTTTCTGAATAAATATAGATTTTAAGACGTTTGTGATTATCTCAAGGTCACAGAATGCATCAGGATAGTGACTAAGAGCTTACTAGAATAACCACATGGGCTTTGGTTTTACTTTCTAACTTACCTTTGTATCTACTATGGTACTATCCATTTTATACTGAGAGAGGTCTGCTGCTGGATCTATACTCCACTGGATATTTTCAAAGGATACATCTTACAAAAGTAGGAAAAAAAATACACAATTAAAAATAGATTTAAAAAATCCTCATCACTTTAAAATATATGGGCTCCACGGATTGTGAGAAATGTTTTGTAAATCATGTCTGACAAAGGATTTGTAGCTAGCATACATAAAGAACTCTCACAACTCAATAAAAAGACAAATACCCCAAATTAAAAATAAGCAAAGGATCTTAATAGTCCTTTAAAGAAGATACACAAATGGCCGATAAGCACATAAATAGATATTTGATATCATTAGCCATCAAGGAAAGACAAATCAAAACCACAATGAGATATCACTTCACACCCAATAGGATGGCTTGAATCAAAAAGACAGATAATAAGAAATGTTGGTGAGGATGTGAAGAAATCAAAACCTTTATATCCTGCTGGTGGGAATGTGAAATGATGTAGTTGTTTTGGAAAACAGTTACATAGTTCCTCGAAAGGTTAAACACAGAATTAACATATGGCCCAGCAAGTCTACAACTATGTATAGCGCACACACACGCACACATGAAAACATATATCCACATAAAATTGTACTGCACTGTTCATAGCAGCATTATTTATAATAGTAGAAAAAGTACAGTAGCAAAAAAGTCACAAAAGATCATATATTATATAATTTCCTTAAATAAAAACTCCAGAAAATGAAAATCTATAGACATAAAAAGTAGATTAGTGGCTGCCTAGGATTAGGGAGTGACAGGGAATGAAAAATTACTAATGGGTTATGTCATTTTGGGGATGATGAAAATGTTCTAATGTAGTGATGGCTATACAACTCTGTGAGTATACCAAAATCAATGAGCTGTACACTTTAATATGTGATTTTTATGCCAATAATTTTTTTTTTAAAAAAGTTAAAATTGTAACATCGTTTGGAGGGGTTTTCAATATATGTAGATACACATGACAACCACATAAAGTATATAGTTACAAAACATAAAGTGGTACAATTTTAACTTTGAATAGATTATGAAAGGTTAAGTAGTAATACACTGTAATCCCTAGAACCATTAAAAAAACAAGAATGAGAGTGGAAAAAATGTTTTTATACAGAGACTGAAAATCTTGTTAGAAGAACAACTAAAAAATGTGTTTCAGAAAAAAGAAAATATAACCCAGATGAAGGAATAAATTTCCAATGAAGAATAAAAGAAAAAATACTGCATATGAAGTACAGAAATACTTAGTGGCTAAAAAAAAACAAGGCTCCTTTTAAACACAATAAAATTATGAAAAGATGAATATAAATATTAGAGCAAATAATGTTTTCAAAGCAAGTTAAAAAACCCATATAAATGTATGTAAATGTTTATAAATATACAGGTAAATACAAAGAAAAAAGACAAGATATCAATGGAGTAAAGAACACAATATGGATAATGAAAATTCTATTTTATATATTTTAAAATTCTGTATAAAATTTTAAAGCTTTTGTGATGAAAATAAATAACTAAATAAAATATGTAAATTCACAAAATCATCTGTAAAAGTAGGTAAAGAACTCAATCTTTTTCAAAAACCACAAGGAGGAAAATCACAAGTAAAATGAATCCAATGAGAATTATTCCAGAAACACTGAAATATGCAGTAAGAAAATACTTCTTCCCAAAGCAATTCAATCCAACAAAGAATGTAAATAATATATTTAAATATGACTATGTTATATATTATAATATATATTAAGGTAATATAGATTTAATATCTTAAATAATATATCAAGATAATATAAAGAGTGGAAGTACTGTTTATAGTGTACATACCTTGGTCGTTTTGTAGAGACTTTGTTTTAGCGATTCTACATGGATTTAACTGAAGAACTGATGCAAGTTCACATGCTCCGTGGACTGACTTGGTTTTTATTCTTACTGGTTCCTGAGAACCAGCATCCTAAAACAGAAAGAATTATTAGTATCTAGATGAAATCATAAACAACCATTTAAACCAAAATCCTTGAACATTTAACACAAACCTTCACGTCATCAAGAAGAGTTTCTCTCTCCAAACTTTCGTGTTGACATAGAGGGATTTTAAAGATAGGATTTTGTTCTTTTATTTGTAATGGTGTTTTATTATCTGGAGAGGATTTACTCAAGGGCTGAAGGATGCACTCCTGGAAACAAGGCTCCTCTGGAGAATCTTTGGTTAGCACAGAGCTCCCACTCAAGGCCTTTTGGCTTGAGAGACAGCCCTTCGGAATGGGCTTCAAAGCCTCATAGAGAGTCACTTTCCGAAATCTGATTTTAGAGGTCTCACTTCCTTGGCTTTTCTCTTGACGCTGAATAGCTGAAAACCGATCAGACAAATCCAGAGGTTTATCCATCACATAGTCTCCATTCATGGAAGGATGACCATCCAGTGGAAAAGGAAAAGCATTTTCTTTATCAAAAGAGGCTTGGGGGCAGTTTATTTCATCTTCACCTTCTTCCTCAATTTTCTTCCTTTTGGATGTTCTGCATCCCAGTGATTTCAAGGGTACCACATGTTTATCAGTGAAACCATCTTTAATGAGATCAGTACTATCCTGTTCACTTACAGATTCACTTACATTTTTATTTATAAGCATTTGCTTATTAGAAGATGACTGGCTAATAATCTTGTTCACTTCGGACCCAAGATTATGTTGTGCGAAAAGGGCACTATCTTCTGATTTTGATCTAGTTTTCTCTGTTCTAGAATTAGAAATAGTAGTGAGGCTAAAAGGTACTGTTTTCAGATGGGTTTTTTTCCCAGTCTCTAAAAGAGAAGGGGACACACTTATATTCAAACCAAAACTACTTTTCACATTAGAGCTAGCTCCAAATACAGGAGATGATACCCGAGTAGTCAATTCTTCTTGAGGAGGAGTCTTTGAGTTAGGACCTGAAAATCTAAAAAAATAAAGAGTGGTAAAACTTTTTCCTGACTATATAAATCAGAAATTAAAAGACAACAAGCATAATGAGAAAATGTTTGGTAATACAGAATTATTAATAGTAAGGTCTTATTCACGTATTAGAGAAAGATGATTAATTAACAATTAAAACAAGAGATAGCTACTGGCTTTTTTTCATTAGGCTGACAAAAAGCAGAGAAAAATGATACAGTAAACTATCTCAATACCATGATATTACAACTTATATTTTTCCTAAATAATTTAAATAACTTCACTATAATAAAAGGTCATATGTTAATAAATACCACTGGGGACTCAACTTCTTTTGTTGTTAGGAAATCTTGTCATGAGTAACTCTAAGAAACAAAATTCTTACACTATAGAACTGAATATAAGTTAAGACCCGGCCTGCCCCAACAGAGGAGAGAGCTGTAGTAGTAGAAACAGCATTAGGTTTAAGTTTGTAAACATGAATGGGTGAGTTCTGCTTCTAGTATTTAATAGCCATGTAGCCTAACAGGACGTTTAACCTCTCTGGGGCTATATTTTTGTTGACTGTAAAATATGGGGGCAATAAAACCTACTTTAGTGAGTTACTATAACAAATTAAATGTCATATATGTATCTAAAACCAAAAGCTTTTAAAAAGCAAAATGCTACATTAATATATAGGTATTATTAGTTAATGGATGTTCTGAAATTAGTAAAAACAAGGTGCGAAACAGTCTTGGAAGCTCATCCAAGCTCACAGATGCATTTTATACAACATCCTTGCTTTTGGAAATACAACCCAGAGGGATGACTGGGTTTTTAAAGGGGCAGAGCAACAAGGCTGGGAACTCTTAAGTACTGCTTGATAGAAGTACAGAAAGAATCTAAAAATAATATCCATCCCTCTATAGTACTGCAAAAAGCCCTCAGGTGATCATAAACTGGAGAAGATATTAAAAAAAAAAATTAATATAACCAGAATAACAAACTATATGCTGAGGGAGAGAGGTGGTTTAATTATATGGAACTCATTGTAATGCGATTTCACCAGTTTATAAATTTTTGCCAAGGTGCCACAAGTTACCTTAAACTATCTTCATTATTTCTTGTAGATTCCTCACAAGGTTGTTTCTTGTGATCGCCTTCCAGAGGGTGGTAGAGTTCATCACCAAGAGGGCTCATGGGACCCTGAGATTCCTTCAAGAATCACATATGAAGTATATAAATACAATGGAAGATTATTCTTCCTTAAAAAGGAATGAAATATTAATACATGCTGATATGGATAAACCTAAAAAACAGGGTAAATGAAAGGGAGACTAAAACCAAATACTATATGATTCAGTTTATATGAATTATCCAGAACAGGTAAATCCATAAGGACAGAAAGCAGATTGGTGGTTGCTAGGAGTTGTGGGTAATGAAGGGTGAATAAAGGTGGAATGTTTAACAGGTACAGGGCTTTCCTTCGGGATAATGATAATGCTTTGGAACTAGACAGAAGTGGTAGTTGCATAACATTGTAAATAAACTAAATGCCACTGAATTGTACACTTTAAAACGGTTAATTTTATATTATGTTCATTTCGTCACAATAAAAAAATGAGGAAAATGTTAAGTTTAAAAAGAGAAAAACATTAATATTTTACTATTTTAGGTAAGTACCTTCTGTTACTGGTATATAAAATTCCAATTCCCCCACGCCCCCCCCCCCACACACAAAAAACATTATTAAAATGAGAGGAAGGGGAAAGAAATGATTATAATGACAGAAGATGAATTTAAAAGGATCCTTTAGAGAGCAGTGGTCCTCAAGCTTTAACATGCATACAAATCAACTAGGGATCTTGTTAAAATGCGAAGTTCTCTTTCAGTAGGTGAGATTCTGTACCTCTAATAAATTTGTTTAGAGATACAGATGGTAGAGGCACAGATGTTGTAGATGTTGTTGGCCGGTGTATCACATTTGAGCAAGTCCTTAGAGATTGGCTCCCTTAATTCATTAGGTGTCTAAACTACTGTCTTGTCAGCCATATGGATAGAATAGAATTAAAAACCATTAAAACACATTTAAAGTTCAAAAGCTAAAAACTACCATCACTTGAATATGGATTTAAAACTACAACAAAAGAAATCCAAATGTATGAAAATAACAATTCAATTTTTACAAATTGAATAGGAAGACAATTTTATTAGAGCACATATACATTTACTAACTAAAGCAAAGGAATACTATTTTAGTTGTATCAAAGTGAAACTTCCTTAAGATTGAAGAATTCAAGTTTTGTATTTTTAGGGATCAATTGAGAAAAAAGTGTGATTGATACAAGAAAGTACTAAAATAATGAAAAAATCAAGGGGTCAATTATTGACCCAAACCCCACAAATGAGGTCTGTTTGGACTGGCACTTGTTAGGACAAAGAACAAAAGTATATATAGTAGTCCCAAAAATGCAGCCTGTTTTTCAAATCAAGCCCCAGTTTAAAGGATACTGAAAAGAGCCAGTAAATTCTGAAATCAACTTAAAGGTTTATTAAGTCCTCTCTTAGATGAAACAAGGTAGGAATTGGAAGAAGGGATGGGGAGAGAAATAGCACTGGGTAAATTCTCTAAACTATTATCACTTCTCTAAATTTTGACTCAACTCACAATTTATATTCCAAGAATACTAAAGACTATCTAGATGTCTGGGACTGCTTGGGGTAGATAATAAAGTGAGCTTTCTAGCCACATCAATTTTGTTCTAGATCTTTAACCAATAATCTCTGGAAGAAAATTAGTTTTTCTCTTGCTCAATTCTCTAAAAACTGACCAATTAATTCATCTTATCACCAAACAACTACTTACAGATTCTTCTGGAACACTAAGTCCCAGTGTCTCGGCAACGACTGTAGCTAAATTAAAAGATGACTTATCAGTAGGATAACTGCTTGTTCCACGTGTTTCTAAATAAGGAATTAAAAATGAACAATTATACAACTGTAGACAGTAGATGTATAAAAAAATACAAAAAAGGAATAAAAAGCTCAAAGAACCACTTGACAAGATGGTGCCTGACAATTTTTAAAATTTGTATAAAAAAGGTCAAAATATCTAGTACACATGGCAATAAGCTGCAGATATCTAGAGTCCAAATTTGAACTTTTTCAGCTACACTTTCTACTTATCCTAAATGAGTTGAATGCAACAGGTAGATTATTTTTCTTATTGCCACTGAAAAAATCATATATGTTTATACTGGATTTTCTGTGACCTAAGATATAGTATAAATATCAAACCATATTTATAGTGCTTTTCAAGAAAACATACTTTGTGGGAGAGATTTTCAACACTGCACAATTTTTAAGTTTTAAGCTAACATATATTTATACAAAAATCTCACAGGCAGCTCCTTCACTGGCTACTTTGTTGGTTCTTCATTTTAACAACCTCTGAATCACCACTTCTACAGTTGTGATACTGCCTCCAAGGGGGTAAAAAATGGTTCTTGGATGATTAAAAAAAAATCTCTTTTTATGTGTAAGGCACAGATACATGCGCGCATGCGCATGCACACGCGCGCGCGCGCACACACACACACACACACACACACGCAATATAGCTGCAGTGTTAAAATTCCATGGGGGAAGTGATTAGAGGAAAAAAATATCTAAAAAGGCGGGGCAGGGGGTGATAATGAAAAAAAAAGTGAGACTGACTATTTTACACAATGGAGTGCCCCAGGTCTAAGTACTTGGACTTCTCCACCTACACGTTGCTTTTTTGGTAATCTCATCCAATATCATGGCTCAGATATCACCTACATACTAAAAATTCCATTCATCTACCCTAGACTTCTCTAAACTCATAACTACTTACCTATCCAAAATCTTTACCTGAATGTCTATCCAGCATCTCAAACAGAATACTCTCAAAACCAAGCTCCTGATTTCTCACCACCCCCAACCCTATCCTGTGAATCTGCTGCTCACAGTCTATTTCCTCTCAGTAAATAACTACTCTAAAGAATAGAGCTGCCCAAACCAATTTTCCTTTTACTCACCTTGCCCCAGCCACACAAGCCTCCTCAAGGTTCCTTGACCAACCAAACAGCACTCTCACCTCATGGCCCTAGTGCTTGCTGACTTCTCTACCTGGGATGCCCTTCCCCCAGATAGCCACGTGACACACTCGTTTCCCTCAATCTCTGCTCAAATATTACTTTTAAAGTGAGGCTTTCTAATATTTCTTCCTACCCTGCTTTATTTTCCTTCAGAGAACTTGCTTCCTCTACCTAACATATATTTATTTTTTTTATCCCCCAACTAAGCTCTATGAGGTAAAAGGCTTTGTTTTGTTCAGGGCCTGGTATACAGCAAATACTAAAATATTTGTTGAGTCAATGAGTAAACCAGATTAATACAAATTATTAGCAATTTATATTCATATGGATAGGGATACTAACATGAATTAATAATAGAATAACATTACTTTCTAATATAAAAAAGACTGCTAAACAACTAGTAATACAAACAAAATTAATGAAAAATATTTAAAAATATCATCTAATTAAGACTGTTGGCTACTCTTGCTCACCAATAACCACGAATTTTAAATTTATAAGTAATCTCAATTTCTTGCTTACTAGCCATTGAAGATTGACTTTGATCACAAGTGTCAGCCACAAGAATTTCCTTTTCATTAGGCTTATGTTGTAGATGAGTTGAAGATTTTGGAACTTTTCTTGATTCTAAGGGGGAAAAAAATGGAGAGATTATTATTAACAATCATGAAAAAATACCAAAATATTATTTTGAAAGGCCAATAAAACCTATCTTTAAATGCATTAGAAATGCTATTTTATAATTTTCATATTCTAATAAAAAATTTATTCCTACATTTTCACTAAGAAACAAAGCTGGAAGATAGAATACTAGAAGTGAGGACAGTGGAAAAAAGAACTGGAATAGACTAGCTTCTTCTGATCCAAGCATCCTGAAGTTGTAATATTTTAATGTTTCTTTTCCTTATGTTTTGGTTGCAGACACGTAGGTTAATTTAAAATGAATACTGCATCATATCTTTCCACAATCTTGGTTTTAGAGTTTTTATTTTCTGGAAGGAAATACTGAAACATGCCTTATCAGAAATAATTCAAAGAAAAGAAGACAAACAAAAAAAGAACTAAGTAAAGAGAAATGGACTTTTATTAATTATAATCTAAAAATAATATTAAAAAGCACCATAAAGCACTTTAAAATAAACAAGCAAAGGTGGTTAGAAAGAGAAAAGGACAGGGTGGAGGGGAAAAAACGGTGTAGATGATAGAGGCTCTGTTTATCTCTCTGGCAATCAAATCGAAGTTGTGACGGAAACAAGGAACAGCAGCAAGAAAAAAATTGCCTGAAACAGACATACAATTAGGGAGAAGTCCAGGAAATCACTCTGCAACAGCAGAAGATAGGATGGGGTGAGGACACAAGGCTGCCCAGTATCGAGCAGCTGAGTGAGACTGAGGCTGTGGTAGCTGCAGACACCTCTTAAAGGGGTCAGGTCCGCGAGCGGACTTCCACAGTGACAAACCTGTCCACTTTGAGAACCAGTGCTGGTTTGGCTGTGTAAGGACTTATAGGGCGACACTGAGTTGTCTGAGTGAGGGCTGCAGTGAGGCTCTCCCCCACCCGCAGAAGTGGCGGCAGTATCCATTGTTCCTTTGTTGAGTCCTTTCCCATCCCAGTGCATGGACTCAGTGCCGCCACAGCAGAGACATCAGCAAACTGGATACAAGAGGTTGCTCCACCCAGAGGATTCTCCGAAACCCCTCCTCACCAAACTTGGGGCCCCACCCAAGCTACATCCAGGTATAGCCTCAGTTAGTCAGGTGCTCCTTGCTGAGCAGTGCCAAGACTCACACTGATGGAAGCTGACCTTGGTTTCTGGTATGGCCTTTTGAGGTAACTATAAGCACAGATCTGTGGATTGCTTGCTCAATCTTAACAGATAGCCCAAAAGGGGCACAGGCTTGGGCTAAATTTGACCTGTAGGTGATCCCCTCTCAGGGCTGTGCCACTAAACACCTACTACACAGATCCACATTGATAAGACCAAGAGACTTAGAAGTTTTGCTTAGTATACAGAAGCAGACACAGAAGGGCAGCCATAATGAGAAGACAAAGAAGCAGAAGCAAGATGAGAGAACAAAACAAGAGATCCAGATATAATGAAGTGAAGTAATCTAACAGATGCAGAGTTCAAAACACCGGATATAAAAATGCTCAGTGAACTTATAGGAAGGGTAGATGAATTCAGTGAGAACTTCAACAAAGAGAGTAAAAAAACAGAAATAGAATTATAAAAGAGAACAAGTCAGAAATGAAGAGTACATTATCTGAGATGAGAAGTATATGAAATGGAAAAAACACAGTGAAAAAGAGGATCAAATGACCTATATAAAGGGTAGGAAAGCCAAGCAGAATGGCAAGAAAAAAGAAGCCCAGACTATGGGACACTATTAAAGGTCAAAATACCCGTCTCATTGGGGTACCCAAGGGGAAACAAGATGTTGAACAGCAATTTGAAGAAATAATGATAAAAAACTTCCCTAACCTGGTGAAGAAAATAGACAAAAAACCTCAGGATGCTCAGAGTCCCAAAAACCAGAAACTCAAAGAGGCCCACATCAAGACACGTCAAAATTAAAATGCCAAAAGTAAATACAAAGAGAGAATTTTAAAAGCAGCAAGAAAAAAGCAGTTAGTTACCTACAAGGGAGCACCCATAAGACTGGCAGCTGATTTCTCAAAAGGAACTATGCACAACAGAGGGCTTGGCACGAAATATTCAACGTGATGAAAACCCAGGATCTACCACCAAGAATACTTTACCCAGCAAAGCTATCATTTAGCATTGAAGGACAGATATAAAGAGCTTCCCAGACAAAAATAAACTAAAGGAATATATCATCACCAAGCCAGTATTACAGGAAATGTTGGAGGGACTTCTTTAAGAAGAAAAAACACCGAAAACAGGAATAAAGAATGGTAACAACTACATTCCTATCAACAAGTACCTAAAATGGAAAAGAATGAAGTGCTCCAACCAAAAGATAGAGTGGCCGAATGGATAAGATCACAAGATCCCTGTGTATGCTGCCTACAAGAGACTCACTTCAGATTAAAAGACACACACAGACTAAAAGTTAGGAGGTGGAAAAAGATATTGCCTTGATGGGTACTGCATTGAATGAAATGGGTCGGATAGAGAAAGGCATATATCGCATGATTTCACATACATATGGAATCTAAAAAACAAAATCAACAACAACAAAAGCGGAAATAAACTCAGATACAGAGAATAATTTGAGGTATACTAGATGGGAGGAGGGTAAAGGGATTGAGAGGTGCAGGTGGATGGTTACAGAGTAGACGTGGGGAAGATGGTTGATAATGTTGGAATGAACATGTGGGGGGAGGGGTGCTAGATTTGGTGAGGTGAGCGCCTTGCAAGTTGTGGGGTTCTCTGATCAATATGCTGTACAGTTGAGGCTGGTGTGTTGTATGCCAACTATAATTGAAAAATAAAAGCCCAATGAATTGCACAATGTAAATGCAGGCAAGTAGTTGTCTATTATATTTCAATAAAGACAAAAAAAGAATGAGAAAAGGACAAAGGACTAAGTAGTCATTAAGTCAGTTTTAAAATAATTTGCATGGCTCAAAAGTTATCTCATATTTTAAACCAAAATTTCAGATTCCAAGTAAAAATGATCAGAATAAGATTAAAACAGATTCATGTTTTTAAATAGTTATACGTTATTCTCATACAACGAAGAAGTAAACCAGAGGCATTTAAAACATTCAAGAGACCTTCCTAATAAAGAAAATTGCTGTGATTTGTTTTTCTGAATATTCTTATACATGGATTTAAAGATAACCTAAATTATACAGATGCTTATCTGTAGTGATTCATGTCTTATCTGATAGCAAAAAGGCCAATGAATGTTCATTCTTGATCTTTGACCTTATATTTTACTTAAGCTCCAAATTACATGTAATATTTTTAACAGTTTCTTTGTTTTCCACTAGATGGTGATACAAGCTCATATAAAATGAAGAAAATTATGCCAATTCGCCAATATCCAAAAAAAAAAAATCTACTTATTTTTTCAAAGGCATAGCTACTGTTAACAATTTATTTGCATAATAAAAATGTCTCTAGGACTCTGTATACTCCTCCACCCAACCAAATGCTTTCCCTGTCATAAATAGTTAAGGTTAAAAATTAAAGTCTTTACCAGTTTCTTTAGATCAATATTTAAAAGAATGATCACTGTATCATGTCACATGATAAATTTCAGGACTACATGAAAAGGTACTATAACAGAAATGATAAACTGGCTTGGAAACAGAAACATGCCACTGATAAAACACAAAGTAGATACAGTATACAGCCATTTCTTAATTATCACCAATTGCTACAAATCATAACAAATAAAAATGCCAGTTAAAGGCAGTTCCAATGGTAGAACAGCTATGGGCAAAGCCTGAAAAATACAAAAGACCAGAGCCAGGAAGATCTACATTTGAATTCTGACTCATCTACTTACTTGACAGGTGACCCGGAGCGAGTTATTTAACCCTTCTAAAGAGCATCTTTCATCATCTGTAACAGAGGTCCCCAACCCCTAGGTTGCGGATAGGAACCAGTCCATGGCTTATTAGGAACTGGGCCGCACAGCAGGAGGTGAGTAGCGGGCAAGCAAGTGAACCTTTATCTGTATTTGCAGCCGCTCCTCAGCGCTAGCATCACCACCTCAGCTCCACCTCAGATAATCATTCATTAGATTCTCATAGGGGCACTGGTTCCTGGTTGGGGACCGCTGATCTAAAGCATAGGTGCTAAAAGCTACCTTGCAAGCCTGTCATGAGAATTAAAATATAATAATGTACTCAAATCACTCAGCATCCCTGGCACACAGTAGGCAGAATTTAATGTTAAGTTCCTTTTCTCTTTCTTTTATCCTACTCAGATATATACACATAAGAATATTTTTTAAATAAAATGAAATCATTTACTTTATAAAATGCTGAGTGCTCACATATTCAGAAGAGCAACAGATGTCTTTATGTAATACAAGCAGAAAAAATGCCTTCCCGGTCATTTCACTAAAGGACGTTAAATTTACAGTTGTAACATAACTTACCTGAACAATGACTATCTACCTTCCACGAGACTGAGTAACACAAAAACAACAGATGAATACTATTTTTACGAAACTAAATAACCAAAGAACAACTCTAATCCTTACCATTTGTAGAAACAGAGTGCTCCAGTTTAGTATGTGTTTGTTCTATATATCGGACATGGAAATTCTCCTTTCTTCGTAGCCGGTTAACACCAGAAAATGAAAAAGCAGTTATTGGTGAATCTGGAATAATGTTTTCCTCAGATTCAAGCTCGGCCGCTTGACACTGTTGATCATTCCTAGAGGAAAATAATGACAATTGAAAGAAAATTAATTCAATAAATATTTACTAAAACATCTACCGTATGGAGCTAGTGCAAAACAGCAAAACACAGGTACGAAATTGTAAGAAATGTAATACCTTGCATCTAATGTTCATAATTTAAATATAATAATTAGAGAAGAACTAGAAGTACCCAAATGATTCGAGTGGAGACTATTATTGTGAGAAGTGAAGTACAAAGTGTAGTTGCTGGCACTTGAAGTGAAATTAAAAGAATTTCAAAGGGCAGAGAAAATCAGCAGAGGATCCACACACTTTGAGGAAAGGCATGCAGTATTGTGTACTTGTGTTAGAGAAAGGCAAGCTGGAACTATGTGAAGAGCCTTGATTAAGTGTGCACAATTTGGAAAGAAAGAGGAAAAGAGTTAAGGTTTTAGAGCATGGAAGTAATGTGACAATCTGGCAGCAGTGCAGAAGATTGACTGCAAAAGAAAGAAAGGAGGCAAGGAAATCAATTAGACGATGGCTAAAATAGTATAGGCAACAGATTCTGTGGATTTGAACCAGGAGGTTAAAAATAGCTATGGAAAGAAGGGACCAATGTTAAATACTGTGGCAGCAGAACCAACATGACTCCACAAATGACAAAAGTAGGATGATAAGTAATACTAACACTGATAACTACTGACATTCTTGCAAATTTATATGTCAGTCACTGTTCAAAGTCCTACATGTATCAGTTAAATTATCGTAACTGTATAAAGTATTACTAATACTCTCATTTTACATAAGAAAAAAATGAAGCTACAGAAGTCATGTCACTTACTAAAATAATAAATAACAGAACTGGGATCTAAATCCTGGCAGCCAGACTCCCAGGAGAATACTGTTAACCACTGTTATTCCTAGTGTAGACCATGAGACTAATGATTGACCACAGGCAGGATTCAATCTTTTAGCTTCTTCCCTTGCTTCTGTCTGGGCCCCCTTAAAATCTACTCTCAATACATCAGTCATAACAGTCCTATTAAAAACTAAGTCAGATTATGTCACTTCTATGATTAAAACCTGCCACATCTCCCCATTTCACAGAAAACACAAGCCAAAGTCCTTTTAATAATGTATGAGGTTCTACATGATCTGACTGTCTCCCTCCCCTACATCTTCTATGACCTGTTTTCATATCATACTCTATTTCAGCCACCCTTACTTCGTTGAGGTTCCTCAAGCACACCAGGTATACTCTTACCTTAGGTTCTTTGCTCTAGTTGTTTCCATCTGCTTGGATGGCTCATTTACATATGTCACATGGCTAATTACCTCATCTCCTTCAAGTCTGCTGGAGTTTTACTTTCTCATCGAGAACTACCTTGAACGCACTATTTAAAATAACAACTCTCTTCCTATATACCCTAGCACTCGTTCCCTTATTATTGTGCTCTATTTACTTTATCCATAGCATTTACTGCTTTCTAACATAGTATATAAGTGACTTGTCTACCGTTCACCTGCCAGAATGTAAAGTTTAATAAGAATATAAGGATCTTTGGTTCACTGATATATAATAAGAGTCTACAAGAACAGGCACATAGTAGGTTCTCAATAAATATTTGCTGAATGAATTAATGATTGAGAGATTCCCAGATTCCACTAGAAAAAAAAAATTGTGCTGATCTAGGCATATGTCCAACTCAATTCAGAACCAATGGCACCTACAGACTGGGTTTGGATTCAATTGTGGTTAGTGAGTAAAGTTAATTAACTTTAACTCAACTGACTTTCCCATGTTAAACCATTACTGACTTTATATGCCAATCAATTCTTATCAGTCTGTCAGGCCTTGCATGACAAAACCAGTCTGTCCTATTATACTTCTATTTGTAATATTATTTCCAAACCAACAATAATTTTATAAACTATGACCAACAGAGATTTTTAAAAAACATTAGAAGATAAAATTAATTTTTCCCAACATTGACTTATATCTTAATTTCCTGGATAATATCAATATTACTATGGTCTATACTCTTTTATTCTGCATTGAAGATCTTTAGAGCTAATATCTTATTTTTAATCTCTCCCTACAAATTCCACTGTCTTATTCTGGAAAAACAGTAAGTCAGTCATGCGAGAAAGGCTTATGAGTTAATGGAGTGTGAAATCTATCTGACCTCACTTTAATCACATCACAGGCTACCTGCCTATTAGTCATAAAATTCAACCTGAAACATGAATGAGTCACAAGAAACTGATTTCCTGACAGAGCTGATCTAGATCTAGAACTAGCTGGGATCACAAAAGAAAGAAAAAAATGGAAAATCAGATCTAACTAGAAGTGTCAAAATTAGTAAGTGCTGGCTTTGTCCTTCCTTAGTCATTAAAAAAAGGGGAAAGGTAGACAAAATAACTTCCAAACCAACTTGGTGTTCACCAAGTTTCTTTAGAGCATTAGGACTCACTCTGTTTTGCTGAGGAAAGTTAAATTTATGCCATTGCTTTGGTTTAAATTAATTAGGCTCTTTTAACTTTTCCTTCTAACAACTTGAATATAATTTTTTGTTGTTGTATACTTTATTTGTAGGCCTCCCCTTAAATTCTTGTCAAAAGTTTTAGTTGTTCTTTGTTCCAAAGATCTGTAAGTATACAGTCTCCTTCCATAAAGTCCGTAAAAAGTTTTTAACATTCAACTTCTCTCCTCCTCTAAAGAACTTATATATTTCTGGTTAAAATGTAATTTAAACTTAATGAAGCAGTTATAGCAATCAAGTTCACTTAAACATTAAGATTTTCAGAAAATGAAAGAAGAGGATTCCCTAAAATACAAACCAGTAACTGATACTCTGATCTCTTAAAACCAGTATAAGCTTACTATATGAGTAATTAAAAGTAAGACTAATTTTCAAAAATAGCACTATGAAATCAATTGTTCTGAGGAATGTTTTATTATATATCTGGCTCTCAGGAAGGCATCTGACAATGATTCTCTTGCTATCATTGTATACAAAAAGAAGAAATATAAACTCGATGTTAATAAAGACAGACTCCTGACTAAATAATATCACACAAAGAATTATCATTAATGAAAGAAATCTGTAGTAGCATGCCTCAAGGCTCCATCTTCAGGCAAGTACTGTTCAACATTTTATTAATGATTTTTGATGCATGGCACTGATGGAATATTTATCAAATTTGTGGATAACACAAAGCTGAGAATAAAGGCTAACCTAATTACTTAGCAGGAAATAAAAGTGGCATATGAAAAGACACTCAGAAGTTGGAATAATGGGCCACATCTAATAAAACAAAATAGAACAAGATAAATATGAGCTAAAGGATCACTGAATTGAGTCAGAAGAGAAAGAATCCAGGCTCTGCCAGCTACAGTGACACCATGTAGGTAAACTTCTGAGGATGTTTCAGCCCGAAACTATAGAAAGAGTATACAAACTTTCAAGTGAGACAGACCCGGGTTCAAATCCTGGGTCTGACACTAGTTACTGTTGGTAAGTTATTTAATGTTTCTGAGCCTCATTTACCTCAGTTACCTATAAAGTAGGTATGGTACTATAGCTTTCCTACTTCTTTTTTGTAGGGACATTGTGAAAAGGAAAAATATATGTAAAGATGTAATTCAGTGCTCAGAAAACAGGTATTTATCAACAGTGCTATTATCGTAAATGAAGGAGTAGGCTAAATGATATAGTTTCTTAAAAAAAAAAAATCTGAGATGAAGAAAGACATGACTCTGAATTCCTGTGTTTATATCTAAAACAAATCCACGAGCAGAGGACAGGGAGTAGTAAACCTAATAAGGAACCACCAGTAACATTTGTATGTTTTGACTACATTAATGTAAGTAAAAAAGATACAGAAAAATAGAGGAGGTAGTATTACTCTATCAGGGCGACTATACCTAGAATATTGAGTTCTTAATTATCATACTGACAAACGAAAACATTAAGAGAAATGGTATTTTGAAGAGTCTTGAAGTAGTATCACATGAGAAAGTTAATGAACAAAGGATATTTACTCGAAAGAACATAAGACTCAGGAGTGTCATGACAGCTATCTTTCCATACACGAAGGGCCACCAAGTAGAATAGGGGGTAAATTTGTTCCAGATGGTACCAGAAGGCAAAATCAGAATCTATAAATATAACTTGTGAGTAGAGTGATTTCTACACAAACTTAGAATTTTCTATTAATTTCATCTCACTAAAATTAAATAGGCTTGGAAGACAGTGAACTTGTACTAAAGGTGTTCAAACAATGCTATTTATTAAAGAAGTCATACAAGGAATTCAACTTAGAAGAGAGCACTGAATGCAATGAATGCTACAGTTATTAAGTGTATAGACTTAAGTATAAACTTGTTTGACTTTCACTAAACCAGCACATCCATTTCCCCAAAGAGTCGTGACCTCTTGCTTTCTGTGACTGGTAGAGTTGAATACACATATACATTTAAATTTTATAATGGCAAATTGTTGCTGAATAATTTCATATTATAGTGTCACTAAATAACTGTCCTACTACATAAAGTATCTATAATATTAAAATCAGCTTAGGTTGGTTAGGATTACTGCATTTCAAAAGCAGAAGTATGAGCCAAACATTTTTTTTTTTTTAATTCAGGGGAATTTCAAGCATTAATAGTATGTTACAGTGTTTTAGGTAGTCAGAGGAAACTAGGTTGCCTGTACAAGACAATACTTGCTATTTTTTCAACCTGTCAAGCAAAAGGAAATTTGTTTGAGGAAAGTAAACTACAAAAGAAGTTGGCTTATGAGAATAACTATCTTAAATTTCAGAAGAGAACTGAAAGACACAATAGATTACCTAATATACTGTTCTAAGGCATGTCTGAATATACTTGCCCTAAACTTATTTACATAATTAATATTTACTGTAATTTCAAAGTTCAGCTTTTTCATCTTTCCTAAAATATCAATAGGCTTCAACAAAAAAAATGTGTATCTGAGAACATTAAACTTATTCTAATTAATTGGAATTAGTATTTCTACCAAGCAAATAACATTATCTACTTTCAATACTTTATTCACTTTGGTTTTTAAGGTAATCACCTAATTCTGTATTAAACTCTACACACTCATTTTCTTTGGTATTCATAAATATCAAGGCTGATGTGTTCAAAATACCATAAGCTTCCTGTGCTAAATAACTTCATATAACAAATTAATACAGGTCAACAATCACTTATTTGAAATCTTTATAGAAACAAATGTAATTCCAAGTTCAGATTTTCTTTTTTTTTACATTAAGGGTAATACAGAGCATACATAGATTATTACATAACACCCTCAGTGCAGCCTGAGGCATCCTGTAGTCAAGCACACAGATATTTTCACAGCAAAATATAGAAATGTGGTGGGATAAATAAGGACTATAAATAGCATCCTGTCAGTTCAAGTGAGGTTAGGTGGATCTGTGTTCTAGTCACACTTCAAAACCAGCAAAGACTCACTCTAAAACCATTAAGACTATCTTGAATCCTAATTCTTAAAAAATATTATATAAGCTTTATATAAATGAGAAGTAAGAGCAAGTTATATCTCTGCTCTGCATCGGTCAGACCATACCAGAGAAATAGATTAATTTTGAGATACTCTTCCATAATGAAAAGAACGGCCTTTAAGTCAGAAGATACCAGCCTGAGTGACAGTTTTATAACCCAATAAATGTGAGACCATAGCAAGTTATTTGACTAGTGAACTTTGGTTTCCTCATCCATAAAGTAAAGATAACAAAACTACCTTGAAGAATCACAGTGAAGATTATAAATGATAAGCATAAAATACAAAGAAGAGTAACTGGTACACAAGGTAAGTTATTTTTATTCTTTCAGAGAAATGATGGGAGAGGGGAGAGGATCAGCGAGAGGAAGCTCTTAAGGCCTGAGAAGTGTGTAAGAGGAAATACTTATTCATTGTGCTTTTGTGAAGCTTCTGGGACAGGACTGGAAGACATACTTCAAATATTAAAACTTTTCATTTTAATGATGTATGATCTATAATAATACATTATAAAAATTAAAATGCTTTAAATTAAAATGTTTGGATAATTTCTTTATACACTGTACACTAATATAAGAGATGCATACACACACTCTTCATATATATTCCAAAAACATGAACAAAAACACAGTGGTTTTCTTTATATCTTTTATTGCAGAACAATTTATAATTTTTAAAAATAAAATCTGCAGCTCTTAATATATCTTTACAGTTTATATAGCTAAGTAAAATGAAGAAAGGAAAGTTGGGAGAAAATATTCAATTTTCTGCTGCAATTTAGAAAAAATACTTACTCAATTTTCTGCTGCAACTGTTCAGAAAGCTTTTTATTTTCTTCCTGTAGAGTATTCTTTTCATTCACTTAAAAATAATGTGAAAAAGAAGGCACATATTATAACTCTATTAACATGTATGTTAGGCTTTTTAAGTAATTTCAACAATTATGGAGATATTAGAATTTCTAATTCTAAGTCATAATGTTAGTCAGGGTTAGTGTTACCATGCAAAACTAATTTGTTACTAGGTAGTGATTAGTCTATCTTATATTGTACCATTTTCATGTAAATGATTAACTGATAATTTTATGTAATGTTGTGGGCAGAAAGAAAGAGTACCTCATGTACTGGGGAGCGGAGTCTAATTATTCATACTGAGGACAAGAAAGCATTCTATCTGGTTACTCAACTCTACTAATTTCAAATACCATTTTACTGAGAGTCATTTATCTTGAAATAAATCTAATCATAAAAGTAATATAACACTGAATGTCAGTGTAATTTTTATAACATAAACACACTTAAGTTAAATTTTCTTCCTTGGTCATACATTATGTTCCACGAATAATTATGCTATCAGTAATCTAAATATATCCATTGAATTAGTAACTGTTTGTTTGAATCTACCTCAACTAAATTCTCTTATTCATCTTTATTTAATTTATAAAGCAGAAACTCATATAATTTCCACTGTAGCCAGCACAAAATTCTTATCAGTCTTTAGTATGATGTCACTGGTTAAGCATGTGTTTTTCTAGGAGGAATATATACGAGGGATGAAATCACAAAATACAATTATCTGCTACCAAAGAAAGTTAATCATATTCCAAAAATTTGTTAATAATTTAGTGTTTTATAAATCTAAACATATTTTCTTACATTGAGTAAATAAAATTTTTTGACTATCTATAATATGTAAGGTTGATAAACTACTTCCTGTGGAGAATCTAAAAAAAAAACTTAAGATATGAACAATGATCTAAAGGAAAGTGGAGTCTAATGAAAGACAAGCTATTACATAAACATTTTTATAACTGAAAGTGACAAAGGATTAAGAGAGGTACAGATAAAGTATTAAAGAAAATTTCAAGGAGAAAATTTTCATTGGGCCCTTAAGAAAATCAGGAAAGACTTTATCACAGAGAGGACAATGGAGCTGAATAGGTGATTATTCTATGCAGAGGTTTAATGGAACAAACTTAGAAGGTAAGATTGGGTATAATAAATGGTAGAAAGCCTTCAAAAGCAAGCTAACAAGTAGGAAATTTATTTTAAAAATTATCAGTTCTTTTTCACTGATGAATGATGGGAAAATTGATTTGTTAGTATGTATTACACCAAAGTGAAACAAAAGCATTGACAAGTCAGGTTATTGTTATAAGAAATAAATTATCTGGACTAATGTGCAAGTGCAAAAATAGGAAGTAAGAACAGGCAGGAGAGTTGTTACAGAGGCAGAATCAATAGTTATTTGGCAACTCATCCTTTATAGGGTAAGAGAAGTCAAAGATGACCTTAGCTTTCTGATTAAGATGGTTTACTTGACTCTCCCTCCCCAAAGCTAATGAAATGAAAAAACAACTCTAAAGGTCAGTCAATTGTGATACTGAAAAGCCAGGAAGGATGCCTCCCGCTGGCAGATCAGAACTAAAGGGATTCATAAGAGGGTGAAGATGTTAATTTTACATTTTAGGAATGCATGGTAAATTTCAAGTTTGATCAAAAAGAACAGAAATAAAGAATTAAAGAAAACAGTAAAAAAATCAAATAAAAATAAAATGAGAAAAACAAATATACTCAAAATTCAGTAACTAGGAAGAGTAAAAACAAAAAAAGCAGGGCAGGAAGAAAAAAGTAGCAATGAGATGAAAAACCAAAAATTCATGAAGTCCTTAGTGTTTTTATTCTTAAAACAACTGTGTTTTGGATTTGACTTTGATGATTTTTCTGTTGCTCAGTTTCAGGTAAAATTAGTTTTTCTGAATTTTCAGTAATCACATTGGTGGCATTATTCATGGTACCATTCTGAAACTACTAGTTGTAATAGATTAAAAATGTGTAGTTAGGGGACATTTTAATTCTGTCATCCCTGTGCCCTTGAGAATCAGGATACTCAGTGTGGAAAAAAGGAGATATAAGTGTTATTAGAAGATGTTAGTAAAAGATCCATAATCTTGAATTTGAATTTTCAGCATAAACTCACAAAGTATTTTATATATCTGAAAATTAGACAAAGGTTATTTAAGCCATTCATCCAAGAAGATATACAAACTGAATATGATGTGAAAAAATACTTAACCTGGATAGTAAGAGAAGAATGCTAATTTAAAAAAGGTATCATTCTTTATCCACCAGAATGGATATTATCAATTACTACATTTGCCAAAAGCTGAAGATGATGTAGGAAAATGGATATTCTCAAACGCTCAAACAAAAAAATTGAGCTGTCCATCAATATGACAATGGCTAAATAAATGATATCTACACTATGGAATATAATGTAGCCATGAAAAAGAACAGTGTTCAATTCTTTAACACCTCAATTTTTTGTTTATTTGGAGTTTTTGGCTATTCTCAGACAGTTAAAATTGCTGGACGTCTGACTATTAGATATGCAGACATTACTGGAGATTCTCTCTTAGTACTAATGATAATAGTGGATCTCAATTATGTTTACTGAGATGTAATAAATGTAATTTCTATTCACTGGTAATATTCTAACATTCCTAAATAAAGACATGCATGTATTCACACATACACACTATAGAACCTAAAGAGCTATATATATTAACATGTAAAGACTTCTAAGACATAGTATAAAACAAAATAACAAATGTCAGGAAAAGAAGTATGGTATAATTCACAGAAATTTTAAAGAGAGAAGGAGGAAGAAAAACAAAGGACAGGGAAATACAGAAAAACAGAGAAACCTGGACCTGGAAAGACGTTTATCAGATTGTTAACAGTAGTTACCTCTGGGAGCAGAATAAAACTATTCTCTCTCTCTTTTTTAAAAAATGAGCATATATTCATATATTCTTGAGGAACGAGAGGATAATATAATTAATATAAAAATGTATAATCAGAAGATAGAATTAGTTTGGAAAGGAAGAAAAATTAATTGGATTTTGGACATGTTGATTTTGAGTTGGGAACCCAGATAAGGGTCAGCAAGAGAGAATATAGTTAAAAGAGAAGAAGGTTGAGAGGCATTAGAGGAGAAAAAGGTTAGGAGAAAAAGGTTAAGAGAAAAAGGCTAAGAGTGTAGGAAAATCCTATATTAAATGGGTAAGGAGCTAACTGAAAACAGAATACTCATAATAGTATATCATGAAAACTAAAACAGTATACACCTTTATCAAACACTCAATTGTCTGCTTTAACTTTACTAAATAGTTAGATTACATAAACTAAAGATAAAACCAAAGCAGCAAATATGGACATATTCAAAGGACATTTGCTTTGTCTTATAACTGGTGAGACAATGTGGACAGTATTTAGACAACTTTTTTGTACCTTATTTCTTACTCAAATAAACATGGGATTATATCTACACAAAGGGAACAAAAGACATTTGTATTTTTGCCTAAAGAAGAAAAAATATATGTAAACAGCCCATCTGATTGTAACCAATTTACTAATAGGTTTTAACAACAGTACATTATGCTTGAAATAATAAATGAAAAAAGGAAACTCACTAAGCTCTGTGATAAGTTTAAGATTCTGCTGCCGGATATTTTCAAATTCTTGCTGTTTTTTCCGCATATGTTCTTCGGTTACTGCACAGCGATCACATAATCCTGCTCTTAAGCTATGAAACAAAAACAAAGTATTTTTAGAGTGGAAGCTGAAATATAAAGGAAAAAACCTAAACTACTAAAAGATATTTCTTTATATTTAAACTCCAAGATTTTTGTACTTTATGAATAGCTGAAGAATTGACTTGACAAATAGAGAGAAAATTAACTATTTTAATGATGTACTGTAACTTTAACAAATTTTCAAGTAGGCTGAACTAATGCTACAATATTACTTTCTACAGATGGCAACTGTGAGTCAAATTCTGTAAAAATCTGCCAATTTTAAAGTCTATCCAAGGGAGCTTATTTAGCGAAGAAATTTGTTTTTATTACAGCCCAAATATTAACACCAGTACAGTACTAAGGGGCAGAATTATATCTTAGGCAAGCTTGCATCTGCTTTGCTCAGCATAGTACATAACACATAATGAGTGTGTGACATGTTTAGTTGAATTATTAAGGAAACTTAAGGAACTCCAAGTTTTTTTAAAAAAGTTACCTTATACTTTGCTCTTTTCAGTTTTTAAAAAAGCCCTGTTAGTAAAAATTCACAATGTATTATTATATTACAAAATTACAAGTAGCTTTTACTAATTATTTGTGAACACTAAAAGGAAGAGGAACATGCATGTATTGTATTGGGGAAGTGGGGCATGGAGTGAGAGGTATACTCCAAAATGTTGGTAATAGTTATCTTGTATTACAGAAGATTTTCTTCTTAGTGTTTTTCTATGTTTCAAATTTTCTATAATTTAATTATTTATAGAATCAGGAAAAAAAATATGGTTAAAAAGAAAAAGACACATACCCCACATTAGGAATTTAGAAAATACATATTCTAAGATAATAATTTCACCTCAATAACCTAAGTGAATAAGATACTAAGTATTTAAGTGTCTACAAAAATCAGAACATGGTAGTACATGCAATGAATTTTAAAAAATGTTAAGGAGATAAAATGTGAAAACTATATAACTAAAACAAAAACAACCTAGAGATTTTTTATATGAAAGTAAAAATCATATTGACAGTGTTGATAAGGGTTTAAAAAATAAAGACTGGGGGTCATAGGTTGCATTAATGAAATTAGAATTTCTAGAATGAAGGAATAATGAATTGGGCATCATGGTTTAATTGGAGTACATTCTGATGGCAGGCTAGGATGGTCCAAATCTTTGAAACTATACTGTATGATGAACAACATTTAAGTAAAGATGACAAAGTGAAAATTTGCAGCTATTTTTTGCTCGCTCCCTGAATCTCACAAAGCTACAGTAAAGATATCTGTATATATTTAAAAACAAAAGCCCATGAAGACAGGGAGAATGGGAGAGAAAACAAAAA
This sequence comes from Rousettus aegyptiacus, assembly GCF_014176215.1. NCBI lineage: Eukaryota > Metazoa > Chordata > Mammalia > Chiroptera > Pteropodidae > Rousettus > Rousettus aegyptiacus. Next base: position 57,227,990 of record NW_023416287.1, on the reverse strand, counting down.
TAATTGAAAACAAGGCAGCTGGCAGACAAATAGAAACTGACCTAAGATGCTGAATCCTAAGCCAATGGTAGGAAAAATCTAGAACTGTATTGTCCAATATGGTAGCCATAGCCACATGTGGCTATTTCAATTTAAGTAAATTAAATTAAAATAAAAACTGAGCTCCTCAAGCACCCTGAAGTGCCCAATAGCTACTCGTGCTGGACACTGCAGATGTAGAACATTTCGGTCATCACGGAAAACTCTACTGGACAGTACTGACCTAAAACCAACTTAAGTTATGCTGTAGAATTCCCAGAATTCAAAAATTGGTACCAGCAATGACTAATTTGAAGCATGTTTCAAGAAACTAACATATTAACATATTCTCTCCTATATTCTGAGCAGTCAAGTGATTACCCTTTTAATTCCCAACATAAAACTAGTGGTTTCATTTCCAGAGAATCTAAGACAGTGTCTGGTCTGGAGGACACCAGGAATGGTTAAAGGTAGGAGTACAAGAGCGAAGTAAATGTAGATGCATACTAAATTCTCAGATCCTAGTTTAAGGCTTCGTCATCCACTTGGCTTCCAGAACACTGGTAGCCAGCCCTATTATACTGGCATACATCCAATTCAGCAAGAAAAATTAAGGAGTCTTCTCTAAGAAATCTGACCAGCCTAACAAGAAAGACCTAAAGATACTGACATTAGAGGACCATCAGTGTAACAGACCTGAGGGCAGATCATCACACAGTGCATGCAGCTCACAGTCCATAGCTATGCTCAGAGCTTCTAACCACTTTCATTCCCTCTCTTAAACATAAACAAATAATAAGTATCAACAGACATCTGAGAAAAGCTTATAAAATGAAAGAAACTACAGAAACCAAGACATTAAGAAAAAACAAAAAAGAAACATAAGCTATGTAGGGAGAAGAGAAAGAAAAATATCATCACCACCACCAAATTATAAATATAGGAAAATAAAAAGGTACCAAACTATGAAATGAAAACGGGATTGCCATAATAGGAAGTATTGAGGAAAAAAACAAATCTTAGAAATTAAAAACCTAACAGCAGGAAAAAAACTCAATAGAGCGTGAGAAAATAAAGTTGTGAAAATCTGAAAAAGTAGTGCCAAAGTGCAAAAACAATAAAGATATGTAAATAACATTATAATATCAGTAATAGGCTTTCCAAAAAGATCAAGTAAGGGAATGGTGTGGGAAGGCAGAAAAGAATGTTTAATCAATTCATGTTTAATGTTATTATTGATCCAACCAGATCAATAATAACATTAAACATGAATTGATTAAACATTCTAATCAAAAGGCAGAAATTATCAAATAGGACAAAAGATTAAGATCCAACTATATGCTGTCCAGTCAACACACTTTAGATTTAAAGGCACCAATAGGTCAAAAGCAAAAACATAGAAAAAGATATACCATACAAATGAAAATCAAAAGAGAACTAGAATATCTACATTAAGTAATAGCAGACAAAATAGAGAGACTTTAAGATATAAAAAGTGTTACTAGAGACAGTGAATTTTATAATAGTGTAAATTCATTAAAAAGACATAACAATCATAAACACATATGTATCTAAGACTAGAGCTCCAAAATACAGAGCAAAAACTGACAAACTTGAAGAAACTCAACAATAGTTGTAGACTTTCACCCTTAATAATGGATAAAACAAGTAATACAGAAAATCACCATAGATACAGCCAACTTCAATACACTAAAAACAATCCAGACCTGACATCTATGAAAACTCTAGCCACCACTGCAGAATACACATTCTTTTTAAGAACATTTGGAACATTTTTAGGATAGACCATTTTCTAGATCATGAAACAAGTCTCAAGCTTAAAAGCACTGAAATCATACAAAATATGTCCTTTTACCAGAATGGAATTAAATTAGAAATCAACAACAGAAGGAAATTTGGAAAATCCACAAATACATGAATCTTAAAACAATGCAATACTAAAATAAACAATGCGTTAAAAAAGAAATCACAAGGGAAATTATAATAAAATTTAAAAAATTTAAAAAATAGGGCTACAGCTGAGTGCCAGTGCCCCAGTACAAAATCCTACCTATTGGGAGCCCTCCAGGCCAAAGGATAGCTCCCCACTTTCTTACTGAAAAGTAAAGTTCCCATGGCACACACAGAGCCTCCAGCCCATGTTCCTATTCATAGGAAAATTCCTGAGGAAGGTGGAAAGTGGAAGGGCTGGGGTAAAACAGATATAGTTAAAAACAGAGTATATCGTGCCAAGTATGCAGCAATTCAAACCCAGTCTCACATTCTTAAACATAGACAACCAAAGATCACTAACTAGTGTATTGAAGTAACATTACAGAGAACAGGGAGAGGTAGGAAGAGTAGAACAGCAGACCACTGTTTTCATTATAACTATAGGACTGTATAATATACATGTATTACTTGAATAAAAATCCAAAAGGGGAAAACATAAAATATACCAAATAGTATATTATACTCCTTTTCATTATAGCATTTTAATTTAATATTATATCCTAATAAACTTAGAATGAAATCTTTTTGAGAATTAAGGTACTAAAAAGGACATACACCTCCTTATCTTTCTGCTATGATACTTAACATTTTCAGACTTCCAAGCATTTCTAAAGCTAATAGTATAGTCTATTTAAAATTCCAAATGAAATCAGAATAAAGTCTCTCTAAACTGTTCCAAAACCATGACACTGTTAAACTGTTACAAGAAGAAATTCAATTTTAACTATTTGCTTAAAATACTTCATATTTCATATTTACATTTCTCTTTTAAGACTCAAATTAATAGCTTGAGGGTCGATGTAATAAACATTCAAATAGTTGACCTGACTGTGGTAAATAATTTACACAGAGCTATTAAGCTACAGAGGCCAAAGAGCACATGACATTGAAAGGTCTTTGAAAAACATCAAAGAAGTTAAATGGCATTAAACAATTTTAATGAATGATTTAAATATCATTCTACTAGTCAGTTTGTCATTAGAAACTAAACACCTTATTGTTTCTAAGAAATCATATTTTACATAGTAAAATATTATAAAGTATGTTGGAAAACCAAACCTTGGGACCCCTAGCTTCTAAGTTTAAAAATGCCACTGCCATAGACAGTTATAAAATGAAGCAATATTCTCTAGCTTGTTTATTACTTCCAGATTTCTCCAATCAACTGTCACTCTTGATAATAATATCTGTTAAGTCAACTCCTAACCACTCACTGATCTTAGTTTGAATTTAAAAGGATGTGAGCAAATATGCTACCTCCTATTTCCATCAGCAGGGTTCCACTGCTTTTCTTTTGACTATCTTACACTGCGCTGTAAGGGAAGGAAAAAACAGCCTCATTTCCACAGGAGAATGCAATTTCAGTAGCTATAAACAGGTAAAAAGGAAAGAAGAGTAATTCCACTGGAAAGAGCTGATAGCAACATGTGTTCTTAGTTTTATTCCAGTTTGTTCATAGATCTGAAGAAATAAAAGTGTTTATTTTGCAATTAAAACTCACCTGATTAATATACACAATTGCTTTCTATAGCCCAAAAAGATTTCTTCAAATTAAAGTTAATTCAAAAGAGTTTTACTGAACACCTTCATTGATTACTGTAGGTACTAAGAATACAACAGTGGCCAACACAATGTCACTTCTTTTAAAAAGTTGAGCTTACTAGAGAAAGACAATAAAAAAGTAATTTTACAAAAGTATGATTTCAATCATGACAGTGGAAATACAGGGTACTATGAAATATAAAAGCATACAGCAGAACTTAACCAAGTTAGGAAGTCAGAAAAGGTCTCCTGAAGATTATGATGTTTAAATTCACGTCTATGAGTAAGAAGTTATTAGCAAGACAAAAGAGAGTATTTGGTCTAGTATTTGAAAAAAAGTTTCAGAACCACAAATTCTCTGATTATGAGTATCAATTTTCCCTTTTAATGACAGGTGAAATATAGTTTCCTGACTGCCAAAGATGCTTTTAAAAATATTAAAAGCTACTGGACAGTTATGGTTTAAATGCTTTGTTCAGGTTTTTTGTTTTTTTGTTTTTTAATGTATTCTATCTACTTCTCCAGGAGTGACTGTTTCTCAGATTTAGTGAAATACTATTTCTTGAAAGTTTGTAAATGTAATAATAGTAGTAGTAAAATATAAGCGAGCCACAAAAAAATTAGAAATTTTTATTATCTAATTTACCTTTACTGGGTAATTCCTTTCATCTAAACATCTCACAATATTCTTACCACATTACCACAAGAAATAAGAATCACTTCATCTACAGAAGAGTAGATAACAAGTTTCAGAATTCCTACTAGAAATGTTAACAAAAATGCATGTTGCTTTTAAGGGTCTCAGCAAAATATTAACTTTTATAGATTTGCTCTAGATACTATTCTTACCTATGATATAAAACTAAAACAAAAATTTATATAACGCATAACTTTACAAAATATTACCTACTTAGATATTCAAAGAAAATAGACTAGATAATAGGCATTGGTGTAGAGTTATTTGTTTAGGTAATTTTAGGTCAAGTGCAAATACTTTGAGATGATCAGTTAAGGTATAATTCATTTGTACAACATTTATAAAATTAAGACAATATACAGACAAGGCATCATGAAAGTAGAAACTGAGGGGTTTAGAGGTTCAAATTTAACCCAATTATACACTATGTGATTTGGGGGTTTCTTAACTCTTTCCCAGCTCAGTTTCCTCACATATAAAATGAATTTACCATCTACCACATAATGTTAATGTGAAGATTAAGTGCTAGCTGCTTGGATCCAAAGTGAGCCTTCAAAACATATCGGTTCCTACATAAAAAAAAGAAATGGTCAAATCTAGATCATTCTTAGTTTAATTACATGAGGCTTCAAGAAATAAAGAATAAATCTTAAAGTACAGCTGAAAGGAAATTTCAGATTTGTATTTGAAGAAAGGAGAGAAAAAGCATGTGTATGAAGAAATGAGCTACACTCCTTGCCCCACCTGACTCCTACCACCAAATTAATACCACATAATGAATTACAGGCCCACCTACCTGAGGACATAGAGGTGAACTGAATGAAAAGAGAACATTTAGGATAAGAAACAGCAAAGAAGCATGATATCCATATGAAATTAGTGACCACAGATCAAAAATAGAAAACGATCTAGTTTTAACAAAGTACAGAATAAAAAAAATACATATTTTTATTTTTCTCCTCCCCCAGCATGCCACTCCCTCCACATCTCCACATGTTCACCAATCTGAAAACTCCACAAAAAGATAATTTTAACAATTAACTAAATAAAAGAGAGTAATTTAGAAAATACTTCAATAGGAAGAGCCTGGAAAACAAAAATTCACTTAAGAAGGGAAACACAAAATACAAAGAATAACAGAACTAGAAGCCCAAACTTTAAATCATAAAGTGAAGAAATGATCAGAAGACACTAGAAAGGAGCGTCTTCAAGGGCTAACATGAGGAACACTGTATCTGAGGGATGAAATGGAAAGTAGGTTTATTAAGGCAATTCAAGCAACACATAATGAAAACTTTTATCTTGTCATTTTTTTCGGCATGCTGACTGTGGGCCCTAACAACTTGCTAATGTCCAACTAAACAGGAAGTATTTTGGAAACAAATACAATCAGGCCTTGAGTGTGGCAGCCACAAAAATGCATCTCCTGCTGTGAGAAGTGAAATCACTGGCCCTAGCTGTTTTGCTCTGAAATCCTTCACCTCTTTATACAAGTGAACACACCAGGCATTCCACAGTCACAACCCACCCTCTGAGTGAGTGAAGAAGGGATATTATGGTTCCAGAACTCCTCAGTGGCCTTGCTTAAGTTTCTTAAAACTGAATTTCAGCCTAAGATCCATAGAGATCTCATAGTTCTCTCAGCCTCTTCCTGCTCCCTCATTTTACCCTAGTTTCCCCCAATAGATCTCTTTAATGTCTACTGTCATCTTGATGCTTGCTTCTCAGAGAACTAGGGCTAAACCATTTAGTAGAAGCTAACCTTAAAATTTTCTTGATGTAGGAATCACTGAACAGAAAGAATTCCTGGTCTCTTGCCATTACTACCATTATTACTACCTCATTGCTCGTGGAAAGTGGTAGACTGGTAAAAATGAGAGAAAAAATATGGTGAAATAAGATAAGTAAATGCTTCAATTGCTGGAATTAAAGGCTAAGAAAGATATGCTTTTCACCCTTCTTCCCAAATCCTCTATTACATATATAGACAAAACAGAAGGAAATGCCTCACCACACTAACAGAAGAGTAACAGATGATTTCCTTTTTGATCCTGGACCAAGGGTGAGAAGGGTAGATGGCTTTCTAGCTTCCTGATGTCTCAGCTGGGAGAGACTAGATCTGGCTGTGGTATACAGTAGACTACAGTGTTAAAAGCTGGAATTATATTTAATGCTTAGGAGGAACATTATAAGTCTTTTTATACTTCTTTTATGTAATTTTACTTGCATTATCTCTAATCTTCAAAACAGCCCTGTGAAGAAGGTATGTAAGTGTCATGCCATTTGTTCCTGGCTTTTTTCCTACTCTGATAATTTCTCTTAATCTTTTTTTTTTTTTTTTTGCTGACTGGGTCTGTATCTTCATTAAACCTTAATTAGTATGCAACCCTGAGTCCTCTTTTATTCTCTCCCTATATTCTTTAAGATGCCCTTAGAAGATCTTATCCAATCTTGAGGTTTTAAATAGGATTTATACAAGGATGATGACTTTCATATTTATTTCTCTAGCTCTAATTACTACAGTTAGTTCGGACTCATATATATGATGATGTACTTGACTTTCTCTATTTAGATATAGTAGATGCTATTAGTACCCACTCATATTCCTTCAACATTCCCCTGCTTAAAGTCTCCAATAGCTTTCCATTGCAATTAAAATCCAAGCTTTTTGCCTATGTCTCTAAATAATCTAGTTATATCCCACCTTTCCAATCTTATCTCCTTTCATTTAGCCTCTTATTCATTAAGTTAGAACCATAATGGGCTTTCTGTTCCTCAAATATTTCGAAACTTATTTCCGCCCTAAGCTTTTGCATTTGTTCTCTTTTTATATCCAGTTCTTTAAATGACTGGCTCTTTTTTTTTTTTTTTTTGGTATAATTCAGGCCTTATTTCGAATGGTACCTCCTCAGAAAGGCCATCCCTTACATCCACCAGTATCCCTTCCTTTCTCAATGCCTACAGTCACTCAATTACGTTATTTAATTTTATTTTTTTATAGCACTTAAAATCTGAAGTTATGTTGTTTGTATGACTCACTCCCAACCTTTAAAAATTAAATATCAGTTCCATGACATACTAGGGATAGTATTATCCCTAGCCTTTACAGCAACACCTAGAACATAGTAAGGAATTAACTATTGTTGAATCTGAATTAAGGACACAGTCTGAAATTGGAATTCAAATTCACATCTATGATTCTGAAGCACATAGTGCTTTATTCCACAATAGGCTGCCTATTCCAGTAAATGTGCATCCACTGAGATGATGTTTACAGAAGAAGCGTACTCAACTTCAGTTTACATATGTGCAGAATATTAGATTATTCCACCACTAAAAGCACAGTAGGAAATTCAAACCACCAGCCCTCTGTAACACAAACAAAAATAGTAGTAAAAGAAAAAATATTAACTATAAAGAAGGCAAGAAATATTGTTTACTACAGGTAGTTCAAGGTCCTAAACAGCCCTTACAGTTCAGATAAGGGAATACAGCAAAATTGGGAAGCCTTTTCTATTGTAGGGTGTTAACCTCATAAAAGCAGGAAAGAAAGTCTGTACGTGGAGGGGAAGTAAGTAATAGGCATTATCTCGGGAATATTCAGAAAGAATCCCTAGACTGCCTGCAAAAGAATAAGAATCACGGGAATAAGAAAACAGGAATAGAATTGTGAAACAGTTTCACCTACTTAGAAGTAAAAATGGAATTAAAGTATCAAATAAATTAGAACATTGCTATTCTTAAGCTCATTCTACATCAAATACCAGATAAAGAAACACCATTTAAAGGGTTAATTGATGCGACTGCTGTAACAAGTGAAAAAACAAAGTTGTAAGATTACATCCTTAATATCACAAAGTATTTTTCCAAGCTGACATAATGTTGGAAAAAAGATCACTTTTGGTCTCAGAGCTGATTACAAACTAAAACCAATGTACCTTCCACTAAGGGGAAAATCATCTCTCACTTAAGACCCAAGAATCAGACTCACCGATCTTCTAAAACTTTAATGGTTTCATGAAGAACTTTCTGTTGCTCTCTCAGCTGTTGATTTTTGGTGAAGAATTCTTCAAGTCTTTGTGCATCTCTAAAAGTCAATAAATAAGTTTTTTGTTTTCTTTTAGGAAAAAAATATTCTAATAGGATGATTTTGTCATAAAAACTCCAAAGTATGGTATCACCACTTACATATATCATGAATTTGCTATATCAAAACAAACTACTTAAAAAGTAAGGTTTGAATATCTTGTTAATTGGAATTCAGATTATACTAGAATTTGCTCTGCAGTATTTTTATATACTAGAGAAGAATTATCCAAAGCACCAAGCATTCATTATTCAATGCTGGAACACAGATGAAGGAGTGGATTGTGAAGCCACCATTGATTCGATATTGTCAAAACTGCCATTAAAATGTACACTATTGTTTTGTCTACATTTGCTAATGTAAATAACATATCTCTACCTTATCATCTCTGTTCCCATTATGGGGGGGATTTGTACTTTCTATTTAATTAATTTCTGTGTTGTTTAAACTTTTTTCTGGTATTACTTTTAAACCAGGGCTTACCGTGAAGTACAACTCTTTCATTTACCAGCTGTGTGACCTGGTACAAGTAACCTATACTCCATGCCTCAAAAAATGTGGATACATTAGTATCTACCTCATATGACATTTGCAAAGACTAAGTACTAATGTACATATAGCATGCAGAACAGTCTGGAACACAAATAAGTTCTATTTAAGGTGTTTATAATGACTTTATAGTCAGGAAGAAATGAACGAAGACTTGTAAAATTTTCTTCTAGTATATTACCTGGTTACTTTCCAAGGCTGGATAATATTTTACTCCTCCACCATTATATTTTTTTTAAATCACATTATTATATAAAGCAGGCACATATTTTAACTCTAAGAAAACATTAGAAATTTAATTGGGATCTTCTGTATAGTCTTAAAGCTGAAAATATAGGACAATACATTGGGTCAAATATCTTCCTTCAGCCCCTTTAAGGGTCTAAAATATCTAAATAAACATGACAGACTACTCTGCCACAAAAAGTAGATGTCCAAATGACTATGTCAAAATGGCTAAAATGTACAATGTAATATTATTGACAGCAAAAAAAACTCAGGAGAGTAAAATAACTCAAAGTCAAAATGTCAGATATCCAACTAACAAGGTATTTCTTAAATATTGGTTAAATAGTTGATACTGAATGAAAAACCAATACATCTATGAGTGACAGCCTCCTGTTCTACAATATACTCTGGTAGCATATGTAGATATCTGAAAATTTAGAAATAATAGATAGTAACAGGTAACTGAAACTTGTTAATTTAGCTGTTCCTCATTTAATAATAATTTTTTTTTTAATACTTCTAGAAAATATATTTAATTCAGAAGCAGCCACTAGGTTTTCACTGACCCTATTTTGGGAGTATTCAATAAATATTCAACAGTCAACATTTCTACATGTTTAATTTTGTAAATGAATTTATGTAAAAAAGCAGCTTTAGCCATGTGCAGAGACAACTGTCATCAAAACACAGGTTTTGAAACAATTCAGTGATGGATAAATATAATATAGTTATTACTTTTCTAATTGCTTCTTCTGGGTGGGAATCCCTAAGGAATGTGATATCTTACCAATACAGCCACTGTAATAATATGGAGACAGGACCTCCTAAATGTTGCTGTACCTTGTCTACTATAAAATATTCTGGGAAAAGGGGATTATGATAATATAGGCAAACCCAAGCTCCTGGTCTCACAATGAAAAAAACCTAACTTATTACAACATAAAGCATCCCTTTAATTCTCTGATTATTCAGGGCATTTAGTTACTTATCTGTGCTTCCAAAATGTATAACCCCAAGCTACCTGAGGTACAGAGTAATTACAATATATATTAAAAGGCTGCTACGAGGATCATATAACTCTAAACTATACAGTCAAGTAAGACAGTATCATCAGCTACTGAATAACCAGCTGAATTTCCACTCTTTAAAATTCAGAAGTGTTATAGGTAGTTTTTGAGAAAGTAACACCCAATAGTCGTTTACAAATTTAAAAAGGTTTTTCATGTAGCTGTTTGCTTAGAGGTGTACAGAAATACATTTTGTACATAAAGTCTGTTATAAAATGCATGTTTGTCATAAGCAAATCGAGATATTTTCTGATTATGTCTAGTTATTCAATTTGCAGGGAAATGATTCTGATTCTAGCTAAAAGGAAATACAATTTTATAGCTATATGATTTATAGCTATATTATTACAGGGAAAATTTATTTAAAATAGTAATATTTTAGAAAATAAAATTACCAGGCCTATATAAAGGATCCATTTTAATAAAAATAAATTCCTTCAAAAAATTTTAATGAGCATAGCTTAAAATGTATAATCAGATAGCCAACACATTTTCTTGATTTTAGTATTGCTTCTTAAAAGTGACCAACATTTTGACTCTAAAGGATGTCATTCTAATCAATGGTTGTTAATCTAGCATTTACAAGATCACTAATTTCAACACTAAACCAAGGAACACTATAAAGAGGTCATTGTCTAACTCCTAATCAACTTTGAAACATTACACTTTTAGTATCAGAAAAGGTCAGAGAAAACAAGAATTCTTATGTAGTGTTATTATGTGCATAAAAAAGGAAACTTGTAGAATAACTCAAACAAACAGTAATTAGCTATTTAGTTTGGTATGTGTTAAATCACCATACCAAGTCACTGATAGTACTCAATTTCTGATTAACAATGCTTGTAGCAGCCATCACTACCTGGGCTATAAACAAAAGTGAAGATAAAAACAACAGAATAAGTAAGTGTATTTCATAACAATTTTTAATCCCAAATCACTCAAATAAAATATTTTCACCAGTATAAAAAAGGCTATTTACTCCTAAATGAAACAAAGATATTTTCCCAAGTTCAGGTGGATAGAAAAAGAGAAATCTTACTTATTAATTAAGAAAATAATCTATTTTCCTCATTCAACTGATGCAATTTCATATTTATTTTTGGAATAATTTTTATTACAGGGAAAATTTATACACAGTTTTCTGCAACTATTCAGATAATTCTAACATACATATAAGGTAATACCATCAATATTAATTAAAGTGCATTAAAAAGCTGGATGGTTTTTGATATCCCTATTGCCCACAGAAACAAAGCAAAATTTGTGTCATAAAAGGGAACCTTGCCTTAAGAGCTGCATTGGCTACTGTTCTCTGAGCCGCAGGAGCATCTAAATGTCTAAATGTAGTTACATTTTTTGTTGCCTATCCAACAATCATCTCCTTATTCTTTGCTAAAAGAATAGCAATTTTTCTCAATTTCTAGTAGCTGCTTGGAGAGAAGTTATCTGTCCAGGCTCAATGGATGAAATCTTTAAAAAGTTTTTTAATGTTTCATCTTAAAATAACTTTAGACTTACAAATAAGTTATAAACATAGAACAAAGAGTGCCTGTATACCTATTATCTGGCTTTTCAGAATGTTAGTACCTTGCAAAACAATAATACAATTATCAAAATAAAAAAAGTAACACAGATACAATACCATTACCTAATCTACAGACCTTATTCAAATTTCTCTTCCCTCTAATATTATTTTTCTGTTCCAAGCCAGGATCCTACATTGCGTATAATGTCACGTCTCCTCGAACCTGAGACAATTTCTTTATCTTTGTCTTTCATCTCTGTCTTTGATGCTTTTGAAAAGTATTGGCCATTTCTTTTGTTGATTGTCCTTCAAGTAAGGTTTGTCTGGTCTTTCCCATGATAAAATTTGGGCTGTGCATTTTTGGTAAGGATACAACAGAAGTAATGCTGCATTCTTGATGTATCACATCAGGAGGTACATGAAGCCAACATATCTGATTACCAGTGATGTTAACTTTAATTATTTGATGGAGATGAAGTCTGCCTGGTCTCTCCACTGTAATAATTTTCTCTTTGCAATTATTAAGTATCCTGTGGGAGATACTTTGAGTAATTTGCAAAACTTATACTAAAAAAGAACTGTCCATTTATTCCACAGGTAGAATATTTCATGATTATCATTATTTCATTGTTCAGATTTTCCTAGATTTATCCATTAGAGGGGTTTTGGGTTTTTTTAAAGTTCTTTTTTGTATTTTTTCAACATGTCCCCATTTTTTTTTTTTTTTTTTTTTTACCGTTTTCTTATTTTCTGTTCTAGCTCATCTTGTACTTTGCATACCCCCAATGAGCACACGTGAAGTCCCAAAATCAGACAATTCTCCAAAGAGCCTTGATTTCTTTTTAGAAATCAAGATCTGGGCTTCAGGTGTACTCATTGCAACTGCGAATCACTGTTTCTAGGCCCTCTCAATGGACCAAGCCTAGGAAATGTATGTGTGTCTTCACATCTATTAACACATATCTATATCTATTTCTATATGTATTCACCCATATATTCATACTAATAACTCCAATTCCTACCCAGCAGCAGAGGGTTCATTCTAGCCTTCTCCTCTTGTTAACCCCTTTCTCCTGAGAGGGTAAAACCTGGCTCTCAATATCAATAATGTATTTACTTATTTGCTCAGTCCTAGAATACATATAGATACATATAGTGTTAGAATCTTTATTAGTCTAAGCGAATCACTTTAACTTAATTCCCTTTGCTAGTTATTGTTTAGGAATGCACAGCACACACAATAATCATTAGTGAGTCAGAGGAAGTCTGATGGGGGCTGCTTCTGCAAAACTTTTATAATTAGTAAAAAGGAACACAAGGAGATTCTGCAAGTGATAACCAGAATGATGATGGTCATCTTGTCATTTTGTAGTGAGCGACAACTAAAAAGGCAAGCCAAAACACTAAAGATGGCAGAGAAGAAAGACAGAAATAACCCGTGTCTTTGATGATCTTTCAGTCACTGAATAACCCATCCTAGAATCTCCCTACTTTGGACCTTTTATGTGAAAGAATATGTTTTCCTTGCTGTAAAAGTCACTTCTAGTGGCTTACTTTGTTCACAGTAAGAAATTATCCTAATAAGGTATATACATCCTAAACTTACTACTCAGAAATGATTTAATTTCCTCAATAAGTAAAAAAATATCTCTCCATTGTGGGAACTGAATGGCTTTACCATAGAAACAGAGATATAAATTATTCTATGGGTAAGGATGTTGCAGGTGTTGATCATAGCTGAGAAAAGGATTTTGTTGACAGATCAAAATGAATTTACAGGTCAGTTCTTGTCTTAAATACTTTATAAAAGTTACATATTAAAATCATATTAAAATATAAATATAAGCAAATGTTAACTAAGATTATACTCAGAATGATTAAGTTATTCTTTTTACTTTAAAAGTCTGAAAAATTTGATGTCAGCTATCCAAGGTTCACACTAAGTAAAGCTAATTTCCTTATAAATAAGACAAAAGTGTTATATATTGATACTTACAAAATTCGTTCCTTTTTCAGTTTAGTTACTTTTACTTGTAAACCTGAAAAATAAAAAGGAAATAAACCACAGTATTTTATTTATACATTTCCCTATTTCTTAAGCAGTTAATCTAAGTTTCTTTGAGTCTAATGCTACATTATTAAGTCACTTGAGTCTGGCCTCTGAAAAATGGGCCAGGTCCCATTAGTTTGAAGAGAGTTATTTCCCTTACTTGTACCCTGAGGTCACAAAAGTATATCTGTAACATTATTGCTTTTAGTCTATTATATGACAGCCAAGTAGAATGAAATTTTCTCTACCTAAAGTGAGTTACCTCCTTTCTAATAGCAAGGGCAAGCATGTAATTAGAAGTTCACTATAAATGAAGTTCTATGTTCTGACACAGCCAATGTACTTGCTAACAGCAATAGTGCTCATGTAGGCTCAAGTCTTCTGGGATTAAAATAGATTGTGGCAGGAAGTCCTGGACTAGAAGCAAAATTGCTTACAAAAAGAACTTAACAATGGGCACTAGTGTTTTATCTCAAGATATCTGTAATAGTTATTTTTAATTTTAACTGATTCTGACACAAAACATAACAAGACCACTGCCTCTGGGACTTAGGTAGTTATTGTGAAGAAACCATGCTAATGGGCACTAAAACTGTAAGGAAGATATAACTAAAATATAGTGACACTTCTAATTTTCAGAAACAATAATTAAGGAGAAAAACAACTATTAAATAAGCATGTATACAACATTACCAGCAACTAAATATAAATCCAAACCTAAAGAAATTACTTAGCAGAAATATAATATCAAATGTTAATAAGTGTTGTAAAACTATACTTTCATCTTTTGCTTGAGATATTATAAATTGGCACTTTTTTTTGGAAAGCAATTTAGCAATAACAGGACACTTTTTCATCAATATCTGACTTTTTGGATTCTAACCCAACACTATAGTCCAAACTATAAAGAAACTCATAGTCACAAAGAATAGTGAACAATTTATAGCAATATAAAATGCTTAAAATTAGGACATTTTTAAGTAAAATATATAACTACTTGATGGAATATATAGCTACTAAAATCATTAAATAAAAAAATTAAGTCTATTTAGCAACACTGAACCATTTGGTTTTCTCTATGTTCTCTATTTCCTGCAATGTAATTATCAAAAAGGGAGAGAAAGCTTCTGTATGTACTTTCTCTGATATCTAACTTAATCCTTTCACTATTCTATAATTATACAAGTTGTGGATATTTTATTTATTTTAAAAATAATGTTTAGGAAGTTTCAAAATTCTATATCTATTCAAGAATTCATTTTATTTAAGGCAGAATTAGTCTCGAATAAATAGTTATAGGTTGACTGACTTCTGAAAAAAATCAAAGATTTACTATTTGTCTTTGGTCTATAGACTCTATTATGGACTCTAGTAAGTTATATATTTAGAAAAATTTTCCATAAAATGTGTATAGAAACATTAATAAATCTGCCATGTCTAAGAACAGAATTTTTCATTATCTGTTTAATTTAGGACAATCTTTTGAATAACATAATTTAAGACAAGTAAAAGTTTTTTTAAAAAAATCTATTCATTTCCCCACAATCACCCCTTCCATGATGCTGATTGGGGACAAAGTTAAAAGTCACAAAGATACTAATAGGAAAGTAGGGAAGTTATCCTTTCCTATTGTCCCAAGTTTAATAATTTAATGCCAAGAAATGTAGATACTAAGGAAAAATAAAGGCCCTGGAGAATTTTTATGTGTTATATGTTTGTACTATATCTCAAATTTCACCTCTAGGAAATGTCCAACTGCTACATTTCATTTTAGCCTCATTTCTATGACCTATAGTTTGAATAAATAAAATGTTATGAATAGTGACAATGTTATAAACCTGTAATCAAAAATCACAGCAACGTTATTCATAATAACCCAAAATAGAAAAAAAACAAATGTCCGTCAATGTGTGAATTGTTAAAAAACAAACGAAAAACCAAAAAAGCAAACCTGTGGTATAGCCTTGTAGTATTCAGCAAAATAAATAAATAAAATAAATGAAGTCTATACATGAAACGACTTGGATGGATCACAAGAGAATTACACTGAGTAAAAAGAAAGCCCACGTCAAAGGGTACATCTCATATGATTCCACTTCTATAACATTTTTGAAATGACAAAATTATAGCGATGGAGAACAGATTATAGGTAGCCATGGAGGGTTTAGGGAGGTAGGAAGGTAGCATAAAAGGGTGGCATGAGAGATCCTTGGTGGTAGTCACAGGAATCTATACATGTGATCAAACTGCATAGAACTACACACATGCATGTAAAACTGAAGGACTCTTGATAAAGTTGGTAGACTGTACCAATGTCAATTTCCCCGTTGTGATAGTATACTACAATTGTACAAGATACTACCATTGGATGAAAGTGGGTAAAGGGTACAAGAGATCTCCTTGTAGTGTTTCTTAAACTAAATGTGAATCTACAATAAGCTCAAAATGAAAAGCTAAACAAATTTATAGAAAAACATTTGCCCTAAGAGTTGGAAAACTGTTAAAATATAAAACAATAAAGGGAAAGTATTTTTTAAGAATGTTACAAATAACAACTGGGATCATCTTTTGATTTTTAAAAAGTCTTTTCCATCAATTTGTCAAGTTCATTGCTTGAGAAACTTTCTTGGGTAATGATGACAAACTCACAAGACCATGAAAGTACTTACTGAAGCATTGAATCATTCTTAAATAATTAAGAAAAGAACTTGTGACCCTACTAGGTCAAAGACTAGAATCAGCAGTTTTTAACTCTTCTTTCCTTCCCAAAGTGTGTGAAATTTACTTGTTGACAGATTTTCTTGTTTTAATTTTGCACGACTTCTAAATCTTGGGTCTGCCTTTAGGAAGTGAAAATACACCCAAAGATGAAATGGAGTCTTGCCACGAACCATTTTTAAAAAAAGAAACAATGAAATAGAAAATCCATATAAACTTCAAAAGAAAATTCTTGGGAAATATGAAAAGACTACTCTTTTATCTTGTTAGCATTCAACACCTGTGAGGCATTTGTTCTGTCACGCAGATCAGCCCTGAAACAGGTTTATGTGTGCATGTGTATGTGTTTAAATTTTAGCATTTGCTATTCATCAAGTCAATTAGGCATCTACAATTAGAACCCCTATAAAGTGTGCTTTAATCCTGCTCCACACCCATCGGAAGGAATGAGGCTATACAACAATGCAGCTCCTGTATGAACAGGTAGTCTGTTCAACAAAGTATTTGGGATTGTAACACTGGCAACCTGAGACACCTATTGAGGAAACAGTGCTCAAAAGACCAAGCACTATGTTACAATTAACCCTATACCCACTCATATATGAATTTTAGAGGAAATAAACAATTAAGGGCCCATATGTAGTTATAATACAGGAAACAAATTTAAGTATGAATTCAGAAATGTGCAAGAATTCAATTTGTTATAAACCCAATAAAAATAATTGTTTATTTTTGCTTTTTTTAGTTCTCTACCCAGAACAAATGTATGTACTGGTTTCACTTTAAAACAATTTATAGTTCTGAATTATAAATTATGATCCTAATAACACCTTTCTTGACAAATAGTGGCTTTATATATAGCCCAATTTAATTTCTACCAAAAATACTACTAGTATTTCTGTAATTGCCTAATAAATTATTTCAACTCCAAAGTGAAAACTCCTGTCTTTATGAGATACAGCCATATTTAAGGTGTGCCTAGTTTGCTCTTTAATATTTAATTATCTCAAAATGAGTAAATTAATTTTTGTGGATTTTATTGAATATATGGAAATGCAAATGGAAAAATAACAGATGTAAATTACTGATAGTATTCTTAATAATGAAAGAATCTATATGATGTTATGGGTGAAAATTACATGTAATTCCTCTTATTGTTAATTTGTGTAGTCTGAATATAAATGTTATCCAAAAATCTTTTTGGAACTTTTGATGAAACATTTGAAAATATAAATGAAGCAATACAAAACTGAATCAAGAAGTATTTATCCTGTTATATTAGAGCCTCTATACTTTCTCATTTCTTCAAAGGAGTTCCAATTTTGTTCCCCCAAATCTGCCTGCTTTTCTATGAAACACATAACCATATTTATCAGATATAGAAAATATTATTAGATGAGACACTGATGGCAGAACCTGCCATAAACAAGAAACCATTTATTAAAATGGCCGCATTCTGAAACATAAATATTCTAAATCCCATTTTGTTACTGTGCTTTTAAATAATAAACCTGATACTGACATTCAAATGGCAAAAAAAAAAAAAAAAAAATTATACCCAAATGAACTTCATTAAACTTTTAAAATTTAAATAATTCTGAAACTTCTATTAAATTCTATTAAAACTTAATTCTGAATTCAAAGTGTAAAGACTATATATTATCAACAACTTTTATTTACCCCTGACACTAGCAGCATGTCACAAAAGGAACATAAGACACTAAAATGAACAATTGTGAAAGGATACAATTATCTTAAAGATTAAACATATATGTTTTTATATATATAAATGTCTCAGTCACAAATGTCTCTAAAATTTTCCAACAAAAATGGTCTGGTTAACATATTGCTCTTCTTTGACAGAAGCTTGGAGACTTTATTATCCCCTAATTTTGAAAGAAATTATTTTTAAAAAGCATGTACATACTGTTTTGTATATGATATGTTTCTGCTATCATTTTATTATGTTTTGGTCAAAAGAAGGGAAAAAAAAGATCTAGATACATATAGCAGGGTATTCAGATGGATCTAAGTTCCTATGGGTAGACTTTCTTGGATACCTGAGTAAAAATTACATATTTCAAGTATTAACATTCATGACATTTTTCTTTTTTTTTTTCTTGAAACTGACATGAAGGTTTACAAGTAATGAGTCAATTTTTATTCCTATGTATACTTCAAAACCTGCAAAGTCTGGACAAGTCCATGTTTGATGTCTTTCAAATAGCCACTTATACTGGTTTTCCCAAATGGATCCCCCACCTCACAAAAATTAAGTACCCTTCAGGCATGTCTTTGATGTTATCTCACAGTCAGACAATCTAATTTTATGTGGAACTAAGCAAAAAACATTGACGAAGGACTCTTTAAAAATCCTGCTTTCAGCAAATCTGCCTAGCCCTCAACCAAAATATCTTAAAATAACATACTAATTTTTTAAAGATAGTGCTCATTCAATGCCTTTAAAACTCCGGTAAGTGATTTTAAAATGTAAAAATGTAGCCCGATCAATATATTATTAAGTACCAGAGGTTATCTTCTCTCAAACATATATCCAATATCTGCCACTTACAAACAACATAGATATTTACCAAATATACCAACAACTGCTATATTTCTCCCTTAAAGTTTTTCAGTGAATATAAACACTCTGCTGAGAGTATGATGACTATCAAAGTATAGCCACAAGAAACACGCAATTTAAAAAAAATATATACTATATAATCTTTGTGAGTTTTATATGTTTTATAATCTGATGAATATGGCATATTGTTCTTATCAGAGTATTATTTATTTTCTTGATGTGTCCTCATCATAAAAGAGATCTCCTGAAGACCCTGAAACAGGAAACATGAAGAAGAAATCTGCTAAATATTTTATCACTGTTAAAGACCTAAAAATAAAACTGGCCCAGTTTCAGGTATGTCTAAAAATTCTAAAATAACAATGCTGTGCAACATGAAAGACAAGCATGTTTTAAATAAAACAGTAAAAATAAGCATGTTTTAAATAAAATAGTAAAAATAAGCCAGATATAAAATAGCTATGTATACTGAACACAATATGAAAAGCTACACGCATATCATTTAAAACTAGGAGAGAAGAGAGAAATGTCATTTCTGTAGAATGGTAGCTTGTTTTTTCCTTTCCCAAGTTTCTACAGTATTATCTAAAAACAAAATATTAAAGTAAATGGTAGTAAAGTATTTCAGGGTTTTAGACAGATATATAATTTTTATATTTTTATATATTATGAGATTTTAAAAACTGCTCAAGAAAATGTTTCATTGATCTAGCTCTAAATTATGCAATTCATTCAGATATCATTACTGATTACTGATTTTATACTATGTGCGAAGGACTTTTACCTACGGGGATGTAAAGATGAGTTAGATAGGGACTCTACATAATAAGAATGTAATGACCTTCTTATAACCAGTTACAAAACAACAGAAAGTAATTATTTGAAGGATAAAGAAATTAACCTTATGTTTAAAGACAGCAGAATGCTAATTCTCCTCTAACAAATGTTTAATAAAAACTCAAGTATATCTGGTCCTATTTAAATTATTTTAAAATATTATATTTGCTTCACTTCCAGGTCATAAGAATAAACTTTCTAATATGTAGCTCCCATAACAGTTTAAACTGGAAGCCATTCTTATGGGTAAGCCTATGAGCTGGGTCACAGTATTATAAACCAAAAAGAAGAAATTGCTGCTCTTTAACAGAAGTTGGTAGACACTGCTTATTCCTTTCCAATTAAAAAAAAAAAAAGTGTTATTTAATTGATTACATTATTGGTATCAGTGTTACCAAGAAAGGCTGTCTTGTATCTGGCTTATTTTTGCTATCATTTCATTATACAATTATATTGTATAAATATTTTCCTAAAGAAAATGAATACGATGTCCATAAAATTTACTATGTCTTCACTGTTGCATTCTCAGCAACTGCTACCATCCATCGCATATAATTAAATAACTACTCACTGAATAAATGGCAAATTAGCACTAAAACTCAGAATCCTTCTTCAATGTTGCACACTAGATGTTCTGGGAGAAAATAGTGTAGTCAAGTGAAGAGCAGAATTAATATAAAATACCCATATTTGTATCCAGACATATGACCAAAAGAAGAGTTCATTTTAAAATTAGATCTTTATCATTAACAAATTTGAAACTACACTAAAAAAATTAATAGATATATTAATCAAATACAACATGGAGATGTCTTAAGTACGGATTTGAATAAACCAACTAAAAAAACCATTTTAGGTAAGTAGGGAAATTTGAACATTATCATCTACTAGATGATATTGAAGAATTTGTTCTGTTAGTGTGATAATGGAATTTTTTGTTAAAAAAGACTACTGGACTAAATTTAAGTATTTATAGATGAAATTATGTTAGAGACTTCAAAATAACTGAGTGGAAGAGGGATAGAAAGGTACATGGAATATAGGTAAAATAAGACTAGCCATGTACTGACAATGGTTGAAGCTGAGTGATAGGTATATAGGAATTAATTATACTATTTTCCTTACTTCTGTATATATGCAATATTTCCTAAAACAAAACAAAAAAAAATCTTAAAGTTTAAACAAGAAAACAGACATACCAAAAAAAAATACAAGTGGTTATGTGCATGTGTGGGTGGGTGAGAGGGGTAACTTTTCGTTGCTCACTTTTGTTCACATTTTTTTTTTAAAAAAACTTAAATTAAAAAAAAAGGAAAATAATAACTCCATTGATACCATTCATTTCTAAATGAATACTAATGCACCCTGATTGCATCAGCAATGTTATATATTGAAAGAGGGCTTTCATGGAAACATGGATCAGAATAATCAATCAAAGAATGAACATTATAGAGTAGTAAAGGATGCAGGTGAAGCAATAGAAGTAGTCAAACTCCAACCTTTCATTAAAAAAATTAAGAGTTTCTAATATTTATCTCAGCTAGTAATTCAAAAACTACAATTAAGAAGTGAGAGAGAAAAAATGGCGTAGATGATAGAGGCTCAGTTCTTCCCTCTGGTGACCAAATCAAAGTTGTGACTGAAACAAGAAGCAGTAGCATGGAAAAATCACTGTGTATCTAAGGAAAAAACCATACAACTAGGGAGAAGACTAAGAAAACATCCTGCAGTGGCAAAAGGTAGGGCGGGGCAAGAACTCTAGGCTACCAGTTCCAGTGACTGAGTGGGACAAAGGCAGCAGCAGACACCTCTTATAGTGGCCACATCTGTGAGTGAATTTTCGTGGTGACTGACATGCTCCCTATGAGCACCAGTGCCGATTTGGCTGCGCGCAGGGGGCTCTAGGGACTTACAAGGAGAGATTGTCAGAGTGAGGGCTGAGGAGAGACTTGCTTGGTACAGAAGTGCTCCAGGTATCCAATATTCCCTGTTGAGCACCCCCCACCCCCACCCCCAACCTGCAGTGTGCGGACACACTCTGCCATAGCAGAAAGGTCAGGAAACTGGATAACAGAGGCCGCTCCGCCCAGAGGATTCCATGACACCCTGCCTACCCCAACTCACGGACCCACCCAAGTCGCAACCTGCTATATCCTCCTCCAGTCAGGTGCTCCTTGCTGAGACTCACCCTGGAGGCAGCCCTGGTTTCTGATGTGGCCTTTTGAGGCGACTGGAAACACGGCATCTACGGATTGCTTGCTGAATCTTAACAGGTGGCCCCGGAGGGGCACAGGCTTGGGCTAAATTTGACCTGCAGCCAAACCCTCTCTCAGGACTGAGCCACTGGACACTTACTTCACAAATCCACACAAATAAGACTGGGAGACTTAGAAGCTATGCTTAGTACATAGAAATAGACACAGAAAGGCAGCCAAAATAGGAAGACAAAGAAGCAGAAACTGTATGAGAGAAGAGTACACAGATCCTGATATAATGGAGTCTAACAGATGCAGAGTTCAAAACACTGGTTATAAAGATGCTCGATGAACTTTTAGGAAGTGTAGATAAATTTAGTGAAAATTTCAACAAAGAGATTTTTAAAAAAAGCTTAAAAATGGAAATTATAAAAAGGAACCAGTCTGAAATGAAGAACACATTATCCAAGATGAGAAGTATATTAAATGGAATAAACAAAGGAATAAACAGTGAATAAAGAAGAGGATCAAATGCTGTATCTAGAGGACATAAAGCTAATCAGGACACTCAATCAGAATGGCAAGAAAAAAGATACCAAGACTATAAAAATAATTTGAGGATATGGGACACCGTTAAGGCTCCAAATACTTGTCTGATAGGTGTAACTGAAGAAATCAAGATGCCGAACAGCTGTTTGAAGAAATAATAATGGAAAACTTCCCTAATCTGGTGAAAGAAATGGACATATAACCCCAGGAAGCTTAGAGAATTCCAAAATTTGGGGATCCAAAGAGGCCCACAGCAAGACACATCATAATTAAAATGCCAAAGGTTAAATACGAAGAAAGAATAGTAAAAGCAACAAGAGAAAAACAAATAATTACACATAAGAATGGCAGCTGATTTTTCAAAAGAAACTATGCAGGACAGAGGGCTTAGCAAAACATATTCAACAGGATAAAGGCCTAGGATATATAACCAAGAATAATTTATCCAGCAAAGCTATCATTTATAGTTGAAAGACAGATAAAGAGCTTCCCAGACAAAAATAAGCTAAACGAATTTATTACCACCAAGCCAGTATTACAGGAAATATTGGAGGGACTTCTTTAAGAAGAAAAATCATCAAAAACGAATAAAGGATGGTAACAACTACATTTCTATCAATAAGTACCTTAAATGGAAGAGAGTTAAGTGCTCTAACCAAGGGATAGGATGGAGTGGCTGAAATGATAAGAAAACAAGAATCCTACATATGAAAAGGAAGGGGATGGAAAAAGATATTGCCTTGAAGGACCTAGAAAGTACTTAAGTCAGACAGAGAAAGATAAACACTATATAATTTCATTTATATGCGGAATCTAAGGAATAAAAAAAAACAAGCTAATCAAAAACAGACTCACAAATATAGTGGACAATGGTGACAGACAAAGGGGAGGGTTGTTTGGGGGTCGGGAAAATGGGGTGAAGGGTTAAAGAAGTACAAGTTACTAGCTGATGGATGTCATGGGGAGGGGGAGCATGGCATAAGAAATGCAGTTAGCATTAATATGTTGGAGGGTCAGGGGAGGGAGAGGGCAATTGGGGGGATTGTTTTATGAACTATATAGATGTCTAACCAATGTACTGTATACTTGAAACTAAATTAAAAAACAATTTTAAAAAAACTACAATAAAGAAATAGAGACATTCAGTAAAGTTGCAGGATACAAAGTCAACATACAAAAACCATAGTGTTTCTATACATTAACAATGAACAATCTGAAAAGAAAATTAAGAAAATAACTGCATTTACAATAGCATCCAATGGAATAAAATACTTAGGAATAAGCTTAACCAAGAAAAAGAAAGATATACAATAAAAACTACAAAGAAAGTGTTGCATAAAGAAATTAAAAACATAAATAAATAAAAAGACAACTTATTGTTCATAGACTGGAATATTAAGATGTCAGTACTACTTAAAGTGATCTACAGATTCAACGCTATTTCAATCAAAATCCCAACGATGTTTTTTCCTGAAATAGAAAAATTCTAAAATTCATATGGAAATTCAAGGAACTCTAAGTACCAAAACAATCTTGGAAGACAAAGATGAAGGTCACATACTTTCTGATTTCAAAACTTAATAAAAAGCTACAGTAATCAAAACAGTGTGATACTAGCCTAAAGACAGACATACAGACCAATGGAATAAAATAAAGCCCAGGAATAAACTTTCATGTATGATCAAAAGGTTATCCACAAGGGTGCCAAAGCCATTTGAGAAAGGACAGTCTTTTCAGCAAATGGTGTTAGGAAAACTAGATATCCATATCCAAAAGAATGAAGTTAAACCCTGACCTTATACTATATACAAAATTTAACTCAAAATGGATCAAAGGCTTAAACATAAGAGCTAAGACTATAAAACTCTTAGAAGAAAACGTAAGGCAATAACTAGATGACACTGGATTTGGCAACAATTTCTTAGATATAATACCAAAAGTCCAGGCAACAAAAGAAAAAATAGACTATAAATTAGACTGTGTCAAAATTAAAAACTTCTGTGTATCAAAGGACACAATTAACAGAGTAAAAAAGCAATCCACAGAATAGGAGAAAATATTTGCAAATCATTTCTAGTAAGAAGTTACAAAGAACTCCTATAACTCAACAACAACAACAACAAAATTTGATTAAAAAATAGGCAAAGAACTTGAATAGGTATTTCTCCAAAGATACACAAATGGCCAATAAGCACATAAAAAGATGCTCAAAATCACTAATCATTAGGGAAATGCAAATCAAAACCAAAATAAGATACCACTTCAAATCCATTAGGATGGCTAAGAAAGAAAACAGAAAACAACAAAGACAGGTAAGAGGCAGAGAAATTAAAACCCTTGTACATTGTTGGTGGGAATGTAAAATAGTGTAGCCACTATGGAAATAGTATGGCAGTTCCTCAAAAAATTAAAAGTTGAATTACTATGTGATTCAGCAAAACCATTTCTGGGTATATAAACAATTAAAGGCAGAGTCTTGAAGAGGTATTTTGTACACCTATGTTCATAGCAACATATTCACAATAGCCCAAAGATGAAAGCAACTCAAATTTCCACCCGCAGACAAATGGATAAGCAAAATATGGTATATACATACCATGGAATATTATCTAGACTTAAAAAAGGAAAGGAATTCTGCAACATGCTACAACATGGATGAACCCTGACGGCATTATGCTAACTAAAGTGAGCCAGTTACAAAAAGACATATACTGTATGATTCCACTTATATGAGCTCTTTGGAGTAGTCAAAAAAATAGAGACAGAAAGTAGAATAGTGGTTGCTATGGGCTGCAGGGAGGGGTGGATGTTTAATGGGTATACAGTTTCAGAAAAGAGTTATTAAGATGGATGGTGGTGATAGCTGCACAATATTAGGAATGTGTTTAATACCACTGAATTGTACATTTAAAAATGGTTAAGAGGATAAATTTTATGTTACATATATTTCATGACATTTCCCCCTCCATCTTTAATTCCTCCTCCCTACTTCCACTCCTGACCTATGGATGGTGCCATTTCTCCGAAGGTGGGGCATTTCCTCCCACAAGCTCACAGAAAGGGCACACCCTGTGCCTGGGGTCCCCAGGGTATGGTCCACGGCTCCACCTGAGGCGCAAACCCAGGACCTTCTGCGTGTAAAGCAGACGTGCCAACCACTACACTATTGAGCCACCCTCGTGACATTTTTTTTTTTTTTTAAATATCTTCACTCCCATTGTCTCCAGCCAGGACAGTCCACAGCAGGAACTGATAGTACATAATGGTTCCTGCTTCAGAATAATAGTGACAGTTAACATGTATATTGCTTACTATGTGCCAGACACTCTCAGAAATGCTTTACATGTACGGCTTTTGAAGATTAGCAGTGTAGATTCAGAATTTAGATTTAACCACTCCATCACATGGCCTCTTCCTTAACACTGCACTACTTCTATCCATTTGCAATAAATGGAATAGTCACAAGATGAAAGTTTTAGATTTAACCCTAGAGACAAGGCATGATGACAACCATGCCTTTAGCATAATACACACTGATTAATTAAACTTAATTCAATTGTAAAGCCTGGTCTAATACTACTCCCCTCCCCTCAGTATACTCCTGTTATTTCCTTTTTATTCCCAGATAACATGGTACACTACAAAGTCCCTTAAAACAAGGACTGTATATGATTCATTTTTATTCACAAGGTCTGGCACATAGTTAAGTGCCCAAAAAAACATTTCTTGAACAAGTATCTCCAAATACACTAGGGCTTACAAGAATACTTTTGGGGTTCATATTTCAGAATCCATTAATCAATAAATCCATTATCAAGTTTTGCGAGAAACCCAATGTACCAAGGGTAAGTTCCAACAAGACCCACAAATTTACTTTAGATTGAGGTAGATCAGTTTTAATGGCATCCTGGTGTAATGTTAAAGCTATAAAGCACTATAGAATTAAATCTATTGTTGCAAGAAACAAATATAATAGGAAGCATTTCCCATACATAGGAAAAAACACATTACATTAAAGTTATAGAATTAGATATGTATATTAAAACTTAGTAATCGAACCTTGAGTTTAGTTTTAATAGAAAATTCCTTTACATGCACTCTATTTTAACACAATCACAAATAACATGTATTCATTCCAACCACAACAGTTCAATCCTGCGTTCACTCATTATACTTCATATAAACCTTTTAAGTGCTTATTTCATTATACTATAATGATCTGTTTACATGACTCTATTAGACTGCAGGCTCTCTGAAGGCAAACTGTCGTTTACTTTTGTATCTCAGTACTGGTAGTAAATAGATTCTCAAACATTCGTCAAATAACTTATGTAGTATTTTTGTGTCCATAAATAATCCTGTGAACAATTTTACAGAAGAAAATTAAGTTTAGAAGTTATGTAACTTGGCTGAGATTACAGAGCAAGTAGATAAATAAAATAAGAATTCAAATCTAGGTCTTCAGTTAAAACTTTCTATGCCCTTTATATCATACCACACATATCACCTCGAGTAAATGACTACAAATTGTGCAAGAGCGACATACCATAGTAGTTGCCTATAGTTAAAAAACAACTCATAACAATGAAGCACCAAAAATTACAATAGTGAAGGTCCCTTAAAAATGAGATCTTTAACTGTCATATCAAACTCTTATTACTGTCTTAACAGAATACTGCTGTAAGTATTGAAGAAAAGATTTTACCTTGTACTTCTTTATCATGATGCTCCTTCAGTTTTGTCCAGAGATCCTTGAAGTCATTAGATACATCTGCAGAACTAGGGCTTCCACAACTGCTTCCAGAGATGTTCATTTTGCTTAATATGCTCCACACTTCTATGTATCTAATGTTTTCTGCTCTTTTCTGTTACATTATATATGTATAAAGTTGTCTTTAGACAGTTGAAATACCTGAAATGACAGACTGCAACATAAATAAAGTCTGCATTTACCTTTGTGTAATTTGAAGTCGGGATGATTTCAGCTCCAGCGAGCTGTTCTCAAGTTTTCCTTATTTACCTGAGACTGGAAGAAGGGGTGTGACGTCCCAGGTACCATCAATGATTTCGATCATTTGGGTGGTGGGAAGTGAGGAAAGATGATAATGCTGAGATAAGCCCTGACTTGAGTAATCTGGACTTTTGTTAACCTAAATTTTCAGGCAAATTTTCTCTTATTCCTCTTAGAAGGAAGTAATTACCTAAATTAAAATTTAATTTAAAAAGATTCTGATATAGAGAAGTTCGTAATCATTCATGGTCAGTATTGATTCACCATTCGAAAAGAATTTACTGAGTTGATACAATACATTGAACCAAAAACTGAAAAACACTCTGAACTATTCTTGACTTAATGTATATACATACATACAGACACACATTATAAAGAGAAAGATGATTGATGTATTAATACATGTAATACATGAGTATCTGAATACCTTTCTCATAATAAGAGCAATCTGTGAGCAATATACAGACACAGCAAAGATCTATGGATACAGAAACATCTTATAATAAGGCAACTAAGGTAAAGGTATTTTGTGCCTCTTTCAGAATAAAAGGTAAATAATTAAGTTTATTACAGGCATAGCCCTGAAGGAAGCAACAGGCTATTAAGTTCAGGTGAATTAATAAATACTTTCATGTGTTCTTAAACTGAAACCATTAACTAGCTACCATCAAAAAAGTAAAATGATTAACAAGTCTACTAAACCTCACACCTGGCCCCTTAGCTAATGCCTTACTATAGCTAACAAGTGCCCAAACTGATTTAAATGTCTCTTGCTATTTCTTGAGGTTTTTGATAAAGAGACTACAATAAGCAGTGACATTTCTAAAAAAGATTATGTGTGAAGTCACTTGGTAAACTGTAAAGCCCTACAAAATTAAAAACACTTTTATTAAACTTTCAAAAATTGATTATACTCTTTTGAGACAATCAGTGAAAACTGACCATGTACAGGATTTTAGATATTAGGGACTTATTTCTAATTTCCTTGGGTATAATGATGTGGCTATGTTAAAAAAAGTAAAAGGTCCTTTATCTCTTAAAGAGGTATATAAAGATACTGAGGTGTTTACAGGTAAACTGACATGTTCTCTGAGATCTGCTTTAAAATACTCCAGCTGAAACAAACAAAAAATGGTGTTGGTTGGAAACATGAAACAAGGGCTGAACTTTGATAATTATTAGCTGGGCAATGGATGGGTATGTGAGGGAGTTCATAATTCTAGTGTCTCCCTCATCATTTATTTTATTATTAGTTTCAACTATATAGTACATTGTTTAGATATTTATGTAGTTTGTGAAATGATTCCCCTGATTACTCTTTCTCTTTTCTGGCTCTCCACCTAGCTAAGGATCATGTTTTTATTCATTTTTAACCTAATCTTCAGAACACCTCCATAAAACAGCTACTATTATTAATTTAATTTTAGAGATGGAGAACCAGGTTTAACAGATTGACTCGTCAAGGTCACATTGCTATGACATGGCTTTGTCATGGCTAGAATTCAAGTTGTGTTGCCAATTAACTACAAAATACTACTAAGTAGACAAAAAAAGGTAAAATAATTATTTCCATTAAGTAAATAGTGTAAAACAGAGTTTTAGTTACTTTAATGAATTAAAAACTTTTTTAAAATGTTAAATGATTTAAAACCAATGGTGTAAAAAGTGTCCCTTAAGAAATATATCTTTAGAGGGAGTAAAAAAAAATTCTCCTCACATAGAAACAAAATATCAATACTAAATTTGCAAATTCTGGCTCACAAAACCATATCCAACCTATCCTGCAGGCCTAGCACTTTTTCTTGGCATCTCTTTTGGCAATGAACCGTTATTCGCTGCACCATGCTGCGCTTTAATATCTCAGGAATGTGCAGCTTGCCTCTGAAGTTGCATTCTGGGCTCAAAAGTCTATAGTAATATAATACCTCTCTGTACATCCTGTAACAGCGTAAACCATCACACTGAAGGTGCTCAATAAAATATTTCTTTCCTGTCATTTCACACGTATTCTCACAAAGGTTAAGGCAAGAGCCGCGCCTCCAGTAAAAGGAGCCCTAAACAGACGGAATAGGGACTTTGAGCGGTTCTCTTACTAGCAAAGCAGAAGTCCAAGACTCCCATCCCAGGACCCTAGGCCATCAGCCTCTCCTGCAAACGCTCCACAAACTAACTTTTAGACTGGTGCGAAAAAAGCACGGGAGTCCCAGCGCAGGGCGACAGTGGGCGCATGCGCGGGGCGGCTGAGCGTTGGGAGGCAGGTCCTCAGCCAGCGCGGGAGACCAAAAAACTGCACTGGCGGGGAGCCTGTTTTCCCTCCTGTCCTGCCGCATTTAGGCTGACCCCAGCCTACTTCCTCAGACTCAGCACCAGAGTCTCACGGCCACCCACCCAGGGGGCCAAACGCCTTCGGTCAGCGCGCAGCTCCAGACCGGAAGTGGCCCCTGTGACCCAGCGCTCCGGGTGGGAGAAAGAGGTTCCTCTTACTTACGGCTTCCAAGACTGCCTCGAGATTCTTGAAAACTCCGGCAGGGAACCGGGCTCGTTGCGGGGCTGTGAAGAGACGGCGCACTTTTCTTCTCTTTCCTTCACTAAGCTGCCAAAGCCTAGCGGGAAAGCCAGCCCCTCAGGGCAGCCCGCGCTTTCCTATGACGAGGGAGGTCCCGATAACCGCCCGCCGGGGTCGGAGGCGGCCGGACCGGCCCCACCTAGAGCCCTTGCGACGTCACGCGGGAGTTTCTGGGACGTCACGCCCCTTCCTCTGGTCTCAGAGTGAGGCGGCCCTCCTCACGCCCACCACGGAAGAGCGGGTTCGGTGGTGTATCAAACCGCGTAGGGCGGTGAATGGATCATGGAGCGCCACCTCTGAGCGGTCGGGAGTAGCTCCAAGAGCTGGCGACCTGCACAGCGTTTTGAGATGCCTCGGAGAAAGCTCAAGCCATTATGACTTTCGAAGTTTCAGTTCCTTGGTGTTACGGGAAAGTAATTGATGTGTCTGACTTAAGCACATTTCAGGGAAAGCATGTGAGTGGCCTGTACCAAAGGGGAAGTTAAAATTAACGTATGATGAAATGGACACGGATCAATCTAAGGTAGTTCTCTGTCTTTTAGCTATTACCTACCTGCAGTTCAGTGACGTGTCTTGACAAGACTGGGCAGTGAGGCCGTATGACAAAACGATGTATGTTTTTCTTTGGTTAAATGGAAAGTTTCTGGAGAACCTGAAATGAGAAGGAATCAAAAGTGACCAGCATTATTTGTTGGAACAACACGCTGTTGGTAACATTTAAAAAAAAATTTAAATAAATTTTAATAAGAATTTATACGTAGCAAACTCAATTTTTTATTCTGTATTATTCTATATTATCCTAATAGGTCATGTCCTTAGACTACAACTATTGATCAATCAACATATACAAACCAGGAACACAGTTATCTTATAAATATCGATTCCAGATTGCAAATGCATTTCCGATGGTTCTAGCATATTATTTGTTTCTTCTTGCACTCGAATCAACAGAAAGCAATACTTTTGAAAAGGTCGATAGCTTGTAATTTTGTTGAAGAGAGGATAGCCATCTTCTAAACTGAAACACTTTCATCTTAGATTTATAAACACCAATTAGAATTAGCAACTCAGATACATTGTACACCTTAAATTTACACAATGCTACATGTCAGTTATATCTCAAAAAGCTGTGGGGGGGGGGCGGGTGGTAGAATTAGCAATTTAGTGAATTTTTTCATCTCTACCTCATGAATTTCCTTCCGGTCATCTTTGTATACTCGTTGCCTTTAGTACTTGTTAACTTACAAACCATATCAAGTATATTTTATGCAAAACATCCTAAAAGATGACAGAACATCATACTTTTTTAGAGAAGCTCAGGTTCTTGTTGCAAAATATTGAATGTCATTCCTGTTAAATGGCCACCCGGATAAGAATGCCATATTTCCTTTTGATTTTTAGATATATATTGTTGAATCATTGATTCTTGAGTTTGAGAAAATTTATCTAGGATATTATCTAAAGACTCATCATCTGCAATTTCACTTTTATGATAAATTTCATGTCAATATCTAGAGCACTGTACTTTTGCATTTATCTTCTGATTTTTCTAATACTTTTGAAGTGTTTTCTACTATTAATTTTTTTCTTTGCCATTATGAGAAGAAAATGAAATTTCTGAATTCTGAATTCTCATTAGTGATTAAATGAAAGCTTTAGTAAAACTACAGAGATAATGTCTCCAGATTTTTTTATACCTTCTTAAAAGATGATGCAGTACTTTGGGGAATACAATAAGATAACAGAAGGATGATGTAATAATGATGTTTACTATTGAATCACATTTTAGGGGATTCAGAATTTTTCTGTTTTCTTATTATTTTTTGTCTTTCCCTCATGTTGCATAGTTGGGAATAACTGTTGAGTAATGTTGAAATAATTTCTAGGACGATGATATAGTAAAATGCTTAAAGCTAGTGGAAATTATGATCACTAAGCTCTCATAAGTTATGAAAGGGTCCAATGGCCCCACATGATAATTGCATGATAGAATGAGTTTTATTACACGTTTTTTTAAGTGCATATATTTTTTGTTCTTTGGGGGGCGGGAAGTCCAAGAAAGAATAAGCCATGAAATATTTACCCTTATAGTTAGAACCTCTTAGAAAAGCAACTCAAAATCTAAAATTGAATCCAATGGATTCTGATGGTACAAGAGTTAATCTATAAATTGATTCTTTGATATTTCAACAGAACTCAATCCACTTGATAATCTCATCATAGCAATCAATGACCTCCATGGTGTTGAAATCAAAGGATATTTTCCTGTCTTTGCAATTATAGTTGACTACTTCCACCTTTTTGAACCCTCATTCTTTGGTACTGTAGACACCTAGTTTTAACAACTTACTAGCTACTCCCTCACTCTCCTCTGGAGGTTGTTCTTCTCCCCAGCCTTTAATATTGAATTTCCTCAGGGTTTCTCTTTTCTCTCCCCTACTCTTTTCATCCATACCGTCCCACTCTCTCAATAACCCATTTATGCCTGTGACGTTAAATGCCATCTATATGTTAATGACAGCCTTTCACCTCTGATCCTGACCTCTTCTAGATTTTTATAACCAGCTATCTATTTGATATCTTACAGTCGCTCCATATTGAATTTGTGATCTTTGCTTGTTCCAAATCCTGCTCCCGTTGTTATTTTCTCCATCTTAGTAAATAACACCCTCCTCTAACAGAGTGGTCCCCAACTTTTTGGCACCAGGGACCGGTGCTCCTATGAGAATCTAATGTCTGATGATCTGAGGTGGAGATGAGGCAGTGATGCTAGCACTGGGGAGGGGCTGCAAATACAGGTGAAGCTTCACTCACTCACCTGCCATTCACCTCCTGCTGTGTGGTCCGATTCCTAACAGGCCATGGGACCTGTACCAGTCTTCAGCTTGCGGGTTGGGGACCTCTGTTCCGACATATTTGTTTTAAACAGACTCTTTTTTATTCCTCTCATCATCCAAAATATTTCTCACATCCTTTTATCTCCCTATCCAATGCCATCACCATAGTCCAAGCCACCATTATTCCCTGCCTGGACTTCTTCAGTAGTTGTAATTAGTTACTTTCTTGCCCAATCTCCAATCTATTCTAATGTGCAGTCACATTCGGAATTGTTTTAAAATGTAAATTGTTTCATGTCACTTCTTTGAATAAAACTTCTTAGTAGCTTCCCATTGCACTTATTAACATCCAAAATTATTAGTATGGCCTACAAAGTTCTATGATTAGATTCCTCCCTCCCTCCTTCTCTAAACTCATCTCTTAACACTCTCCCACTTACTTGCTATCCTCCAGCCACACCGGTGTGCTTTCAGTTCTTCTACTAGGACTTCCGTGCCAGGAATACCTCCACCCCACAACTTTTTGTCTGATTGACTCCTACTTATCTTTCAGTTTTCTATTTAATGTACACATTGACTGCTTGACTCTTACAATCTCTAGTCTTAATTAAGGACCCCGCCTCCCTCTAGTGTTTTTATTATAGCACCCTTTTCTATTTCTTTAAAGCCCTTATAATTTATAATTAATCAATAAATAGAGATATAACACCTTTGTCTCCTACTAGACATATATATCCCTTTAGGTCAGGGACTATGTCTGTCTTGTTGACATATGCCTGGCACATGGTACCTTCTTAAATGTTTTTGTTGAATGAATGAGTCAATTAATGAATGAAGTTCACAGTCCATACTGCGTGTAAATTCTAGACCCTCATAAAATAATTCTCTGTAGTAATTGTCAGATAAAGAAGACTTTTTGAACTTTTTCTACTCTTTACTTTGGGAGTTAGTGATAGCCATAAGTCCCTATTCATATATGGAGCTCAGACTTTTGTTACTATTTCCTGGCTTAACTTTGAAACCTTTTTGCCTGATCATCACCTAATTAGTTCTGCAGAGAATCCTGCCCTAGCTTTGAATTTTGTCTTTTTGAATCACCTAACATTTAATAGGACTATATGCTTTCTCCCTCATCAACCCCTTGTAGTATTGGGACTTCAGCCACAGCAGGCCCAGTGCTGCCACCTTGAGGGCTGGGATTTTACTGTCTCAGCATACATAAAACCCTTTGCAGTACCCCTGGTTAGGATGCTTGTTTAAAAATTGTGTGGGGAAATAGTTAAAATGGTAAATTTCATATTACGTACATTTAACCACAATAAGAAAAACTATATAGTAGCAGTAAAAATTCTAGTATTTTTATTGTAGAATTTTAGAACTACGTAGATTTTAAAATCATCTACCCTAAGCCATTTTACAATCGAAACTTTGTTAATTCTACAATCTGCTTAACTCCTACAGTGGGGTAGCTGAGGGTTGTGAAAGGAAAATCACATAACAGGTTAGTGTGGTATCACTAAAATTACATGGTTTCGAACCTCATGTAGAGTATCAATTAATCACTAAAATAACCTTCGTCCAGCAGCTTCTGTTTCTTTGCTGTCTTCTAAATCTTCACTATTTTCCTCAAGCCTCTGTGCAGTATTCTCACTCTCAGCAGACACCTTAGCCTCCTGGTTATAGAAGACAATTGGGCTCGACAGGTGTGATCTTCCTGAACTTCCCTTTTTCTTTCTCATCCCCATGATTTGGGCGATACTATTTTGTGGGTAAAAGTGCAACCTGAATCCCATTGCTTCTCACCCCCTTTTTGCACCTACCCCGAGCCAAGTCATCATCATCATTCATCTTCTGCAGCAATAGGTCTTCTGCAGCAATAGCCTCCTTTTAAAAAAAAAATCAACTATCTTTCTACTTCCAGTTTTTCCCTTGCAGTGTATATTCTCCAACATCAGTCAGAGCAGTCCTTTAAAACCTAAGTCTGTACATGATGCTCCCCTGCTCAAAACATTCCAGTATCTTTCCATCACCTTAGAATAAAATGAAACCCCTTTTCATGGAGTAAGGACAAATCGACCGCTATATTCTATAGTTGTTACCACCTAAATATAGTTTTGAATTAGTGCTTTCCTTTCCATCCTTGATCTTGTTGCTCTAGTTTAGGCTCTGATATTTTACTGGACTACAGCCTTCCTGTTTCAAGTCTTTTTCACCTTAATCCAGTCTCCACACAGCTGCTA
This sequence comes from Rousettus aegyptiacus, assembly GCF_014176215.1. Lineage (NCBI taxonomy): Eukaryota > Metazoa > Chordata > Mammalia > Chiroptera > Pteropodidae > Rousettus > Rousettus aegyptiacus. Next base: position 57,192,677 of record NW_023416287.1, on the reverse strand, counting down.
GAGATTTAAGTTATTATTTCTGATCCTGTCACTCCCTTGCTTTAAAACCCTTCAATGTCTCTCCATTGCCTAAAAGTTAAAGTTCAGTACTTTTAAAATGCTACAGAATGGACATGGTTCCATAGTGTAGCAGTTAGCACATCTGCTTTACACACAGAAGGTACTGGGTTCACACCCCAGTGGAAGAAGGGTCCATGGTCTATGGTTGTGTCACCCTGAATAATCCTGATAGCAGGTTTCAGATGCTAAGCAGGGTTGGGCCTGTTTGGTACTTGGATGGGAGACCACCTAGGAAGACCAGGTGCTGTAGGCATTTAAAAAAAAAAAAAAAGTCACAACAGCCCTCTCTAGTATTGCACACTCTCCTCCCCCCACCTCACTCTTTCCCTTTATCGATAGGAAACTGCTTTTATTTCTCCCTCATCCCCTTGCTATTTCTTTGTTGCAGCTCATTCTCTTGGGATTACCTCCACGCAGATCCTTCGTATTTTACCTTTCTACTTATCCTTTAAGACTCAGTTTAAATGGTGCTGCTTCCAGGAAGCTAACCTAACGTCTTTCTTCATCCCTCCATCCTACCCCCTTCCAGATATAGCCCTCTTCATTCTCCCATACCTCTGCATGTATATCTTTATCACTGCATTTAATGCCATTATATTGTAATTATTTTGTATCTTTTATCTTTCTGGATTAGGCTATGGGGAGTTCCTTGATAGCAGAGACTGTGCTTTCTTTATTTTTCTCAGTATTCCTATTTCTTACCAGAGTTTTAGCACAGGACAGTCCAATAGACCTCCATATGTAATTTAAAAATTTCACATTTAAAAAAGTAAAAAGAAACAAATGAAATTAACTTAATATATTTTATTTAATCAAATTTACCTAAAATATTATTTCAACATGTAATCAGTATAAAAATTTATTAATTAGACTTTTTATATTCTTTTTATTCTTACTGAGTCTTCAAAATCCAATGTATATATTATCTTTACAGTACATCTCAATTTGGATTAGCCACATTTAAAGTGCTAAAGTCACATGTAGCTACTGGCTACTGTATTGGATAGCACAGGACTAACATATTTAATGAACAAATGAATATCGAATTAAATTATGTAACTTACCTGAAGAACCAGGATGGAGCTGGGACTAGGACGAGAAAATCTGATTCCTAGTCTAAGGCTATTTCTGCTAAGCATTTAGCATCTCTCTCCCACTCCCCAAATCATTCTGTTCCCCCAGCATTGAGGGCCTATATCTTCAGGCAAAATATTAAAGTAAATGGTTAAACCCATTATGAACATTTACATGATACTGTTCACTATGTCTAATGTGAACACACGATACTAAAAAACTGGGGTGAGCATTATACCTAAAGTCAGAACTATTTTAAGAATAAGACAAAAGACTGTTTGAGAGATAAGACTTTAAGACAAAAGAAAATTATGTTAACTGTCAACATTTGTGTCAACTTGAATACTTAATTTTTAAAAAGTTGTTTACAGTAATTTTTAAGTGTCACTTGGGGGTAGGCATAGACATCAATTAGTGATCTTGCCCTAAGCGCCAAAATGTTTTGTCTGTGATTTGATTTATGGTGCCAAGATCCAGTAAGGTTGAACAGTTTTATAATTGTTTTAAAAGATATATTTAACATTCATGGAGGGCATCAGTATCACAATTTTTATTTTGACAGCCTCAGGAGGTTGTTAAAGTGCCTATAATACACATTAAAGATTATACATTGCTTTCCAACTAGAAAAATCAGACTCAAGTAGTCTGGCTAACTTCCAACTTAGATAAAGAAGCTTTATATACTTTGATTTTCACTATGGATATATATACCTTTTTCATTTCCTTTCATAAACTATTTTAAATAGTTTTGTGTTTGTGTTCTTAAATATCATTCACGTAGCTACTTCATTTCACATCAGTAATAGACAAAATTTTATGAGAAATGTACTTTGCTGAATTTAGGAATTATCTTTTTGTATTTGGTGATGATGCCTATACAGTATGCTATATAGTTGTCTAGTTGCCTAAATTTAAATGATGATGGGCTGATCAAGAATGTCAATGGTCTGTTATTGCAAAATGATATGTTATCAATGGAAAGGGGCATCTTTTTCTTTTAGGTCATCCATTTATAATACAGTGACTGCTTGAACAATATTTTGTACCTATGCATATAGGTTTACAAAACCCAGGATTTTTGATAGTTAGCTCTGGCATTTATAAGATTGGCATTAACACGTATCACTGCCAGTTACCACTGGCACTTACGAGAAACTCAGAGCTTAACTGATGATAAAAAAAAAATTAAGAACAATCACTAAGACTGTAAGAGTAGAAAAGAGGATTTTATTTTGGGAATCTTGAAAAACTAATCTTTACCTTTTTATCTAGTGAATATAGTACTATACTGCATTGTTCTATGTACATATGTATAATGCTGCTGTGATGGTAGCTGTGGGAACAATTATTTGTTTACAGTAATGTAAATTCTAAATATTATGAAGGATTAACTGTAGGAAAAATGTAAATGATAAATTGATAAATTTGTTCACAGCTGGCAAGTAGTTGTGATCTTTAAAGTAGTCATGCTTCACAAATTACAGATATGTCTTCATATGGCTTTTGTTCCCCAATTTTTCTCCATTCCAATAATGCTTGATAAAAACAGATTTCGTTTAAACATTGGATTTGGGCTTTTTCCAATCTACATTTTAGTCTAAGGTTAAGGAACCTTTCTAAAAACGTTTTATATAAAAAATTCTTGGCAGAGACCTTTAGTTTCAGCCAATATTTTTTCAATTTTACTTAAGTATTAACCAGAAGCATTAGAAATGTACAGTGAAATTAAATTATGTTTTAATTCACTTCACATCCTTGGTGACAATTCATTTTCATGGACCACTTTTTTTTTAACTATAGTTTTTGCAAACTATGTTTTTGTAGATATTAAGACTGAAATAGATGAATTCCTCTTCCCAAATGTAGTGTACTTCTTATATAAAGTGATCATATGCCCTGGCTTACCAGCAACAGTTCTGATTAATGTCTGTTGTTCTGGCTAATTATTAAAGGGCTCCCATTTACTCTAAAAAGTGTCCTGGTTTTGGTGATAAATCATGTAGTCAGAAACTTTAAGAAATTTGAAATATAAACTAATAAAAAGGAAAAGATTTAAATGAACTTTTTCAGTCGAAGTATCTCCTTCTCTAATATGTACAGACCTACCTAAACTCTTTTTAAAGAATATTATTGTTTAGATAATATAAGTTGTAATATTACTTGACTTATTGATGGTACTTTGAAATTTCTATGAGTTGAGAGAGAAGTTGTTTGTTTAAACTGATAGGAAATGGATTCAAGAACAATTAATGATGGTAAAAATACAAAGTGCTTTTTCTACAAATCTTCTCTTTTGAATCTAAAAATAACTGTCATAAAAGTAGAACAGAAACAGTTTTCATCTTTTCACAGAAGTTGAGAAATTAGGTTGTTTGACTAGTATTAAATGTACAAACTAATAGATAACTTGACTCAACACTTCAAACCTTGTCTTCTGGCTGTAAATCCTATATCTATGCTCTTTGCAGTACACTAGGCTATTTTGTAGTAGTAGAATTTATGTAAAACTTATCCGGTGCTTTTCTATTTTTTAATTTAGAAAACGTTTTTGAGAAAATAATCAAATACAGTTTCTGAATTTCAATAAAAAATTCTTCTTACCTACAGGCTATTTGCAGTTCCAGGACATTTTTCTATTTACTTCAGAAAGCTTTACATTTAACAACGTTACTAAAAGGAATTTTAAATTTGATAGCAATTTAATTAAGTCATAATTGAGAAAAAGAAAATAAAATGGGCTCTCTCAGTCAGGTTTGAAGTGAAGCACCTATTATGTGGACGAATTTCAGTTCATTTTAAACTCTTTTTTTTGTATTAATAATTAGATTTCTTATTAATTATGGCACACATACTCTTTTACTTTCCTTACAATAGATGTAGACATTTGAGAGATGACTATAAATTGACTTCTAATGGAATCAGCAAACGTGTTTATACTAGCTTTCCCAGCCCCAAGTTGTGGATTCTTGCATGTAGTAAATTTAAAACTAAATACATTAAAGGACTTGAATTATGTTACAATCTCAGAAAGGACCAGAGCAGGAAGTGCTCCAAAAATTGTGACTGTGTTCCACAGTCAACAATGGCACATAGCCATATTCTCAGTGTATGGTACCAGGCAAGTTCTGAGCTGAGAGATAGGCCCAGGGTTTAAGCTCTGGCCCTATCTCTGATTATCTGCATGTTTCCTAGATAAGTTTTCTTCCCCCACCTGAAAGATGAGAATACACATACTTATTGTATCCAAAAGGGTCGTTAAAAAATGAAATAATATGTGAAATTTCTTAAAGGTGACCTCATAGAAGTATGAAGCAGCTTGCCTGTTGGGAGCATAGACATGTGCAAAGAAAGGTTCTCCTGTGGGGTATTGTTGTGAATCTGAAACTATGAGTATATAGTAATGTATTTGTATAGGTTTATATTGGAAAATCAGCAGCAGTTCCACTTAATTTATTAAATGAATTCTAATTTTTAATTGTAATCCTTCAGCAAGTAATTTAACTTCTCTGTGCCTTAGTTGTTTATTAGTGATATGAAGAGAATCATATATAATTTGGGTATTTCACAAGATTGTTGATAGGATCGGTCATATATATGAATCCAAACAGTGTAAGAAACTCATTAATAGTAGATGGATTTAAGGGTTACAGCTAATTAGACAAATCTCTGCAATTGCTAGTTATATAATTATAGTGAAATTGTTGAATTGCTATGTAAATTGTGAGAGATTTATAATTATAGAAAGGGTTAAATTATAATTTGTTAAGCACTTTTACATATCTTATTTGTTTCACATAATTAAGTTTAAATAACTCAGATATTATTATTATTATATTGTTATTTCCATTTTATTCCAACTGCAAAATTGTCTAGAAAGGAAAAACTAATTTATTTGTTTATTTCAGAAATTGGTGGTTTTAAGAAATCATTTATTTAACAGAGATTTAAGATCTTTTTAGCTTCAAGTCCAAGAAAAGGGATATTGGTATCAAGTTGATTGTTATCTGAGTTAATTTAGTGAAGACCTGAGTATATTTGATTTTTCCTTTTTAAAATAATATTTGTTATTATTGGGCTTTGTTCAGCAGTATGTATCCCCACTATATCTTATTTCTATGCCTCTTCAGTCCAATTTCCTTATTTCATCCTTATCAATATGCTAGCTAATTTAACCACCTTCTAAGAAAGAGTTATTTTTTTAAACAGATAATTATTTTATTTTAACGAATTAAATGAAGAGAATTTTAGTCAAATTTTTAATTTGTACCTAATTCCTTCCTTATTTTCTCTAAACTATTTCTATCATTATGCAAACAAATGATATTTACTTAATTAAAGCACATAACTGGGTGTTTAGTTTCTATTTTTAACCTATTTGACTAGAACCTTTGCCTAAGGTATTCTTCAGAGTCATGCCCTAGGATCACATTAGAGGCTGTAATGAATTAGTTCTTGTAACCAGACCCCCTCTGACACAGTCCAAGACAAACTCGTACTATTCAAAATTCTGTGTTTCACTATAATAAGAAGTGATACTTGAGGGTCCAAAGTAGTCATTCTGTTTTTACTATAAGTTTACCAATGTAAACTTAAGCAGCCTTTGGATCAATCCTGGACATAAAAGTATTTTCAGAGTACACACTAGTCATTCATTTTACTGCTGTTTGGCCCTTTAAAAACTGGGAACCAAATTCGGGAAATGAAATGTAGTTTATTAGAAAATACCTTTCTCACAGAAGATCAAGTTTCTGTGCATCTCAGGTTCTGTGGGAATGGATCAAATATGTGAGACAAAAATAGGCCAAAGTTCTCCACTTTCCATTTGAAACTGCTATACTTATTTCTCAGAAAATCAATTTTAGTTGTATAGTGTATTAAAATTATATTAGTAAAATAAGGAAAAATCACTTTGAGCATATTTGTCCTACAATAGTGATATACTGGACCTTTGGGGCTCTGCTTACTCCAGCCATTGCAGTGGCAACCAGTTTCATGCAGGTGAAAGCTGACAGTCTCTCACATGACTTTCTATCCTGGGGGATTCCTGAAGGCTTTGAAAACAGAAGTACAACCTGAAAGTGAGGAAATTAGTAATTCAAGAGGCAACCTTTAAATGATAGAGGTTGTATTTGGTGGATAAATGCTCCTCTTTCATGTTTTCAACTTAGTGGCTCCTAAGAAAGTACTGGGATTGAGCCCCTTTTGCCTGTAGTGGGAGATGAACTCCAGAACACACTCTTGTATTGGCTTTCTCTCTCTTCTCATTTTCTTCTCCTGATCCCCTACTTTTGTTCCCTGGGATGACTTCCCAAATATAGAACTTGCACATTATCTGGAGGACTTAGTGTCTACTTTCCAGGGAGAAACCAAACTAAAAGATAAAGGTTAAACATAAGATTTTCATTTCACTATTTTAAAGTTATTCATGGAAATTTTAACTTTTGAAAATTTGCATGCATGGATGGGAACCAGATTAATTGTATGCAGTGCTTCAGAATGTTAAAACTGTTTAGAAAACAGGTTAAAACTTTAAGAATGTTAAAACTGACCCAACAGTGGTTGAATGTGTGCATTTGAAGCTATTTTTTTTCTGATAGTGGTAATGGTTGATTTGAAGGAACTCATACACTTTAACTCAGTCTCTTATAGGCAAGATAACCTGTTTTCAGCATTAGCATAATCTAGAAAATACGTAAATATGCAGAGTCATAGGATCCACCCACCAGAGAGTCTAATGTGATATGTCTAGAATGGAGTTTAGCAATCGGCACTTTTAATAGGCATTCCCCAGGTGAGTCAGATGGTCCAGAGACTACACTTTGAGAAAGATTGCTACATTATTGTTGTAGTAACATGGCTGGATATAATCTGACTATGAAGTAAATTAAAACTAACTGACTCCCCAGGGACTGAATTAGCATCATGGTACCATTAATCGCACGTTCTAATAAATTGAGCTAACAAACCACAGACTAAGAAGTCAGGTTAAAAAGATAACCTAATTTTTATTTCTAAGTCACTGTGCTCTTCCTTTATAGAAATTTGATTTGATTTCTATATGGTATCAAAGAATTGCTAAGAATTTATACTAGGTATGTTTAATGTATGCTTACTGGTGGAACTAGAAAAGGTCATTCATCTCAAATAGGTAAACTCACAAAGTAAAACTGGTACTGTCATATTGGAACGGACTGAACAACTTACTGAATGGCCTGTAGCCAGATTTTGGTGTAGCCAAGTTCCAGGTCCAGTATATAAGCTTCTGGCCTGTAGCCAGGTTCCAGTGGGTAGTTCTATATTATAGTTTTAAAAAAGTATACTTGTTCCTGAGCAATATATATCTTTTTTAATTTTGTCAGACAATTGCTTGGAAAGTGACTAGAGCAGAATTTAAAAGCTCACTAAATGCTATAGAGACAGTATTTACCATTCAGTTCTGATTATATTATTGAAAATTAATTACAATATTAATATTTCCAGAAAAGTGAATGATCCTACCATCTCAGACTGAATTTCATCTACTTTCAGTTAGGAGACCCCTGCCCTCCAAATTTTGACCTGTGTATGTTAAATATAAAATTTTTTATAGAAGACTTTATCAAAGAATTCTCTAATTTGCTCTAAAAATTCTGAACTGCAAGCCACATAGTTATTGATCTTGCATTTCTCAGTGTTCAAGATTTATTCAGACATTTATTACTTTTAAAATGTTTTCACTTTGGAAAGAAGTTTTTCTCACTCCTAATCTAATCATTGTAGAAACTGCAAAGAACTTTCAAGGAACTAGACTTAAGATAGAACTTTGAAACTAAAAATTTGTCCACAAGTTATATTTTTACTTTTGTCAGTAATAATAGCTTCTAAGATAATTGTTTTATGATTACTTTTAAAGCTGTATGTCTTTAACATGATGACCTATAATGTTTTCTATTTTCCAGTTCATTTTTGATGCATAGCAAGTTTGGTTGTTTGTCCTGAATTTTCTAAATTAGGTACAGCTAGTCCCCGACTTGCACTGATTTGACTCGATTTTTCGGCTTTCCGATGGTGTGAAAGTAATATGCATTTAGTAGAAACTGCATTTTGAAATTTGAATTTTGAACTTAATTCTTGAGATAGCAATATGCAGTACTCTACTGCCTCCTTATCAAGGCAGCAGCAGCAAGCCCTAGCTTCCAGTCAGCCATGTGATCACTAGGGCAAGCAACTGGTACTCTACAGTGTGGTAGTAAATGCATTTCGACTTTTGATATTTTCAACTTTTGGGGTTATATCCTTATAACCTCATCATAAGTTGAGAAGCATCTGTATTTATATAGAAATATTTTTAAATGTATTTTAAAATTTAAGTTACTCCTTGCCTTCAATTGTTTATAGTAATATCCACTCTGAATGTGTGAAAACAAATGCAAATTAAATACTAGTTTTATGAATAGTCACATAAGATTAAATTGTTTATGTGTCTAATAAAATAATTTAAATAAGAATGTTTAATTAGTGGGCGTAATTGGTAATGGTTCTTTTGTCTGTAGGTATACCTTCTACATACAAACTTTATAATTTAAGAGAAAAACAAAATTCATTTACTGTGGATATAAATTCAAATTATATTATAAGTACAAAGCTTACTTGTATAGCAATTAAACATATTTCAGGAAATTAAAGTTGATTGCAATAGCTTAATAAAATCAACTTGTGTTATAAGTGGAACTTTTTGTTGATTTTAATATCAAGTCATAATCTATTTTCTGCTCATTCCTTTTAGAATGTTTTTTCACACTATTCTGAACTCCTTCTGATCAATGACATACATTTCATAGATATCTTGCATGTAACTTTTGCTTATTGGCTCCATCTCCTAATCAATTAATGAGTCTGAGGCTAATTTAATATTATTTTTAGAAAATGTTAAATCTTATTCTGTCTTACTATACCCAAAACTTTTTGGACTCATTCTCCCTATCACTTACTATCAAAGAAATAAATATAACTTAATATTGACCTACAATCATTTAATTTGGAGAAGAATCTTCTGGAGGAAAAAACATATTCTAGAGCCTTGAAGAAATAATTCAATTGATAGTGGAAAGAGCATGATCCTTAGAGCATATAGAAATCCTTGGACAACTACTTTGATGTCATATGAAGTAATAGATATTCTCTTACTCAAGCTATTTGTTGAAATTTATTATATATCCTATTAATAGGGTAGAAAGGATATTGTCATTCGCTGCACCTACTATGTTCTAGGAACTGTACTAGATGTTTTACACACAATGTATCATGTAATCCTTTCAACAGCTCTTAGAGAATGGTATTAATTTCTTTAATTTACAGATTAAGAAAAGAGAATTCAGAGGGTTCAATAATTCCTAAGGGTAAACTAGTCTGTAGCAGAGTCAATATTCAAATCCATCCCAGTTTGGCTCAAAAATCCATATATTTTTCAATATATTACTCATTCTCTTGCCTGTAAAGATAAGAAACAAATGGAAGAAACAAATATTTTCCAGAGTCTGGTGGGGCTGAACTAAATTTACCAAATTTAGAAGCATCCCTCAGGTGGAATTTTCCCTGTGAAAAGATAAGGAGATTAGGAGAATTAACATTTAATTCCAGGAATAAGAAAGTGGTTCTCAAGCTTTCCATGATCCCATTTCCTTGGAATTTCTCAAGTTAAAAACACTTAAAGCATTTTTGAACACTTGTGTGCAAAGCGCTGCATTAAGAGCTCACCCCTTAAATAACATATTCTATCACCTCTAACGTGGGCTTTGAATCCTACAATTCTGGTCTTCACAACCTTATTGAAATTTTCCTGTCAGGTTCTATCCAAATTTTAGATGTACTAACTTTTTAGGCAAATCTTAAACTATATCCATGTAAGAGTGAGTGAAACAATACAAAAATGCACACTTAAAAAATAAACAGTTAAGATAGTTTAAAACAATATTAAGTCAGAAAATGACAGCAAAATCCACAAATATGAAGAGGAATGTGAGGCAAATATGAAAGAATGTGAGGCACTCATCAGTTTGTTACAAAATTTTATGATGGCATTAAAAGATTAGGGTTTGAAGTGGTAATCACCTTTATTATCAATAGCAACTCCACAAATTCAGCCACTTATGACAAAAAAGTTTGGGGGCAATAATGATCTAGATTAAAATATAGAATCAAATAAATTTCTTAGTTTAGCAAACACTCATTTATATAACGCTATAATATAATTTTATCTTTTTTATAAATCCTTTAGGAAATAAATTAGATTTCATGTAGCATTTAGAGGAGTCAGTGTAGGGTAGTGAAAAAAACCTGTCAGGCTGGACTGATATTCAGGAAACTGAGATGTTCTGGTCCCACACCTACCCTTAGATTGTATAGTAGTGATTTAGCTACATTTTTGGTCTTTTCATTCAACTCATACATTAGGAGTTGGATTTATTAGTTATCTGTATGAATCTTTCTGGTTCAGAAATGTTATGATTCTAAGTACTTTTAGTAGCAAACACATGAAGACATTCAGGAAGGTTATTGTTGTTAAGAAAGCTAGCATTGTTGATAAAAAACAGTCATTGTGTGAAACTGTGTGACTAGGAATAAAGACAAAGGAATGCATCCCCAACGATACTTAAAGAATTAAAAGATTTTTAAATGAGCAGAATACATTTTGACCTGAGCTCTAAGATAATGTAACATAAAGCATGTGAGTGCACACACACACACACACACACACACACACACACTCCTAATTTGACTGATAAATCCACATATGCTAAATTTTAACCAAAACATCACAAAGTATCAATATTTTAAAGGAATCAATTTATGGAAAATACATAGAAGTCTTATTTAAAAGACTTTCATATATCTGAAACTGAAAATTTTGTTAAATGAAAACTATAGACTCCCTCTCCAAAATTTTAGGCTTAAAAATTTTACCCATATATTATTTTTTCAATTTTTAGTTTTATTTATTTTTTTGCCCATAGATTTTTATAAAATATATATCTAGTTCCAAAATAGCTTTCTTCAAAACCATAAATGTAAAAATGCTCAATAAATAAATTGGAATACCAAATTGTGTTTATTTTCAAACAATAAGCCCTGTATTTTAAACACAATATGGTTCAAAATTACATATGTAATTAAAATTCACCAGAAACACTAAACTATATTTTATTGATATGTACTTATATCTTGCCTGAAAACTAATTGAAAAGAGAAAAATTCAACCAACTAAAAACTGTTATCCATATTCCTCTTAAATTGTCAGAATACAGCTTATGCTGAATAAAATTAATTTTGCTTTGTTGAATCAGCACATTCCTTTTGCAACATTGCATGGCTTTTTAGAAGTTTAGCTGAATTATCAGAAGTTTTATGCAGAATTGCCTTCAAGTAGGACTGAAAAGCATCCAAAGGGTTTCACTTGAAAAAAATAAAATCTCATCTAGATATTTATTCTCACTTAAAAAATTCTTTATTAACATCCTGAAGAAACTATAGCCTTTGAATTTGAACATAATGACAAAGTGAGGACTCCAGGGACAATGAAAAGTATGTATCAGCTTTCTCAGTTCAAAGCAGTGTCATATTAAGATGGCCTACAGATAGCTCTTGACAGAATATTCAGTATAAATCTGTTTAAAAAGTTATTCTAATTTCCAGATAAATTCATATGTCAATTCTTATGTTAAATTAAATGCCTAGAAGATGCGTGCATTCAACACAATCTAATATTAAGGGAGTAGTTTGGTATACCAAAATGAATCTAAAGGGACTGGAAACTTGCATTTTAAATGACACAAACTACTAACATAAATTAATTGGATCAATGAGAGACATGGAATAATTATTTTAAAGTATAGTATAAAGGAAAGGAAGATCCAATTTTTTTAACCCAATAAGTTTTTCAGATGTAATAAGGCATGACAAAACCTGTCTTCATTCCTTTCTATTCAGCTCAGCAAGTGCTTTTGCGCTCCAATAGTTAATCAGTTACCAGATTCCACAATCTTTGTTTTTCACACTCCTCAACTCCTGCTTTGAATTGTTCCTCTAATGTACTTAGTATTACCAAGGAGGCCACCAATTTTTTACACCTTAACAAAAGCAATTATTATTTCATTCACAATTAGATTTACCATATAAAATTGTTACCATATAGCAACAGCCTATAAAACATAATAGTATATTATCAAAGAAGTAAATGGGTTAAGATGAATCATTAATAGGTGAAATATATTTAATAAAATTATTCAACTCAGCTTTTTAAATGACTATACCCATGCCCAGCTTACAAAAAAAGTATAGCAAAATTGTATTATATGCCAAGTAACCCTTAGCCAAACAAATCAATGAACATATATGTAAGTGTTATAAAATTATATCTAACTACTTTAACGTAAAAGGTATAATGCAGGTATTATTATGTTAAAAATAGAAATCTTCTTAAAACATTATTTAATTTAACTTTTCTAAAGTGCCTAGAAAATTGAGAAATATAAAAAAAAGTATTAACTTACCCTTTAATTTATTTAGAAAACCTCTGCTCTTGGTCAAAAGCAGATATTTCACTGCCGACTTTCCCTGAAGCTATGAACTTAAGTAGTAAAGCGGTGGAAACCACCTCTCTGGACTACGCTAGAGTCTGCAGATACTACTGCTATGTGGAAGAGTTCTGCTGCATCTAAGCTATATACAGTGTGCAATGGATAACCTAATATGCCTTTCATTTAACTGGCTGGGCAGGTTTCTACCGTCTGTGGAACATGGAATCAAACCAGAATATGTTGGCATAACAGGCCAGTCAAACCGGTTCTTCTGTAGATCCAGAACCCGTCCAACCAGTCTGCATCAAAGGCTGGCCCAACAAGCTGCAGCGGCTCAACTCTGCTAAGCTTGTACTGGGTGAGTTATCCCCACCTGCCGTCAACTCCCAACAAACTGCTTAGAATGTTGTAGCCTCCAGCAAAATAATTCAGAGTTCTAGTGGGAGGTGGAGATGTGTGTTAGGTATAGCAAGAGTCCATTGTCATAAACATCTCATTGTAGATACTCGAGTATCTATCATCCTCAGAGATAGGCAATCCTTTTTTAAATGTACTCCAGGGCTCCCTGCAGACTGAAGCCTCTAGAAAGAGATTATCTACAATGAAGAAGAATCTATAATGCCTGACCTTTTCTACTAGTCTACTTTACTTTGTTTACTCTAGCTTAGCCTTAAGCGGGAGGTTGATATTCCCACAAGAGTAGTGGCCCTGAAAGCTAGTGGTCCTGACTAAACATTTGCCTGAGTGTGTTATCTTCCTTGTACTCAAATGATCCTTATACAATTGTAATCTAAAATTGGAAAAACTCCTATTTCTACATACTAGGACAACTTGAAAAAGTTTTACTTGGATATCAACAGTTGAACATAAATTATTGATATCTACCAGGTGCCAGGAACCTTGCCAGGTACAGGGTTACAGTAGTGAAAAAGACAAGTTTAGTAAGAGATGGGAGGAATGTCCAAGTTCCAGTTAAACATGTTTAGTAATCTTTTGGGAAGAAGAAATGAGCAACACAAGATCACATTCTGACAGAAATTGATTTCTCTTAAGGGAGATCATGTGAGATTTAGTCTTATTTTCTCATAACACTTGCATATTTAGAAACAATGTTTTCTATAAACTGATGCAGTGATTCTCAAACTTTCCTGTTTACGTATCATCTAAAATACTGATTGAGAACACACATTACTGAGCCACACCTCCAGAGATTTTGATTCAATAGGTCTGGGATGTTACCCAAGCTCTTAGGTGATTATGCTGCAGTTGTTGCAGGGACCATAGGCCCAGACTCCTGCTTCTTGTCTATTTTTTGTACTTAATTAAATAGGATACATATTAATCAAAAATTGCCACATTTATTTTTGTATCTTCATTGTCTAGTACACCGACCCTTAGAAAGTATTTAATAAATGTGTGTTACGTAAAGATATACTCAGTACCAGCTCTTACTAGATCCAAGGGGAATTATAACTAATAACTATTATTTGAATAAAATGGGTTAAATACTATAATTGTAATAATTGAGGTAGGGACACAGAAAAAGGAGCAAATATTACTGAATATGGGATAGATTTCACAAAGAAGATGGGTTTAGAGACTTTTCTTTCTTAACCATGACCAAAGATTGCTATCTGCAGGATAACAAAAGGTCGAGGGAACAATAAAAAGAATACCTTTGATTCGATTCAGTAATAAAAGTTTTAAGTACTTGAGGACACCATAACCTGAAAACTTAGTAATAGGTTTATTTCCTAGAGCAGGGCCCAGCAAATTTTCCCACAAGGATGAGAGAGTAAATATTTTGGGGTTTGTAGGCCAGATTGTCTCTGTTTCAAATATTGAGCTCTAACATTGTAGCAGAAAAATAGACAAACGATAGTCAGTGAAATGGTGTGGCTTTGTTCCAATAGAAATGAATAAAATAGGTGACAGATCAGATCTGACCAATGGGCCATAGTTTGCTGACCCTTGCTCTAGAGCTAAAATTGTAAAAATTAACAAGATTGCATAGTTGGTAAAGAAAATAAGCTTGGGTATCAGAAAGACTTGGCATCCATCCCAGTTCTGTTCCATATTAGCTTTGTCACCTGAGTCGAGCATCCATTTTACTTTATTTAATTTATTTAACTTATTTGTTTTATTAAATGTGGATGAAAGTAACAGTTGTGACCCCTTAGAGTTATTTATGATTAAATAATATAATTCACATGAGGCTTTATCCAAAAATCTAGTACACAGTAAGGGCCCAATAAAATTCAGCTAGAAATAAAACTAGTTAAGCATAGCAGTTGAGCATGGATGTTTATTTCTATTATTTCTTAAAATACCACTAAAATGACAGTAAAGAATCAAAAACAACATGAACTTTTAAGGATCAAAAAGAATGAGAGAGGTAGCAGACAAGATGTGTCCATGAATTTTGGAAGAAGAAGGATAGATAAATGATGACTGATTTAGCAGAACAGAGAAAGAGAAAGTCTACTTTCAATAATAAAAGTCAGTCTATCTTTGCTGCAGAATCCTGGAAAACTTTAGGAATTGGAGTCACAAGCTACCACAGATGGTTTTGGGGAATTGGGATGGGGCTTTAAACGGGAGGATTTGTTGGCAGAAGATAGGTAGGACTTGTTGATTCACAATGGGAAAGATTTCCTAGGTTGGTTCTGGACTTGAAAATACCAAGTAGAGATGAGGGTGAACGGTGAAGTACCACAATGAAAGCAAAGAAATTGTATTAGTTTCCTATGGCTGCTATAACAAATTGCCACAAACTTAATGGTTTAAAAGAACACATTTATTATCTTACAGTGCTGGAGATTAGAAGTCCAAGATGAGTCTCACCATCTACAATTAGGGCATCAGCATGGTTGAGTTCCTTTCTAAAGGCTATGAGAGAGAACTTGTTTTCTTGTCTTTTCAAGTTGCTAGAGGCTTCCTGTATTTCTTGGCTCATGGCCCCTTTTTATCTTCAATGTCAGCAATGACCAGTCAAGTCTTTCTCACACTGTAGCATTCTGACACTGACTCTGCTGCCTTCCTCTTCCACATTTAAATCCAATCATAGGATACAGGATAACCTCCTCATTTTAAGATCAGCTGATTATCAACCTTAATTCCATCTTCAACCTTAATTCTCCTCTGCCATGTAACATAACATATCACAGGCTCCTAAGATTAGAATGTGGACATCTTTGAGAGACCCTCATTCTGCCTACCACAGAGATTAAGACAAAATTTCTATATTGAATGGTGAGATGACCATGTCCATTCCTCTGCTTGACTTCTGAATGTAATAACCAGGTTTATACTCCTCACTCAGAAGTCAGGAAGAAATTTTCTCCAAGAAAATCTCAGAATTCTTATTGCCCTAATGCAATGGTTATTAACTAAGGATGATTTTGTCCCCAGGGACCATTTGGCAATGTCTCAAGAAATTCTTGATTGTAAACTACTTGGTAGTGGGGAGAGGTGTGTCACTGGCTTCTAATGCATAGAGGCCAGGGATGCTACTAAACATCTTAAAATGAATAGGACAGCACATCCTCCCCTCTCCCCGCCACCCAAAATAAGTATCCGATTCACAATGTAAATAGTGCCAAAGATGAGAAACCCTCGTCTAATATTAAGCCTACCAGTCAACATTACTATAATATAAACAAATCCCACCTAGGCACACAGTTTCAAATCAGCATTTTAATGCTTCATTCTAAGAGATCATCTAACATGAGAGACGAAAAAGAAACTAATAGATAAAAAGAATTTATATAATTTATATAAAATAGTCAATATAGGGAGCTGACTAATAATAATAAACTCCACTTATATTAATATCTTCAAAGAAATAGAAGATATCAGTTAAATAAAACATAAACATCAGGCGATCTAAAGTGAAACTTTGGGAGAATAAAAGTTATTGAAAATATGATAGCAGAAAGAAAATCAACGGGAGTTAGAAAATAAAGTTGAGGTAATCTACCAGAAAGTAAAAGTAAGAAAGCACTGAAGAATGTGCTACAGAATATGAGTAAATTTAAAAAGGGAAGTATCTCTACTTCTCTTTCCTTAAAGTTCAACATGGCCACCAATCCCAAGACCACAGCACTATATAGGGTCATTGCACACAAGTAAGTTATGAAGACTATGTGATTTTCACTTCAAAATCACGTTGCCTATGCCTGAGGGAAGGAAAGAGAGAGGAAGAGAGAGGAGAAAAGGAAGGAGCGAGAAAAGGGAGAGAGAGTGCATGAGGGGGTGTGGGAGAGGGAGAGGGAAGGGGGTAAGATGTGAATATGATTAGTTTTTGATATTAGATTTAATTTAAACATTTTTTTTCTAATGCAAGTGCTGAATTCACTCTTCACCAGGGATTAATGTTCAAAGATCATAAAATGAGGAAGGCAATCAAACTGTTACAAGAACAAACTTGCACCTGTTGAAAAAAGTGTGCACATTTATACCTGCCAATATTCATAAGTAAGGGTTTGCAACATATTATTCAAAATCTAGTAAAACCTGATCACTATTAAATTAAGAGTATGTTTTACCTGAATAAGACCAAATCGGGAAGCATGATTTTGAGCTTGCCTCAGTTATTCTTAGGGTATATAAACATGGATTTGTTATTTATTTAATATCCTGAGCCTCAGTTGTTTTATTTGTTAAATAACGAAGTTTGATTGAGTATATTCTAAATATTTAGCTCAACTCTTTTACTCTAAAGTTCTTTTGGACAATTGAAAATGTTGGAGCACGAGCAAAATAGGCTAATCAAGGAGACATTTTATAAGAGAGCAATTTAAAAATGCAAGCTAATTTTAATTCATGTTCTCCAAAAGCTGACGCTGAGATATGGATTCAGGTGCAAATGGTTTATTAGAAATGTACTCCAATACAAAGTTAGTAATGGAATCAGGGAGGCAGTACCAGAAAGGAGAATAAGAAATGCAAAAATATCGCTTTAGCATCAGGTCCAAGGGTTCAAGTTTAAGCAGATTAAAGTCATACAAAATATGTTTTCTGGCCACAATGGAATTAAATTAGAAGTCATAAACAAATAAGGTGTGGAAAATTCGCAAACATTTGTAAACTAACACACTCTAACTAACTCATGGGTCAATGATAAAATGAAATGGAAAATTAGGATGTATTTTGTTATAAATGATAATGAAACCCCAACATATTAAAATTTATGAGGTAAATATATAGTTAAGTTCAGAATGTGCTAAGATTGTAATGTTGGTGGATAAATCACTTGTGAAACTAGTAATGGTTAAAAGACAAAAGTATTAAACATTACCACAACAATTTGTTAATAAATACACAAGGTAAAAAGATATAAATTGTGAAATCAAAAACAAAATGTTGGTTAGGAAGAGTAAAATGTAGAGCTTTAGTTTGTGTTTACAGTTGTTGACAGCTTAAAATAGACTATTATAACTATAAGATGTTTTATGTAAGCCTCAAAGTAACCACAAAGGGAAAAACCTATAGCAGATATGCAAAAGGCAAAAGGAAAAGAATCTAAGCATACCACTACAGAAACCACCAAATCATAAAGGAAGAGAATAAGAGACGGGAAAAAGTAACAAATGAATTACACAATAGCTAAAAAGCAATTAACAAATGACAATAGTCACACCTATTGAAAATTACTTCGAATGGACTAAATTCTTCAAAAAAAAAGATATTGAGTGACTGAATGGATAAAAAAGCAAGACCCAACTATATGCTGCCTACAAGAGACTCATCTCAGCTTTAAAGGCACACACAGAGGTTGAAAATGTAGTGATGAAAAAAAGATATTTTGTGCAAACAGAAGTCAAAAGAAAGCAGGGGCTGATATACATATGTCAGACAAAATAGATTTTAAGCCAAAAACTACAACAACAGACAAAGAAGGTCAGTGTGTAAAGGGGTCAATTCATCAAGAGGATATAAGAGCTCACTGTAAATATTTATATTTCAACATTAGAGCACCTAAATATATAAAGCAAATATTAACAAATATGAAGGGAGAAAGAGAGTGCAGTACAATAACAACAGACTTCATCCATGTATGGTCAAAGAAGTTATGACAAAAAAACAAAAACGTACAACTGGGAAAAGATAGTCTCTTCAAAAAATGGTTTTGGGAAAACTAGATAGCCAATTTTCCATGTATGCAAAAGAATGAAATTGGACCACTGTTTTACGTTGCATGCAAAAATCAACTCAAAATGGACTAAAGATTTGAAAGTGAGACCTGAAACCATATAACTCCTAGCGCATAGAGGCCAGAAGGTGGTTAGCTGCTTGACATTGGTCTTTGTGATGAGTTTTTGAATTTGATATCAAAAGTAAAGACAAAACAAGAACAGATGAGTGAGACTACATCAAACTAAAAAGCTGCATACTGTGCTATATATTTGAAAGTTGCTAAGAGAGTAATCTTATAATTTCTCATCTCACACACACAACAAATGTGTAACTGTGTATGGTGATAGGTGTTAACTGGACTTATCATGGTGGTCATTTCACAATATATCCACATATTGAATCATGATGTATATCTGAAACTCATAAAATGTTACATGTCAATTATATCTCAATTAAAAATAAACTCAGTGAGATCAGAGCCTATCTCTGCTTTTTTCTCCACTGTACCTCTAACACCTAGCACAGAGTCTGCCTGGCATAGAGTCAACATTCAGTAAATGTATATTGCATGAATTGAACTAAACTCTATTTGACTTGGTTACCTGAGCAAATTTATTCTTTCTTTTAAGCATCAGTCTCTGACTATAGAATGAAGGCTATGGGCTAGATACTCTCCAGGGTTCTTCTAAGTTGTGACATTTTATGGTTTATTTTCCTTAAACTTTAGTCCCAATTTCAGTAACATTCCTCAGTGATAAAAAAAAAAAATAGTAAGGTACTTCAATATACCACGTTTAATAATGAATATGAATAGATCATTCAGACAGAAAATCAATAAGGAAACATTTGGGCCATACGCATTTGCCCAATGAACTTAACAGATATATATAGAACATTCCATTCACATTAGACTTGATATACCTAAAAAACATACATAAGATATTCCATCCAGCAGCAGAATACACATTCTTCTCAAGTACACATTGAATATTCTCCAGGATAGCCTTAGCAAATGGTAAGACGATTAAAATCACACTAAGCATCTTTTCTGAACACAATGGTATGAAATAGTTATCAGTAACAGGAAAAAGACTAGAAAATTCACAAATGTGTCGAAATTTAATAGCACACTCCTGAACAACCAGTGGGTCAAAGAAAAAACCAAAAGGGAAATTTTAAAGATCATGAAACAAATGAAAATGGAAACACAGCATACCAAAACTTATGGGATGCAGCAAAAGCAGTCATAAGAGGGAAGTTTATAGTGATAAATGTAGGTATTAAGAAAAAAAAAATTCTTAAATAAACAACCTAACTCTACATTTCAAGTAACTAGAGAAAGAACAAACTAAATCCAAACTTAGTAAAAAGAAGGAAACAACAAAGATCAGAGCAGAAATAAATGAAATAGAAACTAAAAAGACAATTTAAAAAATCAATGCAACTATACTATTTTAAAAAAAGAAAAAAATTGATAAATTTTAGCTAGACTAGGAAGGAAGGAAAGAAGGAAGAAAGGAAGGGAGGGAGGGAGGAAGGAAGAAGGAAGGAAGGAAGGAAGGAAGGAAGGAAGGAAGGAAGGAAGGAAGGAAGGAAGGAAGGAAGGAAAGAAGGAAGTTTTACCATCTCTTTTGTTTTATTGATTCTTATACTTATGTCACAGGATTTTATCTTTTATCCTAAACAACTGAAACAAGGACGCATCTTTTAATGGTTGTATTTATTTGCTAGGGCTACTGTAACAAAGTACCACAGATTAAATAATTTAAAAAACAGACATTTATCTTCTCACAGTCTGCAGGCTAGAAGTCTGAAATCGAGGTATTAGTAGGGTTGGTTTCTTCTGAAAGCCGTGAATGAAGAAACTGTTCCAGGCCTCTCTCCTTGGTTTGTAGATGACTGTCTTTGCCCTGTGTCATCTCTCTGTTTATATCTGTATCCAAATTTCTTGGTTTTATAAGGACAGCAGTCGTATTAGATTAGGACCCACCTTAATGATTTATCTCTAGATACAATTATATTCTGAGGTACTGAGGATTAAAATTTCAACATATGAATTTGGAGGAGGGGCATAATTCAGCCCACAACACTGGTATTTGTCAGTAAGAGAATAAATTTTTATAGTTGTTACTTTTGCTTATTAATGTTTATGGAGGAGAAAAAAGTCCTTCCTGAAGGAACTTAAGCAAGCAACTTTAGCTAATTAGAATTGAGTTTCAATTCCAAATCCCCAGAGGGAAGAATCAGATTGATAGAGATTAGATTATATATCCACCCCTAATCACTCAGTTTTGGCCAGGGGCAGGTTATTTAGTACATATCAGGCTGATGGGGTCCATTCTCATTGATCAAAGATAGTTTCCTATTGGTCAGTTATCTTAAGCATTATTTACCATTAAAAGATCAGTGTAAATGAAAATTTATTTAGAATTGAATGTAAAACTGCAATCTGGCAGATTTTTCAATTCTTATGGTTAAAATGAACTTCAATAGTTGAATAAACCTTTGAGAATTTACGACTTAGAAAATTTTATGATTGATCAAGGCTTAAAAGAGAAAGAAATTGAAATGAATATTTTATATCTTTATATAATGTTGAAGTAATCGATGTAGTTGAATGTCTAAAATGAAGTTATGGAACTACAAACAAAATGAACTTATGGTTAAATATTACAAATTGTTTTGTCTGAAAATACCTAAGTACTATATAAGTGCTAACAAAGTCTCCAACTTGAGGAGACATGCAATGAAAATTGCAACACTCTTGTTCCGAGTGCTGTTGTAAGCAGTGATTTTTTTCTATCAATAGTTTTTTTCCTTTAAAGTGCTATCATGTGCCAAATTAAGAGATATGAATTTGCAAATAGTTTCATTTTACGTGCCAGCAATAATAACTAGATTTACCAAGGAAAAGTAATCTCAACTACCTGGGTAAAAGTTCCTATTTCCTATTTCTTTCTCTCTTTTTTTTTTTACTTTATGTCTGTGTCTCTTCAACTTATTGTTTTCTTTTATTTTTATTTATTTTCGTGACATATGTTAGAAAGAGATCTCCTATGTCTGAGGTGTCATGACCTGTGTCTTTAATGTCAGGGAAGTTGTAATTAGCTGGAAATATGGCTGGAAGTCACATTTTCTAAGTAGCAACATGCCCTTGCTTTTGGTATTGAAAGCAGTGGCAAGCTTTTATATCTCTCTTTCTGCCCCTCCAATTCTTTCCTCCTTGGCATTATAGTATAGTTATTAGGAGTTAGAGTTTCAAAATAGAAAGTCCTGCTTTCAAATCCCAGTTCAACCATGTACTAGGTATGAGTACTTTGGTAAGTTATTGGGCTTCTGGGCTTAGTTTCTTCATCTATAAAGAGGGCTAATAAAAATTATTACGAGGATTAAATGGGAGAATATTGGCAATGTGC
Source organism: Rousettus aegyptiacus (assembly GCF_014176215.1). Classification (NCBI taxonomy): domain Eukaryota; kingdom Metazoa; phylum Chordata; class Mammalia; order Chiroptera; family Pteropodidae; genus Rousettus; species Rousettus aegyptiacus. Next base: position 57,170,434 of record NW_023416287.1, on the reverse strand, counting down.
TTAGCAAGAGCCCATAGAAATGTTTAAAAAGCAGTAGCAATATGTATTTAAAAATAATCCTAACATTATTTTCAGTGCTAGGCCTGAGTAAACAAAGATGCATGAGGAATGGTTCCTGTCTTAATAAAAGGCATAGGTCAACAGAGTCTGGGACTCAAAAAGTAGCACTATAAATGTATTTTTCTATTGGGAAGGCACTGGTAATTGATAGAGGTTCTTGGTATTTCCATTAAATACTACCGTATTATTATTTAAAAAACATATAAAGTTTATTCTTAACTTTAGATTTTAAGAATTTTATCCTCAGAGCAAGTTATTATAAAGCTTATTAGAACTGTAGGTGTTGGCTTGTTTTCAGTTCTTTCCAAGCCGCACAGGCTGCCAGGCTCTTTCCTAAGTATCAGGTAGAGGACAGCCAGATAGGCATCAAGCTCCAAATGATGGAGAATATACAACTTGGAAGTTTGGCTCTGGTCCTGGCTTTAGGTACTGAGGGAAGGGACCAGAATGTGGGATGCAAACTTAGGAAATCTATCCAGAATTGAAGCAAAGGGAAACAGGCTCAAGTTATTCAGCTGGTACCCAAGGCCAGACTTTCTCCAAGCATCTTTACCTTGGGAGAAAAGAGAAAATTAGGAACTCAAGAGATCTGAGTCGGAGGTCAGAGAAGCATCCTCACCTTCACAAGGGCAGCCTAACAGGGGTAGGGCAGGGTGAGAGAGGTGAAGAGAAGAGTGCTAGCTTTAGCCCAGCGGCCTCTAAATATTCGGACTGTTGACATTTATTATTTACTTACTTATAAATTATATACATGTAGCTCTACTACCAAGAACATCTAAATACAAAGTAGAGTTTATTGTTGATGATAACTGCAATTATTTAAAAATAATTTAAGAAGTAATTTCAAAATTTTTTGGCTGGTTTCTTGCCAGATTTCATTATACTGTTATTGTTTGTAAATGAGGATGGGCCAATGAAGAAGAGATTGTGTTGCTTTCTTGTTGTTTGGTGTTGTGCTTGCTTTGTTTGTGTTGTTATCTTGCCTTTTAAGCCATTGTGCGAGTGTTAGGTTAATAATCTCTAAATGCACTTGATTGGGCACACATAGACGGAAATACATTAGTATATACTGAATCCATTGAAAAATTAGAGTACCATTTTCATCTCTTTTGATTTATAAAACTCCTGCTCCTCCCTCAGGTTACCTCACCTATCATATGGAACTTATGTTCTTCCTTAACATTCAAAGGATGAACAGTCACTATATAATAGCTTTTTTTTTTTCTGAATTGATTTTGGAAGAGATTGGAAGAAGTTAAAGAAAAAATTTTCTTCTCGTAATAGAGAATAAGAGAGACAGATTAACATCTAGGGCTGCAGAGACGAGGAGAAAGAATGGAGGTTAAAATTAATTGCCAGAGAGAGTGAGTTTTGAGAAAAAGAGATGAATAAAGGATCTTTTTTAAAAAATTTATTTATTTTAATTAGTTTCAAGTATACAAACTTAAGGTTTGTAAAATGATCCCCCCAATCGCTCCATCCCTCCCCTGATCCTCTACCAAGCCAACGTATTAATGTTAATTGCATTCCCTATGCTGTGCTCCCCATCCCCGTGACCATCCATCAGCTACTAATTTGTACTTCTTTAACCCTTCACCCTTTTCTCCCAGCAAAGAGCACTTAACTTGCTGAGAATATGCCTGGATTGGTTTGGGCGGGGCCACAAGCTGCAATAGGCAGGGTTTCCAGGATTCCTCTGGGCAGAGTGACCTCTGTTACCGAGTCTGATGATGTCATGGCTATGGTGGAGCTGTGTCCATGCACTGGGAGAGGGGAGGGCTCAACAGGGAGCAATGGATAACACTGGCACTTCTGTACAGAGCGAGTCTCACTTCGGCTGTCACCTCAGCCCTCATTCTGACAATATCTCCCTGTAAGTCCCTGGTGCCCCCTGTGTGCTGCCGAATCAGAACTAGTGCTCAGAGCAAGCAGGTCCATCACCGCGAAAGTTCGCTGTGGATGTAGCCCCTTTAAGAGGCTGCTGCTGCTGCTGCTGCTGCTGCTGCTGCTGCTGCTGCTGCTGCTACAGCTTCTGTCTCACTTAGCCCTTTGAGACCAGGCAGCCCCACGACCTTGCCCTGTCCTACCTTCTGCCATTGCAGGGTAATTTCTTAGATTTCTCCCTAGTTGTAGGGCTTGTTCATCTCAGGTGATTTTCCTTGCTGCTGCTCCTTGTTTCCATCACGACTTTGATTTGGTCGCCAGAGAGATGAAAAGAGCCTCTATCATCTACGCCATTTTTTTCCTTTGAATAAAGGATCTTTTTGAGAGGTTTTACTATATAAAATTGATGTGGCCTGCCCTCTATCTCCAAATCTTTTATTCTGGTTACACATTTTTGACTAAATAAAAATGCCGTACTCTAAAATTTCTCAGTGACAGAGTGCACATGATAGTTTACACTCAAAATGCCTTTTCTTGCTACTTGCCTATCCCAATCCTGCCTAGCTCAAGATCCACCTTTTCAAAGTAGCCTGTACAGACTATCTTTTCTAATAATGGCAGCAACAGTATCTCCTATCCCACATGAACTCCTTTCAAGGTGACATTGACACCTTCTCTTCACTAATGAGGCTATACGGATGGCGAATAAGTGCATGAAAAGATATTCAACATCACCGGCCATTAGGAAAATGCAAATTAAGACCACAATGAGATATTTTTAATACACCTATTGTAAGAGCTAAAATTTAAAAAATAGTGACAATACCAAATGCTAGTGAAGATTCAGAGAAAATAGGTCTCTCAGATGTCATTGGCAGGAATGTAATGGTATAGGCACTCTGGAAAATAGTCTGGCAGTTTTGTGTTTTGTTTTTTTTTTTTAAAAACTAAATATATATATAACATATAATCCAGCAGCTGTACTCTTACATTTATCCCAGAGAAATGAAAACCTATGTTCACACAAAAACTTTTACATAAATGTTCATGGCAGTTTTATTTGTAATAACTCCTAACTGTAAACAATCAAGATGTCCTACATTAGGTGACTAATTAAGCAAACAGTAGGGTGTATTTACATCAGAGGATACTACTTAGCAATAAAAAGGAATGGATTATGTATTGATACATGCAATAGCCTGAATGGATTTCAGGGTATTATGCTGAGTAAAAAACGTCAATCTTAAGAAACCATATATTATGTAATTTCATTTCTGTAACATTCTAAAAATGACAATATTATAGAGCTGGAGAAAAAAATTAGTAGTTGCCAGGATTTAGGGATGGTAAGGGGAGGAGGGTGTGACTATAAAGGGGGAGCACGAGAGAGATCTTTGTGGTGATAGTTCTGTGTCTTAATTATGGTGGTAGTTCATGAATGTACACACATGACCAAATGCCACATCAAATGACAGTGTCAGTATCCTGGTTTTGAGTAAATATAGTTACTAAGATGTAACTATTGAGAGAAACTGAGTGAAGGGTATATGAGTCTTCTCTATACTATCTTTGCAATTTTGTGTGAATCTGTAATTATTTCAAAATAAAAGCTAAAAGAATACAAGAGACTAAATTTATATTAGCCCTTCATCAGTCCTTGTCTCTACTCCTTCTCTGGAGAAGGAAGTATAAGGGAAGTTACGGGGCATACCAGAGATATTTTATAATTTCTCTTGTAATTTTTTTCTTTGACCCCAGTACTAAGTAGAATGGTGTAATTTTATTTCCAAATGTATGTGGATTTTAAAATTTTTTATATTTTTATTTTTTCATTTATAGTTGACATACAATAATATTTTAGTTTCAGGGGTACAACACAGTGATTAGACATTTTTATGACTTATGAAGTGATCATCCTGATAAATTCAGTACTCATCTGACACCATACATAGTTATTATAATACTACTGACTATGTTCCCCATGCTATATTCTACATCCTCATGACTATTTTGTAACTACCATTTTGTACCTCTTAATCTCCTTACCCTTCACCCATCCCCCTGCCTGCAGTCTGACAACCATCAAAACGCTCTCTGTATCTATAAACTTGTTTCTGGTGTTTGTTTGTTTATCCTGTTCTCTAGATCCCACTTTTGGGATCCAGGCAAATGACATTTGTTTTTCTCTGTACTTTACTCAGCACAATATCTTCCAGGTCCATCCATGTTATTGCAGATGGCAAGACCCCATTCATATTTTTATGGCTGAGTAATAATCCATCTTATATATGTACCATCTCTTTATCCATTTATCCATTTGATGGACACTCAGGATGCCTTCATATCTCAGCTACTGTAAATAATGTTGCGATGAATATAGGAATTCACATGTCCCTTTGAAGTAGTATTTTGGGTTTGTTTGGATAAATATCCAGAAGTAAGATTACTGAGTCCTTCTTTGGCTCTTGTTAGAGCCTTTGTTTTAAAGTCTATTTTGTCTGGGATTAGTATTGCGACTCCAGCTTTGTTTGTTTGTTTGTTTGTTTCCATTTTTATGAAATATCTTTTTCCATCCTTTTACTTGCAATCTGTGGTGTCTTTAGATCTGAAGTGAGTCTCTTGTAGGCAGCATATGTAGGGGTCTTGTTTTCTTATCTATCCAGCCACTTTACCTTTTGATTGGAACATTTAATCCACTTATGTTGAAAATAATTGTTGATAGATATGTATTGCAATTTTATTTTTCATATTTTTTATCTTTTCTTCTTTTTCTTAAAGATGTCCCTTTAATATTTCTTGTAATACTGGTTTGGTGGTGGTGAACTCCCTTAGCTTTCTCTTATCTGGGAAGCTCTTTAACTATCCTTTGATTCTCAATGATATCTTTTCTGGGTAGAGTTATCTTAGTTGTAGATCCTTGATTCTTACTTATCTCTTTGAATATTTCATGCCAATCCCTCCTGGCCTATAAAGTTTCTGTTGAGAAATCAGCTGACAGTCTTTTTTTTTTTTTTCTTCTGTTTTTTTAATGCCTACAGCACCTGATATTCCTGGGTGGTCTCCCATCTAAGCACTAACCAGGCCCGACCCTGCATAGCTTATGTGATCAGACGAGGTTGGGCTCATTCAGGGTGGCATGGCCGTAGAGCTGACAGTCTTATGGAGCGCCCTTGTAAGTAACTAACTGCTTTTCTCTTGCTCCTTTTAAGATTGTCTCTTTGTCTTTAAGCTTTGGTGTTTCAATTATGCTGTGTCTTAGTGTGGGCCTCTTTAGGTTCATCTTGTTTGGAACTTTCTGTGCTTCCTGGGTTTGTATGTCTACTTCCTTCACTAGGTTAGGAAAGTTTTCAGTCATTAGTTTTAAAATAATTTTTCGATTCCTTGCACTCCCTCTTTCCCTTCTGGTACCTTATAGTATGAATATTGGTATGCTCGATGTTGTCCCAGAGACCCCTTAAACTATTCTCAGTTTTTTGGATTCTTTTTTCCTGTTGCTGATCTGATTGGTTGTTTTCTGCTACCTTATCTTGTAAATTGGGGGTCCCCAATCCCTGGGCCATGAACCAGTACCAGTCCATGGCCTGTTAGGAACTGGGCTGCACAGCAGGAGGTGAGCAGCAGGTGAGTGAGCAAAGCTTCATCTGTATTTGCAGCCGTTCCCAGCACTAGCATCACCATCTCAGCCACACCTCAGATCATCAGGCATTAGATTCTCATAGGAGCACTGGTCCCTGGTGCCAAAAAGGTTGGGGACTGCTGTTCTAAATCACTGATTTGATCCTCCACTTTGCTAATCTACTGTTAATTCCTCCTAAGGTATTCTTTATTTCAGTTATTGTATTCTTCATTTCTGACTTGTTCTGAGTTCATCTACTCTTTCCTTCAGTTTATTGAGCATCTTTATAATCAGCGTTTTGAACTCTGCATCTGGTAGATTGTGTGTCTCCATTTTGTTTAGTTCTTTTTCTGGAACTTTATTCTGTTCTTTTGTTTGGGACATAATTCTTTGTCTCTCCATTTTGGCTGTCTAGTCGTGTTTGTTTCTATGTATTATAGGGCTGCTATGTCTCCTAGTCTTAGTAGAGTGTGCTGTGGGTCTCAGTGGCACACAGTTTTCCCTGATCACCTAGGCTGGGTACTCCAGGCGTGTCCCTGGTATGGGTTGTGTGTGCCTTCCTGTTGTAGTTGAGCCTTGGTTGCTGTTTGCCTGTCAATGGGAGGGACTGCCCCTCAGGCTGATTGATTGTGATGATTGGGTGTGACCAGGGAAGAAACTGTTGTGCAGGGGCTGACCCTACAGAGCAGTATTCACTTTAGCAGGCCTCTGGTGCCTGCCCAGTGTGCCTTTTGGGTATATCATCCTCAGATGTGACCCTAGGTGATCTTCCAGCTCAGCTGAAGCTGGCCACTGGTTGTGCAAGGCTGGAGCCTCCTAGGAGGGGCTCTGCCACAGGCCATTTCTGCTGTAGCTTGTGCCCTGCCTAGAGTCATCTGGCATGAGCCACCAAGGAATCTACAGATGGCCACTACCCACTCTGGGCTTAAAAGTGCCTTGAGAGGCCAAACCGCAGACCAAGACTGGCTGCCGCTAGTGCTGGGCTTGGGGCTGTTCAGCAAGATGTATGGACATGCCAAGGTCAGATGCTGCTTGTTAGGTTTTGTGAACTTTTGGGAGATTTTAGAATATTTTGTAGCATGAGCCAAGACAGGCCTTTTGCTTGGCAAATTCACAGGAAGTGGCTTGGGCAGGTCTGCAAATTGGTTGGGGTGTGGTCTCAGGGAATCACCCAGGCAGAGACACCATGTAGCAATGTTGCTGGATACTCAGATATGGTAGCTGCCTGAGTCTGCATGCCAGGCCTTGGGACGGCTCAACAAAGGAACAATGCCCTCTGCCAGCACTTCTTATCTGGAAGAAAGCTGCCCTCTAGCCCTTGCCCTGAAGCCAGACAACTCGTTTCCTCCTCATATGAATCTGATGCCTTTCAAGTTGCTGCCCAGTGCTGGAGCTCAGAGTGAGTCTGTCACTGTAAGTCCTGACACGGGAGCCTAAGAGGAAATTAATTCTACTACTTCCTCAAGCCTCTGTCTCATTCAGCCACAATCTCCACTGGTTTTCACAGCTAGAAGTTGTGGGGACTTCTCTTTCTGGAACTAGAACCCTGGGTTGAAGAGCCTGGCGTGGGGCCAGGAGCCCTCACGCTTCTAGGCAGACCTCTGCAGCTGAGATGTTTCCCCTAGTTCTCAACTGTGAAATGTTGGTGTGGGACCAGCCTGACCATCTCTACCTCTCCTATGAGTCTCAAGATGGTCTCTTCTGTGTGTCTCCAGTGGTAGGACTTCTGGCTAGACTTCAGGTGACTCCCAATGAAGGCTATTCTTTTTAAAATACCTTATGGTAATTGATTTTGAATTTTATTCCATTGTGTAAGATTTTAAACTTTTGAAAAATTTTTCAGTTTTGTTGAGAAATAATCGACATACATAACAAATGTATAAGTTTAAGGCATCATGCATGATGGTTTCATTTACATATATTGTAAAATGATTACAATAGATTTAATTAACATCCATCTTATATAGATACAATAAAAAGAAAAAATTTTTTTGCTCCTTGCAATGAGAATTCTTATGGTTCACTCTCTTAACAACTTTTTTATATATACTACATATTCTATAGCACTGTTAGCTATAGCTATCATATTGTACATTACATCTCTAGTACTTATAACTGGAAGTTTGTATCTTTTGACCACTTTCCTCCAATTCCCCCTCCCCCACCTTTCACTTCTGAGAATAACAAGTCTGATCTCTTTTTCTATGAGTTTTTTATTTGTTGTTGTTAGAGTCCACATATAAGTGAGATCATATAGTATTCGTCTTTCTCTGTATGACTTATTTCACTTAGCATAATGCCTTTCAAGTCCATTCAAATGGTAGAATTTCCTAATATTTTATAGTTGAATGATATTCATTATATATATACTACAACTCGTTTAATGGGGGTGCAGATATCTTTTTGAGTTAATGTTTTTGTTTTATTGGGGTATATTCCCAGAAATGGGATTATTGGATCATATAGTAGCTCTAATTTTAAGTTTTTGAGGAACCTCCATAGTGTTTTCCATAGTAGCTGTACCAATTTACAATCTCACCAACAGTATACAAATGGTCCTTTTTACCTACATCCACTCTAGCATTTGTTATCTCTTATCTTTTTGATGAGGGTCATTCAAATGGGTGTGAGGTGATATCTCATTGTAGTTTTAATTTGCATTTTCCTAATGACTAGTGTTGTTGAGCATCTTTTTAAGTACCCGTTGTCCTTTTGTATGTCTTCATTGGGTAAATATCTGTTCATATTTTTTGTCCATTTCTTAATTGGGCTATTTGTTTTTATGCTATTGAGTTATATGAGTTTTTTAAAATATATTTTAGATATCAACCCCTTATCAAATACATAGTTAGCAAATACTTCTTACCATCCTGTAGGCAGTATTTTCACTTGTTGATGGTTTCTTTTGCTATGCAGAAGCTTTTTAGTTTGATCTAGTCCCACTTGTTTATTTTTAATTTTGTTGCTTGTGTTTTAAGTGTCATATCTAAAAAAGAAAACATTACCAAGCCCCATGTCAAGGAGCTTTATTCCTATGTCTTCTAAGAGTTTCATGGTGTCAGGTTTTCATTTAAGTCTCTAATCAACTTCGAGTTAATTTTCATGAGTGACGTAAGATACAAGTTCAGTTTCATTCTTTTACATATAAATATCCTATTATCCCAGTACCATTTATTGAAGAGACTGTCTTTTCTCCATTGAATATTCTTGGCACCTTTGTCAAATATTAATTGATTATATATGCTTGGGTTTTTTATGGGCTTGCAATTCTGTTCCTTTGGTGTATTTGTTTTTATGCTAGTACTATACTATTTTGATGATTACAGTTTTATAGTATAGCTTGAAATCAGGAAGAGTAAGGCCTCCTGTTCTTTCTCAGGATTTCCTTATATATTCAGGGTCTTTTGTAGTTCCACGTAAATTTTAGAAGTTTTTTTTTTCTTCAAAAAAAATGCCTTTGGAAATGAAAACATATTCTGTGTTCTTGGATTGAAAATCAACATAGTTAAAATGATCATATTACCTAAAGCATTATACAGATTTAATGCAATCGCCATCAAAATCCCATCAGCATATTTTTAAAAAATAGAACAAAAAATCGTCAGATTTGTAGGAAAGCACAAAAGACTCTGAATTGCTAAAGCCATCCTGAGAGGAAAATAAATGAAGCTGGAGGCATCATTCTGCCTGACTTCAAATTATATTACAAAGTGACAGTAATCAAAACTGCATTTATTGGCAGCAAAACAGACACACGGGTCAGTGGAACAGAATTGAGAGTACAGAAGTAAACCCATATTTATTTGTGCAAATAATTTTTGACAAAAAATGCAAAAACATACAGTGGAGAAAGGAAAGCCTCTTCAGTAAATGGTCCCGGGATAATTAGAAGGCCACTTGCAAAAGAATGAAACTAGACTGTTGTTTACCACCACACACCAAAATTAACTCATAATGGGTTAAGGACCTGAATATAAGACCTGAAACAATAAAATGCATAGAAGAAAACATAGGAGCCAAACTCAAGGACCTTGGACTTAAAGAGGGTTTTATGAATTTGACCTCAAAGGCAAGGGAAGTGAAAGCTACAATAAATGAAAGGGACTAAATCAAACTAAAAAGCTTCTGCTCAGCGAAAGAAACTGTCAACAAGGTAAAGAGAGAACTATCTGAAAGGAAATACGTATTTGCAAGCAACTCAATAACAATAAAAAAACAAATGATCCAATCAAAAAATAGGAAGAGGACCTGAACAGACACTTCTCCCTAGAGGACATACAAATGGCCAACAAATATTTGAAAAGATGCTCAGCATTGTTAACTAAATGCAAATCAAAACCACAACGAGAAGTCATCTCACACCTGTTAGAATAGCTAACAGGAGAGGATGTGGAGAAAAAGGAACCCTCATACACTGCTGGTGGGACTGCAAATTGGTACAGCCGCTATGGAAACAGTATGGAGGTTCCTCAAAAAACGAAGAATTGATCTACCATATGATCCAGCAATCCCTCTACTGGGTATTTACCCCAAAGACTTGAAAACCCATATCTGAAAAGATATTTTCACACGGATGTTCATAGCAGCATATTCATAGTGGCCAGGACATGGAAGCAACCGAAGTGTCCTACGATAGATGATTGGCTAAAGAAGCTGTGGTACATATATTACTCAGCCGTAAGAAAAGATGAAATACTGCTGTTTGTGACAACATGGATGGATCTTGAGATAATCATGCTAAGAGAAATAAGCCAGACAGAAAAAGTTGAAAATCATGTGATATCACTTATATGTGGGATATAAATCTAAAGCAACAAATGAACAGGACAAACAAACAGAGACTCATGGACATGGACTATACACTAGTGGTTACCAGAGGGTAGGGGGTCAGGGAGAAGGGAAAGGTAGACGGGGTAAAGGCGGTCTAATACAGAGGAGTAGAGGGAGGATAGGTAAAGGAGATCAAATATATGGTAGCTGAAGGAAACTGGACTCTGGGTGGTAAACACACAATAGAATATACAGATGTCAAATTATAATGTGCACCTGAAAATCATATAATTGTATTAACCAATGTTACTCCAATAAACTTAATTTTAAAAAATGAGAACTGAAATAAAATCCCTTTAGAATCTGGATAGGGATTGTGTTGATTCTATAGATGGCTTTTGGTAGTATTGATATTTTACAATATTAATTCTTCCAACCCATAAACACAGAATACCATTCCATTTATTTGTGTCTTCTTCAATATTTTTCATCAGTGTCTTATAGATTTCAGAGTAGGGATCTTTCACCTACTTAAATTTATTCATAAGTATTTTATTGTTTTTGACGCTATTGTAAATGGGATCAATTTATTTCTTTTTCAGAAAACTCATTGTATACAGATGTTAACTTTGTATCTTGAAATTTTACTGAATTTGTTGATTAGATCTAACAGTTTTTTGACTGAATTTTTATGAATATTATTTTATCTGAAAATGGGTCAATTTTACTTTTTTCTTTTCAATTATGATACCTTTATTTTTCTTGACATTGCTCTAGCTAGAGCTATCAGTACTATGTACAATAGGAGCGGAAAAGCTTTCAGCCTTTCACCACTGAGTATGATGTTAGCTATGGGCTTGTCATATATGGCCTTTGTTATGTTGAAATATATTCCTTTTTTTTTTGTTCCTAATTCGTTAAGATTTTTTTTTATCATAAATGGATGTTGAATTTTGACAAATGCTTTTCTGCATCTATTGAGAAGATTATATGATTCTTTTCTTTCATTTTATTAATGTGATGTTTTATAGCGATTGATTTGTGTATGTTGAAACATCCTCGTATCCCAGGGATAAATCTCACTTGATTATAGTAAATGATTCTTTTAAGGTGTTGCTGATTTTGGTTTGCAAGTATTTCATTGCAAATAAAAATTTTTGCATCTATATATTCATCAAGGATATTGGCCTGTAGTTTTCTTTTTTAGTATGTCCTTTTTTCTTTTTCTTTTTCTTTTTTTTTTTTTTTTTGTATCAAGATAATGCTAGATTCATAAAATGAGTTTGGGAGCATTTCTTCCTCTTTCATTTTTTGGAAGAGTTTCAGAAGAATTGTTGTTCATTTTTCTTTAAGTATTTGGTAAAATTCACCCATGAAGCAATCTGGTCCTGGACTTATTTTTTGCTGGGATGTTTTCGATTACTGATTCAATCTCCTAACTAACAATTGGTCCATTCAGATTTTCTATTTTTACTGAATTTGGTCTTGTTGAGTGTATGTTTCTAAGAATTTTTCCATTTCTTCTAGGTTGTCCAGTTTGTGGGCATATAGTTATCCATAGTAGCCCCTTAAGATTTTTTGAATTTCTGCGGTATCAGTTATAATGTTTCCTTTTTCATTTATAATTTTGTTGATTTGAGTCCTTTCTTTTTTTTCCCCTTGGTTAGTCTAGCAAAGGGTTTGTCAATTTTATTTAGCTTTTTAAAGAACCAACTCTTAGTTTGGTTAATATTTTCTATTGTTTGCTCTCTGTTTCACTTATTCGTGCTTTTATGTTTATTATTTCTTTTTTTTTCCTGCTAACTGTGGCCTTAAGTTTGTTCTTATTTTTCTAGTTCCTTAAGGTACAGAGTTAGATTGGGATCTTTCTTGCTTTTTAATGTAAGCATTTACTGCTATGAACTTCTCTTTTAGAACTGTTTTTGCCACAGCCCATAATTTCTGATATATTGTGTTTTCATTTTTATTTGTCTCAAGAATCTCTTTTATAGTCCCTTTAATTTTTTCCTTTGATCTATAGGTTGTTCTGGAGAATGTTGTTTAATTTCCATGTGTTTGTGAATTTTTGTTTTCTTCCTATTGACTTCTATTTTCATGCTATTGTGGTCAAAGAAGATATTTGATAATAGTTCAGTCTTCTTGAATTTACTAAGACCTATTTTGTGGCCTAACATATAGTCTTTCCTAGAAAGTGTTCCATGTGCACTTGAAAAGAATGTATATTCTACTGTTGGATAGAATGTTGCATATATGTTAGGAATTATTGGACTTATAGTGTTGTTTAAATCTACTGTTTATTGATTCTCTGTCCGGATGACCTGTATGTAGTTAAGAGTAGGGTATTAAAATCTCCAGCTATTACAGTATTACTGTTTATTTCTTTTTTAGCCTCTGTTCATTTTTGCTTTATATATTTAGGTATTCTAAATTTGGGCACATAAATATTTATAATTATTATAACTTTTTGATGTATTGACTACTTTATCATTATATAATGATGCTCTTTGCTTCTTTTTGCTATTTTTAAAGTTAATTTTGTCTGATATAAGTATAGCTGCTCCAGCGTTTTCGGGAGAGGGGGGGTACCATTTGCTTGAAATGTTTTTTTCCATTCCTTCACTCTTACTTAGTCCATGCATGTCTTTAAGTGAGGCAGCATATTGTTGAATCTTTTTTAAAGATCCATTCAGCCCTTTTATGTCTTTTAATTAAAGAATTTAATTCATTTACATTTAAAGTAATTATTGGTATATAAGGATGTACTATTGCATTTTCTGGTTGTTTTGTAGATCTGTTGCTTCTTTTTTCTTATCTTGCTGCTTTTTCTTGTATGTTTTGATGTCTTTTATTAGTATACTTTGACCTTTTCACCATGTTCTTTTATGTAATTACTAAAGGATTTTCTCTTATGATTACCATAAAGTTTACATAAAATGTCTTAGAGTTATAACACCTATTTTAAACTGATAACTTCAATGGAATTTGTAAACTTTCACTTTTACTTCTCCTCCCCCTTACATTTTAGGTTATTGCTGTTGCAATTTACGTATTTTTTATATTGTGTAACTAATGACAGATTGTAGTAGTTATGCTTATTTTTTCTATGTTTATTTTTTAAAAACTTTTAAACTATAGTTGTAAATGAATTATGCACCACTATTGCCATATTGCAGAATTGAACTGTGACTATATATTTACCATACCACTGAGATTTATTTTAACTTTTTATGTGTTAATTAGTTTTCTTGTACTTCTACTCAACTCCATTTAGCATTTCTTTTAAGGCAGGTCTGGTAGTGATAAAGTCCCTCAGCTTTTGTTTGTTTGGGAAGGATTTTCAATTTTTTCTACTAACGGACAGCTTTGCCAGTATAGATTTCTTGGTTGACAGTTATTTTCTTTCAATGGTTTCAATGTTATCCCATTTTCTCCTGATTTGAAAAGTTTCTGTTGAGAAATCCACAGCTATTCTTATGGGGGTTCTCTTGTGTGTAATTTCTCTCTTCTTGCTGCTCTTAATTTTTTTCTTTGTCTTTGACTTTTGACAATTTAATTATGTGTCTCAAAGTAGCCCTATTTGGGTTTAACATATTTGGGATCCATTGGGCTACATCCATCTGGATGTATATTTCTTTCTCCAAGTTCTGGAATTTTTCAACCATTATTGTTTTAAACATATTTTCTATCCTTTTCTTTTTCTCTTCTCCTTCTGGTATTTCCATAATGTGAATAGCATTACTTTTCATTGTGTCTCATAATTTTTGTATGCTTTCTTCACTTCTTTTTATTTATTTATTTTGCTCCTCTGACTGGGTAATTCCTAATATTTTCCAGGTAGCCAACTGTACCTTCTGCATGATTAAGTCTACTTTTGAAACTCTGTATTGAATTCTTCATTTTAATTATTGTGTTTTTCAACTCTAGGATTTCTGTTCTTTTTTTTTATTATTTTTGGAATGTAATCTAACACTTTATTTTCCAGCTTTATTGAGGTATACTTGACGGATAACATTGTGTATGTTTAGGGTGTACAACATGTTGACTTGATACACATATATTGCAAAATGATCACTGCTATAGTGTTAGCTAACATCTATATCATGTCATGTAATTGCTTTTTTTTTTTGTGGTGAGTAATCTGACATTTTAGAAAAATCTTTAAGAATGAACTTTGAGTGATTCTACACTGTAGAAATGATCAGGCCCTGGAATTGTTGGGCTAACCACCTTCATAATCCTTAGCATCTAATCAGATGAAAATCAAATGGTTGCATTCTCATAGTGATCAATCATTTAAAATTTTTCCTAATAGTTAATTAGGTAGCTTAATAGAGATAAGCTCAATTCTCTGACTTGGTGATGCTATGGCTAAATTTTTCTTTAATAGATGATATCAAAGGCTTTTTTCTTAAAAGGTTGTTATTTCCTTGTGAAAGTTCTTGTTTTGTTCATGTATTGTTTTTCTAATTTTTTTTTAAAGTTGTATATTTTTGTTTTCTTGTAGTTCACTAAACTTCCTGAAGAGGATTACTCTAAAATCTTTGACAGTTCATAGATTTCCATTTGTTTAGGGTGTTACTGGAGCTTTATTAGTTTCCTTTGGTAGTGTTATATTTACCTGATTTTCTGTGATCCTTGATTCTTCATGTTGGTATTTGTGTATTTGAGTAATCTTTAGTTTTGCACTGGTGCGCTCATTTGGGATCCTGACTGTATCTGCAGTTAATTTTGGGGGGCTGCTGGGACCTGCTATTATGGTCTCTTTTGGGGGAAGACAGCTCTTCAAGCTCTGAGGATGGTGATTGGTGTGTGTCCCTTTGAATGAGAATAATTGGATAGGATTATTGGCTTGGTTCCTTAACAAAGTGAGGCTGTAGGATGCACTCTGTGGTTGCCTGGATTCTCTGGTCATATTTGTTAGATGGTCAGGAGTGGGTACTACATTTAGTAGCAGATGGGACTATGAATTAGCTTTACTGCCCTGTCAGGACAGCAGAGCAGGAACCAGGGCCTGTGTCACTTGTTTGGGGACTGGAATCGAGCCAGAGTATGCACTGAATTGTCTGCTTAAGTGGAGCCATTGGTTTTGCTTTACAGACAGGGGGAGCCACAGGTTATGCTTTCTAGTCAAGTGCCATCATATATAGGGCTGTTGAATGGGCTACACAGCTTCATGTGTGCTCTGGTTAGGTTTTCTGGGCAGACAGGCTGAAGGCTATATTTATTTCTCTTGGGTAGATACTTAGGAGTGGGATTACTGGTCAGATGATAACTCTATGTTTAACTTTTTGAGAAACTGCCTGATTGTTTTCAATAGTGGCTATACCATTTTACACTTCCACCTGCAGTGTATAAAGAGTCTAATTTCTCTACATTCTTGCCTACACTTGTTATCTGACTATTTGTTTCAAGCCATCTTAAGTGGGTGTGAAGTATTTTTTCATTGTGGTTTTGACTTGTATTTCCTTGATGGCTACTGATGTCTAGTTTCTTTTCATACATTTATTGGCTTTTTGTATATCTTCCTTGGAGACTGTCTATTCATATCCTTGCTCATTTTTTTAATTAGGATATTTGTCATTTTATTGAGTTATGGGATTTCTTTATATATTCTAGATATAAGTCCCTTATCAAAATGATTTGTTGATCAGATAAATTCAAATTCTATGGATTATGGTTTTACTTTCTTAATAGTTTCCTTTGAAGTATGCGAGTTTTTGATTTTGATGATGTCCGATTTATCTTCTTTTCTTTTTTTGCTCCTGTTTTTGGTGTCATATCTAAGAATCTATTGTCTAATCTAAAATGATGGATTTTATTTTTTATAGTTCATATTTCTCTGCTGAGCTTTGCTGTCTATTCACTTATTTAAACCATATTCTCTTTGAACATATTTTCTTCTACATCATTGAATATGTTTATCAAACTTTTCAAAGTCTTTATTAAATCTAACATCTGTATCATCTCAGAGTTGCTTTATATTGACTATTCTATTTTTTCTCTTGTTTGTCCTTCTACTCAAGGTATTATAAGGATAAAAATTCAGGGCTTGGCCTGGTCGTGTTCTCATCTAGAGCTGTGATACTTTTCTAAGTTCATATGATTGTGGCAGAATCCAGTTCCTCGTGGTTGTTGTATGACTGAGATGACTATTTCCTTGCTGGCTGTCCAAGTACCCCATCTTAGTGGGATCATGGAGTGCTTGTGTTTTTGTGACTGGCTCATTTAACTTAGTATAATGTCCTTAAGTCAATCCATATTGTAGCATACTGTAGAATTTTCTTCTTTTTTAAGGCTGAATATTTCATTGTGCACACCACATTTTGCTTGTCTGTTCGTTTTCTAATGAACTCTGTGTTGCTACTATGATTTAGCTATTGTAAATAATGCTGCTATGAACAGATTCATGGTACTTTCTTATAATCTATTTTTGTACAATTGGTAGCAATGTCCTCTATTTCATTTCTGATTTTAGAAATTTGAGTTTTCTTTTTTTCCTTAGTTCATGTAGCTAAAAGTATTGTCATTTTTGTTGATCTTTTCATAGAACCAACATTTTTTTCATTAATTTTCCATATTGTTTTCTATTCCCTCTTTCATTTATCTAAGATCTCTCTTTTTTTTAAATTTATTTTAATTACTTTCAAGTATATAGTACATTGGTTAGACATCTGTATAGTTTGTAAAACGATTCTCCCAATGCTCCTTCTCTCCCCTGACCCTTTACCTAGCCAACATATTAGTGCTAACTGCATTCCCTATGCTGGGCTCCGCATCCCAGTAACCATCCATCAGCTACTAATTTATACTTCCTTAACCCTTCACCTCATTGTCCCAGTCCCCCAAACTACCATCCCCTCTGTCCATCACCAAACTGTCCACTATATTTGTGAGTCTATTTTTGATTGGTTTGTTCTTTTTATTCCTCAGATTCCGCATATAAGTGAAACCATATGGTATTTATCTTTCTCTGTCTGACTTAAATAACTTCTAGGTCCATCAAAGCAATATCTTTTTCCATCCCTTCTTTTTTAGTCTATGTGTGTCTTTTAATCTGAAGTGAGTCTTTTGTAGGCAGCACATATAAGGGTCTTCTTTTCTTTTCTTTTCTTTTCTTTTCTTTTCTTAAGGGGTCTTGTTTTTTTTCTTTACAGTCACTCTATCTTTTGGTTGGAGTACTTAATTCTTTTCCATTTAAGGTAGCTATTGATAGAAATGTAGTTGTTACCATTTTTTATTCCTGTTTTTGATACATGATTTTTCTTCTTAAAAAAGCCCCTCCAACATTTCCTATAATACTGGCTTGGCATCGACAAATTCCTTTATCTTATTTTTGTCTGGGAAGCTCTTTATCTGTCCTTCAACCCTAAATGATAGCTCTGCTGGATAAATCATATTGGGTCTTCATCCTGTCAAATATTTTTTTGCCAAGCCCTTCTGTCCTACATAGTTTCTTTAGAGAAATCAGCTGCCAGTCTTGTGGGTGCTCCCTTGTAGGTAACTACCTATTTTTCTCTTGCTGCTTTTAAGATTCTCTCTTTGTATTTAACCTTTGGCATTTTAATTATGATGTGCCTTGGTGTGGGCCTCTTTGGGTTCCTGTTTTTTGGGATTCTCTGAGCTTCTTGGGGTTGAATGTCTATTCACCAGGTTAGGAAAAATTTTCATCATTATTTCTTCAAACAACTGTTAAACATCTTGCTTTCCTTCCAGTACGCCAATAAGATGGATATTTTGACCTTTAATAGTGTTCCATAGGCTCCTTAAATTATTTTTATAGTCTTGGCTTCTTTTTTCTTGCCATTCTGATTGTGTGTTCTTGGCTTTCCCATCCTCTAGATAGGACATTTGATCCTTTTCTTTGTTCACGTTGTTTATTCCATTTAATATACTTCTCATCTCAGATAGTGTGTTTTTCATTTCAGACTGGTTCTCTTCTATAATTTGCTTTTTTCATTTTTATGTTTTTTATCTCTTTGTTGAAGTTCTCTACACTTCCCAAAAGTTCATTGAGCATCTTTATAAGCAGTGTTTTGAACTCTGCATCTGTTAGATTACTTGACTCCATTATATCTGGGTCTCTATTCTGTTTTCTCCTATGGCTTCTGCTTCTCTGTCTTCCCATTTTGGCTGCCTTTCTGTGTCTGTTTCTATGTACTAAGCAAAGCTCCTAAGTCTGCCAGTCTTATTACTGTGGATTTTTGAAGTAGGTGTACAGTAGCACACTCCTAAGAGAGGTTTGGCTGCAGGCCAATTTAGCCTAAGCCTGTGCCCCTCCAGGGCCACCTGTTAAGATTCAGCAAGAAATCCACAGATACTGTGCTTATAGTTGCTTCAAAAGGCCACACCAGAAACTGAGGCCAGTAGCCTCCAGTGTGAGTCTAGGCATTGCCCAGCAAGGAGCTCTTAATTTGCTGAGGATATACCTGGATTGGTTTGGGTGGGGCCACAAGTTGTGCTAGGCAAAGTTTCTGGGATTCCTCTGGGAGGAGTGACCTCTGTTATGGAGTTTGATGATGTCATAGCTATGGCAGAGCTGTGTCCATGCACTGGGAGAGGGGAAGGCTCAGCAGGGAACAATGGGTACCACCGGCACTTCTGTACAGAGTGGGTCTCACCTCAGCCCTCACTCTGACAATGCCTTTCTGTAAGTCCCTGGTGCTCCCTGCGTGCCACCAAATCATCACTGGTGTTCAGAGTGAGCAGGTACATCACTACAAAAACCTGCTTGCAGATGCAGCCCTTTTAAGAGGCTTCTACCACTGCCACTGCTGCAACAGCTGCTGCTGCTCAAGACAGGGTAGCCCCGCGTCCTCACCCCATCCTACCTTCTGCAATTTCAGGGTGATTTCTTGGATTTCTCCATAGTTGTATGGCTTGTTCATCTAGATCCCAGGTGATTTCTCCTTGCTGCTGCTCCTTGTTTCTGTCACAATTTTGATTTGGTCACCAGAGGGATGAGCAGAACCTCTATCATATGGCATTTTCTCACATCTCTTCTCTAAGCTCTACTCCTTATTTTGTTGATTATGATAACTTTAGGTTTAGCTTGTTCTTTTTTTAGTTCCACATCAAACTAAAAAGTTTTTGCACAACAAAGGAAACTATCAACAAAACGAAAAGACAGCATACTGAATGGGAGAAGATATTTGCCAATGATATATCTGATATGGGGTTAATATCCAAAATATGTAAATAATTCATACATCTTAACATGAAAAAAGCAATCTGATTAAAAAAATGAGCAGAGGACCTGAATATACGTTTCTCCAAAGAGTACATACATATGGCCAATAGACATTTGGAAAGATACTCAATTTCACTAATCATCAGAGGAATGCAAAGTAAAACCAGAATGTGATATGCTCTCATATTTGTCAGAATGGCTATCATTCATAAATCAAAAAACAACAGATGTTGGCAAGGATGTGGAGGAAAGATGTGCACTGTTGGTGGGATTTTGGATTGGTGCAGCCACTATGGAAAACAGTATGGAGGTTCCTCAAAAAATTAAAACTGTAAGTAGGATATGGCCCCAAAATTCCACTTCTGGGTATTTATCCCAATAAAACCAAAACAATAAATTGAAGAGATATATACATCCTTATGTTCTTTGCAGCACTATATACAAAGGCCAATCTATGGAAGAAATCTAAGTGCCTATTGATAGACTATTGGATAAAGAAGAAGTGGCATATATATACAATGAAATATTACTCAGTCATAGAAAGAATTAAGTCTTACCATTTATGATAACATGAACAGATCTAGTGGGTATTATGCTAAGAGAAATAAGTCAGACAGAGAAAGATGAATTCCACATGATATTACTTATATGTGGAACCTAAAGAACAAAGTCAACAAACAAAACAGAAACAGACTCATAGATATAGAAAACAAACCAATATTGTCAGATGGGAGAGGGGTCAGGGAGCCTGGGTGAAAAAGGTGAAGGAATGAAGAAGTACAACTTGGCAGTTACAAAATAGTCATGGGAATGTAAAGTACAGCACAGAGAATATAGTCCATAATATTGTAACACCTATGTGTGACTCCAAGTAGATACTAGACTTATTGGCAGGATCATTTTGTAAGTTATATAAATGTCTAACCACTCTGCTGTACACCCAAAACAAATATAATGTTGAATGTCAAATGTAATTGGAAAAAAATGTTTCTTTTTAAACAAAAATAAGTGAGTCTCTTGTAGATAGTATGTAGTTGGATCAGGTGCTTTTATTCATTATTCCAATGTCACCTTTTGATCTGAGAGTTTAATTCATTTACATTTAAAGTAATTACTGATAAGGAATGGTTTATTCTGTCATTTTTCTATTTGTTTTCATATGCCTTCTAGTTTCTTTTTGTCCCTCATTTTCTGCATTAGTGTTTTCTTTTCTCTTTTGTTGACTTTTCTGTAGTTAAATGTTAAGTTCTTATCTCATTTCCTTTTGTGTATATTCTGTAACTATTTTGTTTGTGGTTACTATGGGGTTTATATTTAACATTCTTAATTTATAACACTCTAATTTGAATTTATACAAGTTTAGCTTTAGTAACATACAAAAACTCTTCTCCTTTACCATTGTGTATTCACTCTTTTGGTGGTTGTTATTATAAAAATCACATTTTAATACATTATGTTCTCCAAAACATAAACTAATAATAATTATTTATAATGCATTCTTCTTTTAAATTATGTAGAAATCAAAATTTGAACTTATAAACCAAAGTTATAATAAAACGAGCCTTTAGGCTAATATTTTTTTCCCCTTATATGTATTAGTCTCTTAAATCATGTTGAAAATTAAAAGTGCAGCTACAAACCATGTTTACAATAATATTAGCTTTTATAACTGCACATGTATTGACCTTTTTTTGAGATCTTATTTCTCCATTGTCTTTGAGTAAGGGTCTAGGTGTCCTCTCATTTCACTTTGCAGGACTCCCTTTGAGGGCAGGTCTAGTAGTCATGAATTCATTCAGCTTTTGTATATCTGGGACTTTCTTAATTTACCCCTTACTTTGAAGAACAGTTTTGTCAGCTATAGGCTTCTTGTTTGACAGTTCTTTTTCTTTTAGCTCTTTGGATAACATTTGTCTCCTGGCCTACAAAGTTTCCTGGCCTACAAAGTTTCTGATGAGAAATCTACTTATAATCTAATTGAAGATCTATTGTATGTGATGATTGGCTTCTTTCTTGTTGGTTTCATGATTTTCTTTGTCTTTGTTTTTGTCTTTTAAAAGTTTGATTGTAATGTGCCTCAGTGTTAGTCTTTTTGAGTTAATCTTGAAGTTTGTTGAGTTTCTTGAATGTTTATAATCATGTCTTTCATAAAATTTAGGAAGTTTTTGACCATTGTTTCTTCAAATATTCTCTCTGCCCTTTTCCTCTCTCTTCTCTTTCTGGGATTCCAAAAATGTGTGTGTTAGTCTTCTTGATTATGTACTACAGATCCCTTGGTCTCTGCTTGCTTTTCTTTAATTTTTTTTTTCACCGTTCCTCAGACTTGATAATTTCTATTGTCTTATCTTCAAGTTCATGGATTTTTTTCTTCTGCATTATCAAAGCTGCCCTTGAATTACTCTAGTAAAACGTTCATTTCAATTATTGTATTTTTTAGCTTCAGAATTATGAGCATCTTTAAGATAATCATTTTAAAGACTTTAGTATATCTGCCAACAGATCTTTTTCAGGGACAATTTCTATTGACTTATTTTTTTTCTTTTGAATAGAGCACACTTTCACATTTTCTTTATATGCCTTGTGATTTTATTTTGTCATTGAAAACTGGACAGTTGAATCTAATAATATGGTAACTCTGGAAATCATATTCTTTCCCTTTGCCTGGGTTTGCTAATATTTTTGTTATTGTTAGTTTATTAATATATTTAGTTATTGTTAGTATATTTATTATTGTTATTGTTAGTCTTTTTATTGTTTTACACTATCATTGTGCTTAGGGACAGTTTGAGATATAAACTTAAGTTCCTCTTAATTCTATTCTGTGTATTACCCTGGATGTGTGTGGTCACTTTCTAACTTTTCCCATATATGCAGTTTAAAAAATATTTAATATGTGGCTCTCCAAAGGAGAAAAAGAGAAAAATAAAGGAGGGAGGAAAGGCACTAGTCCTTTAAATCTACTGGAAGTCACTCAGACAGATAAGGGCAAAAACAATGGCTGCTCATCTCTTGGTCTGAACCTTTGTGCTCAGAAGCAGCAATCACTAATCAGAGAACAGATCCCTAATATTTGAAGGATAGGGTATTTTTGTCCTCCCATCACTATGTACAAGCTGCTCCAAGAACATGGACACAGATGCCTGCCATAGGCCTAGGGGTAGGATAAGTAGCTGTTACTTTGTAAGAGGCAAGACTGACCATAATTAACTGCAATTTATCACCAAATTCTTCCCCGGAAGTTATAAGCCTTTAATAGATTGCAGACTTCCAAAATAATTAAAGCAGACAGATTCTGCCAGGCAATTTTTGTCAAGGCGAGAAGACTGATTCCTGGTGTTTTCTACTCTGTGATCTTTCCAGAATCCACTGGTATATCTTTTTCTATAATATTTCTTCCAAACTTTCTGTGTTCTTGGGCATTAAATGTCTTTTGTTAACAGCATATATAGCTGGATTTAAGAAAGTATCAGTTTTGAAGTCTGTCTCAGGTCTGGTCAGTTTATGCTACTGAGGGATTACTGACATATTTAGAATTATTTTTATTATCTTATTTTGTGCTTTCATTTACTCTTTTTTTCAGCTCTCCCCCTTTCTTTCCTTTCATGATTTGATTAATTTTGTTTCTTTTCTCCCCTTCTATGGGTTTGTTAGTTATAAATTCTGTAATTTAAGTGGTTTTCTTAAATTGTATAAATTTCTTAAAAAATTAAAAGTTAATTAGCATCCATCCTTCACGTAAATAAGATAGAACCCTTAAATTACTCTTTGATTTCAACTATCCTTCTCCAGTCTTGGAAAAAAAGATTGATTGCTTATAAATGAATGACAGTCTGAAAAATTTTTCATTAGCATTAATATAATACAGATGAAATAATATCTTCTAAGAGCTGAGGTAAATTATCTGTTACTTAAAAGTCACTACCCGAAATATTCAAGAGCAAAACTCACACATCTTTTCAGAGAGAACGCTAAGTGATGTACTTCAGTCAGAAAAAATCTGAATGCAGAAGAAAGGAGTTGGTTCTAAGAAACAATGTTGATCCAAGAGACTGGTGAATGTATTGGTAACAGTTTATAAGCACTAACTTTTTACAGATATAGGAAAGAAAGGTGGAGAAGCTAAGTTATCAAACACATGTGGTCACACAGCTAAAGAAGACTAGATCTAGGAAAATGTCCTCTTTTTCAGAAATGGTAGGAGACTCAAAAGCAATACTAGCAATCTATGTTCTAACTTGTGACTCAGAGAGTTCTTGTGTCTATAAGTTCTAGAATGATATAAGAAAAATTCACTCAGGCATTACCCTTTAAATTAAGGAGAACATAAAACACTAAAGATAAATTATAAAAGTTTATCTCACTGGAAATTCCATTTGTGTAGAATAAATTTTTCATTAATTAACATCAATACATAAACTTTGAGAAATATTAAATAACTGATGCTGACATAAACATGTTAAGAAACTAAAGGTAAAGAGAGAAGCCAAATTGAATCAGCAAAATTGCTCTTAGTAAACAGCAAAACATACAATTCCTCTGTATTTTGGGATAAATTTTAAATAATAAAACACAGGTGATGTTGTATTCTTTTTTAAATCACCCGATTTGTTTTTTAACCAGGCATACAAGCTATAATGTAATCTTTTAAAATTATAGATAATTACAAGAGGGTACATTAAACCTCAGTTAATCACAGTTGTTTCAAAAATATGTCCCTTCTCTTAACAAAGAGAAGTAACCCAGCCAAAACTTGGATAAACTGGCATTTCCCTAGATCACATGTTTCATTCCTAAACACAATGCCCCTTGTGTTTCTTTCAGGTGTCCATATTTTCTCTGAAAAATAGATCTCCCTTTCCAAAGCTTGAGCATTATCTGCTCTTTGTTTGAAAATAAATTCATTGTTCATGTGTGGACTAGTAGTGCAGGTGTTGTACCTCTCTTCCCAGCCAGGCTAATTCTTAAGCCTTTCATGAAATCAATTCAGTTTAGTTAAATCTCTGACATTCACTTCTCATTGCTATTTCCCTTTATGGCCATAATATAAGCCCCAGATACAACCAGAGATCATCTTTAATTTCATTATGTTTACATTTTTTATTATCTCAGGAGTTGCCAACACTCTACTTCTATCTCCTTTCTCAAAGACTGACTCTAGGGCAAGACCAAAGTTCTATCAAGTATTAGCAGCCCAGATTGCTTTCATTTTTCCTGAACTTCTAAGAGCTGCCTTATGATACCTGGACTTGTTCCTGTCACTGGAAAGCACTATCTGAAAGCTTTGCATGAAATTAAACTCCCTGAGGTGTAACCAAACGGAATAAAGCCACAGAAGCGTGTATCGAAACAACTCTTTTCCTGAGTGGGGCATGTGGAACACTGACATTCTTAACACAGTGAGGATTGGTATTGAATGTCAGGTAACTGATTCTGTCTTCTGAAGTACAGTGTTTCAATCCCTCATTTTATTTTCAAACAATCACTTCATGTTATTCTCTAGAGAATGAGGATAGTATGAATCTCAGGTCACTGGGCACGCTATAGCTGAGAAGGAAAAAAGGCGGCCAGAATTACTTAAAGACTTCATCTTTTCAATGCAAAAGGTAGAAATTTATATTGTTTATCAAAGTTTTTATTTTATAACTGTGTAACTTGAAGTTTTGAGCAATTTATTATTGCCATTCAAACCTCTACATTTTTTACACAATCCTCATTTCTGTCATTTACTATTACTGAAAATACAGTGCATACTTTAGGATTTTATTATTCCTATTGTTTTCATAGCTGAGTTTTACAAACTTCATCTTCCATTTTAAACAAAAAGTTTATAGAAAAATAGTAAATAATCAGTAATCTTTACTTTTCTAAATGCAGTGTATTGCTTATCACAATATGCCAAATGCTTTGTTGATTTAAAAGAAGAATGTCACACACTACATTCTTCTTTGTCCAATTTACCAAATGTGTCTAATCTGCATTTATTTGGGAAACGCATTATTCTGTTCTGGGTGTCTGTAGAGTTGTCATACAGTGTTGCAACTCCATGTTAAGAACAGGTGCACATTTCTTCAGCTTTAAAAAGCTGTTTTGTGGGAAATAGCAATTAATTTTGAAATTAATTTTATATTATATGTCAGTATTCTATAGAAGACTTTAGCCCAGAGTTTGGTATTCATATTACCTATTGGAAATTCTCTATAATAATGTGGGCACAGTTCATATGGATTATAGAATGGAAATCAGCATTATGTGAAGATATTAAGGAGATTATACTATCAAGGAGGTGCCATGCCTCTGGCCTTAATAAAGTGTTAACCAAGACATTCCAGTGTTTTGAGATTTTGATATTAATGACTGAAGTGAATTTGAAAAACATAATCATATTATGAAAGCTACACTCAAGATAATCTCTACTTTTATAGTCAGGCTTGAGTATAGGTACCTTATTTATGCTTGAGCCAGGTGATTTCAAAACTCCTATTTTACATCCTTAGGGACAGCTAGAAAAAGGTCTACCCATTAGATATATAGAAAATAACACTCTGAAACTTCTTGAGTTGGATAAAAAGAAAAACTATTTTTCTAGCATCCTGGGAGTAAAATTTTGCAAAAGTGTTTTACTTAAGCTGTAAACACCACTGGTAAATTGACTCAAATATTTTTTTCTTTTCAAGTTTATTGAGGAATCATTAATGCACAATAAAGATAGTTTGTTTCTTCTCTCCATTTTATTGATTTATTTGATGATTTATGTATGTCAGTATGGATTCATGTATGTTTATGTTATAATTTGGGATTATAATACAATATTATGTTATTTAGTTCAGTCAAGTTGTTCCAGGTTTGGCCATTGGGAGCTCTTTTAGGTCAGCTCCTCTGTTCCATTGGCATGCCCCTTTTTTTTTCTTTTTCTTCTAAGTTTCCTCACTTTCTGCTATTATAAGATACTCTAGGCTTATCTTTTATTTTCTTTCCCTGCTCCAACCCTAGAATCAGCCATTTTCCCAAGGATCCCCAGTTTTTTAAATTGAAAAATGGTATTTAGAAACCAAGATGTGAGTGCTGGGTTTGTTCTTTGCTGCTGAGGTGTGATTGCTTTTAGATCACCTCAGTGGACAGATCTAGGTAATATAGGTACGTATACTAACCCATGTATGCACATACATTTAAAATTGGTCTGTATCTATCTAGCTGTCTATAAATTAAACTAAACATGAATTCAAACTGAATTCTCTGACTCAAATCTAGCACCACAGTGTTCATTCTATCTTTCCTTTCTTACTTATTGGCCACTTTTCATCTGTGACAGTGAGAAACCTGACTCATCCACCATTTGTTCACTTCATTGTTCAAACTTATTATACAATTACTATCAACATTTTAAATGCAATTCTGTGTCTAAAAATTTATCCTATCAGACATTCACACTGGTATGCAAAGAGATATAGATAAGAATTGTTCATTGAAGCCCTAGATTCTCCCCTTTCCTTCCCATTCCTTTTAAACAATATCAATTATCTTTGATTTTTTTTTAAAAAAACTTTTATTGTAGACATTTTCAAATATACACAATAGTAGAGGAAAAAGTATTCTGAATCCTATGTGACCATAATCCAACTGTTAACAACTTTTAGTATTTTGTCTATCTTGTTTCATTTATTTCTTTTAGTCTTTAAAACATTTTAATGCAATTACCAGATATCTTATTTTTTCACCTAAAAGTAATTCAGTAAGCATCTCCAATAGATGGGCTACACTAGAAATAAAACTATAATGCCGTCATATGCCTTAGAAAATGAAAACGATTCCTATATATGATATGCAATCTATGGTAAAAATTTCCCAATTCTATGAAAATGTAGACAATAACACCTGTCTACCCTTGCTCCCCATCAAATATCCTCATTCTAATCCCTGGAACCTATGAATAAATTATCTTACATAGCAACGGGAACTTTGCAGGTATGATTAATTTAAGGGTCTTGAGCTGGGAAACTTATCTTTGATTATCTGGGTATATTCAATGTAACCACAAGGGTCCTTAAATGAGAGAGTGAGGGTTAGAGTCAGAGAAAGAGATAATGGTGAAAGTAGATGCCATTGCTGGAATGGGACCACTAGCCAAGGAATGTGGATAACCTCCAGAAGTTGGAAAAGCTAAAGCACTGATTCCCCCCAAAGCCTCTACAAGTAATGCAGTCTCAACACCTTGATTTTAGCACTATAAGGCCAATTTTTGGACTTCTGCCCTCTAGAGGATAAGAAATTTATAAGATATTTGTGTTGTTTTAAACCACTAAAACAGCAGTAGTAGAATTCAAACAAAATCTATACATTGCATTGGGTTGTTATATTTCCCAAGTTTCTTTTCATCTTTAATAGCTCTACCTCTTTTTCTTTTCTGATTTGTTGAGGAAAATAGGTCATTCATCCATAGAGGCTTCTGCATTCTAGACTTGACTAATTATTACCTTATGATGTCATTTAACTTGTTCTCCTATGTCCTGTTTTCTTAAAATTGATATTGTTATTAAGGCTCATATTTTAAATCAGGTTTGATTAGGGGGGGGCAGGGTATTTCATAAATGGTGTCTTATATTTCCTATTATATTACATCAGGAGATAACTAAAATTGTCCCACTGTTAGTGGTTCTAGCCTGATCTACCCGCTAGAAAGCTTCCATTAACTTTTTACCTAGGGTTTTGGCTCTCACTGATAACTGTTGTTTCATTCATTATTTCACTAGAAGTTCCGAAATGGGAATATATTAGCTGGAATTCTATAAAGAAGAAATTTCCCTTATCAACTATTTGGTTACTCTGGAATATAGTTTGTATACAAAAGCAGGATAAATATTTGATACTTTCCCTTCATTCATTCATTTTTCAGAATAATAAATGTGTGTACCTTAGCAAACCTCAAATGGTGCTGAATAAAGTTTTTTATTAGTTTAATTATGAATTCAAAAATTTGTGTATTTGTTGTGTTTTAATCAGGTGGAGTTAGTGTTATTTTTCATGCTCAAATTATTCTTTGACCAGTGAAAACTCTTCAAGGTGACTCCTGTTCCATTTAATGCCATAAATTAAGGTTCATTCAGAGAATTTTTGTTCTGATGCCTTTTCTTTCCACTCTGTATTCTCCCTGTTCCAGAATATCATTTATATTTTTGGTTTAGTTTTTCAATAATTCACTTTGGAAATAAAAGCAAATGTATATTTTAGTATTCCTCCTTTTACACATAAGTTAATATACTGTATACATTGATCTGCAGCTTTCTTATTCATATTAAATATCTTCTGAATATCTTCTGGAGATTCCTACTTATAAGTATGGAGAGAAATGCCTCATTCCTTTTTGTAGCTGCATAGTATTCTATGTTTGGATCTACTAGTTCCATGTTGATGAATATTTATGTTGTTTCTAGTCTTTGGAAAAGAACAGGAGAATAATTTCTTTATATACCTGCTGTGGTGTTTTAGGGTCATTTCTCCTTGAGACAAAAAATAAACATACCATGTATATTAAGTAAACAACTAAATGCTAATTTTAAGTATGTCAGGGGATAAATAAGATAAATAAGGCTTGGTATGTTGTTTTGTGAGCTTTTTCATTTTTCATATAAATTAGGGTTCTGAGATCTCTGTTGGAAATAGAAACAAGCTTTCCACTATCAAACACAGATTAAATCCTTGTCCACAATTTTTTTTTATAAGTAAGTCATTCATTAATCTGACATTCTCTACTTTCTCTACATTATACAGTGTAACATTTTAGTTTTTAGTTTTACATGCTATTTCTGCTTTGCTAGGAAGTATCCAATTGTCTTTAGCATAATCTTATTGGCTTCTAATGAAAACATAGTAATAGCTAAACTATTATAACTGATAGACCACCCACCTCAGTGTCACATTTCAGTTACTACAAGTCTTGACTGATTATCTCATTCACCAAAAACTTAATAGTATTTTCTTAATGTTATGAAATTATAAGCATGTGTCATAGATTTAGCATTGAAGTTGTCTATTTTCTAGATATTCCTTTCCAGAGTGCATCCTAAGCTCTTCAACACAGGGATATAAGGAAAAATCAAGGCTCTTTACTGCCTTGCCTGTTGACACCCTTCTTGCAGGCACCAATTGTGGTTGGTAGGAGGCAGTCTAGACTAGATATTTTCTGAAATTTTGAGATTTTAAAGCAGCTATTTGAGAGGTGTGTTGAAAATACTTCAAGCTTCTTTTTGTTTACACCAAGACAACAAAAAAAATAGTCTTTTTTTTTCTTTTTGCATTTGGGGAGGAAATAAAAGGAAAAAAGAACTACCATCAGAGGCAGCTGTTTTCTTGATAATAAACAAGTCTGTTTTCTTCAAACCAGCTTCCATTGTTCCTGTGTTAGATGTCCTCTAATTGCGTACTCCACCAAGCCATCCAGTCCATGGTATTTAGTTATAGCAGCATGAGTGGAGTAAGACAAGAGGTGTTACAATATGCAGTATATTTGCTGTATGCAGTCATAAGATAACAAAATGTTAATGTCCTCAACTCCATTGCCTTTGCTTATGTGTTCTATCTCTACCCCTTGGCTTCTCAGTACTGATGTTGGATTCCACATTGACTAACTGATTTCATATGGAGGAATTTTAAGAACCATAAAGGAGTTTTAATAGTTTGGGATCACTGATAGGTTAAAAATCAAAACCCATTTTAAATGGCCTGTCCTAAAGTACCATTAAACTCAATAATTAGGATTATTATCAAATTTTTAAAATAGAAATGTTTTAATTTTCTTATCATGAGAAGCTATTTTCCTCTTCTTTAATGGCATAACTGTAAACTTCTCTGCATTGGTATTAAGACATCATAAAATAATGTGTGCAATCAATCATTCAAATAAGTAAGAAATTTAGCAAAAGAGTATGAATGGATTTTTTTATTGAGTAGATTTTAACAGTAACTTTTGTCTGAATGTGTGTGACCTATGCAGTCACAGAGCTCTATACTTAAAAGGGCTTTATGCTTGGTTTAATGCTCTGCTGTGAAATTTTAAAGAATTTTTGAGCAAGAGACCATATTTTCATTTTGCACTGGATTCGGCAAATTATGAAGCTAGTTCTTGCTCTACCATGTTCATATTTGTTCAAGATGACCAAGTAAATATCAGCACTACCAAAAATAGGGTCTGATTGTTAGTATTATTATTTCTTTTTAACAATTGTTTTATTCATATTGGTTTTTAAATGAAAGGTGCTAAGCCCCAGCTCTCGCAATAGTAAAAAACTATGTCCCTCTCAAAGACTGAAAAATAGTCTCACCTGTATCACTATTTCTAATCAGATGTAGCAAATAAGGAAGCAAATGAGATCCAGTACACAAAGACTTCTAAATAATGTTGAAAACACTGAGAGGCTGAATTCAGGCTTTAATTGCTGCTCTATTTCACCAGGTAACCAAGCCCTGACGACTGACTCAAAGCCACAGATGTAAATGAAAAAAAACTCTTTTTTTTTTAGAAAAAATAAGAAATAGGAGATGTCCTTTGTATCTCAGCAACAGATAAATATAATATAAACAATAACAAAAAGTCAGAGACTGTCTTCCCTGAATAACCTAAAATTGTTACTGGAAATAGAAATATCTTGGGTTTGAGGAGAAACTTTTTTCTACAGGGTTAAGACTATCGACTTAGACTAATTTGTGGTTAAAAATTTATTTCCTGAAGGAATTAATGTCTAATACCTGACAGAAAGGTGACTCAGAATGTCACTATTTCCATTTTTGGCATGCAATGTACAAATCTTAGAAAAGGCTACATGCGCCAATTAATAGTCTTTCCCAACATGGTGAAATAACAGGCTATTCAATTATGGTTTGCACTGTAGGCTCTGTCATTCTCTTTACTCTGACCAGTCCTAGTGGGACATGGCATATTATACAAGTGAGTCTATTCAAATAACTTTCCCCATTGTATATTCATAACACATGGAATCTTGCCATGGCAAGTCAAGCAGTCTCACTACCCAAAGCAGCTGTAGGCTAAAGGAATGTCTGGGCTTGTAGAGACAGATATTTCAGGCTTACAATGTGTAGATAGCATTGTGAGGCCTCTTGCCTGGTGCTCAGCTACATCATCTAGAATTTAATGCTGAAGAATTTGCCTTTCAGCTTTCTTATGCCTCAATTTTTCTCCTTGTACTCTTATATAGAACTCTACTACAGGAAGTTTATAATATTCAAACTTAGTATTCATTCTGTCATTGGGAAAACCATCCAGCAAGTATTTTAAAGAAAAAAAATGAGTGAATGGTATACCATTCCTTCCTCATACATAATTAAAGTGGATCCTTTGTGAGCACAGAGACTGTAATGAAATGGGATTTGGGCATCCCCTAAACTGACGGTAGTTGGCTACCAATATGCCTTCACAGAAATTTTTATCAACTTTATAGAGTTTATTAGTATCCAAATTTCATGTTCTGGCCCAAGGGTTTTTGAGAAGGTGAGCAAAACCACTAATGAAAAATTTCCAAAATGGAAGAGTTTAAAGATAAAATATACTTAACAGTTTTAACTCAATTTCTCTCCTATTTTAAAGGGCCCTGAAAGTTACAAATATTGAATTCTACAGGGTAAAGATATCTATCTCTAGAAGGACACTGTTGGTGTGCATTCCAATAACTCTTACACGTATAATTCAATGATTTTAATTAAGTTCTTTAAAAGAAGAATGTCTGGAATTGTCCAAATTGCTTATCATAATAATCAATCCTGGCTTTTTATTTAGTAATTTAATTCTATGTGAGATATTGTACTGTGTGAAACATACATGTAATTTTCAGGATAAGAAATACCAAATATCATGGAGAAGGTATTCACACTAATTGTATCTTCCTTAAGTTTAGTGGGAGACTTCTGCCTCTGGACAAGATAGAGAATGGAGACTGTATTTACTCTTCTACTGAAACAACTGAAATAACAATGAAAGATATGAAAGGACAGTTTTCAGACAATGGAATCAGGCAGTGAAAATAGTAATCCATGTGAAGATGAAGGCAGAGACTGGAGTGATGCACCAACAAGCCAACTAATGCCAAAGATTTCTGGCAACTACCAGAAGCTGGAAAAGATGCATAGGACAGTTTCTCCCTCAAAGTGTACAGAAGGAACCAATCATACTAATACATTAATTTTGGATTTTTGGCTTCCTGAATTGTGAGAAAATAACTCTTTGTTGTTTTAAGCCTCAGTTTATTGTAATCTGTTATGGCAGCCCTAGGACACTAATACACGCCAGTATTTGGAACAATCAATAATGCATCACTGAACCATGGGAAACTTCAGGCAGCCTAAGATGTATGTACTTGGAATTGCCAGAGGAGAGGAGTGAGAGGGAGAAATAAATACATTATTTGAAGAAATAACACCTGAAAACAATAAACCTAGAGATCCAAGCTCAATAAACTCTAAGCATGACTTATGAAGAATAAACACCATTAAAAAACAGTGATAAGTAGAAAATATTAAAAATAGTTATAAGGGAGAAATATTAAACCGGTGATAAAGAAAACATATTAAAAGCATTCAGTTACATTCAGAAGAATATATTACATTCAGAAGAATAAAAGTATTCTTATTAACATAAAAAATACCAGTGACATTTTATCTCCTTGTGAAAATGACACAGGACATCTTGTTGGAAACAATGCAAGCCAGACCATAGTGGAGCAGCATTTGCAGTGCTGAAAATAAAAATATGTCAACTTATAATTCCATACCAAATGAACATATTTTTCAGAAATGAAGGAAAAGTGTGTTTTAGACACACAAGAGCTGAAATAATTCATCATTGACAGACCTACATTCTGGGAATGATAAAAAGGAAAATGATACCAGATGAAAATTTGGATCTATGCAAAGAAATGGAGAATACTAGAAATGGTAAATATGTGTGTAAATATAGAAGACCTTTTTTCTAATTTTAAACATCTCTTTAAAAGGTAACTGCTAAAAGCAAACATGTTAACAATAAATTGTGGGATTTATAGCATATACCTATAAAATATATGAAAACAATAGTGCAAAGACCAGGAGGAAAGAAATACAAATATACTGTTGTAACCATTTTGTACTATACAGTAGTCCCTACTTATCCATGGGAGATACATTCCAAGACCCCCAGTGGATGCCTGAAACCATGGAGAGGATTGAACCCTATGCATACTACATTTTTTCCTGCATGTACATACCTATGATAAAGTTAAATATATAAAGTAGGCACAGTAAGAAATTAACAATTTCTAATAATAAAGTAGAACAATGATAACAATATACTGTAATAAATATTTTGTAAATGTGGTTTTCCTTTTCTCTCTGATAACCAATCCGATAACTGAGATGGCTACTAAATGACTAATGGGTTTGTAGTGGACACAGCATGGATACATTGGACAAAGGGATGATTCATGTACTAGGCAGGATATAGTGGGACAATATGAGATTTCATCAAGCTACTCAGAATGACATGCAATTTAAAACTTATGAATTGTTTATTTCTGAAATTTTCCATTCAATATTTTCAGACCATGGTCAACTGTGAGTAACTGAAACTGTGGAAGCAAAACCACAGATAAGGGGGTAGACTACTACATATGAAGTGTTATAATATTACTTGATAGTAGGCCGTGATAAGTAAATCCTAAAATAACCACGTATACACATAAATATACACATACACCAACTGGAACAAAGAATCATAATTAATATGACATCAAGGAGATAAAGTGGAACCATAAAATTCAATCCCTAAATTAGAAAAGGTGGAAATTGAAGAAAAAGAATACCAAGAGCAGGTGGGCTAAATAGAAACAAAACAAGATGATAAATTTAAACTCAATATTAAAAGTCACATTGAATGTAAATGGGCTACGAGAAGCCTATTTTCTATAGAAAGACACAAATAACTTTAAAAATGAAAGAATGGAAAAAGATATACCATGCTAACACTAATCAAAAGATATAGTGGCTATAGTGGTATCAAACAAAGAGGCCAGAGCAAAAACTATTATCGGGGATAAGGAGAACATTTCATAATGATAAAGGGATCAATTATCAAGTGGACATGACCATCCTAAATGTTTATATGCCTAACAACAGACTTCAGAACACACGAAGCAAAAACTGATAGAACCAAAAGGAATAATAGAGAAGTCCACAGTATGAGCCAGAGATTTCAGCACTGTCTCCATATTGATAGAACAAGTGGGAAAAAAAATCAATAAGGATATAGAAGACTTCAAAGTTGAAGCAGAGGGAATATTTTTCAATTTATTCTATTAGAACAGCATTGTTCAAATATCAAAACCATACAAAGACATTAGAAGAAAACTACAGACCAGTATTCTTCATAGACATTGATTAAAAATGTCTTAAAATTTTAGCAAATTAAATCCAACGATGTATAAAGAGGATAATGAATAATGACGAAGTATCCCCAGAATGCAAAGTTGGTTTAAAATGTGAAGATTAATGGACATCTATTTTCCTTTCTAATTCAGACATAGCACACACCAATTTTCCTAGGTTATTGCCCCAGAAATTATTGTGTCCTCTTAAAAGTCTGACTAAATATGAAAAACTGTTTTTCTCAAAGTGACATGGAAGTCCTTTTTAAAGACAGTCTAGTCTGACTTTGGTAAGGCAAATTTTTGGCTTTGCATTATTTTAGACAAGGCATAGGAAGATTTAATTGAACTCGTATATTATAATTTTTAAATTTCTGCTGTAATAGTTTTCTGTTACTTTGTAAAAAATTACCACCCACTTATTGGCTAAAATATCACACATTTATTATCTCACAGTTTCTGTGATCAAGAGTCTGGGCATGGCTTAGCTGAATCCTCTACTTAAGGTCTCACAAAGCTGTAATCAAGGTGTTGGCTGGCTGCAATCTTATCTGGAGGCCTGACTGGGGAAGAATCTGCTTCCCAGCTCACTCACGTTGTTGGCTGGATTAATTTCTTTGTGACTATAGCACTGAGGGTCCCGGCTTCTTGTAAGCTGTTAGTTGAAGGCCACGCTCAGTTCTTAGCAGCTGCCTGCAGGTCCGAGGCTTCCCATGGTTCCTTGCCATGGGGATTTGCTCAATATAGCTGTTTAATTCATAAAGCCATAAGGAGAATCTCTAAAGTGAGTCTGCTAGCAAGACAGAGTGGTGTGTAACATAATATAATCATGAGAGTGATAGAACATCCCACTATTAGAATATTTGTCATATTCTATTGGCTAGAAGCCTGCGCTCGAGGGGCGGGGATTAAGCAAGGCGGGAGCACTAGAAAGGGAGTTATGTTAGATTAATTCATAGTCAGCTGCGCATATGCTTTAAAAAGGTCAGGCAGCAACAGACTCTTTAACAAAAGTTGAAGCAGTAATAAAATAACAATAATTATAAATAAAGCAAATAGAGAGAGATAGGAATTTGGACTGAACGATTAATTGGTTGAGTTCAGTTTTGTTTAGAGATCATGAAAAAAACCATAGGCTTGATTAGCAGTGCAAATTAACTTATTGAGTATTCAGACTTTTATTATGCTCTAATTATATCTTACATAAATCTCATCTTTAAATTTGGCTGTAAGTTCTCAAAGGCAGATATCATTTCCTACCTTTCTGGTAGTCTCGATATCTTTTAGCATGTTAATGAGAGTATTAGGAATTCAGTACATTTTATATAAATATTTACAAAAACACACTGAATGATTTATTTATTTTCTAAAGCAAAATGCTAAAAAAAAAAAAAATCCTGACAAAGTGTGTTGGCTTCATTTGTTAGTCAATAGAACATAAATTAATTGGGTTTAGCTCAGTTGGAGTTTAGAAAAATAATGTGATTTGCTTAATTTAGATAAATTTTTTTTAATTTATTAAAAAATTAAAATATATACAAAGTAAATAATAGTATAAGGGTTTATGTTTTCAAAAATTTTTTAAGTTTTTGAAAATTTATTTTATGATTTAGAGAAAGTTTAAAATTGTTGTTATAAAATGACACTATAATTTACATTCTTGTATTTTTTCTAATTGTCACTAGAAATTCCAGTTGGGTCATGACTCATTTTATCTATGCTCAAACCTATGGTGAACAGTTATATTAATTTACTTTTAAAAGTTTTATTATGGAAAATTTCAAACATGCAAAAGTGAAGGAAAATAGCATAATGAATCCTCATGTATACCCATCATTGAGCTTCAGGTATTATCAACACATGGACAATCTTGTTTCATCTATACCCCTACCAGCTTCTCTCCACCTTATATCATGTCAATGCCAGTCTTAGGCATTATATCATTTCACTTACAAATATTACAGTATGCATCTCTAAATTTACTTATCATCATTACACATAAAAGTTAATAAAAATTCCTTAATATCATAAAATATTCAATTGGTGTTGAATATTTCAATTTCTCCAATTAGTTCATTAAAAAAAAATTGCTTTGTTTGAGTTAGATTTCAAATGAGGTCCACATATTGTACTTAGTTGGTATATCTCCTAAATCAATTGATCCCTCCTTTTTTTTATTTGTTGTTTTAGTTAGATTCTTTAATAGAATCTCTATCTTAAAGGTGGTTAGAAACCTTGGAAAGTTACCCAATCCATTCTCTCACTTTTACGGCAAACAAGACCACACCTAAGCTATCTTGAACAGAGAAGTGTCAGATTTTGATGAAATCAGCTCTCTTGGGGTCTCTACATCAAAATATCTGAGACTATAGAGTTACTTTGTTGAAGGGAACTATCTAAATGAATTTAATGTGCACAATAGACTAAACTGCTGGAAAGACCTCAACTGCCTTCAATTCTATTAACTAGGATTCACTTTTGCAACTAAGCTTACAAGAGGTTTTCTTTGTTAGTTACAAGAAGTTACTATGAAGTGACAAAGAACTCTTCTTAATGCAATGATGTGTCCCTTCTATGGGTCTCTGAAATATCTACCTTAGACAGAATTCAGTTCAATGGTGTTTATATGCTACTTTATATTATCAAAGAGTAATTGATGTTTTCCTTAGAATCTGGCCAAATTCCAACTCCAGTAAATACATTCTACTTCCCAAAATTTCCCCTGCAATTTCAAATGGATTTCATATCCTTAATTACTTGTCCCAACCTGTTGCTTAGTGCTGAAGTTCACCTATTAAGCAGCTGTTGCTTTTGGCCCTAGAGGCTTATACCTTTTGGGATTTAAAAAAGGGATCTGGTAAACTTGGTAAATGAGTATGTGTATATGTGAGTATGAATGACTTTGAGGGTTCTAGAACTTAAACTTATCCCCTAATATGAAAAATTTAGGGACACAGAGAGAAACATACAGCCATTCCAGAGCTATGGAGCCTTTCGTTTACTCAGAAAACTTTTATTAAGAAGTTTGTATGTGAGATGTTGTTCTATGTATTGTGGGGATACAAAGATGAAGTAAATAATTGTTCTTGGCTTAAAAGAATATACAATCTAGTAGAGTGGATGTTTTCATAATATTAGGCAGTGCTAATTACCCTTTTAAAAAAGTCTTCCTTATAGTGAATAAAAACTTCAGTAAATTTCATACCTCTTTAAGTTTTTTCTCACCTGTAAAATGGAGATAAATATCTACCTCAGAGTGTTTTGTGAAAATTTAATGATGTAAAATACTGAATATATTGTCTGGCATATAGTAAGAGCTTAATGAACATTAGTTATTGTGGATTTCTAAATGTGCCACTTTGGTCAACTGCTACGGAAATTCTAATGCCACTGAAGACCATATTGGGTTGTTCATATAGATTCAGATATCTTGACTCTGTAGGTTACAGAACCATGGATGGACAGCTCACTCATCCCATGAACACCAAGATTATAGAAGAATTCCATACTCAAGTGCTTAGCAAGTTCTCAATCTTTAATTTACTAGTTCTCTGGTGAAGATCATAAAAGGAGGAGAAGGAATTAGGATTCTCCTGTTCTCGCCCCATTATCCAACTTAAAATCCTGAGTGGTATTAGGGACTGAGATTTGGAAATTCAGACCTTTAAAGCTGTTACAACAGGAGAAAATAAAAACTTTACTGTTTGACATTGGCACATATTCCAAAGTCCCTCCCTATTTAACTAGCTTTAAGCTTTCATAGGAGACATAGATACTTAAGGGAAAAAGTATTGCCACAAGGCTAATGATGACAACAGCTGCCAGCACAACTTCCATCAAAAACAAGTGAAGACTTGAAGCACATCTGAGCTCTGGTTTGTTTCAGAAGCATCACTGTGACATGCCTGTGCCGGCAGAGGCTCAGAATGCATTCCTTAACACTAGGACTCTAAGAAGTGCTGGATGCCAAAAGCCCAGTGTTAATGAGAGAGCAGTTGTGCAGCTTCCTTCAGATGGTGTTCTTTCATTGTGGGAGTGCTGGCTCTGAAAGTTTGGTGCAGGAAGCCACAAGAAAGAAGAGGCTGATTCCTTTCCTTCATCAGGGGTTATAGTCCAGCTAATTCATTTATTTATACCTTTATCCTTCAGACATTTATTGAATGCCCACTTTGTATATGTTTGTGATTAAAGAAAGTAAAATAGTGTATTTAGGTCTGGCAGTAAATTATAAACTTCATATCCTAGTCTTTGTGTATTTTGGAGAAAATCCATTGGGATACTCTATATGGAATCAAAACAACAGATATACGTAATATGACTACAGAATAATGATTCTTTCATATTGAGAATTTATGTGCAGAATACCATTCTAGGTACTTAGGAAATCCTAAAAATAAAATTATTGGACACTAATAACTAGGTTGGTATGAGAGCAGATGTCTTCAACAGCTTTGCAAGGAGAAATCTGAGCTTTTTTTTTTTCTAGAAAACACTCTGCTTATAAAGAGGTGGTCTCTTTACTAACTCTTAGCTTCCTACCTGTGTGTCAGGTAGCTAGCTCATTCTAAAAAACCCTAAATTGGTAGGTTGTAATAACTTACATAGTAATTTGTGGATTTTCTATATACATTCTTGCTGTGTTCACTTTCTTGCCTTCAATTTGAGGAACTGGTGGAAGCTCATCCTCCCCCTTTCAAGATTTTTTTTGATTGCAGTTCTGTAAGTATCTATTGGTATAAACAGTGTATATTTGGAGTCTCCATTCAAACTATATTTATCTTTTACATGTGAGAGGGAGCCTTGGGAAAAGTTTGTATAATTTTTTTTTAATCTGTACTATACATCAAAGTTTTGTTAGATAAGGAATACTTTACATAGTAAAAATGTGCTATATTTTTAGCATTTAAAAGTCTATAAGCAGAGTTCATTAAACCATTGTCATCAGGTTAATATGCTAAGACAGAATCATAAATTTGTTTTTTGTTATCTTAAAAGCAAATTATATTCATTTGCAGCTACTCTTCTTTTCCTACTATAATCCTCAAGACAATAGGTAAATTTCATTCAACTCTTCCTCCTCACTTTTAGCTAATTTTAATATGCTTTGAGATATACAAAATCTACTCCTATCGGCTCTTTCTACATGGTCTATCTTTACTTATCTTCTTTAATGTCCAGACTTTAAATCTAAATTCCTTCCATTTTTGGCAGTTCCATTTGCCAGGCATTATATTTAGTCCTATAGCACATATCAGCAAAGATGTAATTTCTGCTTTCAAAGAGTTAGCACTCTATTTGGGAATATAAGACATATGTCTGTTGGGAGAAATAGCTCTTGACTATATGTATTCCTTTATGAAATTTTTATTTTATGAAAAATCATGGAGGTCTTAAGATTAAATACATATAAATAGCATTGAAAAACTAGGCAAATAAAGAAAAAAGCTCTTTTAAAAAAAGGATTTAGCATTGTGGAGCAATTCAGAACACTAGATGGTGGCACGAACTTTAAATACAGTTCTCTATTTGTGTCACTGACCATTTAATTGGCTAGTCTTTGGTATGTGGGGACTTTTTATGTTGTCATTAGTTGCTTTAAATGGCATAATGCAGAAATATAGATTGCTGTCAAATAAGCAATGTAATTATCTCTTATTTTCTAATCCTAAATATAAATTTTGTTTTTATACAATTGAATGTATTGTAGTCTTTCTATGTTACTAACATAGAAAATAGCAGAGGAAACTAGAAACAACATTGGTGAAATATTTTTTTGGAAATTATCAAAGAAAACGCCTCTGATGTCTGAAAAAAAAATACCTCACGTGAGTCAATGGATAACAAACTTTAACATGTAGTTGAACTAGGTTAAATATAGTTAGGAAAATGGAGAAACCAATTATCAGTTTAATGGAGGCAACACTGCAATTTTAATCCTTTGAAAGTAAAGGCATAATTTTATGAATGTTTATTAAGTTTCTGGTTCCAGGTAAGATGGAGGAAACACATTTCATCTTGACTCTCCCACTGAATATAGCTATAAAATCTGGACAAAATACATGGAGCGGATATTTCAGGACTCTGAACACCAAATGGTAGTAAGCAGATGACAGAAGAAAAGAAGTTAAAACACCACCAAATAGGGTGAGATTACCATTTTTTATCCTTTGGTAACTTCCAGTTTGAATTTAAGGA
The DNA here is from genome assembly GCF_014176215.1 of Rousettus aegyptiacus. NCBI lineage: Eukaryota > Metazoa > Chordata > Mammalia > Chiroptera > Pteropodidae > Rousettus > Rousettus aegyptiacus. The sequence goes on along the minus strand of NW_023416287.1, from coordinate 57,129,321 downwards.
AGCCCCAAATCAAGAAGCAGGTATAGGCATGGACATATCTCCAGGAGAAAACCTCTAGTTTTGGCTAGAGGAACAGGAAGGGGATCAGCTAACACTTAGAGAAAAGTGATGGAAATTCTACTCTCCTCCTCCCTTTCCTCTTTTGAATCTCTTTTCCATTCTCTTGTACTCCAGTTCTTAGGCAATCATGCTGTTGCAGTAGCAATGGCAGCAAGACCAGAAACAGCTGGGGCCCTCAGCACCTAGAGCTGAGAGAGTGGAACATTTCTCTTTGATTGAAGCAGCTGTAGTCCCAAAAGGGTGAGGTGAATCCCTGTTGCTTTTTTTTTTCTCTGTTATCCTGCTACTTAGCCCCAGAGAGGGGCCAATCTCAGGAAAGGTTAAGAGAAGTCTAGCTTCCTTATAAGAAAATTGAAAAGGGGGCCTTGTGATACCAAGAAATATTAGGGAGATCATGGAGAAAGTGGGAACCTGGGAAGAAAACCCACAAAACTATCTATGAACTCCTGGGCTCATCCTTGAGCTATGCATGCATGGATCTGATCCTGAACAGAATAGCAAAGACTCTGAGAACTGAACTAAAGCTCAGACCACAATCCAGGTCTTAGACTTGTCATTGGGTGGCACACACATAGAACAGAATTAAATACCAGGAAGATCTCAACTTGCATAAGAATTGAGAGGTACTAATGTATCACAGCAGTCAGAATTAGCTGACAAAATATGCTCAAAGAAGTAAAAGCACGCACTTTTTAAAAAAATTTATTTTATTATAGTATGAATATTTGATATGAGATATACCCTCTTAAGAAAATTTCAAAGTGCATAATACCTTATTGTTGACTATAGGTACAATGTTGTACAACCGGTCTCTAGAGCTTATTTATCCTGGTAAACTGAGGCTTTATGGCTGTTGATTAGTAACTCCCCATTTACCCCTGTGCTAAACTCTTGGAAACTGCCATTCTATTCTTTGATTCTTTGAATTTGACTGTGAATTCCCATGAATTCATATAAGTTGAAATCTATGCCGAGACACATCACAATTAAAACTGTTGAAAACTAAAGACAAATAAAATATTTCGAAAGCAGCAAGAGAAAAATGATGTATTATTCAAATGACTACAATTTTCTCATTGGAAATTGTACAGGCAAGAACAAAATGGAACATTTTGAAAGCACTGAAAGAAAATAATTGTCAACCCACAGTTCTATATCCAGTGAAAACATTCTTTAGGAATGAAAGTGAAATAAAAACATTCTCGGCTGAAGGAAAGCTAATAGAATTTATCACAAATAGACCTGTTTTAAAAAAAATTACTAATTCGAGTTCTTGAAACAGAAAGGAAATAATACCAGAAAGAAATCCAGAGCATCAAGAATGAAGGTAGAGCAATATAAATGGCAAATATCTAAGCACATGTAATAGACATATATTTGATAATTAAAAGCAAAAACTATAATATTATCTGATAGGGTTTTTGATGTTGTAAATCTATGCACCACTCTCCCTCTTGTACCAACTAAAGATCTTTACTTTCTTCAAAGAATTTCCCTTTTTCCTTTCTGTATGTTCCTGGTAGGGCTGCCAATTCAAGACACCTTCCTTCCTAGGTACTAGGGTAGACCAGTGGTCTGTGCTAGGCTGACTGGATTCTCTTTGCCAGGTATCTGAATCTAGAGCAGTGGTTTCCAAGGGCAGAAAATCAGTGGGTTCCATGTTAGTGGTAGATACCAGGGAGAAATTCCGTAAGTTCTCACGATTGACAACCTAAGTCTTCATAGCTCCCTGCCCTTTCTGAGAAAAAATTGTCCACCTCTCTCTTCAAGTCAGTGAACTCACCCGTCTCCTAACAATATCATGACCTTTAAAATCAGTTTCTGTGCATATATAATCAAAGATACCCAAATAACACCACTCCCTTTACTCTTGCCCCACCCCCATGAGAGTGGGAGTAGAGAATAACTTGTATTTTTAAAGAGAACTCTAGAAGGCAAGAAATTCGTTCATTTAAATAAATGATATTCTTACACTGAAATATCAAGGGTGAACAAGAGATAAAAGTAGACAGAAATTTGGGCTGAGGGGTAATGTATGTAGATGTAATATATAAGACAATTACAACATAGAGTGGGAAGGGTAAAGGGATCTACAGTGTGGAAAAGCTGCTAAGACAATTTAATGGAGAAAGAATCATACATTCAACAAATGGTGTTAGAACAATTGGATATAGACATGCAAAAAAAGAATTAACCTTCTCCTAAATTCACACCTTATACAAAAATGAAATCAAAATGGATCATAGCTTTAAATATAAAATGTAAACCCACAAAACTTTTAGATAAAAATATACAAAAGAATATTTACAACCTGAAGTTAGGCAAAGAGTTCTCAGATATAACAATTGAAAGCATAATCCATAAAATCAACAACTGATAAAATGGACTTCATCAAAATTCAAAACTGTTGTGAAAGACTGTTAAAAGAATGAAAAGATAAGATATTGACATTATTCAAAATTTGCTGATCCACTTATATGTACCCCTTTATTTTTTCCTTTTTATTTCTTGTGACCTCAGGACACATCTTAACTCACCTTCTGAGCAACCATTTCTAGTTTTTTCTTGGCAGTATATAGGTAGACCCCCCACCCCAAGCGTTCTCTGTCACTCAGGCCTGCCTTGGGCCATGAGAAATATTTTCTTTGACTCACAATGCATGAGAGTGCAGCTAATTTACTCTTTTCATTTGAGTACCTCAGTCCTTCCATCTTAAATAGTTATCCAATAACTAGAATGAGAATACTATCAACCAGTTAGCTGATATCTAGAAGTTGAAAATAAAATTTTATTTTTGTCATGTGTGTAATTATTTATGGATTATCTGTAGCAAATACTGACTCTCAGGTTTGCTATACCCTAACTTGCTTGTGGCCTGAGTCTTACAGGCATGTTCCAAATAGGGAAAGTAACTTAAAATTAATCTAAGCAAAAGCATAGGAACATGTCACTGTTGCTGCTGAGAATTCCTTACCTGAAAGAGTCCAAATAACTCTGAATTTTTGTTTCTCTCCTATTCAGTTATCCATGCAAATTTTCCTCTCTACAAAGAAATTAAAAAGTAATATGAGTTAATGTGATACTCAAGCAGGAGGACTTAAATATGATAAAATTTTTTCTCACCTGGAACAAATGTTCTTTGAGTATCTACTTTATCATAAAACCCTTCCATAAACTAAAAACTTTCTTTTTGTATTCCAGCCTAAATGATTTATGGTAAAGAGATTTATGGTAAATCTCTACTCTGTGACACAAAAACTGGCCAATTTCTTGGGAAAAAAATTAGTTAAATCAGTTGTTTTGGCATTACACAGATTCAGATTGATCAATTTTTGAATAGATTAAACTCTGGTTTGAATGAAGCACATAACTGATTTTTAGTTCTCGGGCGTTTTTTAGTCAATGGTAGAGTGTTTTACTCTATTAAATTTAATCCTTCTTCATCTCTTTTTTATACTTTTAGAAAGGTCTTTAGATAATTTTGATGACTCCAACTTACTCTATTTCAAACTCTCATCTATACTATCATTTGATAATTTTTCAAAATTTTAAAATTCGATCATGCTACTATCCTTCTTCAGGGCCCCTTAGTAGGTTGCTATTGTATCTAAGCAGTTCATATTCTTTAGCTGGCCAGTAGGACTACAAATGCTAGTCCAAATCTATCTTATTAGTCATATTTCCTGTAATATCTTTGCCTCACATTCTATACTCCACAGGTGCTCCCACCTTTCTCTAAGTATAGAATATTTCAGGTGTTCATGTTTTGTACGTCCTGTTCAATTAGCCTTATAGTATCCATTCCCCATCTCACCCTCAATCCTTACCACATGGTGAACTTTTTTGGTCTTCGAATTCCAGTTAAGATGTCATCTTCTTTGTAGAGTAAGTGCTCCAATGTCCCTCTCCTGCCATATTGTGTCATATAGTACTTTACACACACTTGTCAAAGGTAGTGAAAGTATTTCTTTACTTATCTGTTTTGTCCAGTAAAATATGAGCTCCCTGAAGAGAGGGACTTTTTATTTCCCTATCTCAAATCCTAGCCTAGTTTCTGACAATAAACACCCAAACAATGCTTGTAGAATGAATTATTGATTGCCTAAATGAATCACTGCACTTTTAGTGGTTTATTGCTTATTCATAAGAATGAGCACCTACTCAGGGAGAATCTGGCACATTTATAATTTCATAAATAACCATTTATAATGGCGTGCATGTCTGAAAAAAAGTTGTGAAACTCTTCTGGTGCAGCTCGTTCCTTCTCATTCATAGACTCAGCCCAGAGCTCTAGTGGGCATTGGCAGAAACTTATGACTGTAGTTATTAAACACCACCCTTAGAATTCCTAAGCATGACCAAGCATCTGACATTCACAAAATTAAATTCGGTTTGAAGTTCAAAGGATTCAAGCCCAAAACACGTTTTAGAATTTTATTTACATAAATAACCCAATAAGCTCTAGCATTTGGATATCATAAAAGTAACTACTTAATAGGGCCTTGCCCAAAGTAGGTGTTCAATAAATACTTGTTAAATGAATTTTTTCTTCTTCTGTAGCAAAATTACAACAGAAAATGGCATCTATGCATGTATTCCCCTGTGTATCTGTGTATGAACTTGATCCTGTAACCCTTATAAACATAGAATATTATACCTAGGATCTTTGAGTTCACTTTGTTGAACATTCTCAAGCTATAAATAATGATACATCTAGAAAAATGAGAACTTGCTTGAGTTGAAGTATGAAATTGCTGTTTTAATAGGTCAAAAATTGTCCAAAATTGGCAATTCCATTCATTGCTACCTAAAAAAAAGTCTAAGTGTACAAACCTTTTTGAAGAAATAATGGTGGAAAACTTCTCTAACCTGGTGAAGGAAATAGGCATACAAGCTCAGGAAGCACAGAAAGACCTAAACGAGATGAATCCAAAGAAGCTCACACAAGACACATCATAATTAAAATGCCCAAGCTAAAGACAAAGAATCTTAAAAGCAGCAAGAGAAAAGTAGTTACCTACAAGAGAGCACCTATAAGACTGTCAGCTGATTTCTCAACAGAAACTTGCAGGCCAGAGGGATTGGCAGGAAATAGTCAAAGTGATAAAAAGCAAGGACCTACAAGCAAGATGACTCTACCCAGCAAAGCTGTCATTTAGAGTTGAAGGGCAGATAAAGAGCTTCTCAGACAAGAGAAAGCTAAGGTAGTTCATTACCACTAAACCAGTATTACAAGAAATGTTAGAAGGACTTTTTTAAGAAGAAGTAGAAGAAGATTGAAAATATGAATAAAATGGCAATAACTACATATCTATCACCAATTACTTTCAATGTAAATGGATTAAATGCTCAAATCAAAAGATTGGGTGGTTGAATAAATAAGAAAAAAGATCCTTACGTATGATGCTTACAAGAGAGTCACTTTAGATTGAAAGACACACAGAGACTGAAAATAAAGGGATGAAGAAGATATTTCATAAAAATAGAAATAAACAAAGCTGGAGTAGCAATACCAATACCAACAAAATAGAAATTAATAATAATAAAAAAGACTGTAACAAGAGACAAAAAAGAACCCAGAAATCCCACTTCTGGGTATTTATCCAAACAAACCCAAAACACTACTTCAAAGGGACATGTGAATCTATATGTTTATTGTAGCATTATTTACAATAGCTAAGATATGGAGGCATCCTGGGTGTCCATCCATGGATGAATAGATAAAGAAGAGGGGATACATATATAATGAACTGTTATTACTCAGCTATAAAAATAGGAATGAGATCTTGTCATGCAACAACATGGATGAACCTGGAGATAATTATGCTGAGTAAAGTAAATCAGACAAAGAAAAATGCCATGTGATTTCACTTACATGTGGAATCTAAGGAACAAGATAAATAAACGAATAAAATAGAAACAAACTCATAGATACAGAGAACATTTTGAGGGTTGCCAGATGAGAAGGATATGGGGGGGAGAGGGTGAAAAATGGGATGAGATTAAGAAATACAAATTGGCAGTTACAAAATAGTCATGGGGATGTAAGAGATAGCATAAGAAATATAGTCAATAATGTAATAACTATGTATGATGAGTAATAGATTTATCAGGCAATCACTTCATAAGTCATATAAATGTTTAATCACCATGTCATACACCTGAAGCTAATGTAATATTGAATGCCAGCTGTAATTGAAAAATAAAATTTATTTAAAAATATGAGATGTCTGGGTATCCTTGATTCTTATAATTTTGAAAAATCTTTGTTCCAGAGTGGGGAAAATGGTGTATATAGAGGCTTTGTTCATCCCTTTGGCAACCAAATCAAAGTTGTGAAGGAAACAAGGAGCCTGGGATCTAGATGAACAAGCTATGCAACTAGTGAGAAATCTAAGAAATCACCCTGCACTGGCAGAAGGTAGGGCAGGGTGAGGATGAGAGGCTGCCAAGTCTCCAGCAGCTGAGTGGGATGGAGGTTGTGGCAGCAGCAGCGGCGGTGGCAGCAGGTAGCTGCAGGCGCCTCTTAAAGGAGCTATGTCTGCCAGTGGACTTTCATGGGGATGAAACTGCTCACTCTGAGCACCAACACTGATTTGGCTGTGTGCAGGGGCATAAGGAACTTACAGGGAGATATTGTCAGAGTGAGGACCCAGGCAAGACTTGCTCTGTACAGAAGTGCCCACAGTATCCATCATTCCTCTGTTGAACAGTTTCCTTCTCCCAGTGCTTGGACTCAACATTCCCATAGCCCATGAGGTCATCAAACTGGATAAAAGAGTGCGCTCCACCCAGAGGATTCCATGAAACCCTGCCTCCCCCAACTCGCGGCCCCATCCAAGCCACATCCAGGTATAGCCTCAGTGAGTCAGGTGCTCCTTGCTAAGCAACACCTAGACTTACACTGGAGACAGCTGGCCTCAGTTTCTGGTGTGGCCCTTTGAAGCAACTATAAGCACAGCATCCGTGGATTACTTGATGAATCTTAGCAGGTGGCCCCAGAAGGGGACAGGCATTGGTTAAATTTGGCCTGCAGCCGAGCTCCTCTCAAGACTGTGCCACTAGACACCTACTTCACAAATCCACACTAATAAGACCAAGAGACCTAGAGTTTTGCTTAGTACATAGAAACAGACAGGGAAAGATAGGTAAAATGGGAAGACAAAGAAGCAGAAGCTATATGAGAGAACAGAATAGAGATCCAGAAATAATGAAGTCAAGTAATCAAACAGATGCAGAGTTCAAAACACTGAATATAAAGATGCTCAATGAACTTTTGGGAAGTGTAGAGAACTTTAACAAAGAGAGTAAAAAAAAACTTAAAAATGGAAATAGAAATTATGAAAGGGAACCAGTCAGAAATGAAGAACACATTATCTGAAATAAGAAGTATATTAAATGGAATAAACAAAGTGAATAAAAAAGATCAAACGACCTATAGAGGATGGGAAAGCCAAGGACACTCAATCAGAATGGCAAGAAAAAATAAGAAGCCAAGACTATAAAAATAACTTAAGGAGCCTATGGAACACTATTAAAGGTCAAAATATCCATCTTATTGGTGTGCTGGAAGGAAAGCAAGATGTTTAACAGTCATTTGAAGAAATAATGATGAAAAATTTCCCTAACATGGTGAAGGAAATAAACATAGAACCTCAGGAAGCTCAGAGAATCCCGAAAAGCAGGAGCCCTAAGAGGTCCACACCAAGACACATCATAATTAAAATGCCAAAGGTTAAATCCAAAGAGAGAATCTTAAAAGCAGCAAGAGAAAAACAGTTAGTTACCTACAAGGGAGCACCCACAAGACTGGCAGCTGATTTCTCAAAAGAAACTATGCAAGACAGAAGAGCTTGGCAAAAAGTATTTGACAGGATGAAGCTCCAGGATCTACAACCAAGCATACTTTATTCAGTAAAACTATCATTTAGAGTTGAAGGACAGATAAAGAGCTTCCCAGACAAAAATAAGCTAGAGGAATTTATCACCACCAAACCAGTATTACAGGAAATGTTGGAGGGACTTCTTTAAGATGCAAAAACATCTATCAAAAACAGGAATAAAGAATGGCAACAACTACATTCCTATCAATAAGTACCTTAAATGGAAAAGAATTAATTACTACACCTAAAAGATAGAGTGGATGAATGGACAAGAAAACAAGATCCTTACATATGTTTCCTACAAGAGATTCACTTTAGATTGAAAGACACACACACAGAGACTAAAAGGAAGAGGATTGGAAAAGATATTGCCTTGATGGACCTAGAAGGTATTTAAGTCAGACAGAGAAAGATAAATACTGTATGATTTCACTTATATGCAGAATATAAGGAATAAAAGGGAAAAACTAATCAGAAACAGACTCACAAATATAGTGGACAATTTGGTGATGCACAGAAGGGAGGGGTGTTTAGGGGCTGGGAAAATGGGGGGAAGGGTTAAAGAAGTACAAATTAGTAGCTGATGGATGGTCACGGGGACGGGGAGCATGACATGGGAAATGCAATCAGCATTAATATGTGGGCTAGGTGGAGAGTCAAGGAATGGAGGGAGAAATTAGGTGGATCATTTTAGGAACTATATAGATGTCTAACCAATGTACTGTATACTTGAAACTAATTAAAATATAAAAATAAATTTAAAAAGAAACCTTTGGCCAAATTTAACAGGTATGTCTGTATTTCAAAGGGTCAGAATTTCTCAAACTTTACTTCCTGACCATTCTGGATCCTACTTAAAACAAAGAAATGTAATTGAAAGTGAGGATTATTTTGTTTACTCTGTCCTGGCTTCATGGGATGCTAGGCTTATCATGGGATGGTATTTCATTTTCAGAATGAGCTTTCAACATAAAGCATTTTGCTCATGAATGCATGACAGGAGAGGAATGTGCCCTAAGATAATGGTATTTTTACCTAAGAAAGAGTTTTGGCTCAGGGGTTTCTTTGGGAAATCTCTTCATGGTGTTTTCTACTATGACACATGTGGTCTTATTGGCATTTTTCTTCATGAACACATACAGTTTAACCCACGCCATCCTGTGTATCTTCCTCTCCTTATTTCTCTTGTTTCTGCAGCCTTTCTGTCAGAGGAAATAGGACATTAGGCTTGTGGCCAGAGAAGTCATCATGTTCTTAAAGTAGTCAGAGGTTTCTAATCTTAGGATTTGGGACCACGAAGACCCATAGGAAACAGGAAAAATTTCCTAGAAAACCAAAGTAAATGTGTTTTTGTTGGCTTTACTTTTAGGTTGATAATTACTTTGGCTCTTACCTTTACCTCAAATGTTCATGCAATTATTTCTGCTGTCTGTTTTGCTTTATGTCTACTGAAAAAAAAATCAATAGTGAAAAATGGTTTCAAAATATTAGTCACATATTTCTGATTTTCTTAATGAACATGTTCATTTCTTAATGAACATGGACAGTCTATGCAATTAATGTTATAGTCACTTAAATATTATATGGCTGCCTGAATTAGCATGCTTTGCACTACATGGTATCCTTATCTCATACATTGTGGAAATGTAAATGGTTTGGTTCTACATATGAAATTCTATGGTTTCATCCAGAAATTCCATTTTTAGGAATTTACCTTAAGAAATACTTCCAAAGTTATACAAAAATTGATGAACAAAGATGACTATAGAGATCCAGGATTCCCATTATAAAAATTTTAAAACAATTTAAATGTTCAATAGAAGATAAATTGGATACATCCGTTCAATGGAAAAGAATCATGAAAAAATTATATATGTATATATATATGTGTGTGTATATATATCCAGTTGAAAGATGTTTATTATATATTATTAAGTAAACAAAAAACAAATATCATAAAAGCATGCATAACATGTTCTCATTTTTATAAAATGAGCATCATAACACATCTATGTAAGTATATCAGTAAAAAAATTTGAAAGATTATATACCAGGCTGTTAACACTAATCTCCAAGGAATAGTATTATGATGGATCTTGAGATTTTACTTAATATATTTCTGTAGTCTTTGAAAACTTTAAGTATTTCTACTGTAATCAGGGAAAAAGAAGCAGTCCTACACATGTGAAATTAGTTACCAAAATTCTCTAAAGCAGTTAGCAGCAAATCCATATTTAGAAAACAGGTCAGCACTCTTTGAATCATGCTACAATGTCTTTTATTTTATTTTTATCTTTATTGTTTTTTTAATTCATTAATTTTTTTTGTATGGTGACATTGGTTAACAAAATCCAATAAGTTTCAGCTGCACATTTTAACAGTAAGGCATATATATATTTACACTGTGTGTTCACCTCCCATAGTTAGATTTCTTTCTGTCACCATATATTTGACCTCCTTTACTCCATTTACTTCCCCCCTCCCCCCATCCTCAGGTAACCACTAGTTTATTGTCCATGTCCATGAGTCTCTGTTTGTCCTGTTCATTTGTTGTTGCTTTAGGTTTATATCCCATATGTAAGTGATATCATGTGATTTTCAACTTTTTCTGTCTGGCTTATTTTGCTTAGTATGATTGATTATCTCGAGGTCCATCCATGTTGAAATACTGCAAATGGCAGTATTTCATCTCTTCTTATAGCTGAGTAATTGTATATATGTACCACAGCTTCTTTAGTCAATCATCTATCATAGGTCACTTTGGTTGCTTCCATGTCCCGTCCACTGTGAATAATGCTGCTAGGAACATCAGTGTGCAAATATCTCTTCAGATATGGGTTTTCAAATCTTTGGGGTAAATATCCAGTAGAGGGATTGCTGGATCATATGGTAGATTAGTTCATAGTTTTTTGAGGAACTTCTGTACTGTTTTTCACAGTGGTTGTACCAGTTTGCAGACCCACTGCCAGTGTATGAGGGTTCCTTTTCCTCCACATCGTCTCCATCATTTGTTATTTCTCGTCCTATTGATTATAGCTATTCTAATGGGCATGAGATGGTATCTTATTGTGGTTTTGATTTGCATTTTCCTAATAGCTAGCAATGTTGAGCATCTTTTCATTTGTTGGCCATTTGTATGTTCTCTAGGGAGAAGTGTCTGTTCAGGTCCTCTTCCTATTTTTTGATTGGATCATTTGTTCTTTTGTTGTTATTGAGTGTATGAGTTCTTTGTATATTTTGGATATTAGGCCCTTATCAGAGGCATTGCTCGCAAATATATTTTCCCATTTGGATGGTTATCTCTTTATCTTGTTGATGGTTTCTTTTGCCCATAATGTCTTTTAAAAAGCAGTACAGATTTTGAGAAAAATAAAGTAGAAAAGTATTTAGTTATACATGTATTAATGTTTCTTATTTTTAAAAAGTGGCTCATCATTTTAATAATATGAGTAACAACATCAAAAATTGTGATAATTTTTTTCAATTTGAATGTTATTTAAGAGATGATTAACATCAATTGTTCTCATTCTCCGAAGAGAAAATTAAAGCCAAGAGATTTGTGGAATATTCTATAGTACATTATTAGTAGAGCTAGAACTTGAGCCTTGGTTTTGGAATTCTCAGTCAATGACTTCTTCACTTTGCCAAATTGCTTCCTACAAGTTGATGTGCACTTATTAAATGTCCATCACAGGGCTAGGTACTACTAGGCATAGTCCACGCCCTTGAAAATTAAAATAAAATGTGCCAATAAAATGTTCATTTAGAGATTTCAGCATAGATATGATCAATTAAGTTGAGAAAGCCTAATGAACTAAGCCTCAAGTTTTGATCAAATTCTTTACCCTTAAATTACAAATGATACATATGAGAACTTCTTTTTCTTATCCCAATGAAAGATTCCAAGGTCCATACCGATAAATAAAGTATTACAATTTTCTCAAAGGGAAGGATTATTATATCCATTAGAAAATGAAGGTATAGAGACATTAAGTGGTTTGTTTATTAGTCACCAAGAATAAGAATAATTCAAAGATGCCTTAGTTCTGGGTGATTCCCAGAAAATCACACATTTCATGGATCCAAATTACCTTGGGACCACTCCTAGAATCCTGTACATATTTGAAAAGTGAATAGATCATTGCACTTTATTTCAGGTTATGTCAACCACAAATCTGGCAGAACCTGACTTGTCTGAGCAGAATACACCAAACTATCCCTTCTAACCTAGGTTTACTCCACCAGAACTGGGGAATCATTTATTATTCCGTGGGTGAGGTTGCACGCATCAACAGCCAAGTCAATAGCAGATGAATGGAAACCACAAAATTAAAGGTGTTGTTGGCACTAATACCCAAACTAAAAGTACTGATCCAGGAATGACAATCTCTAAACATTTTCAGACAAGTTAGGAACACAAGTAAGACCAGCTCTGGGCAGATCCCGTTCGTGTGACTGACATCAAGAGTTTAGTGAGAATTTACCTTGGCAATGAGGCTGTATCTTCCCCTTTGTGCTCTGGCTATGTTTTATGCAAATTTTAAGATACAAAGCCATTTTTATTCCAGATTTATTTTCTTAGTCATCGTCAGACTCTGCCTCCCTTAACTGGTTACCTTCATTGTAGTAAAAAATAAATGTTGCTAATCCCCTTGTGTACTTTTAAAACATTCTGATTGCCAGTGGAAATGCAGATTTTTTTTCTCCCATCGTCCTTCAGGCTTTCAGGATGCATTAGTTCAGATCCATTAAGAAATAGATTTATTGGAGGAGCAAGCAGAAGAAGGTGGGAAAGGGTCTTTGGATCATGAAGGGAAGGAAGGGCAGAAAATTAGGTAGAAGAGGTCTCAGATTTCAGTGCAGTGCCAAGAAATATATGGCCAGGTTGATGGGAAATCCCAGAATCACAGTCACTGAGAAATCCAGCATATTACCAGAATGGGCTGCCTTGGTACTTCTGTCATGCTCTGTCATTGGCTGAGAGCAGTCCATGGGAAGTTTGGCCTTGGGGAAAATACAGTGATGGATCCAGGGAGATAGGATCCGAGGTTGTCAGTCAATTAGCTCTTATGATAAGTAATCTGAGAGGAGCATTTTCATAAATGCTACATCTATCTCTTACACTACACAGATCTACTTCTTCACATAGGTCTGGGGAACACCTCCCCTTGGGTTCCTCTTTCTGAGGGAAAGTAAAAAGAGGGGTAATGGTACTATGTCTGGCACAATAGCCATGATCAGGAATACTACTTGGTTGACCTTGGCCTATAATCATTCTCTAAAATGGCTTCTGCAAGGGCTAGATTAGTGAATTAAATGAAGATGTGCTGGTAGCCATCATCTTTGCCTCCTTTAGATCTTTCATAGCAGTACTAATTAATCTCCACATCACCCCCGGGATGCAAAATATATCTTTTTCAGCTTACTATCTTGGCTGTGAGGTAGGACAATTTCAAAGATTTCTATTTGGCTTTCCCTGCTATGATAGCTCTTACTCCATAGGCCAAGGACCCAAGGAGAGTGGTGGTATTCCAACTGTCAAGTTGCTGCAGTGGGTCCCATAGGAATCATTATTGAATATACCTTCTATGGTATTTAGTTGAGGGGTTCAGGATTTGAAAATTGGCTGAGGTTTAGGAACCCAGCAAAAGATCATGACTTTCCATAGGCATTGCTGCAAAACTCTTGCTCTCCCATTCTTGCCCCCTCTCGCACCTTTTTAAAAGATGTTAAGTAGAACACTTACTGGGCACCCTTCTATTTTTGTTCTTAGGAAAATCATGCTCTATCAATCATCTTCACAGCTCCCTGTGGGTAGAACCTCTTGGCTGCTCTGATCATGCAGATTATTAAAGTAATTGCAACCTCCTGACTTCTGTCAGTTAAGCACTGTCATCTGGCCTCTATACTTTTGTAACTCTAACATCATGAATATTAATGAGCCCAGCTCTGTGATGGTCTCTCCTACCATCTTTCCTGGCCTGTAGAGGAGCCACCACATTTTTTAGTGATGCCGCTTAGTACATTACTGATGACTGTGGGGAAAGACTCTGCTCTTGCCTGACCTTGAGAAATGCCCAAGTGCATTTTCTTGCCTCACCCTCATCTTGCTTGGCCTTATCCACTTCCCTCAGCCTCTTTATTTTTATCTCTAGCATCTGTCAGAGCAACTCAGGCATTTCCACTTTGCTGAATGTTGGTCATCGCTGTTATCAGACTTCTCAGAACAATCCTAGCAGTGAATTTTCCCCAAACTCTGAGGCCCTTGCCAGGTTTTAAATCCTGTGTCCCAAGAAAAGTACCTTCAAGTCAATGAATTCTTGCTTACCCAGCCAGTCTTATATTCTGGCCCCTTTATCAAGCACCTTTAAAATCCAATCCTACGGTTACTCCTCTGGCTCCTGCTAGTAAATGCTAGCTAATTCTTGTAGCTTCTTTGGTGTAGTGTCTCCTTTATCATGCCAAGCAGGTCCTCAACTGGGTAGCCAAGAGTAGAGGAGAGGGCATCTCCTGAAGTGGCAGCTGTTTCTTTGTCAGGGACAGGACTCTGCTACATTTTCCAGCACAGTGGAAGTGCTTCCTCTGACTAGGGATGGGTAGGACATTTCTTCAAGCTTTGAGGGTTCAGTGGAATCTACGCAGGAAAAAAGAAGAGTGTCCAGGCTGTCATTGTAAAAAGGAAGACAAAAGAATGGAGGATTGAGCAGGAGAGGTCTCAGACTTCAGAGTGATACCTAGAAAGATAAGGCCAGGTTGATCAGAAGTCCTGGAATTGCAGGCACTGAGGAGTCCAACATATTACCAGAATAGGCCTGCCTCAGTACTCCTGCTGTGCTCTGTCATTGCCTAAGAGCAGTTCATGGGAAGCACGGCCTTGGGGGTTGGGGGGTGGGGTAGAAATGCAGTGGTGGATTCAGAGCGACAGAATTTGAGGCTGCCAGTCAATTAAGCTCTCACAACAGGAGGTCTGAGAAGAGCATTGTCATGACTGTGACACATTGCACCCTATTTCTCATCTTCATTGGGCTAGGCATATTTGTGTTTTATAGTTGAAAACAGCTGAGAGGAAAGACTAAGTAGGTACTTCTGGGATAGTTATTTTAGCATCATTCAGATGAACACTTTTCAATTTTTAGTTTTAAAGAAGAAGGTAAAAGAAATAAATATAAACAGTTTACATCATAGTTAAATGGAATATCTAACCCAGGTTAGATAATTCAGACCAAAATTCAATTCTCTCCAATTTCATAGCAGCTTTTGGGGCTTGACATATGTGGGTGTCATTTTTGCAGATATGTTATGTAACTGACGTTTCAACTCATTCAGACAGTCTCACTATCAATTATCCAATATTATTGTGGGATTTTGGACCTACTGAGGGGACTACCAGGGGCAAAATCATGCCCTCTGGTCTGAAATGCAGTACAATTGCTTCAGGCAGAGTACTTAGTGATTCCTGCATCATACAAGTGTTTTTACCCTCCAAATAGCTATTTGCTCTGTCTTTTTTTTTTCTTTTGCCTATGTTTTTTATATCTCTTTACTCACCTATGTGGTATTATTAGAGTCTAGACAGCATCCAAAAAAGTTTATTAATTATCAATGAGATTGGTAATATGAATGTTATTTGTTTTTTGGCAATCCAGTGGGTTTCTTTGGCTCATGTTGAGTATCCTTAGCCCGTATTCTGTTAGGTAACTTTCTTATACTGCTGGAGTTTGTGTTTTTTCCCTTATTATCTTAAGTCATTATTTTTCTCATGTCTCTTCAAGTTCGTTTCCTCTATTGGTATCTCTCTTTTCTCTCTCTGTTGGTATTTTGGGAGTAGTGATACACGTTGGTTAGAAAAGATAAGACAGGTGGAACGTAGCTTTATATATATCCATTGTCCTTTTGGGACTCCTTTGCTCTTATTGTATTATCAGGAGAAATTCCCCAGATGCCTATATGACCAAGCTTAGCCATATAACATGGTTCCTATTCATCTCCAAAGACACATTGGAGATAAGGCAGAGAAAGGAGAGATTATAACTTTAATGACCCCTGTTCAGGGCTGTAGGAATTTTTCCTTGAGTTAAAACAGAAAATTACATGCTAGAGTCAGCAGTTAGAATACTATGAAGCTTGAGTTTTCAAAATGTAACAGATAGGACTATAGACTATATGGGTTTTGAACAGTATTTATCTTCTATGATATAACTAAGACTCTCTCACCCTTTCTGTGATTTGACAGTGTATTCGTAAAACACTCTAATGTATTTTCTTCCATACTCCTTTTTCTTGATTACTTAATCCAAATGGTGTAAACGAGTAGGCATACTGAAAAAAGCCAGGTCAAAGGAGGTTGGGAAGACTGCGTTAAATAATTAACCAACTTAACTTTCTAAGAGGGCTCTTAGATGGTTTCATTTCGTGAGCCTCTCTGTTCTACAATCATTTTCTCCTCCTCCAGTCCCACCAAAGAAATACAACTTAATCTACACTGACCTCTAAAATAACAAAAACATAAAAAGCAAATCAATTTCCTGTAGAGGCTTTATGCTTTTCAAATGGGAAGAGCAATTGTAACATTTTCGAGTTATGGGGGAAAAGTGCTAATAAGGATAACAGTTGTGGAAAGAGTTCTGACTGTCAGCAGTTAAGAAAAGAGGGTGATAACTGTGATACTGTTGGGAAAGAAGCTTCGATTTAGGAGCTATGTTATTTTTATATCCAAAGAGTTATTGTGATCTCCATCACTCTAAATGGACCCATTTATAATTTTTTGTTTTCTCTTCTTCCCTCTCCCTCCCCACTCATTTACTATCGAAGCCATCCTGTTTAAGGCATATTTCCTTTTCCTAAAGGAAGCCTAATAGAACAAATCAAATCATTAACTCTTAAATACCAACATTTAGAATAAGATTTTCTTTATAAAATTATTCAAATTCAGAGGGAGGAAAACAAGTCAGCAGAAGATATTCAATTTCAGCAGCTGAAGGAACATCCAGATATGGGCATATTCCTGTATGTCACAAAGGAGCTAGGAATTAAACTTTCTTGAGCTCTTATAGTTTTTTTTTTTTTTTGCATATAGAAAGTCATCCAAGCCTAACAATAGATTATAAGATAAGTGCATTAAGTATTATTAGCCTATTGTACACACAATGAAACTGGGCTTAAGGAAATTAAATAATTTGCCCAAGGCCACATGACTAGTATGGAAGTGGTGGGGCTAGGATGGGCTTCAAAGTCCATGATTTTCCCATTCTACTTCTCAGTATTAAAATATAGTGGCATGCGCGCATACACACACACACACCCCATTAGAACCATGTATGACCATTATGATTGTTTCTCATGGACAAGCTTTTGGATTTAATAATAAGCTACTATCTGAGGAGAAAATATCAATTATGAAGTGAGAGAATGTCTCAAACTAGAGTTAGGAACGAAAGACAAAATAATCTTTAACAAAGTTGATGCTTTTTCTTTAAAATGCCTTCATCATTTGACTTTCCTGATTTTTGTGCCTCATCGGTTACCATTTCTGTTTATTATATTGATTCCTACTCTTCTTTCTAAACTGTTAAAATGACCCAGAACACCATTTTTGAACCTCTTCTCTTATCTATTCACAGTCTCTCTTTCTATTTCATTTATTCCCAGAGCTTTAAATAACAAATCTATGAATATATAGTGACAAAAGGGTGGTGAGCATATAGTGGAATATACAAATGTTATATTATAAAGTTGTACACCTGAAACTTACGTAATGTTATTAACCAATGTTACCCTCAATAAATTTAATTTAAAAAATAACAAATCTATAATGATGACTATAAATATTAATCTCCAGCTTGGACCTTTTTCTTGAACTTTAGACTCATATATCTAATCTCTCTATTATGTTCATTTGAGTATCCCACAGATATCTCAGACCTAATGTGTTCAATGTTGAATTCCCGATCTCCACCTTCCCATGCTCCACACACCCACAGTCTTTTCCATTTTAATTAATAATTCAGGACAAAAATTTTATCTTTGGATCATAAGTGAGTCTCCTGTGGGCAGCATTTAGTTGATCATTTTTTATTTTAATTTGTTCTGCCAGTCTCTATCTTTTAATTGGCAAGTTTAATCCACTTATATTTAAAGTGACTACTAATAGGGGAGAACTACTTCTGCCATTTTTCTATTTGTTTTCTATACATAATATTTTTTGTTACTCAGTTCCTTTTATACTACTTTCATTTGTGTGTGATTGATTTTTTTCCTATTGTATTGTTTTGATTCTCTTCATTTCCCCTTCGTATGACTTTAAGTTACTGTCTAATGTACTTTCATTTTAGTCTGAGAAGGTCCTTTTAGCATTTTTTGTAGGGCAGGTCTACTAGCAACAAACTTCTTTAGCTTTTGTTTATCTGTGAATGACTTAATTTCTCCTTCATTGCTGAAAGATAGTTTTTCTGGATATAGAATTCTTGGTTGACCATTATTTTCCCCTCAGCTCTTTAAAAAGTTGTCCCAATGCCTCTGGCCTCCATGATTTCTAATGAGAAATTGTTAATCTTTTTAAGAATTTCTTGTCAACGAATAAACAGGACAAACAAACAGAGACTCATGGACACGGACAATAGACTAGTTCTTACCAGAGGGTAGGGGCAGGGGAAAAGGGAAGGTAGATGGGATAAAAGGAGTAAAATATGTGGTGACAGAAAGAAATCTAACTATGGGAGGCAAACATACAATGTAAATATATATATATATATACACACACACATATATATATGTATGTATGTATATATGCCTACTGTTGAACTGTTAAAACATATAGCTGAAACTTATTGGATTTTGTTAACCAATGTCACCATAAAAAATAATTAATTTTTAAAAAGAATCTATTGTATGTTACAAGTTACTTCTCTCTAGCTGCTTTCAAGATTCCATTCCTATGACTTTCAACTGTTTGATTACAATGTATCTAGGTATGGATCCATCTTATATGTAAAATTTTTCATACTTGGAGTTTGTCGAGCCTCATCTATGTGAAGATTCTTTTTTTTTTTTTTTAAATTGAATTTGGAAAGCTTTCAGCCATTTATATCTTTAAATACTTTTTTCTGCTCTCTCTTCTCTCTTTTCTCCTTCTGGAACTCACAATATGTATATGGTGGCATGCTCGATGGTGTCCCGCAGGTCTCTGAAGCTATGTATTGCTCTGTATTACTGTTTTTTTTTGTTTGTTCCATATGCTCTTCATTTTTTTCCAGCTTTATTTTGAATTCACTGCATATTTTTTAAAATTCCATTTTATATTCATTTTGCTGTATCCTGTTCTATTTTTTAGTATTTGCTTTAATGTTTGCAAAATGCATCTCTATGACAGTCTACCTTCAAGATATATTTCACTATCTTACATATAATGTAATATGCTTATAATAGTATAATTCTATTTCTTTTCTATTGTCCTTTGTGCTATTGTTGTCATACATATTTACTTTTACATATGATACATACCCCAAATACATGGTTACTATTTTTGTTTCAGTTCAGTTGTTTTTAAAATAATTAATTAAAGAGAAAGCATCCTTTCTCTTTAATGATATTCTTCATTTCTTTGTTTAGGTCCAAGTTTTATTAGATATTATCTTGTTTCGGCTTTAATGTTTCTTATAGTGCAAATCTTCTGAATAAGAATTATTTCAGCTTTTGTTTGGGAAACTATTTCATTTTCATTTTTGCTAGACAAAAAATGCTGGAAATAGAATTTATATGCTAGATATTTTTGCTGGAAATAGACGACATATTTGATAGTTTTCTTCTTTTGTCTGTTTAAAGTTTAATGGTGGCATTTTATTTTATCTTCTGGTCAAGATATCTACTTCTATTCTTATCTTTATTCGTCTGTATGTAATTTGCCCTTTATTCTCTGATGGCTTTTAGTATTTTCTCTTAATCATTTATCATTAACTATTTGATTATGATGTGTCTTAGAGTAGTTTTATTTATGTTAATTTTGTTTAGTGTTCATTGAGCCTCTTCAGTATATAAGCCTAGCGTTCTCATCAAATTTTGGCTATAATTACTTCAAATAGTTTTTCTATAATTTCAAACCCTTGTCCTTCTGGGACTTTAATTACACATATTTTAGACTGCTCAGTATTGACACAGAACTTAATAAAGCTCTGTTCATTTTTTTAAGCCTTTCTTTTTTCTGTACTTCAGTTTGAATAGTTCCTATTGCTGTCTCTTCAAATTTTTTGATCTTTTTTTCTACAGAGTCTATTCCACTCTTAATTCTACCCAATGAAATTTTCATTTTAGCATGTGTGTTTTTCTTCTTTATTTGTTTTTATTTTATTATTTTTCATTACTCAGGGTTATTTTAAATTTGTTTTGATTTATTCATTTTCTTACCTCATAGGTTCCTGCTTTCCTTTAAATGTTGTTGCCGCCAGCCCCTGAAAGACACATGGACCACCAGAACTCAGTGAGTTATAGGGAACACACTCTTTATTCAGCCAGCTGGGTTTGTCAGGGATAGCAGACCCCAAATTAAGCAGCCCAGAAATGCAGAGGTACAGGATTTTTAAGCCCAAAATCCCATTCTTCATTCTGTCTAAACATAAAGGTCTATTTTTCTTCTATTTACTACCTGTCGACCTACAGGTTGGGAGTGCAAGCAGGGGTACAGAAGCAGAAAGCTTATTGTTAGAATGTTATGTTTCTATGGGTGATAGCCTATGTTCCCATGGCATAGTCAAGCAGTAATTTTCCAGCCAGCACATACATACTTTCACATATTTATAATAGCTATTTAAAATTTCTCGTCTGCTAATTCTGTCATCTCTAGGTCTATTGCAATTGATCATTTGGGGGGGGGTGTGGGTCACATTTTCTTGATTCTTGGCATGTCTAGTAATCTTTGACAAGATGTTGAACATTGTCATTTTACATTGTGACATGCTGTATTTTGTTATATTCTTTAAAGACTATTTTGGGCATTGCTCAAGTAACCACTGAAGTTACTTACATATTACCAGGATCTTTTTTTGAGAATTCTTTATAAGTTTTATTCAAATGAGTTTAGAAAATGCTTTATTCTAAGCCTAGTTTAGTTCTGCATGGCTTTTCTGGCGTTTCTACTGAATTTTCAGATAATTAACAAGGATTTTCCACTTTGATAGTCAGAAGACAAACTTTTCCCAGTCCTTTTTGAGTTCTGAGACTTTTTCACTTTATTCTTTTCTCATAATTCTTTGCCTTGCATTATGGCATTTAACTATAGCCATACATGACTTGGTATTCAACAAGAGGCTTAAGGGTACCCCTATGTATATTTCTGTAGGTCTTTCTGTACAAAGATCTTGTATACAGACTCCTTTTTAGTACTCTGCCCCTCAGTTTCCTTGAATCCTGATTCTATCTCAATTCAGAAAGACTGCTATGTTTTGCTTGGGGTTCTGCTATCCATATGATTCAAAATTGTCCCCAAAAAGAAATCCAGGATGATTATAGGGCTGTCCTCATTTGTTTCCTTTTCTTGCAGATCACAGTCTTGTATTGTCTGATGTCCAACAATCGAAAATATCTACTTTATATATTTTGTTTAGATTATGGTAGGGTAAATCTCGTCTCAGTTACTTCATCGTATTTTGAAGTAAAAGACAACTATTAGACTCTTAGATACTCTTTTCTAAGATCAAATAATGTTTTCAAGGAGAAAATATAACATTATGGTTAAAAGTATGCACCTAGGAGTCTAACAGTCAGAGTCTTGGTTCAAATACTTACTAAGCAAATAACTTTGAGCAAATAAGACAACTCTAAGTCTCACTTCCTCAACTTTAACATAATATTATCTATTAATGTAATTGCTTCAAGGATTTAATTAGGTAATAGATATCATGAGCTTAGCACAATACTTCTCACATGTAAAATGCTCGAAAACATTATTAACATTATTATTATTGTTGTTTTTATGTTAAATTTATTAAAAATAGTTTATATTAAAATTCCTATTGCTGCTGGGACAACTTACCACTAATTTAGTGACTTAAAACCACACAAATTTATCATCCTATAATTCTGGAGTTCAGAACTCTGAAATGAATTTCAGTGGACAAAAATAAAGATATTGTCAGGATTGCATTCTCTGGAGGCTTTAGTAGACAATTCATTTCTTTGTCTTTTCCAGAGACTCCCCACATATCTTGGCTTGTGTTTACCTTCTGTCTTCAAAGCCAGCAATAGAAGTTTGAGTGCTATCACAACACCCCAATGTTATTTCTGTTGTCACATTTTCTCTGACTCTCTTGCTTCCTTTTTTCACATATAAGGGCCCTTGCTATTACCTAGGGCCCAATCAGATAATCTGGAATAATCTCCTCATCTCAAATTCCTTAACTTAATTATATCTGTAAAGTTTCTTTTTCCATGTACAGTATAAATTTTAGGTTCTGAGTATAAGGATGTGAACATATTTGGGAGCCATAATTCTTCTTACTATAGTCCTATTAGTGATCCTTAAAGGTTCTCAATTTGTAAAATACATTCACCCTACCCCAAGGACCCTAAAGGTATGAACTATATATAGCATTAACTCAAGTCTAACATCTTATCTAATTCTCATCACCACCAAAGTCTCAAATCTGATTATCTATTAAATGTACTTAATCAGGACTAAATGACATACTGGATATAATCCATCTTGAAGAAAAATTTCTCTCCCATTGTGTTTCTGTGAAACTAGTAACCAATTTATCTGCTTTCAAAATTGCGATAGGCATAGGTAACAGAGAAACAGGAATATAGAGATTCCCTTTATTAAAGGGTGAAAAAGAGGGGGCGGGGAGAGAGTCACAGGTCCCAAACAATTTCAAAATCCAGCCAGGCAAACATCAGGTTTTCAGGCCTAGGAATAATCCTCTTGAGAGCACAGCTCTGCCACTGGGCTCTTGTCTGTGCCCTCTGGGCTTGCATCTCTGCCCTTGGAAACTATCCTTTCTTCTTCTTGAAAGATAGAACATGTAAATATGACAGTTTTCTTTAATTTTCACACTCTTTCTGTTCCTTTTAGTCTAAGCTGGCAGCATTTCTGTTAGTACAGCATCCTCAAGAAATTCGTGGGTCTCCCATATATGTCATGAGATTTATTCCATTATACAAGAAGCCCTCTCACAGCTGCTTTTTGGATAACCTCATTTCTTTTCCTGGCTCCTGCTGAGATAGCTCAAGGGATTCATAAATCACATGCCTAATCTCTTCAAAGATCCCTTCGAGCAACACTATACTGATATTTTTATCCATCCAAGACATGAGCCAAAGTTTTTCCAGCCATACCCTTGGATTTCTGTCCAGAGCACAGGTTTCTAATTTTAGCATCTTTTGCAACCTTGATAGACTGAGAAGTTCCTGAGTCATCAAGTCCTAGTTCCTTTTTGCTTAACTGTTCTCTCAATCTGTTTTTCTTTCTTTCTTTCTTTCTTTCTTTCTTTCTTTCTTTCTTTCTTTCTTTCTTTCTTTCTTTCTTTCTTTCTTTTTTTATCTTTCTCTCTCTCTCTCTCTCTTGCTTCATTCCTTCCTTCCTTCCTTCCTTCCTTTCTTCCTTTCTTTCTTCCTTTCTTCCTTTCTTTTTTTCCTTCTTTTTTTTTTTTTTGGCATACATTGTTGCAGCAGAAAGAAAACAGGCCACCCCTTCAAAACTTTGCTTTGAAATCTCTTTAGCTAAATATTCGAGCTTATAATTTATAACTTGGAGTTAGCTTTTCACATAACTGCAAGACAAAATTCACCTAAGCTTCCTGACACTGTATAGCAAGAATCTTCTTTCTTCTAGCTTCCAGTAACATGTTTCTAATTTTTTTTTTCCTGAGCCCTCATTAGCAGAGTCCTTAGCATACCTATTTCTACTAACAGTCTGTTTAAGGCAATCTAGACTTTTTCTATTCTCAAAATTCTTCCGGCCTCTAGCAATTACGTAATTCCAAAGCCACATCCACAGTTTTAGTCATTTGTTAGAACAGCACCCTACTTCTGCTACCAAAATTTGTGTCAATTTCCATTGTAACAAATTACAGCAAATGGTGTTGTACAAATTACAACTAATTTAGTGGATTAAAACAACACAAATCTATAATCTTATACTTCTGGAGGTCAGGAGCCCAAAATGTGTTTCACCGAGCTAAAATAAAGGTTTCATAAGGATTGCATTCATTCTGGAGGCTCTAGCCTTTTCTAGCCAATGTGTCTGGACTCCTGTTTGACTTCCATGTTCAAAACCAGCAATTGTAGGTTGAGTCCTCATATCACATGACTCCAACTCTCTTTCTGTCATCACATCTCTGATCCTGATTCCTTTGTCTCCATCTTCCACTTGTAAGAACTTATAAGAACTTTTGTAATTACATTGGTTCATCCCAGATAATCCAGAATAATCACCCCATCTCAAGATACTTAACTTAATCACTTCTATAAAGTTTCTTTTTGTAATGTAAGGTAACAAATTCACAAGTTTTATGGATTGTAATACGGACATCTTTTGGGGGAGATTATTCAGCTTACCACATCATTGTATAAAGCATTGTTTTATACAATGGTGTACTTTACCCTACTTCCTTTCCTCCCATTAAATCACCCAATGAATTACTCTACACAAAGATTATTTTTAACAGAATGTTTACACATGGACAAAAAGAACAGTTATTTTTCTTTAAAAATCATTTATCTCTCTAAATTTCTGTTTTCTTATAAGGTAAAATAATTAGGAAGTCTCTTAGATCCTTCTGTCTCTAAAATTTAACACACCTAATGTACCCTGCAATTTGATTAAAGCAAGATATGAAATGTGTTAATTGTGAAGAAGGTTCAAGGCTTATGTTCCAGAGCTTTCTGTAGGTTTTTAAGGAAGGTCAGATCTTTGGATAAAAGACCTGCTCTCTGCTTTTTCCACCAGAAAAGAAATGTACCAATCTAATTATGTATGAAGTAATATAACCTAAACAGAACAAAACAGGCAACTGGGGAAAGGCCTAGGAATTAATCAGAGTAAGGATAAGAAAAGAGACAAAAGGCTGGCACAGGCTCAGTACCCAGGATGGATACCTCTTTGCAGTTTTCCAAGGGGATCAACCAAGGTGCAGGTAAAAACCCCATCATCAAACACTTGCAAAGTCCTTCCCTGAGGTTATGCAATGGAAAAACAGACAAACAATGACTCAGAGCCTTAGCTGTGTGTGGGAGCCACTGAAACAAACTGTCAAAGGGGAAAGTTGGATTGCAACAGCTTCCACCAATGGTACTAAGGCAGTATACAAATAACGTGTAGGGTGGAGGCAGACGTTTTAGTCAAAAGTATTGTCAGTGATCAAGTAAGTGCCTGCAGGACAGGGTGTGGGGATTCAAGTCTATGCCCCCTGATAGAGGGTCCTTGGCTCTGCACAAGAAAGAATTCAAGAGCAAGCCAAAGTTAGAAACAAAGGAAAATTTATTAGAGAAGAAATAATGCTCCACAGACAGAGATGTGGTCTCTTCTCAATGTCAGAGAATGAGACCCTGATTGTTTGAGAAATTGGGTTTGTATCTGTTTTCTTTTCACGGTATGGGTACCCAATGTTAAAGGCAAGGGGGAAATAGTTGCTAGCAGTCTTAGCAGGAGTTTTCCTATAGGTTCCCAGTGGTCTGTCTGTATGCTGATCAACCAAGTTCCCATGTCCAGCAGTATGTAGCAGGCTCTGACTGTAACTTGATTTAATATTTAGTCAATTTGTGTAGTTCTCATGTCTCTTTTCTATATTATTACTAATCAGCATGTGGGTCTGGTTGACTGAAAAGTTGTGGGGGAAGATGACCTCCCTGCTGGGACTTTGCCCACTGTCCAGGTATTACACTGAGAAACAGAGTTCGCTGAGGCAAGGGGGCCAGGAAAATCTTCATTCTTGATCTGACTCATCACCTGAGATATTTTTTACCATGCCGCTGGCTTAAAGCTGATAGTGGGCAATAGGTTACATGTTGAAATAAGCAGGGAGCATGCTGGCTGCACTTCACGCTGTTTCATGAAGAGGTCAAATTCATTTTGTCAGAGTTCTGTCAGAAACCATAAGGGAACACAGAGAGCAGAGCAAAGCATTGGGATCATTAGAAATGGGACCAATTGTTTAGCTAAAATAATTTGAACAGCATTATTGAGGACAAATTTCCATGTAGAAGAATAGGAAAACCTCTCACTTTCATAATAAAGAGAGAAGGAGTTACAGAGAAATATTTTTGATGTTTATTTCTAACGTAAGATTACAGAAAATTCTCCTTGTCAGCTTTCTGGTAGGTATGCCACATACTGTGTCAAATTCCTGGAACATGTGACTAAAATAATTTTCTTTCGAGTGGTTCTAATTTTTAGCATGTAGGCACTGGGATCAGTAGGTTGTCTGAGCTATAAGTTCACTGAAGAATTTTGTGAAAAAAATTTGTAAAATCATTTGTAAGCCTGGATTGTTCTAACAGTTTGACCAAAATAGTATACCTTCTATGTCTGACATAGATATTTAAAATGTCCTTTGATGTGAGAAAGATGGAAACAATACCAGTGATTTTAATTAAACTCCAGACCTTCAAGTGAAGAATGGGCCTCCTCTGGCTTGCTTGTTGACAAAATAACAGATTTCTTTTGGTTGGTTCTACTTTTGTGATTAGTTGTTTCTATATTTCATTCTTAGACTAGGGTTGGGTAGAATGCATGATTAGAGGCTTCCCCAATTTATGAGTATAATTGTAAGGAAGAACCTATTTTCTTTTCTAGAATTGAAAATCCCATGCAGAGGAGCTAGTGATGCAAAGTAGAGGGGATCATAGGAAAATCTTTCTGCCTTTCTAGTAGCATTAGCAGTAGTAGCAAAATCAAGCTTCTGGCTTGGCTGTGGCAGTGAACTGGTTTGTAGTAGTAGTTGCAACAGACTGAATCTACAAGATAGCAATGGTAACAATGCTGGAGGTGATGGTGGTTGCCCCAAGATTGAGGTCCTGGAAGTAGATGCGCAAATCATACTGTTTACTGTTCTTTGGCAACCTCAAAGACTGCTTCCCTGAATAAGTTTGGTAGCATGATTTGTGGTTTCATTCCTCACTATATAGTTCAAGGACTGGCTTTCCAGTCCTTCTGTTTATTTTGTAAGCTGCCTAATGCCCCTCTAATGGGTTCTTTTTGCTTGGGTTCTGCTAGACTTTGGTTTGCTGCTTGCAATTCAGAACCCAATGGATATTTCTGGAGACCTTGTTAAATACAGATTCTATGGCCTAAACTTACAATTCAGAACATCTGGTATTGGGTCCCAGGAATCTAATTTTTTTAATGACCCTGAATCAATCAAGATATTTTTTTTTTCTGTAGCAAGTGACAGAAAACCAAATTCAAGCCAGTCTAAACAAAGAAGGAAATGTACTCACTCATATAATTTAGAACTCTAGGAAGTAGATATTTAGGCAGTACTGAATTTAGTGCTTAAGCAATGACTTCAGAATTTAGTTTCTCTATTCACTAGCACTCTCTTCTATGGTGTTTTCCTCATCTAAAATTTTATAAGATTTTCCAGTCAAGATGGTGAAGTAGGTAAACACTGTGTCTTGCATCCTCTCATGACCATCTCAAAATTACAACTAAACTACTGAACAGTCATCATTGAGAATCACCTGAAATCTAGCTAAACAGAAGTCCTATAACCAAGGACACATAGAAGAAGCCACCTTGAGAATGGCAGGAAGGTTGGAGACTCGGAAAAGATTGGTCCTACACCTGCGTGTAGCAGTTCAAAATTGGAAGGAGAATATCAGCTTCAGAGGTCCCCCTGAAAGAGTGAGGGGTACCAGCTTCCCACTAGGCTCCAAAGACCAGGGTTCCAGTGTAGGGAAGAGTAGTCCCTACAAGTCTGGTTGTGAAAACCAGCAGAGATTGTGACCGAGTGAGATGGAGGGCAGCTGGATGTCAGTAATGCATGGAATTACTGACAGACTCACTTGTTCTGAGCTCCAGCACAAGGGCAGCTGCTCAAAAAGTGTCAGGGACATACTAGGAAAAACTGAGTTGTAGGGCAAGGACCAGAGAACAGCTTTTCTCCAGAAAAAGGTGCTGGCAGAATCCATTGCTTCTTTGAGACCTCACCTTTCTTGGTGTACAGATCCAAGTGGCTGCTGTATCTGAGTCTCCATCAACCTCACCATGGTGATTCCCTGAGACCTTGCCCTATCCAACTTGCAGTCCCATCCAAGCTGCTTATGGAGGCTTTTCCATACAAAATCTCTCAAAGGTTCATAAAACCCAAACAAGTACCATCTGGCCTCAGCATTCCCTGTACCTCTTGCTGAACAGCTCCAAGCCTGACACTAGCTTCAGCCATCCTTGGTTTACAGCTTGTCCTCTCAAGGCCCTGCCAAGCTTAGCATGGGGCAGTGGTCATCTGTGGATTGCTTAGTGACACTTTTCAGGTGACCCTGGGCAGGGCACAGGCTATAGCTGAACACGCCTTGCAGCGGAACCCCTTTCAGGAGGCCCCAGATCCAGCATGTCCAGTGACTAGCTTCAAACTGAGCCTGAGCACCACCCAGAGCCAAAGGGAAGAATTAGCAGGCATTAGAACCCTGCTAAAGTGAATCCTGCTTCCTAGGGTCAGTCTCCCACCAGCCAGTCCTCAACCAATCAGTCCCAGGGGGTAAATCCCTCCCACTGATATGCAAGCAACAACCAAGTCTCGCCTACAACAGGAAGGCACACACAACCCATACAAGGAACACACCTGGAGCACCCAGCTCAGGTGATGAAGGAAGACTGCTGTTGGGCCCCATACTAAGAGCAGGAGACATAGCACTCCTACTTAATACATAAAAACAAACACAAGGAGGGAGTCAAACTGGGAAGACAAATGTGTCCCAAATTAAAGAACAGAACAAAACTCTAGAAAAAGAGGTAAACAAAATGGAGACAAACAAATCTACCAAATGCAGAGTTCAAAACACTGGATATAAGAATGCTCAATAAACTTAGAAGAGGAGAGGTAATTAAATTCAGTGAAAACTTTAACAAAGAGAAAACATAAAAGTGGAGATAGAAAATATTAAAAATGAACCAGTCAGAAATGAAGGATTCAATAACTGAAATAAAGAATATGTTAGAGGAAATAAATAGAAGATTAGATAAAGCAGAAGATCAACTTGGCGATTTCTAAGATAAGGTGTGGGAAACCACCCAATCAGAACAAAAACAAGAAAAAATAATCCAAGAAAAATAAGAATAGTTTAAGGGGCCTCTGGGACAACATCATTGTAATATTTGCATCATAGGGGTACCAGAAGGAGAAGAAAGAAGGCAAAAGATTGAAAACCTATTTGAAGAAATAATGATGGAAAACTTTCCCAACCTGTTGAAGAAAGGAGACATATAAGTACAGGAATCAGAGAGTACCAAACAAGATGAACCCAAGAGGCCCACATCAAAATACATTATAATTAAAATGCCAAAGGTTAAATACAAAGGGAGAATCTCAAAAGCAGCAAGAGAACTGCATTTAGTTACCTACAAGGGAGCTCCCATAAGACTGTCAGCTGATTTCTCAACAGAAACTTTACAGGCCAGAGGGATTGGCACAAAATATTCAAAGTGATGAAAAGCAAGCACCTACAACCAAGATTACTCTACCCAGCAAAGCTGTCATTTAAAATTGAAGGACAGAGAAAGAACTTCCTGAATAAGAAAAAGCTAAGGGAGTTCATCACTACCAAACCAGTATTATAAGAAATATTAAAGAGGCATCATTAAGAAAAAGAAGAAAAGATAAAAGAAATATGAAGAATAAAATGGTAATAATTACATATCTATCAAGAATTACTTTCAATGTAAATGGATAAAATGCTCCAACCAAAAGATAAGGTGGCCGAATAGATAAGAAACAAAACCCTTACATATGATGCTTATAAGAGACTCGCTTTGTATTGAAAGGCACACAGAGCCTGAAAATAAAAGGATAGAGAAGATATTTCATAAAAAACGGAAACAAACAAAGCTGAGGTAGCAATACTAACATCAGACAAAATAGACTTTAAAACAAAGGCTCTAACAAGAACCAAAGAAGAACCCAGTAATCCCACTTCTGGATATTTGTCCAAACATATGGAAATGTGAATCCATATGTTTCTTGCAGCATTATTTACAATAGCCAAGGTATGGAGGCAACCTGGCTGTCCATTAATGGATGAATGGATAACGAAGAGGGGACACATATGCAATGCACTGTTATTACTCAACTATAAAACTAGGAATGGGGTCTTGCCATCTGCAACAACATGGCTGGACCTAGAAGTCATCATACTGAGTGGAGTGAATCAGACAGAGAAAGACAAATGCCATATGATTTCACTTATATGCAGAATCTAAGGAGCAAAATAAATAAACAAACAAAATGGAAACAAACTCATAGAAACAGAGAGCATTTTGATGGTTGCTGGATTTGCAGGAATGGCATTAAGGGATTGGGGAAATGGGGAGAGAATTAAGAGGTACACATTGGTAGTTACAAAACAGTCATGGGGGTATAGAATATGGCCTGTGGAATATAGTTAGTAGTATTGTAATAACTATGTATGGTGTCAGGTGGGTACTGGATTTATCAGGGTGATCACTTCATAACATATAAATGTCTAATCACTGTGTTGCACACCTGAAACTAATATAATATTGTATGTCAACGATAATTGAAAATATTTAAGAAAATGGACAAAGGGTATGAACAAACTCTTAACCAAAGAAAATAACAAATTGCCAATAAGCATATAAAGCAATGTTCAACATCATTAATCATTGTGGAAACGCAAAATGAAACCAAAATGAGGAAGTATTACATAGCTAGTGCAATAGCCAGAGTAAAAAATGGTTGACAATATCAAATATTGACAAAAATACGGAGCAACTAAAACTTCATACATTTCAGTAAAGAAATGATATAATTTGGGTACCAGTATTATATGGTTCTTTAACAGTAACCCCTTCATGCATATGATTGGATTGTGAAGATGTCTTTTGCCATCTGAGGTCCAGCATTTGAGATGAGAAGAGTGCTAATGATCACCTCCATATTGTGCCATGACAGTTTAGCATGTGTGATGACTATTGGTAGAACCTCCTCAAAGCATCTTAGTAGCTCCTGGAGAATGGAATTCATGTGGAGCATGACTTGAAAGTCAGGACATTGACCTGAGGGTCAGGACCCTGGATTCTATCTTTAGCTCTCCTACTGATTAGCCCTGACCTTGGGCAGATGATTCAGTCTATTGGATATCTTATCTGTAATTTGAGGATGTTGGTTTTCACTCTAGATCAGTGGTTCTCAACCAGGAGGATAAGTTGATAATAAACATCATTTCTGATGTAAATACAAAATAAAATAAAATTTCACATGGCAGCAACTCCAGATGTTACATCCTCTCAGTTTGTGCGCTAGTGGCCAGAGCACTTGTCTTTGTCTTAGAAACCATGATTCTGATGGAGATTCATGTCTGAAACCACTACCATGGCCAAAGGGATGCAAAGCTCTAAGTAGTTGGCCCAAGTCTCCTGCCACCTTTGGAGCCCAGATTCTCTCAGGAGTGGATTTTTCTCTATTCACTTGGCTGATAATGTCAATTTTTATTAACCATCTTTCCTAACGTCTATTTGACATCTTCGTGCTTACAGTTGAGTTTTATATTCATTCACTCATTTATTCATCAATAAGTCGTACACTTCCTAGGCATTGTTCTAGGCAAAGGAGATTTAAAGTTGAATATAATATAGTTTTAATTTTAAAAGAACATAGATTCTAGTGGGTGAGACACATAAGTAAACCAGTATTTAAATCTATTTGATTTTTTCCTCAACGTCTATTGAATGCTTGGCACTATTCTAGTGCTGGAAATACAGCAGTGAATAAAATAAAGTACTTAATCTTGATAGAATTTACATTATAATGGAGTAAGACAGAAGATAAA
The DNA here is from genome assembly GCF_014176215.1 of Rousettus aegyptiacus. Taxonomy (NCBI): domain Eukaryota; kingdom Metazoa; phylum Chordata; class Mammalia; order Chiroptera; family Pteropodidae; genus Rousettus; species Rousettus aegyptiacus. The sequence continues at coordinate 57,097,387 of NW_023416287.1, read as the reverse complement.
GTAATAAAGAAACTAATATAGGAGACAGTGATAAGTTCAATTGAAAATAGTCAGACAACTCCCCGCTGAGAGGGTGGCAGAGATGCAAAGGAAGTGAGGCACTGAGCACATGGATATCCCCAGGGAAGAACATACTAGGCAGAGGAAACATCAATTATGAAGAGCCTGAGTCAGGACCATGCTTTGCCAGCACTGTAGTTGGAGCAGAGTGTTGAGAAGAGGTGCTAGAGATGAGTTCAGGAGGTAGTGGGGGCTAGATTATGTAGGGTCTTGTAAACCATTGTAATGTCTCTTTTATGGAAATAACTTGGAGATTCTGAGCAGAGAAGAGACATGAGACAACCTGTTTTTGAAGAATCACTGTGGCTGTTATATGAAGGGAGATAAGGATGGAATCTGAGAGATCAGTTGTGGGGGGCTGTTACAATAATCCAGGTGAGAGAGAATGGTGCTAACCAGGGTGATGAGCAGAAAGCTAGATTTTGAAGGCAGATCTTATAAAATTTGCTGGTGGATTGAATGTGAGGTTTGAGAGAAAGAGATTTAAGAATGACTCTAAGTTTTTGGCTTGCACAACTGGAAGAATGAAATTACCATTTACTGAAAAGGGAAAGATTGGTGAAGGAATCTGATAAGCTGCCTATTAGACATTCGAGTGCATGTGTTAAGTTTGCAGTTGGGTGTTCTAGTCTAGAGTTCAGGGTAGAGCTTCGGGCTAGAATGCATATTTGGGCTATGAAATTGATAATGTCACCTAGGAAGTGAATACATAGAGCATAGAAAAGAGCACTCCAGGTTTTAGAGATCGGGCAGGTCAGAAGCAGCAGCCAAGAAGAGCAGCAGCTACAATGAGATAAGAGGTGAAGCAAGAAAAGTGCTGCCTGGAAGTCAAGAGAAGAAAGTCTTTCAAGAAGGAAAAATGAGATAAATTGTATCAAATGTTACAACTGTGATAGATCAGTAAGATGAGGACTAAGAACTGACTGTTTTTTTTTATGGCTATGTTGAAGACATTTGTGACTTTGTCAAGAGTTATTTTGCCAGAATGGTCAAGATGAAAAGACCGATTTAAATGTGTTTGAGAGAAAAATGGAGGAAAGGAAAAGATGGCTGTTAGTATTGAAAATTTTTAGATAGAGCTTTTTTACAAAGGAGAATAGAGAAATAGAGAGGTAGCTGGAAGAGATGGGTCACGTGAAATCAGTGTGATAAGTGAATTTAAGTAGTCTACTCAGGGTACTGTGGGAGTACTTAGAAGTATGTGTTAACATGGAGTTTAGAAAAAAGTCCAAGAGCTCATAGTATAGCAAATGAGGATAATATTTTTAAATGATGGCTATATTTGAAGGTACATAAGTGGAATATAACATGAGGTATGGCAAACTGCAAGTATTTGGAATGGCTGAAAGAAAAGGCCATGAGGCAAATTGGTGGGATATTAGGCTACAGTATAATCAGCATCCCACCTTGAAGTGAATTTTATTTTTTGAGCTGAAGAGAACTTTTGAAATATTTTAAGTAGGGGAGTGAGGTGATGAGGTTGCAGGAATCTAAGTGTTGATGAAGGACTGATTTTAGGGAAATGGAAGTGAAGTAAAGAGAACAGATATGCAAAATAGGAGAAAGGTAGGGTCCACAAGATTTTCTGACTGGGGGAATAAAGCACGTGAGGAAGAAATTTCGCAGAACTTTCACTTCTTCCTTTAGGTATTAGATGGCAGATTGTCAGCATAGCTAAGGGTTATAGAAGTAGTTTTAAAAATATTTTCATTTTTGGTGTGTTGAGTTTAAAAGATATGTGGAGATTTTAAGTTTAGATATCTAGTAGACAATATGAGTTTAGAATTTCAAAAAAGAGGTTTGGGCTGGAGATATAGATGTGAAAATCATGAGATGTAAATGTCGGCTAAGCCATAGATGTTGATGAAGTCACTCAGAATAAGGGTGTAGAGCAAAAGTTCTTAATATGAAGTTCAACTGAATGTCGCTGGAGGAAAATGTCCAGCTGTGCTGATTGGTCCCACATTAAATCTATGACCATATGTTTTAAGTGATCTTTTCGGGGTCGTACAGCAATCTTATTTCTCAAACCTCTAACAATCCTTCTCTCCTCACAGTCAGCTGATGACTTTGCATCTAATTGATCGAGAAACCAGGAACAATTATGAGTACTTCACATCCTCACCATCAAATCTGCCAGTTACTCTGCATCTGTACACACACTCTGCTTTTATTTCTGCTGCATCAGGTGAACTGTTCTAATTCCTAATGACTACAGTTAGGTCCAGGGGATCTTGTCCCCTCTCTTCTACTTAAGGACTTTGCTTCTGCAGTCATTCCCATTCTCTTTTGCATTATCAGTTTTACTTTTTACACATCGTACCCGTCCCCATGCTGTAATGTGTTCCATATTAAAAGATCTCTCATGACCACACATTCCCATTCCACTATCCCGCCCCGCATTTCTCTGCTCTCCTTTATGGCAAGTCTCTTAAAAGAGTTGCACCATTACTATTGGAACACACTCCAGTGAGGCATTTGTCCTCTGATTCCACTAAAACCAATCTTATCATTGGCAAAAATATCTTTTTTGCCAAATTCAATAAACAATTCTTAATTTTCATCTTATCCTCTCAGCAGTATGTTACACAGTTGATTATTCCTTCTTTCTTGAAACACTTTTTTTGTACTTTTTGACTTCCAGTACCTCATATTTTCTTTTTTTTCTTCTAATCTCGCTAGCTACTTCCTTTTCAGTCTTCTCCACTGGATTTTTCTATTTTTAGTGAAGTTGAAATGGTGAAATACCTCAGAGCTGAGTCCTCAGCTTTCTCATATCTATTTACTCTCCTCCCTAGGTGATCTCATCCAGAGTCATGGCTTTAAATAACATCTGGTCAAATATATCTCTCAGAGAGTTCTTTCTTCTCCATGACTCTCTACTCTGTTTTGTTTTTCTTCATGGCAATTATCGCTATTTGAAATTATATATATAAACTTATTTACTTATTGTCTGTCTTTCCCATGAGAATGTCTATTTTCCTCTCTGTTCTACCCTCAGCAACTAGAACAGTGCCTGGCACATAATAGGCTCTAATAAATATTTAACAAATATATGTTCTGAAGAGCCTTCCCTAGCTTTTTTTTTTAATTCCAAACTTCCCAAAGGTAGGAATCATTAGTCTCTAGAATGAAAAGATATGAGCCAAGAAAAGACACCTGGGGAATATAGATATTTAAGAGGCAAGCAAGGAAAAGTCTTCTGAAAAGGTCAAGAATTAATATAGAGAAAGAAAGGGGGACTCTATGAGGCCAACATAAGCAAAATTTCAAGCTAAAGAATCAAGATAAAGACAGAAAAGTATTTGAATTAGTTAAGGAAAGGACAAGTGTGATTTCATAGGTAAGTGAGAAATTTTTGTTATTTTGGAGTTTAGGAAAAGCAAATAACAAAGGAGAGTGTGAAATCTTAATCTAGCTGATGGGACTCTGCTTGGATGGAGAGGTGTTGCTGGATGTAAGAGGTGGTGTTTGGGATGAAAAATGAGGTACTGTTGTAACAAATACCTAAACATATGAAAGTGGCTTTGGAACTAGGCAATAGGTAGAAGCTGAAAAAGTTTTGAGGTGCATGTGAGAACTATGCATAGTAAGGAAAATTCTAGTGTGAGCTCAGAAAGAAAGGAGGAGAGCTGGAGAGAAAGCTTTCAGCTTCTTAGAGAATACATAAATAATCACGAGCATAATGTTGGTAGAAACAAGGACATTAAAGAAATAAGGACATTCTGGTGAGGTGTTAGATGGAAATGAGTAACATGTTACTAGAAACTAGAGGAAAAGTGATCCTTTTTATAAAGTGGCAAAGAACTTGGCTGCATTGTGTTTATGTTCTAAAGTTTTATGGAAAGTAGAACTTGCAAGCAATGAAATTGGATATTTAGCTGAGGAGATTTCTCAGCAAAGTATTGAAAGAGTGGTATGGGTTCCTCCTGACTGCTAATAGTAAAATATGAGAAGAGAGGCGTGAATTGAAGAAGGAATTGCTAAACAATTCCAGAACCAGAACTTGAAGGTTTGGAAAATTTCAGCCTATCCACTTTGCAAAAAATGAGAAATAAATTTATGTTGTTTAAAGCACCCAATATATGCTATTTTGTTATTGTGTTCCAAGCAGACAAAGACAGATTTTGGTAGCCAGTGACATTTGGAGAAGTACACTGTGCAACATGGTCTCCTAGACGTTTTTCCCCTCAGGATTTAGTTCAGGGTTTTGCTCTGAATCAAAATAGTCTGGGCCCTGGTTCATCAAAAGATTGAATCTCACACTTGGCCCTTTCTAGGTAATTAATTGTCAAGATAGTTTATTTTCTCATTTCCAGAGTGGAGGAAGTTCTTCTGGGACAAAGGGATATAGCCTGAGTGAAAGCCTATTTGGCCCACTTTCTCTGCCTGACTCAGAAAGATCTTGCATTTCTGCCTCAAAGGAAGGTTTTTAAGCATAGAAATGTGGAAATGGACAAGTAATTCAAGAGCCTTAGGGCAAGGCAAATGTGCCAAGGCTACCCAGAGGTGGGGGTTTATAAGAGGCAGAAAGACATCCTGAGGACAAGTTTATACAAGAATACTCAGGGAGGGACATAAAAGGAGGTGAGGCAAGAAACCTCAAGATTAACTTGGCATCTTAGAAAGCCTTTTGAAAAAATATCCAACTAGAGGCTGTCAAATAGCCTTCCTGTGCTGTCCTCAGATGCTTGCACTTGCCCCAAACCTGCTTCCTTGCTAGATGTGCAACTTGAACCAGTCTTTAGATATTCAACCTTGGCAGTATTTGAAGTAAATATTTCTTGCTTAGAACTGCCCCTGGGTCAGAGGGAAGACTCTCCCAAGCAGGTGCTGGCATGGATAATGCAGAGCTGTGGCTCTTCCAGGTAATATTTTGAGGATAAAAGCAGAGTGATTTCCTTACTTTTAGACATCCTTTCCCCCACTCCCACTATGAACAATTCTGGAAGTTCTGTTGAAAAACAGATTGAATGTTCAATTCTCTGTGTTACTTGTCTGTTGAGATATATAAAGCTTCTAAGGAAAGTGATACCTTTGAAATAAAGATATAAATTAGTAAATCTACTAGGCAATTGTTCTTTAATTCTCGTTACACTTTCCATTAAAGCAGCTAAAGATCCTACCCTCTATTTAACACCAATTTTGTTTAAAAAGCATTAATATGTTCATACTTAAAAAGCATTAATAGGTTCATACTTCTAAAACCTGTAAGAGCTTATGCTTTTGCTAAAAGAGAAGTATTATTTAGCCTTTATGAGACATCTACAAAATCCTTAATAAAGATAAGTATGTCCCACTGGCTAGCTCCAAAGATGAAGCAAGAAATTTTAACAATATTTTTATAAACGTAGTTTTACCAATGTGGCAACATTTTGTCCATATTGCTTGTTACTATCTGGAGGTATTAACTATTAATGAATCTCAGTTTGATAAAGAACAACTGTGGTTTGTTAATGTGTTTACTGACAAAAAGTATTCGGAAAGTGTCTTTTAATGCAGAGGATAATTAAACCTAGTTTAAGAAATAATGCCTAGCAAAGCAATTTAAAAGTGGGAATGTTAGACAATCTTGTAGTATCAAGAAGAATGGTGTGCTTGCAGAATTCTTGTCACCCAATTGACTGGTTCTAATTGGGCTAGAACTGATAAGCTTATGGTACATGTACAAGAAATCTACTACTTGAAACATGATTTTTACAGGAAATATATCAGTCAAAAAAATAAAAGAATAGTCTTACCAAGTAGTCTTGTTCTTTTAATTCGTGGTTCTCCAAATGTGATCTCTTGACCAGCAGCATCAGCTTCACTTAGAAATGGAGATTCTCAGGCCCTACTCAGCCCTACTGAACAGAAACTCTAGGGCTGGGGCCCCACAGTCTGCATTTAAAACAGTTCTCCAGGTGATTCTGATACATGCTAAAGTTTGGAAACCACTGTCTTGAACTCAAATCAGTACTCAGGTCAACAGTACATTTTCAGTTCTATAATTACCTAGGAGTCTCTATATTGGGAGATCTTGGGATATCAAATGTGACTGGTCAAGTTTTCAATAGATAAATATTTTGTCTGGATAGAAAGGCAACTGATGATAAATTTTTTATTAATTAACTCATTCATCGAATGTTTTCTGAATGCTTACAGTCTAGGCATTAATGACCTGCTGTTAGTAGTTTTAGTTAGAATAATAGGGTCAGAAATAAATTGAAGTGTTTAAGAAGTGAGTCAGAACTGAGCAAATGGAGATTGTGAGTTTAGACAGAGCTTTAAGAAATTTGATTCTGAAGGGGAAAAAGGAAGCTGACACTACAGGAGGTTATTTATATTCAAAGAATGGCTTGGCCTTGATGGGAAAGAGTTAGAGGAGAAGAGTTTGAAAATTTTTGAGTGTCAGGAGACAGGTAAAAGGCTGAGGTTACTAAGAAGGCTGGAGGAAGTGGGTTCCAGCATTTGGAGGAAGGTTTAGTCTTAGACAGGAGGAGCTGGAGGGAAGAATTCTGAAGTTTTGAGTTTTTTTCCATAACCAAAGACAGATAGGAACAATCCTTTAGGAAACAATATATTTTATAGTGATAAAAAACTTTAGCTGAAGTTCAGGAATTATTTTAGTGTGCTTTAGTTTTTCCTCTTTTAAAATTAGTGATAGAATTAATGCCTTTTATAAAAATGTAGAATGTATAATGTGATTTTATTTCAATAAATTTTAATCAATATGCTAACATAGCTATCATTTATCTAATTTACATGTCTGTATGTATTTGTGCATGTGGAGATATCTAGGATGATGCTCATATTTTTGGAATGATGGTCACTTAATACAAAAATGATTATTTTTAGATGGCAGATTTTGGGATGATTGTTTTATGTTCTTCTTTATACTTTTTGTATTATATAAATTTCTTTGATAAGCATTATTTTAAAAATTGACCTAAGTTTATTTTAATAAATTAGGAATTTATAGAAAAGCACAATAAAGACAATATCACCTGTAATGTACCATACAGAGGTAGTTATTATTTTGTTACATAACCTTTTAGACTTTATCCTGAATATACATACATGGTCGCATACAGGTACACACATTATATTTAAATAGATTGAGGTCATATTGTTCACGCTTTTTAAAAAATGCACTCATTTGGTATATTGTGAACATCTTTTAATGTCAATAAATATAGAACCACACCATTATTTTTTTTAAATGGTAGCATTTTATTTATTTATTTATTTTCTTTCTTTCCTTCGTTCTTTCTTCGTAATTTATTTATTTATTTTTTATGGTGACATTGGTTAACAAAATCCAGTAAGTTTCAGCTGTACACTTTAACAGTAAGGCATATATGTATTTACTCTGTGTGTTCACCTCCCATAGTTAGATTTCTTTCTGTCACCACATATTTGACTCCCTTTACCCCATCTACCTCCCCGCTTCCCCCTACATTCTGGTAACTACTAGTCTTGTCCATGTCCATGAGTCTCTGTTTGTCCTGTTCATTTGTTGCTTTTAGGTTTATATCCCACATATAAGTGATATCAAGTGATTTTCAACTTTTTCTGTCTGGCTTATGTAGCTTAGCATGATTATCTTGAGGTCCATCCATGTTGTTGCAAATGGCAGTATTTCATCTCTTCTTATGGCTGAGTAATACTATTCTATTATGTAGATGTACCACAGCTTCTTTATCTAATCATCTATCATAGGACACTTTGATTGTTTCCATGTCCTGGCCACTGTGAATAATGCTGCTATGAACATCAATGTGCAAATATCTTTTCAGATATGGGTTTTCAAGTCTTTGGGGTAAATACCCAGTAGAGGGATTGCTGGATCATATGGTAGATCAGTTCCTAGTTTTTTGAGGAACCTGTGTACTGTTTTCCATAGTGGCTCTACCAGTTTGCAGTCCCACCAGCAGTGTATGAGGGTTCCTTTTTCTCCACATCCTCTACAACAAACCACACCATTATTTTAAGTAAAATGTCACTGTATATCTATGCCATAATTTATTTTACCAGTTATGTGAAGAGAAACACTTAGAATGTTCAATAGTTTTCGTTATTATAAAAACAATCCTAGATGAATAGTTGCACTCAAATATATTTGTGTATATATGTACTGAACGCTAATATATTTATACTCATATATATTTTAATTATTTACTAAGGTAAGTTCCCCAAAGTAGAATTTCTGGTTTTATTTTTTATTTTTTACTTTTTACATTTTTTTGTAGATCTTTTAAAATTTATTTATTTTAATTAGTTTCAAGTATACAGTACATTGGTTATACATCTATATAGTTCGTAAAACAACCCCCCCCCCAATTGCTCCCTCCCTCCCCTAACTCTCCACATAGCCAACATATTAATGCTAATTGCATTCCCTATGGCATGATCCCCATCCCCGTGACCATCTATTAGCTACTAATTTGTACTTCTTTAACCCTTCACCCCATTCTCCCAGCCTCCCAAACCCCACTCCCCTCTGTCCAGCACCAAATTATCCACTATATTTGTGAGTCTGTTTTTGATTAGTTTGTTCTTTTTATTCCTTAGATTCCACATATAAGTGATACCATATAGTGTTTATCTTTCTCTGTCTGACTTAAATAATTCTAGGTTGATCAAAGCAATATCTTTTTCCATCCTCTCTCTTTTAGTCTTGTGAGTGTCTTTTAATCTGAAGTGAGTCTCTTATAGGCAATATTGTAGAGGTCTTGTTTTCCTTTCCATTCATCCACTCTATCTTTTAGTTGGAGCACTTAATTCTTTTTCATTTAAGGTACTTATTGATAGGAATGTAGTTGTTACCATTCTTTATTCCTATTTTCGATACATGATTTTTCTTCTTAAAGAAGTTCCTCCAACATTTCCTGTAATACTAGCTTGGTGGTGATAAATTCCTTTATCTTATTTTTATCTGGGAAGCTCTTTATTTGTCCTTCAACTCTAAATGATAGTTTTGCTGGATAAAATATTCTTGGTTGTATATCCTGGCTCTTCATCCTGTCGAATATTTTTTTTCCGTCAATCCCTCTATCCTGCATAGTTTCTTTTGAGAATCAGCTGCCAGTCTTATGGGTGTTACCTTATATGTAATTATCTGTTTTCTTCTTGCTGCTTATAATATTTTTTTCTGCTTATTTAAACTTCGGCATTTTAATTATGATGTGTCTTGGTGTAAGCCTCTTCGGATCCCTGATTTTTGGAATTCTCTGAGCTTTCTGGGGTTTCATGTACATTTCCTTCACCAGGTTAGGGAAGTTTTCCATCGTTATTTCTTCCAACGGCTGTTCATCATCTTGATTTTCTTCAGTTACACTTATCAGACGGATATATGGACCCTTAATCGTGCCCCGTATGTTCCTTAAATTATTTTTACAGTCGTGGCATGTTATCTCTTGCCATTCTGATTACATGTCCTCGGCTTTCCTATCCTCTAGGTAGGGCATTTGATCTTTTCTTTGTTCACTTTGTTTATCCCATTTAATATACTTCTCATCACGGATAATGTGTTCTTCATTTCAGACTGGTTCCCTTTATAATTTCCATTTTTAAGCTTTAAAAAAAAATCTCTTTGTTGAAGTTCTCACTGAATTTATCTACATTTCTCAAAAGTTTATTGAGTATCATTATATCCAGTGTTTTGAACCCTGCATTTGTTAGATTACTTGACTCCATTATATCTGGATCTCTATTCTGTGCTCTAATATGGTTTCTGCTTCTCTGTCTTCCCATTTTGGCTGCCTTTCTGTGTCTGTTTCTATGTATTAAGCAAAGCTCCTATTTCTCCCAGTCTTATCAGTGTAGACTTGTGTAGTAGGTGTCCAGTGGCACAGTCCTGAGCGGGGCTCAGCTAGAGGCCAAATTTAGCCCAAGCCTCTAGCCCTCTGTAGCCACCTGTTATGATTCAGCAAACAATCCACAGATGCTATGCTTATAGTTGCCTCAAAAGGCCATACCAGAAACTGATGCCAGCTGGCTCCAGTGTGAGTCTAGGTGCTGCTCAGCAAGGAGCACCTGACTTGGGAAGGATATAACTGGATGTGTCTTGGGTGGGGCCATGAGTTGGGGGAGGCAGGGTTTCAGGGACTCCTCTGGGCAGAGCAACCTCTTTTATCCAGTTTGATGACATCTTTGCTATACCAGCACTGAGTACATGCATTGGGAGGGGGAGGGCTCAACAGAGGAACAATGGATACTGCCAACACTTCTGTACAGAGTGAGTCTTGCCTTAGCCCTCACTCCAACAGCGTCTCCTTGTAAGTCCCTGGTGCTCCCTGTGTGCGGCTGAATGGGCACTGGTGCTCAGAGCGAGCAGGCCTATCACCGTGAAAATCCCTTAAGAGGCTTCTGCTGCTGCCATTGCCACAGACTCCATCTTAGCTGCTCCAGACTTGGCAGCCTTACATCCTTGCCCCATCCTACCTTCTGCCATTGCAAAGGTGCTTTCATGGATTTCTCCTTAGTTGCATGGCTTGTTCTTCTAGATCCCAGGCAATTTTTCCTTGTTGCAGATCCTTGTTTCTGTCACAACTTTGATTTGGTCATCAGAGGGATGAACAGTCTCTATTATCTACATCATTTTTTTCCCCTCCTCTTGGGTTTATTTTTTAAGTTTATTTAAATTTGTTTTTTTATTTTTTATTTTGTTGGTACTCTTTATTTTGTAATTATTTCTCATTTATTTATTTATTATTAAGTTTATTGAGGGGGACAGTTAATCAAATTATGTAGGTTTCAAGGGTACAGTTTGGTAATAGTCATATGTATATTGTGTTGTATGTTCATCACTCAAAGTCAAATTTCTTTCCATCAGCATATATTTGACTCCATTTACCTTTTTCGACCTCTTCCCCCTTTCCCTTTGGTAACTACTAAACTGTTATCCATGTCTATGAGTCTCTGTTTATCTTGTTTGTTTGTTGCTTTCAGTTTTATATCCCATGTATGAATGAAGTTGCATGGTTCTCAACTTTTTCAGTCTGACTTATTTTGCTTAGCACGATAATCTCAAGATCCATCCATCTTGTCACGAATGGCAGTATTTCATCTTTTCTTATGGCTGAGTAAAAATCCATTGTCTAAGTATACCACATCTTCTTTATCCAATTATCTATCACAGGGCAATTTGGTGGTTTCCATATCTTGACTCCCATAAATTTTTTGAGTAAATATCCAGAAAAGAGATTGCTGGGTTATATGGTAATTCTATTTCTAATTTTTTGAGAAAACTCCATACTGTTTTCCATAGTGTCTGTACCAATTTATATTCACTCCAGCAGTGTATAAAGGTTCCTTTTCTCCCCACAAACTTTCTGATACTTATTACTTGTCTTGTTGATGATAGCATTCTAACAGGTGTGAGGTGATATGTCACTTTGGTTCTGATTTGCATTTCCCCAATAGGTAGTGAAGTTGAGCATCTTTTTATATATCTGTTGGCTATTTGTATGTCTTCTTGGGAGAAGTGTCTATTCAGGTCCTCTGCCCATATTTTAATTGAATTGTTTGTTTTTTTGTTGTTGAGTTGTATAAGTTCTTTGTATATTTTGAATATTAGCCCCTTATCAGAAGAGTTGTTTGCAAATATCTTCTCCCATTCAGCTGGGTGCCTCTCTGTTTTGTTGATGGTTTCTTTTGTTGTGCAGAAGCTATTTAGTTTTATATAGTCTCATTCATTTATTTTTGCTTTTACTTTCTTTGCCTTTGAGGTCAAATTTACTAAATTCTCTCTAAAACCAAGGCCCATGAGTTTAGTACCTATGTTTTATTCTATGCAATTATTGTTTCAGGTCTTATATTTAGGTCTTTTATCTATTTTGAGTTGATTTTGATGTATTATGACAGATAGCAGTCTAGTTTCATTTTTTTTCATGTGGCTTTTTAATTTTCCCAGCATCATTTATTAAAGAGGCTTTTTTTTCTCCATTATATGTTTTTGGCTCCTTTGTCAAAAATTATTTGCCCATATATACAGTGGTTTATTTTTGGACTCTCAATTCTGTTCCATTGGTCTGTGAGTCTGTTTTTCTGCCATTACCATACTGTTTTGATTATTGTTGCTCTATAGTATAAAGAATTTCTGGGGTTATATCTATAGTTTTTTGGGAAGAGGGGGGAAGCAAAATGCATTTGTGTGTGTGTGTGTATAACCAGGCATCAAGCAGTATATTGTAGACTTTTCCACTAAAGAGAAAGAGTGAGTGTGCATCTATTAGGGTCTGAGAGTAAGTCTTCAAATACCTAGTTGCAAGTGTGAGTTGTCTTTGATTTTTATATTTATCTTCAAAATTCACACTGATTGGTGCACTCTATTTTTAAAAGTATATATATAATGTGTTATGTGTTTAGATTTTTGAGTGACTTTGACATTCCAAGGAAGTTTGTCAAGAACATCCTGTTGCTTATGTGACCTCCATTACACTGCCCTATTTTTTTGTTTGAAAAACATATAAAAGCACATAAAATTAACAAAAGTTAATAGTTAATCAAGCAACAGCTGTCAACCCAACATTGGTCTATGTTAGCATGGGGAATTATAAAGAAGTTAAGAACATAGTCCTTGACTTTGAATTCATTTGTTTCTCTTTAAAAAGCTCATCAAAGAATTACACTTAACTTGATAACCAACTAGGCTAAAGTCTATGATGAATCTGCTTGGCAGGATGTAAAGTCTACTGGTATTTATTGAACACTTCCAGGGGCTTGCCAATGGGTTTGTTTTGGACTCTGAGGTATTATCATTAGCATTTGTGGCAATTTAGACTCTGAGTAGGGGTTCAGGTACCCTACTGGCAAGAGGACTGTGTTATGAAGACAGAAGTTTTTAGACTTTCATATTTGGGATAAGTATAGTAGAGAGATGTAAATGAACTAGATCCTAAATTAACCAGGATTTCCAATTCAGTGGACTTTTTGAGGTGCATGATATTAAACACTTAAAATTAAGGAGAGTGAAGAAAATGTCAATAGTAGAGGCTCTTACCATGGGTATAAAAGTCACATTCAGAGCTTTATCTGTATGTTGCTGATTAACATTTGGGTCTCCATCTCCTTTTCTTTACAGTGACCCTGATGTTTAAGAGAATCCCAAGAACAATGTAGGTATATATTTGCTGAATAAATAAATATACGCTCTGAATAATGAATCAAGGGTATTAAATTGTATTTAGCACTTTGCACTTAACTAAAAGAGCTAAGGTGTGCTCCTTAGTTTCAAAAAGACCTATAATATCAAGAATTGATATAGAAAATGTTTGCTTGTGAATCTTAAGCAAAACAGGAGGTTTTTTGTGTGTGTTCTGAGCTGTCTCCCCCTAGCTCGGTCCTGGGTTTTTGTCATTGCATTCCTTGGCTCTGGCTGTAGAGGGTCTCTAGCAAGGAAGGTATCCTGTGTCTTTTTTTAAAATCCTGTCTTGATCCCAGGCTAGGATCCCTGATGTTTGCCTAGTTTCCATGCTTTATGTGCTGCTTGGGAAGCTCTCGACTTTAAACTCATATTCTCCAAGGATAATACTGATGTTTCATTTGACACATGCATACTTTTATTCCTCCATAAAGAGGTGCCTGTTACATTGCTCTGACCTGAAGCTGTATAAGATTATCACATGACTCCCTCATGCACGTTCCCACCAAGGTAGAAGACTAGGTCTCCTTATTGCAAAATATCTTTGCCCAAATTATCATCCAGGACTGAGTTGAAGAACTGGTAGGGCAAAGGGCAAGGCATAGAGTCACAGTGATGTGCAATAGGTTACACTGCTTTTGCTTTGTTTTATTTATTTAAGTGACCAGAATTGAATTAATCATAGTCCCTGGTTCATAAAATACTACAGTCATTGTTTCAGAAATGGCTCTTTTATTTATTTTAATTGTTTACTTATACTTTTAAATAAAGTATAATGAACTATGAATTCACTACTGCTCAAAAACTAATATATTACCAAAAAAAATCTACTCGTGTATTTCTTTTCTGTTTATTTAATTTTTAATTTCTCCTTATAACAATGAGACCTTTGGAAGCTAGGAGGTAAAATGGATTTATTTACTTAAATATAACCTAGTCTAAAAAAATTCTTTTTAAAAATTCCTTCAGGCGCCAAACTTCCGGGTGCAGCCATTCACAAAGACAATTTCATGAGTTATAGAATGGAAACTAAAAACCTGGTGTGGAAATTCCACCAGGCAGAGGTATGACTAAGAGTTGGAACAATTATTATTTTGACCTTACTTTACAGGGGCACATCGGTGTGGGATCGCAAGGATGCTGCCTGACTGCTCCAGCCTCTACAAAGGACAAAGACGGTAAAAGCTGGCATGTGTGTTTAGTCATACAAATCAGTGAGTTACTTAAGAGTAAGAGATGCTTTTAACATTTACAAATTAGAACTATTTTCTCTTGTAATCCAATTCAGGGGAGGTATGATTCACACAAATCTTCTTTAATATTTCTTATAACACTGGATTACATGCTGGTTGGTGAGCTGCTAGTAAGTCAGATCAGACTTCTCTTTTTTCTTTACATTTCTAAACATACTAGACAGGTTGATAAAGGAGCCCTTTAGTTTAGTGATTTAGTTGTTTGTTTACCTGGACCAGCAGAGGAATTTTTTCCCCCTGCAGCTGGCTATAGTCTTCTGTTCTTGCCTGAACATGCCTGGATCTGGCAGAAAAATTCTGTCTTATTTTACAAAGCACTTCTCCATATTGTCACTCCTCCAGGACTGGTGACTTTCTAGTTCAAAAGATTTCACTCAGGCTACAGCTTTTCTTGAAGATAAAAATTACACGACAATTTCTGTAGAATTATAGATGAATTCTCTCCTTGGCAAAGTAGCTAATTCCAAATAATTTGGGAAGAAAGATTCCTGTGATCATTCTTAACCTAAAGTAGTATTTATTTACCCTTTATATTTTCAAGAAGTCATTTATTAATAATCAGGATTTACTTATTTGGATTTGCAATAAAAACATCTATTCAAAATGAGGTTTAGTTAGCATTTCACCTTTACTGGAGTATCCAAAAGCTCAAGATCAGGCTGTTAGCACCACCTAGTGTGTCACACAGGCATAGAAATACAAAGTCAAACTCCAGGAAAAGCATCTGAAAACTTTTTGGATCTTTGGGAAAGTTACAGGTAAGGCCATCTGGGACTAATTTCTTTGTGACTCATACATGCAGCTTCAATATTTTTAATGAAGTTTAAAATAGGGAACAGGAGACAATATATCAAAGAAAAGAGTAAAGGAGGATGTGAGGGCCATCTGGCTGCGACATCTGTCACCACATTGATCGCCAGGGTTAATCTGGCTGATCTGGCTGGCTAGACAGGTGTCCTCTTTCTCTTTCACCACTCCATGTGTGTCCCTCCCGAAGCTGCGTGCTCTGTCGAAGAGGATGACCTTCCTGATAAAGGAGAGGACCGTTTTTCGGTCAAGGGTATATAAGTAGCTGTGCTCCCCTGCTAGAACCTCCAAACAAGCTCTCAAGGTCCACTTGTAGGAGAATGTAGTGTGGTCAAGCTTCCAAGACTACAGACATGTCCAAATGAGGTGCTGCATGTGGCAGTCTATCTTTCTTTAAAAAAAAAAAAAAGTAAATGAGCACCAAGATTATGTGGAAAGATGTGTGGGGAGATTGGAGAAGGGAATCAGCATTTGTTGAATACCTACTGTGTACCAGACTATGTATTTTGCTTATGTTTTCTTGAAGGAGGGAGTGGAATTGGGGTTTCTCCCACAAATTTTCTTTGTGAAAAATGAATGCTACAATGGGCTGATGTTGTTGTGTGGCTTCAGGTCCTTTCAAAACCTGCTAAGTCTCTGTTGAGAGACAATACTACGTTAGTCTCTTGCACATCTAGTGAACAGAGGCACTGACAGCCTTTTGTTCCAGATGATGTTTACAAGGGCATTTTATGGTGAACAGTCTTGGAAAATAGACCCTGTTTCTCCCTCCAGAACGGAGGTTTGCTTTTGTCCAATGTAAAAAAGATAAATTCTCCCCTGGGAGAAAAGGTTGGACAGGATTGCTTATAGCCCAATATAAGATTTGGGTTTCTTTCCTAAGCCTGGGTTTCTAAGCTGTGATGCAAACCCACAGTGTGCACAGCAGCCATCTGGGCATCCCCGGTTTGCACCTGTGGATCTGAGAGGCAAAGGAAACCAATGCAAATATGAAACTCATGTTGCTTGCTGCGGCTTGAGTAATAAAGTCCTTTTCTCTGATCCAGGAATCTTGTATCTTCTGGCAACATCCATGAAACTGTGGCCGGCTAACTTATTAGTCTGCAAATAAAGTAAAATCTCAGACCCTTTGCAATTCTTGTCAGTCACCACCCCAAGTGACCATTCAGTTGCTAGATGCCTGGTTCCTACACTCAACTCCCTCAGCCCCCCAGGAGGAGGGTATCTGAGTTCACTGTGCCTTTGCCTTGCCTAGAGTCTTGCCCCATTTTAAGAAAACCAGATATTCAGAATAATCCAAATATTAAAAACTGAAACCAATAGATGATTAGGCACATAATATATAACATTTGTATCACACTTCGCAGTTCACATGTGTGAGTATCTAACACTGGAATTTCAGGGGCTGATTTTTTTTATAGGTTTAATACAGTTTTAATGTTTATAGCATGATGAATTTCCAGACTTGCTACAAGTGTTTATTATGTTCAGCATAAAAAAATCCTGAGAAGTTAAATTCATTTCTACTGAGCCAAGTTTTCTCAAAGATATCATAGTTGTTCTTATTTCTGGGAATCTGAAAATCACTCTCAAACTTTAGAACTACAGTGTAGGAGTGGGTTAGTTGTGTGTCAGAGTGTGTTTGTTAAAACGTAGATTATTCAGTTTCATCCTCAAATATTTTAATTCACCTAATCTGGGCTGAGATCCAGAATTCTTCATTTTCAAATGTAACTTGGGGTAGATTCAGATGCCAGTGTCTTGAGAATCACATTTTGAGAATGCTCTTGAGGCATAAAAGACTCTAGATAAACAAATGACTTGTGAGATACAAATAATTCGTGCAACTGTGGCCTCTGAAAATAAGAATGAATTACTTTTTTATAAGGTTCCTGTGGCCTTCATTGTAAGGACAAGTGAGCGCCACCTGGGTATAGGGCTAATTGTGATTGCCTAGTGTGCAGGATAGTAAACAGTGGCTAAAGCAGTTATACATTTTTTTTTTTTTTATTCACTCAAATTACTGAGTACTGGCTATGTGCGGCAATACGCCTATTTCTTGATATGGTTTCATTTTCACATCCATTGGTCATTGTTTCCAATTCTTGTAATTGAGTTTTTATGAACAGGGCTTGAAATCCCAGAGGATGTAGATTTAGTCTTTCTTTATCCAACTCAGAAACATTTCATTGGGCGCTCATGAAAACCCATAAGGTAAGTCAAAAACTGATATTATTCTCATTTTATAGACGTGAAAACTATAGAACGAAGAGATTAAATGACTTACCAAGAGTCACAGAATATTACAGTAGTGCTTGAATCTTGATTTTCTGACTCCTATCCTCCACTCTTTCCTATATCCAACACCACTTCCCATATGAGTTTCTACAGGGATCCTATTGCATTTTGGATATAATTTGATTTTGACAAAATGTGATTTACATGAACATTTTCATGTACAACAAACAAACAAACAAACAAAACCATTGACATTCTTATGTCATTAAAAATACCCCAAAGAAAAGGGCAGGGTTCTGTTTTCAAAATGAAGTGGTGTCTGCAATAAACAGAACTGAGCCTAATTACAGAACATTATGCTCTGTCCCCCCAAGACATGCACACTGAATTCTCCTACAGGTCTTCCAATACCCCACGACAGAGGAGGGGGCAGGTAGAAAAGGCAGTGCAGAATAGAAAAGGCTCAGGAATGCAGACATACTGCCATGTTAATTCTGAAGGGGACTTGGGAGCCACACCTTTGGTTTCTTGTTCCCAAGTACCATGCCAACCATTGCTCTGGGTTTCCTGCCTTTCCCAGAGACTTCTCTAGAATTTGTATTTTCTAGGGCACCAAGACCCTGTCTGGCTTTCAATAAATGTTCGGTAACAACAATAACACTGAAGTGACTGTTTATTCAGATGGAAATTAACATGGATGAGATAACATTCTGGATTTCTGTTTCCCACCCCTAAGACTGTAGGTTTACACACTGAGAGAGAGAATGGACTTAATACACATTTCTGTTGCTGATCAAGATGGGCAACACTTACCTTGGGATAGATTCTTCATTGTTTTCAAAATGCTCTCACAAGTATTAGCCTCCTTAATTAACCAAACACCTGTGAAGTGAGCAGGATAGACATTTATTTCACTTGACAAATGGAGCTCAGAGAGATTAATTGATTTGCCTAACACTGCAGTAATTGAGCTTGTCTGAATTTGAACCTGGCTCTTGACTTGTTTAAACTCTTTTATTTATTTCACCACATAGACTGAGATGCTCCTCTAGCCAGAGAGTGGGCATTGCCTTTGAATCCCATGCTCTGCATCATGGTGCAGTGGTCAGAATGCCCTGGATCTGATTCCAGGTTCTGTCTGTCACTTGCCTTAATCAAGTCATTTAACCGAAGTCTCAGTTTCTGTATTACTTGGAACTTCTGGTTATTTGTGACAGAAACTCAACTTGGACTAGCTTGGATCCTGGAAGAGATTCACTGTTGGTATAACTGGAAAGGTAGAGGTATAACACAGCACAATGGGAACCAAGGTCTTATTGTAATTGAGGCTCCTCTCTCTGCTTCTCTTGGGCCCCACTTTGAGTCTCTCCTACTGCAGTTCTGCCTCCCTGTGCTATATGCCGCGTAGTTACTTCCTGATGTGTGTACAACTTTGCTGTAAGAGGAAGGGGCCCTTCATCCCAGTTACGATTCAGAGAAACCTAGGTAGGGTTTCCTCCTTCTGGTCTTGTCACCCTAAGACTGTAGCCAGAAGTGTAAGCTACTGTAATGGCCCACTTGGGTCACTGGCCTCACAAGGCACAGGGCACTGCCTTGGCTCCCCTCAAACCACATGCCCGGGGTGAGGCAGGAGCAGTTTCCTAGAAGAAGCAAGGAACTGTTATTAGATGAAGAGGGAAGGGGTCCTGGCAGGCAAAACCAATGGATGTGCAATGTGCACTATGGATTTTTAATCTGTTAAGAAGAAATAGTAAAACCAACTTCTAGATTCTTCGATAAGAATTATAGATGCATCAAAAACTACCAAATCTACATCTTCAGTCCTAATACCTCACTGAAGTTCTTTTTCTTTCTATCTAGAAGATCAATGTTAAAAATCCTTTGTATAGCACCAGACTCCTTCATTATTTGCCTGCCGGCTTGCCTCTTGAGGTTTGTTTATCTCTTTTTAGTCCCTTTTGGAACTTCACATCCTGATCTTATTAAACCTTCTTGAAAACGGCATGCTCCCTCTTATCTCCAGATCCAGTAGGTAGTTGGTTACTCTTGACTATATGTTGAATTAATTAACTAATTAATTAATCAGTAATAGTGTCTGGCCCATGGTGGGTGCTCACAATGTGTTAGACATATATATGGTAAACATGGCCTTTTAAGCACAGGGCAAGGAAGAATGATCAGAGAAGGATGAGCTGAGGAAGGCTGGGCAGAATGTGAGAGTCTGAACTGGGGAGATCAGGCCCAGGAGGTCTAGAGGCTCAGCACCGAGAAGAGAGTTTGGGGCACAGGCTAAGTTGGTGAGGAACTAGGCTGAGGGAGAGAGAAATATCAAGATGGCCGTGAAAGAGTGTTGGATTCAGAGACATGTTCCAGGCTTGGATCTACCTTGAACTACTAGCTTTGTTCCTTTGGCTAGGTCATGTGTTTCTCTGATCTTTATCCAGGGCACATTGGGAAATCACTGTATTACACCAGATTGGTTTTATTAGGGTGTAACATAATTTTTAAAGCTGTAACATACAACTGTATATATAGTTAGCACATAGAAATTAAAAGTATAATTATTAAGCCTTCTAGAATTCATTCTTGTGGGACTTTATCTTATAACTTTGCCATTAGGAAGCACAAATATATTAGCTCTGAGATAAATCTATTTTGACACTTAAAAAGTCGTTAAACAGTTAATTGTGAAGAAATTAGATGATTTTATCATGTTTAATTTCCATTCTTTATAAAGAAATACACGGTAAGCTTTAAGTTTTTGTTATCTTGTAAGAGACTTTCTAAAAGAATTTATTATTATATATGAAAATTTTTTATGACCTAACTGTAATTATCTTCATATCAAACCTAAACTACGTTTAAAGGGCAATTTTTAGAAAGTCTTTTAAAGATTGGATTTTTTTAATCAGAGAAGGAAGGTGAGTGTAATGAAATGGGCAAATTTTCTTAGAAAGAAAAGGTCGCAAGAACCTATTCCTATAAGACAAGGGACTCCATTTCACAACTAAATCCATTTTGCATTTCTGACTAGCAAAGTACTGAGCTAAATCCCCACAAGATCTGATTACAACAGGTTCTTGGACAAATGCTTATCTCTAATTAATAGTATTTTTATTCACACTTAACTTTGTGGTTACATGACATAGCTCTTCAAATTGTATCATACCCTGGTAAAACTGAACTGATTTAATAAAATGATTTCCCCAATGAATTGGGGATAGTCCCAAAGTTAGAATCCGGAGTTAGCTAATGTTATTTGGGAAATGGTTTTTATGGTCAATCCAGGAACATGTCATCAGATTTCTTACACAAATTTGTTCCTGGGAGAGGGAAGCTGATCCCCTTCAGTGATTAACCTTTGGCTCTAAAAGTTCTTGCAATTCTGTGTCTGTTCATGGAGAAAAGGAAGGGTGAGGTGTCAGAGTTTCTACGGTCTACGGTCGTTCTGATCACCTCTGCGCCTTGAGTCCCAAAACAGACATAGCTCAGTAAATGTTTTATACTGGTTTGTTTTCCCTTCTTAAGTTTCTGTTTCATTTAAACAGGTCATTTTATGTCATCTGGAACCACAGATGAAAATTTTCTACTTGTTCGCATAGTTGCTGGCAGACATTGTGGGTCCCCTGTCCACGGAACTCTACGGGCACCCAGTGGCAATCCCATGGCCGCCCCAGCTCACCTGGTGTTTGCAGCTGCAGCAACACCTGCAGTACTGAGTCGGGGAGAGCATTTTGCATCAGAAACCGTGGCTGGAGAGGATATCACTAAAAAAAAATTCCGTCCTCTATGTCATCTTTTGTTGGTTCCCTCAGCTGATAAGAGCCCAAGGAAAAGAATGCTAAGGCCCTGGGTTCTTTCCCACCATGGATTTGTGAGTTTGTACTTTTAAGTCGTCACTGCTTCCCCTATCAGTCAGCTTAGGGGAAAAGCACTCCCCCGTTATGACCCTACTTTTACCCCATCCCCCACAACCGCAAAGTCCTGGATATTAAAATAAAGTGAGATTCAAAGTCATTTTTTAAAAAGTCTGTGGCCAAGCCATGCAGAGGTGTTTGTTTGTTCCCAAGTGGGTGGTAAGCTGAAGTCTTAGGTTTATTTTCATTTTCAAGATCTGGTTTGGGGGCTTAATGTGGGAAATTAAGTGATCATGAACGAAAATAATTGTGCAATCACATATGTTTGATTTATTTTAAAAGAATGATGAAGAGAAAAATCCCAGCAATACCTTATAGTTGTACTGCTGCATTCCTTAATATGTTTGTCACGACGTCTTTTCTAGTTTTGAATCTCTCGTTGCACATAATAGGTGTTATACAAATGTTTTCTAGACTCTCAAATGTAAAGTACACTAACAACTTGTTCTGTTCAGAAATCTGTTTTAGAGCAGCCTTTGCATGAGTCTAATAATGGGTTCATTTCATTGTTAGAGCTTTCCTATTATTAGAGACCCCTTTTAAAATGTGAAACAATACTTGCCACCCGGTAAATTTTTCCTCTTTGTAGAGTGAATTAACAAAGGAAACCTTCCAAAGAAGACTAAACCCACCCTCTGTCAAATTCCACAGTGTGGTGTCAGGGCATTCATCATCTTAGGAGGGATCGCTTGAAATTTAGTAAAGGCCTCCTTGAGTCGAACGACATATTCCTTTGACAGCGGGTGGGATGGATGGGAGTATTCCTATACAATTTGTTTAGCTTGGATGGTGCCAGGAATCCTAAAGACTTTGCTTTCCAGGGTAGATAAATAGCTTTGCTTTGCAGACTGAGGGTCAGGAGGAGAAAGTCACCCAAGGCCTAGAAGAAAAGCAGGACATTTATGGAGGTCAGAATCACTCCTCTCCTCTTTGTCTTTTTATCTTACTCTAGAACCATAAATCTCTTCTGCATTTTATATTGTCTCATTCTCTCTACCAACGTATGGTAGAGATTTTGGCCAAAGTACTCATTAAACCTGATGAAGCCCCAAGGGGAAAACACAGTCTTGTGTCTCCCTCTGGTGGACGATTATAGTAATCCACATATGACTCTGCCAAACCTAAGGGATGGATTTCAGAAATAAATATGCAAGGACTATATAGTATACACCGTAAAAATATTTTAAGATAGCATTCTGTGCATCATCATATACTCACCTCTATAATATCCTGTTTTATTTCAGAGAATTTACTTTCACATGAAAGTCTAAATTAACAGTTCCTTATAACTGAACAGCCTAAAGAGAATCTTCCTGACACACCCTCATCAGTAGATGAAAGAAGTAGACTATTTTGTCCATCGCTATTTCCATTCAACAAAGAAGAACTTGGTTTAACTTGGGCTTTAGCATTTATTCTGGAAGCTGTCCTCAGAGCACCTTCCAGGGAGCACTCACTCCAGTGCCTTCGTCTGGGGCCCTATTCCCTAGGCGGCTCCAAGCTTTTTGAAGACTTTTCTTGGGCTCAGACACCCAGTCAGCGGCCGTCTGAATCACTCTTTTCAAAAGTGGGCACTGAGGAACGACCTCTGCCTTCTTCAGGTCTGACTATTGCTCCCGCTCTTTTGTTATCATACTAATTTTCTCTTCCTCAGGTTCAGACCCCACCTGGTATGGTCTGGATGCCAGTGTGGGAGCAGCACACTGTATTTCCCTCCCAGTGAGCCTCATTCCCACTGTTGGATTGACAGTGTAGTGTTGATTTGTCGCTACATATTTTGCTCTTTTGACGTTCGTAAGGTTAACTGCATTTCCATTACCTTAAATGTTCTTTCCCTTAAACACACTATCTCTCTAGTCTACTTATAAATAGTAATGATCTCACCTGTAGTACAGTTAGGTTTAAATGAATGTCATTTCCTGATGTTTAGCTACCGAACTAGAATCTGATACCATCTTTTAATTTAATTTAATTTTTAAATTTACGTTTTGTGAAATTGACTTTTTTAAGAGAGAGGGTGTGTAGCTCTAAAAGTTTTAACACATAGAAATTTGTGTAATAAATATTACCATCAGGATAAAAATCACTTCTAACAGCCCAAATACTCCTTGATGCTATTTCTTTGTTGTCATATCCTCTCCTCTCCCTGCTCCCCAGCAACCACCATTCTCAGTCCCTGCAGTTTTGCCTCTTCCACAATATCATATGAATGGAGACATACAGTATGTAATCTTTTGAGACTGGCTTCTTTCACTGAGCATAATGTCTTTGATATTCATTCATGTTTTTGTAAGTATGTTACAGACTGAATGGTTTGTCACCCTAAAATTCATATGTCGAAGCCCTAACCAGCACTGTGATTGTATTTGGAGGAGAGTATTTTGGGAACTCATTAGGTTTAGATGAAGTCATAAGGGTGAAGCCCTCATGATGGGATTAGTGCCCTTATAAGAAGAGAAAGAGATACCAGAGCTCCCTCTCTCTGCCTTGTAAGGTAATCGATCCTTCACTAAGAACTGAATCTGCCAGCACCTTGAACTTGGATTTACCAGCCTCCAGAACTGTGAAAATAAATGTTTATTATTTAAGTCATCTGATATATGGTATTTTGTTACAGTAGCCTAAGTTGACTAACACAGTATCAATAGTTGGTTCCTTTCTCTTGCTAAGAAGTGTTCCATTGGATGGATGCACAATTTTTTATATCCATTTACCCATTCTAGTACATTTGAGTTGTTTCCAGGTTTGGTGATTATGAATAGAGCTGCTATGAACATTTATGTACAGGTTTTGGGGTGAACATAATTTTTATTTCTCTAGGATAAATAAGTAGGACTGTCATTGATGGGTCATAGGATAAGCATATGTTTAATTTGATAAGAAACTACCTGTTTCCCAGTGTCTGTACCATTTTAAATTCCCACTAATAACATGAGAATTACAGTTGTTCCATTCAGTAATTACTATTGTTATGATTTTTATCTTATTATCTTAATAGGTGTGTAGTGATATCTTATTGTGCCTTTAATTGCATTGGCCTAATGGCTAATGATGTTGAGCATCTTTTCATGAATTTATTTGCCATTCTATATTTTCTTGGGTAAAGTATCTGTTAAAATATTTGGCCCATTTTTTAAATAGTTCCCCCCTCCTATTGTTAAGTTTCGAGAACTCTTTATATATTCTAGATATGTGATTTGCAAATTATTTTCTCCCAGTCTATAGCTTGGGCTTTCATTCTCTTAACAGTGTTTTTCAGAAAGGAGGTTTGCCCCCTCTCCTTTAAAAAAAATTGTGAAGATATATATCCATCTTAACTATTTTAAGTGCACAATTTATTATAACAATGGTGTGAAATGTTATCACATTACCATTGCCTATATCCAAAACTTTTTCATCACACCAAACAGAAACTCTGTACCCATTAAACTTTAACTCCCTATTTCCTTCTTCTCCCATTGACTTTTATTCTACTTTCTGTCTGTATACATTTGCCCCTTCTAGGTGCCTCATATAAGCAGAGACTTTAAGTACATACAATATTTGTGACTGGCTTGTTTCACTAAGCATGACGTTTCCAAGATTCATTCATGTTATAATATATATCAGAATTTCATTTCTTTTTAAGGCTGAATAATATTCCATTGTTTGTATGTATCTCATTTTGTTTATCCATTCGTTTGGTCTCTTGGGCTGTTTCCACCTTTTGGCTATTGTGAATAATGCTGCAGTGAACATAGGTATATAAGTATTTGAGTGTCTGCTTTCAGTCCTTTTGACATGTACTTAGGAGTGGAATTGCTGGGTCATATGGTCATTCTATGTTTAGCTTTTCAAGGAACCTCAGAGTAAAGGTTCTTAATTTTGATTAAGTTTAATTTGTGATAAGTTCAATTATTTAATTTTTAAAAATAAATTGTGTGTTCAGTGTCACGTTTAAGAACTCTTTGAGTAACCTGAAGTCTCAAAGATTTTCTCCTTTGTTTTATTCTGTTTTATGGTTTTCCATTTTACATTTAGACCTATGATCTATTTAGATTTAATTTTTATATAAAGCGTAAGGTTTAGTTTGGGGTTAATTTTCTGTATATGAATATGAATATATAAGTATTCTACCACCATTATTAAAAAGCATATTCCTTCTCTTTTGAATCAATTCATATATTTTTCAAAGTAATCAACCATATTTGTATGCATCAGTTTTATTTCATCAATTTATAGCTGTATTCTTTCTCTGATAGCATACTGCCTCAATTACCATGTTTATTAGTAATTTAAAAATCAGTAGTGTGAGTTCTCCAATTTTTTTTTTCTGAAATTATTTTGGCTATCCTAATTCTTTTGCCTCTCCATATGAATTATGGAAGCAGCTCATATTTATCTATAAAAAATTCTGCCAACACTTTTATTGGAATTGTATTAAATCTATAGATCAATTTGAGGAGAATTGACATTTTAAGTGTATTGAGTCTGCTAATTTGTGAACATAGAATGTGTCTTCATTTCTTTAGATATTATTTTTTTAAACATTTGTGTAGTCTTCAGTACATAGAGCCTGTACATTCTTTTAAATTTGCACCTGAGGATTTAATTTTTTGGAAAATATTCTAAGTGATATTGTTTTTGAATTTTAGTTTTCAATTGTTCATTCCTAGTATTTAGAAATAAGATTTTTTTTCCTTGTGTGTATTGACCTCATATTCTGCAAACTGGTTAATGTACACCATGAGAAGCAGGTGAGTTAAGACATCTTGCCAAAACTTTAGTCACAAAGACTACTTGTTGGCAAAGAGCACTAGTTTCTAGAGATTGTGGGATGGACCCATGGGTGAGGGTGGAGGAGAGGAAGTGTCTGGGAACTGGGTAGTGGGAAGGACCCACAAGGCCCTTTGAAGAACTCACGCATGTGCCCCGTAAGAGAATTTGCTTCAGGAAAAGTACACACTAACCAGAGATGCACTGAGTGAGCCATTACTGCATCCAGTTAAGTAAGGGGATGGTTGCCCCTTTCTTTCATCATCTTCCTAGTGCTAATACATCGAAAGTGCTAGAGCTTTTAAATCAGATAGAAGATTGCATTTTTTGTATTGGCTTGTTCTAAGCTTTGAAAAGCAAAAGTAAATAGAAAGTTATCACCAGTGAAGCAAGAGTCAATGTAGCATTGGTGAAAAGATAAAGCCATTTCACACTATGTACAAACTGGCAACACTGACTTAGAGTCACTCATGCTTCAGCCTCAGCTTAGATGTCATTTCTCAGGAAGGTTCGTCCTCTAGATTGGATTAGTTGTCCCTCTGATAAGCTCCTGTGTTTGTGCATTTAGCCTTATTTTATCACATATCACAAAGTATTTAACTCCTGGTTTATTCTCTACATCATTAAACTGCAAGTACATTGAGGGCAGGGAATGTGTTTTATTTACCAGTGTGTACACAGTGCCAGCATGCTGCCTGCCGCCTATTAGGCATTTTAGTATATGCATTAGCTGAATATGCAGAGAAACTGCATCCTTGCTATAAACTGTCCCATCATCTTAAAAATTCTACAAAATTTTTCCAAAACAAAAAACTCTAATTAAAAAAAAATACAAGGAAATAGTTTTTAAATGATATATATATATATATATATATATATATATATCTGACTAAAGATGAAATGAATTGCCTAGGGAAATAATGAGTTCCCTGTCACTGAGGAGTATTCATGTCTAAACTGGATGACTGCTTGATTTGGGGATTTGCAGTGCTTCAGATTAATAATAGGACTAGGTCATCTTTAAAGTTCTTTCTAACCCTGAACTTCTAATTAGTGTTTATTATGCTTTTAAATAGGTTATTATCTATTAACTATTGAATTGAGTGCAACATTCAATTCTTGAGTGGATGCTGATATCCTCTAAGCCTCATCTTATATATTACCGAAAATAGAATCTAAGAAGCTAGGAACAGTCATTCAAGAAAATGTTTTAAAGTAATTGGCTTACTTATGATAATTCAGATAATGTATTTTTTCAGTTTCAATACAATTAGTTATTATTTATCATTGCAATGGAGAGGTGAGTCTGCATTAATGTGATAAGTGTCCCGATGATTCTTATATCAGGTAACTTGGGGATCCATGTCCTAAGAACTACTAGGCCCACTTTCACTATCTCAGCTTCTGCTGGGGAGGGGAAACCCGAGGCGCTGCTGGTCTTGAAGGGCCGATGGGGAGCTGAGGGGAAGAGAGGGGGGAGCAGCAGAGCAGCGTTTCCACCTCAGCTGCAGGTTAGAACTGTCTGAGGAGAGGTTTTACAAATCCTCAGAATCCTTAGGAGTAGGACCCAGGCCTTAGTCACTTCTGAAGCTCTCTAAGTGACCCCAGTGTTGAGCCAGGCATGAGAACCACTGCAGCAGAGGGAGGTGACTAAGCCAGGCAGGAACTGACAGTGTTCAGGAAAGGTTTGTTGAATAGGATGAGGAAGTAGATGATTTATTTACTTTATAGGTAACTTCTTTATGCATCTGCTGTTGTCTCTTTAACAATGGCTTTCTATAGATGTATTTTGAAAATAATTTATGTCTATGGCCATGCTACTCTGAACAAGCCTGATTCTGCCTGATCTCAGAAGCAAAGCAGGGTCGGGCCTGGTTAGTACTTGGATGGGAGACCACCTAGGAAGACCAGGTGCTGTAGCCTTAAAAAATAAGGGGTTGTAAGCTGACAAGATCCTTGCAATCTGTGAGGTCAACCAAGGGTTGCCTTGCCTAAAAAAAAAGAAAGAAAATAATTTAAACTTTTAAGGTCAATCTTTTTTTTCTTTTTTTTTAGTGATTGAGGAAATACTTATACTTATTCTCCTCCTTCATTATTAACAGACACAGATAAGAAAATGCAATGTTACCTAATGGAATTAAATAAGGAGAAGACTTTGGGAAAGCACGGAGAGAGAGCTTGCTGGCAGTGAGTGTCCTCCTTGGCCAGCGGCGTCCTTACCGCTCCCTGACTAGAAAGGTGCAGACACGGACTCAGGAAAGTGTCTAATGACTTTTATTTCACTTCCCCTAACCAACTTATCACAAAGCAGAGAGGACCCGTTTTGCGTACCATCCATATGATCCAGTATGCTAAATTTCATCCAAAGTCAAGGAGCACACCCTAGTGAGATTTACACGTTTTTCTTTAGTAATTTACTGCTTCCTGCTCCTGAAAGTCTAGTAAACCAAAGAACAATGGACTGGGGAGAGAAGGAATTGTTCTCATCTTTAAAACAAGAAACAACGTGGTTTGGCATAAAGCAGGACTAACTTGCTACTGTAAACATCAGCAATCCTGCACAGGCAGCTGCACTCCGGTGGCGCCCCCCCACACCCAGGGAAATTTCAGACATACACACTGGGCCCGGGCAGCAACAATGGAGAATGGGACCTGTGGTCTTTTCCCAGGTTTTATCTTTTGTAGGCATCAACGTCGAATGTAGTAAGTCAGCTACTAAGTTCTCCCAGAAAGAGTTTGGCTTCCTCTGTTTGTATGGAATTTCCTCCAAGTGTGTGGCTGGAGAGACCCAAATTCACAAAGAACAACAGTGCGGGGCGGATTAATGTCACCTGTCTTTCCTTGTCTGCTCTGCCCCTGGGGAAAAATAATGCACTTCAAGCAGTATAAAACAGTGCCAAACAACTTGAGAGCAGAGGCTTTTAATTCCCAAAGATTTTTCATGAAAAATTATACATATTGTACCAAAATAACAGGAAAAACATATAAGCTTTATCGATACCCTCAAAGCTAAATTGTACACTCTACCTTGAAAAATTGTGTTGGATGTGGTTAAGAACATGATTTTAAAATATGTAAACATCATTATGTATCTCAAACATTGTTATGTATCTTAAACATCATTTGTAGAGGCTGACACAGACGTTTGGCTTTTGCTGACTGACAAAAATTAGAAAACAGCTTGTTTTTATAAACTTTTTACTCAAAAATAGTACTAAAGTATTATGAAAACTTATTAAGTAGATATTGTCAGGAACAGATTATTAAAGCATAGATTCACAGATGTTAGAGACAGATGGTACTTTAAAGATCTAATCGACTGGCCCTAAATCTTAGGGGGCATTGGAATCCCCAGGGGAGCTCCTTAAAGCGCAGGTTGTTGGCCTGCTTCAAAATTTCTGATTCGGTAGGTCTTAAATGAGGCCTGAGATTTGCATTTTAATTATTTCTCAGGTGATGTCGATGCTGCTGGTCTGTGGACCACACTTTGAGAAACTCTGGTTTAATCTAGTTTCATTTTATAGTTGGGGCAACTGAATCCTGAAAGAGGTCAAGAGTCTGGCCTTCTTGTTAGGCCAGACTCTTCTTGTGCAAGGTATTACCCCCTCTCAAGGACATTGTTTTAATAATTGTCTCTTCTCCTGGCATCAACGTATCCTGGCATTAACTCTCTTGTTAATTATGTTAGTTGGCATACAAAGGTTCTGTGACAATGTCAGTCTTAAAAAGAGTTCCCCGGGCTCACATCTATTCCAGCCACGCCCTACAGAAATTCTCAGAGAGGTCGCCTGTAGTTTTTGTTCCATTTCCTCTCCTCCCATTCTCTCCTGAACTCACTTTAATCAGGCTCTCATAAACAGCTCATGTCAAGGTACCCGCAACCTTTATATTGCCGAATGCACAGTGGATTCCTAGGTCTTGTCTCACTTGTCTAACCAGCAGCTTAGTTGATTATTTTCCTTGAAACCCTCCCATTGGCTTTGGGACACCTCCCAGTTCTCCTTCTAGTTCATTAGCCACTCCCTCTCAGCCTTTGTTGATTCTTCCTCCTTTCCTTTATGGCTAGTTATTGCAGTTCCCTGGGACTCAGTCCTTAGACCTTTTCTTTATCTATATATGTTCTCCCTGTGATTTCATCCTGGAATATTGTCTATCTACTAAAAATTCAAGTATTTATGTCTCTAGCCTGGACTTCTTCTCCTAAACTCGAAATTCACAGTAATGTGTAACAATCATGTGAGCTAGAACTATGGAACATTTTTAATGATCAATGAGAAAAATATGATTGTTCTGGAACCTTTAAAATGTCAAATTAAAGATTTACTGTTGATTATAAATATATAGGGAAATGAAAAAATACAAACTAGTATTAAAAAACAAACATTTACTTAGTTTACTCTAATTGAAAACATTAGAAACATTGAGAACCAGTGTTCTGTTACTTTGTAAAACACTTCTCAATAGCAGATTGAACTGTGCTTGTCTTCATGTTGTGTAACAAGGTATAGAGTGAACATCTTTTCTATGTCTTGGTGAATTGTCATAGTTTTTTCTCAGGTTGAATTAACTTATAACATTTTAGCCTTTATGCTTTCATTGTTGTGAAATATCTCCAAGAGTTTCTCTAATGTGAATTTTTTTTTTGCCAGTATTACCTCCTCTAGGACATCTTAATCTTTTGTTCCAACCGTTCTCCCTCTTTGTGTCAATAAGCTTGCCTTCACCTGGCTGCATAGGTAGTATCTCTTGAATGGTGGCAGAGACAACATTCCCACGTCAGCTATTCCTTCTATAACTCCATTTATGTTTGATTCAAATAGCACTTTCAGTGTTACCACTTTTTTCTTTGCTACATGTTCTTCTCTATAGGCCAATTTCTTCTTTTGAGTACCCATTCTGGTAGAATGTCATGTAGGTTTATCACTGGGAGACCAGGAGGCAACAGGATGACACACTTTTCTGTCTATGGGAACTGAATAAGTGATGCACAGTGACCAATCACAAGCAGGCTCTGAAAGAAGTGACGTGATTGGTCACTGATTATGATGTGCATCTGTTATTTACAGGCTGAGAAAGCAGTGAAGTTATATTGTTTGCTGTCACTCACAGTTAATGTACTGTGAGTAAGTGTAATTTGTTAGAGGACTGGTGTTATTTAATGAAACCATGGTAACTAAAATTTGTGCATAATTTCGGAATCGTGCAGAGAGAGGACTGCCTGCCTGCATTCAACTGCCTACTTGACATCTCCACTCGTTTATTAAATATCTCATACTTCACATGCCTTAAACTGAGCTTTTAATTCTCTCCAAAACCAAGCCTGCAATCCTCTTTGAATTGTAACATGACAACTCTCTTCTTTTAGTTGTTCAGGCCAAAAACTTTGGAGTCATTTTTGACTCCTCACTTTCTCTTATACTACACATCCAATTCATCATCTAATGTTGTTAACTCTATGTTCAAAATGTAATTAGAATCCTACCATTTCTCAGGAGCCCCACTGCTGTCATTCTTTGGGCCATCATCATCTCTTGCCCAGCCTCCTAACTGGCCTCCTCACCTCTCCCTCTGCCCCACTACATTTATTCTTCATAGCAATCAGGATGATTCTTTAAAATTGATGCAATTGATAAAATTGACGTGACTTCTCTGCTCAAAATCCTTCAATGGTTTCCTGTTTCAATCAGAGTAAAAGCCAATCATTCTATAATTATCTCTAGTGCCCTTTGTCATCTCCACAAGGTCCTACGTCATACTTCTCGGTCTCCTCTCATTTCATTTTCTACCTCACCCACTCTGTTCTTGTTACACTGGTCTCCTTGCTTTTCCGTGGACAAGCCAAGCATACCTTGCCTCAGGATCTTGGCACTTGTTTTACTGATCTGGCATATTTCTTTCCCCTACTTCCATATGGCTCATCCCTCCTTTTCTTCATGCCTCTCTGAAAATTTTACATTTTCCAATACATGCAAAATAATATCCTTTTTTCCACTCCTCACCTGGCAATCTCTTATTCCTTAAATTTTTTTTCATAATTCTGTCACTATCCAACA
The DNA here is from genome assembly GCF_014176215.1 of Rousettus aegyptiacus. NCBI lineage: Eukaryota > Metazoa > Chordata > Mammalia > Chiroptera > Pteropodidae > Rousettus > Rousettus aegyptiacus. The sequence goes on along the minus strand of NW_023416287.1, from coordinate 57,065,178 downwards.
TATTATATATTTATTTGTATATGTTTTCCCTGACACTGGATTGAAACTTTCCCAAGGCAGAGACTTGGTCTGTTGGTTTAAAATGTTATCCCCAAAGCTTAGAACAGTACCTGGATCATAGTAGGTCCTCAACAAATATTTGTTGAATGATTAGATGATGGATATTGCTGGTTTGTGGCAGTTCTAAGGAACTGCTTCTCCAAAAATGGCTTCTGCTAAAGAAGACCTTGTCTAGAGTGCTGACTAGGACAATGACCTTAGTATTTTTGTTTGTTCTGATTGGAGATGCAGAACTGTTCTAGAAGTATAGAAATTTATTGAAAATTTTCTCATACAAGTTAATTCTTACCTACAGAGCATGCACATTTTATCTGGGAACTTCTGTTGGTCTTTTTGCCCTCAAGTGTACCTTTTTAAACAGTTCTGAAAAATGATTTTTCGTGTGTATGTAAATAAGTTGAAACAAACATATTCCTTATAGTTTGGCTATTTTTATTTTCTTTCTTTTGTTTTCTTTCTTTCTTTTTCTTGTAAATAATAAGGGTAAATGGTAAGAGGGCAAAAGAGCAAAGCTAAAAACCCTGGAGCTGATCGTTTGTACAAGAATCATGGTGCAAAGAATTTAAGAAAAGGGAATATGTAGGAACCTGGAAATATGGTGTTGGGCTGGATTGATCTTCCTTTGAAGTTTTTATCAAACACTTTTTATGCAGACATTCTTTTGGACCCCCATTTTTACTCCAGCCATTGCTGAGATCACCAGCTGCACATAGGTGTGACTTGACAACACCGTATCAGCCTCGCTGTGTATTTCTTACTTTCTGCCTCAGGGTTTAACTGCTTGCACAAAGTGGGATGCCTACAGAAACTCATTTGGGCATTCTGGAGCATATGCAAATCAGCAGATGTGAGGGCAACTCTTGATTAATGGGGAATGGAAATTGGCAGATAAATATTTCTCTCTTTCATCTCTTGGTTTAACAATTCTGAGATACATTCTCCATGTTTCTCTTAGAGGGTCCCGAAGGGATCAAGCCTCAGTTGCTCACAGAGGTACAAAGCTTGTAAGTTTGGCTTCTCCTCTTTTCTCCTATACTCTTCCCAGTCTCCTCCACTGGGTCCTTGGGGTCACATCTTAAAATAAAGTACTTGTACACCAGACCTTGTTTTAGAGTATGCTCTTGAGGGGAGGCTAGGCTAAGACAAAGCTCAAAGCAGAGAGCCTTTTTTGAATACTTTTGTTCTAAATACAGAGGGAAGCACAACTTTCTATAAACATACTTACCTCTGAAATTGTTCCCTCTTCACTCAAAGACCTCTGGTATCTCCCTGGGCCTGCGTGATAATGCTCCTTATTGATGATCCAGATCCTTATCATAGGAACTGAAGCGAGGTATGTTATACTCTGACCCTACCTGAATAACTCTAAACTAGTCCTCCTATTTTTCTCAGATTTGCCATTCACATTTTTGCACATGTGTGTGTGTGTTTCCTACAAAGGATTAACTCAAGACTTACATTCTTCTAGAACCTTCCTCAACCAATTAATTCACAACAATCCTGCCTTTTGTGGATCCTTGCTGCATTTTTCGTTTGGACTACCCATTTGGTACTTACACCATGGTGCCTTAACTTATTATTTATCTCTTTATTTATATGTTCTGGCTCAACTTTATTATAATCATCTGTGGGAATAGATTGTATCTTACAACCCAGTATCTCTAGCAGTACCTCACACAATGCCCTGAACAATAAATGCTACTGATGCTGAGACTGACATTGTGGTGACATGATCTGAATCAGTGTTTATCAAAGTGTATTCATGGGGTATTAATAGACATTATAAGAACAAAAGCGTTTTGTGTTCAATTAACTTAGGAAACCCTGGAGGACTTCTCTGAGTCTTTAAATTAACCAACTTTCATTGCACATCTCTAAAATGAAAACAATATATGCTTTTCCCAAATTTATTTGGCCATAGAAAAATTTTTTCATGAAGTATTACCTTAGGCTAGTCTCTTGAAATACATGCTTAAACTATAAAAATCTGAGGTGTCTAGAGCAAGAGTGAGGGTTTAGGGATGGATGCACGTTGCAGAGGGAAATACTATATGGTCTGAGAGAGGCTTATAATATTCATGTCCTAAAAATCACTAATGAACATGTGTCAAATTTTGTCAACTGTGCCAGTTGAGTATATAAGAGCTGGTGAGATATATAGAAAAGGCATAATCAAATCTTATATTCCTACAAAATTTTAGAATATCTATCTATGTATTGTTGTTTAAATGCACAAGAAGGAAAAAAATCTTTCTAGGAATATATTGTGTATGGAAAGAACCAGAAAGTTCTCCAGAGTACTGGGGAACTGGTTAAGGAAAGTCAGAACTTTTCTAATTCCCAGGACATTAGAGAGAATAATTTTATTTAGGTCAACTCTCCTTGGGAAGAGAAGACTTTGCTTTAATGGTCCTGTTTGTTTCACCTTTATAAGGCCTTCACCTCCAAACAGGCTGGGGAGGGGAGACACCTCAAGAAAAGAGAAAATATATTAATTTTAAGTTTCCTAGACAGCTGAGCTGTCATTTTTCAAAGTGTAATGTCTTAAAATGGTCTAATTTCAATTTCTACCTAGAAACTGGGGAGGGGGGTTGATATTTAATCACCTTTTGCTGAACAATAATAGATATATAGGTGTATCAAGAGGCAGAGAAATCAAGAAGTAGACTAGAAGACCATCCAAGACTTCTTGCAATTCATTTAGAATATGAAATTTTCAATTCTATCTTACTAATTTATAGAGCCTCTGGCATGTCTTGATCTATACTGCATCACAGATTTGTCCTTAATACGGCTATTACTTGAAAGTATAAGAGGTTCCAAACTAGTCAGGGTTCTCCAGAGAAACAGAAGACAGATACATATAATTTTTTTTCAAGAGATTTATTATGAGAGTGTGAGGAATTGGCTTATGCAATTACAGATGCCAAGAAGTCCCGTTGTTTACCATCTGCAAGCTGGAGGCCCAGGAAAGCTTGGTTAGTCCAAACACAAAGGACTGAGAACTAGGGGAGCCCATGGTATAAATTAGATTGTGTTTAATATTTGCATAACTGTAGGTACCAGAGGCTTCAAATTCTTTTATCCTTGTTTGTCTCCCCTGTGAACTTTGGGCTTCTTTAAGTACTGTTCCTTAGAGAGATTCTATGTCTTGCAAGTCTCTCAGCTATAAGCCACTCTTGTGATACTGAGGCCCCATTGGTGTCAGTGCTGAGGGTAAAATGTGGGGGAGGGGAAGCATTCCATAATATTATTTAACCTCAGTCTTGTGAGCTGTGTCCTTGGGCTGTGACCTTCAGAAATGTGTCTTAGGTAACTCTATTTCCCCCTTAGATGAGGCAGGAAAGCTAAAGGCAGAGTCTTTGAAAATTAAGTGTAAGAATAAACTGTTTGGGGCCTTATTTTATATTGTCTGCTCCTATAAACAGTTATTGGATCGTAGAAAAGAATGAAAAGGACAAAGCTTTCAGGGAACAACTCTAAAGAAAGACTGGGGATGCTAGGATTGCCTCAAACAGAATTCTGGAGTGAGAGCATGGCACTTGGGGTGATCCATGGTGATGTTAGCTGGCTCAAATTTCCTCAGCGGGTTAAGGAAATGAAAAAGGAAAGTCTTAGACTGAGAAACAAAATGCAGATGAACTAGTAAGATATTGTGACTAACAATCCCAGTGCCTATGATCATGTAGGATAATACTTTAAATGAGAAAAAGAAAAAGCTGCATATAATTCCTGGTTAAGAAACAAGGAATTGAGTCATTGTCGAAAGATTGAAGTGTGTTTGGCAAGTTGTCTAAATGGTAAAGCCATGAATTTGGCTCCATCTTGTCTCCTGGCACAACCACTGCTCCTGAATTATGGTTCAAGTTTGTTAGTGAGTTCAGGGATGGGGTCCATGCATCATGTAACCTTGAACCAGTGCCCAAAACACTTAGATTTTCTCACTAAGAAAACAAATATAATGGTCACCTCTCAACTAAAATATCAAAGCCTGTGAATTGCTAGCCTGAGGGAACAATGCTGGCACTGACATTTCTGTAAAGGAACATCACATTCCACAACCAATGTAAAAGGGGATTTATTATAGAAATTGGCTCACAGAAATTTGAAGGGCTAGAAGCTCCACAATCTACCCACTGCAAACTGGAGAACAAGAAAGCTGATGGGTAATTCAGTCAGAGTCAGAAGACCCAAGAACCAGGAGAAAATGGCTTTTCTAGCTCAAGCAGAGAGCAAATTTCCCCTTCCTCCATTTTTTGTACTATTCATACCCCTAATTGATTGACCGATGCCACTTGCATTGGTGAGGGCATCTTCTTTACTCACTCTACCCCTTCGAATGCTAATCTCGTCCAAAAACACCCTCAGACACACCCATAAATATATTTTACCTAGCTATCTGGGCATCCATCAAGTTGACAGGCCCCTATTAGTTAACCATATTTCAAAAAAGCAAAACCACAACAAACAAAATCCTACCTGCTCTCCAATGATAAAAACTGATAGGTTGTAAAGCCTCCTGGGTATATTATCTAATTATTTCTCAGGCTCAAGTGACTTAACATTCTTTTGTAGGTTTAGAAAGTCTCAAACTCTTCAGTAGTGGCACTTAACTCTTAACTATATAAATACAAGGAAGGAAAAATAGTATCATCATTTTTTTAAATGGAGAAATTAAGGCAGAGAAGGATATCTAGTGTATGGCAGCAGCATTTGAAAAAACTCCAACTCCCTTCCTCTGCTGAAAATATGCCAAGGTCTAAGCCACACCTGTGCCCAGTTTCCTTCAAGACTTTTACTTCTACCACATTTTTGACTCTTTGAAACTTCAGGTCTCTTCTGTGCACTCTATTCTTCTACATTAGCATTTTTTAGAGAATGTTCCTTGAATTCCTCTGAAGATGATTTCTATACATAATAGATTTTGGAAGCAACTGTTTTATTTTTGTCTTTATTGAAATATAAGACAATTAGTTGCTTGTATTACATTGTATAATTCAATGAGGATTTTTTTCACTTATAGTTGGCATACTATTATATACCAGTTTTAGTTGTATAGCATAGTGATCAGAGATCCACATAATTTGCAAAGTAATCACCCCACTAAATCTAGTACCCATGTTCCCCCTTACGTATTTATTACAACATTGTTAACCGTCTTCTCCATGCTACACTCTACATCACCACATCTATTCTGCAACTATTCATTTGTACTTTTTAATCTCTTTGCCTTTTTTTGACCTCAACTCCCTTCCCATCTAGTATCCCTCTAAATATTCTCTGTATCTATGAGTTTATTTCCTCCTTTGTTGTTGTCATTGTTGATTTTGTTCTTTAGATTCTACATGTATGCGAAATCATGTGATATTTGTCTTTATCTGACTCATTACATTCAGCGCAGTACCCTCTAGGTCCATTAAGGAAATACCTTTTTCCATCCCCTTCCTTTTAGCCTGTGTGTCTTTTAATCTAAAGTGAGTCTCTTGTAGGTCTTTTTTTCTTATCCATTCAGCTACTCTATTTTTTGGTTGGAGCACTTAATTCTTTTCCATTTGAGGTACTTGTTAATAGGAATGTAGTTATTACTATTCTTTATTCCTGTTTTTGATACATGTTTTTTCTTCTTAAAGAAGTCCTTCCAACATTTCCTGTAATACTGGTTTGGTGGTGATAAATTCCTTTAGCTTATTTTTGTCTGGGAAGCTCTTTATCCGTCCTACTCTAAATGATAGCTTTGCTGGATAAAGTATTCTTGGTTGTAGATCCTGGGTCTTCATCAAGTCAAATATTTTGTGCCAAGACCTTCTGTCCTGCATAGTTTCTTTTGAGAAATCAGCTGCCAGTCTTGTGGGTGCTCCCTTGTAGGTAACTATCTGCTTTTCTCTTGCTGCTTTTAAGATTCTCTCTTTGTATTTAAACTTTGGCATTTTAATTATGATGTGTCTTGGTGTGGGTCTCTTTGGGTTCCTCTTTCTTGGGACTCTCTGAGCTTCCCGTGGTTTTATGTCTATTTCCTTCACTAGGTTAGGAAAGTTTTCCATCATTATTTCTTCAAATATATATTCAACTTCTTGTTCTCCCTCTTCAGGTACTCCTATGATAATGGATAATTTTACTTTTAATAGTGTCCCATAGGCTTCTTAAATTATTATTATAGTCTTGGCTTTTTTTTCCTAGCCATTTTGATTGAGTGTCCTTGGCTTTCCCATCCTCTGTATAGGTCATTTGCTCCTCTTTTTTATTCACTTCGTTTATTCCATTTAATATACTTCTCATCTGAGATAATGTGTTCTTCACTTCTGACTGGTTCCATTTTATAATTTCCATTTCAATTTTTATGTTTCTTATCCTTTTTTTGAAATTCTCATTGAATTTATCTACACTTCCCATAAGTTCATTGACTATCTTTATAACAAGTGTTTTGAACTCTGCCTTTCTGTGTCTGTTTCTATGTACTAAGCAAAGCTCCTAAGTCTCCCAGTCTTAATAGTGTGGTTTTGTGTAGTAGGTGTCCAGTGGCACAGTCCTGAGAGGAGTTCAGCTGCAGGTCAAATTTAGCCCAAGCCTGTGCCCCCTCTGGAGCCACCTGTTAAGATTCAGCAAGCAATCCACAGATCCTGTGCTTATAGTTGCCTCAAAAGTCCACACCAGAAACTGAGGCCAGCTGCCTCCTCCAGTGTGAGTCTCAGCAACGAGCACCTGACTTACAGAGGATATATGGCTTGAGTGGGGCCATGAGTTGCGGGAGGTAGAGTTTCAGGGAATTGTTTAGGTGGAACAACCTTTGTTATCCAATTCGATGATGTCTCTGCTATGGCAGTGCTGAGTCCACACACTGGGAGAGAGGAGAGAGCTCAACAGAAGAACAATGGATACTGCTGGCACTTTTGTACAGAGTAAGTCATGCCTTGGCCCTCGCTCTGACAATTCGGTGTCCCCCTGTAAGTGTCTGGTACCTCTTGCGCTTCCAAACCAGCACTGGTGCTCAGAGCAAGCAGGTCCGTCACTGCAAAAATACACTCGCAGACACGGCTCCTTTAAGAGGCGTCTCTAGCTGCTGCCGCCTCCTCCGTCTCTCTCAGCTACCGAGGACCAGGCAGCCTCGTGTCCTTGCCCCATCCTACCTTCCGCTGTTGCAGGGTGATTTCTTAGATTCTCCCTAATTATATGGCTTGTTCATCTAGATCTCAGGCAATTTTTCCTTGCTGTTTGCTCCTTGTGTATGTCACAACTTTGATTTGGTTGCCAGAGGGATGAAAGAGCCTCTATCATCTACACCATTTTTTATTTCCACCTCCTGGAGCCTCTGTTTGATTTATATGGTCCTTCCGTCTTCACTTCTTTCCCCACCAGGCCTGGATTTCACTGATAATCCTAGTAATGCACTCAATTCCTTTCACTCTTTGCATGTTCATCACATTTACCCAATCGATCTTTCACTCTAGGTGCATCCTTCCTCCAGTGTTGGTGTTCTGCTCCATGTCTTAAGAATACTATATAGAAAAAACTATATGACTAACCAGACTGGTATTAATACAAACTTCTGCCAGGCCTTCCGCATAGCTCAGAAAATTTCTTACTTGTCTTTAGTAAGCTTGTGTTCTTTTTCCCCACAGCAGCTATTTTAAAATGTACTACTTTCTTTAGGAATATCCCTTTCATTCTTCTCATTCTCAGCCAGCAGTGTGTTCATAGTCTTTCCCTCTTCAAAGAGAAAATAGGGACCATCATCAGAAAGGCATTCTCTTCCTGTCTGCCTTAAAACTTTTCTATGGCAGATTGGATCTGTTCTCATAGCCTTATAGGAGGGAGGGCTCTCTATTATCTTGAGGTAAAATTCATCACCCTCTCATTCCCTCCCTCTTTCGTATCTTTCATTTCTTTCTTCTACTGGTTCTTTTTCCTCTAGATGTAAAAATGTCTGCAACTTAAAAAATATCTCTCCTCACTTTCACTATTTTCTGCCACCACTTTCTTTTACTTTCTCAATTCCCTTTGATTCCTTAATTCAATATAATTCTACCTCCAATGCAATTATTCTTAGTTTTATTTGAAAACTACTGAATAATCTCAACACTTAGAAAACATAAAACATGAAACAATTGTTTCCCTCTCCATTCATATAATATTCCAGAAGTGGATGGATTATATTAGAAATATTAACTTTTTGTCTCACTCTTTTACAGTGTTTTTACATTGTTTATGGTTTCATTTTCTATAGGGAAACTTCTGATTTCTATGTGGTCAGTATTCTCTTTTTCCCCTTTATGGCGTCTGAGTTTCTTGTTTAGGAAGATCTACATCTTAAGGCTATAAAAATATTTTACTATTTAAAATAGATAGTTTTTTTTTCTCATTTACTTCCTTATACATGACATATACTTTAGGATTTAACATTATTTTCTTCTACATGACTAACCACTAGTTCCTACTCCAACTTTTTAAAATAATCCATCTTTTCCCACTGAATCAAAGTGCTGTTTTTGTTAAATGCTAAATTTTAAATATACTCCAATTTGTCCTGTTTTCTGTTCCACTGATATACAGGCATATCTCAGATATATTTTGATTTTGGTTCTAGATGACCACAATAAAGTGAACATCAAAATAAAATGAGTCACATGAATTTTTTTGTTTCTCAGTACACATAAATATTATATTTACACTATACTGTACTCTTTTAAGTGCGCAATAACATTATGTCTAAAAAGTGTATATACCTTAATTAAAAAAGACTCTACTGCTAAAATTTGCTAACCATCACCTGAGCCTTTGGTGAGTCATAATCTTTTTGCTGGTGGAGGATCTTATCTTGATGTTGATAACTGCTGATTGATCGGGGTGGTGGTTGCTTAGAATGAAGTAGTGTGATAATTTCTTAAAATAAGGCATGAAGTTTGCCCCATCAGTTGACTCTTCCTTTCACTTGCATATGGCTTAGAGGCCATTATAAGGTTATTAATTGGCCTAATTTCAACATCATTGTGTCTTAGGGAATAGGGAGGCCTGAGAAGAGGTAGAGAGATCGGGAAACTGCTTTGTTTGTGGAACAGTCAGGACACACACATTTATTGATTAAATTTGCTGTCATATGATCATGGTTTATGGTGTCCCAAAACAATTAAAATAGCAACTTCAAAAATCACTGGTCACAGATCACCATAACAAATATAATAATAATGAAAAAAGTTTAAAATACTGAGAGAATTACCGAAATGTGACACAGAGACATAAAGTGAGCTGTCGAAAAAATAGAGCCGATAGACTTGCTTGACACAGGGTTGCCACAAACCTTCAGTTTGTAAAAATGAAATATCTGAGAAGAGCATAAAGTGAAGTGCAATAAAATGAGATATGCCAGTACTTGGTGTGCTAGGACTATAATTATTTGCTTACATAGTATTATGGTAGATTTAATATTTGGTAAGTTAGTCCCTTCATCACTATTCTTTTTCAAAAATTTTTAAGAAAATTGTGTACTTATTTTTTTCTGATAAATTTGAGTATTATTTTATCTAGTTCCAACCTCTACTTCATCCTCATATTTTTTCTAGTTCCAACCTCTATCTCATCCTCAAAACCAAAATCATGTTTTGGGACTCTAATTATTATTACATTAAATTTATGGATTTCAGAATGACAAATTTATTAATGCTATTAATTTTTTCTCCCTTCACATCCCAGGATTACAATGTTTTTCTTCACTTATTATATATTTTAAATAGGTCATATTTTTAATGTTAAATGTATTTCTAGGTTTTGTCATTATTTTAAATAGATTCTAATACCACCCCCATCCAACACACCATTTTCTTTTTGAACCGATCTCTGCTAATATAAAAATAATTAATTTTTAATATATTTATTTTCTATCTAGCTAACTTACTAAATTCTCCAATTAGGGTCAATAGCTTTTCAGTTGAATCTTTTGTATTTTTCAGGCATGTGCCAATTCTTCGGCAAATAATTATTTTTGTCTTTTCCCTCAATATTTATTGATTTATTCAATATATTTGTCATGTTTTGAAACTATTCTTATTTTTTAGAGTTTTTATTTTCAAACTCAGGAATCTCTGTTCCAGAATCTCATTTTTTTTTTTTTTTGGCATGTGTTCATGTGATCACATATATTAAACATTTTTTTTTTAATGTAATAAATTACACTAATATGTTTCTTAAAATTGGGACATCTTACTTTTCTGGAATAAACTTTACTTTGTCATAGAATATAAGTATTTCAACACATTACTAGATTTGACTTAATATTTGATTTCCGATTTTAATTTTTATTAATTGCAAGTGTTCTAGTTTTCTTTATTGGAGTATTTTTATCAAGTTTTGTCATAAGTATTATCATAGAATTGTAAGAAGAGTTAGGAAGCTTTCTGTTTTTTTTTTTCCCTCCATACTCTGAAATAGAATAACATGGGGAAATATTATTACTGAATTTAGAGATAACTTACTTGCAAATCTCCTGAATCTGGTGCCATTTTTAGCAGTAGAGCTTTAGTATACATTTTTCAAATTCTACTAATGTTGGATTCTTTCGGTATTCTACTTACCATTGAGTCAATTTTGGGAATTTATATTTTGATAGAATATCATCTGTTTCCTTCAGATTTTAAAGTTTGTTGGCAGAATAAAGTAGTAAATACAGTTTGTCAGTAACTTGTGGTCACAGAAGACATTTTGTGAGTAGAAAAATTTTCCATATATAAATGAGAATAATTTTTAAAAATGTAAATTGGATCATTTTGCTCACCTGTGAACTCTTCATTGATTTCGATTACTCATAAAGTAAAATACAAACACCTAACCATGGCCCTCAAGGCCTGTATGAGGTCCGGCCCCTGCTAACCTTTCCAAATCTCATCTTGTGTCACTCTCTCCTATCTTTCAGTCACAAGGGTCATCTCTACGTTCTGCCAACACAAGCTTTAAAGCCCCTTATGACATTTATCCCCACAGTCCCTTTTTTTTATCTGATTGTTCAGAATAAATACAATGCTTTGTTGGAGAAAAACAGTGGGAATCATAATTTAGACAGGCTCTTCTAAGGAGGAGACATTTAAGTTGTCATCTATAAGATGAGCAGACGCCAACTATGTAAAGGTCAGAAGAAAAAGGAATGCTTTCTAAATTATGATTCTCCATTGTTAGTCTCTAGGAAAGCATGCATACCATTCAATTTCCTTTACAGCAATTGTCACAATATTTAATATTTATTTATAATATTTAGTAACCTACAGAAATGCTTACTAATACATTTGGTATATTAATATATTCAGTATATTTGCTAAAATGTTTCGTAAACTATGTCAATACTTTCTAATCTCGATTTCCATATGTATAAGGTGACAGGTCAGATTTCCCTGGTTTTCCTAGGCTTTCATGTAGTAGGAAAATGGGCCATGCGGCTATTTCAGAAAACAGCAGGAAAGGTGCAATTAACAGTGCCATGCTCCACCGTTAAGGTTATATCCAGAAATTTACTGAGTTTTATATTCCCACTCGTAAATACATTTTAAAACCACACATTGTAAAATTCTGTCTTGTTTCCTTGTATCACTATTTAACTTTTAATTTTGTTTTCCAGGTAGACTGTGAGTTCCTCAAATGTAGAGATTCTCTGCTACACATTTTTACTCTCTTCACAGTGCTCAGCATCAAGTCAGAGTAAAAAGAACACTCTATTTGAAGCCATAGTAAAAGGAACACTACATTCAACAGACTGTATTGAAAGGCAGCTTCACTATGAGCTATGTGACTTTGGGCAAATTGGACTCTTTGGGCTTCAACTTCTTTTCTATAAATGGGGATAATACTTATTCTATTAGGTTTTCATATGGAACAAATGAGATAATAATCAAGAAATATTTTGGCAAAGAATAAAATGTATAAATGCAAGCTGTCATTATTATGTCCTTCAGGAATAATTATTGATTATATTGATTTAATTTAAACACTGCCTGCACAGTGAACACATGGTAGAGAATGTAGTGCAAATTACGTTTTTTTAGCCATAGGGCTCAAATTATATTTTTAAATGTAATAATCCTGGTGCCAGCTACAAAATGCCATTATTCTGCACCATAGTGGGAGAAATCCCTGGGCTCCTCCAGTGGTGAATGAGGAGAAAATTTTTTCACCACTTGAGACATGGTTATGGCCTGGGTTTTGCAGCTCTCATTAGTTCCCTATTGGTTTCAGATCCTGTTACTGTTTATCTCTGTGCTATTTCTGAAAATAGTCATCACAACGGCCATCTCAATATTTTAGAAAGTTACAACAGTACAAGGTTTAATGCAGTCATGAAGCCTCTACCTAAAGAGGGATCCAACAATAACATTTTGTTTTTATGTAAGCTTCAAGTTAAGCTTAAGAGTAGGAGTGAGGTGACTCTAAGGAGATAAAGAGAAATATTAAGAGAAAACCAACTGGAACAAAATGGGTAGTAAGAAATAATTTCATAGCACTTATTATGTGTCAGGCCCTATTCTACATGCTTTGCAAATATTGATTCATTTAATCCTCAACAATCCTATGTTGTCGTTTTAATTTTCATTTTATAGATGAGGAAACTGAGGCACAGGGAGGTAAGTATACAGTTACTGGGATAATGAGGATTCAGACTCAGACAGTGCGTATTTAGACTCCATGCTTTTAACCCCCATCCAGTGAAAAACATCTAAAATCAAGACTGCAGATGAAAAAACAAACAGATGCTGAGTCTCCACAAATCCCACAGCTACACATTGATTTTTGTGTACTAATAACCTTTTTATTTCATACCAATGCAAAAAATTAAATTAATTGGCTGAATTGGATAACTGTCTGGAAAATACATATTTTTTTTCAAGGACTATGAGGGAACAAGAAACCACTTACTCTATATTTGATCCTCAACAGAGTCAGAGGAACATGAAGACCTCTGGAAAATAGGTGTAATTATTTGTAACTTTTTCATGATTACACTTGAGCTTCTCATTCTCAATCTTAGGATGGGCTCTATGGAACTTAGAAGAGTGAGAAATGAAAACACGATACAAGGTTATACAATTTTTTGGGTCCAGTAATTGATTCGTGGGTGGGTTCTGTGGTTTATCAGTTCCTGGATCCTTTGTACATAGGTGAAGCAGTCACATAAAAGTGATTATCAAGTTGAAGATAGTGTGAGTAATGGCAAGTTCCAGAATGGCTGATGGGTTTTAACTGATGCCAACTTGGAATTGTTTCCAGCATTGTGGCAACCCTGCAACGGCAGCCTGGTGTGACATTCCAGAACAGAGCGGGCAGATCCTGTGGGTCCTTCCCAGTCCTATCCACATCTCCTGGATGGCACTGCTAACTTTTTCTCTGCATCCTCTGCAACATTTGTTATTACTTGTCCTGTTGATTATTTCTATTCTAACAGGTGTGAGATGGTATCTCACTATAGTTTCGATTTGCATTTCTCCAGTAGCTAGCGATGCTGACCATCTTTTCAAATATTTGCTGGCCATTTGTATGTCTTCTAGGGAGAAGTCTGTTCAGGCCCTCTGCCTATTTTTTGATTGGATCATTTGTTTTTTTTGTTGTTATTGAGTTGTATGAGTTCTTTGTATATTTTGGATATTAAGCCCTTATGGGAGACATTGCTTGCAAATATATTTTCCCATTCGAATGGTTGTCTCTTTACCTTGTTGACAATTTCTTTTGCTAAACAGAAGCTTTTTAGTTCGATGTAGTCTCATTCATTTATTTTAGCTTTTACTTCCCTTGCCTTTGAGGTCAAATTCATAAAATCCTCTTTAAGTCCAAGGTCCTTGAGTTTAGTTCCTACGTTTTCTTCTATGTATTTTATTGTTTCAGGTCTTATATTCAGGTTCTTAATCCATTTTGAGTTAATTTTGGTGTGTGGTGATAGACAATAGTCTAGTTTCATTCTTTTGTAGGTGGCTTTCCAGTTTCCCAGCACCATTTATTGAAGAGGTTTTCCTTTCTCCACTGTATGTTTTTAGCTTTTTTTTTGTCAAAAATTATTTGCCCGTGTAAATATGGGTTTACTTCTTGACTCTCAATTCTGTTCCACTGGTGAGTGTGTCTGTTTTGCTGCCAATACCATGCTGTTTTGATTACTATCTCTTTGTAGTATAATTTAAAATCGGGCAGAGTGATGCCTCCAGCCTCATTTATTTTTCTCTTGGGATGGCTTTGGCAGTTTGGAGTCTTTTGTGCTTCCTACAGATCTGAAGATTTTTTGTTCAGTCTTATAGTTTTCATTATATGGGTCCTTCACATGTTTTGTTAAATTTATTCCTAGGTATTCTATTCTTTTTGTTGCAACTAAAAAAGGAATTATTTTTTTCTGCTTCTTTTTCTGACACTTCATTATTAGAGTATAGGAACGCTATGGATTTTTGAATGTTGATTTTGTATCCAGAGACTTGATTATATTTCCTTATTGTTTCTAGTAGTGTTCTTGTGGAGTCTTTATGGTTTTCTATATAGAGTATCAAGTCATCCACAAATAGTGAGTTTGATTGCTTCATTTCCTATTCGATGCCTTTTATATCTTTCTCTAGTCTGATTGCACTTGCTAGGACCTCCAATGTTATATTGAATAACAGTGGTGATAGCGTACAGCCTTGTCTTGTTCCTGACCTTAAAGGGAAGGTTTTTAGTTTTTCAACATTAAGTATAATGTTGGCTGAGAGTTTGTTATATATGGCCTTTCTTATGTTAAGTTACTTTCCTTCTATACTGAATTTGTTAAGCGTTTTGATCATAAATGGCTGTTGTATCTTGTTGAAGGCTTTTTCTGAATCTATCTATATGATCATATGATTCTTATTTTTTAATTTGTTTATGTAGTATATCACATTAATCGATTTGCGTATGTTGCCTATGCCTCTGGGACGAAGCTCACTTGGTCATGGTGTATAACCTTTTAAATATGTTACTGTATTTGGTTTGCTAGTATCTTATTTAGGATTTTTGCATCTGTGTTCGTGAGAGATATTGGTCTGTAGTTTTCTTTTTTGTGTGTTATCTTTATCAGGTTTTAGTATCAGAGTAATATTTGCCTCATAAAATAAGCTGGGAAGTATTGCTTCCTCTTTGATTCTTTGGCAGAGTTCGAGGAGAATAGGTATTAAATCTTCTTTGAATGTTTGGTAGAATTCACTGGTGAAGCCATCTGGTCCTGGACTTTTCCTTTTTGGTAGGTTTTTGATGATTGTTTCAATTTCCATGCTGCTGCTCAGTCTGTTTAGAGTTTCCACTTCTTGATTCAGTCTAGGAAGATTGTATTTTTCTAAGTACTGGTCCACTTCTTCTAGGCTATTGGTGTTATATAATTTTTCATAGTATTCTTGTATGATCCTTTGTATTTCTGTGATGTCAGTCATGATTTCCCCCTTTTCACCCCTGATTTTGTTTATTTGTGTCCCTTCTCTCTCCTTTTTTTTTTTCTTGTGAGTCTAGCCGGAGGTTTCATTTGTCAATTTTATTAATCATCTCAAAGAATCAGCTCTTTTTTTTTACTATTTTATTTTATTTCATATTTTATTTTATTTTTATACACCTATAGCACCTAGTCTTCCTAGGTGGTCTCCCTTCCAAGTAATAACCAGGCCTGACCCTGATTAGCTTCCAAGATCACATGAGATCAGGTGTGTTCAGGATGGCATGACTGTAGACCAAAAAACCCAGCTCTTTGTTGCATTTATTTTTTCTATTTTTTTCAATTTCATTTATTTCTGCTCTAATTTTGATTATTTCTTTCCTTCTGCTGACTTTAGGCTTCATTTGTTTTTCCTTTTCTAGTTTTATAAGATGAAGCATTAGGTTGTTTGTCTGGGCTTATTCTTGTTTTTGGAGATAGGCCTGTAATGATATTAACTTTCCTCTTATGACTGCTTTTGCCATGTCCCAAAAGTTGATATGCTGTATTATCAATATCATTCATTTCTATGTATTGCTTGATCTCTCTTTTTTATTTTTTCCCTGACCCAGTTATTCTTCAGTAGCATGCTGTTTAATCTCTATATATTTGTGGTTCTTCTTGCTTTCTTTTTGCATTTGATCTCTAGTTTCAAAGTATTATGATCAGAGAACATGGTTGGTATGATTTCAACCCTCTTATATTTGTTGAGACTATCTCTGTGTCCCAGTATGTGGTTGCTTCTTGAGAATATTCCATGTGTACTAGAGAAGAATGTATAAACAGCTGTTTAATGGACCATTTTTCCACCTGGCTTTCAGCTTTTTTTCTCGAAAGAAGATTCATTATATAAAGCTCTCTCGTTAGCCTGTTGCAAAGGAGGCACTTTTGTTTTGGATTCCAGCAGGTGACATCTAAGCCTCTTGGATCCCTGCTTTATATAAAGCTTTAATCGTACCTTTTTATTTTCTTATAGATATTTAATCATGCTCACTACCCTGAGTTTCAGTCCCTGTCAGTGTCAGTCACAGTCTCGGCTTCATTTGCTCAGATTCCCCTGGAGCTGTGAGGTGTTTGGTCTTGGAGGGCATGGGGGAGGGAAATCCCTGGATTGGGAGTTGGGAGCTGCCACTCCACCTCGGTTTTGCAATTGGGGCTGGTAAATATCAGCTGTTGTTCTCTGCCGTCCTGCTTCTCTGCTTTCTGACCTGATAACTAGACCCTGCCGCCGGCTGCATGGAACTCACAACTCTCCCAGGAAGGGCTGTTCAGGGAACTTGCTGCACCTTTCCCCCTTCCCCTTCCTCCTACAGGGAGCTCCAGTGGCTGCTAGAGGCAACTTGTTTATTTTTCCCAGGTCACCACCCAACAGCCAGGATCCTGACCTGTGATAGCTGTTATGTGCAGATCCCATTCTCAGACATGCTGGTGTGCAGTTTGGTTGCTTTTTTTTGTTGAGTTTTAGATGTTCAGTTTATTGTTGTTTCAAGGGGAGAGACTGGGGACATCTCTCACTCTGCCATTTTTCTCTACCCTTCCAGCACAGGGTATTCAAGTCATTAAAATGGATTGGTTTTGTGGATAAAAGTGAGGTAAGACTTTTTCTCCCTATTTATGTTATCTGAGAGGGACTAGAAAAGTAAACAGACTTCTCTAGATTCATCTAAAGAGCAAAAAAGAAGAGAATCATCCTCACAGAATGGGTTCAAATGGGCAGTGAGAGGAAATGATAAAGTCGTTCTTTTTTTCTCGTTCTTTGGAGTCCCCCTCTTGCAATGCAATGCAAATTCAAGCCAGCAGCACATCTGAGGAAACTTTCTTCAAAATAAATTTTACTCAGAGTACTGAAGATTCAAAGCAAGCAAGAGCAGGCCTTCTTTTCTTTGCCTATATAAATCCACTACCACCCATTCAACTGTGAATCTGTTCTTCCTATATGTGTTTTATGTCTTTAGCATTGAAAAGCAAACTATTGATGGCAATGATTATACCAATCCCCTGCTTCTCTAGCAATCCCAGTTGATTGGGATGTTATAATGGCTTTTTGGGCTTCTAAAGATATCTCTAGGGAATTTGGGACCAAGATACTCATTATGTTTCTTTGTCCTTGACTTCAGTTACCTTCTTTTTGTGCTAGTTAGGTTAATACATGTTTGAGTACTCTGAGGCCCCACATTTATCCTTGGGTTCATTTAACTATAAGAAAGCTCTTAACTGAGTCAAATAATAGCCCCACCATTCACCTCTTGGTAGAAGAAACCCTGGATTTTTGAAGTATAGTAGCCTTTTCCTTTCCTTCTAGTTATTCCTCTCATGGTTTGAGGAAGATACATTTCCATGTTTCTGGCTGTTAGTTCTGCAGTTTTGAGAGTGGTCATGATATCGAGTATCAGAGACAGCAATTTTCTCCGAAAAAAAAGAAAAAATATGTTCACAGAATTAGAAAAATACCCACAAACGAAACCCGAAAAAAGAAGGACTCTAGGTTTCACTGCATTCCCCATCCCATCCTATATTAGAAGTGAAGCAAGACATCATGATGGGTTTTTCTTTTACTGAATATATCATAATGGAAATCCAATTATTAAAGATACATGGTCTGAAAACTTTTTAGGTAAACAAATTACCAATTTAGTTTAATCTCTGAAGCTTCTGTCTTTATAGGTCTTTGTATTCTTTGCTCTGGCTAATAGATCCTTGGATTTTTGTTTAGGGATCCTGCGTTGGGTTTGTTCTCAGCACATCATTTTTCTGAAAGGCCTAGTATGGCATTACTTCACCCTACAGTCCCCACAGGGTCTGGCCAATGTTCTTGGAAACATCAGGATGATCTCACCCAGTCGGAAGAAGGGCTTCATAATAGAATAATGGTACTTCTCTCTCTCAGGCCACTGCACACTGCTAAAATATATTGCTTCTTGACCTTTTGGCTGAGATCCTACGTAGAACAACTGAAATATTAGCTTCCTGTCAGCCTTACCACACTTGAGGCTATAATTTCTGACAGCTGTAAGAGATCTTGTGCTTTGTGGGGTCCCAGATGAGCCCCCTTGTGATAGCAGAGTTTGTCCAAATAGGTTGAATCATAAACTATCTGGTTCAATAATCCATGCTACGCTCAAGTTCTTACTATGATGTTGGCTGATTTTCCCCTGACTGGGTTGTCCAGCCCAGGCTTGTATACCACCAGTGAAGGTTAGGGAACTTGGAGGCAGATGATTTCATCTTTGCTATTTGAATGACTAGAAAAAATTCTTTCTCCTGTTGAGCTGAAATATGCCTCCCTAAAACACACTCATTAATCTCACTTCTTCCCCTATGAGTCTGAACAGAGTAGAAAGTCAAATCCCTTTTTAACTATTTGAAGATGGCTACCATTTTTTTCCCAAGTCTTGTCTCTGGGTTAATAACCTAATCCCTTGAACACATTCTCTTGGAATTTTGATTCAGGATTTTTTACCACGCATATCCCAGACATACTCTAATATGTGTACCCAGAGTTGAATTCGGTACTGAGTTATCCACTTTCTCATTCTCAATATTATTTATTTATGAAAACACCATAAAGAGCATTAGGTTTTTAATTGAATTATAACACACTTTTGACACATGTTGAGTTTATTATTAATTAAAATTCCTGTCTCTTACATACTTACTGCCACTAAACTTGCACAGTTAATTTTTGAACTCATGTTTATGATTTTGTACTTGTTTGTTCTAAGTTTTATTTGTTAGACTTGGTTCATTGTTATAGCCTCTCATTCTCTTGCTAAACCTTGATTCTTTTATCGAGAATATTTGCTGTCCTTCTTGGATATTTACCATCTGCACATTTTTGAACATGCCATCTATATTTGGGTTTTACTCATTGGTGTTAGAAGGGCACAGCTAAGTACAGAGGGAAAGTGAAAATGGAAATTACAGTCTAATATCGAAGTAACCTTACTAATCATTGAAATAATAATGAGTTCTAGGTGTAATAAGTGGAACAAGCCCTTGTGTAGTGGACCTGGTGTGGTGGGAAAGATCAATAATGTCTCCATAATCTATATTCCTTATCAGATTACTTCTTAATTTAAAAAAAAGTAAGAAATTAATGACAGCCTTTAAAGCAGAAGCAAAAAATATCCAATGGTGCATCATATTTTTTAAAAAAAGATAGCCCACCATTTCATTTGAAGCTCTGGTCACTTCCTCAAACCTCAACTGTTATTGTATTCAAAAAACAAAAATAAACAAAAATCTTTTTGCAGAATACAGTAAACTTTTCAAAGTTGAGTTTCTAGATCATCTGGTTCAGTTAATTGGTGGCTAAGGATGTGGTTTTGTTTAAACAACCCCATATGTATGCTTTCAACCCCCTCCCTTAAAACTAATTTCCATAATTCTTAACAATGACAGAAACATGCATGTAAGAAATGGAAAGAAACTCAATCTCAGTTGGTACATTCAGACTGAATAAAAAGAAAGGGTGGGCTTCAACTCATCCTTCAGGAGATACACTTGAAGGATGAGTTGAATTTTCCAATTAGGAATGGATGCCTCATGACTCTTCATGTTAAAGATTTCCAGGTAAGTTCAAGTAGAAAACAATTGGAGCTGAATTCCATAAGGAAGTAATAATTCCCTTTCTGATTAACGACTGTCTGTAGGCAACACTGCCAGGACAGACAAATTGTTGTACTTGATTCCAACTTCTAAAAAAAAAAATCTTTTCATCAGTCGGATACTTAAACCTATTTTACCTTAATATAATTAATGAAGTGCATGCCTGTATGAATGATCAGTAATGGGATCACTGTCCTTTATTTTCCTTTTGTTTATGCAGTGTCATAGCTACATTTTTGGCAATGTTTTGTGATGTTATGACTTAGATGACTGCAAACAAATTCCTAGTCAAACTGCTGTGGGTTATTTATAAAATAATTTTACAGTCTAGTTTGTTTTAACTTCCAGTCCTCCTCTGCTATATGTCTGTCTGTCTGTCTGTCTCTCTCTCCTCCCCACTCCACATACACCCCATCATCATCGTCGTTGTTGTCTTCGTCATCGTCATCATCATCATTATCTATCTCTCTCACATAATCATGAATAGATTTTTCTAGCACAAATATTTTAATTATAATTTATTCATGGCTGAATATTGTATTTTTGAAGCACTATCTATCCTTGAAGATTTCCTACTTTTAAGGCTTGGCTCATCAATATAGCATACAGATGGGTCAAAGTCATTCCTACCCTTGAATACTCTCTGCTTTAACCATAGTGAACTCCGGGTTTGTCTCCAAATGTGTTATTATGATATAACCTCCTCCAAAGCTTTGCATATGCTCTTCCCTTTGACTGAAATGTACCCTTTCTCTGGCTCAATAATTCTTACCTATTAAAATGAGGCTGAGTGCTTTCTAGGAAGATTTCCATAATTTCTAGTACTTGTTTGAATGCTCTTGTGCTTATTTTTATATATTGGGTGTTGCCATGTACTATAAATGTTAATTTCCTTTCATTTTTTAAGTCAATATGTGTACCTATAGATTATGTCATATGTAATAGGTGCTTCTACAAGTTGAGACATAATAGATGCTCAACAAATATAGTAAAGATTCTTTTTAAAGTAGGGGGCATTCCTTATTGTCCAGACTAGAATCAGTGCTTGTACTGTATTTTCTCATAAAGCACTGACCTTCTCTTTTGCAGAACTTTTATTTGTAACTAGGTACTCACTTGTGTAATTGTCTGCTTCTCCCCTTGCTTATAAACTTGAGGGTAGGGATCACCTTTCTGTTTTTTGTTTTAATATTTAAAAAATTTTCAGTTACAGTTGACATTCAATATTTTATTAGTTTCAGGTGTACAGCATAGTGGTTAAACATTTATATAATTTATGAGGTAATCCCTAACATCTTTTTTCCTTATTGTCCTATTCATATCCCTGGCACAGTGCCCAGCATAGGGTTATTTGCTCAGTAAGTATGGATTAAGTGAATGACCAGTTGAATGGGTGGATCTCTGTGAGAGATTTCTTAGGTTTTAGTTTAATGTCAGGGGTTGCAATGGCCAGGGGTAGGGAAAGTATGTTCTAGAAAAAGAGTAAGGATGTAAGAGGGTTTCTTGAAAATTGTAATACTAAAAGACAGAGTGGGGAGAAGGCAGCAGAAGTGAGGATGAACAGGATGGACAGGGCCCTGATGAAAAAAGTAATATAAAGAGAGGGTTTATACCCTAAGTTGTGACTGTGGGCCGCTGTGATGAAGGTCACGGGGAAGTGGGAGGTGGACAGAGTGGAGGTAAGTTTGAGATTATAAATAAGTCTTTGACTTAAAGACTTTTTTCATGGACTTAACAACTCCTCCTCCAAAGGCAGAATGGCACTGTAGAAAGAATTTTGATTTTGCTATCAGACGAAACTGGTTGCAATAGGCAGCTACAGTATGTACTAGCTGTCTGACTTTGAAGAAGACATTTGACATTTCTGAGCTTCAATTTCCTCATTCATAAGAAGAGGACAATTGTATTCACCTTGAAGAATTATATGCAATGAAACGAGAGGATGTTCATAATGCATCTAACTCAGTCCCTGACTCAGAACAATTACTAAACAAATGATAGTTGTTGTTATTAACCAGACTTAATTTTTATAGAACTTTGAAACGGTTCTGTTCTTGGTCCCAAATTGTTCAATATTCTTAGTCAATGAGTTGAAAGCATTGTTATCAAGTTTAAAGATGGCACAAAACAGAAAAACAGGCTAACAAGCCATAGACATCTCAGCAACTAAGAAGGATAGGCTAAAACTAACGTGATAAAATTAATAGGGACAAATTTAGATTCTTGCTTTTGTGTTTAAAGAATTATCTGAAACAAGAACAAGGAAGACATTGCTCAATAGTTTATAAGAGAAAAGCCCAAGGGTTTTAGCTGATTGTCAGCTTAACATAAGCCAACTAGGTGAGGGCTGCCAAAAAGCTCATGTGATCTAAGTTCATGTGACAGAAATAGAGCATCCAGAAGAAACAAGGTAATTGTCCAAGTGTCCTCGTGTTGGGAAGATATCAGGGCAATATACTCAGTTCTTGGCCTGTGCTTTAAGAGAGATAGATCCAGAAGAGGGTTAACAAGAGGGTCAGCATTCTGGAAGCCATGGCATATGAGCAATGGTCAAAGGAACCGAGATGTTTAGTCTGGAAAAGAGGAGACTGGAATAGTGCACGTTTGAGAGGAGGGAATGGATGGCATGGAGCATGCTGCACCCTTCAAATGTTTGAAGGGCTTTCATATGGATAAGAAATAGACTTTCTACACAATGTTTCAAAGGATGGAAGAAATATAATTGGAAATGGAAGAAAGGAAAATTTTGGTCGATGTAAGTCAAAGTATATCCATTGTAGCTGTACTCACTAGCATTTATAAACTCACTATATGCGAGGCGCTCTGCTAAGCTCTTCACATATAACTCTTCTTATTTATTACTTCTTTCATTTTTACATCAATTCTGCCAGATGGGTATTATTATCCTCATTTTATAGGTGAGAAAACGGAGGCTTAGAATGAAGAACTGATTTGCCCAAAACTGCATAACAGGTTAAAATATAAAGCAGGGGCTCTAACTCAGGTTGCTTATGACTACAAAGCCTGTGATTTTTTTTAGCCCTATGGCATATTTCACCTAGAGTTTCCTGGGGCACAGGACTTTTAGTGCTAAAACCAGGACAGTCTAGCTAGAATGGTTGATCACTTTAATTTCTTAGTATTTCCCTGCACCCAAGTTGGAGGAGCCTTTGCTTCCTAGAAAGCTAGGATTATAGCTCAGTGCCTAGTTTTGGCTCAAGTTTCAAAAGCACTTTCAGAAAATTTTCAGTGTTCAGATATGGAAACAATCTGCCCTAAGTGGCAATGCATACCCACTTCCTGGATATAGTCAAACAAAGGCTGGATGCCATCTGTCAGAGTTGCTGAGGATGAGAATTCTCTGTTGGGCTTGTTGTTAGTAAAGACCATTACCACAATCTCTTCCACCTCTGTCATTCGGTGATTCATACGGAGAGGGCTCCCTGCTTGGACCTTGAAGTGGTTCCCCAGGCTCTTTTTCTATAACTGAGACCATACTTGTAGGGCAGGTTTGAGATGGTGTCTTAAGAAGCCAGGAACGTGGACTCTTGCTTCTCTTCCCATAGTCATTACTTCCTGCTAAATGTAGCCAAAAGCTTGTGTATTAAAGTTCTGAGATCTTTGCCCTCAGAACACACATGCTTTGGATTTTTAACCCAGAGCTCTTCCAAGAAAGGTCCAGACGCCAATTTATTATGTATAGGTCATTGATGTGTTTATGCATTTAAAAATCATTTCAAACAGGAGAAACAAAACAGGTCTCAGTCCATCCTTTGGAATGCACTCATCAGTGAAATTTCATTTCATCAGTAGTCTTTAAAGGCTGTATGGCTGACTGTTTGGGAGCCCATTAGTATTCTGAGAAAGATTAAAAACTTTTCTAGACCCTTGAAATTAGTCCTGTGAGTATCTGTGTAGTGTTACCTTGGAAAAGTCATCTTTTTTTCTCGTAGCCTGCAGTGGAGTAAAATTGACGTAGCGTAAGCAAAGTGGGCAACATAACACATTTGCCCCCACATGCACAAGGACATCCTTGTTGACTGCTACATTACCTAGAGAACCCAGGGAGCTGTAAGATTGCATTTTCCATTGGGAGACCTTTGTCACACAGTGAGTTTCTCTTGTCAGTCGAGGGAGATGTCCTCTTGTCCCTGATAATTTTGTGTGTGAGGCAGGCTAACACAGGTGGTCAATACAGTGAATTCTCAATGGATAAAACTGAAAACAGAGCAAAATTTATAAAGAAAATATGGAAAACTACAGACGTCCACATTTTATTCACGGTATGTTCTTATTCTATGTATACCTTCCCTATACATAGGCCTAAGCAACATACACCAGAGTCATTTTTTATTTAAGTCTAACACTGCTTATGCTTATTTTCTTATATGCTTTGCTATTTTTTTCTTCACCAACAGCCATTTTTATTGAAGACTTAATACAGTCAAACACTGTATTAACTATCTTACATTATTTTCTTATTTATTCCTCACAACAACTCTCTGAGGTAGGTAATGCCATTCCCCTTTTATCAATTAGAAAAGTGAGACTCAGGAAGGTTAAATATCTTGTCTAGAGTCATACAGCCAGTAAATTAAAGAGTTTAGATTTGAACCCAGGTCTATCTAAAGCCCATTTCTGTTCATAATTTTACTCTGTTTCAATATGACCTGAATCTGACCTGCCCAAAGCCTACTGTAAATCTAAAATTTTTTCAAGACTTCTATCCCCTAATACTTGTGGTAGATCATTACCATCTTTTCCACAACTTACTGTCACTAAAATACTCTAATCCTTAGACCTCTGAAAAGCCTTCTTTCATACCAGAGCCTGGATCCTTACTGCCTAAAGACCTTCGCTCCTTGTCTACCATGCAACAGTGCCAATCCAACCAGATGTTTTGTTGTACTTGTTGTTTTTTAATATTATCCTCAGTTTCCTCTTTATTTACAGAAATCTTTTTAAGCCACTTGTCCATTTTCTGAGGACTAGTTTAGTTAAAACCCTAGGTAATGTGACTTGTAAGTTTACTTCTTGAAGCCTACATAAATTGAAATATGTGGTCAGTTAGGGAAAACAAGTAAACAAATGAGCATGTCCTGAAAGCATCTTTCCTTCATGGAGTTCACATTCTTCCCTTGGGATATCTCTTGTGGTGTATGTATGTGACACATGTCCAGTCAGACCACATGTGGGGGCCAACAGGTAATACGAATAAAATATAATTACTCTTTCATAGAATAAATGTAATAATGAATAGAGGTGCTAAGATATTCTTAAGGTGGAGGTAAGAAGAATTTATCTGCCAGCTCTCATCTCACTGGTCAAGGTTTACCCTTGGTCTTATGGGTTAGGTATGTGTGGCATTGAGCAGGTGCCTTGGTATCTCAACCTCCCAATGGCAACAGAAAAGCCACAGGGTAGGAGGCAACAGGCAACTGCCAGGTCTAAGATATGATTAACATGACCAACAGAGGCTGAGACCAAATTTCTTTAATTAATCTCATACAGAATTTAATTAAGATTTTATCTGTCTACAGGACTTCAAGCAGCAAGATAGGGCCAACCTGCAGCACTCCACAGGGTCCTGGACTCGGCCGAATGAGCAATTTCAACAAACTATCAGAGTCTACTTCAGAAAGCCTGGAGTAGATGGCTTTCTTCTGAAGTCTCTGTATTGACCTTTCCACTTGGCCCATGGCATTAGTGCAGGAGTAATAGGATGTATTCGGGATCGACAAGCTCTGCTTTGGGCTGTGAATAGGAAGTCTAGAGTAAATCTCATCATTAATAACTCTAGTCAGGGAGCTGAGGCTGACCTGAATGCCTTCAAAACTCAAAGTGGTGTCACTGATCTCTTCCGCTAAAGCCAGGGGGCACATTTCTTATCACCGTTTCTAATTGGATGACTCCTATTGGAGGGATAAACACCTACAGTATGTGGATAAACAATGAGTCAGTTATCCCTCTGGAGACCTTCCCCAAGTAACTAAGGGTGGTTATGTTTTCAGAGAGATCTCCCAGATGTCTAAAGATAGCATGATATATTGCTGATATTTCCTCAAATCCTTGAAGATGCTTATGACCAACTCTAGGGTGTATGTTGCTGTGGCCTTTGGAGGCAGACTGATTAATGTCTGTTGTCAACATAGGTATAGTCCTGGGGACATAATATGCTGCCTCTGTAAAGAAGGTTTATAATTATTAATATCCACCAAGTGGGACCTAAATTATTAATGGACATAGATTAACAGTGCCTTCAAAGTGGCTTCTCAGCAGGCTGGTAAACATTAGAGCATTCAACTCATTTTGGACAATTGAATGCAATTCTTATCTTTGGAGGGACTACCTGTGGGCAATTAGTCTGACCTGTTCTATTTGTCCATACTACAAATTGTGTGATGTTTGTTTGTCCCAGGAAATTATTGAGTGATGGCTATGAAAATAGGTG
This sequence comes from Rousettus aegyptiacus, assembly GCF_014176215.1. NCBI lineage: Eukaryota > Metazoa > Chordata > Mammalia > Chiroptera > Pteropodidae > Rousettus > Rousettus aegyptiacus. The sequence goes on along the minus strand of NW_023416287.1, from coordinate 57,038,635 downwards.
TGGGAGAGACATCCAGAAGTGATGATAGATGTTTTGAGTGGAAGCGGGAGCTGGGGCTATCCCCTGTTTCCAACTGACTTCTTATTATGTGAGCTTAGGAAGACTTATCCACTGGTACCATGACCCAAGGCTGAAAAATGGACAGAATAATACAAATACCAGGGTTTGAGGATACATATGCTGTGTTCTTTCTATTCTTTGTTTTCCCACCCTGTTTTGCCATGGATGTTGTTGTATTGACAGGAAGCATGCAAACATTTTCTGAAATGGTTAAAGCATTAGCTCAATTCATTTCCAACTGCCTCTCTGGAGTGTGTTCTAACTGACTTCTTTAAAAGCATTAATAAATGTTTTCAAGTTTATAACTTGTGGAAAAGGAGGAACAGAATGAAATGTCAAATAATATCTTGAGTTTTATGAAACTTTAGTCTTTGGGAGTTACCGTTACTTTGGATACAACATTCTTACTCAAGTGACATACTGAAATCCTACACCTTCTTTCCAGGGAGCAGCCTAGGAAAACATTCTGTGATGCAATAGGCTGTTTTTTGCTGAAATGTAGCCCAGGTTTTGGGAAATATGTTGTATATTAAATAGCTGGGACTCCTGGGATGGTGATGCACCAGACCATCTGTGAACCAAGACTTATTCAAGTATGGCTCTGAGAGACTCAGTTTCTCAATATGAACAGCCTAGAAGATAGTAATTTTCTACAAGCTTATTTTCCTGACTGTATTTGTACATACTATTTGAAATTTTACTCTTTTCTTTTATTTCAAGTGCGTTCATAATTGTCCATTGAAGCATTTTTATAATGGATGCTTTAAAATTCTTATCCGATAATTCCAACATCTGTGTCATTTCGACGTTGGCCTCTGTTGATTGTCTTTCCTCATTCAAATTGAGATTTTCCTGGTTCTTGGTATGAGAAGTCATTTTCATCTGTATCCTGGACATTTTAGGTATTGTGTTATGAGACTCTGGATCTTATTTAAATATTCTGTCTTAGTGGGGGAAGGAGGTCCTGCCTTATTACTGCCAAGTGTTGGTGGAAGTTCAGTACCCCACTCCCCTCTGTTGACCGTTCCAGAGGGAAGAAGACTCTTTGTTATTACTGGGGGTGGGTGGGGTCTGGCTTCCCCATAGGCTTCTGCTGACATCATCCTGGCTGAAAGGGAGAGGGGTTCTCCTTACTTCTATCTATTTACCTTCCACTGACACCGAGGGGAGAAAGGACTTACTATCTCCAGGAGGTAGTGAAACTCCTGGCTTCCCAGTCAGCCTCCTCTGACACCACTCTAGCAGGTGGCTGGGCCATGTGGCAGTAGCAGAATTCCATAATATAACTAGCTCTCATCTTTTCTTTCTTTCTTTTTTATTTAAAAAAAATACACAAAAGTGGAGAGAAACATATAATGAACTCCATATACCCATTTTTCAAGCTAAACAATTGTATTTTGCCAGTCTACTTTCATCAGTCTCCCCTAAACTTTTTTCCTTTTGCTTATATATTTTACAACAAACCCCAGATATTATTTTATTTGGTAATACATACTTCACATAGAATTAAAAAACATAATCTCAATTCTATTATCACTCTTAGCAAAATGAATAACAAGTCCCTAATTTCATTTTATATCAATTTTTATTCAAATTTTCATGCTTGTGCCAAAAAATTTTTTGCTGTTGGTTTTTTAAACTGTACCTCCAATCTTAAAAACAAACAAACACACAAACAAATAAACAACAAATAAACTCTCCTCTCTTGGTAGTTGCTGCTCATTTTTATATTTCCCTTTGTGATAAAATTCTGTAAAGGAGATGTCTAAACTTACTATTTCTCATTACTTAACTCTCATTTTCTTTTCTACTCACTTTGATCAAGATTTTCTTCCTGTAAGTTCAATGGAAGCACTCAGGGTCACCAACGGCCTCCATATTGTCAAATCTAATGGTTCTTCTTCAATATTTACTCAACTCCTAAGCAGCTGAGAAAGCTAATGTTTTCCTCCTTTTGGAAAACTTCACTTAGTTTCTTGGACAGTATGCTCACCTTGTTTTCCTATCTCACTAGCTGTTCCTCCCCTTTTTGATCTCTAATTTTTTGAATACTTTAGGTAAATATTTCATCTTCTTCTTTTCAGTATATGTATGTCTATCTTCAGTGATATCCAAAATTAATGAGTTCATCCCAACCTTTACCTGCTCTCCAAGAGATATGTCAAACTAGCTATATATGTACTTCTCCTGGGTAGCAAATAGGCATCTTAAACTTTACAGGTGAGGACACTGAGGACCAGAGAGGAGGGGTGACTTGCCAAAGTCTCTTTTTAAGTTGGTCACTGAGCCAGGACTCCACCTCTATCCTCTAGCCTCCTAGTCCAAGTTTTACTACATGATGTTGTCATAAGGCCCTGAGAATTCTATTAATCCCATTCCTCTGTAACTACAGAGCTTGCTGCATGTTATTTCACATCTTTAACAATAATGCAAGCTGGCTGGCACTTCCCAGGATTTCCCAAAGGGGAGAGGAGGAGCAGTACACCTCTGCTGGCTTCTCCTCTGAAATGGAGACTTTGCAACGTCAGCCACTGTACCATTGTTGGACAACAATATGTGTCTCAGAGGCAAGGAAAAGTTCCCACACTCTGTGCTTACCAGACGCCTGGCTGGTGAGCTCTGGTCTCCCTGTTACTCCTGGGTTCCTTGTTTCTTTTTCCTCTCTCTTTGTTAAGTCATCTATTCATGACTGGGGCAAGATGCCATGCTATTCTTTCTCAAAAATCTGGATTAGTCTGTTATTAGCTATTCTCCTTGGGTGCCCTATTCATGAAAACCTAGCCACCTCAGTTGCAGTAGGTGATTTCCATGGAAAAGTGCAAGGCACATTTTTCCTGCTTGGTTTGTGCCTTTCCTGTGATTCAGCAATCTTCAGAGGGAGATCTTCATCATATTATACCATCATGGTTTGTGTCTGTGGATCTGAGGATGCTAAATCCAGTCCAAATTTTGTGGACATACACTAGAAACCTATATAATTTTATTAATCAATGTAACCTCCAATAAATTTAATTTTAAAAAAGCTAAGTTGCAGCAAAGCGAATCTGTACGGTGGGTTTGCCTGAAGAGACTTGAAGATGAAAATGTTCTTGTGATAACAGCAAGGTGGTTCAGATGGTTAAACAAGTGATGTGCAGGTCACTTCAGGTTAAACTTTAATTCTTACCGGGTGTACCTTCTCCCCTATACACCACCCCCACTCCCAGCTCTAATCTTTTTCTAGAATACCCTGATTTCTGAACACCAATTTCTCCATTCAATAACTGGTTCTCAGAGTAACAGCCAACTTGATAAAAATATAGGGTTTGTATTGTGCTTTCAGCAATTTTTAGAAGGCAGCTGAATCCAGGCAGAGCATCCTTTCATCTGTAGAGCTTAAGTGCAGGATGTTGGGAGGTGGGACTCCAATTTATTTTACATGTGCTCAGTCTTTTTGCCTGTGAAGTCATATTTTTTTCCCAGCTCAGGACACACACACACACACACACACACACACACACACACACACACACGTGTGTGTGTTTGTAAATGAAAGAACTGAACTGAGTCTGAAATGCCTTTGTCAAATCATCAGATAAAGTAGAAACAGTATAGTATTGTGATTAAGAGCACAGAATCTGGGATTTAGAACCAGAAAGACCTGGTCTCAAACTCTTGCTGTTCATCTTGCATGCTTTTTTGACTTGGAAGAGGTTACTTTTTTTTTTTGTCTTGGTTTCCTTACATGCAAAATAAAGTTACTAATAATATCATAGAGTCAGCATGAGGATTAAATAATGTATATGTATATAGAAATGTATAAAATGCTTAGTATAGTTCTGATATATGGTTAGGTGTTCAATAAATATTAGCTATAATTATAATTATTAATGCCTCATAATATGCCATAGAATCATAAATAAAACAGAATTAAATATTTTCTAATGTATACCTTTCTCTTTAGAATTTCATTGGTGTTTCCTATCTCCACCAAGTTTCATAGTTTCCCCAGAACAAACCTCTCCAGATAAAGATATGTTCATAGTGGCCCTTTGAAGGAATCTCTTTATTGCTAGGTAGTCTTTTGGGAGACTCTTGCTGGAAGATGTTGGGTCATATTTCTATATCATTCACCTTAGATTATGCTGTTTCTGAGGATGTAAAAAGGGTACAAGTTATTGTGTGAGATTTACTCTCCCCAATTCATCCTTGTAAAAAAGTAAAATCAACCTCAAATGAATGTGATGGTCACTGCGGAGAGAAAAAGATGCATGAAAGAGGGTAAAGAAAAAAAGGAATGTGAACATGGTAGTTTACCAATTTGGAATGAACAATGGTGCTCAAACAAGAAAAAACTTTATTTATGTCATGTAGAAAAAGTTCTGGGGAAGGGTCCATGATTAGTATGGTACTTCCTAGTCTTCTGTGACTGGACTCTTCATATTTTATTTCTATCATGCTTAGTGTGTGACTGTAATTCTCTTTATGGTCCATGATGGCTGCTTGAGTCTTCATGTCCACATTCTTTGAAACATGATAAAATATATAAAATACAGGATGCCCAGTTAAGTTTTAATTTCAGATAAGCAAATACTTTTTTACTGTATATCCCAAACTGCACAGGACATACTTATGCAGGCATACCCCATTTCATCGAACTTTGCTTTATTGTGCTTCACAGATGTTGCACCTTTTACAAATTAAAGGCAAGACCCTCCATCGGCAAAAATATTACAACTTGCTTTATTACAATACTTGCTTTATTGTGGTGGTCTGGAATCAAACTCGCAATATATCTAAGGTATGCCTATAATAAAAAATTATTTGTTGTCTGAAATTCAAATTTAAATAAACATCCTGTGTTTTTGTTTGCTAAATCTGGCACCCTGACACATTCTAGGCAGAAAGAAGGAGGAAGAAGGGAGGGCAGGAGATCCCAAGGTCATTCCTCCCAATTGAGTAAGCTCCTTATACAAACTTCCACTTACGTCTATCTCACTGGTCACCGTTAGCTGCAAGGGAGGATGAATGGATGCCTAGAAGAAAACTGAAATTCTGTTATTAGAAGAAAGAGAGGATACATTTTAGATAAACAACCAGAAGTTTCTACCACTGGTGGAAATTTATTCCAATGCTTTTGTTGAGTAGATCTTTGTAGGGATCTTACAGTATTTTTAACTTTCTTAACTGGAGACACCTTAGAATCTTCCCTACAAGCTCACTACTTTCCATCAGGCTAGCAGAGTTAGATGCTCCAAAGAAGAGCCTGAGGGCATTGTTCATCTTTCCAAAGAACTGCTTCAGATCCTGTTCGTAAGATAGAAATTAATAGTAATAAAAAACTCTTAAGAATTTTTAGGAATGTCTCTAACTTTGAGGAGAGAAAAGAATGTATTTTGGATGTATGGTTTCGGGCTCTGTGCTAAATATTGATCTATTCCATATAGTTTCACCATCACAGCATTTTCTGAGATATAAACATGACATCCAAATAAACAACAACCTTACAATAGTTTAAAATAAATCAATAGGATTTAATCCAATAAAAAACAAAAATTGAACTTTCCAAGCCACCATACTTTATATTTTCTTGGCTCTTGGGGTAAGTCAATTTATGCTAAGATTTTTTTTTCATAATAAGAATTAATTTATTGTTAAAAAGAAAGGAACTTTCATGTACCACAGGAGGAGGTATTCAATATAGTTAAAGGAAACACTAGTCAGCAAACATAAAAAGAAGCTCATAAAGATGGTGTTTCTGAGTCCTTGGAGAGCTCATGTCTACAAACAACAAGCTTTATTAAGAATTTTGGTAAGAGATACAGAGGCGATGTAATATTTTGGTGGTGAATAATTCACGTGGTAGATTTGATGTTGGATAATACCATACACTGGCTAGGACTAGGTAGCAGCGGTGGCCTAAGGGTAACACAGTAGCACCCTTCCTCCATAAGTGGTGGCCCAATAACAAAAACATGTATATCTGGCCTAGAAAAAGGAGGAATGCAGGGCTGGGAGACTCAAAAGAGTGTCTGCTGGTGATATGAAGCAGTTAGTATATCTGAAGCATCACTCTAAACAGTGGTCCCCAACCTCCTTGGCACCAGGGACTGGTGCTCCTATGAGATTCTAAAGCCTGATTATCTGAGGTGGAGCTGAAGCAGTGATGCTAGTGCTAGGGAGCAGCGGGAAATACAGATGAAGCTTCACTGGCTCACCTGCCGCTCACCTCCTGCTGTGCAGCCTGGTCCCTAACAGGCCATAGACCAGTACTGGTCTGCGGCCCAGGGGTTAGGGACCCCTGCTCTAAGAGGACCAGGCAGAGACATAAACCCAGATACTTGCCCTGGTATCCAGGGGTTTTCTTAAAATCTGTAGAATAATGACTAGAACTTTTACACTGTGCATTTAGCCTTTCCTGAGGATGGGAAGATGCAATTAAGACACAGCACTGGTTTGGATAAGGGCCAAAGAGGCACAGCATAGTGCTTAGAAGTAGAGAAATTCTCATTTGCCTGAGACTCTGTCCTGGGACATGGGACTTTCAGTGAAAACCTGGGACAGTCCTGATCACCTTATGGAGGAAGAGGGTGTTTGAAGTCACAGGTGGACTTTGGGCCCAGTAAGTCTAACCAGTGAAGAATCATAAATTATCAGAATTAAAAGGGACCTCAGAGGATGGCCAAGTAAGCAAAAATTTTAACTCAAATTTTATCTCTCTAGACAACCCCTAACTGGCTGGCAGTCTCTTCTTGAACATTTCTGAATGGTTTGGCTTTTTAGCTATTATCATGCTACCAGAGAATTTTTAAGATGGTAGGTTGCAAGAAATAAGTCTCTTATTTTGATCAATCTAGGAGTAAAAGTCTCTTGTACACATTTGAGTCCCGAATAACTAAGCATCTGTTCATTGTATTATAATTACTTAAATGTCAACTTCAAAACAAACAGAGGTGCCTGGCAAGACAAGAGGATGTATACCCAGAAGTTGTGGGCTTGAGGTCCTGTTCCATTATGCATGAATTCTTTGACCACATTAGAGGATCAGAGAGATTAGGTAACCGATAGAGAAAAGCATGGCAACAAACTAGAATCCATGCCCAGAAAACCAAGCCCTCAGAAAACCAATTTCCTCAGACTAGTTGCTTTATAAACTGAAATTCCCTTGATGTGTTGGCTAACATAGTGCTAATGTTAAAACAGAAATCTGGGGATCCTACTGATATTCTTCAAACTATCATGACACCAAAGAATTTAAAGAGGACCACATCTTGATGACATATCTTTTCAGCTAAAAAAATGTGCATATTATTACTTTGCATGTGTAGCCCAGCCTGTAACTTCTCAGCTCACTTTAACAGTCCCATGACTGACACAGATGTTATTGCTCCCCAATTACAGTGTTTTCTGCTTGGAGGCATCTTGTCTTCTGTAATATATCATGAACCAGAGTCCCAGTGCTAAACATTAGCTAGTAATTTATGATCATACCGTCTGAGGCAGAGAGGGCAGCCATAGCTCACTTTGGACTTGGAAAAGCACTCCAGGTTTTCCCTCAGCTTTTTTTTCTCTTTTCTTTTTCTGCATATGCTCATTACTATATCTTTTCAATTTAGGGATGGCCTGGATCCTGCCATGTAAATCAAAGAAGAGAGGGTCTGACTCAGCCGCCTAGCCTGAGTCACCTGGAACCCATTACGATACAGGATCATAAACACCTCCATTTTCCCTTCAGAGAGAGACCAGACCCACTGAAGTTAAGCTACCTGCATAAGAGTTGAGTGCGATCAGCTGTACTTAATCTTTAAATGTCCAACCCACTGATAACCTTTGGTTTGCTTTGATAACTACGAAATAAATTCTCACTGCATCGGATACCAACATTCTGGTTTCTATTCAAGGCTGTGGTGCAGATGTCATGGAATCTTGGACTGGACAGCAGTCCTTGGAGATCTCTGGGGCCAGTTACTGGCTTTCAGACACTTAATTTCTAAGCTTCCTTCTGCCAACTCTAAATTTTCTCAGGGAATGAACGGCATTTGTGCTTTAGGTACTCTATGGGGTGAAAACATTTGGAGGTGGGAGAAAGGGGGGAAAAAGAAAGGTCCGTCAAATTCAAAGCTTTACAACACTGGTCTAAGAAAAACACTGGTCTAAGTTTCCAGAATTTTGGGTTTGAATCCAACTCTTCTATTCTCACCCCCCTCAGCCTCCCAGCTGTGCAATCTTGGGAAAAGGATATTAACACTTTTGGCCTTAATTTTTCTCCTTTATAAAATGAGAGGAATGGTCAGTGTTTCTCAAGCTTTTATGTAGATATGAATTATTTGGGGAATTGTAAATTTGTTGTGAGGATTAAATTAGTTAATATATAAAGCTGTAAGAAGAATGACTGGCTCATAACATTATAAATATCAGTTTTATTATTATTTAACATAATGAGAATTTCTTCATGTCATTTAAAAACACTCCAGAAAAATAACCTTATCTGGACTTTGAAATATCCTCTAGTATGACTATAACTTTAACAATTTATCCATTTTCTTATTTTTGTCATTTATAATGCTGTTCTTAAAATCTTCGTATATGATTCTTTGCCCATAGACATGAATTTCTTACAAGTAATAGGAAGTAAATCTAGTGGGTTTCACCAAGGTCCAAACTACAAACCATTGGTAGTGATCAAATTAATTTTAATCTCATTTCAACCTAACAGACATGTACTGCACCCTCCACTCTGCCCTACAAGTGAGGCGCTGTGCTGTGTGTCGGGGCAGACTGATAAACAACACAGGCATGAGCCCTGTCCTCAGAGATCTGATAAACTATAAGCAAAATCGAATGTTAAAGATATAATTACAACAAAGAGTGATGAGTGTTATGACAAGGAAACTAGAAGGAACACAGAACAAAAGGACCTAATTCTGAAGGAAATGCTGTTTAACTTTATTCTGGATGGAGAGGGAGGATTGGCCAGTGAAGGGGAAGAGCAAGTGGCTGAGGGAATGGTAGGTAGAGATAATTATTCACGTTCTTCAGTTTATATCCTAGAGGTTTATTTCTTCAGCTTGTGGCTACTGTCTTAATTTGAGTCTGTTAGAACATCAAAACTCCTGTCTATCAAAACAATAAATTATACTTCTGATTTTGCTCCTACTCCAAAGCCAAAGATAATTTAAATATTTGTAATAGAGTAGAAATACTTAATGAAGCAATTAAATAGAACAGACAGTTAAATAGGTTTGAATCAAGTGTTGACTAGGTCACTCTCTAATGAAACAATGACCATAATAGACACTAGTGGCAATAAATATGTGCCTTTGAAGCTGTAAAATAATAATGTAATTTAATTTTAAAGGTAAAAACAGCTATTTTTGAATGCTTATAAATAATAATTTGTTGGATTTTGTCTAGAAAATCAAATAGATTAGGCATCAAAGTTTTTCTCACATATGGTTGAAGTATATCATGTCACCACAGTAATGTAGCATCAGGACTTTGAATCCTAGAAATGTATTCCTCATTTGTTGGAATAAATCCTAGCTATTGGTGATCTTAGTTTAATGTAATTATATAAGCTTCAAAGTTATTTACTGTAATCAACTTGGGGGTGGAATCAAACTGATTAATTTATAGTTAATATTCACCAAAATTATAACAAAATGCAAATTCAGGATTCTCAATGCTTATGTACATATCTTTGATGATATTATTTCTGAAATTTGGGAATATTCAAGGTTATGATTTGTTATTGATATTAACCTGTGCTGGAAATGGAAGTGGGTAGAAGAGCTTGTTTCTGTTTTCTCTTTATCCTAAATTATTCATTCATTCAACAGGAGCCAAACGGTGTTATGGGGCACAACAAAGAGAAATCAGTGCAGTATTATTCTTATGCTTATTTTTAAGTCATAGAGATAAATTGATAAACTGGCTGGGCTTGAGTGACTCTCATTGTTGGTAAGAATAGGATATACATTTAAGCTGAAAATAATGACTCTATATATCTAGCAAAAGGTCAAGGAATATTTGATTGACCCTCATGATAGACATTTCTATCACTACCTGTGAGCAAATTAATGTCCAATAAATCTGTGCACTACTATAACTTCTTAGCATTGGGCTAAAATAATCTTAATTTATGTTTGTTTTTATTATAATTGTCACACAAATATCTTTATTGTGAATTTATATCAGATTATAGAGCCACTGTGGAATAGTAAAACTGCATGGATTTTTTTTTTATGTTTTAATAAAACTTTATTTACAAAAACAAATGGTGAGCCAGATTTGGTACATAAGCTGTAGTTTGCCAACTTCTGCTTTAGAAAATCAAAGGGCATTCTTTTTATCCTTGACAATTTGAGATTCCAAATGAACTGTCTATAGATTTTCTTTCCTTTTTTTTAATTGATCATGCTTGAATACCTGGTGAATCTTCAGTCCTGATACTCAAGCCCTTTAGATTTGATAAATTCCGTAGTTTTCTTTTCTTAATCTTTTTTAAAAAGTTATAATTACAGTTGTCATTTATTATACTAGTTTCAGGTGTACAGCATAGTGGGTTAGACATTTATTTACTTTATGAAGTGTTCTCCATGATTAGTGTGGTAGCCACATGGAACCATACATAGTTATTACAACATATTATTTTTTTAAAAAAAGACAAGTGAATTTATTTATGAATTTAGAGTAAGAAGAGATGCATAATCAGAAGTCAATGAATGAAAAGAATGATGATTATAGCTGATTAAAATGTTCCATGTTTCTGAAGCAAAACACCCTACAAAATTAAATTATATCAAACAGAAATAATTTTGCAACATATATTAGAAATGGCTTTCTTTTTTTAAAATAATTTTTCAATTTTTTAATTATGTTTGGCATACAATATTATATTAGTTTCAGATGTACAACATAGTGATTAGATATTTATATGACATACAAAGTGATCACCTGATAAATCTAGTGCCCATCTGACACCATACATAGTTAGTACAATATTATTGACTATATTCCCATTCCTTATGCTATACTTTATATCCCCATGACTATTTTGTAACTATCAATTTGTAACTCTTAATCTCTTCCCTTTTTTCACTTAAGCCTCAATCTTCCTCCCATCTGACAACCATCAAAATGTTCTCCGTATCTATGAAATTGTTTCTGTTTTCCTCGTTTATTTATTGTTTCTTAGATTTCACATGTAGATGAAATCATACAGCATTTGTCTTTTCTGTCTCATGTACTTCACTCAGCACAAAAGCCTCTAGGTCCTGTGTATTATTGCAAGTGCAAGATTTCATTCGTTTTCACGGCTGAGTAATATTCCATCATATATTATATATATCTTTATCCATTCATTCATTGATGGACACCCAGGTTGCCTTCATATCTTGACTATTGTAAATAATGCTGCAATTATTATATGGATGTACATGTCCCTTTGATGTAGTAGTTTAGGTTTCTTTGGATAAACACTCAGAAGTGAGATTACTGAGCCTTTCTTTGTCTCTTGTTATAGCTTTTGTTTTAAGTCTATTTTGCCTGGTATTTATATTACTACCACAGCTTTGTTTATTTCCATTTTTATGAAATATCTTCTTTCATCCCTTTACTTTCAGTCTCTGTGTGTCTTTCAATCTGAACTGAGTCTCTTGTAAGCAGCATATGTAAGGGTCTTGTTTTCTTATCCATTCAGTCACCCTATGTCTTTTAATTGGAGCATTTACTGGTCACCTGAGCTAGGTGCTCCAGGTGTGTCCCTTGTATTGGTTGTGTGTGTCCTCCTGTTGTGGTTGAGGCTTAGTTGCTGTTTGCATTTCAATGGGAGGGATTGACCTTCATGCTGATTGGCTTTGAGGACTGGCCAGTAAGGGGCTGACCTTATGCAGCAGTATTCACTTTAGCAGGGCTTTGGTGCCTGTCCAGTTTGTCCTTTGGGTGTGTCATCCTTGGATGCTATCTTGGTTCAAAGCTGGCTACTGGGTGTGCCTGCTGGCCCTGGGGCTTCTGGGGAAGGTCCTTACTACAGGCCTAGTTTTGCCTCTGCCCTGCCCAAGACCATCTGGAAAGAGTCACCAAGCAATCCCCAGATGGCCACCACCAACTCTGGACTCAAGGTGCCTCGAGAGGCCAAGCTGCAATCTGAGGGTGGCTGCTGCTAGTGCCAGGCTTGGAGCTGCTCAGCAAGAAGTAAAGGGCATGCCAAGGCCAGATGCTGCTTGTTTGGGTTTTGTAAACCTTTGAGAGATTTTAGAAAAGTCTGTGGCATGAGCCAAGATATACCACTTGTATGGAAAAGCCACTGAAATGGCTTGGGTGTGCCTGCAAGTTGGGAAGGGTGAGGTCTCAGAGAATCACTGGGGCTGAGTGACCAGTGTTAGCCAGGTTGATGGAGACTCAGACACAGTGGCTGACTGCCTGAATGCACACCAGAAGTGGGGAGGGCTCACCAAAAGAACAGTGTATTCTGCTAATGCTTCTGTCTGGGAGAAAGCTGCCCCTCCAGTCCTTGTCCTGAGGCCAGACAACTTAGTTCCTCCCCATATATTTCTGATGCCTTTCAAGCTGTTGCCCCAGCAATGGAGCTCAGAGTGAGTGAGTCTATCACCAAGTAAGTCTGCCTGCGGGCCACTAAAGAGAAATGTCTGTGACTCTAGCTACCCTCCATTTCACTCAACCATAATCTCCACTGATTTTCACAGCCAGAAGTTGTGGGGACTTCTCTTCCTGGCACTGGAACCCTGGGCTGGAGAGCCCAGTGTGGGGCTCCTCCCAGGATGAGGGAGTACCTTCACAGAGAGATATCGCTCCTGAATTTTAACTGCCACACATGAGTGTGTGATCCACCTATTATGCATTTTGACTCCTTCTAACACTCTCAAGGTGGCTTCTTCTTTATGTCCTCAGTTGTAGAACTTCTGTTCACTTGTAGACTTCATGTGACTCCTAATGATGGCATTTATGTAGTTTAGCTATAATTTTGATGTGGTTGTGAGAGAAGGCAAGCATAGCATTTACCTACTCCACCATCTTGACTGGACCTTACAATATTATTGACTATATTTCCTATGCTGTACTTTATATCCCCATGAATATTTTCTAACTGCCAATTTGTACTTTTTAACCTCTTCACCATTTTCACCTAGCCCTCCAACCTCCCTCCTAGCTGGCAAATTGCATGGATTTTTAAGTCATACAGATATCAGTTCCAATCTTGGCTCCACCACTTATGAATTATCTGATATTGAGGCAAATAAAAAATCCTGCATTGTCGGTTTTCTCATTTATAAAATGTTTGTATGTATACAAACATATAAATTTCTATCTAGCATTTATCTATCTATTTATTTATCTATCTATCTATCTATCTACACAAATAGTGGTAGATATTCTTCTAAATTAGTTATTAAATTGTATGTAATTAATCAAGTGTATTATTAGAGTTATTATAATGCAATCTGATATCTAAGAGACTATACAGCTTGAAATTAAAAGTCTTTGAAATTGGTAAGTTAAAAAATGAATAGTAATGTGTTGACTAAATTTCAGTGATTTAATAATCAAACCAGACTAAAACATAACCAGTGCTATCATATAGAAGTATAAGACCAAATCTGTTGAGCTTATTTTATTATACTCCCTCTCTCTCTTTAGTATCTAAAAATGGAATGAAGTCCCTTTCTCTGGATCCAGCATGACTCTTCCATAGTCACGCCAGTCCTCTCTGGGTTTTAGGAACTTGCTTTAATCATTTTCACCTTTATGTAGGTTTCTGTTTTCAGAAAACAAATGCTTCTAATATAGTGGAGAAGAAGGACATTAAACAAAGCAATTATTTTAAAGTTTTATGAGTGTTATATGAAATTTATAGTGTGTCATAACAACAGAGAGCAGGGTAGCCTAATCCGGCATTTCTGAGAATTGCCATTTATTCATTCAACAAATATTTGATAAACACTTAGTATTGGCCGGACATGTATTAAGCATAGTCAGGTATTTAAAAGGAAAGATAGTAGACAGTGATATTGTACCATAATGATGTAATGTGATAAACAGTGCTCTAATGCCAATCATATTACAATATATCAGTGTATCAAAGTAGCACCTTTAGTAGACCTTAAATTTACAAAATGTAACATGTCAAATCTATCAAATAAAAAAAAACAAAAGGAAGCATAATAGACATAGTCTGTAAAATTAATGTTTAGGCTGATATCTGTAGGATAAATAGGAAATAACTATGTGATAGGAGGTAGGGAAGGAAGATGATTTTCAGGGGCGAGCTGGAGAACTGAGTGATGGTTTAATGTGGGGTAAGAGAAAGAATGAGCTGAGTGGAAGCTAGTCCTGGGTTTCTGTATTGGGCAGTTGGGTAGATAAGGGTGTCGTTTACTGAAATGATGAATAGCAGGTTTGAGGAGTTAGGGGTTGGATATTCATTCATTTATTTATTTATTCCACAGTTACTTATCGACTGCATCCTATGTACCAGGACTTGTTCTAGGCATTGGGAATACAATAATGCACAAAAGAAACCCAAATGCCAGTGATGGTGTAGCCTAAAACCTAGTGGAGAGAAATAGACAATAAACAAAGGATAGAGTATGTCAGATATTTATAAATGTTATAAAGACAAAGAAATCAGGAAAGGAAGGAATGCTAGGTCATAAGTTGTGATTGTGTATAAAATTTTAATGGTAAGCCTTTCCAAGAGGTGATAGTTGACTAAAGCTTCAAGGATATGAGAGAGCAAGTGCTTCTATCTGGAGGAAGAGCAGACAGAGGAAAAGCAAGTACAAAGGCCCTGGGGTGGGAGCATGTTGGGCCAGTATGGCTGGAGTGGTCTGAATAAAGGCAGGGTAGAAGGAAATAAGGTCAGAGGAGAAGAATAGAGACAGATTATATAGGGCCATGAAGGCTATTATAATGCCTTAGGCTTTTACCTAGAGCAGGATGAGTAAACTTTGAAGAATTTTGTGCAAAAGGATGATATCTGGTGTTCATTTAAAAAAATATCACTGTATCAAGTTCAGCTTTGGACTTGCTGAATTTGGATCATCTCAATGGGTTATTCGAAGAGAATTGAATACATGAGTCTAGAGCTCAGGAGGTCTGCAGAGAGTCACATATGTGGGTCATCAATGGTTGAGTGATAATGGCAGCTATGAGAATCAATGAGACAATTCAGGGGAATGTACAGAATGCAAGGTGCAATGGTCTTAGTATGGTGCCTTGAGGGGGTGGGATGGGGAAGGGAAATCTGTGACAGAGGTGGAAGAAGGCATTAGGGAATGCAGCAGACAGTGGTGTCAGGAAGCCCTGGGAAGAGCCCTGAGATGGATGGGAGTAACAGTGCCCAAAATAATCCAAGAGGGCACACAAGGACAGAAAAGTGTCCATTGGATTAGTGATATGGAGACCACTGATGACTGTGGCAAAAGCAGTCTTCAGTGGAGTGGTGATGGAAATGATGGAAGAGGAAAGTAAAAAAATTAATGAACAAGCACTTCATTTCCAAGTTTGGCCATGAAAGGGGAGAAGAAGATAGGGTAACAGTTGGAAGAAGGGATTATGTAAGATAGAAAAGACTCAAGTCTGATTTAAAAATTGATAAAAGAAGGTACCACCAAAGGGAAAGAAGTTTAAATCTCAGAGAGAATGAGCAATAGATAATATGAGATTGTTAAGAAGGTATGAAGGAGAGCATGAGATCCAGGGCAGAGTGGAAGGATTAGGCTAGGGAGGAGAAGTACTTGAGGAAACAACAGAGGGATGGGAGAGTGATTACTACTTGGTGAGACTCAGAAGTCTTGGTAGTATTTGACCCATATACATAATTATTTCATACACATGGGGACACGGATCCTTATGGCAGGTCAAGCATGGGAAGTGAGAGGCAGCTACCAAAGCTACTGATCATCGCATGATAGAGATAGTTACTACTGAACTGTCTTTCAGGAACCCAAGAGAATGGACATATTCTTGGGCGAGCCTTCTTTTTGCTTGCAAAATATCAGTTGACCATCTGACAGAATCTGGCTTAATATCAAGAAAGAACAATCATTTCTACCCCCATCATCTTGTACTGATTATTATTTCAGTTCAGCATATATTTTGCAATAGTGATTTTGCAAGGATTGATATTACATGCTCTTAAAAATACTTCTACTAAACTAAATATATTTTACAACACTTTTACATTAACTTTTGAAACATGACTAATTTGTTAGCTCTAGTTATGATTCAGTCAAATGAAATTTTCTCAATTCTCTCTAAAATCCACTCAAAAAATTAATATAGTTTAGCAAATGTCCTTTTTTTTTTTTTTTTTTGCTTCAAAGGACTCATTTTAACAGGCATAGGTAAAAAGAAATCTAAACTTAAATATAAACTTGACTTTAGTTAGAGTATTATCAATTATTTTAATTACTTGGTCTACATATTTTTATCTTTAATTTTGTCCTCGTAGTGAATTTCTCAAAATCAGATAATACCTTGCCACTTCACATGGGAGAATTACAAAGGGATTTTTCTTTATATATAAATGGGAATAATCATAATATGAACCATACACTATCTAATACGTTTTTAAGATTCAACTCTAAGCTTAATTTCAATGAAATCACTTTAGGAGTTCAAAGGAGCTGTTCACATTGATGAATTGATCTTGCCAAACCATTTCTAGCCTTGAGTTAAAGTCCTTCACAATGAGAGATGGGGTAAAGATGAAAATTCATATTTAAAAGTATGGTGAATTCTTTTCTTTTCCTCCAAAGAGATGTCTCTTATTTCTTTTGTGTAACTTGGTATAAACTCTTGTATTAAGTCACTTGAAGATAGATTAAAACATTTTTGAGCGGGTTGGCTTTAATGCTTGATATAAGAAGAGACCTAGGAAAACAGTCAGTTCCAATGACCATCAAATATTTCTTTTAAGGAAATTTGTAAGCACACCTTTCTCTTTCTTTTGGCTTCTTTGTGAGAAACTGTACACACTCTTTTATCTAATGAAGTGTGATAATTAGTGAGACATTCTAGGGTACTGGTGATACCACTTTTAAAGGACCTGCCTTCTCAAGAAAGTAGTAGAAGGAAGTTGACTGCTGAACTGCTTGTCTAAGCAGGAAGACTCACATCACTCTCAGAGAGTTGTGTTGGTTCAACGAAAGTATTATTCATAGGGAAGGAGACTGGAAGATCCAAGAATAGTTGACCCTTGAAGTGAAGTCACTGCCTTTTTAAGTTTGAAGTCATAGATACATAATTGTATTAATTAGTGCATGGGGAAGACTTTACTTCTTAACATTAAAAATTATTGTCTTTATATTTCTGTTTATAGGATTTCAAGACTTCTCCAAAGTGGAAATCTGAAAAAAAAAAGTTGCGTTATAAATTATTTGGAAGTTTCTCTTTGTAGAACTAAGCAACATGTCAAACATTTCATATATCTCATGACTCAGGCACCTACTTAAAACTTTCTCCTCTTGTGTTTGATTATAAAAGGAGTCCTTGAATAAGAAAATGAAGACATTCGCTGGTATCCCTGGAGCTTTAATCAGTTGATATCCGACAGGTGCTTTTATTTTCCTGGCCTTGAAATCTTTCTGGATGGGATGTGGGAGAAATATTTGCAAATGTCCTCTTGGTTAGCATATAAATCTTTGTTCTTTTCATTTTCTTTTTTCCTGTATACTTAGCTCATCATCCTCCCTCAACACACACTCATATGCATGCCTCCAAAGTTCCTTTCCCTTTATCAAGGGGAGAAAAAAGCTTTTAGAATGGGCTGATTTGTAATCATTCATTCATAACACAGCTGAGGACACAACCTAAATGTCTTCAGGTTCTATAACCTATGAGTAAAAATGAGGTCACCTAGCATTAACACCTGGATTCTATTGCCCATAATTGTTTACCCCCTGAATCATGCAGTGCCCTGTGAATCTCTCCTATGCATTCCTGGAAGTTTATAGGGCTGTCTTGCATTTTACTAGACTGTACCAGTTTTAGCTGGGAATGGTTACCTTTGGGCCTCTAGGTGGTATTCTTGTTGCTATATACTCAGCTTGGCTGTGTCCAGTGCTCTACTATTTCCTTCACTATCCTCTCTGACAGAGTAGCCCTGCACTAGTCTAGAGGCTGTCTTTTTCATATATTTTGTTTTTTTGCCTCTAATCCCATATCTTCGGAATAGATCAAAAAGCTCAGTTAACAAGGTTGGGTGGAAAACCAGATGTCTCCAGTTCCCTACTTTTCTCCCTTTTCAGTCTAATGCAAAAGCCCTCAAGAAGAGTAAACTCATGCAAAATATTAGAATCACACATGAGGTTTATGTGGGGTACTTTAATACAGCCATATCTTAGCCTCCTAAGGTAAAACATCCATTGAAATGAAATAAACATTTCTTGAGCACCTACTTGTGCTTCGCACTGTGCTAGGTACTTATCTTTGTTATTATGTGTAATTCTTATAGTCCTTTGTATTATGTTGTTTGTTGTTATTCCCATTTTAGAGATGAGAAAACTGAGGCTCAGAGGGGCTAAGGAATTCACCTATCAAAGATCACAATGCTGATAAGGGAGTTAGGATCTGGTTCCAGGATCCACGTTCAACCTCTTGTATGTTTCTTCTCACTCTGGAAAATCAGTTACTTTCATCACAGCAAAATACACCTTAGCTTTTAAGGAGAAAAACTCTAAAAAAGACATAAATAACTCGACTTTTGCGTAAACCTAAAATTGATCAAAATAAAGTCTATTACTTAAAGATAAACATTCAGCTAAAGCAAGTTAAGTGGTGTGTTTACCCATCATCATCATCATCATCACTATTATTTTAGTAATTCATAAGAATAAATGACATAGTTCATGTAAATGTGCTTAGAAGACACCACATTATTATGTGAAGATTGCAGTATGAGAATGTGTAAGGAATTACCTTTTTACATGGAATTTACATTATCCTAGTCTTGTAGCTTGGTAGGATATTTGTATAGTATTGAAAATCTTTACCTGCTACATGAATAAACATAAACTCAGACTTTGTGGCTGCTGATCAGACATTTTTCACCAACACAAAATTGTCTTACAATATTCTTTCCAATAAACTTAATATATTTAGATCTTTTATTCTTGTTCCAGAAGCCAAAACCTTGAGTCTCTGTTCTGTTGAATGAAATATAATATGAGAGAGTTAATCTTGCAATAGTTCCTGTAACTATGACTTGGGAAAAGAAAAGGAGTGGAGCTTCGCCGAAAACCCCCAACCACAGAGAATGTGTGTGTGAGGGAGGGAGGCTGGAGCCTGTGCAGAAACTGAGGGAGCAAGAAGGACACTGGAAGGCTGTCTTCCCCGGACAGAGCTGCTTTCCTGATGAGGCTGGAGTCTGGGGCCCAATTTGGCAATTTGGTTTCATTACTAACTGATAGCTGTAAGAAAGGAAGTTGTTTCACCTTTTTATAGAAAAAATACTAGTTTTACTTTCTTTTTTACTTCCTTTGGAGATATGAGGGGGATCTTTATACTTTACAGATTCCAACGGATTTCCAAGGCTATATCCTTTCTAATTCTTAGAACAAGGCAACATATTAAGTTGTTATTCTTCCTCTTTCTTTTTGGTAGGTGGAAAATATGATTTAAAGAATAAGTGACTCATAACAGCTTCTGGAACATAAGAATCTGTAGACTAGATCCCCTCCTCTGGTGACCCAGAGCACATTCGCAAATTTGGGAACATTTTCTCTCCTCTGTGCACCCTTGGCTTCAATAGTGCTAAAAGACCATATTGAGTGCAATTGTAATAAAGTGTTAATATTTTTCAGATGACATTTAAGAGAGATGGCTAAAATATATTTTTAAAAACCCATAAATCACTAAAAATGGTGCACTGTTCCAATCTCTCACTCTTCTACAAGGAGCAGCCCCACTATTCTCCTAATCTACCAGTTAAAAAAAGTCATTCTTTGACTACATCCCTTCCTCGTTTTGCTCTATATCACTGGTCTTAACTGGTGTCATGGAAGGCATGTGGCAAATATGCTGTCACAGGCTTTCGGTTCATTATTGCCAATATGGTACTTACCGTATGATGGTATTGTTATTATTTCATGCTTTTTGACTACTTTTATTCCAGAGTGGACATACAGAGTATTAGAACAAATGTGTCTGCCTTGGAAATTCCCTGATTATGAGGAAGAGTAGATGACAGATACATAGAGTTATGGAAATTAGAATTGACACTCTATTTACAACTTTCCCTTCTATGTAGAAAAAAAATCAGTTTTGATCATTAGCTTTGACACATCTGCAAAGACGTAGAAATAAAATTACTTTTAACATTGTAGTTTTCCCTCACTAGCTTAGAATCAACATGATAAGAGAAATGTTGAATGCTGAACTAAGTAACAATTCAAATGAATCCCACAAGAACAGGAAACCAAGTGGAAGCTGTACCCTAAAGTTGCCATCAATAATCCTGAAGTGAAAACAATGAAATTAGAATATTGTTTGGGTTGCCCTCCCACCTGATAACTGACCAGGAATCAGCCTATTTTCATCATTTCCAGTTCAAGAGCTAACGAGGTGGAGAAAGTCCAACAGAAACTGGGCAGTGACGTTTGCGCCTTTGTCAATGACAAACCATGTAGCAATTTCCTGGCCTGCAAAAACATCCCAATAAATCTCCTCTGTATACCATTAGGAAGAAGTTGTGTGGAACTGGGTGGACTTCAGAAGGCTGCTAACCTTGGGCAGCTCTGCTGTTATCCTGCTCTTGTTACTCAATGGAAAACTCAGCGGAATCACTAAGTAACAGGAGTCTAGGTTCAGGGCCATAAATCTTCAAGAGATGCTCACTGACATTCATGGTGCTCTGCAGAATGAGTTTACCAAGGTCATTCTTGCTGAGCTTCCTTTGAGTTGGAGGCTCCAGCTTACTGTCAGGCCCAGAGCCAGGCTCTTAATCATCAAGGAAACCAGAGGGTGAGGGGTGCGGAGGCCATGAAAGGTAACTTTAGACCTAGTCCCAGTGTCAGGTGGAGGCTGGGAGGAAGCCTTGTACAAAACGACATCCTTTGGGAGTCTCCCCACTAGGGCTGAGCGCCTTCTCTGCACCTGTTGCTTTAGCCTTATTACTCTGTCCTCTGGGGACTTCCCACCATTTATTGAATCAAAAATAAACTTTTGGCTACTATCTTCATAGTCATCTCATTATACTTTAAACATTTGCACATATCTTCTACTCATTCTTGGAGTTAGCCAGAGTGATTTAATATCTGCATCTGGCTGTCTCCTTTCTAAAGTTTAGTTGCCCATTGAGGGAAAGACTGAGTTCCCTTCCTTTGAATTTGTCGTGGGTGACAAAAATACCAAAGGAAAGGAGAGACTAGCAGGGCCAAAGGAAACCCCTTTGTAGCAGCAGTGAGAGGGGATGAGAATTCAACCAAGGTAAAGAGTCCAGTCAACAAGAAGATTGGACTCACTCTACCTCTGGAAGGTAGAAGGTGTCTTGGAGCTGCTGTAGATTTGCAATGGGAAGATTAGGGACTCTAGAGCACTGGAGCCTTGTGTTTGTGGTTTAAGAATACTGAGGTGTTATTTTATTTGGTCCTCATGGCAGTGTCATGAGATAGGCAAAACAGGCATTATTATTTCAATTTTTGAGGTTATAAATTAGGATTTTGAGTGATTATAAAACCTTGGCCATTAAGTCCGAATGCCAGTCTTGTAAATCATTAATTATATCTATTTTATGCTAGGGGTTAGCAGTCTCTTTTTTAAAATCCCAGGCTATAACTATTTTAGGCTTTTCGGCCACATGGTCTCTGTCACAACCACTTACCTCTGCCATTGTAGTATCAAAGCATTAATTGATAATATATAAACAAATGGGCGTGACTGCGCTCCAATAAAACCTTATTTACAAAAATAGGCAGTGGGTCAGATATGGTCTATGGGCCATAGTTTGTGGATTCTTATCCTATGCCATAAAGTTGTAACTGAACTTTTGTCAAGAAAAAGGAATCATTTGCTACTAAATACTTTTATAAATTTGAATTTTCAAAATGTGTATACTAAATAACAGAGTGTAAAGGTACAACAGCCTAACCTAATGTGAGTCAGGTAAAAAGGAAAGGTCACAGGGAAGTTAGTCAGTGTGCATGTAACTTAATAGTGAGGTGACTCAGAGGATACCCACAGCAGATAAGGGAAGTGGGTGATGCTGACCAGTTGATTTTCCAGGGGCCTCTGTAGTGTAAGTGCCCTGGGAACTCCATGGATCTTTTCTTAGCTCTCTACCTTACTGGAGACTTGGTCATTCCTCAGCTAAGTTGTAAGCCTTGCATTTTCTAATATGAGCAATTCTCCCAGAAGCAATCATTTCCCTTCTGATATGACAAATATCCTGGAACTAGCTTCTTGGAGAGAAAATACAGTCTCTTTCATAAGACGTGACCAGAAGACTTGACAGTGAAGTGGAGCCGGGAGATAGAAACAGGTCTTTGCCATCTTTTGCCCTTCTAGTTCCAGCTCGATGATCTTATTATTTGGTGACACTTCTGTTCACCAACTTGACTAGCTCTGCCACTAGGTGGGAACATAGGAGAAATACTAAGACGAACTCCTTCTTTGAACATTATGAATTTCTATTTTTACTCAGAAAAATAGGCTTGTTAGCAGACACAAGGGGTCTCAAACTCCCACTATGGTTTTCAATGTACATTTCCGGTCACATCTCATCTTTATTGCTCTCTGCTCTTTCTGTTATCTAGGTGATTTTCCTTCATCCTTCTCTCTTCCCCTCCACCTATCCCATTCCTGCCCAGCTTTAAAGCCCAACTCATGATAGATTTGCTCTCTCCTTCACAAAGCTTTCTCTGTTCAGTTTTTTACCCTCTGTACCATTCATTTAGCATTTTAGTTTAAGCTGATTTATGATCTATCATGTGAATTAACTTTTCATATATCTCTTGTTTTGCAATGATAATTCAGCTATGTAAACACATTGGCTGGGCCTTTATATTGTCTGTATCTTCTAGCACGTGCTAGACTTACACTACAAACTCATTTTGAAAGGGCTATACCCATAACTATAACTATGACCTTTCGATAGGCCTCTACCATGAGGTTTCTCTTCTCTGTGTCTTAATCCTTTTAGTGTTAAAACTCTCTTATTTGCCTAGCTCTTTTGGTTTGTTCTCTTCTCTCGGAATTTGACACAAGTTCCCCCAAGGGCAGGTCGGAAAACAGGAGTGGCAGCACATGTGAAATGATCACTTTCCCTTGAATTTTACCTTGTCCAAATTTAATTAGTGATCTGTAAAACCCATGAGAGTCTAGTGCCTCACCATTAGACTGTTTCTCACCTTCATATTTCCTTCATTGAGCAAGTGTCTGGCACATAGTGAATGCTTAATAATTAGTGGTTGAATAAAAGAACAAGTGAACAAATATTTTCTTGATTTAGTCCTGGGAGATTCCCTTGCTTTGTGGGAAGGGAGCTGATTGTCAAGAAATGAGGATATAACCTTAGTTGTCCTTCTTTGTCAGAGCATCTCATCCCCTTGGAGGATGCTCTCACATGAGGCCTATCAGACCACATGCAGGTAGAATGTTTGATGGCTGAGCCCAACCTACCTAATCCCCACGGACCAGATCAGCATTATTTTCCCAACAGGCAATGAACAGAGAGCCAAAAACTAAAGTCACTTTCTGGAATCCTACCTCCTGATATAACCCACAAGAGCTTGCTTCATAGTTTTCTGACCTCTGTTTCCCACATTTATCCATCAAGTTGCTGCTCTCTGGAAATCCCTCCACAGAGTGGGTGGGTCACATGTGCAGTGAGCGTTCAGTGGTGGCCATTTGCTGGTCTGATTATTAAAGTAAAAGCCAATTTAAAGGCTCGAATATTGTATCTGTAGCCACTTGATCATCCATGTGGTAAAATACCCCATTTTCAAAAATAACACTTTAATAAAAGTATTTTCCTCTTTTGGGCATATGTAATCATACACTCAAGAAAAGAGCTGTATTTATTTAATTGACTCTTGTGCATGATTCCCACAAGGTGGCAGTATAACAGCCCCTACTTGCTTATTATGGACATGGGGATCTTTTAAACTGAGGTAGTGAAAAGAGATTTTTTTCACTCAAGTTTTCAATATTGGTCATAATTTTAAAATTATGTCCATATGACCTAATTTGTATCTAGGTAGATTTTGTAATTAAGTACATAAGTCTACATACTCACAAATTTCTCATATATAACCTGTTTCATATGAGAGGATGAATATGCTGTGTGTTCTGTCCGGCACGTAGTTAACCATGTATCAGTCATATGTATTAACAATTAAGCAATTTCTTCTATAAGCAGGAAAAATCAATTGAAAAACTTGTTAATGAAACTTTTAAGAGAGTATACCAAGAATAACCCATTTCGGGGTGACATTGTTATTGCAGACGAGATGACTCAGGAGTTCTGAGTTGGGATGGGGAGGGATTCTGTAGAAGGAAGGTCTATGAAGCTGGTGGGAAGAGTTGCATAGGGAACTAGTCATCATCTTTTGGCTATAAACATCAACCAAGCACAAATTGTTCATTATTTTATTGTCTAAAAGCTGGCCTTGCCTTTTTAAGAGTTCAAGATTCAATGTTATAAACAACGAAGGAAAAAACCCAGCAAACAAGTGAAAAAACAAGACCATTGTCTGAAGAGGGAAGTAAAAAAAAAAAAAAAAAAAACAAAACCCACTGATTTTGTTTTTCCAAGGAGTGAGAGAAGATAGTAGAAACAAGTAGTATGGAATGGTCAAAAGATCATGGGAATAATAGAAAGGAGGCCTGCTCTTGTCTCAGCAATGCTTCTCACCATTCTAGAACACCTCGGTTTCTTCATGTACAGAAGGATGCATTTGGACTCGAGTCTTGAAAGCATTAACAGAAATATGTTTTGTCAACAGTTGATGTTAACAAGTACTCTTCAAAAAGGATTTGTGTTGAAATAAGTTTGAGGAAAGCAAATTAGATTGCATCTCATCCTTCTCTCCTTCCCCTCAGAGAATCACATGTATGTTAGGTATTAAAGGCCTAGAGTGAGAAAACTGGCTTAGCTTTGTTTAATCTGGCATTTCAAACTTATTTTAACCATTGCACACAATTCCTCCCTCTACTACACTGGAGAAACAACAATTAAGAAATTAAGAAGTTTTTAAACCCTGTTACAGGTCTAGAATCTAGGTAAGAAGCTCCATAGGGCAGAAAACCATGTCTGACTTATTTACTCCTTACCATTAGTGCTTGGCATAAGTAACCAATAATGTTTGCAAAATCAATGAATGAACTGTGGAGGTATAGGTTTTCCCCTCCCTCTCCTTCTAGGACACATTGGCTATGTTCATCTTCCTTCTGAAGTTATGTTCATATCAAGTTAGAGCAACTCCAGCTACAGGAAGAATACAAAGATACCTTTAGTCTAAAAACACAGGGGAATTATGCTAAGTCTTTCTTGGCAATGTGAAGTGTGATTGTCTTGAAGACATTTTATCCTGATGGGATTGATTTTCCATTTCTCCTTTGTCTTCATGAGTCTCACCTAGATCCATCTAGAAAAAAAAAAAATCGAATGGAAGGAAATGACTGGCAACCTAATTCTGAAGATGAGCATAAAGAAAGGAATCCCAAATGATGGCAGGCCTGGGGGGGTGAGAATTAGAGGTTTTTGAGAAACCAAGAGGATCATGGTAGTGGAGGATGAAAACAGAGAGAGATCTTGAAGGAGAGGAAAGCTTCCTAGAGGATGGGGACATGGTGACCAAGCGTTGGCTCCAAAATTAAGAAAGAAGTTTGAGAATCTGGTAGAATGAGCTGAATAAGGTAGAGGAACTATTCCATATGCTAGTTAAACTCTGTATGGATTACAATGGGTATCTTGAGTCAGAAGTAAAGAACTCATAAGTGTATATTCTGTATATGTGAGTATTCAGTTAAAAGCAAAACTTTTCTCAGAAACTAGACAGTGCCATTCTGTTATTAAGGGCATAATAAGGGATGAGACAAAATGCTAAAAAAAGCCATCTCTACTGATAGAACAAGTACTATAGAGTGGGATTTCAGGCTGCACCCATCCTAAGGTATTTATTGCTTCGTAGGAACTCCTTTGGTTAAGACAAGCTCTGGAAAGTACCTGTTAAAATGAAATATGTGACCAGAGGAGAAACAGCAGATTGACCCATTAGTGCAGAGAACACAATCCTAGGAAACAGAACACTGAACAGGTAAATTTTGTTGGGGAAAGAGAAACTGCAGTGTGGGACAATATTATAGGTTTGCACTGCAGAGGCCGTGGTAGTCAGGAGTCAGAACTGTGGATGCCAAATGTTGCAGGGGGATCCCAAATAGAAGATGTGGGAGACACCAAAGGTATGCTTTATCTGCTTTACAATTTTGTTTATATGTGACATAAAAAAGACAATGTAGAAAACAAAAAGTCTTGACAGACAGCCCAGGACTCTCATTTCTGCTTTATATCAACTATCCTGATCTTATTAAGTAATTTATCTCTAATAATCAAATATCAATGTTTATAATTATTAAATATTTATACAAATATTTGTAAACTATATTAATTATCATACAAGTATATAATGACTATTTTAAAAAGTAAATTAAATCAAATTCAAGGTTCAAGGTTATTCTTTCAATTCTTCATCCTTCTTCACTTTCATTCCAACATGATTTCTTAATAAAGAGATAAAGGAATGAGATTTCAGTTGGCACTCTGGAATTGCATATAACCTGTAGTATGCAGTATTTCCATCAAAAAGTAGTAGACTCTGGCACTGATGTGAAGTTAATAACTATAGTGACTATACATTATCCCACTGCTTGACTTCCCCTCCAAGTTATTTTGAATTTCATCACCATGTATGTCTTCTATAGAGGTATAATATGTATGTGAATGTCACTTTTCACCTAGTACCGAGCATCTATAATGCTGCAAAAAAAGGCTGACACTGGATCAAGTCCATCTCTCCATCAGTCAGAGGCAGCAGCACTGCAGATTTAAAATGGAACAAATCCTTAGTGATGTGGACGCCATTCTTAAAACAACATAGGTTTGTAACAGTTCTGTATCAACAAAATTTTCCATCTATTTTGATATAATCCATGGTATGTTTTACATAGTATGTGCTATTTTTCCTAAGTTTTTTCAACCTGGGGGGCAGGAGGAGGAAACACACCAAACACCAATATAGTACTTAGCTTGTGGTGATTCCCATTAAAGAAAGATAAACTAACAGGTTTCAAAGCATAAACAGAATATTGAACTACTATATATTATTTGTGTCAACGTCAAGTGTTAATTTTTTTCCAACAGGAAAAGACCTACTCGAGGTATTTATTTTGTCTGCTTATTACAGTTTACTTATAAGAAAAAAACTGAGTGAAAGGACGTTATTTATACTACTGTCCTTGGTTACACTAAAGATTTAAATGTTATGTCAAAATTTCAACATTCAAAGTAGAAAGAAATGCAAGCATGAAATTTTCATTAAGGAGAATTAATAGCTCTTTCAAGTTCCAATGTCACCATCCTCCTTAGCAAAACAACCCAAAAGCAAGAAGTACCCATATATTCGCTTGTTGAAATGTTACAACTATGTTTTTGGCTTTTCAGGATATAGTTATTTACCTTTTTATACAAAGAAATATTTCTCAGTTTGGGAGTTTCAGGTTCCAATAGAAATCTCCAAGCGATATTACATGATTTAGATTGATGGTTAAGAATCCTGTGCAAGTCATGTAAGAGGACACAGAGGTGGGGGTGGTGGTAATATAGACGGGACACGCTATATATATGCAACAGATAGAAAATGTTCCCTAGAAATGTCCTTGTCTTAATCCCCAGATATGTGAATATGTTACCTTATATTAAAAAAGGACTTTGCAAGTATGATCAAGGATCTTGAGATGGAGAGATTATCTTGGTGGGCCCCATGTAATCACAAGGGTTTGTATAAATGAGAGGTAAAAGGATCGAAGTCAGAAAAAGGAAGTGTAACGAGGGAAGCAGAGATTAGAGTGATGTATCTGAACATGTAAGAGGGCCATGAGGAAAGGAATGTGGGTGGTCCCTAGAAGCTGGAAAAGGCAGGAAATGACTCTCACCTAGAGGCTCCATCAGGACGCAGCTCTGTCAAACCTTGCTTTTATCCCAGTGAGACCCATTTCAGATTTTTCTGACTTCCGGAACTGTAGGATGATAAACCTGTGTTGCTTTAAACTGCTAAGTATGGTGGTTTGTTACAACATCAAAAGGAAACTAACACCTATGAGACCCCAAAACTCCCTTTTTCTTCAGGGAAAACTCCTGAGAGGTGAAGGAGAAAGAGAAGTTGGATTTCAATGTGTTGTTGTTCAAATCCTGATTTTGCCAGTTTCTGTCTATGTGAACTTAAATAAGTTTTTTAACTTCTGTGACTCTAATTTTTTTCATCAGGAAAAAGAGTTGTAATGGTGGTTAAATATGATATGTGAAATGCCCAGAATAATGCGTAGGTGATTACCTTCAAGATACATCTTCAAAAAATGTTATCCTCACTCTCCACCAGAATGCTGAATATTTATTGCACAAAATGGCCCATTTGGCAATTTCTACCCTGTGTTAGGAGTCCCCAGAGCCGTGAGAAGATACCTATCCTAGCTTCTCAGTGTGTGTCAAGGCAAAAAGGCTGGTTTAGAGATTGTGTCCAAACCTGAAAGCCAGAAAGAGCTGAGATATGCTCGCTGAGGTGAGGGTTTGGCATTCCCTTGTGAACTTATGACCTTTCCTGTTACACCATGTCCATCTACAACCCAGGGACAGCACTCTCTTACCTCAGTAGCACTGTGCTAATTCATGAAGAGGGTAAAGAGCTGGGGCATGACCACACTCATATGCAGCTGCCTGAATTTTAAGATTAAATCCCGGCTTTTGGGCTCTGTGACTTAGGCAACACAAGCCATTGCCTGCTTGCAAGTCCGGTCTGCTAGACACACTCAGTGATAGCAAATTAGGGGCCCACATTTCCAATCATGGGCTCAGGTGCCCTGGAGAACTTTGACTGCTTTATGAAGCTATTTTCATTAGGAAATATGGAGTGATCCCAGCAACCAATATTTGGTTGGAAGAAAAAACAATTTGAAAGGATCACACGTAAGAAATAAAGGTAGTTTCTTTCTCATAATCCAAGGTGGGGCGCAAGAAGGACATATCTTTGCTGCTAAATATCTTTAGGAGATGCATTGAAGTTTGTTTCTTTCTGTATGCGCATTTTGAAGACAATTGGCTTTTGTTTGTACTGTTTCCTCTAATCTTCAAAAAAAATTTTAAGTCATTTTTCATAAATTTAAAGAACACAATTCAGTGCTGTAATCAAACCCACAGCAAAGTTAATTTGATCTGCATTTAATAACCTGCATAATTGTCATTGTACCACATGGTAATTAGGCATAAATGGTATGCAGTTCACATAGATTCCTATAATTTTTATTACTTGTATACTCCTACAAAGCCATATTTTTATGACTTTTTGGTTTTGATTTCTTAGCTCAGAGTGGCCTATAAAATAGCATTGTCGCAGTTTAGGTAGACTTAAGTTTCATCGAACACTGTGTAGGTTCTGCTCCTCTAAGAGGCAGATACCAAGGTGGGATTTGATGTGCTGGAGATTTACTAGTGAAAAAACCTGTGAAGCATAAAAAAAAGAGAACAGGAGAAGGTAGAGAGGGTCTTTAAATCAAGATGCAGGTCTGACACCTGTGAAAAAGGGCAGGGGAGGGAAAGAAGATTGTGTGGAAGAATCCCAGCCTGTAGAGCAATTTCAAAGATGGTTTGGCCAGGCTAATGGGAGTGTTGGAGCTCAAAGCACCTGTTAAAGAAGCCCCAGTTCTCACAGGAATAGGCTGGCACTTTTCCCTTGATGCTTGTTCACTGGCTTAGAGCAGCCTGCTAGAAGCATGGCCTCGGCTCAAACATCGTGGTGGATCCAGCAGGGCTGTAGATGGGCCATAAGTCAGGTACACTGCTTGTAGCAGGATAGCTGAGCGGGACATTTTCACGGCCACCCCTGCCCCTTCCCTACCCCATGGATGCTTACACATATAAAAAAGCAAGATCTGTATGTAGACTCTACAATCAGTTTCTGGGGTCCCTTATTCCTATACTCTTTACCCGTTTCCAAGATCTGAGGTGCTCTTTGTCACCCTTCAGGGTTTTTCCACCAGAGTTGATCCTGGGCTGTGAATTTTGCTTCTTTCTATCTACAGAGAAAAAGCGAGGCCCAGATGTGCTAGCTCTATAAGGATTCCTAGGACAAGGGCATGGTTTTCTTATGTGATGAAAGCGGGGAGGGGCTGAGAGAGAACACTGGATTCTTGGCCTCTGGGAGTCTTGGATTAAAGGGAAGTATTCAGTGGATCCAGCGTCTGTGGTGGGAACAAGAGCCGTGGTTGAAAGGAGAGATGGAGTACTTACAAGAACTAGGCCACTAATGTCACAGAGGATGGGCTTGTCATTCCAGAGGGAATATGGGGAAACCAGAAGGGGAAAGTCAGCTTCATCTGTTGTGATACCTGCTGGGCACCCTTCCACAATCCAGGCATGCACCCCTCAAGGTAGCCTGTATCTACCACCCTATCACTAAATAACTATTTAGGTGTCAGTTAATGTCTAAAACTCCTTTGGCTGGTATAAAGCCTTAAATTTTATAATTAAGAAAGTTTTAAAGTAGTCTTCTAATTCGCTATACTTTGGTCAACTGCCTGGTCCCATTTCTAGAATGGGAGTTCTTTTGGTGCAGAGACTATGTCTTTTTCAATTTTCAGCACCTACAAAATGCCTGGTACAAAACTGATTTGCAATACATTTTTTTATTCTAAATAAATTTTTGTTAAATTGAATGAAATTGAAAAGATACAGATACTTCTGGGAGAGGTAGCATAGCAACCAAGCTAGAATCACATGTAGGTGGATAGATACCTGAGAGTGCAAACCTGGGGACATTCAGATATTATAAATTCATGAGACCTGTAAGACTGTGGATGAACACTTGTTATATTATTTTATCTTTTTTGTGGGGACTTAGGATTTAGTTTAAAGGTAGTCAATGCTTGGAACCGGGAGAGAATATAAAGAGTGGGATTTTAGGGACACCCAAGTCTGCCTGGGCATGGAAGTATTGTTAGAAGGGAAAGAATGTAGATATGGTCATTTGTTCACTCTCTCATGCACTCACATCATTCATTCATTCACTCATTCATTCATCTACTTGGAACAAATGTTTGAATACCTTTGTATATTAGACATGTCCCCAGAAGCTTATTTTGAGGAGGAAATGACAGCATGGTCCCCATCTCTGTGGGAAGGCATTACAAACCCACTCAGCAACCTGTATATGAATTCAGGAAAACCTGGTATCTGTGCTGAAAAGATATAAAGAAAAAGGAAAGACGACAGTTGGGGAAAGATAAGTGTCAAGTATGCTTACAACTTGCCTAAGGTGTCTGTGTGTGGAATTTATGTAAACTAAATACTCAGTAAAACCCTTTGTAAATAGTCCTGGGAAAGGAGTCTCTATAGACATTCTTCAGTGATGTCTCTGTGAGAGAGCTGCTTAGGTTTCGTCCCTGCTTAGATTCAGTGGTGTGCAGGTAGTTCTTGGAAGCTTAGTTTCACCAAATGAAGCATCCTCATTTCTTGCTAAAAGACCTGCTAGCTATGACTTAATGAATGTGATGCTAGCAGGAGGCCAGAAGTCTGTAGGATGCCTGGACTACGGAACTAGCTCAGAACTCTGAGGGCCATAGGTAGCTCCCTGTGTTTGACTTCAGCAGTAGAGGTGGTTACATGTGATTTATTTGTAAGGCCCTTTGTCAACATTAGGTTATGGTGTTAAGGAGAAAAGTCAATAAGCCCAAAACTGTGCATTGTTCAATTCAATAAACACCTAATGGATTGAACTGAGGCTGAATAGAAAAGCGTTCAGGTGACTTTTCCTCTCCAAATGACTTTCTGTGCCTAGTAACTGAATACTTGAGTTGATGTCATGCCAAGGTTTAACTGTTACTCATATATTTTCTAGATAAATGACACTAGTTCCCCCTTTGGATTTCAAAGAAGGAAAAGGATTTTGAATTTGGGATGAGACCCTGAGGGCCTTCTTAAGTAGTGCTGACAAGTCTCCAGATGGGTTAAGGATATTCTTGATATTAGAAACTGAACATTACAGCCCCACAAGTGTGCATGCATACTACCAAATCTTATGAGACCATTTGGTAACAATATATTTTGTTATGTTTTTAAGATGACTTCTTGGGTGGCCGGAAGATTAGCCATCAGCTGTAAGCTGGGACGGGGTGATAAAAACTCCATACTTTTATGTAAAAACAGAAATCAAAGTCAAAACAGAATCTATTTCCTCTAATCCCATTCCCTCCCCTTGTCCCCTACTTACATGTTTTCATTGCACTCATGGTCACTATGCCCATTTACATTTTTTCTTAAAGGCCAATGAGGTTCGAAGGCCTGTGCCTATCCATATTCTATATTTGACATGAGTGATTCCAGGAACTTATGTGAGATTTGGATACTCCTACAAATAAAGCCATTATCTCTGAGTCTGCATTGCTCTGTTCAGGATCTTGGGGAAGAAAGAAACAATGCTGATATAAAGATTACCCAGCTCCCTTCCCTAAGCACCTGCACATCCCTATAATGACCCAATGGTTTTCAAGTGAGCTATGAAGAGAACTGCCCTGTCAGGGGTTTTAAAGTATATGTAAGGATATTTTGCAAGAGTAGCACAACAGAAACAAGTTCAAAAGGACAGAGGAAAAAATGCTCCAAATCTGTGGCAAACAGGATTTCACTGAAATTTACAGGATTCCTTGGATGTCTTTGATTCATACACTGATTTCCCAACACTTTGAAACTATTTCAAGTGATGTTTAAAGTAATGAAAACTTTTCCCTGTAATGGAAAATAAATTATTCTACTTTCATAGACAAACTGAAAAATGACTATTGCTTAATTTCTTTCATAGGCTGTGCTTTTTTTTTTTTTTAAATTGGGGAATGGTTAGAAACTCTCCCCCACTCTTTCTCTCTCTCTCTCTCTCTCTCTCTCTCTCTCTCTCTTTCTCTCTCTCTCTTATTTTAACTGCAAATGAAAAACATACTTTTTGATTTAACCAAAGAAAGTTAAGGATAAGTCTTTGGGGAGACAAAGTATTGTAACTGGTTATCATGCTAATCTTTCATTATAGGTGTTGGGCCCAAAGCCAGATTTGCTGCTTATAGCAAATGATCAGAACGTGAATAATCAAAAAAAATCTCCTAAACTTTCATACCTGGTGCCCGTAGTCCAGCTTGATTTGTTTTCTAGCATCCTTCTCCTTTCCAAATACTAAATACCTAAAGTGAAATTCAGATTATTAAAATAAAATGCCTCCTCCTTTTTCCCCTTCAGTAAGTGTCTCTGTGTAGTTAATCATGACCATAAGCCACTCAGAATTGCACTTTTATGTCAGTTTTTTCTTGACATTTTTTTCTCATCTTGGTCTCAATTTTTCTATATGTTAATAGGAACAATAAAAGGCAGACCGAAGAGGGCATTTGTATAGCATGGAAGTAGAGATGTAGTTTAAATGGTGGGGAAGTTGATTCTCATTTTCTGCTTGATTCTAGGTTTGTTATTGATTTGAGTATCTGAAATTCCTATTTTCATCAGATCTCAGTTTCTTTATCTGAGTTGAGTTCAATAATTTAGATTTGTGATGGTGGTAGAAGTGAATATTATTTTATTGTTGAAAAATCCTAAGATAAAAGGAATGATTTAAAAACTAGGAAGAATTGGGGGATACCAGGAGATAGCATGGCATCTATTTTCTCTACCAGTAACCATCTATGAGTCTTTCAGTAGGTCTCTCAATAGCTCTAAATTGGTTTTCTCAAACAGGACATAATAAAATTATAGTAAATAACCTCTAAGATCCCTGAAAGATTTGATTGAATTGACATTATTCTGCCTTCTAGCTCTTGATTCACTATAGCTTCACTTTTTTATTTATTCAGTAGATATTGACTAAATGTCTACTTTGTGCTAGGCCTATTCTAGTAGGTAGAGATTCAGCAGTCAACAAAACTGACAAAATTCCTCTTTATGGAGATTACAGTCTAGTGTGGGGTAGACAGACAATGAGTGTATAAAGAAATACATGTGTATGTCAGTGGTAAGTGATGTTAGGGAAAATAAAGCATCGTATGTGACTAGAGACTGGTAGTGATTGTGGGGCAGTGGAGCTCTCTTATATGAGGTGGTGAGGAAAGTTCTCCTTCATAAGGTCACATTTGAACAGGGTCCTTAAGAGAGTGAGGTGGCAGAGCCTGCAGTGATCTGAGGGAAGAACAATCCAGGTGGAAGGAACAGCAGATGCAAAAGCCCTACGGTGGGAACATACTATATCTTTTCAAGGCTTAGCAAAGATGCCAGTGGCTGGATCAGAGTGAATAAGAAGAATAATGATGAAAGATGAGCCTGGGGAAGCATGGTGGGTCATGACGATGGCAGTCACAGAAAGACCTCTGGCTTTTCTCTGAGATGAGAAGCCACTAAAAGGTTTTGAGCAGTGGAGTGACATGATTTAATCCACTTTTTTTTGAAGCATCAGTCAACTGCTCTGTTAAAAAATGGTTGTAGGAAAGTAAGAACAGAAGCAGCAAGATTAGTTAGAAAGCTACACTGACAATTTAGATCAGAGATGATGGTGACTTGAGTCAAGATGGTACTGATGGAGGTGGTGAGAAGTGGTTGGATCCTGGATAGATTCTGAAAGTAGGATCAACAGAATTTACTGATGGATTGAAACGTATTATAAGAAAAAGAGAGGTATTAGGGATGACTCTAATATTCTTGTGTTAGGTAACTGGAAGATTGAGCAACTAGATATTTGAATCTGGAGTTCAGAAGCAAAATTCAGGCTAGATCCATTATATTGATATTGTTTAAAGCTATCGGACTGGATGAGAGCATACTGGGCCCAGGCTATCTGTTCTTAATCTTGGCTACACATTAGAATTACTGTGAGACCTTAAAATATGTGTAGGTGACTGGGCCCTGCCCATCCTAGACCAATTAGGTCATAACTCTAGAGAGCAGCTTCAGACACTTGGGAGTTTTTAAAAGCTCTCCAAGTCATTATCATGTAAACCAGAGTTGAAAATCACTAATCTACAGAGTGAATGTAGATCGAGAAAGGAAGAGTCCTGTTTCCTGCTCACCTATAGAGTTTAGAGATCAAGAAATTGGAAGGAATCAGCAAAAGGGAATGAGTAGGAGCTGGCAATGAGGTAAAGAAAGTGTTGTGTCCTAGAAATCAAATATAGAAACTCTTTAAAGAAGGAGAGAGTAATAAACTGTATAAAATGCTGCTCTTGGTTTACCATAGCTCCACTTTTCGAATAATGTCAATTGTGTTGAATCTTTCAGGACTTAAGAGGTCATTTATCATGTCATGTTTGAGAAAACCAACTTAGAGTCATTGAGAGACAAACTGAAAGACTGACAGCTAGTTGGTTACTGGTAGAGATTAAGGAATGGGAAGAGATCACTGGATTCCATAACATGGAGGCCACTGGTGACCTTTACAGGAGCATTTTGATGTGATAGAAGTGAAGCCTGATTCTATTGTCTTATAGATGATGGGAGAGATAGAATTGGAAACAGTGAATAAGAGTGCAAAGAAATTAGGTGAAAGCTGTTGGGGGAAAGTGGTGTCAAGGGAGAGTTTGTTTTTGTTTTTTTTTAGAGTGTAGTTTTTTTTCTCATCTTTATTGACATATAATAGACAACTAGTTGCTTGTATTTACATTGTACAATTCAATGAGAATTTTTCCCCAATTATAGTTGGCATACAATAATATACCAGTTTCAGTTGTATAGCATAGTGATCAGAGATCCATATAACTCGCAAAGTGATCACCCCACTAAATCTAGTACCCTTCTTCCCTTTACATATTTATTGCATTGTTAACCATCTTCCCCATGCTACATTCTATATCGCCATGTCTATTCTGCAGCTATCCATTTGTGCCTCTTAACCCTTTGCCTTTTTTGTCCCCCCCATTCCCTTTCCATCTAGTATCTCTCTAAATATTCTCTGTATCTATGAGTTTATTTCTACTTTTGTTATTGTTGTTGTTCATTGTGTTCTTTAGATTCCACATGTATGTGAAATCATATATTTGTCTTTCTCTATCTGACCCATTTCATTCAGCACAGTACCCTCCAGGTCCATCAAGGCAATATCTTTTTCCAACTCCTTCCTTTTAGTCTGTGTTCCTTTAATCTGAAGTGAGTTTCTTATAGGCAGTATACTAAGGGGTCTTGTTTTCTTATCCATTCAGCCACTCTATCTTTTGTTTGGAGCACCTCCGTTTGAGGTACTTGTTGATAGGAATGTAGTTATTACCATCCTTTATTCCTGTTTTTGATACTTTTTTTCTCTTAAAGAAGTCCCTCCAACATTTCCTGTAATACTGGCTTGGTACTGATAAATTCCTTTAGCTTATTTTTGTCTGGGAAGCTCTTTTTTGTCCTTCAACTCTGAATGATGGCTTTTCTGGATAAAGTATTTTTGGTTGTAGATCTTAGGTTTTCATCACAGTGAATATTTTGTGCCAAGCCCTTCTATTCTGCATAGTTTCTTTTGAGAAATTGGCTGCCAGTCTTATGGGAGCTTTCTTGTAGGTAACCAACTGCTTTTCTCTGGCTGCTTTTAAGATTATCTCTCTGTATTTAAGTTTTGGCATTTTAATTATGATATGTCTTAGTGTGGGCCTCTTTGGGTTCCTCTTTCTTGGGATACTCTGAGCTTCCTGGGGTTTTATGTCTATTTCCTCCACCAGGTTAGGAAAGTTTTCCATCATTATGTCTTCAAATAGCTCTTCGACATCTTGTTTTCCTTCTGGTACCCCTATGACATGGATATTTTTACATTTAATAATGTTCCATAGTCTCCTTAAGTTATTATTATAGTCTTGGCTTCTTTTTCTTTGCCATTCTGATTGGGTATTGTTGGCTTTCCCATCCTCCATAAAGGTTGTTTGATCCCCTTCTTTATTCACTTTGTTTATTCCATTTAATATACTTATCTTCTCAGATAATGTATTCTTCATTTCTGACTAGTTCTCTTTTATCATTTCCATTTCCATTTTTAAGTTTTTTTTCTCTTTGTTAAACTTCTCACTGAATTCATCTGTACTTTCCATAAGTTAATTGAGTATTTTTGTAACCAGTGTTTTGAACTCTACATCTATTTGATTGCTTGACTCCACTATTTCTGGATCTCTATTCTCTAACATGGTTTCTGCTTGTTTGTCTTCCCATTTTGGCTGCCTTTCCATGTCTGTTTCTATATACTAAGCAAAGCTCTTAAGTCTCCAAGTCTTATTAGTACAGCTTTGCGTAGTAGGTGTCTAGTGGCACAGTCTTGAGAGGGGTTCAGTTGCAGGCCAAATTTAGTCCCCACCTGTGCCCCTCTGGGACTACCTATTAAGATTCAGCAAGAAACCCACAGATGCTGTGCTTATAGTCGCCTCAAAAGGCCGCACCAGAAACTGAGGCCAGCTGCCTCCAGTGTGAGTTTAGGCACTGCTCAGCAAAGGGAACATAACTGAATGTGGCTTGGGTGGGGCCATGAGTTGGGGGAGGCAGAATTTCAGGGAATCTTCTGGGTGGAGCAACCTCTATTATCCTGTTTGATGATGTTACAGCTATGGTGGCACTGTGTATACACTCTGGTAGTGGGGAGGACTCAACAGGGAACAATGGATACCACCAGCATTTCTGTCTAGAGCAAGTCATGCCTCACCCTCACTCTAACAATTCAGTTTCCCCCGGTAAGTCCCTGGTGCCCGCCGCATAGCCAAACCGTCACTGGTGCTCAGAGCAAGCAGGTCTGTTACTGCGAAAGTCCGCTTGCGGGCATGCCCCATTAAGAAGCATCCACTGGCTGCGGCTGCCGCTGCCTCGATCTCACTCAGCCACTGGGCCAGGGCAGCATTGCATCCTCACCCTGTCCTACCTTCTGCTATTGCAGGGTGATTTCTTGAATTTCTCCCTAGCCGTATGACTTGTTCATCTAGATCCCAGGTGATTTTCTTTGCCGTTTGCTCCTTGTTTCTGTCACAACTTTGATTTGGTCGCCAGAGGGATGAGCAGAGCCTCTATCATCTACACAAGAGAGTTTTTTTCTCTCCTAAAGAGAGAATTTTTTTAAGATGAGAGATAATTCAACATGTTTGAAGGTGGTAAGAGGGAGAAAAACTGATGATGCAGGAGAGAAAGAGGTGCCAATTGTAAGAGTAAAGTCCTTAAGAAGTACTGAGGGAATGGGATCCAGGGCATGAGTAAAGGGGTTGTCCTTAGATTGGTTCATTCTTTGTAGCAGGAAAAAAGGCGGAACACATGTATACATATGTGGATAAACTGGTGGATTTGGTAGTGGGGTGTGTAGAAGTTTATTTTATCCTCAGTGTTAGAACTTTTGTACTTGGAGGTTTGGAACACACTAGATTAGTAAATTACATAGTCTTGAGAATATGGGTGCTTGTAGTCTTGGGAGGCATACAAATAGTATGTCAGAGAAACAGATGGAAAGTAAAAAGGCACTATATTAATATAATTTACTATTATGTAGATATTTAAAATCATGTTTGGAATAGTCAATAAATGAGAAGTGTTTTTAGTATACTGTTAAAAAAGCATTTTTCCCAAAGGTATAAATAGTATTCTAAAAAAAAACCCCCCAAACTTACTGTAGTTAAAGAAAGACTACAAAATATTAAATATTATCAGCTCCTTCTGGATGGTGGGACTATAGATACCTTTTGTTTTCTTCTTTGTGCTTTTCAATAAATTATTAACTTTACACACTAATTATGTTTTTAGAAAAAACAAATTATATAAAGTAGAATATATTCAAAACAAAAATACAAAAAATAGAATTATTTTTTTACCATTTCAGAATTATTGTTCACAATGGAAGTATAAAATTATAGAATTTGACTCTATGAATTGAATTAAGATTTAGAATGAACTCACATCTCAGAGGAGATACACTCACAGGTTCTGATTTGGCTTATTTATGGAAAATATTTAATAACTAAATTAGTTCCAACTTAGTGATCTTGCATCTATCTCAGAAAAGCACTGTAATTAAATTTACTATTACTAGATTGTAATTGGGGATTGAAATTTTAAAAATTTTTGTTGATATAGAATGCTCAGTGTACTTGTTACCTTTGCCAACCAAGTGTGTGTTTCTATGTTCTTCTTCTACAGTTTTGAGATATTTATGAGATTCTCTCTCTTATCCTCATTTTAGTATAGATTATAGCTGTGCTTCTGGACTAAATGAGATGACCACAAATAGGAGACCGAACTTTTCAATTTTATAAAATAGAGCTAGCAATGAACTGACCTCCCAAGTTAATGTCATTGTGATGTAGTAATCATTAAGTCTGGTTGTCAAATGTCACCACCTTCTGGCTTCCTGATGCTTGTGAGCAAAGAACAATTCTTCTGTTTGGGATATGATTTAATCGATTCTCCAACAGAACCCAAATGAAGAATAAAAATGTGCTGTAGAGAAGAGAAGTCTTAGAGGACTGTGCAAACAAAGAGGCCTTTGAAGAACTGACTGAAGAAAAAGTACATTTGGGGATAAAACATGACCGTTTGGCTGGCCCAGAATAGAGAGAAGAAAGAATAATGTGACCTCCAATAAAATGAATTATGTTTTCCCTGTCCCTTCCATAGAATCAGAAAAGGTTATAGACCTGGTATCACAAACTGTAAAGTTACAGGTAAGCAGTCAACAGTCGGTGCCATAGATCCTTCAAAGACGGCACCTGTAAATAAATCATAGACCGAAGGTCTAGAGACTGACTGTTGCCATCAGAGTGGCACCATTTTATTCATGACATCAAATAGGACAGCAGGGCAACTCCAAAGCCTGAATCAAGAATCAGCATGGACTCCCAAGAAAGAAACGAGTTCCACTTTGGCTTTTTCTTACAAATGTAACTTAGAAAAATCAGTGTGAATCTAATGTTGGATATATAGATACTATATAATATATTCTCATATATATGTATATATTATATAATATAGTTTTAGAGAATAATACCAAATATATTCTTATAGAATTCTGTAAATTTAGTGTAGTCTTGGCAATGTTGCTATTACAGGATAAATATTACTTAGTGAATTAAAAGGAACTGGAGCAGTGAGCTCTGTATTTAGTGCAGTCATCAAAGCCGATCGTGGTGTACTGCTGCCAACAGACCTCTCCACACCAACAGGTGCCAGGCACGGAGAGCACCGCTCCCTCAGACATTGACCCCGTGTTAGGGAATACGCTGACGCATTGTGTTTACTCCAGGAATGAACAGGGAGGCTAATGCCCCACTCCTCGAGGAGCAGCCCACGTACCATAAAGGTTTTATAGCTGTCCAAGATAGACTTCAGGTTCATTCTTTCCCGATTCATTCACAGGGAGGGAGAAAGAAAGGGAGGGCATGGCAACAGTATAGCAATGTTTAACTCAACAGATTCCAGTGTCTTAGTGGTGAAGATGATCAAAACCCCCAACTCCCCACCCTGTTAGCTCCACAAACAGAAAACGTCAGGTGTGGGCACCCTGCCAGATGTTTGAGCCAGCAGTTGAACTGAAACAGACCTGCCTTAGGGAGGGAGGGAGAGAAATATGGCCAACGAAACCTAAGAAGGAAGAAATGGCAAACTATCCCGATAACTTTGCTACTGACCCATCTAATTGTTTGTTAAGGTGAGAATTAAAATATCTCTGAAATGTTGTCATTACTATTATTATATTTAGCTAAAGTAATAATTATTATGTGTCATATACCAGGTTAGGCATTTATGTGCATTTTCTCTACTGTTCTTCCTATCCTATCAGCTAGGTTTTCCTTATCATCTCCATTTTATAGGAGAAGAAACTGAGATTGAATAATTTACTATTTAGTGAAAGAGTCTGAATTTGAAGATAGGTCTGTTAGAAGTGATTGAAACTTGAGATATGTGTATCAAGAATGATGAAACAATGTGCACATTACAGTTGCTTTAAGTCGCGGATCCTCAGGATAAAAATAACTCCATCTTTTGGCTACCATGCACTTTAAAAAAATATTTTAAAAAATTTTCCTGTAAAGTAGATAT
Source organism: Rousettus aegyptiacus (assembly GCF_014176215.1). Lineage (NCBI taxonomy): Eukaryota > Metazoa > Chordata > Mammalia > Chiroptera > Pteropodidae > Rousettus > Rousettus aegyptiacus. The sequence continues at coordinate 56,997,312 of NW_023416287.1, read as the reverse complement.
TAATTTCTCTATTTTAAGGTAGAGTCAGGAATTAAATTTAGGTTTGCCTGAATCCAAAGACTCCCTGTTTCCAAAACACCTTTCTGGGAGGAAAGGGAAATGGAAAGGAACACCCATTTTCAGTGAAAATGGTGAGGTGATGCATGCCATAGAAGGGCCAATTTCACAGATGTTCCAATCTCATTTTAAGCTGTAGTTTCAACTTCCTCTCATGAGATATACTACTTGATTTGAAGTTCAAGCTGCTAATAAACAATAAAAATCTTAAGATATGTAGAATAGGAAAAATACAAAACCTACTTTGAATTTGTAACTTGTTTTAGTTTACAAAGCATTTTTTTAAACTCCATGATGATTCTGCCAGTCCACTTTTATAAATTTTTAGTCTCCATTTGTTTTTATAATGAGAAAGCCATACTAAATCTATAAATATTTATTACATTGTGGTTACAGTATAGCCGGCCTTACTGTATGTGCATCAGGGACTTTAACAGGCATTATCTTGTTGGCCCTTCACAACAACACAGTGAAGTGGGCAGCTTTTTTTGATCAGTGAGGAAATTGAGCTTTAGAATGGTTCAGTAGTTTGCCCAAGGGCACAAAGCTAATAACTGAAAAAGCCAGGATTTATCTAGCTTGGCCAGTGTCCTTTCTCCTACATTATACCAGTTTTCCCCTCAAGGGTCAAAGCAGGAAAGCTGGATAATCAGCCCCTTGTTAATGGAAAGTTGGCTGGAAAATATAAAGCACTTAGAAAAAATGTTTATCTCTTTACCCACTTTTACATATACTGTCATGAGACGCTTATATTCTGAGACACACATCGTTAGGTGTTTTCCTTGTTGTGTGGACATCATAGAGTGTACTTACACAATTTTAGATGGTATAGCATACTACACACCTAGGGTATATGGTATATCCTATTGCTCCTAGGTTACAAACCTGTATAGCTTGCTACTGTACTGAATACTGTAGGCATTTTTAACACAATGATAAGTGTTTATGTATCTAAACATAAAGGTACAGTAAAAATATGACATGAAAGATAAAAAAATGGTATAGGGCACCTGTATAGGGCACTTATCATGAATAAAGCTTGAAGGAAGATGCTCTGGGTGAGTCAGTGAGCAAGTGGAGAATTACCTTGAAGGTCTAGGACTTTGCCATACACTACCATAGACTTTATAAACACTGTACACTTAGCTTACACTCAATTTATGAAACAGCATGAGATTAAATTAAGCACAAAAGAAAATATGCAATCAAGGGACAGTGAACTCAAGCTATATGAGACTGGTTCTGTTGTTAATGGCATACTGTTTTATAGCAAACTTTTTTTTAATAAGTAGAAATACACTCTAAAATAATGATAAAAAGTGTAGTATAGTAAATGCATAAATCATTAACAGCCATTTATTGTTATCAAGTATTATGTACTGAACATAATTGTATGTGTTATACTTATATATGAATGGTAGTGCAGTAGGTTTGTTTATACCAGCATCACCAAAAATGTGTGAGTTGTGCTGTAATGTCACTAGGCGATAGATATTTTTCAGCTCTATTATGATGTTATGAAACCACTGTTGTATATGTGGTCCATTGTTGACCAAAACCTTGCTTTGTGGTACCTGACTATATTGAAGGCAGAGAGCAAATGACTTACTTATTCACATCAGCTCTTTCAACAAATTCTTATTTGAATATTGAAAAATATTTTTTTTAGTTTTAGATTTTTTTGGTACTAATGATTGGTTTCCTTGGAGACATGTTTTTATAACAAAAGTTGAAAGAAATATGACAAATTAGAAAAGAGAGGGAGAATAAAAACAAGAATGAGAAATGAATAACAGGAGAACACAGCTAAAGAAACAAGTGAATCAACAATGAAGAGACTAGAGAGAGTAATTACCATCTACACAGGCATTCCTCAGAGATATTGCAGATTTAGTTCCAGACCACTACAATAAAGTGAGTATCACAATAAAAGGAATTATAATCTTTGCTGATGGAGAGTCTTGCCTTCAATTTGTAAAAAAGCAACATCTGGGAAGTGTAATAAAATGAGTATGCCTCTCTTTTGCACAAGCGAAAAACCTGAGCACATAGAAATGGGAGAACTTATCCCATGAATGAAATACAGGTGAGAATTCTCTTGGGCCTTCTCCTTAATTGTCCTAAACCTAGCTTGAAAACAAGATTTCAAGTTTCCAGAGTCTAGATGTGCGTTTGAGAATAAGATATAAATTTCAATTAACTTTCGTTGTCCTTGTCCCTTTCCAAAGGTATACATTTTAATGACCGGTCTACCTTGCTGTTTCTGAGGGCCTGCTCTCCCATTCCCTATAGCCGGAAATGCCTTTGTGTAGGTTCAGTGCCATTCCAGATGCTTGAAACAGTCAGGATTTTAATAAAAGCAAATAATAGGGCCCTTCAATGAATGGGTTCACAATGCATTGTCGCCAGTCTTTCCAGCATTTGCTGTCATTTCTGGATATTAAAACCAAGCCCCTCCCCTATTCCTCAATTTCCAGTCCCCTAATTGACCCTATACTCCTCAAAAATAACACCAATGCAAAGCAAGTTAATTCTCGTTGCAGTATGAGAAAGCATTATTTTGAGAGAGTCTTAGTAGTGTCTCATAGTGGAGAGGGCAAAATTGGGATATTTATGACATTTTGCGGTTTAGTTTAATGTAGGTCTTTTAATCTCAGGGCTTGATTACAGCTGAGTAAAGGCCGCCATAATACAAGTCTAGAACTGGAAAACACAGTAAGGCAAGGATTTGAAGCTGACGATTCAAAACAAAGTTAGGTTGATAATACAATGACAAGATTATATATAATATAATATAACAGATATAATATAGAATATATAATATAATATATAATGTGTTATATATATAATATATAGATATACACTACTATTAGAGCTGTAACTCTCTAACAGGGAAAGGATTCAATTTATCCTGAGAAGAAGCAAACGATAAGTTGGACACATTCCAAACCCAGTGTAGGAGTACCTGTCTGAAATCCATTTGAATATATCGAAAAGGACCCTGAGGATAGGGCTTTTATGCATATTCACCTTTACAGTTTTACCAGGATTATGCTAGTGATAGATGAGACATGCACTAGAGTCACCCTCAGACATTTTAGTAAAATTTTATCATCAATGTTCATTGAGTTTAGTGGCCAATTTGTCCTTGTATTGGTAGGTAATTTCATGTAAGGCTCTTTTAAATTTCCATTTGAGGTTTTCCAGTACTTTTAAGCAGCCATTCTTAGAGTGGCTACTTTGATTATCCTCATGCAGTTTATATCTGGATTTCTTCAGGAACATTTTTCTGATTTTGGACCCAATGACTGGCATTTTGTAAAATCCTTTTGAAAGTTGCTCAAGTTTTAATCTCTCAGGTTACCATAAGGGCTAGGATCTTGGTAAATGCTGTTATCTGGCATAAAGAGAGGGAGAAAATAGAATTTTACATGAGGTAAGCCTACTTGCTAAGAAGAAGCAAAGACTATATAGCATGAGTAACCATCAAATTTAAAGAAGACCCTAAAACCAAGTTGGCATACATCTCCACTGGTTTAACTGGTATGATTATTCAGCAGATGGGTAGGCTTTTGCCACTGAGTCAAGAAGTTGAGTTTGAATGCCATGAGCTGTCCAGACTTCTCATGCACAAAAAGATAGAAAGGTGGATGTGGTTCCATAGTGTAGGGGTTAGTATGTCTGCTTTACATGTAGAAGCTCCTTGGTTCATTCCTGTGAAGCCATAGTCAATGGTCTATGGCCATGCCACCCTGAACAAGCCCGATGTCTGATCTCAGAAGCTAAGCGGGATCAGGCCTGGTTAGTACTTGGATGGGAGACCACCTAGGAAGACCAGGTGCTTTAGGCATAAATAATAATAATAAATAAACAAAAAAGGTAGAAAGATTTATGATAATTAGATAAGCCAAGAGTAGAAGACTGTTGGAGAGCAGATAAGTAGACCTGTTGTGTTTACATTTCCAGAGAAAAGGTTTAGTTCCTGAGACTCGATTAAATCATATAGTGGAGTAGCAATTAGAAAAGTTGAGAACACATTGCACTGGGTCAGTGAGACTGACATGTCCTCTTCATTGTCTCTGGCCTAGTAAAGTTTTGATGGCCTGTAGTTGGTTAGGAGGAAGGGGCTGACTTCACTGGGGTAAATCATATCCTAGAGCAGGGCATAACTTTTACTTTTTCTGTACAGGACCAGATAGTAAATATACCTTATGGGGAATACAGTCTGTGTCACAACTATTCAACTCAGTTGTTGTAGTGTTAAAGCAACAATAGATAATATAGAAATGAATGGGTGTGATCGTGTTCCAAAGAAATTTTATTTACAAAGATAGGCAGATTTAATGGCTGTAATTTGCCAGTTCCTGTCCTACGTAGTGAAATTACATTGTACCTTCTTTTTGGAAATATGCCTTTGTTGAGCTAAAATAGTAAGTAGATAGTCTCAGAGTTTACCTCATTTTAGAACACCACAAAAGGTCCTGGTTAAGGATATATGAAAAGTAGCAGATGCCTAAGTAAACCCCTGGGGCATAACAATCCAGACCTATTGCTGATTTTCCTTAGAGAAGGCAAACAGCTATTGACTCATTTGACCTAAAAGGACATTAAAGAAAGCAGAACACATGTCTACAACTGTATAATATGTGGTCTTAGGAGACACCTAACAAAATAGTATTGAGGTTTAGTACTACAGGGAATCCCTGAATGACTATTTTATTTATGGCCCTGAAAGTTTAATATTTCTACATCCTTGCCTGTTGGAGTTTTCACTTGGGAGGACAGTAGTGTTGCAAAGACCAGGGTAATGTATGATGACTCTTTTCTTATAAGACTTTCTATAATCTATAACCAGTCTTCAGTTTTTCGTTTAAGAAAATTTTGTGCAAATTTGGAGAAAAAATGAGTTAAGACAGATCTTGGGTCATCACAGTGAGAAGGGCTTGATTGGATTTTGATGGACCTCCAATATTGTCAAGTGCCGGATTCCTGAAAATATCACCGAAACAACTTGCAAATAAGATAAAGGTAAGGTTTTTTTTTTCTGATCCTATAAGGAGATGACTACCTTCACAGAGTTTTAGTAGTATCTCAGAAAGTGGGAAGGAAAAGTTAGAATATTTATAAGTATTTGGAATGTGGTTTAAGGGGGAGTGGGTCTTATAATAGGAGGGTTTGATTAGGATTAGATAAAAATTTTGACTTAATAGTTTAGGACTGGTAGACATAGGAAGATGAGGATTTTGAGATGAGAGGATTCAAAGAACCTTATGAAGTAAATTATCATTTGATACTATTTATTATAGAGACGAACAAATGATCTTCACTTAAATAATATAGTTGCTTGGAATGTTTATCTTCCTGAGCAAAATGTTCCTGGAATAATAATGTCATTCTGATGAAGATGGTGCATTAGTAAAGCCATGTTAATGTAATCCTTGAGTCGTGTGGGTATAGATGGCTTCCATTTTCACTTTTTATGTCAGAATTCCTGGTTTGGTTTCCTGTCTGATATCATGGTTCTTAAAGGATTCAGGTGCTGTCAGGCTGCTAAAACTCTATCCTACCTTTTATTCCATTCCTTGCTCTTTGCTCTCCATGGTTTTCCACAGCACCACTCTTCTCAACTTTCACCTGGCCCTATCTATAATCCATCTATTTGCTGTAACTTTATCTGTTCTTTTTTTATTGCATTTTTCTTGACTTTGACTGACTACAAAAAATTCTGTCAAAACCTCTACCTTTGACCTTCTTCCAAATTCCCAGCATGGTAAAATGAATTTGAATCTGGGCTGTGTTACTTACCAGCTGCAATACATTTACCCTTTGCCTCATTTTTTTCCTTTTTTTTTTTTTGACCATAGTGTGACCTTCCATGATTTTCTGACTCACCCGATTAGGTCTGTCTGATCTCTGACTCATGGCTACCTCACACTTGGTCAGTCTTGTGCAGGCAGAGATTCTATGTAGAAACTAATGTTGTGAGTGAAAATCTAAACTTTAGAAAATCCAGTCTTGATTTGAAATATATTACAATTGATGCTGTTTCTTTTGCAAATAAAGCCTCAAAATTCTTATATCTAAGTACCACATCTGCCATTATCTATCTGTGTGACCTTGAACCAGTCACTATTTTCTCTCTAAATCTCACTTAATTCCTCAGTTTTAAATTTTTAATTGCAATTTTGCAGATCTGCCATTATCTACCTGTGTGACCTTGAACCAGTCACTGTTTTCTCTCTAAATCTCACTTAAGTCAATGGCCATGCCACCTGAATGTGCTGGATCTCATGTGATCTTGGAAGATAAGCAGGGTCAGGCCTGATTATTACTTGGAGGGGATTCCACCTAGGAATACCAGGTGCTGTAGGCGTAAATAAATAAATAAATAAATAAATACATCGATCAATCAATCTCACTTCATTCCTTAATTGCAATTTTGACCTGACAGGAGGATGTTACCATAATTCAGGTAAGAGACAATGAATGATGGTAGGGAGATAAAGATAGAACCTGAAAATCAGCATTTTAAACAAGTTTAGGGTAATTTTTATTCTAGCTGAAACTTGAGATCTTTTATATATTTTAAAGCTATATTTTTAGGTATTAAAAGGTTTAAACTTTTACATCTTCTCATTGAAGTAAGGCTTTTATCTCTATGAAATAGTCCTCGTTTTATGTTTAATACTATTTGCTTTTAAATTTCCTATTGTATAATAGTAATATATTACACTTGTTTCTCTTTGTTAACATCATCTTGCTACATCTTTATCTTTGTTTTCAATTTTTCTGATTTTTGACTTGAAATCGAAAATTAGATTTTGGAAAAAATTTCAAAAATTACTTTGTTTCATGTGCAACACATGTACATGACATATAATTAGATTTTATCCTCCTACAAACTGATTGAGAAGTTTAGCACAGCTGTATTTCTTGTGATTAATGACATATTTGAATATGATACTGACATCTTACTTTATAGTTTTGTTTGCTATGCCTTTCTTCTCATTTTTCTCATATACCTTTTCCTTCCTTCTTCCCCTTCCTTTCCTCCTCTTTCTATTTTTTATTCCTTTCCTGTTTTTTTTGGATGTATTGATCACATTTTCTTTATTGCATTTTTTTCCTCTAGTGGTTTGGAAGTTCAATATTCTATTTTTAATTTTCTCATAGTTTCACTTAAATTTTGAAGCACATATTTAAATTTATCTTATTATCTAGATAGCGCAGATTAATCAGCATATATGTGTATATATTACATATACATATGTAATACATATGATATGTATATACATGATATATATTCCTACTCTTGTTGCATCAATGAAAGAAATTTAGCATGCTTTCAGTTCTCTTTTCCTCCATTAAGTCTGCCTATAACCCTTCACATTAAGACTATCTAGAATTTTTAGTTGTATAATTTTTATGGCAATTATTATTTTATGTACCAATTTTATGTATTAATAAGTATTTAATAATTATTTAGGTGTTAAATATACTGGCTTATTTGTTCTTTACTTTTTAATTTATATCTTGCATTCTGAATCATTTTTTATTTTTATGGAGTATGTTTAAATAATTCTTTTAGAGAATATGTGTTGTGAGTTTATTGAGTATTGTATTCCTAATGAACTTTTAATTTTGCACCTTCACTTTGATGATAGTTTGACTGAGTATAAGATTCTAGGTTCAAATTTCCTTTAAAACTTTTGAAAATGAATTACAAAAAGATGACAAAAAACTTAACTTCCTGGAATTTTAGAGATACTCTTCTAATTAACCCTCAGATCAGAGAAGTAATTGAAATGAAAAATTCCAACTAACTAAGACATTACATAAAGGAAAAAACTTTATACAAGAACTTATGTTATACAGATAAAGCCAAAAATCAAAGGAAATTTTATAGCGTTAAGTATCTTATTAAAGAAATAACATTGAAAATAGCAGAGGCACTTGGCAGTTGGACTGGAGTTGGGAACAGAGGGAAGCAGGAATCCATTCAAGTCACCATCTTCCTTGCTTCTAGCACTTTTACTGCTTGGTTTTTCTTATTTAAAATTTTGAACCATTTGGACTTTATTTTGGTTTAAGATATCAGAATGAATCTCACTTCATTTCCTTCCAAATGTCTAACTAGTTGTTTCAATAACATTTATTGCATAGTCCACACTTTTCATTCTGATATAAAATTTTATTTCAATCATAGAGTTAATTCTCAAATGAACTTAGTCTAATCTTACCACCATAAATACTGCCTATTCTGTGTTATTTATCTGCATATACATTTTGGCATAGTTCCTGGCTATTACTATAGCTTGTAATGCATTTTGATATCTAGTATAATAGATCATTTTTCACGCTTATTTTTTATATATATCTGGTAAGCTCTTTGTCACATTTTCAATCATTTTGATGAGTTTAAAATATTTTTTTTTTCAAATTCAAAAAAACAAATGGGAATTTGAATGGAACGTATTATAATGGAAATTATTATTATTAAATAAAGGGGAATTGATATCTACTGTGTTACATCTTCCCAAGAACAAAAACATTTATTCTTATGAGTTAAAAAAAAATGGTTTAGACTTCTAGTTTTTCCTTCAACATAAAAAGATCTGGAAAGTTGTCACTCCCATACTCACAACAAGAAAAAAAGCTGAACTAGCTGAAAATCAGTAATTCTTCTTAGATCCATCAGAGAACTGAGGTCACCAGGCAAAACAACAGTCCCAAAACTGAAGAGATAGGCCAATACGGAGGATCACAGCTTGGTGGGAGCAGTAGACACTGGAGCCAGGAACTGTCAAGAAAACTGAAACTTTAATTGGTGAACTGCTGGAGACTGAGCGTAGACTAGCTTGAGAGTTAAAAAGTTGGTGTGTGGGGTGGGGGTGGGGAGGTGAGTCTCCTACACTTTCATGAGTTATACTTCTAGAAGCCCCAGAAGATTCTCTTTCACAGTGAAGATTAAAGAACAATCCCCTATGCTTTCAGCAAGCAGATGAGGGTGGCAACCATTTTGAAATATGCCCAAGGGAAAAGTAGCCATTTTGAAATAAGCCTGGAGCATTCTGTTCTCTGGCTATTCTCAAAGGAATTTGTTTTACAGAATCTAACTGAAGTAGGAGAAAGGAAATATTTAACTGTGGCTCCTGCTAAACTTCCTATCTAATCTGAATGGGGGTTAAAACTGAGAAGCATTTGTGAATGTCACAGACCAGGATCACAGCCCCACTAAAAGACTGAGACCTAATCATAGGATTATAGAATACTTGCCCCCTTCATACACCTTATCACAATGTCAGGGCTTGTGCATAATAACAGAGGATTACAGCTGAAAGGACTGCAAGATTCACACTCTTTTTAAGAGGGAGTTTTTAAGGTAACCAAACACAATAGGGGAGACAAAAGCAAGGACATTAAAAAAGACTGAAACCTCAGACACCCATTGCTACAGCAAACAATAGACGCAGTGTAACTCCTAGACCGATGAATTTTCACACTAAGGCCTACTTAGCTCTGTTTCTATTACCCAATAAATAATATCTGGTTTTCAACAACATTTGGAAGGAATGCTAAAGACAACAAAAATTATGTAAAGACAAAACAAGGAACAGAACCAGACTCACATTTGACAGATATTTTGGAAGTATCAGAAAAAAAAAATGTTTAAGTGTTATTACATTTACTTATTTATATTATTATTTTATATTAATTTCAGGTATATAGTACAATGGTTAGACATTTACATAATTTATGTGTGAGCCTCCCAATTACTCTAGCACTCATCTGGCACTACATACCAGAAAAATAACGTAAAATAACTATGATTAATATGCTGAGAGCTCTTATGGTAAAAGTGAACCAACATGGACAATATGCAAGATTGTTTGATATAAGCAAAGAGATGAAAATTCTAAGATAGAATCAAAAGGAAATGCTAGAAATCAAAAACACTGTGTCAAAAATAAAGAATGACTCAATGGACTCATCAGTATATTGCACTAGTCCAAGAAAAGAATCAGTGAACTTGAAGATATGTCAATAGAAACTTCTCAAAATGAAAAGCAACAAACAAACAGAACAAACAAACTCATTAACACAGACAACAGTATGGTGGTTACCCTAGGGGATGGCAGTGTGGGGAGAGGATAAAAAGGATTAAGGGAATCAACTATATGATGAAGGAAGGAGACCAGACTTTGGGTGGTGAGCACACAATGGAATATACGGATGATATATTATAAAGTTCTACACCTGAAACTTATTAACCAATGTTACCCCCAATAAATTTAAATAAAAAAAGAAGGAAACTTCTCAAACTGAAAGGCAAAGAGAAAAAAAGAATGAAAAAAATGGGAATATTCAAGAAATATTCAAGAAATGTGGGCCAATTACAAAAAGGAATCATGTAATGGGAATACCATAAGCAGAAGAAAGAGAAAAAAGAGAAGAAATATTTGAAGTGACAGTGGCTGAGAATTTTCCACAATTAATGACAGACACTAAACCACAGATCCAAGAAACTCAGAATATCAAAAAGATACATACCTAAATGTTTACACCTAGACATATGTATTCAAACTGCAGAAAACCTAAGACAAAGAAAAAATCTTTAAGCCAGAGGGGGAAAACACCTTACCTACAGAGAAACAAGGAAAAGAATACACAGGATACACAGGACTTCTCTTCATAAACCAAGTAAACAAAAAGAGAGTAGAGGGAAATATTTGAAGTCTTGAAAAAAGTCACCGACCTGGACTTCTGTATCCAGTGAAATTATTCTTCAAAAATGAAGGAGAAATAAAGACTTTCTCAGACAAATAAAAATTGAGAGAATTTGTCACTGGTGAACTTGCCTTCCAAGAAATATTAAAAGAAGTTCTTCAGAGAGTAGAAAAATAAAAATAGGTCGGAAACTTGGATTTACATAAAGAAAGGAAAATGTTAGAGAAGGAATAAATTAAGGTAAAATAAAACTTTTTAATTTTTATTCTTAGTTACTTAAAATAATAATATCTATTGGGTGATTATAGCTTATGAACAAGTGAAATGAATGACAACAATGTTATAAGAGATGGAGAAATTGGGAATACCCTGTTATAAAATATCTACACTACCCTTGAAATATTATTGTGTCATTTGAAAGTGGACTCAGATTAATTCTAAATGTATATTGCAAATTCTAGAACAACCATTAAAAAATTAAAAGAGAATAATGATTGCTTTTACTAAAAGAGGACAGAAGATAGAATCACTGGAAAGTTCAACTAAGAAGGCAGAAAAAGGGGAGAAGATAAAAAAGCAACAAAGAACAAATACAACAAAGAACAAAAATTTTGAGAAATAAAAAATATCCTTAGCATCAAAGAAGATTATACTTATTAAATTTATATGGAACAAAGGGATGGAACTTTTTTGTGGGAGGAGGGGGTGCGGATATTACTATAAATCTGGTGTTCTACCTCCCCACTATTTTCTTTCACAAAGGATAAACTCTGTTAATCTATGAAACAATCAGAAGTTTGATGTCTCTTTTGCACAAATCTATTCCAGCATCTCTAGGATTGAAGAACTTGCCATTGCTACCTTTGGTTACAAGTAATTCTAAGCCCTGGCCCACTGATGGACTAGTGTGTATCTTTCTTCTCTACTGGAGATCTGAAAGACTGGGGGATAGGACAAAGTCTCTTCCTTCTTCTTTTTACTCTGTTTCTAGTAGTCTGTAGAAGGAGAGAGAGAGAGAGAGAGAGAGAGAGAGAGAGAGAGAGAGAGAGAGAGAGAGAGAGAGAGAGAGAGAAAGAGAGAGAGAGAGAGAGAGAGATGGTATTTTTTCCTTTTCATAACACAGGAGTGTCTTTCATAGCTAAAGAACACAAACATAGGAACAGAGGGAAACTAAGTGTGGAGAACCCAGTGTTTAGAGAAGATTTGTGTGATATGTATTGTTAAGCCCTAAGGAAAGGGACTCAGGAGTCAAAATTATAAAGATTGGAGAAAAGAAAATAGGATGTTAAAGAGCTGGTAAGGATTATATAGAATTATAGAGTGGGCCAAACAAGTGAGGTATGAATAATCAGTATGTATACTAGAAACTGGACTGAGAATTATGTTTCACATAAACAGCAAAATAAAACAGAACTGCTGGATAATATCTTTAGCTTTTATTTAGTATAATGCCTTAATTATGTGATGTAATTGCTTCTAAAACACTTGGAAATACAGCTCTTGGATAGGTATATCTGTTAGGGTTTTATTCAGCTACAACTACCAGACAAGTCTACTTTAGTGGTTTATAAAAATGTAATTGATTTTTCTCATATGCAAGACATTTGCAGGCAGGTAAACTATTGACTGTGGTGCAGCAACTTGATACTGTCATGACCTGTGTCTCCTTGATTCTCTTGGCCTTTCCCTAATCATCACAAAATATCTCCAGACGTTGTGTTCATGTTTATGGTGGGAAGGAAGAAAGGATTGTACCAGCCTGTTCTGTTTGTCAGAGAAATAAAAAGTCTTAAAAGAGATTGTTTTATTAAAGCTTTCCTAGAAAATTGAGACTTTTGGCAAGATTAAAGTGCTAATGCCTTATTGGAAGGTAGTGAGAGTAAAATAAAGAAGAAATGAGGAGGGAAAAAAGTGAAACAATATATTTCTAAGACAGTCACTACTCCTCTGCACAAAGCACTAAAAGACACAACTGTAGTTTGAACAAGTCTATCCTTTCGGTCCTGTGAGATGTCATCAGACTGACAATATAGAAAAACCATGCCTTAGAATAATCTAATAGATAAATGGATGAAAAGAGAATTTATCTTCCGATTTTCTCTCATTTCCTGTCTTTCACTGGTTTAAGTTTTAACCTATGAGAGTTAACTAGCTCACATTTCTGGGCTGCGTTACCGGGCCTTTTCAACAACTACTAGGGAAACCAATGTTCACATCCTGAAATGTGGCCCTTCCTCAGAGTTTAGAGTGGTAGAAGAAGCCAGAGCCCTTTAGAGACTCCAGATATTGAATTTAGGCAGCAGAACTTCACACAGCATCAAGCTCATCACCACAGCAAAAATTGAAATGGAACAAGTGGCTGAGAGTCTAGAAAACAGGTGATGCTGAAATAATATGAGGAGATACACAAGGTGTATCTAGTAAAATACATTAGCAGACTTCTCTTTACAGGTTATTAGCCAGATCTGTGTCCTATGGACATGCTTAGCAAAATGGGAGGTGGAAATGTGAGTAGCTTGCCTGGAGCTGAGAAAATGGCAGATCTTTCAAAAATCTGGATTCAAGTAGCAAGAATGGTGAGGGAATAGATATTGTGTAAGTAACAATAAGTGTGGCAAGCAGGGACTTTTGTTATGTACAATAGTAACCAATTTTTCTAAATTTAAGGGAAAGGAGAAGAAATTTGTTGGAATAATATCAGTAGTTCTCGGGAATGCTCAATAGGAAGGCTGGAGAACCAGATTTGGAAAATAAGCAGGAGCTATAGAAATCTAGAGCAATGGAACCACATTTATGGTCATGTCACATTTGAGGAGTAGCACAGTTGTGGTGTTGCTGGTGCCACCCCAGAGAAGAGATATTTGTCATCGGTGTTGTGCCAATGGACACTGGATGCTGCTATCTTATCAGTGGAACAAATCAATTACTTATTTGCAGATATTTCTTTAGATTCAAATTGCTAGTAAGAGCATCTGATTGGTTGAGCTAGGTGTTCATGCCTTCAATGGAGAAATCTTTGAGAAAAAATTATCTTTCAGTTTCCATTGAAGTGAACAAGGCCCTGCCTCCCACCAAGATCACACGATACTTAGTAAGGAATTCAGATGCTAGCCTAAACTCCCATTGTTCCTCAAAACCATGTCCCTGGTAAATATAATATTAACTACCACTCAAACAAGCAAGAAAATACTTGTCCTTTTTCTCATAGTGAGGCAACACAAAGTTTCATCAGTTATCGCATTCAATTACATGAGCAGAATCTTTGGCAGATGTCCATTCCTCTTTCAGTTCTGACACAAAACTGTCTCAATGGTCTGTGCTATATGGGCTATATCATAAGCTTAACCCACATTCCTATTGTCTGAGACACATCTTCTGAGTTACTTCACACTCTCTCAACTTAAATGTATCAGGTGCCCTTGGCCATTTCCTTGTCCTTAACAATTGCTGCAGTATCAAACTGTGTGGGGGCTCAAGTTGACTTCATATGAGTGTAACCCAATAGGGTGAAGTGGCCTATCGTAGAGATATACAAGGTTTCTGGGTAGTGGCAAATGACTCAGTTCATTGGTTAGAGGCCTGGATGGAATAATAAAAGATAGGGGGCAAATAGGGAAGGAGGATGTAGACAGATCCATGGGGGTGGGCATAAAGCATATGTATCTTTATATCTCATATTAAAACCCCCAAAGAATGTCTACTACAAATGAGACTCTCAGCCTTGGAGCCATCCATAATTACTTTTTTTCTCACACCCCACTTCCAATCCATCTGGAGATCTTAATGGATCTACCTTCAAATTATATCTGGAATCCAAACACTGCTTATAAGTTCCTGTTACTACTCTGGTCTAAGGAAACATAAATTTTCTTCTGGGTTATTGAAATAGTATCCTAAATGCTTTTATTGACTCTGTATCTGTTATCCACTTCATTTAATGCTTTACTACAACAAACAAATTGATCTTTATGGTAAGATATAAGCCAGGTATTGCTATTTCTCTACTCAAAATGCCCCCATGGCTTTCCATTTTATTTAAAGTAAAATTCAAAAGTTTTCTAAAGTTCCTTCAAGACCCTACCTACATGCTTTGGGTCCCTGTGCACCTCTGCCTCATCTCCCACTCTCCGATGAATTCTCTCTGCTCCAGCCACTGTTCATTGTGTACTGCCCTTAATGCACCAGCCATGCTTCCACCCTCGGGTCTCTGCAGTAGCTGTTTTTTTCTACCTGGATCACTCATCCTAAGGTATTCTTATAGCTTACTCTTTTACCTCCTTCAAGTCTTTGCTCAAATGTCACCTTTGCAAAGAAGCAAAGCCTAAACCTACTACTGAAAATTTTAATCCTTGCCAATATACTAGCACTCCTTATCTCATAACCTGCTCTATTTTCTGTAGGTGTTTATACTTTCTATATATTTCACTTATTTTTAATGTTTATTGTCCATATTCCCACACTATGATGTAAGCTCCACGAAAGGAGAAACTTTTTCCATTTTGACACTGCTAGATCCTTGGCCGTAGAGCACTGCCCGGAATAGAGTAGGTGGATAAATATTTGTTGAATGGATGAATGTACTTGAGCAAAACTATTTATTTTCAATAGTTTGTATCTTGCTAGTGCCAGCATATTTTGTGAACCTCCTGTAAACTAAGCTCAGTCAGCTGCTCATAGGGAAATCATCAGTGGACATAACCTGAGTTGAAATAGATGTGGCCTAAGAAGGCCTTTTGAAAGAGAAATGTGTGTTTTGGTACTTTCTAGGCTTCATTTGAAGCCTAACAATGTATTACTGTAGAATCAGAGGAGTAGACTGTAAATGAGGAAACTGAGGCCCTTGGAAGTTCAGAGACATGTCCCAGGTCACATAGCTATTGAGCAGCAGAATTAGTGTATTTTCCCTAAACAGAGCATTAGTGTACTTCCTTTTGTTTTTGTTAAGGCGAGATTAAAATAAAAATGACTTTACAAATCATAGTTAGTGGTCCTGACATGTGGGTGTGCACTTAAAAATTCCCCAAATGCATAATGCTCTCATCTGCCTAGCTTCAGGAAGTGTTTTATATTTCTATCATTTGGAGTGCTATGACACCATTAGGATGGCTATAGCAGCTAAGAAAACATAGAAAACACGTAGCACGGAAAAAGACTCAGTCACAACAAAAACTAGCTTTCCTTATCGGCATAAACTCAAGAACCCAGTGAACACCCCAAAATATACATTGATGATGGCATTGTGAGTCATTGGATGACTCATAGCTCACTGACCACCACAAAACAGAAACTTGAGGAATAATTTATTGCCCAGGCCAAGAGCACTTAAAAGAACTTTCCCACTCACCATCTGAGTGATATATCAAATTAGGGATAAGGCGCCATCCATTTCTTCTTCTTGGAGTGTGCTAACTCTCCCTTTCTGTGCATCTCCCCTGAGGCACAGGGCCAGATAAGCCTCTGGTTTCACTAATAATCTCTCAGTGAACCATTCTATTCCTGTACCTGCCTACTTGGGTTTGTTCTGCAAAGAAATCTAACTCATAAGAGTGCCTCAGCACACAAAAATGTACTTCATCACTCCTCAGAGCAAGATGGCTTCTTGGATCAGCATTTTATGCCTTCCCTCCCTTAACTGTGACACTAAACAGACCCATAATAAACCATCCTCGACTGCACAAGAAAGTATTCTTAGGGCCAAGACAGTTTGTTCTCCAAGACGTTTCTCTTGTACAAATCAAGGACCCAGGAATCATGATTTGGGGGCATAGAAAAGATTAGTGGAAAGGTTTATTTTTCTAAAGGAATAAAGAGTTTTAGTCTCCAGCCCTTTCTCAGTGGGGCTGCTCTTATGTTTGCATGATCTATGTAGCTGGCTCAGTCTTGTTTCTGCTTTACCCAGGAGGTTCCTGAGGAGGTTTATGACCTGTGTTCACAGAGGCAAGTCCTCTCAGGAGCTAGGAGTGTGCACTTCAAAGTTCCTCTTTCCGGCTGTGCTCGACACCCACTTAAGCTATTTTCCTGGGCTTTACTGTATCAGTCCAAATAGTGATGGTAAAATAGGCCTTCTGGTGTTAGGAGGAGTCTGGTATCTGAGTTTTTCTCTAATTTAGAAGACAGCACTGTTAAAAATATTCTTGTACATCTACAAAGTGTCCCCTGCTTTTTGTGCAATGGGTGTTCTGTAAGGAAATACCCCAAGAAGAGAGTATTCTTTCCTCATCCCTGTTGTTCCTTCCACACTAATAGAAACCTCTTTTTCTCCAGCTTTATTGAGGCATAATTGACAAATAAAATTGTAAGATATGTAAAGCATACATTGTGATGATTTGGTATATGTATACATTGTAAAAGGATTCCTTTCATATAGTTAATTAATGCACCCATCACTTAACATATGTATAGATACATCTTTTGATGAGAACTTTTAAGTTATCTTTTAGCAAATTTCAATTATACAGTATTGTGTTATCACCTATAGTCACCCCATTATACATTAGATCCTCAGACCTTATTCATCTTATAGCTGAGAATTTGTATCTTTTCACTAACCTCTTCCTATTTTCCCAATCCCCAGCCCCTGGCAACCACTTTTATACTCTCTATTTTTAGATTTCATATATAAGTAATATCATACAGAGTTTCTTTTTCTCTGTCTGGCTTATTTCACTTAGCATAATGCCCTTAAGTTCCATCCATATTATCACAAATGGTAGGATTTCCTTTTTTTATTTTTTATTTTTTTTAAGACTGAGTAATATTCCATCGTGTATACATACCACATCTCTTTTTTATCCTTTAATCTGTTGTATAGCAATTAGTTTGTTTCCTCAAAAGCTTTTCTGTCTGACATCTAGTGCTGCTCAGGGATCATTAGAAATAAAGTAGTAATAGGCAATCTGCAAGTACACTCTGGTTCTGCCTGATGCAGGGGCCACCCTAGCTTGTTTGCACACCCATGATTATTCGAAAGAACCTGCAGATGAGAAATCATTTGGTGTCCGTATTTTTCTGAGTATCAAAATACATTAAGACTTAGGTGAAGTGAGCCCTGGAGCAGGTGGCCAGTATTCTTCCTTCATTGAAATTTCCTTGTCATTTTCATCACTGCTTAAGTGAGCATCAGTTGAATTTCTACTTTGTTGGAAATTAAGCTAAGCATAGAGATACAGAGCTAAATACTGTCCTAAATAGAACAAGAAGAACCAGAGAGGTGAGGTTGGTCTACATCTGTTGAGAGTGATTGAACCAGTAAAACTTAAATGAAGTTTAAGTCCAAACATCAGAAGGAAGGGCTGGAGTCAAGAGTTTGGGCAATTGTCAGGGTTGAGGCTGAGGTTTTTTAGGTTTGCCTATCTTGGCTTAGATCAGTACATATAGGTATACCTCAGAGATGTCGCAGGTTTGGTTCCAGACCACCACAATACAGCAAATATTGTAATAAAGTGATTGGTAATCCTATTGTTGGCAGATGGTCTTGCCTTCAATTTGTAAAAAATGCAACATCTGCAAAGTGCAATAAAGTGAAGTGTAATAAAACAAGGTATGCCTGTACTTTTGCTTTAAATATTGAATAATATCTACATATGGTCAGCTTGGTGGAACTCACTTCATTTAATTTATAGTTTAAATATAGTACATGTAATTGATACTAGTTAATACAAACTATTGATTGATTTTTCAACTTAAAAGTTCATCATTTATGTAATGATATGATATCAGTTATTTACTTTAATTAGAAAAATAGATGGGGTACATATGAGACAAAACAGACCACGAATTGAAAATTGTTTGAGTTGGGTGATGGGTACATGAGAGTTCTTTCTTTAATTTTCTCTGTTCAGATAGGTAAATGCTTAGTAGCACTTTTTTTTTTTAAAGCAGGTTCCAAGCATATATGAGTTAATTTGAAAAGAACAAAACCTAGTTCTGCCATAGTCCAGCTAAATGACATTTGACAGACTCAACTATTCTAGGACACTGTGTTCATTG
This sequence comes from Rousettus aegyptiacus, assembly GCF_014176215.1. NCBI lineage: Eukaryota > Metazoa > Chordata > Mammalia > Chiroptera > Pteropodidae > Rousettus > Rousettus aegyptiacus. The sequence continues at coordinate 56,978,538 of NW_023416287.1, read as the reverse complement.
CAAATGGTGATTAACTACAATTGATTGCCTTTAGGACTTAAGAAAAAAAATGTACTATTCTAGAGAAATGTCCACCAATAAGATATGAATTTTATTTTATCTTGCTTTATCTATAGACAAAATAAATAACCATATGCTTATAAATGTGATCACTGTATAAGATACTTAATGCTTGTTTTTAGAAAACAAGAATGCTGGAAAACATGTATATGTGTGTGATCCAGTCAGGGATAAGAATAGAAATAAAAATATGAAACAAAACTTTGAGAAGAATCCCTAAAGATTAATTACTAGCAAGAACAATGAAGATGCAGATTTTAATGTAAATAAAATCTAACCTAGAAGTGATTTTTTTCAACCACTGGACAAATCATCCAGGAAAGGCATGAAAATGGCTAGCAGTTACTCAGGAGAATTTCTACAGACAGCAAAGAAATTGGAGAAAATTTGCTAAATGAATGCTGGAGATATTCCAAGGGAGAATAGAATGATTAATTAGGGAATTAGATTTTACAAAGAGGATAGTTGAACTTGGAAAATCTTGGCATTGGGTAACCTAAAAGTAAAGCTTAAAAATTTAAGTTTGACTTCTGAGAAAAGATAGTGGATGAATCACATACTTTCTCTCAATCCCATCTAATGGCAATAAAGGATTTTTTTTTAAGTTAAATCTACAAGAAAGAAAAGATTGAAAGAGAAGACAATGAAAATAAAATTCTGCAAACAGTGAAGCAGGTGAAGACGAGTGACAAATTCTTAGCAGACCTAAGAAAAAGGAATCCTAAGCCAGCAATGAGGAAAGCAGAAATCCACCTGATTTACATAGAGGAATTCTCCAAAGACTCAGGGATTTGTGGTGCTAGATTCCTCTGGAAGTAGGGCTGGAAGTACAAATTGAAAACGGAGGATTGTTTGAAATTCTGTTTGAGCACTATCCAGATCTCAGATTGCCTCCCACACTCGGATGAGACACCAGATGAATGGTTTATTCTTTCACCCTGGAAAAAGAATAAAGTTATATTCTCTTGAGATGATAAGCATATAGAACTTCGAGTTCAGTAGAGGATGAAGGTACTGGACAGAATAAAGGGGGAATTAGATAGTATTTGCATCCTGAATTCTGAGACATCCCAGATCTCTTCCTTTATTCATGTCTAAGAGTGTTGACTTTCATCCTTCAAAGAGGAGGAGACTGGAGATTTTTTCCCTAGAAAATATAATTGGCCTAAAAGGAAATACCTAAAAATATTTTAAAGTTTCTCCATTTAAACAACCCAACCAGATCACAATAAAGGTCAGAATAAACAAACTCTTTTACACACTTGTAGATTTTTAGTGCCCCTGTCATAAATATGAATATCTGACCAATGAAGAGCAGATGACAGAGGAAAATATCTAATATAAAAAAAAATGGCAAAATCAGCAGAAAGAAAATAACACAGAGAAAACAAAGTTTGGAGTTTTAAAAACATGTTTACTAGTTCTCTGACACTTCTTACATCAAAAGGTGAAGTGCAAGTCCTCGCTCCTTGAATATGAGATGATTTTAGTGACTTGCTTCTGAAGAATATAATGTGATAAAGTTGGGCTGTGTGATTTTTGAGGGCAAGGTAGAAAAGATGATGTAGCTCTCACATGACTTTCTATTTCTAAACACCTGTCTTTGGGAACCCAGTCACTATTCTATAAAGAAGCCAAGTCTCCAAATGAAAAGATGGGATGAAGTGTTCTGATAACAGCCTGACCTGAGATCCTAGCCAATAGCCAAGAATCAATGGCTAGACATGTGAATGAGGGAGTATTCAGATGATTCCATCTCCCAGAGTTTGAGTCATCAACTAATACCAGATGGAGGAAAGATGAGTTGCCCTTACAGAGTTTTGTACAACTACAAATTCATGAGCAAAATAAATGCTACTGTTGTGCTAATCTAATAATTTTTGAAGTGATTTGTTATATAGCAATAAAAAACTTGAACACAAAAACTCTGCAGGGAGAAGAAATTTTCAAAATTCATGACCAACTCTTCTGGCCAAGGTAAAGTAATGGAGACTGGATTTATCTTCCCGCCTGAAATAGCTGAATATCTGAACAAAAATATATAAAACGATGGTTCTTGGGATATTGAACATAGCCTATGAAAAACATGGATCCCAAAGAATAGGGAGACAAGTGAAGTGAGCCCTAAAATTGTCCCAGACTACTACCTGGAGAGTTTCCAGTCTGTGTCCTAAGGAGAAGTAACTCAAACATAGCCTTAAGTTGAGAAAACAGAGCCGAAAACTTGGGGAGGCCAAAGAGGCTAAAGTTTTCAGATTAGAGTACTGGAGAGAAGAGAGATGCACAGAGAGAGGGAGCTTTGGAGATCTACATAAGGTATGTCTCCTAGAGTATTCAGCTAAGTACTTGTCAGTGCATGCCTGTGAAGAAATTACTCAAGGCCAGGGGGCAAGGTGCACAAAGTGACTACAGTGAATAATCCTCAGAGCTTACAAAAGCTACAGAAATAATAACTGTCCCACTAGCCAGAATAGAAAGTCTCATAAATCATAGGACATCAAGTAGAGCACAAAGGAGGGTTTTGCCTCAGTTATAATGAAAAATTAGTCCTAGATTAAATGCTTCTCTGATCTTATTCAGTAAAATTTAAAAGCACAATCTAAAAGAATTAACCTCTTTCCAAGTAACTTAACTGCATTCCAGAATGAAGCACAAAATGTTTATAGGAATACAACAAAAATTAGCAAGGTAAAATTAATCATTAAAAATGAGAATAATTTTTTTCTCCTTGAGACAACCCAGGAAGCAATAGAAAGAGAAGACAGAAAATGTGTCATCATTTGCTCTTGTCAAATGCAATTTATAATATGACTAGAGAGCAGGCGAATAGTGCATCTGCCCATGAAAGAGCTTAAATCTCCTTTTTTTTGAACAGAGTATTTTTTGCTTCCATTTTATGCCCTTTTTACCTAATTAGCTGACTGTTAGCAAATGTTATCTAAATCCCCCTATGATTGGTTTAGGGCTTATAAAATACATGTCGATTATTTCAGTTTGCCTTCAAGTGATATAAGATATTTTACATATCTTATAAATTCCACAATACCTTGTTACTGTTATTTTTGTTATAAACAATAAACTATCTTTTAAAGACATTTAAATAATTTAAAAAATGCTTTTTTTTTAATTTAGTTTTTTACCATTTCTGGTGCTCTTCATTTTTTGTTTAGATCAGGGTTTGCATCTGGTGCCATTTCTCTTCTGCTTGAAAGACTTTCTTTAACATTTCCAGTTGTGCAGACCTGATGATAATCAATTCTTTCACTTTTTATATGTAATTTTGAAAGATATTTTTGCTGGGCGAAAAATTATAAGTTGACAATTTTTTCTTTCAGTCCATTTTAAATGTGTTTCTCCATCATTTGTAATGAGAAATCTGCTCTGAGGCTAATTTTTAATGATTACATAGAAGCTTAATTTTGGCATAGATTAACATTTCTCTAGATGTCAGCAAAGATAATTAGTATTCCACTAGTTTAAAAGCTACAAAGTTTTGGCATATATGTCTAAGGCAGAATGCAGACTTTTTCTCTCTAGTGAATTTTGAAAGTAGTCTAATTTCATAGAATCTTGGATGTTCACATTAGATGGAACCTTAGACATAATCTATATATATATTTGATGTTTTCATCAAATATATATATAGAAGTTGAGGGAGTTGATATGATGTGTTCCAGGTCAAATGGACTAGTGGCTGAATTAGAACTAGAACACAGGTTTTCTTTCTCTTCTTTTTCTTTATTCCCAGTTATTTTGGTCTTTTCTTTTCTGAAGAATTGAAAATGAACTAGATGACTTTATAGCATTAGAATTCTGTGGAGCAGATTATAGTTGAGGAATTTTGATGAACTTGCCATTGAGGTAAATTTCTGAAAAAATAGAATTGTTTGCTTTTAATTGTATAAAATAGCAGAGAAATTATTCCACTATTAACAATTCATTATTGCCAATTAGCTGAAGTATGCCATTAAAAAAAATACTAGTTCTAGTCTGCAAGCTCTACTGGATACATTCAATCCTATACTTTAGGAAAAGATATCAGGGAACTAATTATTATAGATAAATTTTTCTTTGGAGAGACTAGTTTATTCTCAGAAAATGAAGAGTATTACTATTATTTGAGAACCTGGGAAAATAATATCAGTCTTTAGGGTTCTGCTTATTTTATGGGACAGAAGTGAACAATAGCTCTGGCTCCAGGCTCAGAGGAATGATCTAGATAATTAGGACAACACTATCAATGACATTACATCATCTTGCATTAATGGTGACCTGATTAGTTTATAAACTTTTAGTAGCATTAACATGATGGCTCTTAGTTATAGTGATGGGACACTAACTTGCATGTTCTAATCCCTCTATTGCTAATTGGACCATCCTTGATTTAAACATAGATGTTGATATTTAGAAGATAAATCTAACCTATTAGCCATATACTGATCAGAATCATGAATCAGAAAACTGGTGTTTGGAAAGCACTTTGTGTCCCTGGAAGAATAAGATTTCTGCTTTGATGGTGTGCCACTAGACTTGATATTAATTTTTAATTATTATCATTGACTTCTATCAATGAAGACAGGGGCTTCTGAGGAAGAAAAAGATTGCCTTGTTCAGAAAGTAATGTAGATAAGTAAGCAAGGCTGAACCTCTCAGTGGCTGTTTTGTTTGTTGCACCCTAATTGATTTTGGAGAAAAACAACCCAGAAAATCCACAGTACCAAAAATGTTCAGCACTGTGCTTGAGTTATTTGACATTCTTGTATCCTCTGTTCTGGCTCTTTCATGCTATTTTTAAGCCCCTGTTCTCCAAGAAACTGCAGAGGAAGGAGAGGTGAGCACAGGCACAAATCCTAAAGGTCTAAGTTACTTTTTGAATAATAAATCAATCTACTGGGTTGCCATAGCCTCCAGTGTTTTATGTTGGATATAAAGGGATTTGTTCTGTTTTCTGACTGCCTCAGTCCTTTACAAAACCAGTTTCTTAATAATACTCTTTCTTTGACATAAGACTATCCCTAAACAATTTAGTTTTCCCTTGCTGGAGGAGCTGCAGCTGTTTTGATATTCCCCAGAACCCTCTTCTCCCTGTCTCCTTCATTTGTTGCTTGGGAAAGGAAAAGCAACTTCCTTCCTTGGGGAACCTTAATCATTATTTGTATTTCTATTTTGAAGCAGAACTCAGTACGTTTTGTCATGTTGTCACTCACAAAGACAGAGGGACCCCTCTCTATAGCTTTGAAGAGGACAGAAGTAGTAGCCAGAGGAAATTAATTGGTTGACAGAGACTGGAAGTATAAAAGCCATCTCTATATTGTTTGTTGCTAATACCTTTCTTAATTCCTGTTGTCGATTAGGTGTTTTCTTTATTCACCACAGCCTGAGGTTTCTGCACATAGGGATTTTCTCTGTGAATGTCTTGGTGCTCTTTCTGTCTTTGGTGAAAGTGTTTGACCTAGTCATGACAGGCTGATGAGTTGGCTTCATCTGTAGTGTGGAACAGGGACTGTTGGCTGAGAAAATTGTGAATGCTGAAGCTGAGGGCAGAGTTGGCTCATGGAACATTTTATCTGTTCTCTGAGTTTCTTGTCTCAGTACGTCAACAAATTTGTTTTTGTTTAAAGACTTTCCCACACAAGTTTCTGCCAAGTTCAGAAGACTGCTTTTGAGATTGATCTTGGTTTTCTTGGAACAAGAGCTGAGATTATAAAATACACTCAGTTGGTCTCAGAGAGAGAAAGTTGGGAGATTCTATTTCCATAAACATCAGCCAGATCTGGGCATAGAAAAAGAAAGAAATGCCTGGAAACTAGGTGGGTAGAGGTGAGAGGTGGGAGGAAAAGTGATTTTAATTGTGTACTTTTCTCACTTGTTTTGAGGCTCTCTGGGTCATTCAGTAGTAAGGCAATGAGGTTACTATGTTCCATGGTGAGATTGACTTTTGCCACAATCTCATTTGATTTGAATTAAATTGTTTTGTTAGAAAAGGGTTTTTAGGTTCTGCTTTCTTTGAGGTCTAACAAGCACTCCATTATGATAATTGCACTTGCTGGGAACTACTTACAAGAAAGAACCTACAAAAAGTGCAATTTAATGGATAAATTAGAATCTCCTTAGTTCTTTTGCAAAGTAAGTGATAAGTATTAGGGTAGAATCACAAGCTGTGCAGAATTGTCATTTAATAAGGGCTTATAGAATCAGGTGGGCTGGGAAATGGCTCTTCCCTGTTGAAGGAAGGCATTGGTTGATGACTGTGCGATGTCATGTGTTTCTTGAGATTGGTTTGTGGCCTTAGGCCATGGGACAGTAGAATGAGAGGAACTTGGCAATTTATTAGGGATAGAAGATAGGGGACCACAGCGGCTATTGTGAGTGCTAATTCTAGCACAGGTTTTCAGGGACGAAATAGCTGTCCATCATGCCCACATTCAGAGAGCAGCACCTCCTTGGGATCTTACTAACTTCTGCAAATTTCAGACAGATTGGTAGCACTGTTGAGGTTGGAGGGGGACCCAATAAACACAGTTCTTTCCTGACTAATTTTGTGACGTAAGACAAAGAGTAAGTCAGATAGAAACCCAAATTTCATCTGTTAGAAGCTTAGATGTACAACAAAAATGGGCAGCTTAACACTAATACTTAATATTTGGAGTGAGACTGAGCCACCTACTCTTAAGCAACACTGTTTTTCTGCAGGCTGCCCTGTATGGGGTTTGCCCTGTAAAACTTCTGGCATGGAGGAGCATGGCTGGCTCACAAGAGGAAAGGGATGATAAAAAGATGCTGAATGGTACGTCCAACTGCTCTCACGGACTCTTCATATCAGGTAACTCACTCTATTTTGATGGCAAAAAGTAAGAGATGGGTCAATAAGCCAGAAGTGTTTAGGGAAAAGCCCGTCCTCAGAGCAAAAGAGGAGTGAGAAAAGTGTGTTCCTTCCTCTTAACAAGTTCTCTTGGCATAGACACCAGCATTTTCATGATTGAACATTAGTTTTTTCGGGCTGCTTCAGTTACCATAGCATAACAACAGAGAAGATAAATATTTAAAGAATATTCATTTTTCTCAGCATTGTCAGTGTTTTCAGATTGCCAGGTGTTCTGATTACATTAGCCCATGAAAGTGATGCATGGGTGGGTTCAGGAGAAAGAGAATAAAGTTATGAAGAATACGATAAGTTCATTTACAATCCTATAAAATTCACATATTATCAAAAAATGGGGGTTTTGATACATTTTTTGAACACTCACAGCTCATAAAGAGTTCATAACCTAATGGAGAAGATAAAAACCAATAAATGCAAGAGAAATATAAAATTTTATTTTATTTCAAATTCTCAGTGATTTTGCTAGTGGGCAGGGTTAACCAGGCAACATTTGTAAAGAAAGTGAATCTTGATCTGCGATGATGAAAAGATGAGGAATGTGGGAACAATGGCCCTGAAGTTTCAGGCATATAGTGAAAACCCATAGAAACATGCTGGAGAGTCTCTGATATCACCCAAGGTTGAACATGAAGCATTATGAGGCTGCTGCCGCTGCTGCTGTTGATGGAAGGAAGATAAATGTGACAGACGCCCACAAAGTTTTTGGCAAGATATAAAATTCCATTTAGTATGATGCATTTCAAGGGAATGACCTTTAGCATCATGCAGATGTGGCATATTTTTGACTCATTGCTGAACTATGGGGTTTAGGATCTATGCAAATGTGGAAGGCATCAGGTTGAAATACACTATCTCCTGGCCAATGTAATTGACAAAGTGAAAATTGCAACAATTCCCCACATACATGTTGAAACAACAGAAATAACATTCAAACTACCAGGAAGTGGTTTCTCAAAAAAAAAGATAAAGAAAAGAAAAGACAAAGGGAGAAAGTGCATTAAAACATATGCTAAAGGAGAAGATGACAAAAGAGAAGAAAAGAATATGCATATATTGTACAAATAGAGAAATTCAAACTGAAATGGATAGAAGTTTTTAAGTGGGAGTATAAATTGGCACAAACGCTTTAGGAAACAGTTCAATGTTTCCTGGTAAAGTTAAATGAATGAATATCCTATTACCCAGAAAATCTACCCCTAGTTACATACTCAATAGAAATACTTGTCATATGCACTAAGAGATAGGTACAAAAATGTTCATAGTAGCATTACTTACAAAACACCCCAAAACTAGAAATATTGCACAGACAATAAACACTAAGATGGATAAATTAATTATGATGTATTCATACAGTATAAAAAATGGCAGTGAAAGGAATACACTACAGCTACATGCTACAACATGAATCAATTCTGCATACATGCTATTAAATTTAAAAAGCCAGACACAGAAGAATCAAGTTGTACGCTTTCACTGAATTTGGGGATGGGCCTGAATGGCTGGAAGTCTATAGTGCCTGCAGCTAGGAGGGAACACTCAGTGACAGGTGGGGGAGAATAAGGACAGACTGAACCCTATGCAGAAACACTGGAACCATCAAGGACAACCTGGGTCTCATAAGGACAAAGTGCTACCTGTATTTTTCTCTTATTCTTTGTCATGGAGCTATACACACACCTGACCTAAAACTAGAAGCTGAAGGATGAGGTTGGTGGGAGCTGAAGGAGCTGTAGGCCTTTCTTTTGCCTCATATCAACAAGGGGATCCAGCAGGTCCGTGTCAGTGCCACAGTGACTGGTGCCCTCCAGTGACTTTCACAGGACAATTGCTACTATTTTATTTGTCTTCCAAATCTTGAACAAATTTCTCTTATGACCAAATTCTAACCTAAAATTCTGAGAAATGCAATTCTAACTTACCTTACATGACAGTATAAGACACCATAAGAGTGGCCTGCTTTTGATGAAGAGGGCAAGAGGAAGATTGCGAGAATTCTTTCTTTTGGGGGCATCTGGCATACCAACAATGTTTTATTTCTTTGCCTAGGCGATGGTCACATGGTATGCATTTCGTGAAAATCCATTTAACAAAATATCTAGGTTTTATATATTTTCTTTACATATAATACACCCTCATACATACTCTCCAAAAAAAGTTTAATGAAAAGGAGTATATGTTTTGAAGTAAAAAAAAGCATGATTCCAGTTACTAATCCTGCCGATTTCTAGCTGTTGAAATTTGGGCAAATTATGTAATCGTTATTAGTAATGTAGGTTAATAATAATTCCTACACCATAGATTTTGTGTTTAATGAGATGATTAAATTAGCACTATGACATATAACAAACACACAAAAAGTTTGCTTTCATTATTGTTCTAAACATATTACTAACTTATATTATCTATATTTTCTATATTATAATATATGGTACATGGCAATAATAATTATCATTTTGAGCATTTACTGTTTCAGGCACTATTATAAGAAATTTTCATTCATCTACTCACTGGAATTTCATAATAGTTTGAAGTAGATTTTATCATTACCTCCACAATACAAATGACTAAATTGAGTCAAAAGAGGCTAAGTTAACTATCCCAAGATTAAACATCTTATAAATTATGGAGCCAAAGATTCATATCCAGAGCTCATAGTAGAAAGTAGGTTGGGGCAGGTGGATATTTTCATGGTGCAATATGCATTAGTCAGGGCTGTTTTGGTTAGAACTCTTCAAAATACAATTCCATCCATTAGCTGAGGCAAAATGGGTAGTTTAGAGGAAGATTATTGAACTATTTCATATGACTGTAGGAAAGACAAAGATACAGTGAGGCCCAGGTCCACTGGAAACAAGAGTTCAAGTCACTTGGCCTCTCTTTTTCACATGTCTTATTTGTACTTGTCTCTATGAATTATTGCCTTAATTCTTTTCTACTGCAAATGATCTCTCTCCCCATAGCAGGAAACATGGCAGCCAACAGCTTTTGGGTTTCACATTATGTTTCCTATCCCAGAAACAGGTTACCAATCTTCCCTTACTTCTGGGACAAAAATTTGGAGTAAGCACTGATTAGTTCAGATCAAGTCAGCCATCAACCCACACCCATGGTTAGAGGAACAGAGTATTATAAATAGACATGGTCTGTGTATGGGTCCATTCCCAGAGAAAGAGGAAGTGATTATCAGTTACAGGTTCACTGTTGGGAAAGGCAGCTTTGTGCATGCAATCTTTTAACTCCCACTCAGCCACACGAGGATGGATCTTGGGCCTGGAACACTTCCTTACCAAGTTAAAGGGTCTTTACAGCTTGTGGTGGGCTTGTAGCTTTGTGTTGGGACTATTTTGCCCTATTTCAGACTCAATATGTACTCCTTTATTCTGCTTAAATGGCACCTGGTCCACTACTGTATCTGTCTCCTGCAGGGAGGGCATTGGGGTCTTTCATTCTGAGGCACAAGAGGGGTATACGCAGGCCAATTGCAGTTTGCAGGGACCCGCTGGGCACGCTGGACCAACACTCACCACTGAAGCTGATCCTGTTCTGTGTCCTTCCCTATGTGAGTAAAGTAGTGTTCCATCTAGTGTTTAACTGCATTGGGTTTTCCTTGGCAACTCAGATACCAAATGCAGTGAGGAGGATTGTGTCACTTGCTTGACAGTCACAAAGACTGGTACCTACTGTGAGTGATATAGAAAATAAAGCCAAATAGCAAATGCATGGATTGGCCTGGTATAAAACCTACATCTGCGGGAAGAGTGTCATTTCTCATCTGTATTCCAGGACTTTCAATGTAATGATCATATTTCCTGGTAGACAAAGATTTGAAGATGAACCAGATCAAGGGTGAAAGAGAAACTGTAGCTGTATTACTTTGCTGACTCATATTCTAATGCAGGATATCTAATAAGCAAAGGAAAAAACCGGATACCATGGAGTCAATAATCATTCTGGAAAACAGGTTCTGAAAACAAATGTGCTCATAAACTGCAGGAAGTCTCTTTCCAGCTATTCATACTACATAGCATCTCTGAAAACTAAGGCAGGTAAGTTAACAATTTATTCTCAGACAATTTGCCAAGTGAGTTTGTGAAAACATTTAGGGAATTTATGAAAATTAACCTTTAGATTGAAGTCTCTTTTTGTGTGGTTAAAATATTTTCTTGAACTTTAAGTACCAATGAGAAAAGAATGTAGTTTGGGTTGTGGGTCAAATTGGGAGTATCGGGTGAAAGAAGAAGGAGTGATGTCACAGTGAAGCACACTTAATTCAGGAAAAAAAGTGCCTTATTTCCCAGAATATTTGCTAGGGAAAGGTGGAAAGAAAAGGGGAAGCTACCCACGCAAATTCTGCTGGCTTACACTTGATATTCTATTACCATGCCTAAATGATGATTTACAACAATAACATTTAGTGTCAGAAATGTATTTTTAATCAATTTTTGATGATTCAAGGCAAAAAGAGAGAAACATACAATTTAAAAGATATTCTTACTTGATCTTGGAAATTGGTCTGCAAATTAACACAAATTTGCATACCATATATGTTATTCTTCATTTTTTTAAGTTAAAATTTATCTGGATAACTTATCTGTAACAGTACATAGATACTATATGAACTATAATTTCTTTATCCAATTGTCTGTTGATGGACATTTAGGTTGCTTCCATATCTTGGCTATTATAAATTGTGCTGCCATGAATATTGGAGTGCATAGATCTTTACGAATTATTGTTTTGATTTTCTTTGGATAAATAACCAGAAGTGCAATTACTGGGTCAAAAGATTTATCCATTTTTAATTTTTTGAGGAACCTTCATACTGTTTTCCATAGCAGCTATACCAATTTGCAATCCCACCAACAATGTATCCTCTTTTCTCTGCATCCTCACCAACACTTGTGTTTTTCGATTTATGGATGATAGGTTATTGATTTATTGGTGATAGGTTATTGATTTAGTGATTTATTCTTACAAGAGTGAGGTGATATCTAATTGTGGTTGTAATTTGCATTCCTCTGATGATTAGCAACCTTGAGCATCTTCTCATATGTCTGTTAGCCATCTGTATTTCCTCTTTGGAGAAGTATTTGTTCAGGTCTTCTGCCTATATTTGTAATTGGATTGTTTACTTTTTGGTGTTAAGTTGTATAAGTTCTTTTTAAATTTTGGACATTAACCCCTTATCAGATGTATCGTTAATGAATGTCTTCTCCCAAACAGTTGATTGTCTTTTTGTTTTGTCGATGGTTTTCTTTGCTGTATAAAAACTTTTTAGTTTGATGTAGTCTCATTTGTTAATTTTTTCTTTTGTTTCCCTTGCCCAAGGAGATATATCTGAAAAGAAATTTCTGTTAGTAATTCAGAGAGTTTACTGCCTACGTTTTCTTCCAAAAGTTTTATCACTTCGGGTCTTACATTTAAATCTTTAATCCATTTTTAGTCTAATATTGCATATGGTGTAAGAAGATGGTCCAGCTTCTTTTTTATTTTTTTGTATGTATCTGTCCAATTTTTCCAACACCATTTATTGAAGAGACTGTCTTTACCCCATTGTATATGCTTACCTCCTTTGTCATATAGTACATAAGCATATAGACATGGATTTATTTCTGGGCTCTCTATTCTATTTCATTGATCAATGTATCTGTTTTTATGTCAGTACCATGCTGCTTTGATTACTACAGCTTTGTAGTATAGTTTGATATCAAGTACTGTGATACCTCCAACTTTGTCCTTCTTTCTCAAGATTGCCCTGGCTATTTGGTGTTTTTTATGGCTCCATATTAATTTTAGGATTGGCTGTTCTAGCTCTCTGAAAAATGCCATTGGTATTTTGATAGGGATTGCATCAAATCTATAGATTGCTTTGGATAGTATAGCCATTTTAACAATGTTGATTCTTCCTACCCATGAACAGAGTATATGCTTCCATTTATTTGTATCTTCTTCAATTTCTTTTTTCAATGACTGATAATTTTCTGAAAACAGATCTTCTACCTTCTTGGTTAATTTGATTCCCAGGTATTTTATCGTTTGCAACACAATTGAAAATGGGATTGTTTTCTTAATTTTTTATTCTAAAAGTTTCATCACTGGTGCATAAAAATGCCATTGACTTCTGAATATTTATTTTGTAACCTACTACTTTACTGAATTCATTGATTCGTTCTAAAAGTTTTTTGGTGGAATCGTTAGGGTTCTCTATACATAGTATCATGTCATCAGCAAATAACGAGAGTTTTACTTCTTTCTTTCCAATTCAGATGCCTTTTATTACTCTTTCTTGTCTAATTGCTGTGGCTAAGACTTCCAATACAATGTTGAGGAGGAGTGATGAAAGTGGGCATCCTTGTCTTGTTCCTGATCTTAAGGAAAATACTTTTAGCCTTTCACCATTGAGTATAATGTTAGTTGTAGGTTTGTCATATGTGATCTTTATTACATCGAGGTATGTTCCTTCTATTCCTACTTTGCTAAGATTTTTTATCATAAATGAATACTGGCTTTTGTCGAATGCTTTCTCTGCATCTATTGATATGATCGTACAGTTTTTTCTTTCAATTTGTTAACGTGGTGTATCACATTAATTAATTTGCGGATATTGAACCAACCTTGCATTCCAGGAATAACTCTAACTTGATCATGGTATATGATATTTTTAACGCATTGCTGAATTTGGTTGACTAATGTTTTGCTGAAGATTTTTGCATCAATGTTTATAAAAGATATCGGTCTATAATTTTCTTTTTTTGTAATGTCTTTGCTTGGTTTTGGAATCAAGGTAATGGTGGCCTCATAAAAGGAGTTAGGAAGCCTTCCCTCTTCTTGAATTTTTTGGAATAGTTTGAGAAGAATAGGCGATAATTTTTCTTTGAATGTTTGGTAAAGTTCACCTATGAAGCCGTCTGGTCCAGAACTTGTTTTTTGAGAGGTTTTGATTACCAATTCTATTTCATTGGTGGTAATCAGTTAGTTCATATTTTTTGTTTGTTCTTGACTCAGTCTTGGGAGATTGTATGTTTCTAGGAATGTGTCCATTTCTTCCAGATTGTCCAGTTTGTTGGTGTATAATTGCTCATAATATTTTCTTATCATCCATTGTATTTCTGCGGAGTCCATGGTTATTTCTCCTCTTTCATTTCTGATTTTATTTATTTGAGTCCTCTTTTTTTTTCCTTCATGAGTCTAGCTAAGGATCTGCCAATTTTATTTATCCTTTCAAAGAACCAATTCTTGGTTTCATTCATCTTTTGTATCGTTTTTCTAGACTCTATTTCATTTATTTCCCCTCTGATCTTTATTATTTCTTTCCTTCTATTCACTTTGGGCTTTATTTGCTGTTCTTTTTCTAGTTCTTTTAATTGTAAGGTTAGATTGTTTGAGCTTTTTCTTATTTCTTGAGGCAGGCCTGTATTGCTATGAATTTCTCTCTTAGGACTGTTTTCATTGTGTCCCATAAATTTTGAGTCATTGTGTTTTCATTTTTATTTATTTCTAGGTATCTTTTGATTTCTTTCTTGTCTCATTAATAACCCATTCATTGTTTAGTAGCATGTTATTTAGCCATTGTATGTTTGTGTATTTTCCAGTTCTTTTCTTGTAGTTGATTACTAGTTTCATACCATTGTAATCAGAGAAAATGGTTGATTTGATTTCAATCTTCTTAAATTTATTGAGACTTGTGCACTTGAGAAGAATGTATATTTTGCTGCTTTGGAGTAAAATGCTCTGAAAATATCTGTTTCCTTATTTTTTAATTGGTATACTTAGACCATTTATATTTAAGGTAGTTATTGAAATGTTAAGACTTAAGTTTGCCATTTTTTCCTGTTTTCTGTTTGCTTCCTTGTTTCTTGATCCTCTGTTTCTCTCTCTCTCTCTCTCTCTCTCTCTCTCTCTCTCTTTCTCTCTCTCGCCTTTCTATGGGTTATTTGCATATTTTTAGAATGCATTTTTGATTTATTTTTATTGTTTTTGAGTATATCTCTTTATTTAATTTTCTTATTTGTTGCTCTGGGTATTACAATATAGTCATGTGACCTTTCACATTCTAGTATCATTTTGCTATTTTTGGTGAAGTGTGGAAATCTAATTTTCAGTTAGGTTCCTTTACCTTACTCGCTTTAAAAAATCTTAAATGTTATCTGGTATTATAAGTTTCATTTACTATCATTCAAATTTATGATTTATAAAATTCACAAGGAGAAGAATAGTCTATCATATATATCCACATTTCTGTTCTTTCTATTGTTCTTTCTTCCATTCCGATGCTCTAAGTTTCCTTCTTTTATTATTTCCTTTCTGTTTGAAGAATAGCTTTTAGCTATTTTTTAAGGCTAGGTCTTCTAATGACAAATTCTATTTATTGGACTTTATGTGAGAATGCCTTTATTTCTGCTTCATTCTTGAAGAAATTATAAAATCTAGAATTCATAATTGACAGTTTTTTTTTCAGCACCTGAAAACACGTCACTTCCTCTGGCATCTGGTTTCAGACAAGAAATTCAGTCAATATTCTTTTCTCCTATGAGTAAGATGTTTTTCTGGCTGCCTTCAAAAGTTGGTCTTTGTCCCTAGTTTTCAGAAGTTTAATTATAATGTGTCTTGACATGACTTTCCTTGGGTTGATTCTATTTGTAGTTTTTTCAGCTTCTTGAATCTGTGTGTGAATTTTACCAAATTTGTGATGTTTTCAGCCATAATTTTTTTGAATATCCTTTGAGCACATTCTCTTTCTCTTTTCCTTCTGGGACTTAGGTGACAGACAGAAATGTTCAAACTTTTTTGTATTCCCTCAAGTTCTGAAGTCACTGTTCATTTTTCTTTAGTTTCTTTCCTCTCTTTTGTTTAGGTTGGATATACCCTATTGACCCATCCTTAAGTTCACTGATTTTATCCTTTGTCATTTCTACTATTAAGCTTATCCAGTGGGTTTTTATTTCTGTTATTCTACAATTCTCATTTGATTCTTTATTATAACTTAAAGTTCTTTGTTGAGATTTTCTTTTTTAAAAAAATATGTTTCAAGAGCATTTGTAATTATAGAAGCATTTTTATGATAAATGCTTTAAAATTCTTGTCAGATTATTCTAACATCTTACTCATCTTGGTGTTAACATTAGTTGTCTTATTCAACTGTGGTTATCCTGATTCTTGTTGCAACTGATGATTTTTTAATTGCATCTGGACATTTTGGCTATTATGTTAGGAGACACTGGGTCCTATTTAATCTTTTATTTGGGGCAGTCACCATGTTTAGGTCCTGGCTTATGTTTTGGGCTGTGGTTTTAATGACAATTTAATTTCCAGAGCTTTATGGTGTTATTTTAGTCTTCATGGTTGATCTGGTGCTACCAGGGCTCACACTCGTTCCTGCTGGTGCTGCTTAAAGGAGCAGAAAATACTTTAACAGCCTGAGCTCCTGGGCATCTCAAGCTAGGGGAAAGGAGTCTCTGGCCCATGGGGGTAAGTAGGCTTCCTGCTGAGCATTATTATTGTATGATATACTTTCTGATGGCCTTGCCATTCAATGCCCCTTTTATAAGAGAAGTGTGCGTCAGGCATGGTGTGGAAGGAACCAGCTGCTCTGACTGCTTATTGTCAGCAGAGCGTCCTTTGATCCCCACTCCCCTGGCCCAATCTGTTAGGCTCACTTTAATGTTGTGGCACTCCATTGTATCTAGGGAAAGAATGCGCCTGCCTGGACTGCTTCTGTTGCTAAGTTAGGACTCAGGATATACAGACTGTAGGTCATCTTCTTGGGTAGAGGAGGGCTTGGTTGTAAAGTACTTTGCCTCAATGCCATTGTTCCAGTACTGGGGTCCCTAATCAGTCCATTTTCCCTTTCTACCTCTCCGGGATTCTTCCAAACAAATAGTAAAGCTGCATTTCCTAGTCTCGTTTTGGTTGGGTGAAACCATGTGACTAGTTCTAACTAGTGAGTTGTGAATGGATTTGTGAATGGGAACTCTCTGGAGCTCTATTTCCCTCTGTGAAAATTCAAGATGGAACTTCTCCATCAGCCTGGATCTCTGGGTAACAAAAATGAGCAGATAATTCCAACTCCCTCCCCCCACACTTAGGTACTAAGTGTGATCTAAGAAAAATTGTATTTTTTTAAGCCACTGAGGTTTTGCAGTTGTTAGTAACTATAGCTTCATTTAGCCTATCCTGTAATATAATATTAAATAGTATTTTAAAGGGGGCGTATAGTTAATATATACGTTTTAAAGCCTTGTATATTTGAAAATGTTTTCATATGAAAACCAAGTTAATTGGAGAAAAAAAGGTTTGGAGGTCACTCTTTTCCCTCCAAATTTTGTGTATGTTTCTCTACTATCTTCTGATATTTATTGTTACATAGAAGAAATATTAGGCTAACCTTTATAAACTTTTTTTCCCCTGAATTCTTCTTCAATATGATAATGTTTTTTAAAACCAGGATATGTAGGTTTAGGCTTCAGGTTTTTTGGGGGGGGGGGGGGTGGCGCCTGGAATAGAATGAATCTTTTCAATAGGCATATACAAAACTTTCTGTAAGTCACAAAAGTGTTTTTGTCCTCTTTTTATTTTTGTTTTTTCTAATTTATTTTTTATTTTTCAATTTGAGTTGATATTCAATATTATTTTATATTAGCTTCAGGTGTATGGCGTAGTGGTTAGACATTTATAATTTACAAAGTGATCCTCCTGATGAGTCTAGTGCCCACCTGGCACTATACATAGTTATTATAATATTGTTGCCTATATTCTTATGCTGTATTTCACATCCTCATGAATATTTTTATAACTACCAATTTGTACTTTTAATCCTTTCATCTTTTTCACCTAGCCCCTCAACTTTCCTATCATTTGGGAATCATAGGTTTGTTCTCTATATCTGTGAGTCTATTTCTGTTCTGTTTGTTCATTTATTTTGTTCTTTGGATTCCACATGTAAATGAGATCATGTGGTATTTGTCTTTTTTTCTGTCTGACTTATTTCACTTAGCATAATATCCTCTTGGTCCATCCATGTCATCACAAATGGTAAGATTTTATTTTATTTTTTTATGGCTGAGTAGTATTCCATTGTATATATGAACCACATCTTCATGACCCAGTTGTCTATTGATGGGCACTTAGGTTGCTACCACATTTTGGCTATTGTAAATAGCACTGTAGTGAACAAAGGAATACATATATCTCTTCGAATTACCATTTTGAATTTTCTTGGATAAATATTCAAAAGTGAAATTACTGGGTCATAAGGTAGTTCTACTTTTAATTTTTTGAGGAATCTCCTAACTGTTTTCCATAGTGGCTATACCAATTTGCAACCCCACCAACAGTACACAAGGGATTCTTTTTTTCCACATCCTCACCAACACTTGTTATTTTTTGATTTATTGATGATAGCCTTTCTGACAAGTGTGAGGTAATACCTCAATAGGTTTTCATTTGTTTTTCTGTAATGATTAGTGATGTTGAGCATCTTTTCATATATCTATTGGCCATCTAGCTATATGTCCTCTTTGAAGAAATCTCTATTCTGGTTTTCTGCAGATTTTTAAATCAGATGTCCATACTACCCAAAGCAATCTATAGATTCAATGCAATATCTATCAAAATATCAGTGGCGAGTTGAGTTGTATGAGTTCTTTATAAATTTGGGATATTAACACCTTCTCAGATATATCATTGGCAATTATCTTCTCCCATTCAGTATGTTGTCTTTTCTTTTTGTTGATGGTTTTCTATGCTGTGTAAAAACATTTTAGTTTGATGTAGTCTCACTTGTTTATTTTTTCTCTATTTCCCTTGCTCAAGGAGACATATTTAAAAAATATCAGAAAATTTACTGTCTTGTTTTCATCTAGGAGTTTTATGGTTTGGGGTTTTACGTTTAAGTCTTTTATCCATTTTTGTATTTATTATTGTATATGGTATAAGAAGGTGGCCAAGTTTCTTTTTTCTTTTTTGCATGTTTCTGTCCAGTTTTCCCAACACCATTTATTGAATAGATTGTCTTTACTGCATTGTATATTCTTGTCTCCTTTGTCATAGATTAAATGGCCATATAGATGTGGGCTTATTTATGGGCTCTCTATTCTGTTCCATTGATCCGTGTGTCTGTTTTTATGCCAATACCATGCTGTTTTTTATTATCATAACCTTGAAATTTAGTTTGATATCAGGTAGCATGATACTTCCAACTTTATTCTTTTTTCTCAAGATTGCCATGGCTATTCGAGGTCTTTTATGGTTCCATATAAATGTTATGATTATTTATTCTAGTTCTGTGAAAAATGCCACTGATATTTTGATAGATATTGCATTGAATCTATGGATTGCTTTGGGTAGTATGGACATTTTAACAATATTGGTTCCATCAATGAGCACGATATATGCTTCCATCGATTTGTATCTTCTTCAAGTTCTTCCTTCAACGTCTTATAATTTTCCAAGTATAGGTTTTTTTACCACCTTGGTTAAATTTATACCTAAGTATTTTTCTATGCAATCATAAGTGGGATTGTTTTCTTAATTTCATTTTCTGATAGTTCATTATTGATGTATAGAAATACAACCAATTTCTGAATATGAATTTTGTATCCTGCTACTTTACTGAATTCCTTTATCAGCTGTAAGAATTTTTTGGTGAACCATCCCTGTACCCCTGGGATGAAGCCTACTTGATCATGGTGTATAATCTTTTTAATATGTCACTGTATTTGGTTCACTAGTATCATATTTAGGATTTTTGCATCTGTGTTCATGAGGGATATTGGTCTGTAGTTTTCCTTTTTGTGTGTTATCTCTACCAGGTTTTAGTATCAGAGTAATATTTGCCTCATAAAATGTGTTGAGAAGTATTGCCTCCTCTTCAATTTTTTGGCAGGATTTGAGGAGAATAGGTATTAAATCTTTGAATATTTGGTAAAATTCACTGGTGAAGCCATCTGGTCCTGGACTTTTCCTTTTTGGTAGGTTCTGATGATTGAATTTCCACACTGCTGATCAGTCTATTTAGATTTTCCAGATCGTATTTATTTTTCCTAGTATTTTTTTTGTTTCCAATTTCATTTATTTCTGCATGAATTTTGATGATTTCTTCCCTTCTGCTGACTTTAGGCTTCCTTTGTTCTTCCTTTTCTAGTTTTTTAAAGATGAAGCATTAGGTTGTTTACTTGGGCTCATTCTTGTTTTTGGAGATAGGCCTGTAAAGGCATGGCTTTCCTCTTATGACCACTTTTGCTGTGTCCCAAAAATTTTAATATGCTGTACTGTCATTATTATTCATTTCTATGTATCTCTTGTTCTTTCTTTTTATTTCTTCCTTGACCTATTTACTCTTCAGTAGCATGTTGTTTAATCTCCATGTACTTGTGGTTCTTCTTGAGTTCTTTTTTGCAGTTGATCTCTAGTTTCAAAGCATTATGATCAGAGAACATGGTTGGTATAATTTCAACCCTCTTATATTTGTTTAGACTATCTCTGTGTCCCAGTACGTAGTTGATTCTTGAGAATACTCCATATGCACTAGAGAAGAATGTATAAGCAGCTGTTTTGGAATGGAAGGCTCTGTATATGTCAATTATGTCCAGTTGGTATAATGTGTCATTTAAGGATGCTATTTCCTTATTGATTTTCTGTTTGGATGATCTGTCCATATCTGACAGTGGGGTATTTATGTTCCCTACTATGATAGTGTTTTGGTCTGTTTCTCTCTTTAGTTCTGTTAGGAATTGCTTTACATATTTCAAGGCTCCCTGATTGGGAGCATAGTAATTAAGCGTTATGTCTTCTTGGTGCATGATTCCCTTTATCATTATGAAGTGCCCCTCAGTATCTTTCTTTACCTGTTTTATTTTGAAACCTATTTCATCCGATAGTAGTACCACTATTCTCACTTTTCTCCGAATGCCATTTACTTGAAGTATCATTTTTCACTCTTTTACTATGAGTCTATATTTGTCTTTGAAGCTGAGATGTGTCTCCTAGAGGTAGCATATGGTTGGGTTCTGTTTTTTGACCCATTCTGCACCTCTGCGCCTTTTTATTGGTGAGTTCAATCCATTTACATTTAGAGTGATTATTGAAATATGAGGTCTTCTTATAGCCATTTTATCTTTTGCTTTGTGGTAGCTTGGTGTTTCCACTGCTTCCTTGTCCTTGTGTTTCTGATTTCTTTATTTTGATTGACTTTTGTGGGTTTTGCCTCTGGTTCTTCTTGTTTTATGTTATATACTTCAGTTCTGAATCTTTTGTGTGTGGTTACTATTATGAATATGAAAAGGATAGTTATATATACATAGTTGTCCATTTTCTTCTGCACGTGCCTTATCTCCATTCCCCTTTGTGAATTTGTATCTTTGAATCCTCCCCTTTTCCGTCATTGTTATCTCAATTTGTCCCTATGTATGCTGAACATTCATTACTATCTTGCTATAGCAATTCTCTTCTTATTATTTAAGCTTATAATGCCCTGTTCTTAGTAAGGGTTGCACTCCTCTGCTTCTATTTGCTTGATAGTCACTTCACTCCTAATTATGTATTTTTTGTTTTGATTTGTCATTTTGTTTTAGATGAACTGACCCCTTTCAATATTTCCTATAGTGCAGGCCTCAGAGTAGAGAATTCCCTCAAGTTTTGTATGTCTGGAAAGGTTTTAATCTCTCCTTAATTTCTAAAGGAGAGCTTAGCTGGATATATTATTCTAGGCTGGTAGTTCCTTTTGCTTAATAGTTTATTTGATTCCATTCCTTTCTGGCTTGTAAGGATTGCGCTGAGAAGTCCAACGATAACCTAATGGGTTTTTCTTTATAAGTTACCATTTCTTCTCTCTGGCTTGCCTGAGAATTCTGTCTCTGTTATTGATTTTTGATAATTTTAATACAATGTGTCTTGGTGAAGGCTTTTTTGGATTGAGATAATTGGATGTTCTGTCGGCTTCTTGAATTCCAAGCTCCAGCTCATTCCTTAGATTGGGGAAATTCTCATCCACTGTTTGTCTGAAATGCTTTGTAGTCCCTTCTCCTTTTCCTCGACTTTGATAATGCCCATTAATCTTATGTTTCCTCTCCTGATGGTATCAGCTAGTTCTTGTATTTCTCTTTTATTATTTTTCATTCTCTCTTCTTCCTTCTAATTTATTTCTAGATTTCCGTTTTCGATATTACTGATCCTTTCCTCCATTTGGATGACTCTGTTTCCCAAGCTTGCTATCTCATTTCTCAACTCTTGCATGTGTGTGTGTGTGTGTGTGTGTGTGTGTGTGTGTGTGTTTTATCTTCAGAAGATCTATTCTATTCTTTTTGAGGGTTTCAATCTCCTTGCTCTGCTCATCTAGTTTCTTCTTCAATTCCTGAAATTGTTGATATAACTCGTTTTGGAACTCACTGAGTTTTTTTAGAAGTACCGTCCTGAATTCTCTTTCATTTAAGTCACATATTTCTATGTCTGTAAGCTTATTTTCTGAAGATTTTTCTCTTTCTTTCTGAGATGCCTTGTCACTTTGGTTGTTCATGGTGTTTAATGGACCATTTCTCCGCCTGGCTTTCGACTTCTTTTCTGGAATGAAGATTTGTTACATAAAGATCTCTCATTAGCCTGTTGCAAAAAAGGCGCTTTTGTTTTGGTTTCCAGTAGGTGGCATCTAAGCCTCTTGGATTCCTGCTTTATATAAAGCCTTAATCATACCTTTTTTATTTTCTTGTAGATATTTAATCATGCTCACTGCTGCCAGCTGCATGGAACTCACAACTCTCCCAGGCAGGGCTGTTTAGAGAACTCGCTGCACCTTTCCCCCCTCTTCTTCCTCCTGCAGGGAGCTCCAGTGGCTGTGAGAGCCAGGTTCTTTATTTCTCCCAGTCCACCACCCAACATCCAGGTTTCTGACCTTGGTAGCTCTTATGTGCAGATCCCATTCTCAGACATGCTGGTACGCAGTTTGGGTGTTTTTAGTTGAGTTTTAGATATTCAGCTTTTGTTGTTTCAAAGGGAGAGATCTGAGGACGTCTCTCACTTTGCCATGTTTTCATCATTAATTTTGACAGCCTTACTAAGTAGAATAGTCTTAGTTTTAGGTTCTTGCTTTTCACTACTTTGAATATTTTAAGCAATCCATTTTGGCCTGCAGTTTCTGTTGAGAAATCAGCTGACAGTTTTATAGGAGTACCCTTGTAAGTAACTAGCTTCTTTTCTCTTGTGCTTTTATAATTCTCCCTTTGTTTTTAACTCTTGTCATTTTAATTATGATGTGCCTTGGTGTTGGCCTGCTTGGGTTCGTTTTGTTTGAGACTCTCTGCACTTCCTGGACTTGTATGTCTTTTTTTTTTTTTTTTTTTGCCAGGTTAGGGAAGTTTTCAGTCATTATTTCTTCAAATAGTCTCTCTATTTCTTACTCCTTCTCTTCTCCTTCTGGTATCCCTATGATGCGAATGTTGTTACCCTTAATATTATTCCAGAGGTCCCTTAAAGTATCCTCATTTAAACTTTTTTTTTCTTTTTGTTGTTCTGATTGGGCGTTTTCTGCTACCTACGAGATCAGATATGTTCAGGATGGTATGGCCGTAGACAACTACCTTGTATTCAAATTGCTGATTTGATCCTCTGCTTCATTTAATGCACTGTTGATTTCTTCTTGTATATTCTTCATTTCAGTTATAGTATTCTTCATATCTGACTGGTTCTTTCTTATGGTTTCTATGTCCTTTTTATGCTTATTATTTCTTTGTTGAAATTCTCACTAAGTTCATCGAGCATCCTTATAACTATTGTTTTGAACTCTATATCTGGTATGTTGTTAGTCCATTTCATTTAGTTCTATTTCTGGAGTTTTCTCCTGTTCTTTCATTTGGGATATGTTTCTTTGTTTCCTCATTTTGGCTGCCTCTCCGTGTTTGTTTCTATGTATTAGGTAGATTTGCTTCATCTCCCAGTTTTGACCAAGTGGCCTTATATAGTATGTGCCCTGTGTAACCCAGTGCCACGGTCTCCCTAATCACCTGTGCTGGGTGCTCCAGGAGTATCTCTTGTATGTATTGTGTGCCTTCTCGTTGTCATTGAGACTTGATTGTTGTTGGCATGTCAGTTGGAGGGAATAACTCTTGAGCTTACTGAATTCGAGTATTGGCTATGCCTACAGTGTGTGAGCTGCTGTGCGAGTGCTGACCCCAGGAAGTGGGGAGTCACTCCAGTGTGTTCATGTGCCTATTGATAACACCCTCTGTAGGGCTAATCAAGTAGTGCTCTGTTATGGTTTGAAGCCAATCTCTAGGTGTATTGGTTCTAGTGACCCTTGGGAGTGGTTCCCGTTCAGTCCAAGGTTAGCCACTGCTGGTGACTGGCCTGGGGCTACCTAGTAACAGCTACAAGGTTATCCATGCTTGGTCACTGCTTGTGCTGGACCTGGAGTTGTGTAGGAGAGGCCATGTTGCTAACCAGAGCCCGTTGTCACCAGTATCAGGCCTGGGGAAGTTCAGCAAAAGGCCGGGGGCACTCTGAGATCTGACATCATTCTAGCTGCCTATAAGGCTCAGCCACCGAAAGAGTTAGGTGAGGCAGGTGTCCCAGGGAATCATCAGGGTGGGCAAATGGTGTTCATCAGGTAAATGCAGAATCAGGTTTTGCATCGGTGCTGAACCTGGGGCCACTCACAAAAATTTCAGAACACATCGAGGCCAGTACCACCTACCTTGGGCCCCAGACCTCTGAGAATTGTCAGAGAAAAACTTTAGCATGGGCCAGGGCTGGTTGCCTGCCAATAAAAGTGTGTCTGGCACCACTTGAGCCAAGGCCTTCTGGTTGCTACTGAAAGAGCCTCTTAGCATGCATGGTGTGGGGCTCGTTGCCTAACCATTGAAAGTGCCTCCAGCAGTGGGTGCATTGGATAGGATAGAGTCCAAGGGAGTTACCATGGTGGGGCAAAGTGGTTAATCAGGTTAATGCAGATTCAGGCTTGGCACTAGTGCTGACCCTAGAGTGATTCTGCAAATGCCCAGAGCATTCTGAGGCCAGTCATACTCCTGCCCCCTGCCTTAAATCTGCAGACCCCTGAGTTTTCCAAGAAAGACTATAGCACAGGATGGGGCTGGTTGCCCCCCACCAAAAGTACCTCTGGAGGCTCACAAGCCAAGGCCAGTTTCTTGCTGCTGAAAGAGTCTCCTGCAGTGGGCAGGTCAAGGCTAGTTGTCTAACTGCCAAAAGTGCCTCTGTTGGTACATGAGTTGAGTAGGGTGGAGTCTCAGGGAGTCTTCAAGGTGGAGCAGATGGTCCTTACCACACCAGTGCAGATGCAGTTTTGGCCTTGTAGGGGGAGAGTTCAACCCAGGAAAGATAGCATCCACCTGTAGGCTGCACAGGAGGAGAGCTCAATACAGGGATAGTGGCAGCTGTCCCTCCAACAATTGTCCTGAAGCTACGTGACTTGTTCTTTCCCTGTAGATCTCTGGAGCTTCCCAAATCGCTTTATCCCTGTCAGAGCCCAGAGTGAGTGCTTGTGAGTAGTGAGTCTGTGGGTGAATCCTTTAAAGGGTTGTCTGGGTTTCCAGCAGCCTTCTGTCTTATGCCGTTGGACAGAATCTCTGCATACTTTTACAGCCAGATTTTGTGGGATTCCTTTTCCAGGCACTGAAACCCTGAGTTGGAGAGTCCATGTGTGGGCCTGGGGCCCCTCAGTCTTCTGTGAGGACTGCTGTAGCTGAGATATCTATGCTCAATGAGCACTCATGGGTGTGGGGCCAGCCTGTTTTACATCTCTGCCCCTCCTGCCAGTCTTGATGTGACCTCTTATTTATATCCTTAGTTATAGGAGTTCTGTTCAGCTAGTCTTCAGATGGTTCTTCAGGTTGATAGTTCTATAATTTAGTTGTAATTTTAATGTAGTCATGGGAGAAGGCAAGCACAGCATTTATTTACTCAGCCATCTTGCCCAGAACCTTGTGCTCTTTGATTATCACTTCATTCACTTATTCATCCACTTATTCATAAGCATGTATTTAGCACATAGTATGTGGCAGAAACTGTGCTGGGTGCTAAAAGTCAATCAGGGAACAGGTTATATGATTTTAAAAATATTTTAACAGCTTTATTGAGGTATGACTTACATATAAAATTCACCCACTGTAAGTATACAACTCAACAATTTTCAGTAAATTTATAGAGTTCTGCAACCATTACCACAATCCAGCGATAGAACACTTAAATCACCCAAGGAATATCTCTTGTGCCCATTTTCCATCACTCTCCATTCCCTTTGATTCCTGTCCCTGGGCAACCATGATTCTAATTTCTGTCTCCATAGATTTACCTTTTTTGAATATTTTATGTAGATAGAATCATATAATATGTGACATTTCTCATCTGATTTCTTTCACTTAGCATGTTTCCCATGTTTCCCGTGTTTATCCATTTTGTGTCATGTGTCAGTCTTTCATTATTTTTTTATGGCCAAAAAATTTTCATTCTATGGCTATGCCACAGAAAATGCGTACATTTTCCTGTTTTCAACTTCTTTGTATCATGTGATGGTTACATTCCTTTATTTACACATTCCCTTATCTAGAGCTCAGAGGACAATTTTTCAGAGGGCTACTGGTCCACTTTCCAGTTTCTAGCTATCATTCTCCTATGATAATATTGATTTATTGAGGTGGCATCTTTATGTACTCATTATTTGTTTCCTCATACCCAGAACTGATGGAGTACACTAAAACCTACAGTTTCTACACAGTAAAAAGCTATAGATTTTCTTCCTCTCTTTGCCCCTGGTTGGAAGCACAAAAATGTGAATATTAATCTTCAACCTACTTATTGCACAATTTTTCTCTGGAAATTGTGTTCTCTGAATGAATGTAAGAAGAGAAGCAAGCAAAAGAGACATGGAATATTTCTCTGGCTGCCTCAGGAATCTGGGTCTATGTAGTAAAGAAATAGTTGCAGAATTTTCCAAGTTTCTACCAAATTTGGGCCCTGGATCACAGGGCAGGAAGCGGAAGAAGTATGGCATGTATTTTTACTTTTTTTTTTTTTTTTTAGTATGACTTCATTTCACAAGATGTCTGGGCATGCTTTAATTTAATAAATTAAATTAAGTGAATGGATGATTTGGTAGAAGGAACCACCAGCGTTCTTCTGTTCCCTTCTGCTGTTTTCATGGTAGGGATAGTAAACATTTTTAGCACCAGGGAACTTTTTTCTTTTTTGAGTTCCATGTTTTGAAATATTTTTCTCCTATCAAACTACAGTTTTAATTTCTTCCAATAATTGGTTCATCGATATCATGTATTACATCAACCAGAACTTCTTATAAGTAAGAATTAGTTAGGATAATTCAAAGAATTCATAAAATTCAAAACTAAAGAAGGCAGACTGTTTGCTCATTGCAGTCTTTGTAGAAAATGTACAATTTCCATTAGGCTTTTTAAAACATCAACACTGTATCAGAACACACTGTTTTTAACTTCGTGAAGTCCTAGCAGTCTCAGACTCATGGTAGGAAACTGCTGCATCTTCAAGGATCTGAAGTGGCAGAAATTGGGCAAAGTCTGGGTTGGCCAGCATAAATGTACAGCAAGCTCCCACAGTGCTGATGTATACTTAAGAGACCAGTCTCCCCACTTTAAGCTTTAGAATAGGTTAATACAACACAAGGCATAACAGTCTGACAGATTAAGGCAGATTATCAGCTAATTGCAGAGAATAACATCATTACTTTGTTTTCAGTTCAGCATTTATCTTTTAAAAAATACATATATATTATTAAATATATGTGTATCTATGAGTGTGTATACATATGTAAGTACACACACACTCACACACAGTCTCTGAATTAGTTTCAATAAAACCTGCATCCGTGCAGAGGTACTCATGGAGTGCCTTCAATAAAAAAGTCACTGTGTGTTATGTGATAACATTGAACAGACTCCAGACAGCCTCTTATCTTAGATATACAACAAGGTAGCATAACTCAAGCCTAACAGAGAAGTTAAAGCATTAGGTAACAGTAGCAACAGTAGCATGTTAGTGGAGTAATAACTCTCCTGGAGGATAACCTAGGATGGGTTTTATTGAATTCAGTTTATTTAGCTGGGATAAACCCAGATAGGCATCTCATTTACAAGAAGGTGCTAGCAAGAGGGCACGTTATTACAAGCACATTTAGAAGATAAGCAATAGAAAATTGAATAAAATCAAACATCAGGAAAGGAGCAGAAGTGGTTCCTGCTTCAACTAACTTCTTGCCTTGGACAGGTCTGTATTTACTACAACTGAAAATAATAATTGCCTTCTCAGAGATATGCAAGGATGAATAGCACATTGGCTCTTAAGAACCCACTAAATTACCCTTATTGACAAGCTTGCTTTATGGCTACTTGAAGTCCTTTTTACTTTTTTTCTTTTTCAATTTAAGTGTATTTCCTTTGTTTCTCTGCTCTTTGGAGGATGAAAATAATTATTTGATGTCTCTTCATAATAATTCTTTTAAAAACATGGTGATAGTTATCAATCTCTTAGTTTCCCCAGCTCCCTAGACAAATTACCCAACTGTAAAATTGAAACGATGCTATTTTTCTACCTTTTCTATTTTCAAGGGTTGTTGTTTCCTCCTTTTCCTTCATTCATTCATTTCTCTCCTTTTTAAATTTAAATATGACAGATATTTACTTGGTTATTTCTATATGTGAACCTTTGTCCCTAGGCACTGCTGCTGACATAGGTAAATGCATAGATTCTCTCTTAAAAGGTTATTTTGCATGGGCCTTTATTTGGAAGTTGGTTTTCTAGAGAAAACACATCTACTTGTCTGATAGCTAACTTCTTTGGATGCTTCATCTTTTCTCTTGTCCCATTTAGGCTTCTCCTCCTTTCCTAAAGATCATGTGTTCAAATCAGAAAATATTCATTAAATGTCTACTCTGTGAAAGCTGCAGTGCATGTCACTGAGGATAATAGAAAACAAATACAAAAAGGTCCTCTCTTCTGAGATTTTGCAGTCTAGGCAGAGAGACATATATATATCCAAATAACTTCAACATGTAGGGTGGACCATGTGAAATGCTTTAGTTAAGAAAAAAAAGTGTTGTTAGTTGGATTAGGTACTGACCTATCAAGGGAGTTTAAGGGGCAGTCATAAATTTTTATTTTTTTAAATCTACTTTCTTTAAAATCTTATATAAAATCAAATTGGTGGTTGCTTCTACCAAATCATTTATTCACTTAAAAAATAACTTTATTGAGGTATAATTTATGTACCATAAAATTCACCCATTTCAAATATAGAATTCAATGATTTTTGTACATTTACCCAACTGTGTAATCATCACCATCATCTAATTTTAAAACATTCTTATTCTTCCAATAAGAGTCCTCATTCCCATTTATAATTGGTCCCCATTCCCAGTCCCAGCACTCCTCAAACACTCTTTTACTTTCTGTTTCTATAGATTTACTTTTGCAGGACACTTTCTACAAATGAAATTGTGTAATATATGGTTTTTTTGTGTCATCTCCTCTCAGTATAATATTTTTTGAAGTCCATCCATATTATAGTATATATTAGTATTTTATTCCTTTTGAGATTGCCAAATAGCATTCAACTATATGAGCATAGCAGATTTTATTTATCTATCCACCAGTCATCCATTCACTTATGTTAATTTTCTTTCTCCCTCCTTCCTTTCTCTCTCCCAATAAAGAGTACTATACAAGATTATACTATCTTAAATATATTCCAGAATCTTAGTCCATGTCCAACTGTTATTTTTCTAGGAAAATCTGATTGAAGTCTTTAAACATTGTTAACACTCCAAATTGTCTCTATATAGATGAGGAGGTCATGTGGCCTAGGTAGAAAGCTCTCACCCACTCTTCATTTTTAATTTAATGATTTAAAAAAGAGTCCAATTCTAGTAGTATATTTATGTTTTAAACCGAGGAATATACTCTGAATTCTGGAAAAAGAATATACATTAACCTTTGGAAGTCATCGGAACATATTACCCACACAAATGCTTCTGCTGAGTTAGTTACCTTTCAATGACTGCTGTGCCCACTATCAGCCATATTGGAGTTTTGTGGTATGTGGTATGCACTCAAGATTTTAAAGTATTAGAGACATTTCCTTCTTTCAGTGTAAAGCAGGGTGACCCAATGTCTCTGAAAGGTAAATAAGAACCCTCTCTCTCGTTTGAAAGAGTTATTGAGCTATGTTTACAGTGGGTCCCCTTTGTCTGCAGTACACATACTTTACATTTTCTTAAGGATAATGGGCTACCTGCCAATGACATTTCACAGTTCTCAAGCTGCACGGTTTCTTCAGGAATATAATTCCTCATCTGCTTTGCCCTTTCCCTTTGAGTTTTATGTTTCATCCTTGCTCTGTGTGATGCACCAGTCAACACAGATTCAGGCAACTCCTCATTTCTCCTTCCTTTGATGGCCTTGAAGCTCTTCATCTGGCCAGTCCATCACGCCCAGAGGAATGTGGCAGGATGTGCCCCTGCAGTAGTGCTGCAAAATCCGGTTTGCTGCTCTATCATTTTGTAATTGTCTCACTCTTTCTTCTCATGTTCCTTTCCCACCCAAAATAATACAATAATAATATAATAATCATAAAAAGAAAGAAAATCAAGGCTATGAATACCTCAAAATGAACAAAATTGGTCATTGTTATTACAGGAGAACTTTATACAGAATACAAGCAATAATCTGCTTATATACACACCATTCTTTTACACAATAACTTCTCTGTCATCACTCTTTTCCTATGCTTGGCAAAAGCAGTGAGTTCTACCTGCTCATTCCCATCCTATTTATGCACTCACGAAAAAAAAAAGTCAACCGAGCTTCCTTTTGTTTTTGTTTTTGTTTTGTTTGTTGGTTTATATCTGGGTCCCAGCATGGGGCAAGCAGCTGGAGGGCAACTTTTGCTGGTAACTTCTGTAGAGGGAGCTCTCGTGTTTTATATGTAGAGCTTGTGGCTTTCTCACAGTGAGAGTGGAGTCTGTAAAAAGCAAAACGGCTTCCTTTCTTTCGAGACATCAAAATGGTAATGGAGACCCTATCAAAGTTTAGGGAGATGTTGTGGCAGATCGGCAGGCATCCCTTTATAGAAAATGTATTAGATAAAAAAGCAACTACTAGATCCCTACAGTCAATATGAAGTTTCCTAAGTACTGAGTTAAACTTCCTTATGGGCACCCCGAAGATACTGAATAAGCTGTATATGTTCTATATGCATCACTTCTTTTATTTCCATGGAGAAGTACACCTTTCTATATTTTCTCATACCTTCTTCAGAAGTGCATCATAAATTCCCAAGTCAAGGCTTTATTTAGAATTAGCTTTATTAGAAGTGATTTTGGAAAGAAATATTTACAAATACAAATAAAAATGAACAATTTGCCTGGATATTTTAAATTTGCAAAATGACTGATGCTTTGCAATGGAAACCTTTCTTATGCAAATTTGAAGTTGCAGATGAACTCCACGTAGGATTCCTGACCTAGGAAAGAAACAAAGAACTGGAGCATTTTAAAGTACATTAATGGCCATTTTAATATTTCTCATCTGTTCTTAATTTAAGATAGACGTAATCTCTTCTGAGCTAAGACTTGCTACTTTTAGTATTATTTTCAGTTGTTAATAAAATCTTCTCAATGCTTTGGCTCCCAACTAGAGCTAAGAAACATTTAGCAATAGCTAAAGAGTCAGCTGAATAATGATGGAGTCAGATCAATTCAATCTTTTTTTTTTTTTTAATGTCCCTGTTGCAGGCAAGGCACTGACTTGAGGATCATGGAGGTTAAGAAGGAGGAGAAAGGAACAGATGCTTATCTCAAGAAGCTAGCAGCCTGATTAGGAATCTAAGATAACTTAGCGTTTCCATTCAAGACATTAAAAAGGTACAAATAAAGTATTTCTAAGGGTTTCAGTTTATGGTAACCTAGGAAACATAAAAGTAAAGGATGAGTTTTAAAATGTGTGCTTAGAAATGGAAATTTTTCTAAGATCAATGACCAGTCCTTTTTTTTTCTTCTTTTTTTTTTTTTAATGTCAGTCTGGAGACAGCAAGCTTTCATCTTCTGTGCCTCATCCATATAGAGAGTGCTTGGGTTACTTTATTAGAATGAGCAACAGTTTATGGGAGCCAGACAGAAAGACTGATTTACTTCAATTCTCTCTCAAGTATCAGTGCAAAAACTCATGTGGAGATTTGACTGTTAAAAAACTTTTTAGACATATTTTTGTGGTTGAGTTTGGGTTAATCTATAAGACTGTTTTAGAGTTAAATGCTTTGATGAAAGGGCCATAGATCTTAAGAAAGAAAAGAGCTATAAGAAAATTGATCTAATTCCTTGTTTTCCAATACGTAAGTTGTTTTTATTCCTCATTTCATGGACACTATCCAGAGGTTAAATATATTACCTAAAATTGCAAGCACAGGAAGGCTAGATTCCTGGCCTTCTGCCTCCCAGGAGAGACCTGTTCCACCTTAGAACATCTTGTAGATGAGAAAAAAACCCCACAAACATGCTGTGAGTTTCTAGAAAACTCTCTCTTTCTCTCTCTCTCTTTTTTTTTTGCTTATAAATCTAAATATCAAGAAAATAATACTAGTTTTGGAGACCTTTGTTGCACTCTATTATCATTATTTATTTAAGATTTATACCACATCGATGTCCAAAAAAGAACTTAAATATGTTGGAACTGTATACACATTACAAAATAAAATACCCCAAAAAACAGAGTAAAACTTTTTTTTCTAAATCAGAGAAATAGTTAGTAAGTGTATAAATGGAAAACACTGATTAATCCAGAGAATGCAATTTAGTTTTGGGTTTCTTGAGAGATGAAATAAAATTATAAGCATGTGGAGCTGTGTTATTCTCATTATCTTACCTCTTAGCTTTGAATTGGGTTCTCAAATTTAACAGAACACATAAGAGGAGAAAAGTATTTTTAAAAGATTTTGTAGATATCTTTGGGTTTTGACTTGTATAAAGCATGAGAGTGAAAATAAATGCATAAGAACCATTACTCTACGATACATTTGTGCACATGTTTTTTAAAAACCGGTGGTGGAGAGCATTTTTTCTCAACCTGCAGCATGTACTAAGAAAGTTTCTCTTTTGTGAGAGGGTTGGTCCTAAGTCTTTCCCTAATTATTTTTAGACTACCAACTTTTTTTTTTCTCAAAAGAATATCAGTGTTGACAGTTTTCCAGCCACAAAATTATGAGAGATGTGGCTGCTAATCCTATTTGAATCATGATGAGGAATCAATCAAAATATATAATGATTATGAAGATGCTTTGAACACTACGAGTGCTATAGAAGTGTGAAGTATTTTTGAATATTTAAACTCTTGGATCCTTTATTTATTTAAAGGGTTACATAGCCTTTATTTAATATCTCCATATTGTGATCCCTCAGCCATCTGAGATTAAATAAACCCTGCAACAAAGATGAATCTCCAGCCTCCCTCTGCCTCTCTCCTCTCAGGTGCTGTTCTGGAGCTAGGCCCAGTAGTGATGTGCAGGAATTTAGGCCTTTGTATTTGTTTTTGGTGTTTGACCTGACAGCCTTGGTCACTGATTGGCTTCCTTTTTCTAGATGAATGTATTCTATTCCTTTATGATGAGGTGACAAAAATTAGACAAAAATGTCAAAATGAGCAACCCAGAAAAGTTGCTATGGTTCCTAAATCAGCTTTAAAAAAAAAATCCTTCTAATCGCTCATAGCTCTGAACATAATCGACTGGTTCCCAGAAGTACAATAAAAGGAAACCAGAAGTATTTTAGTCCCTGGTTGTTTATGAATCAACCCGATTTTCTTTTTCAGACTTTTAAGGTCACTGAATCAAATCATGTGGAGCCTCAAAAGGGGGATTCCCTTCCCATCAGTCTTCCTGCCCACCCTTTCTCCCTAGGACTCTTAGAACTGGGGTTTCACTAGATTTAAGCAAAACATTGTTCAGAATTTCCAGGGGTTCCTAATCAAAGCAAGTCACAATGAAAGCTACTGTGGAAATTACTGGAAGGGAAGAAAAGTGGCAATAAAACCGATCTCTGGATACCTTTAGTGTATAGCAATGCTGTTTCTCTCCTAGTACACAGGTTTGGGAATTCCGTTGGTCTCAGTGGGAGTCCAAGGAAGAGTAAGCCTACTACACTCATCTCTCCAAGTAAGCCAGGATATTTCGCATCTGGAATAAAGCCAATAAAGCATGGTACCATGGCTCATGGGATTGGATTTATGTAGGAAGTGGATTTTTACGGCTGAGTCTTAGACACACGCAGGAAGGTGAAAGAAAACATAATGACATTTATTATTTTCTAGAGCTCTAAAGAACCTCAGTGTCCTCACTATAATGTGACCATTAGAGAACACAGCAAAAATGTTGGCATATTGCTTGGCATTTAGAAGTACATGGATAATGTAAAATTTCTTTCTTGTTTCTTTTACTTTTTCTTTTTACTATATAATATTATCAAATAGTATAATTTTGATTTTACTTTCCAGATTAGTCAGTGATATATCTGTTGTTTCTTAACATAAACAATTTCACACTGCTTATATTTCTTTTTTTGGGACTTAACGAATAGCAAAGAAATATTTTTATAATCAACAAGCTTGATATGTAATTTCAGAAACTTCCCATCAATGCTTCTTATATCCAATTGGTACACTTAAGCTTAAGTTAAAAAAGTAATATCCAAAATAAGAATAAAGATGTATCAATTGCCAACTACGTGCACAACATGGTACTGTGTGCTGTATGTTAGATATTCCATTTAACCCTCAAAACAACCCTAAATGTGTGACTATTTCCCATCTCCATATAAAAAAGTAAGCTCAGAGAGATCCTACCCATCTCACAGTTAGTGAGTGTCAAAGCTGCTGCTGAAGTCTGAGTTCTTTGTATCTGACAATAATGCCTAGGTGGTACTGGAAGTCCAGAAAGTTAAAACAGAAGAGCTTCTCACTGCCTTACACAACTGGGTCTCCTCAAGAGTGTCTGAAGAAGGAAACCAATTACACCAAATTAGACAGGTCTAGAAGGTGGAGTGAGGGTAATCTTTTCCCCACTATCCTCATCAACTGTATCTTAGATATTTCTGGGGATTGAGGAGGCTTCCAGTAATAGAAGTTAAAGTGAGCCCTTGCAAGTGGTTCTGATGTTTGCAGGTTTTGTTTTGTTTTGTTTTGTTTTATTTTTGTTTATTTGTTTTTGAGAACAAAATGGGGAGGGCAAAGCAGGGAAGCAGAAGTCAGATTACAGGAGAGTCTCCTCAAACTTTTCTAAGAAAGGATTCAGCATAAGGAAAGGGGTGTCAGGTATGGTGAATCTGATTCAGTAATAAAGTAGATTAAGCTGCGGTTGAAGAAAAGGTACAGTTCTAAGAATGGCCAACTGGGTTTTTCTTGAACCTGTCCCTATCCTAGCACTCGGGAGGGCTCTGCACATCCTGGAGTGGGAAGGGCTATCTGTACAAAAGAAGATGTTCCATGAGCCAGCTTTCCAGCATCTCTGAACCCAGGTTGCCCTGCCATGGAGCCCTCTCACAGTGGGAACTTGCCGTGTAGGTGGAAGAGTATCTTTTCATTTTTCAGCTAACTGCTGAGTAACCAAGTACCCAGAATATTGATGCCAGTACTCAGGCAAGGGAGGCAGAGATCAACAGGAGTGTGCAGTGACCATGGACATGTGGCATAGGGCAGCAAAGTTAGAAATAAAGAGAGGCCTGGATCTCTATGTCAGGCTACAGGGGTGGTAGTCAAGATTCACTCTAGACTGATTCACAAGAATGTCTGACATATCTCTATGGACTTCATGAAATTATTAGGTCTGGGTGGAGAAACAAATCTTGAAAAGGGATTGGGTTCCTTCCGTGCGAGTGGGGGCCATAGCACATGAGAGTTAGCCTTGAATGTTACTATATCTGTCTAAACAGCAGAGGCCTGGAATTACTCAAGGTATACGAGCAATGAAAATCTAGAATAGCAGGTCTGGCATAGTGAATATGTCTTGTGAGCTCACACCACCTTAGCCAGATAAACTGGGCAAAAATCTCTAATGGCCATGCACACCTCCCAGTGTTAACAACGCAGATCCCTTCTGATCCTAGCTTGACTATTTCCCAAATGGAGGACAACAGAGAGATGCTCAAGTTGGCTGTCATGTTGTGTAGAATCTGTTCATAGTTGCCACTTAAATGTACTATGAAATCAGGCTTGATAATTGTATGTAGAGCAGCTCATCTTGACCATGCTCTCTTTAAAGTTAACTAGATAGCCAGAGGCAAAGTCTCGGAGGTGAGTAGTATGGGTGTGTACCTACAAAGCAGCCCTGAGGAGTTCTGGTGTGAGGTTTATTGAGAAGGAACACTAGTGCACATACAGTGAGACATACAGTTCCTAAGGTAAGTGTGAAGGTGTGAGTCAGCCTTGATAGCAGCCCTGCAAGATGTATAATGAGCATAGCTTTCCAGGCCTCCTCAGTTTCTCACCGGACATGGCCTTGACTTCTGGTCCTTCATACTCTTCCTGCCAAGAGTAAAGTCCCAACAAGTAAAGGGAAGGCCCAGGTCAGGTTACCAAACCTTTTATACACCCTCAAGACTCCGACTCCAGCAAAATGGCATCTGGGCTCTTAACTTTTATTGGTATATGAACCCCTTTGGCAATCTGGTGAAACCCATGGATTACTTTTCAGAATAATGTTTTTAAATGCATAAAATAATGTGCTTAACATCACAAAGGCAATATAGTCTGAAATAGTTGCAGGGACTTCAAAAAATAATTAGGGCTATGTAGAAATAAAGATCTTAAAGGGGGGTGGGTTCCTTCTATTTAAGTAGGGGCCTACAAAATCAAAATACTTAAAAAATAATGTTGTGATATAAAAGATATGTGCTTTCTTAATAATTCAATAAATAACAAGACTTAACAGTAGGCCTAATAATTACCATAATTCCAAGTAGTGATGGTCATGAATTGTATTTTAAAATATCTACTACAACCACAATGTGATTTGAAAATCTTGTGGCTTTTATTGGTGACAAAAATCACTGATACTGTAATGGTCATATAGCATGCTGCCTACATTGATAATTGAAAGAAATGCTAAATTTTAATTAAAGGTAATGAAAGTAAAGATGAAAATTTCTCCCATCCTATCTTAATGGACCCCCTAAATTCTATGTATAGACCTCAGATTAAGACTTCCTGTCTTATATGTTTGTGGAAAGTGCATTTAAGAAGTCACATTTTTAGGTACGTTTTCTTACCTTAACACCAGTACCACTGAGCTGCAATGTCCCGTTATGTAATGATGACGAGGCAATACCTGAACCAATTGCAAGAGCCAGTCTGTGGGCATGTGAAATGAGTTATCTACAAAAACTTGGAGGATTAAGCAGGCCCAAACACCAGCACCAGGCACAAATTCTGTGTCATTTATGGCAACAGTCCCCAACCTTTTTTGGTACCAGGGACCGGTGCTCCTATGAGAATCTAATGCCTGATTATCTCCAGTGGAGCTGAAGCAGTGATGCTAGTGCTGGGGGGTGGCTACAAATATAGATGAAGCTTTGCTTGTGCCCACTGCTCACCTCCTCTTGTGAGGCCCAGTTCCTAACATGCCACTGGCTGGTATTGGTCCACAGCCCGGGGGTTGGGAACCCTGGTTTATGGGGAACAAAGGAAAGTTCTAGTAATTCTATAAGATGGGGCAATACTACAAACTACATAGCTGGACAAAGACTAGTTTGGGTCATTTCTGTAAAGAATAGGAATGAGGAAAAGAAAATTGGACCTTAATTTGAGCACAGAGTGGAATGTTGGAAAATATGTCAGATTTGAACTTGACTCCTGGTTCTATCCTTGACAGCTGGGTAACTTCAGGCAATTAAAAAAGTTCTCTGTTTTTGACACCTGTTGGTAAAACGGGTCACATATCTCGCAAGGTATTTGTGATGGACTCATACAGTAATTATGTGTGTGTGTGTGCGTGTGTGTGTGTGTATAAAACCTGCTGTGTAAACTATAAAGCCCTGTACGTATATTTGTTATTATTATCCAGTTACAAACTGCCTCATGTTTAGCTTTATTTAAAATAACTGGGCAGCAATCTCAATGCAACACTCTCACCGAAGTCTGCAAGTTGAGGCAAGTCCTTTGTGGTTTCTGTCACTTTGCCCTTTCTGGGGACATTGCCATGACTGGCAACTCTGACAGACTGACTGACTCTATCACCCAAAGGCCAGTAAAGGTGACCTTTGGTTCTCCTGAGAGTCCTGTGTCCCTGCTTTTCTGAGGAAACTCCCTTTGACCTCTATTCCTCTGGCTTTCCTTTCTGTTAGCTTCCCTTCCCTCCTCTGGTGCTGGCCTCTGTCCAAGGCCCTGGGATGAAGGCGAGGGGCGGGTGGACTGGCCGCGTGGGCTGGGGAGAGAATGGAATGGCAAGAGGAAAGGAGAGAGGCCCTAATCCTGTGGCTGCCTCCCCAGGCTTGCAGAGTGCGGTTTCCATAAAGAGCCAGCAGCAAAAGTGCGCAGAATAAAGTGTACTGAAGTCATTCAGCTTTGAACACTTCCTGTATACTTTTAAGCTGCCCATGACATCATTTTATTGGGCGGCTCAGAACAATAAGCGGGGGAGGTCTGAAATGAACCAAATCTACAAAGCAACAAGAACAGAGTAAGACGTTGAAACAGAAACTGCCACAGTCGATGTGGACATTCCCAGACTGAGACAGAATTGGCCCCCAAGTTTTCAAAGATGGTCCAAGAGAGCGCCCCTCGGCCTACCAGCCCCCACACGCCCTCTCGGAGCCTGTGACCTCTCTCTGTGGAAAAACAACAGCCGACACACAGGGAAAGTCACGTGACTTCTAAACTGTTCATCCATCCAAGTTCAATAAATTAGCAGCCAAAAATTTTAATCAGATATTTAATCTTTCCTCCCTGTAAGGGAGATTGGGTGTTTACTGTGGCTCTCTGCCAGGTTAATCTCAGAGAAGAAAGATTGCTTGCCGCGTCCTTGGTGCCGGGAGGCCCTAAACAGTCACTCTTGCCTGTTGAGCCCTCCCCAGCTAGTAGGTTAGCTCTTGTCCCTTGTAACTCTCTGCAGTTTGCATCAACATTGAACAGTGACTGGACAGGGGATTTCCACCTCCTATAAACTCGCTTGATAGGGACCAACCAAGGGAAGGCCTGCAATAATCAATAGAGACAGTCTCATCTGATGACTGTTCTCAGTCTCCTCCCCGCCTTCCCTCCTCCCTCATCTCTTCTTCCCACCTTCTTTTCACCTTCTGTCTCCTGAATGCCAGAGTTATCCCCATGGAGGAAAAGAGCTTGAGGGAATCCTACCAAGAAGATCCTAACTGTGGTAGCAGGACTTATCTACTTTATGAATAATTAACTGATATCTAAATTGCTGACTATGATTAAAATTTATTAATTCATTCAAAAATTAATATGGAGTGCCAAGCACACTTCTAGGCTCTTGAGACAAATCAGAGAACAAAAGAAACAAACTCGTCTGCCCTCTTGCAGTTTATACTCTAAGGATGAGAGACAGATACTTAATAATAAACAGATAAACCAACTCATAATATAAAATTAGAAGGTGGTAAGAGTTATGAAAAAAAGAAATGTACCAGATGAGGTGGGCTTGGCATCTATGTAAGAGGATATTATTTTTGTAAAATAATTCACTACAACATTCTCATGGAGAGGTGCCTGTTACTTTAGTGGATGTTAATAGATGCCATGGAGGTGGAGTAAGGAATGGGCTCCATGGTTAAGGTGTGTAAACAGAGTCAGGGGAAATAAGTGAGAAGTAGAGACATTTTGGAGGCTATTGTAGAAGACATGAAAATCTGCGAAGTCTGTAAATGGAAATGAAGATGAAAAGCCATGCAGGAGAGACATCCAAGGAGAGGAGAGAGAACAGCCTGGCCCCCACTGTACAGGGTAGAAATGGCAAAAAGAAGAATCAGGCTCTAAGTGTCTAGACTTTTCCTATGTCCAGTTTTAAGCCTGAGTGACTATGAGAATGAATGGACTTTTAACCCAAATGTGAAAGTTAAGAGAGGCATATTTGGGGGAGCTTAGTTGATATCAGATTTTCAGATTCAGAGTCATGATTGTGGTGTTGATGGATAAAACCATTGGAGTGGGAAAAAGTAGCAAGTGACAGATACTGAGAAGTGATCAAGAGGTAGGAGGAGATATTGGATAGCACCGTATCTCAGGACTATGGCAAGTAATGGTTTTGAACCAGTGCTTCTTAAACTTTGCTGTTTTGGATTATCTGGGGGAGATATAGACATTTCAATTCCCAAGTCATACCTCATACTGTTATGTCAGAACTTCTGGGAGTAGGACCCCAAAATCAGTAGTTGTTAAAGCTTTCCGGGTGATGATGATTTGCAGTCAAGGCCAAGAACCAATGTTTTAAAGTGGGAAGAAAGAATAACAGCTGCAGAGAGATGAAGACAGATGAGGGTTGAAAAAAGGTGGTCAAATTTGGGGGGTAGAAGAGCATTAATGGCCCTTTCTGGAATGAATTGCTACTTAACCTGTGATCCTCAGTCTACAACAGCAAGGTTACCTGGGAGCTTTAGTAATGCAGGACCTTAGCCCCTCCTCAGACTTACTCAATTCAAATCTTCACTTTAACAGGATTCCTGGGCATTTAAAAACATGCTTGGGGCCCCACCCCAGTCCAACTAAATCAGAATCTCAGGAGTGGTGGTCCAGGAATTAGTATTTGAAAAAAAAAAAAAATTTCCAGGAATCTTATATTTATTCAGGATAAAGAACCATTGATTTAGAGTAGTGCATCTCAAACTTTAATGTGAATGTGGATCACATTGATCTCGTTTAAATGCAGATTCTGGGTCAGTAGTTCCGAGGTAGAGCCTGGATTCTGCATCTGTGATAACTCCTTGGTACATATGATGCCGTTGGCTCACAGACCACATTGTGGATGCAAAAGGGGTGCTGTCATAAATCTAACTGAAAATAACCTTGCAAGATGATCTGATCATAAATGGAGACAAGTCATGGTGGGTAGCCCAGGCATATAACTTCTTTAGTAAAAGGTTTATCTTTGCCTTAAACAAACCCTGTCCGTTGTTTCTGTGCATCTAGATTAACACATCTTTGAAATGCCTTTTTCAGACCCCCTGGGAGTACAACCACTCTTAAGAGAGCTTATAATCTTGTTACCTATCCTGTAATCCAATCTCTGCTTGCTTTTTCCCATCTTCATGTAATCTTCCTTATGGTCCCACCTT
Organism: Rousettus aegyptiacus; assembly: GCF_014176215.1. NCBI lineage: Eukaryota > Metazoa > Chordata > Mammalia > Chiroptera > Pteropodidae > Rousettus > Rousettus aegyptiacus. Next base: position 56,937,300 of record NW_023416287.1, on the reverse strand, counting down.
AACTCCAAATGCACAAAAGAAACTGCACTGTCATTTTGAAAAATATTTTTGTCTCTGTTGAGATCTTGCTTCTAGGAGTATTTTCTTTTTGGCTCACACGAACTCTAATAAATTCTTATAAAATTTTTCTACAGGTTTGGACATTCTTTGGATGTCAACAACTAGGCTCTGGAGCAGTAGTTCTTGTAGTGTTTCAGGAAAAAGTCATCAGTGTCCCCTGAGAACTTGTTAAAAGTAAAATTCTCAGCCTTAATACAGACTTAATCAGAAGTTTAGGGTAGAGACACAGAAATCTGAGTTTTAGCAAACCATCTAGGTGTTGAAGAGTGAATGACAAAAGCAAGATTACCCATCCACTCCCTTTTTTCCAGAAATTGGTGGTAAAGGAGATAGGAGAGCTAGAACCTTGTCATTTGAAAAGGTGAAATTTCCCCAATGTAAAAGAAGGCATATCAAATTCCTGTGTGGTGTTGTCAAATATCCATCATACTCAAGATCTGTTGCTTACTTTCTTCCTGTTCCTGAGTTGTAATCCCTCTGCTGCAACCTTCTGTAGGTGTTTTCAAGGCCAGGGGAGTCCTGAGCAGGTGAGAAGCCAGGTGGAAAGGAGTCCACAAAGAAGAAGGAGTAATAGGAGCTGAAGAACAGCACCCGAATGGCTCGGAGCCCAGAGAAAGGGGAATAAAATGTATTTATAAACTGAGGAAGAAGGATTCACTTTGAAAAGGAGGATGAAAGGGCATAGGTAAAGATAAAGACAAGATAAGGAGGCAGAGAAAATAGTATGCTAAAAGAGAAAGAAGGTAGAAATAACTAACTACCAATTTGCGATTTACCTACCAGCTATTATACTTGTTATTTTACACACAGGAACCCTAATCATCAGAAAAACCAGGGATCCCCAACTCCTGGGCCTTGGACTGGTATCGGTCTGTGGCTTATTAGTAACTGGGCTACAGAATAGGAGAGGAGCAGCGGGCAAGTGAGTGAAGCTTCATCAGTATTTGCAGTCACCCCCCAGCACTAGCAACACCACCTCAGCTCCACCTCAGGTCATCAGGCATTAGATTCACAAGGGGCACTGGTTCCTGGTGCCAGAAAGGTTGGGGACTGCTGCACTACAGGATGGATTTTCAATCTATTGTTCCCATTCAACAGGTAAAGATATTTAGGCCAAAATGAGATTAGTAACTTCCCCATGGTCCCATGGGTAGGAAAAGACAGAACTGAGATTGGATTCTGGCCTTTCTGGCACCAAAGCCCATATTCTTTTCACTCCATCATGTTGAGCTAGATATTGGAGAATTAGGGAAATTTTTACCAGATATGCTTTTTGTTGGTGGAATAATTGTTAATGATAACCCATGACTTGATAGGTCAAAGTACAGGTAAACTAAAGAGGGATAAGGAGTTAAAGTTTCCTTTTTCTGGATTATAGTCAGACCTTTATCATTAACTGTATGAATTCCTATCTTGGGCTTTCTTTCATTTTCTCATTTATAAAATAAAGGAATTGAATTTTCTAGACTTAAGAGTTCTAGATATTTACAAAATCCTATGGTTTGAAGAGTCTGTGAGAGAGGAGTGCAAAGGACCATCAATATGAAATGAATTCAAGAACCAATGAGTAGCACTGGGAGCCCCCTGAGGTCAGATAGCATGGCTCTGGAGCACAGAGTCCTCAGAGTTCGATGACTTGCTGCTGCGAATCAGTGAAAGGGTTAGAGTGAGGATGTTAGTTGTAAAGGAAATGATTGCCAGAAAAATGTCCAAGATGACTTTGAGGACACGAGACTGACTCTGAGCTGGGGGTTAGAATGGTGGACAAGACAGGTCAGGAGTGTAGAGTGACCTAGTTTGCTAGTTAGACCCATGCTGAAATGCCTGTTGTGGGAGCCGAGGCTATAGATGGGAATGAATGAGACATGAGCTGATGGAATGAGGAAGGAAGAAAAGCATGAATGAGCTAGAGGTCAAATGAGGTCAAGTAGCAGAGGGAGAAATAATAATTAAGGAAGCAATGGATGCTGTTAAAAAAACCACTTTTTGAATCTAAAATAAGAGATTGGACCAAATGGTGTCTAAGAACACTTTTAGCTCTTTCTCATATTTTCTGATGCCACTGAATCTTTGGAGAATAAATAACTTCCTTGCAATCGAAAGAAGGTTTCATAAGGAATCTAAGCTTCTGTTTGGAAATACCTCCTTTTGTTAGGCATTCTAAATATGGCACTAAAGCACATCACTTTAAGAGGAAAAGTTTTCTGTTATTTCATTTTATTATTATTTTTTTTGATAATGTGTTAAATGGTAAAGGCTGAATGACAAGGAAGAAGAACACTTCTACATTTTACTCAATGGATCTACAACTTTTTAATTAAATCGTTACAACCTCTTCATTGGTTTCTTATATGAAACATGTAATCTTTCAATTCTTCTAAAAATTCTTTCCCAGGTCTTTGATTGCCACAACCTAATTTTGTTTGTTCACATGACTTGATTAGGATGATGAATATCGTATCAGGTCTGTGAACGCTCTTTTACCTTGACACTAAAACAACAGTAGTGACAAAGAACAGGTTAAGGCATAATGGACCTCTCTCTTCCATGGAATTACCCAAGACAGAGTAATAGAATCATCAGATACTGCACTCAATTATTGTGAAACTTTGTTCATCATGATTGCTTCTGAAAACTGCATCATGGAAAAGCATTTATTCTGAGTCTTCTTGGTTTGCAAAAACGAAAAGTATCAAATGTGCCCTTCTCATCTTAGTGCTTCTGTTGACAAAAGCAAAACAAAGCCAGGAACTAAATGACATCTGGAAAATCTGACCCACAGAGTCAACAAGATGGAAAAGTGCTGTCCTTAGGATTCTTTGTTTTTTTTTGAACATTAGGGTTTATTCGTTTGCTTGTTTGTTTGTTTTTCCTCCCTCCTCTGCCTCTCATTATCTGTTCTTTGGTTAATTATCTTATGTTTTCATCAATTTATTCATCAAATATTCATTGATATCTGCTCTACCAGCTGCTGTACAAGGCACTGGAGATTTAGCAGATTTAGCAAGAGAAATGTTGAATCTTCACTTTGACTTAACAGTTTAATGAATAAGATATTAAATAAGTAATTATAAATGAAACAATGAGGGTTATTATAAGACAAATAAATACAAGACATTATGAGAGTGTCAGGATGGTGCAAACCAACTCTGTTTTTTGGGAGACCTCTCTGAGAAAGAAAGGTAAGTGAGTTATGAAGGATAAGTATATATTAGCTAGAGGTAGAGGATATGTGGGGTGAAGGGCAAATATTCTAAATCAAGAGAAGAATAATTGCAATGGTTCATATGTGAGAAAGACCATGACATACTTGAAGAACATTGGAAATTATTTAGTAATGCTGAAGCATAACATAGAAATTGGGAAATGGTGAAAAATGATGCTGGAGAGGTAGGCAAGGATGAGAGTAGGCCCTGCAAGTTTGTGGCTTATTTGATCAAATTCATGTTAAGAAAATCAGTCTGGCAACAATGAAGAATGGATGGCAGATGTCAAAAGTGGAGGGAATAAACTTATGTTTCTAGCTATGAGGAATAAATAGGGTCTAGACTTATCCTTCCCTTGTAAACAATAAGAAAAGTGGACAAAATATAAGGAACAGCTATTTTCAGATATTGTACAACAGGTGGCTAAAGATGTGATCACTGAGTAAAAAGAAATAGTTGATGTAAATCCTACTATCATTAAAGCTTTTTTGTCTGGAGGTGATTTCCACTCTAGGTGCAGGAAGCAGGAACTCAAACAGAATTCAGCAATCTTTCTGAGCTGAAAAGAAAGAGATCAAAGTTCCAGGAAGCTGAGGCATTTAGAATTTGGGAGGGCACAGTACTCAAGAAAAGAGAGTTATTCAAAGAAAGAGGTCCAGAAATCTGCATAAATGTTTCCTTAAGTCTTTGGCTGAATATCAATACACACATGCATAAGGTAAAACTCATGAGGCCAAGCAAGAATAAATCTCAAAGAAAGCAGTTTTACTGGGAAACTGATATAAGAGATATTCACAGCTCAAACAGAACTGCACATTATCCTAATTCCCTTCAGCCAAGAGGAGAGACCTTATTAAATAGTGTGGCATTTAATGGAGACCGCAGAAGAGCGATGCCTTATAAAGGAGGCTAAATTATCTTCCGATAAGGGCTACACTACATCTACCCTAAGAGAATTTTAAAATAAGCCTCAAAATATCAATACAATTTGCAAAGACCTTTCTCCCAGAAAAAGACAAGCCTAAAAACAATAGAAAATCCAGCACTCAACAATATGCAATTCAAAATGTCTAGCAACCATTAAGCAATTACTAGACATACAAAGAAGTAGAAAATTGGCTCATTGTCAGGAAAAAAAATAAGTAAATAGAAACAAATAGAAATAACAGAGATAATATGATTAGCAGACAAGGACATTAAAAGAATTATTATAAATATGCTCAGGTGCAAAGGAAATGTAAGATATAATGAGAAAAGAAATGGAAATTAAAATTAAGCCTGAAGTAAGTAGAAGAAAGACAATAAAGAGTAATAGAAATGAAAAAAAATAGAAAAACAATAGAGAAAAAATATGAAACCATTTAATTTTGAAGAAAATTAATAAAATTATTGAAGTGCTAGGTAGACTGACTATAATGAAAAATGACATTACTACAGATCTTATAGATATTAAGAGAATAATAAGGAAATATTTTTTTTAAATAAGTTGGAAAACTTAAATGAAAAGGAAAAATTCTTTGAAAGACAGTTTATCAAAACTGACTCAAGTAGAAGTAGAAAGTTTGAAGATCCCTAATGTATTGAGGAAACTGAATTAATATTTGAAATCTTTAAAACACACATGCAACCTTGATCCAATGGGTTTACTGGAATATTCTGTTCAAATTTAAGAAAGAAATAACATCAAGTCTACACAAACTCATTCAGAAAAAGAGGAGGAGGTAATGCTTTACAAATAACTTTTGAGGTCAGCTTTACTCTTCTACCAAACATATAAAAGTATTACAAAAAAGGGAAAACTAAAGACCAGTACACCCCATAGACATGATTGTAAAAAACCTTACAACTTATTAGTAAATAAAATTTAATAATGTATAAAATGATGTCATGCTCATTTGAGATAAAAACTTTCAAGAAACTAGGAATAGAAAGGAACTCCTTCAACCTGATACTTATAGAGTATCTATGAAAAACCTATTGTTAACATTATGATTAATTCTAAAAAACTGAATAATTTCTTACTCAGTTTGGGCAAGGATGCCCATGCTCACCATTTATACTTGATATTATACTAAAGGCAACAGAAAGTAAAAAAGGCATATAAATTGGAATGAAAATATAATTATTTTGTTTCTGTTTTTGCAAATAATGTGATTATGTTGGAAGAAAATCTTTAAAGAATCTACAAAAAGCTGCTAGAATTTATAAATAAATTTAACAAAGTTGCAGAATACAAAGTCAGTATATGAAAAAATCAATTATACCTTTGCATACCAGTAATGAACAATTATAGATTGAAATTAAAATATCAATTATAAGAATATCAAAAAGTATGAATTTTCTAACTTGATTCTAAAATTTTTAAGGAAATTCAAAAACTATAAAACTTATATAGAAAAAATATAGGTGAAAATCTTTATGTTTCAGGGGTAGGCAAAGATTTCTTAGGATGCAAAAAGCATAAACCATAAAAGAAATATTTGATAAATTTAACTTCAGCAGAATTTATGACATTTGCTTTTTAAAAAATATTGTCAAGAATATAAAAGTTCATACCAAAGACTGGGAGAAAATATTCAAAATATATATAACAGCCAAAACAATTGTATCGGACTACATTAAAACATTATAGAATACGTTACAACTGAACAATAAGTAGATAACTTGATTTTAAAATTAGTGATATATTTGAATAATCAAAATAGATATACTAATAATAACATCAAAATATACTCAATATTATTAGCCATAAGAGAAATACAAGTTTAAACTACAATAATATATCAATATATACTCATTTAGAATAGCTAATGTTAAAGAGATTAACAATATCTAGCATTGACAAGGATGCTGGCATGTGAAATTTTTATATGTGCTGGAAGAAATGCAACATGGTACATTCACTTTTGAAAAGATTTTGTCAGTTGTTTATGAAGTTAAATATATATGTAGCATATAATTCGGCAATTCCACACCTAGGTATTTACCCAATGGAAATCAAAGCACATGTCTACACAAAAGACTAATATATGAATATTATTAGTGGATTTATTTATAATAGCCCAAACCTGGAAACGACTCTAGTGTCCATCAGGAAGGGAATAGATAAATAAGATGTGGTATTTCCATATACTGGGTCTACTAGGATGGGACATAAAGGGAACTTTTGAAGTGATGAAAATATTCTAGATGATTATGGTGATTATGCTTGCACTGAGGTATAACTTGTCAAAGCTCATTGAAAGGTACAACTAAGTAGGTGCACTCTATTTTGTATAAGCTATATTCTAACAAGGATTTTTTTTAATGGATGGAGGGAATCAGTTAGGGAATTGTAGCTGTGTCCAGGTTTGAGATGACAGTGGCCTGGATTAGAGAAGTGGCAATGGGGAGGGAGAAATGTGACCAAAAAATGGATGAATTTGAAAGATGTTTGAAACTCTGCAACACACCTAATATTTTAAAAATGGAGAAGTCAGAGTAGAGAAAAGATTTCCGGAATATTTTGTTAGGATGGACAGATAATTTACTCAGAAAATAGGGAGTGACCCTATTTTCTGAGTTCTGAAGGGCCCGCTGAAGAAGTTTTAGAAACATATGTGGCTATGAAATTTCTAAAATATGTCAGATGATATCAACTTACATGAAAAAAGCATAATTATCATTAATTAAATATAATTATGCATTATTATTATTATAATAAACAGTGGCATCAGATTTTTATGTAATCAAATTACTTTATCTGCATCCTGTAAGTAGGAATTAATGACTATTTTCTTACCTACCCATACAGAGCAAAGATTTTATTTAGAATCTCCTTATGCACTCTTCAAATTGTGTATGCCAGAAATAAATTAACTATATATGCTGGAAAATTAGGTGGAAGGTTTCATAATAAATGTCAGAAGATCAAAAATTTATTTTATGTTGGTAAGGGGGAAAATTATAGAAGTAAAGATTGTTCTTAAACTTTTTAAAAATATAATTTTCAAGTTTTATATACTCATTAAACAAAATTGAAAATATAGAAAATCAAAGAGAAAAAAATCAAATTACTCATAATCTCATCATCTAACCAACTTTTGTTAACATTTTCTTTTATTTTCTTCTGAGCCTTTCTTTCTTTAATGCTCGGTCTTACAAAATAGTTGTAATGATATTGTCTACATGACTTTATAGCTTACTTTTTACCATCAACATTTTAACCTAGCACACTAATTTAATTGTTCATTCATAGAAACATTCATTCAGCAAATATTTATTGAAAGTTTGCTATGTACCAAGTACAGAGGAAAACAAAAATGATACAATTTCTTCCCTCAGGTAGCTCCCCATCTAGTAGAAAGAGAGAGATTAAACAGATATATAACAACCAGAAGATAAATGTGCTAATTACAAATTGTTTCCAGAAAGAAAACAAATGGGATATTATGAGAGAGAGTAACTGGGGGAAATGAATTAGATTGGGAAATCAGGAAAGGCTGGATTGAAAAAGTAAATTGAAGTGGAAAAATGAAGGGTGTGTAGGATTGGTCAGTTGATGAGTGAAGAGTGGAACATTCCAGGCAGAGCACATGACAGGAGGGAAGATATAGGATAGTGTCAAGAGGTCAGTGATGCCGGAGCAGAGCGTGATGGGGAGAATGGCCTGGCAGGAGACCAGAGTTGTAGGCAAGAGTCTGATTATGCAGGGCTTTTGTGGCCAGGCTAAGAAGTCTGCGATATATTCTAAGAGCAATAGGGAACCATTGATGAACTTTAAAATGGGGTGCAGAAATAAGAGTGGAAATAAGATGAGTTAAGGTGGCATTATTTGATAGGGGGTGCAGCAGAGAAGAAAACAGACGGTCTGAGAAATATTTTGCATATAGAAACATACATTGAATCATACAAAATCATAACTTTGTAGTCAAAGATGTCCCATATTGGCAATTTCACACAGTTCTGTTTGATAATAGGATTTAGTATCGCACTGAATGTGGAGGCAAGGACATGGGGCATTTGAGGGTTGGTTCTACTTTTTTGGCTTGAGTTAACTGAATACAGAGACCACTGAGATGGAGAAAATTGAAAGACCAGGCATGGTGGCCATGTAGGTCAGCTCCTATAATACATTCAACCCCTCTCCAACTGTGTAGCAGGGATGTAGTTTCAAGAATTAACTCCAGTTCTGTGGGATAATTAGTAACTGGTCTAGGCCAATCTTGGCTTTCCCATTTTACTTCCAATGGCTGGTTTAGAAACTCAGGCTTAGCTTGTCTGCATATGCACTGGACATTGCCCCTAGTCCAGTAGTGAGTGTCTTGGCTCACTCATTTTGAAGGGAAAGACTTATTCCATTAGTGAGATGTTTATTCATAAAATTTCCATAACCTTTCCTTTTTTTTTTTTTCAATAAAATGGATTCCCAGAGATAGGAACAGTGAATTAAAGGGCTTGAAAACTTGAAAGGCTTTTAATATATACCATTAAATTGCTTTAGAAAACAACTGTATCAATAAACCTTTACATTAGCAAAGTATGAAAATGTCAATTATACTATACACTTTCACAGTGTCAGTTATCCTCATTAAAAACAATCTTAGCTAATTTGTCTAACAACATATTATTTTATTTATAATTACTTTTATTTTATTAATAGTATGATTGAGCATTTTTCCATCAGATTATTTTTAAAATTGCTAACCAATATAGAATATAGACTGCAAACTTAAAACATTCTTCTCTGGTACCACCTCAAAGGATGTTTCAGAATATCTTTTGAGTAGACAACTTATATTTATTTATTTGCCTTACTACATACTCTTATTGAATTATAACCCAAATACTGATAACTTTTACTTCCTTGATTTCCTAGCCTAAGAAATAATTTGTATGTTTGTATAAGTCAAATCAATATATAAGTCAAAGTTTCAAAACTGTCTAACTTTGTTCACAGCATTTAGAAATTGAGATCACAGGATTTTCATGATGGAAATTTCAATGTTGGATTTACAAGATAATGCAAGACTTCACATTATTGCACAATGCTGTAATGTTTTCTTTGCATTCTGTAAAACCTACCAAGTGAAGGTTCTTAATGTAATCTGAATTATTATGCTTTTGGAACAAAGAAATGAGATATTCTGACTAGGCTGTTGTATTGTCTTTAATCCTCAAAGTTTTAGTTTGTTTCATTTATTTTTTATCTTTTTGCAAATTGAATAGACAGAAACCATTATTAATTCATTTATTAGTTTTAATATTTTTATTTTTTACAATGAGCGACATATTCTCTAAGTTGACAGTATTCTGAGACATCTATCTTCCATATTATTAGGAGGATTTTTTCTGGAAGTTTATAGAAATCTATTTTTTATAATTTATCTTGGTCCCAGCATCAAAGAAGAAGCAGCAAGAACTACCCTCTCTCCCCAGTTTTCACAAGTTCAAGATAGAATTTTACATGGAATCAGATAATGGATCATGTTTCTCTTTGCTCTTTGCTCCAAATGATGTGCAAGTTACTGTGGTAATCTGCTTATTTACATCATTCATGTGCTCTTATTTTATATTATCTTATAATATTATTTGATTATATGTATTTTACTAAATTATATGTTTTTTACAAACAGGGATTTGTTTCATTTTTATTTTTTTGGTAATTCCTCTAACATTAGTGCAAGAACAGAGAAGTCACTTAAAAAACACCATCTTAATATAGTTGAGATATAGTTGAAAACATCAGCAGACTTTTCCGAGAAATCTGTTTTGCCTGGAACTCTTTGCACTTCAGTCCTGCAAGATATAATTCTAGGTATTTATGAAATAGAATAATAAAGAATATTAAGGAAAATTAGACATCTGGTTAACTCTCTTCAACTTGGCTTTTCTCTAAGATCCTAATGCTGCTGATTAATATCCTTGTCAATAAAAGTGTCTTCCTTTGTATTCTCTAAAAGTTGTTCTAATAGTCAAAGCAAAGTTTTATGAGGAAAAAACTAGAACTGGGATCCAACTCGTCAGGCTTTGAGGTTTGCATCACTCTTTGGTGTGTTGCCCCCCAAAAAAATACAGTTTGCTTCAAAGAACTGACAGCTTCCAGAACAGCAAAGGGGTACATGCTGAGACTTTTGGTGGTTTCTGAAAGTTTGACCAGACACATCCTTTCCTTGCAGAGATGGTGTTGCTCCATAAGCTTATGGTCTTTGTTTTGCATGGATACCTTCTAGATTAGAAATTCATAAATATAGAAATCTTCCCCCAATGGGAAAGAAATAGCAAGTAGATATTACTCCTCATGCCACCTCTGCTACCTCAGGCTTTAAGCTCCATCTACATGTCATTTCTTTCTTACACATTAAATTGGCCACTTTTTTACAGTCTTAGGAAGAGTAAGAGAGAAACCACTTCCTCACCTCCCACAGTAACTTGATGTCATCTTTTCTGCTTCTTCCATCCTCCCCCATTTCTCCCGCAGAGATTAAAATCTACACTACTGTGATATCATACCAACTAAATTTCTCACTAAATGTGTGGTCGGTTCAAAAAAACAACAAATCCTTCAATCTAGTTAAAAGCCAACATTTGAAATTTGTCCTTCCACCCTGGATATATTAATAAATGATCCATGTGAAATTCCGAAGTCATATAAAAATTAATTTGCCTGTTTCTTGTATTTTTCTCTCCTTTTTACTAAATGGCTGCACATACTATGTATGCTATTTATTACTGATTTGTCTAGTCTTCCACTAGTCTCTTTAGACTTTAATATCTGCTAGAACTTTTCCCCTTATTATTATCCCTCTCCCCTATTTATCTTATATACTTATTTTTTTTTCATATAAATCAGCTTATCTGGCATAAAAGGACATTTCTGTATTTTTATTGGGTTTGCATTTTATTATTAGACTACATTTTGAAGGATGGTTAGGGTTAGGAAAATCATCTATATATGATGACACTTACCAGCCAATGGTATGCTTTTTCATTTGTTAAATTCTTCTATCATGTCTTTCAGTAATTTTTTGAAGTTCTATTTTTCATATACCTATTACCCATTTTTCTAGGTGTTTAATCCTTTGGATCCTACGGTAATGTTTTCCTCCATTATAACTTCCATTACTTAAGACATTTCGTTACAGAAAAATTCAAACATACCAAAAGGAGAGAAAGTAGAATAATAAAGCTCCTTATACCCATCACACAATTCATGGCCAATTTCATCAATTTCCCAACTCTGTTCTCTGTTCAACCAGATTATTGTGAAGCAAATCCAAGACTTCATAGCATTTCCTCTGTAAATATTTAAGTATATCTCTCTGAAAGACAGTAACTTGAAAACAATACAACCATATGACTATTTAGATCTTAAAATATTTCCCCAAAGCTTTTTAATATCTTCAAATGTTCCATCGATATATGTATTTCTGTCTTTTTTTCCTAGCTCATTTGATTAGAATCCAAATATCCAAATAAAATTCAGATATCACAATTATTTAATATGTATTTGAGTCTCTTTTAATCTGTAGGTTCACCTTCTTGCTCTTTCTTACTTTATAAATTTTCATTGAAGAAACTGGATCATTTATTCTGTACATGTTCTATATTTTAGATTTTGCTGATTGGCTCCCCATGGGGTTATCATATTCCTTTATTCCTCTGTATTTCCTATAGATTGGTAATTAAATCTAGAGAAATAATTGAATTCAGGTTTGATTTTTTTGGCTGGAAGACTAAATATTATTGGCTTATTTTTCTTTTTGTGCTATTAGATAACTATTTCCTGAGTCTATTGATTACAAAATGGTGATATTTTAATTTTACCATTTTTATTCACTTATTAGATAGAATAGTTCTACACAGGGATACTTCCTTTATCAACTATTTGCATACATTCTGAAGTACAATCACTTGAGGTGCTTGTATTTATATGGGAAAAGCAGGACAGACATTCGATTCTTTCTCTTTATTTATTAGTTTGCAAAACAACAATTTGGTTCTCAACATTTATCAGAGATAACCAGTGACATTTGTTCTGTCTTGTTTTGTATCATCATGAATGAATGGATTTTAAACATATTTGATGTGTGTTAGTCCATTGAAATTATTGTCCTTATTGATCCTCAAATTGTTCTGTTTTCGACTAGTATGTATCTAATTGAAATTAACTCCTGAGTTCTTTAGACATGATAAAAATCATTGATAGTTTCTCTACTTACTTGTTTGACAAGATATTCCAGGCTGTTTTTGCACATCTCCTCTCCCAGATCTGGAAATGGACATTTGTTCAATTTAGCGAGAAATTATTTTTAGAAACTACAATCTAGACATTAGGGGTATTGTTGCTCTTATGCTGGCTATCATCTCTAGGCCTGTTCAGTGGAAAGAGCTGTAAAAATCTGTGCATGTATCAAAGATGAATATATTAGTATTTCCAGTTCAAATTTAGGACAGATTTTTATTTAACCTCACTGATACTAAATCTCTCTCTCTCTCTCTCTCTCTCTCTCCCCTCTCCCTCTCTTTTCTTTCTTCAAAATTCTGGTTCCAATAGGGAAGTTAATACCACAAAGAAAGAAGAACAAGAGAGTCTAGATATATATGAAGGAGTAGTTATAATTATGAATCGCAGAATTTAACTTAGGTAAAAGAAAGTTAGAAGGTGATGGAGATGAAAAGATGAGGATTGTTTCTTGCTTTTATTTATTTACTCAATCCTATACTTTTAACATTATTGACATTAATAGTTAGATACCTAGTTTATTTATTCTAACTGCAGCATAAAATATTTCATCACTCAATAGTTCACTTTCCTAGCTGACGCTATCTAGGTCTCCACATTTCTAAGATAGGCACATGCTATATTTCTCTAAAGATGACCAGATTGCTTTTCAGAGCATCTATACCAGTTTACACATTCACTAACAGTGCACTGAAATATTAATATTCTCACATCCTAGTCAACATTTATATTATTCATTTTTCCAATTTGTTCCCATTCTTATGAATGTCAAGTGGTATCTCATTGTTTTAATTTATTTTTGTTTTTATTTTTTTTGTTTTGTTTTGTTTGATTACTAGTGAGTCTGAAATTCTCCTCATTAGGTATCTGCCTTTTTTCTTTGTTTATGGTGTCCTTCATTAAACAAAATTTCTTACCTTTGATTTTTTAAGTGGTTTTGTTTTGGAGGTTTGTGTAAAAAGATTTTATTCTATATTCTATATTCTATTTTCTTTTATAGATGTGCTGTGAATCATAACTCCATCTAGAGTCCACTCTGATTTATGGTGTAAGGTAGTGATCCAATTTTTTTTCCATAAAAAACGTCTGTTTTTCCAGTGTCACCATCTGATGAATGCTTCTCTTATTATAGTGTTAAATTTTGTCACACATAGATCCATTTTTGAGCTCTCTATCTCTCTATTTTTTCCATTGTTATATATATCTGTGCACCAAAACCTTACTGGAGTTTTGTACTAAAGTGCTGCAATATATCTTGATAAACAGTAAAGAGTCCACTCTCGCTGCTCTCCTTTTCCATGTTTAACTTAGCTATTTGAGTTCCTGGACATTTATTCTTCTATATTCATTTGAGAGTAAGTTTGTTGAATTCTGGAAAAAATCCAAGTGGAAGCTTAGTTTACATTGAAGTAATAGATTAATGTGGTAAGAAATGACTTATTATGTTAAATCATTTGCGAACATAATATATACCTTTATTTATTTAGAGCTTATATTGCTTACTGGAGCTTTACATTTTTCTGCTCACCAAGGTTTTAAAATTTATGATGAAATATTTGCTCAAAATTTTCAACTAATTTTCTCTCAATATTGTTCTGATGAATTTTTTAATCTTTTTTTTTCTTTGGTTTTTATATAATGAAATCCTATACTTCTCATTTTCATTGTTGCTCATCTGGTAATGAACATAGTTCTTCCTAGATCAACTATGTGTAGGACCTTTACATGGGTTAGGAAGAGGGTCATCCAGATCAGCAATTATGACACATAGCTGAGATTGTCTCAAGAGTTCTTCCAGCCTTATTTCTTGCAAACCAACCAAAATCAAAACTGTAAGGCAACTCAGAAGTCATTCCTTTTCTTCTCCCTGCTTCCTTGACAGACTTTCTTACAGACATATCTGTGTGATTCCTAGTATAACTTGACTTTTCTGTTTCTGTTTCTTCTGGGACCTAAACCAAATCAAGAGAAGGGGGCCTTTGACCAACTGGTATAGCCCATACATATTGATTGGAAAAATAAATTTGTGATTTACATTTCAAGGTGTATGCCTTATCATATTTCTTATCTTAAAAAGAGATGCTAACTCTTTAAATAAATTTAGCTACTTCATTCACATTCCTGCTTGACACCTATTCTTTTCTATGGTCTTCCTTGCATTCCGTGATTTTAGATTTCAGATGTTTCTTGGTTTTGTTAATGATTGAATTTAAAATTTTGTTTTTTATTCCTTGATGGTTTTGAATAACTTTTGAAAAAAGACATTTTAAAACTAAAAATCAAAGGAGAGTATTTTCTTTTCATTTTAAAGATAAGGAAATTGAAGCCAAGAGAAGTTAAATATCTTGCCCAAAGTTTGTTAATTTTTCTAAGATTATTTAAGTCTAGAAAGAGAGAATTAGTAGTACAAAAGAATTAACTTTATCACCTAATAAAGCCTATGTCACCTACCCACTATTTTATAAGTAGAGTAAAACAAGATACAGAGAACCAAGTCGATTTGCACCTTTACCAAATTATTGATAGGTCAGGAAATTTTCAAAAATAAATAAGCATGATTTACACTCCCACATAATAAAACCCATTATATAGATATAATTTGTAGAATGTCACACTGGGAAAAAGCAATGAACCTTAAAAGCTTTGAAACAAATCCTGATATTAACACTTTTTTAACACTTTTCTTAACACTTTTTTTTTTTAATGAGGCTTCCAAATTTGTGTGAAGGGAATGAAATTAGTGTGAGAAAATGAATATGGGTCAAATGGTTAACTGGTGGAACACAGAACAAAAACAAAATTATATTCTTAATTCCACTCCTTCATACATATAAAGGGGATTATAATACTAAATTTTTTAAAAAAGAAGAAATCTTAAAAGAAACAGAAAATACTTAGGTGGTTTTCTTCTTTGAAATTGAAGTTGGAAAGTCTTTCCTAAGCAAAAATAAAAAAAAATTGCAAAGTACTTGACTTTATGATAGTTTTAACAGTTTTATACATTAAATAAATACTGACAAAAAAGCAAAGAATAAACTGAAAATAAATATTCGAAACATATATGACTAACAGAATATATATTTAACACATATAGTGCAAATCATAAAAAAGGTGTACAATAGAAGAACTGGCAAAAGAGGTAAGCAAATAATTCACAAAAGAATATAAAAATCCTAATTAGTATATTGATACACATTTCAACTTTATTTGTAATCAAAGCAATGTAAATTAAAATATTTTCCCAAACTGGCAGTATTTAATACTCAATATGAGGTGAGATGAGAATAAATGAATGATCTTAGTTTGCCACTGGGAATGTACTTCAGCACATCTGAAGAGCAAGTTGACAATGTATAGCCGAATCTTGAAAAATTCTTAACCTTGGGTCTAGTCATTTCACTGCTAGGAATTTATCCAATAGAACTAATCAGGGATGTGTAAAAAGATTTATTTACATAAGTTTTTATTGTTGCAATACTTATAGCATGAAAAATTGGATAAACCTAAATAACCCAAAAAGAACATTAAATAATTTATTATACATTACTATGATTGAATGCTAGGCAGTAATTTTTAAAATGTATTTTTAAAAATATTTAATGGCATGAGAAAATGTACAGAATATAATGTGAACTGGAAAGAGTACATTATGGAACATTACATAAAATATAACCTTAATTTAATTTTATTTATTTACATTTTTTAATCTAAAAGAATTTTAATATAGGTTTTTTTAACATTATTATTATTTTTATTTTTTATTTTTCCCCCTCCTCCTTCTCCCTTTCTGTCTGGTAATAATCTTAATTTTATAATAATATACCACTTATAAATAACATTTAAATGTCTTTATATTTATTTATTTTATACATTGTACATATGGAAGACTAAAAAATACAACAAAATGTTGTATGTATATGTATATATTTATCAACCATATATTATACATTTAATAACAAAGTTGAGAATAAAAATACACCAGAGTGTTAGCCATTATTATAGCTGAGTGGTGATATTATATTTAATTTTAAAAATGTTTTATTACCTTATACATTTTCAAAATTTCTTATATTGAGCCTTTTAGAACCATAAATTATGACAAACTTTTCTAAAAAGGTTTCAACTCTAGATAAGAGAGGTCCTTCATTTTTAGTGCCTTTCTCTCCTAACTGTGATGAATTGCTGCAATTCAACAAGCATTTTTCAAATGCCTATTCTGTAAAACTAGGTTAGTTCATTAAAGCTGATTTTAGGTGCAAGCCAGATAAGTCAGTTTGCTTTTACCTTTCCACACCTTATATCCTCTGTCTCTATAACATCTCACACATCTCTTTTTCATCATTCAGTCAGCAAATATTGACTGAGAACCACATGTCTGGTACTGGGGACACAGCAGAAAATAAGAAACACGGTCCTCGCCCTTGTAGAATTACAGCTTAGCTGAAAGAAACAGGCAATAAACAAGCAAACAAACAAGTAATCACGAATCATCATAATCACTGTAAAGAGAGACAAGCATGTTACTGTGATAAGAATAAAATCAATAGAGTGGAGAAATCTAAGTTAAATTAGGTAACTGAAAAACTTTCTGAGAAGATGACCTTCAAACTGAACTCAGAATCATTTTCCGAGGATGAGGAGCTCTGCATAAATACTACCAAAAGAAGAGCATTCCAGACAGAGGAAAACTAGGAGCTAAGACCCTGAGGCTGAAATGAGGGTATATTCAAGGCACTGAAATAAAACCCATGTAATGAGCACAAGGGGCTGGGTGGTGAGTGGCAGGAAGTGAGGTTGGTGAGGTAGGCGTGGACCAGATAATGTAGGACCCTGAGGCCAAGTTATAAATCTTGAATTTTATTCAAAGTACAATACAAAGCCTCTGAAGAGTTTTAAGAATTATGTAACATAATTCATGTTTGTAACTGGCTACTCTAGCTGCTGTGAAACAATTGTTTGAGGCCAGAAAAGTGAATGGAGGTCAAGACTGGAAATATAAAGACTATTTAGAGGTTGTGGGACTTAGACTAAGGAGGTAGAAATCCAGGTGATGTATTCCTAGGATGTGATCACTTTCATTGTTGACTGTACCACTGCCTTCTAATATCCTGCCATGAGTGGGGGGAGAGTTTCATGGGCAGAGCAAGAAGAATACTCTCATTTATGCAAGAAATATCTGTTTTTCATCCAATGACTTAAGACTAACCTGAGAGAGACTGACATCACCACAATAATTAAAAGAAAGAAAGAACTTTATTTTCAGTAGGAAGCAATAGTCATTAAAACTCCAGAGATAGTTAAGCCTCCCCTCTGGAGACTGCCTGCCATGTGACATGATTGAAGGAAAGGGATGAGATGACCAACTTGGTGCCACTTCCTGGGGGTGGACAAGGTAGAAGATGCATGCCACTACCACTTCTGCTGCCTTTAAGGGCTGTAGACCAGAGGCAGCACCACAGTCAGTTCATGGATGAATGACAGCCAACACAAAGACCACACATGCAGCTCAAGACCGAGGGTCAGTGGTAGATCATCAGCAGCCTAGAGTCCTGGACTTGTACTGTGTCACCCCAAACCATCATATCAATGCCATTCTGGTGGCCCGCTCTTGCACCATTCTGCAAATTAAACACCATTCCAGTCAGCAGGAGTTATACTCTTACAAGATCCCCTTTCTGGAATCAGGACCCATTCAGGGGACCCTAGGATGACCTTGTGGGTGAGAGTCCAGGTGCTCCCCAGGGTATATGATTGATCCCTTGTGTGGAGGTAGAGAACTCCCTTTCTCAAAAACAAACTCTGACAGATCCCATGCAGGGTGCTACCCTGGCTCAAGGGTCCTGGACAGCACCACCAGCCCCAGGGGCCTAAGGAAGACTGGAGGCACTCCAAAGGGTGGAGCCTCCTAAAACACGTGGTTTGGGGCAGGGGTCCACTTGCCTATGTCTCAAGGTCATACTGCATCCATTGGATTTATAAAAACTGTGTTGCAGCAATGCAAGGGGCAAAAGAATAAATTCTGCTAAAGCAAATGCATATATATCTATAAACAAGTGAAGCTTGATTCCCTCCTCTTTTCATTCACAAAAAAAAAAATCACTTTCAGGTGACTCATAAGCCAAAATGTAAAAGGTAAAGCATTAAAACCTATAGAAATAAACATAAGATTTGAGAATAGGCAAAGAGTCCTAAAAAGTACTAACCATAAAGGAAAAGATTGACTAAAATGAACTTCATTAAAATTGAGACCATTTTTAAATAAGAAAATGCCATTAAAGGTAAAAAAAAGGCAAGTAGATTTGTAGATCTTTGCAATACACAGTATACAAGCAAAAGCTTGTTTTACAGTATTTAAAGAATTTTTATCTGTCAATAAGAAAAATGCAGATAAATGAGTAACCTAATTATAAAAAAGTGGAGTAAAATCTTTGAATAAGAATTTTTCAAGAAAAGACATTCAGGCTAATAAAGCATATTCAGTGTGTAATATTACTAGTTATCAGTGAAATGAAAGTTAGAACCACAATGAGAAATCACTACATAAGTACCTGAATGGCTAACTTAAAAATAAGTAACTGACACTACGTAAAGCTTGGTGAAGATGTGACATGTCAAGCAACAGAAGCTCTCATGCAATGCTATTGGGAATGTTCCTTTGTCAGTCTCTTTTGAAAGCTATTTTACAGTATCTACTAGGTGTACCCAATGATCCAGCAATTTCACTCCTAGTGGAATATATGCTACAACAATACATATGTATGTACACATATACAAGAATGCTCAGTACATACTATTTATAACAATCCTAAGCTGGAAACAACCCGCATGTCCATTGAAAGTAGAATAGAAACATTGGGGAATATTCATGCCACATTATCTTATAAATAATGAAAAGAAAATGAACCACTGCTACACACTATCATATGGATGAACTCATAGATATACGTTGAGTGTAATGGCTAGCCATAAGGAAGTACACAAAGTATGATTTCATTTATAAAGTTCAAAAATAGACATAACTAATCTATGGTGAGAGAAGTCAGAATAGTGGTTGCCTGTTGGGAGTGATGACTGAGAGAGGGCCTGAGGGAGACTTATGGAATGCCAGTGATATTATGCATACTACACTGAGTGCTGATCACAAAGATATGGCTACTTTGTAAAAATTGGTCAAGCTTGAGATCTGCAATTTTAATTCCTCAAAATCAGCTAGGAGGTCTCAAAAAAAAAAGAGATAGGACCGGATCACATGTGGGTTACAGTCAAGATTCAGAAGACCCTATCTGGATAGCCCTGGTGCCCCTTCTGGATGGTCCTGGTACCAGATGGAGACTTTGAGAATTTCAAGGAAGATGCTCCAAAGTGCTAGAACCTCCTAAGGGATGGGATCATGGGCAGGGGCCCTGCCTGCCTGGGTCTAACAGTGGTACTGGCCCTTGAGTTTTTACTGTATAAGCAATATGTCAAAAGATAATGGAACAATGTCTACAGAAGTTTGAGAAGAAATGATATGACCTAAAAAATTTGCATATTTCTATGTTCTGATTTTTCTATGACGATTGCAGAAAAACATAGTCAGCTATTTAATAATTCAAGAGGTACAGCAGCTACGTGCCTATATTAAAGGAATTGCTTTAAAATACTCTTCTTTCAACCTAGATATGAATTAGGGTACATAATTTAAACTAACAATTAAATACAAATAATCATAAAAATTAGAACACTAAGCTTCCTATAAATCTTTGATAAATCAAAAGATTATAGAAATATTTTTAATATTTTTACTTAAAAATGAAACAAAGGTTCTATTAAAAAACAAAAAGATGACAATATCAATTGTAGGAAAAACTAAAGAGCATTAAATAAAAGAAAAGCTATTCATAAATAAAAATTCCATAATGAAATATAGTAACCATCAATTAGGTGAGCTTTGTCTATATATAAACAAAAGTTCTTGGCAGAAGAGAAGTGATCAGAAACACAATTGTCATGGGAGAATTCTAAGTCTTTGTCAGGTCATATAGAAAAAAACGAGGATAAGAAATTTGAATCATATCGTAAGTCTGGATTTGATTTATATTCAACTTTATACTGTATAGGTACCATACTTTCTCAAATTTCTATGAAACAATTATTAAAAATATTATGTACATAATCACAAAAAAATCTCAAATCTCAGCAAACTCTAAAATGTAAAATATATCTATTCATATTCTGTGACAAAATATAATAAATCAAAAAATTAGCAAAATTTAAATAGCAATTCTTCCAACCTTTTTAATATTTTAAAAAATATTTAAACATATGTGTCAGTGAGAAAGTCAATGCCAGAATAACAGAATTTTTAGAACATTAAGAAAAAAAAGCAACAGTATAAAGTCATTGCTCTTATCAGTGGTTTCACTGTCAATGGTTACTGTTACTTTTGGTCTTCTGTGATCTGACAATATTAAATGGAAAATTCCACCTCACTTCATCTCATCACATAGGCATTGTATCATCCACATCATCACAGGAAGAAGGGTGAGTGCATTACAATAAGATATTTTCAGAGAGAGAACAAGAGATCACATTTATATAACTTTTATTACAGTATATTGTTATAACCTCTCTATTTTATTATTAGTGTAGTTAATCTCTTACTGTGCTAATTTATAAATTAAACTTTATCATAGGTGTGTATGTATAGGGAAAAAAACATAGTATATACAGAGTTTGGTACCATCCATGGTTTCAGACATCCACTGAAGTTTTAGAACATAATAAGGGGGATTACTATGTCTTAAACCTTCAGGAGTAAGCCAAAATTCTATTATAGGAAAAAAACCCATAGCCTTAGGTGCTATCATTATTGATGAAAATAAGTCAACTAATCATCAAATTTAAGAAGTTAGATATTTAATAAAATACATCTTAGGGGAAAAGGGAGGTATATAAGAATAATGCTGAGATTATGAATTACCGAATTAAAAAAACTCAATCGAATAAATGTAGCAGGTGGTTCTGTAAAGAAAATAACACAAAAAGAAAACCTAATAAATTGATTCAAAGAACAACCATAAGAAAAGTATTAGAATTAAGAAGGATGTGGAATGGTAGATACAGAGGAGGTAATAAAATTATAAAAGAATATCATGTAAAATTTTTTGATATTAAATTTTAAAAATATGCATTTCAATGACAATAAAAGTGGCCAAAACTGACTCAATCATAAATAGACTAATAACTATGAGAGGGTGGGGGATTGAAGAATGTTTTAAAGAAGTAATTCACCAGATAATTTTTCAGGTAAAGTTTCTCAAAACTTTCAAGAAAAATATAATTTCTATGCTATTCTATTTTAGATTATTATAAATCAATTAATTTTATGACACATATGCCAAAACCAAAACCAAATATTAAAAATAAAAAAGTCGATAAAGAATTACATTTAATATATATGTAAATCCCAAATGAAATTTTAATAAAAGTTAATTCTATATTATTAGACACTATAGCCTTAAAATGCAACTTTTTAATATTAGGAAGTTTAATGATTCAATGAGTAAAATACAAATGCAAAAAAAAAGACATAATGAAATATAACATGTACTTCTAAAAAACAAAACTCTTGGAAGATTTGAATTAATTTGATTCTTTCCTGATATAGTTAAGAATATTTATCTGAAATTTGAGTTTGCAAGTGGATGAAATATGGACCATATTTAAAATCCTTTTTTTGTTTTGACTCATATAGTATTAGGAAAATGATTTGTTATAAACATTCTATAACTGGGGAATTTTGTATAAAAATTAGATATTATATGTGTGAAAAAAAATTAGGGTCAGGGTTAGGATCTCCAACTTGAAAAAATGGAAGATCTGTTAACAGTAAGTCCACATTTTCATAGCATGCAGTAGGTTTAAGCAGAGCATCTGCCGTGTGCTCCCTTGAGAAGGCGTATTCTCCAATCTGTCAGTTTCCTCCAAGCTCTATTGTTTTATAGCTGGCCTGCTCCACTATTCCTGTTGCTTTTGTAACCCCCTTATATACATTTCATTCCAATATTAAATTTAAAAACTAACATCGTATTTAGTGGTGTGATATGTAAGAGGCTATTGTCATTCCTATTAGGGACAAATTAAAGATGCCATCTATCACTTTGACTAGGTAAATTTTCTGAAAGCTGTGGCCAATAAACTCAAAGTAAGGGGGTATTACTATTGGAAAGAAAAAGCCAAAATGTAGTAATTTCAACTGGAATAATTATATGCTACATCCCTCCCCCACACACGCACACACCAACCATAAGTTAGTTGTAAGTAATAAAATAAATAAATTGGTTAGAAAGATAAATACTTCTAAATTTTTTTCTATCCCAGCAATCTCTAGTTAAATAATACAATGACAAGGAGATTGTTTTTATAATAGCAACAACATTTTGAACGACCAAGAATTCCACAATCACATATATAGTGCACATGAATTCACCCATGTCTCACCAAAACACATATTCTAGAACTAACATACCAGCACACATTCTAAACCACTCATTTCCCCATTAACAGTGGAATAATTAACAGTTAAAGACTCAGATGATAGAATCCACGCAATGGCAAAGCATGACCCACAACTACTTGCATCACTATAAATTCACAAACAACATAAGGAGTTAAAAAGACAATTACAAAGAGTCCATGCTGTATAATTCCATTTATGTACAATAAAGACAGGAAAAACTGGGGAAAAAAATTGAAACACAAGGAACATATAGGAACAATATGAAAAAAACTAAAAAAAAATGTATTGAGATATAAAAGATCTGAATAAGTGGATATACATATCAAATTTCTAAAAATTGTAAAAATGTCAATTCTTCTCATTTAAATGTATGGGTTTGATGTTAGCCCAATAAAAATTCTAAAGAACTTTTTCTAGATTGTGAAAAAAGTGCATATGGTAATATAAACAATAATAAAGAAAACTTCTGAAAAGGCTGTTTGTTTAAAGTGAGAGAACCTTAAAAACACTCATAACCTTTACTCTAATAATTTCATGTCTAGCAATGCATTTTTAAAAAAATAATTTAAAATATGAACAAAGATTTATTTGTTTATCACTATATTATTCATGATGTTGAAAAAATAGGGTCATTAAAAATATCCCAAGATGTGAAAATGGTATATAAATTATGCTTTATCCACATGATGGACTATTAGACATTCACCAAATGTTATATTTGTGAAGCATTTTCAATGATGTGGAATATAGCTCACAATGTAAATCATACTATGTAAAAAAAAGTAAGATATAAAACTATGTTCAACGCGTTTCATTCCAGTAGTTTAAAAAATTCTCAGGGTGGTGGAATTAGAGGTGATTTTTACTTTCTGTTTTATGTATTTCTAAATTTTATAAAATGAGAATGTATTAGATAATTAGAAAAAATACCAGTTTTATCTTTTCAAGAGAAAAAAATAGTTCTTAGCCAAGAAATACCTTTGGTTGTGCAGTAATGTTTTTAGACAAAGTCACAAGTAACACTTCAATGGGGACTGGCTATAGTTGCTTTTCTTTCTCCTTACAATCTCCTATGTTGGTAGGTAATTTGTGTAAGAATTATTTAAGGGGACCTGGGCAAAATGGTGTAGCTGATAAAAACTTCGTTCATCCCTTCTTGTGACCACATCAAAGAGGAGGTAGAAACACGGAGCAAACAGTAAGCAGTCTCCTGGAGCCCTAGATGAACAGAAGCCCTACAACTAGAGAGAAAAATAAGAAATCATTCCACAACAACTGAAGGTAGGAGGGGGTGGAGACATGAGCCTACTTGATCCCAAGTGGCTGAGTGGGACAGAAGCTACCACAGCAGCAGTCGGCAGCTACGGATACCTCTTAAAAGGGCCAGGTCCACAACCTGACATTTGCAGTGACAGACCTACTTTCTCTGAGCACCAGAGTTGGGTCGGCTGCTTAGAGGACACTGCACTGTTGGAGTGAGGGCTGGAGGCAAAGCTTTCTCTTGGATAGACATGCTGACAGTACCCATTGTTCCTCTGTTGAGCCTTTCCCCCTCCCAGTGTGCAGACTCAGTGCTTCCATAGCTGAGACATCATCAAACTGGATAACAGAGCTTACTCTGCCCAGAGTATTCCCTGAAACATCACCTCCCCCAACTCGCGGTCCTACCTAAGCCATATCCAGTTGTGTCCTCAGCAACTCCTGTGCCACTTGCTGAGCAGCACCAAGACTCACACTGGTTGCAGCTGACCTCAGTTCCTGGCATGGCTTCTTGAAGCAACTATAAGCACAGCACCTGTGGATTGATTGCTGAATCTTAACAGTTGGCCTCAGAAGGGCACAGGCTGGGGCTACACTTGAACTGCAGCTGAATCCCTCAGGACTGTGCCACTGGACACCTACTACACAAAGCTATGCTAATAAGATGGGAGACTTAGGAGCTTTGCTTAGCACATCGAAACAGATACAGGAAGGCAGCAAAAATGGTAAGACAAAGAAGCAGAAACCATATGAAAGAGCAGAATGTAGATCAAGGAAAAAAATGGAGTCAAGCAATCTCACAGATGCAGAGTTCAAAACACTGGTTAGAAAGATGCTCAATAAAATTAAGGGACATGTGGATGAATTCAGTAAGAACTTTAACAAAGAGATTTAAAACAACCATAAAAATAGAAATGGAAATTATAAAAGGGAACCAGTCAGAAATGAAGAATATATGATCTGAGATGAAGAGCGTATCAGAGGAATCAACAGAGTGGAGGAAGAAGAGGATCGAACTACTGATATAAAGGATGGGGAAGCCAAGGACACCAAATCAGAATGGCAAGAAAAAAGTAAGCAAGAATGTAATAATAATTCAAGGAGTCTATGGGACAAAATTAAGGGTAACAACGTCCATGTCATAGGGGTACCTGAAAAGGGAGAACAAGAAGTTGAATATGTATTTGAAGAAATAATGATGGAAAACTTTCCTAACCTAGTAAAGGAAATAGACATACAACCCAAGAAGTTCAGAGGGCCCCGCCCCCAGAAAATGAACCCAAAGAGGCCCACACCAAGATACATTGCAGTTAAAATGCCAAAGTTTAAATACAAAGAGAGTCTTAAAAGCAGGAGGATAAGACAGTTAGTTACCAAAAAGAGAGCTCCCATAAGACTAGAAGCCAATTTCTCAGCAGAAACTTTGCAAGACAGAAAGGCTTGGCACAAAATATTCAAAGTGATGAAAACCCAGGATCTACAACCAAGAATACTTTATCCGGCAAAGCTATCATTTAGAGTTGAAGGACAGATAAAGAGCTTCCCAGACAAAAATAAGCTAAAGGAATTCATCAACACCAAGTCAGTATTACAGGAATTGCTGGAGGGACTTGTTTAAGAAGAAAAAACATGTATCAAAAACATGAATGGTAATATCTACATTCCTATAAACAAGTACCTCAAAAGGAAAAGAATTAAGTTATCCAACCAAAAGATAGGGAAGCTGAATGGATTAGGAAATAAGGCGCCTACATATGCTGCCTACGAGAGACTCACTTCAGATTAAAAGACACAGAAACTAAAAGGAAGGGAGTGGAAAAAGATATTGCTTATAGACCTAGAGGGTACTGCTCTAAATGAAGTAAGCCAGATAGAGAAAGAAAAGTATCACACAATTTCACGTACATGTGGAATTTAAAGAACGAAATAAACATCAACAATAAAAATTGAAACAAACTCATAGATTCAGAGAATATTTTGAGGATTACTGGATGGGATGGAGAGTTGGGGGGGATGATGAGAAAGGGCAAAGGGATTAAGAAGTACAAATGGATAGATACAAAATAGTCACGGAGATACATAGTGTAGCATAAGGAAAATAGTCAACAATGTTGTAAAAAAATATGTAAGGGAGAAGAGGGGTACCTAATTTAGTGGGGCGGCCACTTCATGAGTTATATAGATCTCTAATCACTACACTGTACAACTGAAACTGACACATTATTGTATGCCAGCTATAATTGAAAAAAAAGTCATTGAATTGTACAATGTAAATATGAGCAAATAATTGTCTATTATACTTCAATAAAGCCTGGGGAATGGAGGTGGGGGAGAATTATTTGAGGAAGATCAGCATTAATTTATATTAGTTTTTACCAAACAGGGCTTTTTCCTTATGAGGCTAAATATGAAAGGACTATTTATATGTAGTGCAAATCTTCTTGTTAATGCAGCTCCATATTCTGGTATGTTAGCTCTAACTTTTGTATTTTTAATAGGATCTTATCTCCCTCATAGGCCAGCGACTGTTGGATCATTTGGAGATCATCTTGTAGTGTTTATGACAGCACAATTGGTTGCCATGGAAAGAACTGAGCTGTCCCCAGTCCCATAACAAGAATGGGTTCAAAGCAGTTGATTTAGCCAAATTCAGAGCCTCTGTGAACCCTGGGAGTTTTGAGTTTTCAATTTTTGTGAGCTGCTGGAAGTTTGTCTATTGTTAGCAACATAAAACTGGTTTTCCTTTTCCTTTTTTTTTAAAAGGTTATTTTTTAAAAGACTCAAAATTCCACTTGTACATCATGATAATCACAGTAAACTTTGTGCGTTTTAAAATGATACGAAAAAATAAAATAAAATTGTATAAATGGTTTGCTTTATATATACTTACATAATCTTGTATTTTATATAAGATTTTATAAAAATAATCATATATGTATCTCTATAAACATATGTTTTCTCCATCAAAAAATAGAAAAACATGAAAATACTGTTCCCCATATTGTGTCTAGAATCTACTGGAAATAACAGTAAAATCCTTTATTTTGATAATTTCATGCACGTGGAAAGGATTATATGTAGGGTGACCACATAATTGATTGTTCAAAGTTGTACATTCCTGAGAGTGGAAGGTCGCACTATAAATAATTAAGCAAGGATGACACATGTAAACTCAGACTGTCCTGAACAAAGTCACAGATGGGATGTGCTATGGGTTGAATTGTGTCCTCCAACAATTTCTAGGTTGAAGTCCTAACCCCATAGTACATTAGAATGTGACCTTATTTGGAACTAGGGTTGGTACAGTGGTAATCAGTTAAGATGAGGTCATACTGGAGTAGGATGGACCCTAATCCAATATAATTGGTATCCTTATAAAAAGGGGACATTTGGACACAGATGCACACAGGGAGAACAATATGTGAAGATGAAGGCAGGGATTGAAGTGATACAACAGAAGCCAAGGAACACCAAAGATGGCCAGCAAACCACCAGAATCTAGGAAAGAGACATACAGATACTTCCTCTCAGCCCTCAGAAGGAATCAATGCTGCTGACACCTTGATTTCAGCCTCCTAGCTCCAGAATTGTGAAACGATACACTTTTTTATTTTAGCCACCCAGTCTGTAGTACTTTGTCATCTGTCAGATTAATTTAAGATGCTCAACAACTTGCCCATGAACAGTGCTGGGGAGCCAATACCAAGAAGTGCTCAAAACCTCTCATTTCAAGATGGTCAAGTAACAACTCTCTCATTCTTTTTTTGCTCAACTATCATCATCAAACAATGAGGAGAGCAAGAAACAAGCTTTATCTCTAATAGTACCTGAAGACCTCTGTAATCCTGAGCCATACAACGAAGGAAAAGAGGGAAGGCAAATCAGTGTCTACAGAGGGTCACACTTAGTGACAAGGTGATTCACTCTGCAGAGCCTAGGAAAGGCATTGGAGTAAAACAGTTTATCTCAAAGGTTGGGGAAGCATTGCTAAAAATAGGTCTCTTAAAAGTCCACATATGAGCTGTATATCCCAGCAACTGATGCAGGACACCCTCCATCCCATGCCCACCCTCCAATCAGGAGATAGGAGGTTTAGTTTCTGAAAAGACTGAGTCAGAAAGGCTGTGAATTTGAGGCCATCTGGCATAGAACAGGTACAGATGGGCTGAGAGAAAGGAAAAACTAGGGAATGAAGTAAAAATCTATATCAAATTCTCTTTGCCACCCGAGGTCAGAATGCAGCCAGACTTTAATCCACAGGTAAGACATGGGACAATCCTTCTCTGGGTACCTTGACCCATCCAGTGGAGGGACCTGGAGATATAGACATATAGGAGTACTGGCAAAAGTGAAGGTGCTACCCAGTCACTCTACAATGAGGAGCTGCTTCCCACAGAAGTCTCAATCAGGCATTTAGTGCTTCACTCTTGAATAGAATTGGACATCTAGTAACACTGGGCATAAAGGAAAGCCTGTGACATGAAAGATTAAGTCCAAAATAAGCAGGAGGGCAAAAAAAAAAACTCATGAAAGCAAACTATAATCGATATTCTCAGATATTGTGTTTATGAAACACAAGAATATATAAAAAAAGAATTCTTGCAAGTTAAATATAATAAAATATGATAGCAGAAATAAAACATTCAGTTAAAAGGTCTAGAGACAAAGTAAAGGAACTCATCCAGAAAATAGAATCGAAACATATAGAGATTAAAAATGATAGAAAAAGATAAGAAAATTAGAGAAGCAATCCAATATCTTACTAATAGGAATTATGGAAAGAAAGATAAAACAGAGGAGAAAGGAGCAAATGATACTATAAACAAGTTTTTTATTTATTTATTTTATTCTGACAGGAGCCTTCCAAGTGCTAAACCATGAATTAAAAAAAGACTGGAAATTTAGAATACAGGGGATTAAAGTAATATTCTAAAAATTTCTAAAGATAGAGGAAAAGGACATTTACAAAAAATCAGGAACAAGAATGGAAATAAACTTTCCAATTGCACTACTGGAAATTGGACTATAAGCAATGACTTTAATGTTATCAGTAAAAGTAACATTTTCATTTAAATCTGATACACAATGAAACTACCAACAAGTGTAAAGATTGAATAGAGGTATTTTCAGACATGTAAGCTCGCAGAAAAAGTTATCTTCTATGCATCCTTTCTCAGGGAGTTGCTGAAGAATGTGTTACACTAAAATAAGGGAGTATTTCAAGAAAGAAGAAGACGTTTAATCCTGGAAGAGGGGATTTAGTGCTGCAGAGGTGCAAAGGAAAGCACCAGGGCAACAGCTGTGCAGGAGACCAGGTGAGCAGCCAGGTAAACTGGAGCAGGTGGAGGAGGGATGTCTTCAGGAAAGGCTGAATGAAACTGACAGACTTCTAGTTTTGACTTTGTGGAAAATTGTATTGAGAAGCATTTTACAAAGCTGATGGAATGCGTTGGAAGATTTGGCTGGGGCCGCAAAGAAAACTAAGCAAAGGAGAAGATGAGGCAACTATTAACTGCAAGAAAAATAAAAAGTTATACAAGAAAGAAAATTAAATCGTAGAACACAACCTTGCTGAAAGACCCAGCAACATAGTAAATGATATTTCCGTAGCAATAAACATGAAAACACTATGGGTTTAACCAAAAATTGGGAGAGTGGAAAGGTAAACAAAAAAGATATTTGAGAGAGCTAAAAGTTTTGTCTGCCATAATCTCTAAATGGATAAATCAAGAGATATAAGTACAAGTATATTATTTACAAACACAGAAATAAATACCAGAAAGTTGAAAAGTGGTTGCCTTTAGGGTATGAGATGTGTGTGTGTGTGTGTGTGTGTGTGTGTGTGTGTGTGTGTGTGTGAGAGAGAGAGAGAGAGAGAGAGAGAGAGAGGAGAATGGTTGCTGCTTTTTTTTGTTATAAGGTTTTTAGCACAATTTGATTTTTTAAACAATGTGTGTGAGTAATAATGATGAAAAATTTTTTAAAGAAAAACAAAATTACTTTGAGAAAAAATTCTAGAAACAGTATGTGTCACTATGTAGACATTGCTGACCTTCAATGAGTAATTATCAACGAAGAATGATTTGTCTTTTTTGTTCTTTTTAGAGACTTTTTTCCCCAAGCATATAATTTCTATGTTTTCTTTCCACTCATAAGTTAAATATAGAGATGAATATACTATACCAAATTTAAATTAGATAACCACGCTGTCTTAATGGGAAGGGCAAGACATTATTAAATCCAAAAAACACTTATAATTGTCATTATTTTTTAAATGAAATAGTTGTTTAAACTGTAAGCATTGTGGTATACTGTGAATTATTTTGTTGTTGTTTCAAAGAGGATTTCGTGCAAAAGAATTCTTTTATCCTAGTCTTCGTATATTCTATTCTCTGTTTCTAAGAACATTGCATTTAAATTGCAGCCATAGCCTAATCATAATTTCATGTGCAGTAAAAGCTTCAATGTTCTTCTTTAAATGATGAATAAAGAGGAAAACTATCCCATATTTATGAACAATAAATGAACTCATACAAACTCAATTATAAGCTCTAGGATTCTGCCCCCCCACCCCCATTTCACTTCTTTCACAATGGAAACTATAAAGTTGATAACAAACTCATTCAGGATCATTATAATTACTAAACTTGGGAATTCAGGGACTTGATTGCAATCAGTTGAGTGCTATGTATTCAGACTCTATGACTTTTATCCCACTCATGCACAGTCAATCAGGGTTAAAATGTATGTCTTTCAGTTGCCAGCTGGGTGACATCAGTCAAGACATTGGTTACTGCATGTTTTTCGGCTTCCACGTATACGTAAATTAGAGTGCTCAGAATAACAGGGATGGCAAATCATTTCTTTATATATGCCCACGCCACATGAAAGATAGAGGCTGCCAGAGATCTGTAAGAAGAATTATGAGACTATTTACATCTGAGCTCAGCTGGAAATTGCTGAGATTGATTAGGTCTGCCTTGGACAGAAATTAGGAAAGTGCCTATGCTTACCGCATGCATTTGTCCACCTTAGATGAGATGATCTGGAAGATTTATTTCAGGATAAACATTTTATTCTAGCCTATGATTTTTTATTTTCTAGTTTGGACTTTGTGCTTTTCCTTTTTTAATAGTGTATTTATTAGATTGCAGTAGATATTTTTAAATGCAAAAATTTATAGCATCCTTAACCATTTCAAGGAAGAAAAGTTCCGCTAAATATCATTGTTATGAACCAAACCAGTTTGTTTTATGGAACATTACACCAGGAATATTTGAAATATAGATTAATTTTTTTCTCCATCAACTTTAGTATATTTAATTAATCCATTTTCATGGGCATAGAGCAAAGGTAGCTGAATAATCTAAGGACTGATACTTAGAGAAAATGCTATTTATTGCACATATCTTTCAGTAGGTAGACTTCCTTGATCCATGAGACTCTATCAAGAATGGAATCACTTGAAGGTATTCACATGGATAGGTTTTCATAAAAGTTCTACTTAAAAAATAAATTACGACAGTGTGATATTTAGGGACTCACCCATGTGAGGTAATTCTGGAAGAAAAGGCATTACCAGATGAAACTAGGTTCTTCCTATTCTGACATCTTACTCCAAGCTTTTTTTCTATGGTGATACATGCAACGGCTTTTGTGTTTGCTGCCTCCAATAGGTCAGAGCCAGCAATGCCAACCCTTTGGGGATGAGTTTGTTCCAGTCATATGCCTATTTTGCCTAGTGGTATTTGGTTGAGGGAAAAGGGGTCAATTAATAAAATGTGAATAATACAAATAGAAATTTTAACAAATGATCTAATATCTTCTGCTTTTCCAACCTGAATATACCTTTAAAATAATAATATAGTTTACTTATCTTTCACTATCAAAATATAGAACAAAATGTACAGGAATTAATTCAAGAACAATAGTTCAAACATCTAAGTACAAAGTACAGCTCCTTCCTTAAACATTTCAGCTGCTATCAATTACTGCCTAATTGAGTTCTGGTTTCCCTTATCAAGGCCAAAGCTATTTCTAGAGGAAGAGTTCTCCAGTGATACTTTATAAGTTTACAGTGAGAGTGAAATAAACTGGCTGAAAACGTCACAATTTATTCTGCTTTCTTCACATCAGGTATTAATGATGTTTTAAAATAATTGCTCGTACTAATTATTCTAGTTAGGATTTTTATCTGTTCCTCTGCCCTATAATCTTAGGGAGTACCTATTACCTGTACCTTCAATAGAGGCTGCCCAGCGACTTTTGAACACTCTTTTTGTGTGAGGAATTGTCTTCCTCAGGTGTTCTCCCTCCCTTGGGTGAAAACACAGCACTTACTTCCTAGCCACCTTTGCAGCTGGGCATGGGCATGTGACCTGTGCCCCATCAATCACTGACTTACATGAGACATGCCTTACATTTTGAGGGAGGGGCTCTGTGGAATCTATTTGGTTGCTAAAGTAGAGGTCCACACATCCAGGTTTGAGATACAGCAGATATTGCAAGATTCACATCCTAAGAAGATATGGCAAGATGTGGTGGTCGGGTGAAATTAAGTACTGGCAACTGGGCAAACCGGATATTCACTGCTCAGTGTCAGTATAAACTTCGGTGGTGTTTTCTTCCTCATGTAAGTTTTGGACATGATTTGGACATTATTTCTGGAAGCCTCAGCCTGGTTCTCTGGCAATTCCATGAGCTACACAATATCCTTTTAATGAAATCTTTTGAGCAGTGCTCCATTAGAGTCAGTTTTGGTAGCTTGAAACTAAGACCATCGATGGATACATTGTTCTTCAAAGAAAATATTCTTTCTGCCAGATTTCTGCCAGGATCATTTGCATCTTCCTCTGGTATAATTAATGTAAATATTAATAAAAAAAGAACATGATAATGTAGACCACATTTGATTTTCCCTGTGCCTGACTTGAAAATTTAGCACACATTTATTGATTACCTGCATGTGACCTTATTCTAATGTTGGGATAAGATGGGAGGTGGTGGCAGAGACTACAAGGATACATAAACCAAATTCCATAGCTTTAATTTAAAATGAGTCTACATGGAATTATTAAATTATTCTTTAATTAGCAATCCCCAGTAGTCTTTTAAAAAACAGCTTCAAGCCTCTTGTAGTCTTGCTTTCAGTTCTAAATTTGTTTATTTGTTTTTTTCTGCATCAAAAATATTTTTTCCACAAATGTCCACTGACTGATAAGCAAATTGTAATATCTAATTACAATGGAATATTATTCAGCTTTAAAAAACAAGGAAATTCTGACACGTACTAGAGCATGGTTAAATCTTGAAGACATTAAGCTAAGTGAAATAAGCCGTACGTTAAGACAACTACTGCATAATTCCATTTATATGAGAGATCTAGAGTAGGCAGATTCATAGGGATGAAAAGCAGAATGATGGTTAGCAGGGGCTGAAAGGAGGGAAGAATGTGCAGTTAGTGGTTGGTGGGTGTGGAGTTTCTGTTTCAGAAGATAAGAAAGTTATGGAGATGAATGGTAGTGACGGTACACAACGAAGTGAATGTACTTAATGCCACTGAACTTTGCACTTAAAAATACTCTCTAGCCAAGCAGAATATATACTAGGCTAGGGAATTGATTTCCTCGTAACCACTAAGAAAATTCTACCTGGGAGATAACAGTGATGTAAGGGGAAGAGCAGGGGCCTAGACTGTGTAGAGTGGGCTATCGTTGGGTACCATCTCTGTAATTAGTTAACACTGCCTAATGTGGCCAAACCTCAGTATCCTCATCTATCAAATGAGTAAGATAAAGAGGAGGGTAGTTCATTGCTACATGCTCTGATTATTTGACTTCAGATTCAGAACCAAGTCATCCTTGACCTGAAACCTTCAACTCCTCTGCTGATGAATAAACAGATATTCAGGAAATTATACTTGTCTTCTGGAGAAATAGTTTCTTTCAATAAGTTCTCACAGAGCAAATACAAGCACCAACAATGTAGGCTTTTGAGAATGTGGAGTATTTCCTGTACCCACAATCCTTTCCTTCGAGAAATTGTCTGATATAGAAATTCAATTCCCATCCAGATTTAGAAAGGCAATTCTTCAGTTACCTGATAAAATAGAAACAGGAAAGTTATGTTATTATATTTTGAATTTTGTAATATGAATGCATTCAAAGCCAGACTTCATTTTTAGTGTTATATTTAGGACCCTAAATTTAGACTCCTTACACAACAGTGAATATTGAAGCAATATTTCTTGGTCCACAACTTCCCCAGGCAGATCAGATCATTGAACACAGGACTGTCTTTCAATTGGCAAACTGCACATTACCAGCAGACAGAGAAAGCTTTCAAGGCCAGCCTGGAGGCAAACAACTTCTGAGAATCAATTGCCTAGAACTATCTCAATGTAGGAGAAGTCTGCCTTAAGAAAATATGTATTGTTCTTGAAAGTACCACCACACCAGTAGGAAATATAAACTTAAACTGAAAAGAAGCGGGGAACTTCAGACTGAATAAGCAGCCCATAACACCCATTTTCCTGGGAAGTAGGCATCTAAGACTGAAGAGTCCTGGTGCTAGCTTATTTTATCATCTACCTATTCAGGATAGGTCAGGCTTGGATGACGTTTGCTCTCGTCCCCCACAGGAGGCTGCCAACTATTATCATAGATCATCCACTAGAGGGTGACAACCACATATGCTTAGGGATGGATGGCCATTCTGTAGACACTGTGGTACCTAGCTAGGCACATTCCAAAGTCATGAGTAGTTTCTTGAAGCTCATCAGCTTAAGTGGTTGGACTTTCACTTCTAGAATCAACCTATGGAGGAGAAAGGGGGAAATATAAATTTGTCCCACATTTATGCTCTGGGTTGTACCTCCTTTTCAGACTTAGCTAGGAAAAATTTATATATATAATTTTTTAACTATTATTATTAGCAGAAGGAATATCTCTTGCCAGTTTAGTGGGGGGATGTATCTAACAGTTGGGAGGACAATTCCTTGGGATCTTTTCTTGATACTGCTATGGATCTTTGGAATAGTTCCAGAAGTTCTTAGTTTTTCCAATTGTAAAATGGGGACTATTTATTGTAAACCATAAAGCAAAATTCTTACGGTAAAATAGGGGAACTTTTAATTAGAAGATATTCTGTCCTTCCAGGTAGTATCTTAAAATACCAACTTAAATGTGTGAGATAAGTTGATGAGTCTGTCTTAGTTGGGATACGGGTCCGGAATCTTGAATTACTGACATGAGAAATATTAACCATTTAATGGACACCCGAGCAGTAGGCTTAAGCCCATGCAGACACCACTGTAGCTTTGAAATATGTTGGATATATTCTTACTTGTGTTCCTCTCCAGCCCTGCTTGGGGAGCAGTCATTTGGACAGTCATTTAGGAAGAAGTCTCAGGAAAAGTTCAGGACACCGGAACTTTTCAGATTATGTATGTTTAAACCTTTTGTGTACTATTTATACAAACATATTGAGTACTTATTTTTTAAAAAGACTTTTATAGCAGGCATGAGTACAAGTTTCTGTTATTTAACTGCTTTCATAACTCTTCCCAGTTGCTTCCCAGGGACTATATATAGAGTAAGTACTTATATTTGTTGAATATATAGACCCCATAGTTATTGTAACATTATATTAATTTTAAATAAGAAAATCCATCATTGATTGATGGGCATATGATGCTTCTTGAAGCTTCTTTCAGTTTAAATAGAAATCAAATTGACTTCCTTTATAGGTGATTTTTGGCTGAGTATCTATGCATATTTACCAACGCTTCTCTTTGCCTTTGTGGTTAGTGTTTTTAGAAGTCAGTGTTTATAGTAGACTAAAGTTTTGGGAGTCAGACTGACCTGGGTTCAGTGGGTTTACATTGCTGGGTTTTATAAGGATTAGAGACAAATAGATGTACAGGGCCTGGCACAAAATAAACAAAATTTTATTTATTAGTTATTGTTTCTAATTGTATTATTATTGTTATTGCTGTTATTATTATTATTAATAGACACATTGGAGAGCTCGAAAGAAGATGTAGAGAAGAAATGGTAAGGTGAGTGTGGTACACATCTGAACTAAGCCAGTCTGGTTATTTGCAAGCTCTTGTCTTTCAGCAAATATTTGTTAAGTACCTTCAACAAGCAGCATTGTTCTAGGCACTGGAGAACAAACTGAGAACCAGACAAAATCTCCACCTTGATAGACATTATCTGTAGCTACACTGTCACAGAGAAAGGAGCAGTGTACTTAGTAAGATAATTTTTAATAGCACTTTTTGGGGGCCCTGCTTCTATTTAACTTTGTGAAAATGTTTTTTGGTAACAGCTTTATTGAGATACAATTCACGTAGCATCCAATTCACTCATCTAAAGCATATAGTTCAGTAGTTTTCAGTATATTCAGGGTTGTACAACCACTGCCACAATTAATGCTAGAATATTTTCGGTGCCAGAAAGAGAAACTCTGTACCCTTTGGCAGCTACTCCTCTCTCCTTACCTCGTCCCTCTTCAAGGAAACCACTGATGTACTTCCTGCCTCTATAGATTTCTTATTTTGGACATTTTATGTAAATGAAATCATACAATACCTGGTCTTTTGTAACTGGCTTCTATCACTTAGCATAATGTTTTCAAGGGAGCCATATTGTAGTATGTATCAGTACTTCATTCCTTTTTAAGGCTGAAAACTTTAAAAAGTTCTCTTTAATGCATATTAAATACTCCCATGTTGATGGATTGATTCATTTTTTTCTAGTCTGCAGGACCCTCCATGAAAAGGGGTTTCTGTCCTCTTTTGAAAGCGACTTAAACTCCTGCTGCTACTACACACTCTAACTTAAACTTTAACATCTACTGAAATTTGGAGCATGTGGCACCTACTTTTACCAACAGGAAATCTGGTTTCTGTCCTTTATTTTTTTCCAGTCCTTTCATTTTGCATCTGTGTACCCTCCAAATGTAATAGCTCCAGGATTCTTTAAAGGACTTTGGAGAATTGGTCTTAAAATGGAAGCTTCAAATGATATCCAAAGATACATGAACCGGCCAAAGGACAAAGCGGTGGGAATAAAGAAAATCAAGAATGACAGCCAGGGAATTTTCACAAAATTGGGACAGACTAGTTATTCTTTATTCTTATGCCCGATGGAATGAACATTTCCCACAAGGCCTTGGTACCACCTAGGACTTGAAGATATGCTGCATTTTTCGCAGTGAACTCCAGACTCGGTTTCACTCACACTTCCTTTCTTCTGGGTTTGGCCCACGCAAAGCCCACCGATAAGTTATAAATGACTTATCAAGCATTAGCGTTTAGAGAGTAGACGGCTCCATAAATACCTAGTTGGCCTCATTAAAAAGCTACAGTGATTAAAGAGAATGATTAGTGTGGTGCCAGAGGGGAAAGAAGAAAATCCAACATCTGACTCAAACCCGGCCAGACCTCTTCTCAGGGCAGACCGTTCGTGTCATGGAAGAGGATCTGGCCCGTGCTGTGTGAAACAGAACGTCAGGAGTCGGCATCTGAGGAAACTCCACACTGGGGCCTGTCAGGGAAAGAGTTATGAAAAGTGCACACGTCCTCAGAGACGATTACCCTCTTGCCCTCCACGCCTCCTTCCCAACCTCCCCTTCCACTCCCTGTTGCCCCCCTGGAACTTAAAACATTATTAAAACAGGGAAACCTATAACTGGTATGAAATGACCCTCAAATGACTGCTTAATTACAGCGAAATGAAAGCCGGGGGGCTACAAATAACCAGTAACTGTCCCGGCTGTCACTGAAGAGGAGCCTGCACATGAGTCATGAGTCATGAATTAGCCACTAAGTGTTTCACTTCCAGCCACGGGCCGCCTGCCTCTGCCCTGCTCCGGCTGTCCCCTCGCGGCCTCCCACGCCAGGCCTCGCGCAGCGCTCCGCGTCCTGGGTCGGGACCAGGCGGCGGGGCTCCTCCTTGGGAGGCGTTTGTTGTTGTTCGCAGGGCGCAGGAACTTGGCGGCCCAGTTCCCCCTGCAGCCCCCGGGCCGGCGGTGGGGGAAGTCTCCCAGGCTGCCCAGGAGACAGGCTGACTGAAGGAGCGCAGCCAGCGCGGCTGCAGATAAGTTAATGTACACAGAGAGGATGTAAATTACCACGACCCTCAGCAGCAGGACATTGGCCAGGGCCCTGTCAGGGAAAGGACAAGCGTCGGCGGGCCGGGGGCTCGCTGACATCCACCCTGAGATGGAGCCGCCAGGCGGCCCGGCCAGGGAGGACCTCTTGGAGCCAGGCTTTCCTTGAAAACAGCTGCGTGTCCCTGACACCTCCAAACTAATGCATTTTTAATCAGGGGAATTAGCTCTAGGCGTCCCATATTTTTCCAAACCCCCTCTCTTGCAGCCGCGTCCCCGTCCCCGCCCCCAGTTTAGTGACTGGCAGTCCCATTATGTTTCTTTATCCGCTCTGCAGTCTCTCGCTGCTCCCACGCACTCCAGACCCAGCCACCTTTGAAAACCTCCCGCCCCCACCCCCATCCCGTCCTCTGCCTGGTCCTCTCCAGCGCAACTTTCGCCCCCACCCTTCCCTCTGTTTATACAGTGACATCACAGCCCCTGGCTCTTCAAGGCTCGGAGAAAACAGAGTTCAAAAAGGCAAACAGGAAAGCCGGCTGGTTTTGGGCACTCGGTAAGATTCGGTCCCACCGCGGGGAGACAGTACGTGTACACGTGCGTGCGCGCACCTTTGTTGGAACCCCGGCTGGCTAAAATATAAAGCTGTTGAGACACATCGCTTCCCAGGCAAGTGCCCCACATAAGCCTTAGAAGAAATCTTGTGCAGAACTTAGGGGATTTAACGTTTTTGAAAAGCTACGTAAGAAAAAGTAAAAAAGGTAAAACAGAATTTTATTATTTGACCCAATGTATCCAAAATATTATTTTAGCACATAATCAATGTTAAAAATTATTAATGAGATTACCTTATATTCTTTTTGTCACAACAAGTCTTTGAAATCCGGTATGTATTTTACAAACAGCATATCTCAATTTAGATTCTAGTTTTTCCATTAGAAATATTCGATTAGATTTCATAAAATTTACAATTGGGAAAGTTGATTCACATACCTAAGCTGTTCCAAACATATTAAATGTTTTCCAATAACTAAATCCAGCGTTAGTTTTTAAATTTTAAATTTAAATTATTTAAAGTTGCATTTAAAATAACTTTAAAGCAAAGTCCTTCGGTCATACATTTTTAAAATCTTAATAGCCAAGGTAGCTAGGGCTACCATACGGGACAACACAGATAGAGTTCCTTCACCTTTCCAAGTTTTGCTTTTGTTATTTTAAGGTGGAAATAATATATCTACCTTATGCGGGATTGTTGTAAGACTTAAACAAAACTCAAAAGAGCAGTGTGTATAAAGCTGTCAGCATAGGGCCTAGCACATAGAAAGTGTTCAGTAATGAAGGCCACTCCTAGGATTATTTCTCTTCCTTCCCCATTTTGGCAATTTCCCCTCTCCATTCACAAGCACAGTGTGATATGCTACCTTCCTCCAGAACTTGCTCTTGGGAAAGGATTGTTAAACTAATTTACAGTAACTTGCCAAGAATGAACAGAATATTCAGATGCGCATGTGCCCTTCTGTCTGTTCTTACTAGACAATATCCCTGCCACTCAGTCATTCTAGGCTCTTCTCTCTCCTTCACTGTTCCCTTCACCCAGACAGACTCCTTAGTCAGTTACCAAGATGTGCCAATTCTACCACCTAATCTATCTCTAACCTCTTTGGCTACTACCTCAATCTAAGCCATTGTCATCCTTTGCTTGGATATTGCAGCTGGTCTTTCTTCTTCTAGTTTTGCCCATCTTCAATCTATTCTGCATGCTTCAGCAAGAGTAATTCTTCTAAAGCACGAATCTGGTCATATCACAACTCTGCTTAAACACTTAATGACTTTCAACTCCTTAAAAGAACCTATGAGGCTCTTCATGAACTTGTCCTGCCTACCTCTTTTTCCATGTCTTTCACAATAACCTTTACCACCTCCCCACCCCTATTCTAGCCACTCTGAATCTCTTTCATTTATTTTAACATTCCACGTATTCCATGATGGAGGAACTTTAATACATGGCCAAATAGGCCATGCCTGAATGCTTCATGTTCATGTTCCTTCTACAAATCATGTCTCCACTCTGAGAATGCATTTTTTTCTGTGTACTTTTATTTTAGTTTAGTTTATTTTGATATAGTAATCTCTGATAGAATGAATGAACATTTATCAATTAACACATATTAAATATGCTCAGGATAAAAGCATTAGAACACATTTAAATTTAATAATTCCACAACTGCTTTGGGATTTGGGAATGGATGAAAAGGTAAGAAGATGGGAAAGGAAACAATTTCTGGGTCATCCTAAAGCTATTTTTAAATAAAACTTTAGTATTAACTGATGGACTGAGAAGGGCTTGTCTAGCCTTATTAATAGTCCTAATGGGACTGGTCTATGTGAGGGCTGTGACAGCCACCTACAGGATCTCTCTTTTGGGCTGCACTTCAGTATTTCCCTCCATCTCAGTACAGAAGCTATTCTCACCAAGGTATTTTAGATTCACAGCTAGATATTTTTTTTCCTATTTTGCCATATTGTACCTGACTGCTATATTTGACTATGTTTCAGAGAGTCCCTCAACACTGGGCTCCCAATTAGAAAATGCCAGCTCCCTCTCAAAGATCTATGCATGACACCTCAAGAAATCCTTTGGGATGCTAAGCTTTTAGGTCATTGAATGCACATGCTAACTATTATTTATTGTGTCTGGTTCCGTTTCACAACACCAATTTTTATAAAGTTTCCTTTCTTTGTTTCACTTTGACTGCAGAAACTGGCAAAGATACATTGGCACTAGGACTATCTATTGCTTGAAAAGTCTTGCTCAAAAGGAGTTGTTGACATTGGAGCTGTGAGAAAAGTAAAGATCCTACCTAGCAAGATTAGAGGGAAGAATGGAATGTTAAAAGGTAATTTTAAAATGGTGGGGACTTGGGTGTCAGGCAGAAACAGTTTCAAAACCCAGCCCAGAGCCTAACGAGGTCTGCCAGTATTCTGAGCAGGTGTCACTAGCTCGCTGTCTTCCATGCCTCTTGTTCTCCCTTTTCCTCTTTTCTTCCACGTCCCAGACAACATGCAGTGCCGGAACGTTGGAGCCTGGATGGGCAACATGAGACTGGTAGGTCAGGGCAGAGGTGCCTAGATATTTTCCCAGAGGCCTCAAAAGAGCAGGATTTGTATGTCTGGTTTCTGCCTCTAACACCTCCAGGCCTAAGGATGGATTCCCAGTGATCTCCTTCCATCAAAGGGCTTGATCCCAGGAAAGGCGAGTGAAGATGAAACTTCAGCTCTGTCTGGCTTCGGGATAAAGCTATGTGAAACTGTCAAAGCAAATATCATGTTCCCCTAGAAAGCTGTAAATTCCTTCTGCTTTTGGTCCAGGAGGTTAGTCATGTGGTTCGACGAAAGATGAGTCTGTTGATCACAGGTCATTAGCTGTAAGGTTCTTGAGCTCTGGGCCAAGTCCATAGTGCAAGCTGCTTCACATAACACCAACTATAATGCTGGATTCAAGTAATGCTTAGTAAATGCTCTTTAATTACTGCTCAAGATGAAAACAAAAAATGAAATAATTATGAATATTGTAATAGAATATGGGTGACAATCTTCAGAAGGAAATGAGGAACTGCAAAAGATTTATTTGTTTGTTGGATGGCTGGTTGTTTTATTTTTGCCTGATTCCTTATATGTTGAAGTAATATTAACATTAAATTTATGCAACAAAAATCATATTAAATAGGTTAGAAATTACCATGAGTGTAAACTCATTTCCTCTCTTATAGTTTGGTAAAAAGGAACCATGGATATTTAAATAATGTTTTTCCAAAACTCCTTCTTTCAGTGTTGTGTTTGGTTGGAAAGAAAGACAATATTTAAGAAAAGCAATTTTGATCACCCATAGTTGCAGCATTAACTATATCTTACTAGCCTCTTTGTCCTGTATTTAGCATTCTGAAATTCTAACAATATTTTATGTGCACCATTTAACAAATATTTCCCTATTTCATTATAAACTTGTTATGAATGCTATTTTTAATGTCTACAGATTGTACTATCATATAGATTTGCCACACTTACTTAACCACACACCTAATATTGGTTATTTGGGTTATTTTCTTTTAAAAAAAATTTTTCCAAAGGATTCCCTTATGGTTTCCAAGTACTGACAATATTTAATGTACATATGGTAATATTTAGTCTTAATGTGTATCATACTAGCAAAAATTAAAGAGCCAGAAGGTTTATGTTTAAATTTTATTAAAATCAGCACAATACAAAAAGCAATCAATCAGTTTCGCCAAGCTCCTAGTTTCAGAGACAAAATGTGACCTTTTCAAGCAGACATTTCTTGTTCAGTATGGGAGGAGTCAGATAATTTTAAGTTATCACAGAAAGGGTACACTGTGGAGGCAAAGTGAAGAAGCTCACACAGTGTAGATGACCATGATATGTCCCCTAAAGAGGTGACATTTAAATGAAGACCCAGAGTATGACGTTGAGCTCTGCTGGCATAGCAGTCGATAAACCTTTTTGGACAGCAGTTGATAAACCTTTTTGGACAGCAATATGTTAATATGTAAGGAGGGTCTTAAATATTTTCTTATCTTTTAGGAAAAGTAAATATTCAGAAGTATTCAGAAAAGGTGAAAGAAAATTAGCGAGCTAAGATGTTTCTCTTAAGAAAAACATCTGTAATAAGAAAAAAAGGAAACAAGTTATATGTTTCTAAAGCTAAAGGATTGGTTATAACTATGCCTATACTAGAATGTATGCATTATTTAAAAGTATGCTTAGAGTAATCTAAAAGAGAAGATTGTGCTAGAAGAAGAGACATAACTAAACACAATGCATAAATTGATTTGGGAAAAATAACAGCAAAAAGTCATTTGGGGAGCAATAAATAAAATTTGCATATGAACTGGATGTTAAATGACATTAGGGAATACTCATTTATATTTTGTTGTGATAATGATATTGGTTATGTGGGAGAATTTATTTATAGGAGATGCATATTGAAATATGTAGGCTTGAGATGCTCTGATGAATGCAATTTACTTTAAAATATTTCTGCAAAAAATACATATATATATGA
Organism: Rousettus aegyptiacus; assembly: GCF_014176215.1. Classification (NCBI taxonomy): domain Eukaryota; kingdom Metazoa; phylum Chordata; class Mammalia; order Chiroptera; family Pteropodidae; genus Rousettus; species Rousettus aegyptiacus. The sequence goes on along the minus strand of NW_023416287.1, from coordinate 56,893,858 downwards.
AAATTTACAGATATGTACACATATAGATAGATAAAGTAAACATGGCAAAACATTTATGATTATCATCTCATCCTTGGTATGAGTGAAAGATATATAGGTATTTATCTTTCAACTTTAGTATATGTTTGAGAATTTTTTTAATAAAGAACTACATTATCTAACATTATCTAGAAAACCAGAAAATATGTCATAATGATTCGGCGACTATGTTGGGATGATAGATTTATAAGTGATTATTATTTTTCTTCATCCTTGGATGCTTTTTATATAGTGGATATATTTTATTTTTATTATCAAAAATTAAAAACATATTCTATTGAGTACTTATTAGGGTCTTTGCTCTGTGCAAATTATTCCATTTAATTCTTACAACAACCCTAAAAGGCTGGTGTTATTATTCCCTTTATATAGCTAAGGGGACTGATATTTAAAGAGATTACATTATTTTTCCACTGATATGTGACGATGTCAATATTTAGCCTAGGCAAAAGTTACATTTTTTACAATTCAAAAATAAGCTTCAAAAATATTTAGTAAAATAAAAAGAAACTATTCACATAACTGAAGATTTTATCCCAGAGGTCATGTACTGATATGGATTTAAATGATGGAAATTATGACTAAAGCCCTGACTACAGTTTGCTGCCTGTGTGGTCATAAAGACTCAGAGCTGTGCTGTGGGCATTTATGCTTGCTCCATCCTCCTCGTAGAGATCTCTTTGAGCAATGATCTGTGAGTATATTGTGAATGACAAATTCTTTTACAATGTAAGTTGTTATTGTCATTGTTCTTTGGGATTCTGAATAGTGTATCTCAAAATCTAGCAGAACACCTGCTGTTCTTTTTATGTTTGGCCTTTGAATTTTATTTTCAGATTTGATTTCATTGTTATAAAACCATCTTTTAGTGACATCTGTTTTTGTTTGTTCATTTGCTTTTTTGCTATAACTGCAAAGGAGAAGAATAAAAAACTTCTCTTTTCTTGATAAACTCTGACTGGAAAATCCACCCTTCTCATTGTTGAGCATAACTGACAACCTAGGAGAAAGTGTCTCTGGAGGATGTCTCAGAGAAGGGAACAAAAGAGAACTTGGTGTGTCAAGATTCAAATCCATAAAGAGTGGGCTTTCCATCTCACTTTGCAAAACCGAACACCATATTCCTTATTTTCAATGTGTTACTCTAGGCTTGGGCAAACAGTAGAAACTACAATGAATTGCTGTTGAATAGATGAATGGTTGTTGAGAAAACTTCTTTTTGTGTAATTTCCTATCACAAGCATGAAACAGTCAAGAAATTGTCATTGTTGTGAAAACTTCAGCTCAATAACTCAGAGGTAAAAAAAATTGGCACCAGAACATTAATTCTTCATTAGGACAGAATCACTGAATGTTCTGAGGTCCATACACCATTGTTGTAAAATTCTAACAATCAAGTTTATTTTGGAAGTTCTGTATCATGTTATCAACCTTAACTATCATGTTACCAAGAGTATAGCCTCCAGGAAAATAAAAGGACAAACTTCTATTTCCGAACATGCATCTCTATTGTTTTAAAGCTCACAATATTTGCTTTACTAATTCAGAAAGGAGAGAAGATCACAAATTATGTCTTAGGTTGACATTTAACATTTGACTTTTCCAAAGTAACCTTCTTATTACCAAGACCATTGCTGAAGATTCCAGATATAATATACTCATACTTTGAATATGAATTAATACTGTGAGCTGAACAATCTTTTACTAGGATTGACCACCCTTAAAACTCTCAACGTTTGTCTGTTTTTGTTCCTGATAAAACAACAATGTAAACTTACCCATTTTGGAGTAAGCAAGCATGAAAGCTAGTTAAGATTCCCCTGTGATGGTGCATACAGTCAGGTTTTGTGTGTGTGTGTGTGTGTGTGTGTGTGTGTGTGTGTGTGTGTAGTGGGATGGGGCACTAAAGTCACATCGTCTCATGAGGATACACCAAAGTATGTGCAACCAGGAAAAAACAAATTTGCACAGGGTGCTTCAAAGGATCTGGTTGTAGCCCTGGGGACACCAGAATCCAGCAATTGACCACAGCAAATAACGGTTTATGATTACTGGTTGGAAGCCTTCTGATAAGGCATTAGAGACCAAAACATCAGAGGAATGTATAACAAATATGGTTCCAGTTTATTTAGTCTTACAAACCATAATAATTTGGATTGTTTCTCTTATCTCTTCATCTTAAAGATTTAAATTAAATTTATTTCCTTGAGTTGAGTTAGTTCGATTTCTTTTAAAAATGTTTTATTGTGTCAATTAATATATATTATGCTGGTTAATTTTATCTGTCAACTGGGCTGAGGGATGTTCAGCTAGTAAAACATTATTTCTGGGTGTGCCTGAAAAGGTGTGTCTAAAAGAGATTGGCATTTGGGTCCATAGACTGTGTAAAGAATATTTCCCTCATCAATGCAGGTGACCATAATCCAATCCACTGAGTACTTAAATAAAGCAAAAAGGCATAGGAAGAACAATTTCTCTCTCTCTGGTTAAGCTGAGACATCCATCTTCTTCTGTCCTCAGATATTGACACTACCAGTTCCTGGACCTACCTAATCAAATGGAAACTTAGCACATCTGCTTCCTTTATTCTCAGGCCTTTGGACTCTGAATTATACCACTGGCTTTCTGGGTTCTCCAGTTCCATGATTGCAGATGCCAGGTAGTGGAACTTCCTGCCTCTGTAATCACATGAACCAATTCCTTTAATAAATCTCTTTTTATATACATGTATCTGACCAGTTCTGTTTCTCGGGAGTCCCCTGGCTGATACATTAATTAACAGTTCTAATGCTGAACTAAGTGTGGTAAGTAATATAAAGAAATAAATGACATGATACGGTCCTCAAAGAACTTAACAAGTTGAGTTGGAAGGGCCAAAGAAACAAGTAATATTGGTGAGTATGTAGTTAGAATAGTCAGAGAAAGTCACTAAATGGCAACTTATGACTCCTCTTCATTGACTCATTTCATTTATTCACCACCATAAACACTTCCTGAATTCAAAATGGCAGCAGATGATTATGCTGGGAGGAATGTCCATTCTTATCAGATCCTCACTAATTATGTAGAAGTCACTTAATCCACCCTTCGCATTTGGATTGACACTTTTTTTCTTTTTCTCTACTTTTTTTGGTAAATTTCCATTTCCACAGATTTACAGGTGTTTGTGGAATGTGATGTTCCTTTGCAGAAATTCCAGTGCCAGCATTGTTCCCTCAGGCCAACAATTCCCAGGCTTTGATATTTTAGTTTAGTGGTGACCATTATATTTATTTTCTTAGTGAGAAAATCTAAGTCGTTTTGGGCACTCATTCAAGGTTATATGATGAGGGCATAGACCCCATCCCTGAACTCACTAACATACTCGAACCATAATTCAGGAGCAGTGGTTGAGCCAAGAGACAAGATGGGGCCAAATTCATGGCTTTAACATTCAGAGAACTTGCCAAATACCCTTCAACCTTTCAACAATGACCCTATTTCCTCATTTCTCAACCTGGAATTATATGCAGCTTTTTTTTTTTCTTCCTTGCTTAAAGTAGTACCCTACGTGATCATAGGATTGTCAGTCACAACATCTTACTAGTTCACCTGCATTTTGTCTATCAGTCCAAGACTTTCTTTTTCATTTTTTAACCCACTGAGGAAACATGAGCCAGTAAATATCACCATGGATCACCCCAAGTGCCATGGTTTTGCTCCAGAATTCTGAGGCAATCCTAGCATCTCTAGCCTTTCTTCGGAGTTGTTTCCTGAAAGCCTTGTCCTTTTCATTCTTTTCTATGGTCTCATCACTGCTTATAGGAGCAGAAAATATAAAATCAGGACCCAAACAAACAGTTTTGCCCTATATTTAATTTTCATAGACTTTGCCTCTTGCCTTCCTGTCTCATCTAAGAGGAAAGCAGAGATAGCTAAGATACACTTCTGAAGGTCACAGCCCAAGGACACTGCCCACAAGACTGAGGTTTAATAATAAGATTATGGAATGCTTCCCCTCCTTCACATTTTACCTTCAGCACTGCCACCAACATGGCCTCAGTATAATAAGAGTGTTCTGTAGCTGAAAGAGCTGCAAGACACAGAATCTCTCTAATGAACAGTACTGAGAGAAGCCCAAAGTTTACAAGGGAGATAAAAACAAAGATGTAAGAGGAATTTGAAGCCTACAGCTACATCAAACATTAAACACAATTAAACTCCTAGCCAGATTAACATAAAGTCACATTAAAAACTTGCTATCTGATACATAATATCTATCAGGCTTTCAACAAAAAATTACAAGGCAAAAAAAAAAATAGTCTGAAGAAACAAAGAAACAGACTTAGCTATGACACAGATACTGGAATTATTAGACAAGGGGTTTAAAATAATTATGTTTATATGTTAAGGGGCCTAATGGAAAAAATAGACAACATGCAATACAAGTGGGTTATGTTAGCAAAGAGATGGAAACTCTAAGAAAGAATAAAAGCAAATGCAGAAACTTAAAAAAAATCAGTATTAGTGAAGAATAACTTCAATGGACTCATCAGTAGGGTGGACATGAATGAAGAATGAATCTGAGAGCTTCAAGATATGACAATTGAAACTTCTCAAACTGAAATGCAAAGGAAAAAGGAATAATAAAAAAGAAAAAAATAAGAACATTCAATAACTGTGGGACCATTTCAAAAGGTGAGACATACACAATTGGAATACCAGAAGGAGAGAAAAAAAAGAGAATGAAGCAGAGGAAATATTTGAAATAATAATGGCCAAGAAGAGACACTACTCTATGGATTCAGAAAGCTCAGAGAATACCAATAGGATAAATATCAAAAAGTATACATTTTGGTATATCATAGTCAAAATGCAGAAAGTCAAGGCAAATAATTCACCTTTAAAGCAACTAGAGAAATCAAGCACCTTACCCATATGGAATAAGAATTAGAATTATATTGGACATTTTGTCAGTAACTATGCAAGCAACAAGAGAGTAGAGTGAAATATTTAAGATGTTGAAAGAAAAATCCCACAAATCTAGAGCTCTGTATTCTGCAAAATTATCATTTAAAAATGAAGGAGAGTAAGAGAAGGAAAGACAAGTCATAGACTAGGAGAAAATATTTGAAAACACATATCTGATAAATGACTTATTGCCAAAACGTGCAGAGAACTCTTAAATCTCAACAGTAAAAAAACAACATAATCAAAAAGTGAGCAAAAGACCTAAATAGACACCTCGCTAAAAATAATGTATATATGGCAAATAAACATACGAAAAGATGTTCAACATGCACCTTTAGAGAACTGCAAATTAAAACAGTAACGATATATTACAATACATTTATTAGAACGGTGGAACTCTGAAATAGTGACCACACCAAATGCTGACAGGATGTGGAGCAACAGGAGCTCTCATTCACTACTGGTAGGAATGCAAAATGGTACAACTAGTTTGGAAGTCAGTTTGGCAGTTTCTTACAAAGCTAAACATAAACATATGGTCCAGTGATGGTGTTTTTTTGGTATTTAAACAAGTCGAAAAATTTCGTCCACATAGAAACCCACCCATAAATGTTTATAGCAGTTTCATTTATAATTTCAAAAATTGGAACGATCAATATGTCATTCAATAGGTGAATGAATAAAGAAATTGGGGTATATCCATCCACACAAGAAATATGATTTGGTGATAAACGACAACAAAAAAAGAGCTATCAACCTTGAAAAAAAAAAACATGAATAGAAACCTTAAATGCTAATTACTAAGTGAAAAAAGCCAGTCTGAAATGATTACATACAATATGATTCCAAGTGTATGACATTCTGGCAAAACAATAAAGACAAAAAGATCAATGATTAACAGAGGTTTAGGAGGATGGAGAAGGGAAAAGGGAGAATGATAGATAAATGGAACATGGGATTTTTAGGGCAGTGGTACTATTCTGTATGATACCATAATGGTAAATACATGTCATTATACATTTGTCAAAACCCAAAAATATGTACAATACAAAGATATGTAATGTAATATCTTTGGACTTTAGTTTAGAATAGTGTATCAATATTGGTGTTTCAATTATAATGAATGAACCATACCAATACAAGATGGTAATAATAGGGAAACTGTGTACTGGTAGGGAATGACTTGGTATAAGAGAACTCTGTACTCTCTACTCAAATTTTTTATAAGTCCAAAACTTCTCTAGAAGATAAAGCCTATTAATTGAAAAATAAAAAGTGAAGGAAAATGAAGATATTAGACAACAAACAAAACCTCCAATCTGGAAGCTTCTGAACTGATAGAATCTGCTGAGTTTTGATGACATTTGACTGGCTGTAGAGATTTTGTATATCTAGATGTGAAGGGATATCACCACTTTTCTATGAAAAAGTAATTATAGGGTCTGGTTAAGAAAAGTAATTATGTGTGGTCTATCCGTACAGAATGGAAACTAACATTTGTTGTTATGTGACTGCTTCTGTGCCAGGTACTTAACATGTCATGTTATTTTATTCCTTCCTTCCTTCTTTCTCTCCTTCCCTTTCTCTTTCTTTCCATCCTTCTTCCCTCCTTCTCTCCCATCTCTCTCCATTCCTTTATACATAGTTATTGAATGGTCAGATACATACCACTGAAGTTTCCATGTCCTCAAAGAGTTAACTATCTAGTGGAGGAGACTGACAGGTACAGGGAAGTCCAGTATAGTCCCGTATGATCTATGTGCCTATATTAAGGAGATTTCAGGTACTGTGGGAGCACACAAGAGGAGCACACATTCAGCCTTGGGGGAACAGGGAAGGCACCCTTAGGAGGTGAGCTAAAGATGAGACCTGAAGTAGCAATTAATTAGAGAGGAGGTGGAGAGAGTGGGTGGCAGAGAGAACAATCTTTGTGAAGGCCCAGGGATGACTGAAACTCAACCAAGTTCAGTATGTCTAGAGAGAATTTAGTGCCAAAAACTGTGGAGACTAAAGATAATCCAGGGGTTGTAAGAAAGGACCAGATCTTGGCAATTCAGGTTAAGAAACATCTTGAGAGTGGTGGGAAGCCATTTAAGCAGGGAATGAACCAACCAGACTTGCTCTTTCCAAAGGATCTCTCTGAAAAAAAGTGGGGAAAATGGGCCAACATTAGAGATAAAAGACTTGCAATGCTCTAAGCATTAAATGGTGGCATTCAAACTTGGGATGGAGATAGCAAGGAAGCTTTGAAAGAGCTGGAATCAAAGATTTGGTTGTTTATTTGATTTCAGAGTGGTGATGAAGACATCTTAAATTTTCTGGTGACACGTTATGACATCTTCAACTGAATATAAAACTGGTCTGTGAGGTTAGAGAGCAAAGATGATAATTTCACTTTGGAACATTTGTTTTTGAAGAGGCTGTGGAACATGGGAGAGAGTATATGGATGTGAAATTCTGAAGAGAAATTTTGGCCAGAGAGAAAAGATCTGGAAATTGCTGGCATAAAGGTAGTGACTAGAGTGGGAGATTTGTTTTTACAACAATCATTAAAACAGGTATTTTTCTCTCTCTTTTCAGAGGAGAGAACTGAGGTTTGGAGAGCACAAGTAAGTAGCTCAAAGTCAGGGGGTGTTGGAACCAGGATTTTTGACCTGTGCCTTTCCCCTGCACACCACTGTCTGAGTAAATGCAGTGCTTCTGAGAAATCTGTATTGCTTCTGTGGAATTTTTTTCTACCTCTGAGAATCCAAAAAATACTCCTACTTGTCATAGGAACTCACTTGGAGAAATATCACTGTTCACAGCTCAAAAATTCTTTTTTGGAGGTTAAGGAGAAACACATCAACTTTTTTAATGAGAATTTCCTTTCGTCTGGAAATAAGGATCCCAGTGATACCCTGTCTCCGAAAGCAGCCCTGAGTGTCCTTCCAAGCCAAACCTGTAGTGGGTGGCGAACCTTGGGATTATTTTGACAGCTTGCCTCCTCATGCATTAACCTGATGTTGGACACATCACATAAGTGGTGCCAAAAGCAGACAACTGATTTCACTTGCTGGTATAAGAATGGCCCCATGTTCGGCCACCTCTCCCTCTGGGACACCTGCTGGTGTCCTGTCTCTTTTTCATGGAGATTCTCACATCTCCCCCAGATAGCACCAGAGTTGAAGCCTTTTCATATTTCCCACTTGAATGGAAACTGGATGTCCATAATGGTGACCTCAGCCCTCTTGGTATCCCCCTCCTTCCCCTGCCTCCCAGGCACTGTCATTTTCCTTTGCATGGCCTCAGGGGTCTTCAACTGTGGAGGGACCTGTTTCATAGCTGACACCAAGGCTCAAGCTCTAACCTCTCACACTTTCTCATATAACATCTCATCTGCTGGTGGAATACATTTGTTTGTGATTACTGGCTGCATACAATACCATTGCACACGGCCTTATGGTATGGCCCAGCGCCATGAGAAAACACATTAGTAATTTTTTATGACCCTTGTGCAACCATTCAGGATTTCCCTAAAACAAAAAACATAAAGGGATTTTATTGTCTTGCACTATTAGAGTTCCCTTATGGCTGATGCATGTATATTAGAATCAACAGAACACAAGACTTCCCAGACATTTGGGGTTGAGAAGTTTCTGACTCTAACTAGTGAACACCCCTTATTTATCTGCTCTGTGGGCCAAAAAGCACAAGGAAATTACAAACAAAAGACATTAAGGTCTTGACTGTTTCTCTTGGTATATAAATTTATGCCTGGGCTTAAATAAGATACACTTAGTAAGCCACTTCTGAAAGTAAATGTGAAATGACAAAAATTGGAAGAGACTGGTGGATTCTCAGGGAGCCTCACTGCTTCTTTTTGAAAAACAGTGTACTTCATGGACTTGCCATTAAACTGACAAGATCTGTCTCTTATATGGCATGGACTGACTCTCTCTCTCTCTCTCTCTCTCTCCTTCATACTCTTCCTCCCTCCATCTTACACACACACACACACACACACACACACACACACACAAGCACACACACACCATTCAATCAAGATGTCTTTAAAAAAGAGTAATGAACTTTAATTTACCCTTAAGAATAAATATATTCTTATTAAAAAAAAATCACTCCATTTGTGGCACTGTTATCGGGTTCATGTACACCCAGAAGTTTCTGATAAACTAGCATGAGAGAACTTGAGAGGTTCTAGCTCTCTGAGGAGCTACACTGGAACATTTTAACTATTTTTCTCTGAACGACAAACTCACTCTCTGAATCTGCAGTATTAGAGGCCACTCCACCAGCTGAGAATTTGTTTCCGGGTGTCCAGGCGGTGAAGATAAGTCAGCCAAGAGGATGAGAAGACAACATTTGCCATGAAGGCAGTGAATGAACCTTATTTTATAACAGGGTTTAGTTAGAAATATTAGAAAAAATAATAATTTTGCCTTTTGAATATAGAATATTGGTCATTAGCATAATGGTACTAACTCTAAACTCGGCTACCTTTAAAAACTGTTATCAGCCTTCAAAAATATGTATCCCATTAAGTGACAAAGGATGAGAACATAGCTGAACACTTCTATATTAAGAGCTATGGGGAAAATATGGTATACAAAGCAGAATAATAAAGTATGATGATGTTTGAGTTTCACATTGACTATGTTATGGTTAGAATAACAAATTTGCCAAGGCACAGACATATTTAACCTCCCTTAAAAAAGTAATACATTTGTGAGATACTCTGGGGAAAAGCCGTTCATGGCATCTCACTCCTTACAGAAAGAAAAAGATGAGTTCAGAATGGAAAAGATGGATTTGCACTTCACTTTCTCACCTGTCACCTTCCCTGGGGCTGAGTGTTATCACCTGGTGCTTGTAGCTCCCAGGGAGCACAGAATGGGCATTGATGGCCAACATTGAATGTCCCCTTAAAATCATGAGACTGATCTGTGTATTGCCTTCTTAATATTAGGACTCATCTATGTTGGCATTTCTACATTAGTTTTACTGGAGGTTATGTTCTGAATGCTATTCTGTAAGTACTGAAATGTATTTTTATCTAACCAACCTATCATTGGAAAGGAGCTCCAGCTCAGCCTCATCAGCATCTCTTAGGGAGAGTCTGCCATCAGAAGGAATGGGAGCTATCCCAGGAGCTAACCCCAGAGGTTAGGCTTCAGGCCACCCATAAACTTGCAGGTCTTTCTCCTTGGAGAAAATATCTTTTCCCTTTTGATTCACTGGGCTGGTGAACCACGGAGATAGCTAACCCCCAAGGGTGCACCCAGAGACACAAATCAATCCCATTATGAAGGAGAGAGGGTTGCACATTTAGTACATGGTGAGGGTGGTCACATGGCAAGCAGAGATGCAAAGTGTGGCAACTTAATCTTGACCATGTTGTAAAGAACAAAATGTGTCCAGTGCTTACTGGACTGGGTGATGCCTCTGAGAAGCATCGCCATGAACTTATGACTGGAAGCACATTTTATTCATGTTTGGCTCCTTGTAGCTCATTTTTAGATCATGTAATCTGTGGAGAGCATCCCGTGATTGGCATGTTTTCCCAAGTTCAGTTATAGTTTATGGGATGTGAAAGAAAAAAACTGCTCTCAGCTATTACCTAAGATTCAAAGGACTTTGCTCAATTTGCAAATGCTTTTCAGTGGTTGACTTGTGCTTGCTCCTCTCCGCCCTGGTTTGGCTATTCTTAGACCAGGAATTAAATCACTGAAGTCCAGTCTTCTCGGGTTTCTCTTCCCTCCGGGAGAGCAGATTTAGAGTGTTCATAAGAAAATCAACGCATCCTAATCAGTTGGCCCTAAGAGACCCAGAGTGTTCCTCCCCCTTTCTTTTACAATCTTTCCAATAAAACTTCTTTACTTTTTTTATCCTTAGGTGGGGAGCCCTCTCAGAGAGTTCACACAGTGAGTGTGGTTTGTGCATTCAATATTAAGATCTAATCATGGCCTCTTGGGGCTGAAAAATGAAAACACTGGATAAGAGCCCACCTTCTGGCTTCATGCTTGTCAAGAACAGGATCTATTAGCCTTTTAAAGAAATACTGATAATAAAAAGCAGACTTAAGTGAGCTATGTGAATTGGCATCTAATCAATTATTTTCTGAGCTTTTTCCCCTTCAGTTACTCAGAGCCGCGTGAGCAAACAAGATTTTACTGTTCCAAGCCCTCTTGCCTTCCATGGAGCTTGGATAATACATAAGACCATGCATCCCCCATTCTCTTTTAAGATGTTTTATTATCATCATCTTTATAGAAAAGGTCCTAGTCCCTTTCATTAAAGGGTATGCAAATTAGGAAATCCCCAAGCATCCAGAAGTGTGAGGCCAGAGCTTCCCTCCTTTGCCCACCTGCTGAGCCAGGACCTCAGTGCTGTGAGGACCAGGACAGCAACTGGGACCAACACAGGGCACTGAGAGCTCAGGCTGCTTTCTTTTTCCCCACATTAGTCCTTTATTGTATTTGACCTAGAAATTTTGGATGTGGACGACACCACATGCTTGGGATGATACTTTTTTTCTCCTTAAACTTTTTGCCCTCTAGTTGATTTATTTCTTCTGGGCTAAAACTGGATGCATCCTGAACATCATTCTTTGGCATGGAAGACACTTCAGAGTTTGGCGGGTCTCCTCCTTACAAATTAGTTGCATCAAACCTTTGGTTTGCCTTTACTTCACCCATCTACCATCTTATCTGTGCTTCAGCTTCTCCCGTACCCTCTCTAATATTCAATCCTGCACCCTTTGACCTTTACTTCATATATCATTAGAAGAAGAAATGTATCTATGATTCCTGAGTGCAAGCCAATTCTTTATTTTAGCGTGGGTGTGTCTGTTTTTTTTTTTAGGTGCACACCAGGCAGCTGAAGAGTGATGTCGATTTTGACCTGTCATCTGTAGTCCACACCCAGGAGAGATTTTAAAGCACCCACTCCCTGAGGTCATCTTTGTTAACTCTCTGGAGGAGCACAATAAGGGCAAAAGAAATCAAGAAACACAAATAAAAGGCAACCAGAAGGTAAATGATAGTTTTTAAAGATTTCTGTTTTTCTATTAAAGAAAAAAAAAGCTGCTTTCCAAACTTGGGCTTGAGATAGGCACGATTAGTACCTTTTGCTGGTCTTTGCCACAAAATGCTTCTCTTGAGAAGAAAAATAGAAAAATAGGGGATTATCTAAAACACCCAGTTACTCTTATTAAGTTCAGATTCTCTTAAGATTAGATTGAAAAAATCCATTTCTACATGTAGCATGCATTCCAGAATAAGCTTAAATGCACAAGTTTCCAGGCCTGATCTGAAATCCTGTTGGGTAATTCCAGCCAGGCCTTGACCCCGGGGTTGTGAGGGCCAGGAGTGGTATTACCAGTTATTGTCTATTTTGTTAGAAACTGGAGTTGAACTTGGGAGCATGATTAATGTGAGCTCAATTTTCCCCTCCCTCCAGCCAACCATTGAAATCAGTAAGGCTTCTCACAGGGTAAACACGCCTGTTGGTTTGTTCCCAGGAATTCTCCTATACTTTCCCTTGTAATATATTAATTTGCCCCTTTCATTGCTTTCCCTTTGGCCCACTGTCACATTTCCTCTTCACTCTTTACCTATTTGAACCTAAATTCGAAGCCATGGATTCTCCTGGGAGTCTAGTCACATATGTCAAAGCTCAGTCAAGGTCCCCCTGGGCTGGAATGGTGTCCACCACCCCTGTCTTAATTCTCTGTTCCCAGGGTCTTGGTTGTCTCTTTATGTTGCTTAATCATTATTCACATGGAAGAAAGCAATTTTTAATATTTTTAATGAATTATTCAGGAATCTGAGTAAATATCCACATTTTTAAAGAACTTAGGCCAGAGTTTCTGCCTTCCCCATCTCGTCCCCATATCAACCAACATTTATAGAGAAAAAATTCCATGAGGCAGCTGCTCTGCTGTGCCCTGGCTTGCACTATTTTATTTAATCCTCACTACCAGCCTTTAGCATGGTACTATGCACATGGTAGGTTCTTAATGAAATTGCTCTGGTTAAATGGATAAACTTATGGAACAGAGTTATTAGTCTAACTTTAGAGCTGAGGAAACTGAAGTCGCAAGTAGTTAAGTGACTTGCTTAACATACTGTGGTTTAATTGAATTTACCCTTTTTCCAGTCCATCCCTGTTGATGTCTTCATCATATTCATGTTCAATAGTTAAAGTCACCATCCAGATGGTACCACAAATTGGACTGCTTAACTCTGTCTCATTCCTTCAGAGAGGCATGGTGCTATTTATGGAGAGAATGTGGGTGACCGAGCAGCAGGATGTTTGGCCTCTTGGCCTTTGGAATTCCGTCTATAGCATTCACTCCAGAAAACCTCACACAGATTTGTGTTTGCAGAGAGGGATCCAAAGACTTAATTATTTTTGAGGAGCTCTACTATTTGTCCATTGCTAACCAGGTCATCCTTCAGACAGAAAAAAAATGCTGTATATGACCCAGCCAAGGCTGCTGCTCAATGGGGTTGACAAGAGGCCAGAAACTCAAAGCCCTGCTCTTAGGCCTGAGCATGTCCAGAGAGTGAGCTGATGGAAGGCATATCTCTGTGTGCACCCTGCAGAGGTTCAAGCCTGGAAGAGTTACCAGAAGCAATGCCCACTGATTCTTGTTAGCAGGTGGTTGCACTGAGCTAAATGAGAAAAAGGCAGCCTGCCTCTTCTGACAGAAGTAGGAAAAGCAGAATCCAATATGCATCACCATGGCCTAGATGCTTTCATGAATTTCGGCATTTCAAAATGGGTGTTTCTATCACTGTCAGTGGCAGCCATCATTTCTGTCTTTCCAGGGAGGTATATGTAGAAGTGCCATTAAGTAAAAACTTTGGAATTTCAACATTTGATCTTTCTGCTTTCTCAACAATTGTTTTTACAGATATATGTCCACACAATTCAGATTCTTGCTTAAAACCCCAAAGCACTTGAGAATAAAATTACAAAGGGGGGAAATAGTGGTTCCACCTCGTTCTGCAGCAGTGTGTTCTTGGGGGGTGGGGGCGGGGAGCAGAGTCTCTTGAGTGTCCGGAGGAAGGACACAGCAGAGTTGCTTGGTTGTTGAGTTCATCAGAGCTGTTAGTCATGCTGGTCCTGAAAGCAGAGAGTAACTCAGAGTCCTTGTGGGGTGGGCGGGGGGGGGGGGTGCATCATTCAAACCACAAATGTTTACTTATCTTTACAGCATGCAGAGAAGTATGCTAGGTTGAGAAGGACTTGCAAGCAGGCTGTCTCCAGCTCTCCAGATCAATCAACACCTATCAAGGAATCTCTGCTTCAGAAGCCACTCCAGTTACAAAAGTGAATGTCAGCATTCTCTAGTCAATCCAAACATATTTTTTTGTCCTTACATATCAGCAAAACTACAGTTAAAGTGACAATGATCACCTGAGCTGATAAATCCTCTTATAAAATTAACACCAATTTTATCCTTTCTTACATGTAGAAATTCTCAATGTGTTCTCCTTAAAAAAAAAAAAAATCGGTTTATTTGATAGACCACACACAGCTACCCATTTGTAGAAGTTGGCTGGATCAAATGGGAGATTGCATTTGAAAGGCTTCTTATGTGTTTGTCCTCAGTAAAATGTTAGCTGTTATTAGCACCCTTGTCACATCATCATCATTCTCATCATCATTGCATTTATTTGCTTGCCTTTGTTTTGACTAGAAGTTAAATCAGTGGGAGCTAACAGATCTGGAGTTTAAAAGGTCCTCTTTGTGCCTTGAAATATACTTTTTGAGATGTAAAGTTTAATTTGCCTCTTTTTTTAAACTGAAGGTCTGTGGATGAGCAGCAGTGGACATCCCATTTCAATGGGATTATCCTGCATTTTAATATTTTTGTCAAGGAACCTGAACAATCCACTGAAAGAGCCTATTACTTCATGCTCTGTGTCTTCTTTACACCAAATCTTGGAAGTGAGGAGAAGGGTACCAGCATTTATTGAATATGTGCTATGTTCTAAGCATTTCACATATGATTTAATCTAAATTGTTTCCTTCCTGAAATTTATATGTTGAAATCCTAGCCTCTAGTACCTCAGAATGTGACTGCATTTTGGATATATGGTCTATAAAAATATAATTAATGTTAAAATGAGCTCATTTGGGTGATCCTAATTTAATCTGACTGTTCTCTTTATAAGAATAAATTGGAAAAGAGATACACATAAAGGAAGACCATGTGAAGACTCAGGGAGAAGACAGCCCTGTACATGCCAAGGAGAGAAGCCTCAGAACAAACCAACTCTGCTGATAACCTTAATTTAGGATTTCTAGCTTTTTAATTGTGAGAGGATACATTTTTGTTGTTTAAGCCTAGTCTGTGGTATTTGTTATGGCAGCTCTAGCAAACTAATACAACATATGTTGTCTCATAAACTCCTCTGTACAAACCAATGTGTCATTATCACTAATTTTTAGATAAAGAAATTGACGATTTGAGATAGAAGTAATTTGTCTGTGGTCTCTCACAGGTGGTCGAGTAGCATGGCCAGGCTTCAAACCTAGTTATTCTGGAGGATACTTAACATATGGTAATATTTTAATAAATATTAACACATTATTTATTGTCACTATTGGATTCAATAAGATAATATTAAATTCAAGTAAGCATACCGCCAAGAGATGAATTTTATGTTAATTATAGCAATACTTCACATAAAGCAGGTTGGCTTGCTTGTAGGAAAGAAGGAGCCCAAGTTCCACAAATATTGTTTGAACTCCACATAAAGTTGACCTTAGCTTATTGTAAGCCATGGATTGTTATAGAAGCCCCCAAGAAATGAAGTTTTATATGTACATTGATTTATAGGCAGAATAAAAGGTATTTTGGTGGAAGTGTTTGGTAAGGTGTTCGGATGCATCAATACCCACTCTAAGACCAAAAATGTTTTTCAAAATAAGTTCTTAAAAGTCTTTGCCCTAGTTAGTCAAAGATAACCCTAATAACATGGCCAAAGGTTAAAATTTATGTTCATAATTATTTTAAAGCAAGATATTACTCTCTGGCTTCTCAATCACATTTTTATTCCTTTTCTACATCTCATCAAAGCATTTCGATTAGAACAAGTCATTGAAAACAGAAGCCAAAATAAATAGTTAAGTTTAAATTACTACAGTGAAGGAACTACAATTTTAGTAAGGCTCAAGTTATGGGGACTTTTAATGATTCTATGAAGTTCTAGTATTTATGGAATTGGCTTGTGTGTTGATTTTTTTCCTTTCTGATTTATTTCTGATTTTTTAAGAAATTCTTTGAATTTCTTAGTCTATCTTGTCGAACTTTTGCTGATGGCTTCTCAAAGGTTTCAGCTAGTTGATGATCTGATTTTCCTTGGTACTCATTAATTCTTGTCGCTTAGCCCCAAGAGGACAACCTCTGCCCAGCAGCCTGGCCAACTTGCCCATGTTTGCTGCATGAGAACCAGATGTGTCTGCCAGCTCCACTGCTTCCATTCCTGCTTCTGGAATAGCCCAGGGAGGCTGCAAACAAATGCAAATAAAGCTAGGGTACCAACCCTCCCACAAATGTAATCTTTTCTTATGTCCTTCTGGGCTGGTCAGGGGACATCATGGCACAGTTAAGTGCACAAATTTGGAGACAGACTGAGTCAGTTCAAATCTCAACTGCCACCTACAAATCAAATGACTCTGGGTATATTACTTGATCAACCTGGGTCTCAGTTTCACCATTTGTTAAGTGGCGATAACTACCTTGAGGTTTGTTGAAAAGATTAAATGAAATAACATAGGTAAAGTACCTAAAAAAGTATCTGGTACACGCTTAATAAATGAAGATCATAAACAGAAATTTGATGACTTCACCTAATATAACTTCCAGTACTTTCTGTGTGGTTGAGATTTCATTTTCAACACAACAAATCCTGCTGTATTTCTCCAGAGGAGAAATGGCAGCCTGATGGTCAATTGGGACTTAAGCTCTCATAAGACCCAAGAGTCCCCACAGAGGGCATTCTCCATGTGTTTCAAACTTGGTGCATCATCCACCAAGCATGCTCCCTCCGGAAAAGCAGGAGACCGCCCAAGGTTTGGATAAGTTCAGGGAAGCATCTGAACTTTTTGGGAGCTGTCCCATCAAAACTGGAGTTGTCTGGGTTTTGACCGCTGAGGCCAATATTCTTTTCTGTCTGGGCTTTCAAAAAAGATCAGAACATTGGGTTAGTATTCCCAGCTCTCTCTGTCATTAGAAACTCTTAAGCATGAAGATTCCACTCCTTTCAACCAGAATTTTGTGGCTAAAAGAGATGAGTAATGTGAGAAGTTGAATGAGGAGACTGGCACTCATTGGGAGAAATAAGAGACTAAAAGGAGAAAAATAAAAGCTATCTTCATCAGCTAGCCTAAGGCAGAGGAGTTTTAATGATATATGATTATTTCTAGAACTCAGTTTTGAATCTCCCACATTACATAAATTAGAGTTAGAAAGATTGGAGTTTGAATTCTATTTCCAACATTTGTCAAATAGATAATTTTTAATGGCCTCCCTAAGCCTCAGTTTTCTCATTGATAAAATGTAAATATCAATAATTACCCTGTAGCATTGTTCATTAGCTCATTCATTCATTAATTCATTCGATAATATTTGTAACACACTTGGACTGGCACATTGCAAGCACTCAATAAATAGTAGCTTCCAAAAAGTTTCTGCAGAATCCTCATAATTCCATGTACCTGAATTTCAAGGAAAATTCAACATTTGACTTTAACCTTTTTCGTTTTGCTCAAGAATGTGTTTTTACCTTTATTAAAATGCACTTGACCTTTTAAAGCCCTCAGAGAAAAATTTTAAATAGAAGACTATATAGTCTTCTAAAATCAAACCAATATTATTGAAACTCACTAAAACATTAGGCATAGTTCACTATGTTTCTCAAGATACTTGAATTAGCACTCATAAAAAATGCAACAGGGCTACATCTAAATGCATATGAAGTGTCACTATGTCATCAAATGGGCTGACACTCAGGAGAGAAGCGTGCTTGCTCAGAGACCAAGAGAAAAGGGCCCCAGCATGCTCATTCTCGCCCCCAGCTCCACAAAGAGCTCTAGTGACAAGACATAAACTCCGGCCATGAAGATGGGCAGAGTGTATGCAACCATTTCGCCTTCATAAAGTTTATGACTTTGCAGAGTTTTTAGTACTTCCGCAAATGGTATCATTTGCCTCACAAACTAAATAATTCTTTTTTTTTTTTTTTTTTTTGAGTCATGTCCCTCTGTTTTTCCTCCATTTTGATTTTGGGTGCCCCTTTCTTTTAGAATCCTGAGTACTCGTCTGATTTATTCATGATCGAATCTTGCACTACTCTGAAGAAAACTATGATTTGAGTAAATACCACACATTGCTTTCATTAATATGTCACATTAAATTTAAAATCTCAAGTCCAAATCAAAAGTTGGATCTCTTCACATTGTTCATACTTTAGGAAAGTCTGAGGGCTGGGAATAATTTTTCTCATGGGCCACACACACACACACACACACACACGGAAATTCTAATAGTTTCCAACAACTTTCTTGTTTTGTTTTGTTGTTTTGCCTCCTCGTCACCATGTACGTAGCACACTCCCATCAGTGGCATTTCTCATCAAGGGCAGTGATTCTGGGTGGGTGGCACTATGTGTATGTAATTTTAAAAAGTATCTCCTCCTCAGTATTGGGAATCACATTTCCAATTGCATCAAGAGAATGGGATTCTATCTGCCTGCTCTGATGGCTTTCCTGAGAAAGGCTTGGCCAAAATTATCAAGCTTTGAGGTCAGCAAAATCAGTACCTTACTCTGTTTTAGAGACAAAGGATCTTATTGGAATTCTTTCTTGAGGGCTTGCCCAAATAGTTACTCTTGGCAACCCTGTACCACTCACAAACTTTCTGCTGTCATCATGAACCCACCATAGTGACCTGTTGCTTGGTCAGTGATATACCATGATGGTACTGGGAAACATTCCCAGCCCCTCCTTCCTGTACAGAAACAAAGAGAAGGATCACTAGACTAAAGTTTGGGTTTTTCATATGAAAACATATGACTTGCTAAGACATTTTATAACAGACCTAGAATAACAACAAGCAAACACAATAAAATAAATAGAAACTGTTCTCCATACATTTATACCATCAACAGTTCAAATTCTCTAACAGTAAAATAAGTCAAGGAGGCTTATAGGGAAAATAAAACAAAGCAAATTTCCTCAGGTACAATTCAGAAAACGTCTCCCTTTCTAAAGTAGAGTGAGCTGTCAGCTATGAGAATGCAAGAAATGAGGACGGCATTCATGGTCCCCCTCCTATCCTTCTTATTGTCTCCACCAGAAGAACTAAACTGACATAAAAAAAAGGATATATTGGTATCATTTGCCAGGAAAGAGAGGAGAAAAACAAGATTAAAAAAAAAAGAAAAAAAAGAAAAGAAAGAGAGTAATCGATACAACATTCAGGACCCTAAATAAAAACCTCATTTTCTGAGAAGGGAAGACTCTTGCTAGCCCCAAATGCAAGATACAAAACCTTTGAGCTGCCAAATTTGGGGTTGGCAGCAGCTTCTCAGAACCTGTGTTTTGAGGGTCTGTGAAGTTTTCCTTTCAATAGACTTGACTAAGCTAATTATGCTTTTTTTTTTCTTCATAAGTTAGAAGACTGCCTATGTTGACCTGCTCTCCCCTGTTCTGAGCACTACCAGCTTCTAGGTGTTTCCTCTCAGGCTGGAGGTGCAGGTACAATAGCACACAAGAGAGAAGATGAATAAAAATCACACTTTGTAACTGTGGCCAATGCTATGTCACTTTCTATAAACATATGTCATTAATAGAATGGTAAAAGACTAGTCATGTCAAATATTGATATTTTTTAGCCTCCACAGGTATTTAAAGTTGCCACTGACATTAAATAACCCAATTTCTCATTGCAGCAAAATTCCATTTTTATAAAATGGATTTGGAACTAAGGTTATTGGATTCTTTAGCAGAATCTAGTGATTATGCCTGAGAAAATATTGCAAGAGCTGGGGAAAAGTTCAAGGATGCTCTAACTGCCACCATGGAACCAGTCTCTTTAGTTAGAGAGAAAGAAAATCTGTGCCTGTCACAGAATAATGGAAGAAGACAGGCAGAGTATGAGCAATGGAGAAGGCATTTTGAGAAAAGTTCTTAGCAACTTCTCCAAATGTTAGATTCACATTTAGGGAAAGAATACTACTAATTTGGCAATATTGCTAATCAGAAACCTGACTCCTGTTCAGTGGAAAGCTGTGTTGCCTAAATAAGAGTTAAATCGCTGCAGGTGATAGTGTTCATAACAGTTGTCCTCCATGGCAGAGGTGGGCCAATCTGAAACAGGTGGATGGTAAGTGCCTCATGCGAAAACAAGGTTCTGTTCAATATAGTATTAATATATCATATTTCTCCAAGAGCAGGCTGTGTCTTGCAGACTTCATTGAACTAATTCTCACGGCATCCCTAAAAAGCAGAACATGAATGAGAAACTGTTTTTTTCATAAGTGTCTGGCAAAGTTCATGATTTCCTAACAGGAACATGTGAATTTCCCTAAAAAACAATACAAAACAAAGCAAAACAAAACAAAACAAAAACTATACCAAAAAGGTAGGGACATTTTAAGGAAACTTTGGCAGACACTAGAAAAAAGTGGGGTAATCAACAACAATTTGAAATTCAGGTTCAAAGAAAAAAGTTTGAGAAGAGCTAACAGAGAACTCTGTTGTGTGTGGCTGAAATCTTGGATCCTCTGATGGTGAGAGAAGGCATGAGCAACTCGCTCTACACGACAATTCTTATGTACATAAAAGTTACAGTCTCGTGAGATTTAGTTGAATCTACAGTCCTATTTTTAATGTAAACATCTTAATATTTACTAATAACAACTACCACATATTGGGTGCTTACAAATTACCAGTCAGCATTATTGCATGTAGTTCTATCAAAGGCTCAGTGGTATCTGCATTCTTGTTATTTTCATTTAACTATGAGGAGCTGGGTGCTGAATGACTTCCTGAAGTCATAGGGGTTGTAAAAGTCAGGTCCGTCAGGTCCACTTCTATCTCCTGGCAAAGCCTCTGCTCACATCCACTACACAGCACTGTGCCCTCTCCTGGCAGGTGGAGTGTAGCTAAAGGGAAAGATATGAGTGGTCATATTTATACGGCTGAAAGAAATACAAAAAACTTAGATCCACAGTTTAGATTCTAAATCTGCAACTCAAACACAGGCACTGGTGGGAACAAAGGAATGAGATAAAAAGAGACAAAATCGTTTTCAGTAATAATACCAACAGTACAGCGTAACCCATTTCCTCCCTTCAATCAAAGGATATGTGTGCGGTAACAGGAGTTGCAATGGGCCACGTCACTAATGGAGGTCCAGCACACTCCTTTCTAGGCAGTGTCTTCTGATGTCACCCCTCCAGGCACCCCTGGCACTAACCTGGCCATCAGCATGGTCTTGATGGCTGTCTCCTCAGCCAGAGCACACTGAGTGAAAGAAGGTTCTTCTCCCACTAGTGACAGAACTTTTTACGGACCCATCCTGTTTGTTTCTCACTGAGCTCCATGTTACCACTCCATTGACTCATGAGTTATTAGTCTTCCACTTCCCAGGAGCTTGACCCAGGCTGCTGAAAGGGCTGAGTTAGAAGACAACTAGAGGACATATCCCTAACGTGTCATTCACAAGCATCCCTTCTAATGATGTCTCAGATTGGGTTTCTTTCATCAGAATGAGTTCCTCCCCTGAGGGCGGCTCTGCCAAGAGCTTGCAGGGTGGCCTCAGGTCAGAGTCTAGGTTCTGCTATGGGGCAATGACTCTGAGGCTCTCTTCATTGTGTTTCTGTGTATACTCTTTAGATCTTTATAAAAATAGAACCTCCAGCAGCCTTAATTTCAGGTGTAAACTTCTACATTTAAATTTGCTAATTGTGAGATTTGGGACAAGCCATTTAAAAACAAATAGATGAACAACTTTCTAAGTCTTGATTCCCTTATCTGTTATATGGGGACACAAGCAGCTAACTTAAAAGCAACTTGTGAAAACTTTTTTTTTTTTTGCTAGCATTCCACTTGTAGAACAAAGAGATTAATAATAAGAAGTCAAACTCAATGTGAGGGTTTCTTTTATAAGCCAATGTTTCTAATTCACCTGTCCCACCTCTGCCAAGATTTAGCTTGCTCGTGTATGCTTCCTAGAGTGATGTCTCTAGTTCTGTAGTTCTTATAGTTGTAGAGTGTTTTCAGTTAACGCAAATGCTTCCACAGAGGATTTTTGTAATGTGCACATAATCTTGTAAAGCAAGTAGATTTGCTTTTTATCTACACTTTACAGAGAAGGAAACTGAGACTTGAGGCTTTTGTTGTATGTATTTTTTTAAAATGACTTGCCTAGAATCTCAGAGTTCCTAAGTAAAGCAAGTCCTCAAGCCCACGTCTTCTGGCTGTAATCCTCAGTGCTTGCTTGTCCCACGGCCCACAGCACTGAGGTCAGTGATGACCCAAATGATGATCTAAATGGTGACTCCAAGGCTGAATGTGATTCCAAATCTTCAAAGAAAGATTCTATTTGATCATTCTATTGCACCAGCAGAGTGGGCTTGAAATCTGTAGAAAGATTTTTTCCTTCAAAAATAGCTGATAAAATAACACTGGTTACAGTACATTCCATTTCCTAAACATTTCCAATGTAAGTCTATGCCGCAGCCATCAACATGGTGTGGGGTGGGGAGCAACCATTTATAGATTCATCATTTGGAGGAAAGAATGTAAAAGCTGCCACAGAAACTTAAAACAGCACATAGCAGGAAATGAGAGAAAAACATCATATAACCCTGTTTCTGTCTCCAAGGAGCAAACCTGAAAACAGACGCCTATGACTTTAAGAGAAACAGTCGTACTGGGAGAGTGTTACAGGTGCTAAGGAAGAGAATGTTTTTCATGCCTTGATTCAGGGGATTCCCAAAGGCCTGGGTCTGCTTCCAACAGCCCACAGCCTTCAACGTGTGTGTTATCTGGTATGTGTGTTTATTATTGGGTATAAACGACATGAGAAGGAAAACACAGGTCCCTTCCAGGGGCTTTGCTCTTTGTGATGACTCCATGATGACTCTGTGATGACCTAAGGATTCAAGATCATTGCAAAGAGCCTTCCTCTATTCTCTTTCTTCCTCAATTCCCCCTTCTTCCTCTCTGGCACCTCCAGTTATTTCTAACTATTTTTCTGTTTTCCCTGTTTCTGAAGAAAGGACTGGACCAGGGCGCACTGGATAAGACAAGGCCTCATCACTGTGTATTTCTTCTCCACTAGAGGCAAGAAATGGATCATGAGCTAGACGTGGTCCGACCCCTCTTTGGTCCAGCTAACTTTAGTGGTATGAAGTGAATCCAAATGGTGAGCAAGCCAATTCAGTTCCTTGAAGGAGCTTTAGTTCATTTCACCTGGACTTCTCAATTTTGCCCAACTTTCTTCAAGACATTAGGTCTATTACCTGGAGTGCTTTGCCTGAGAACCAGGAACAATTGAGTTCATCTTACCTTGTTATTCTTAGAGTGGCTCAGCTCCCTGGGCTGTTTTCCTTAGTCAAATAAGAGTATTTATTACTAACTGTGTATTCTTAAAGATCAGCAAGCACACATTAAGCAGATCCAATTTCCTCTGTCCATTTCCCATCTTCCTGGATTTCCTGTGGTAGTGACCCTGTTGGGAGGGTCCCATCCTGATTCTACTCCTTCTTCTCCGTATAACACTTTCATCTCCTTGGTGGTTCCTCTTATTTTTCTCCGACCATGGGTGTGACTATATATTTTACTCTTGGTTCTCTTATCTTTCTCTGCACATTATCCTTTAGTAAATTCACTGATCACTACTGTAAATGTCACCTCTATGTGAATGACTCTTGAATTTGTATCTCAAGCTCCACAAGGCTCTTTGTGGTAACCATATCCAGGTCAGTAGTGTGGCATTTGAAAGTGTGAGAGTTGGAAAAAATATTAGAGGTGATTCCAGAATCACAGTTTTATAGACGAATTAGCAGAATCTTACAGACATGCCTGAGTCATATTATTTAATTGTGATGGAGATTTTAGCAATTTGCTGTGATATACCTTCCCTTGCATCACTTCATGTCTTTGCACCAGCCAAACTAGAGGACATAAGCTGCTCCTTCCTCCTGACCCCATGCATGCAGTTCTTCACATTGTTTCCTTCCTAAAATGCAAACTCCTCCTTCTCCAACCTCTATCTGTCAAAACCGTCCCATAATTCAGCATTACGAGATACTGGTGTTTCTCTCTCATTTACAAGGATGCCAGGATGGCCAGGAGAGTGGGGCCCTAATGGGGTCGGTATCCTCAGGGAATTCAGTGAGACCTGCCTATAGACTTAAGGAAAAAAAGGAAATGAATTGTCCTGTCTTTGTTCTTTTCACTACTTACCTATTCATTGCCAATATTTAGTAAATTCCAAATACCTTTAAATGACCACGTCATAAAGTTCAAAAGTTCAGTGCTATGTGGGAACGAATTCAATGAAAGCTTTTGAACCATTAAAAACAAACAAACAAACAAAAACTTACCTCAGAAGAATTCCAAAATACCTGTTGGTAATTTAAAAGGCATAGCAAAGATTTTGACTCTATTAAAGTTCCTTAGACAATGACTTATTTTAAGCATTATTGAAAAATTTTGGTTTAGAGGACAATTATTTTTATCAACAACATGAATCATATACTATCTCCTTCAATTTATTTATTTGCCTCCCACTTTCTACTTTACCCATTTATACAGTTAGAATAATACATAGTTTCCCAATTCTCTTTCGTTCTGGTCGAATGTTAAATGTATCAGAAATATTTTTATATCTTTTCTAATTTTACATTATTCCTATTATTAAAATATATTAAAGAAAGAAAAATGGGAAGTGAGGGTTTGTGTTGATAAATAGCAATGCATGGATGCTAATAAATACCCCACAAATGAATTTCTCTTTTTAATTTATTATTAATCATTGGTGTTATTGGACAAAGATATTAGTGGCACACTCTATTTTTAGACCTCTTAAAACTAAATTTTTCCTTAGTCTACTGAGCTGCTTTGTCAGCTGTCCAGGAAAATCTATATTTAATGGGAATTTAAATACTTGCATTTACTTTTTACACTGTGTCTTATAAAACTATCTTGACATTAGTAAAATTACAAAGTTCCCATACTCACTCCACCGATGTGATGTTGGGCCTAAGAAACTGTACTGAAAGAGAGTAGAAAGAATAAAGTCACACTCTGAGCTTGATACTAAGGCAAATCAGTTACTACTCCTGATGTGGGCAGGAATAGTGGGGCAATGTGGGGGGACACCCAGACCATTATTCTGTGCCCCATGACACCCTGCTATCCCTGCATGCCCCTAGCCATCCATCTAGCTGAGACCCTTTAAGAGCCCAGACTTACTCTCACTACTAGTGAAACAACCCCATAATTATATGGCACTGAGTCTCCATCAGTGATCACATTTTTGCAAGCAAAAAGTAGCATATTATCATAGGTTAAAGAAGGCGTTAGTGTCTACAGCCATGTCACCCTGAACAAGCCAATCCCATCTGATCTCGGAAGCTAAGCAGGTTCAGGCCTGGCTAGTACTTAGATGGGTGGCCACCTGGGAAGAACAGGTGCTGTAGGCGTAAAAAATTAAAAAAAATAAGGGATTATAAGATGATAAGGTCTTTGCAATCTGTGAGGCCAACCAAGGGTTGCCATGTATAAACGAATGAATGAATGAATGAATGAATGAATAAGTAAATAAATAAATGGCATTAGCAAACTGGGAATCCTGAGTTTTATTCTTTTCTTGAAAATAAAAGCAGTTCTGTATCCAAACTCCAGATAGAAGCCCTTCCCCACACTCCAGTTTATGAATCATCAACCTTTCACAAGTGTAGGGTCCAGTGTCTCACCCTTCTTTTAAATGAGATAATTTGTGGGAAGTACCTGGTTACTAGTATATCACGGAGACTTAGAAAATGGTGACACTTATTCCTATTATTAACCCCAGGGATTCTATTAATCCCTCTGATGTCCTGAGGATGGATGTCAGTTGAGGTGGATGCCACTGAAAATTGACTGACCTATCTTCCTTTGCATCTTGTACTTCTTTCTCCTTGTACTTGTCATAATTTTAAGATCACCTATCTCTAAAGATTGGGAAATCCCAATTTCTGCACAGTTAGGAAATCATAACTTAGATTTATTCCTTTAAAGTCTGTCTCTTTTGCTAAACTTCATGCTCTGTTAAGGGTTGGAACCCTACTGGCTTTGTCAATCCATTGATTCCTTAAGGCCTACAATAGTTCTGGCACATGGTAAGCACTCAGCGTTAATCCTTTTTGTTTGCCATGGATCTTGATCCAGGCCATGTCTTCTCAATTCTCTAATTTCTGCTATAAATACAGTTCTTCTCATGGATTTGATACTACTTGACTCATTTTCCTTTGGGTCACATAAGGCACTTCACTATGGGACAATGATTTGGCTAAGACTGAGCTTCCCTCCCACACAGTACCTCATGGGAGACACTGGAGGGCCTTCTCTTTTATGTGCTCAAAACATATCCTTTGCACACAGGAACAGTCAAGTTATTTAGGTAGTCAAAGAACTCTCTGGAATGAGGAAGTTCTGTAAACAACCACCTCATCTCACAGGGTTCAATAAACATCCTGCAAACATTAATAGCTACTAGTTAAATGTCATCAAATGTATTATATAGTCTGGGGTTATTTTCACTTTTTTTTAAGTAATGGAGAGTTTCTAGAATTATTTTAATTGACTTTTTAATTTTTTATCGGTACCTAAACACATACAAAAGAAAGCCAACAGTTTCTTTATGAAACTTTTGTTGACAAATAACATTGGGTCTTTTCGATTGTACAGTGCACACCATTGTTGATCATGCTGATTTTCACTCCTAATAGAGTAGCAAGGGATAAGTAAGACTGGCTCTGAAGCTTGGGAAATCCCCACTTTCAGAACAGACAGGAAACCACAGCCTGGGCTTTGATTGACCTAAAACTTTAATTTCACCTTCCTGGTCCCCTCCTTCACCTTCCACTCCCCCATATTCAAACACACCAACCTCCACTTGAGCATGACAGGAGGAGAGCTTCAGTAACAGCAGGAAGCTATGTTCCCAGTGATCATTTGGAAATCATAGAATTTGGAAGTGGGAAATGATCTAGAGTTCTATGATTTCATCCAATTCCTTCATTTTACAGGGAAAGAAAATGGAGCCCAGAGTGGCTAAATGATGAGGCAAATTTAAGAACAGAATCCTAAAAAATTAGTTAAAATTCTCCAGACAAAGCCCGCAAGACAAGGTCTGGATTTCACTGCACACCTTTACGCTCATGTGGAGCAGAATCTACAGTAAGAAAAAGTTAAATGAAATTTTGTATACTTAGATTTGAAAGCTTCCCAACATCTGAGGCATATTTTAAAAGATGTTAAGAGAGAGAAAGGGGGGATAGGTACTTAATTTAGGTATAGGTTGTAGCTTCCTACCTGTACCAGAATTCCTCTTGATTTTATTCGGTTAATTAAAAATTAAATTATCCTCACAAGTGATTTTTATAAAGGATTGAATGACTTAATTAACTTGTTTTTCTTGGATTTTTATAGTACCCTGAAGAGATCCCTACTGACTGTTGTTTTGACAAAGATCAAACACTGTCATAGATCGAAGAGAAGATAATAAGAACCTGGACATGTCAAGGGTGCTACACTGAGAGCCTCCTGTAAATGGGTAATTGAGGAACTGTTTCCAAGCTGGACTCCTGACCCCATAGGCTAAAACATTAAGGACACAGATAACCATAATCTGAGGTGCCTGAGCTGTGGCTGCTGGGAGAAAGAGATCCTCATCCACATCCCTGAGTATATAATCATTATGGTAGTGATTAGGAAGCAACCGATTGCCATGCTTCTTATAAATGTGTCCTTCAAAAAGGAGCTCTCTTGCTTGCCAAAGTCTACTACTTCCTGAAATCTTAGGCTTAGTTCAAAATCAACATTCTCATTTCCTATTGACATTAATTTCAACCACACCAAAGCTATCAATGCCAAAGTTGTTAATTTTGCTAATGCTAACTTAAGCCATATACTTTCATTAAACCAATATTACTACAAATAATGTTTCATCTAATGTTGTGTGGGTTTGGGTTGTATTTGAAGCACAAGATCTTAGTTAGAATTGTGTACCCTTGAGAGACAAGACAAAATGGAGTAGATGATAGAGGCTTTGTTCACTTGCTCTTGAGACCACATCAAAGCTGTGAAAGAAACACGGAGCAAACAATAAGCAGAGTCACCTGGGGTCAAAATTCACAGACGCCCCACAACTAGGGAAAGAAATAAGCAATCATCCTGCAAGGGGAGGAGGTAGGACAGGTGAGGACCAAGGCTGCCCAGTCCCAAATGGCTAGGTGGGAGAGAGGCTACGGCAGCTGCAGATGCCTCATAAAAGGTCATGTCCACAACCAGACTTTCACAGTGATGGACTCAATTGCTCTGAGCACCAGCACACAATAGGCTCCTTGGGGTGGTACCAGGGACTTATGGGGGACACTGAGTTGTTGGAGCCAGGGCCTGAGGTGAGGCTTATTCCCAGACAGAAGTGTTGGCGGTGTCCATTTTTCCTCTGTTGAGCCCTTTCTGCTCCCAGTGTTCAGACATAGCAGTGCCATAGCTGAGACATCATCAAACTAGATAACAGAGGTCGCTCAGCCCAGAGGATTCCCTGAAACTCTGCTTCCCCAATTTGCAGCCTTACCCAAATCACATTTAGTTGTGTCCTTGACAAGTCCTGTGCAACTTGCTAAGCAGCTCCATGACTCACACTGGTGGTAGTTGACCTCAATTTCTGGCGTGACTTCTTATGGAAACTATAAGCACAGTATCTGCGGATTCCTTGCTGAATTTTAACAGGTGACTCCAGAGGGGCACAGGCTGGGGCTAAACTTGGCCTGCAGCTGAACCTCTCTCAGGATTGTGCCACTGAACACCTACTACACAAAGCCACACTAATAAAGCCAGGAGATTTAGGAGCTTTGCTTAGTACATAGACACAGACACAGAAAGGTAGCCAAAATGGGAAGACAATGAAGCAGAAACCATATGAGAGAAAAGAACAGAGATCCAGGAACAATGGAGTTAAAGAATCTAACAGATACAGAGTTCAAAACACTGGTTAGAAAGATACACAGTGAACTTAAGGTAAGTGTAAATGAACTCAGTGAGAACGTTTACAAAGAGATAAGAAACATAAAAATGGAAATTATAAAAGGGAACCAGTCAGAAATAATGACTATGTTATTTGAAATGAAGAGTATATTAGAGGGAATTAACAGAGTGGATGAAGAAGAGGATCGAACCACAAATATAGAAGATGGGGAAGCCAAAGATACCCAATCAGAACAGCAAGAAAAAGAAGCCAAGAATATAATAATAATTAAGGAGTCTTTGGGACAAAATTAAGTGTAAAAACATCTCTGTCTTAGGGGTACCTGAAAGAAAGCAAGACATTGAAGAGCTATTTGAAAAAATAATGATGGAAAACTTCCCTAATCTGGTGAAGAGGCCCACACCAAGACAAACCACGATCAAAATGCCAAAGGTTAAATACAAAGAGAGTCTTAAGAGCAGAACGAAAAAGCAGTTATTTACCTACAAGGGAGTTCCCATAAGACTGGAAATCTATTTCTCAACAGAAACTTTGCAGGCTGAAAGCTTGGCACAAAATATTCAAGTTTTGAAAACCCAGAATCTACAACCAAGAATACTTTATCCAGCAAAGCTATCATTTAGA
Organism: Rousettus aegyptiacus; assembly: GCF_014176215.1. NCBI lineage: Eukaryota > Metazoa > Chordata > Mammalia > Chiroptera > Pteropodidae > Rousettus > Rousettus aegyptiacus. The sequence continues at coordinate 56,863,962 of NW_023416287.1, read as the reverse complement.
GTTGAAAGACAGATAAAGAGCTTCCCAGATAAAAATAAGCTAAAAGAATTCATCGCTGCCAAGCTATTATTATAGGGAATGTTGGAGGGACTTCTTTTAAAAGAAAAAATGTGTCAAATCATGAATAGAAAATGGTAATAATTACATATCTATCAACAAGTATCTCAAATGGAAAAGAATTAAATGCTCCAACCAAACAGGGTAGTTGAAAGGATAAGAAAATAAGGCCCCTACATATGCTGCCTACAAGAGACTCACTTCAGATTAAAAGAACACACAGACTAAAACGAAGGAGATGGAAAAAGATATTGCCTTCATGGACCTAGAGGGTATTGTGCTGAATGAAGTGAGTCAGATAGAGAAAACAAATACCACATGGTTTCATGTACACTGGAATCTAAGGAACGAAATAAACAACAGCAAAAATGGAAACAAACAAATAGATACAGAGAATATTTTGAGGACTACTAGACAAGAAGAGAGCTGGCAGGGGTAGTGAAAAAAGGCAAAGGGATTAAGAAGTACAAATGAATAGTTACAAAATAGTCATGGAGATATAAAGTGTAGTGTATGGAAAATAGTCAACGATGTTGTAATAAATATGTAAGGAGAAAGAGGGATACTAGATTTAGTGGGATGATCACTTGAGCTCTAATCACTATGCTGTACAATTGAAATTAATATATTATTGTATGTCAACTAAAATTGAAAAAACTCATTGACTTGTACAGTATAAATATGAGCAACTAATTGTTTATTATATTTCAATAAAGCTGGGTGGAAGAAGAATTGTGTACTCTTGAAATGACACAATTTTTCAGAGTTTTATTGTCAAATGAGAATAATAACACCTATGCTGTGAACCTTTTGCTTCTAAATGATTCTACAGATAGTGTGTTCATTGTATAAAACAACATTTGTAAGCAATATATATTATGTTTTAAGAAATGAAAGCATTTTCAGTAGGTGCTATGGCAATTACGCTTACAGAAATTTCAAATTTAAACTGGAATTAGTCAGTGGAGAAACTTGCATTTTACCCATATTTAAAATTATAGTTTATAATCAGAAGAAAACAAGAATTTTTTCTTTTGGAAAAAATCTCAGACTCCAAAGAAGGTTTAAAAGCCTAACAATTTCCATAACATTTTTGAGATAATCATCAGAAAAAATATGCTTCTTTTTATGTGACTAAATTGAGGTTCATGTATAAAATTTAAAATAATCTCAATCTTGAGATTACTTTTACCTTGACCCTTTTTATTAAAATTTACTAATCATTATCAGGATTTTTCCAGGGGCACCTAAGACCCTGTAAATGTCTCACGAGTATACTCAGATGTTATATGAATGGATCAGGTAAAAACCTGTAAATAAACCATTTTTTCTTGAAAATTTTCTAGTTGGAACAGTTATGAAGAAAGAATTTTAGCAAGTGCTGAGAGAGAATACAGGTTCAGACCCTTTCTGTACAAAAGAATTTGCTCTGAAATCTTGAGGGGAAAAATAAAAGGATAGTTGGGTCTATTGTCATTTAAAGATTCTAGAAGAAAATCATAAATGTCTTATTTCTTTAACATTTAATTTTGCCCTCCAAAAGGATCAAACAGATCTGTTACAGAGGGTTGTGCAGTCATTTATAAATTTTTGAACGTGTGTGTTTAATGGAGAAAATAGTAGACCATTCGTGGATATACAGTACTGCTATCTATTAAGTCAATGAATTTTACAAAATAGGCATAGGATCCTTTTTGTTTCAACAATTCTGACATAAAACCTGATACACCAAGAGAAATTTTTACAGCTTGCTTCAATCTGGCTGCCTGGTCTAACTTAGCCTCAGCTACCTGGTTTATAGGCTATGTTTAGATAACTAGCTCACACCAGGCGGATGGTCACAGGTCTACTTGAAGGCTAATAAATATTCTGTCCTCTCCTAGGGGAGAAGGGAAAATGTTGGTCAACTTGTCAAAAGATTTCTTGCCAAATTTGAAGGACAAGGAGAGAATTTCTGCTTGAACGAATATATGTCGGTTACAGAGTATATGAAGACAAAATCTCAGTCTTGTAAAAGAGACAATATGGAATGGAGAAGAAAGGAGAGGGCTGGCTCTAAAACTGTCAAGGAAGTGTAAAGAAACTTCAAAATCACAGAATAGTTTCCCCCCCACAATGAGCAAGCACATGACACTGTGTAAAAAAGTCCTACATACAATTACTAGTTCTCTTTATTTCTAGTCAGAATTCATTTTGCAATAGAAGAAACTCAAGTATTGAGAGACAAACACATTCAAGGTCACATAGTGTTGAATACATGATACAAGATGTTGAGATGACATTCCAATGATGGTGACATTTCCAGTTATCTCTGAGCAATATATAACTTGTTTCTTCGGGCTTCAGCAGAGGAGACACATTACATAGGGTTGCCAGATAAACTACAGGGCATTCAGTTATATTTGAATTTCAGATAAACAGCAAATAATTTTTAACATATGTATGTCCTATGAAATATTTGGGACATACTGATGCTTAAAATTATTATTTATCTGACATTAAAATTTAACTAGATGTCCTGCATTTTTATTCCCTAAATACAGAAACACCACATTAGCAGTAAATAACTGTACATATTTGGTTCTGTTCTCAATTGTTATTGAATAATGTCTAGTCTCTCTTAAAAACGTTGGAAGAACATTCCATAGAGAAAGAACAGTATTTTCAACAAATGTTACTGGAACAAATAGACATTCACATGCAAAAGAATGAATTTGGATCACTGCTTCACAGCACGTACAAAAATTAATTTAAAATGGGCTGTAGACTTAAATGTGAGAGCTAGAACTATAAAACTCTTATAAGGATACATAGGAACAAATCTGCATGACCTTTGGTTGTAACACTGAACACACAAATGAAGAAGGGAAAAAAAACAGATAAATTGGACTTCATCAAAATAAAATTTTTCACTTCAAAGGACAGCATAAAGAAAGTGAAAAACTACCCATAGACTAAGAGGAAATATTACATATCATATATATGATAAAAAAAACTTTATCCAAAATAACCAATAACAACAGTAGAAAGACAAATAACCCATATTTAAAGATGGGCAAAGGATGTGAATAGAAATTTCTCCAAAAAATATATACAAATATTAATAATCCCGTGAAAAGATGCTCAATATCATTAGTTGTTAGGGAAATGAAAACCACACCCACAATGATATACTACTTTGCGCCCACTAGAATGGCTAAAAGAAATGATGGACAGTAACAAATGTTCATGAAAATGTGGAAAAATAGGAGTCCTTATTCTGGTGGTAATATAAAATGGTGCAGCCACTTTGGAAAACTTTTCCCTCAAAATATTAAACACAACAATACCATTCTTATAGATAGATCCAGAGAATTCTGGCACAGAAACTTGTACATGAATATTCCTCAATATTACTTATAATAGCCAAAAAAGTTAAAGCATCTGAAATATTCATCAACTGATGAATAGATAAACACAATATGGTATATCCATGCAGTAGAATATTACTTGGCAATAAAAAAATGGAGTATTGATACATGCTATAATATAGATGAGCCTTCAAAACATTATGTTAAGTAAAGAAAGCATGTGAAAGAATACCACATATTGTATAATTCTATTTATATGAAAGACAGATGTATTTCCAGGGGATGAGGACAGGAAGAAATGAGAAGTGATCACAAGTGATATGGTTTTACTTTTGGGGTGATGGAATCATTCTCAAGTTAGATAATGATAATAGTTGCACAACTCTGTGCTAATACTAACAACTGCTGAAATGTACACATTTAAAGGGTGAATTTTATTGTTTGTGACTTATATATCAATAAAGCTTCATATACATTATAAAAATATATTAGAATGCTTTTTTACAAAGAAACACAAAAAGAGTAAATATGAAACTAATGAAATTGTGAACCACAGATGGTGAGAGGGAGTAGGGTGAAAGGAATAGAAAAGAGATTGAGGCTTCTCTGAGGATAACTTTTAATGTTTTGACTTTTTACCATGTTAATATTTTATATATTTAAAAATAAAATTAAATAAGGGTAGGGAAAATATAAAAATTAAATGCAAAGAGAAAAAAATACTTAATTATATCAATTGTATAATAAAAATATTCAGAAGAAGAATTAATCCAAATAATTATTCTGACAGTGCCTATAGAACAAAGAGAATTGCAAAACAGTTGATGCCTGTGAGAACTAAGATCCTCTCTGTGGGAGAAGGGATATATTAGGTTGAAGTATATGAAATTACTGATAGTCTATAGTTTTTAATCCCCCAAAAGGAAATTTTATATTATTCAATCTAATACAAATGATAGAAGGAGAGAAATAACTGTGCACTGGATTAGAATTAGTATGCCATAACGATTTTTTAAATTGTATTTTCTAACTCTGCCCATTGGATAGTCCCAGAAGCAATGGCACTCCAGCAGCAATGAATCTGCATAACTTTTGGTGTCGAAATGCCATTTCCTTCTGCAAGGAACCAAAACTCCTTAGAAAAATCATATTCTAAATCTGTCAGAGGAAAGGTTCCATGCTCACATGAAGCATCTTACAGTGCTGGGAAGTAAGGTAATACTCACAGACTCATTGAGATATGCCAAAAGGACAGAGAAACCACCTTAAAGAGGCTTGCACTGGCCAAATGTGGGACAAATTAAGCATCAAAAAAGAATTATAGTAATTAATCATTATAGTAGATTTAATTAAAAGAATAAAATAAAAGGATGACTTAATGAGGGCAGGGGAGGGTAAGTTCTTCTTTATAGAATACCAGTTAATAAATATAGAACGAATGACAATTAGGAAATCATCATTTTGCAACCATCATTGCAATAATGAAATTAGACCAGGATCACAAGTGGATGCCAGATCGCTTGGATGAAAAATCGTTGGGTGTGCTGAAAAGAGTTAACATAGAAGGCCTACCACTATCATCCTTAGAAGTGCCTGCTGGGAACTTGGCTTGCACCCAGGAACTGAGACTTCAGGAGGGTTTTAATCATTCACAGAATGGAGAAGAGTGGCTCACTGTGTGTACACAGTTTGTACAAACAATGTGGGTTATGCTAAATGCCAGCTTTTTTCCTGGGAGTCTGGATTTTAGTATGTGCTCTGCAGAAGATGCCTACATGACCAGCCCCCAATGAAAACCGTATGCACTGATGAACTTCCCTGACAGACAACTTTTCACACATGTTGTCACAACCCATTGCTAGGAGAAGACCCTTAGACTTGTGCCTGTTTTCTTAGGATTTTGCCCCACACACTGATTTTGCTTTGTATATTCAGAATCCTGTGAGTCCTCCTAGAAAATCACCAAAATTCAAGGTAGTTTTGTGGATCCTTGACACACTGGGAAATAAGATATTGACACGATCTCAAAGTATCACCCAACAGATTTTTTCCTAATTACTAAGGGAATATGGTATCTTAACATTGAAGATATATGGCAAATATCATTTTAACCAAATAATGAAAATCACCAACAATGGGACAGACTTACATCATATGCCTGATGATATGATGTGCTACTCTTGCCAAACATGTCTAACCTGAATCTAACAATGAACAAAATAAACAGACAAATCCAAATTGAGGGACATTCTGGGAAATACCTGTTCTGTACTATTCAAAATATGTCAAAGTCATAAAAGACAAAAAGAGGCTGAAGAGCTACTGCAGATTAAAGGACATTATTGGGATAATCGGAGAAACATTAATGTAAAATGTATATTAAATAATATTGTAATCATACTAAATTTATTTTTTTGCATGTGATAATTATATTATGATTATATACAAGAAGGATTTTGTTTTTAAGATGTACATGCTAAAGTATCTAGGAGTGATGTGTCCAGAGGTATGTAACTTACTCTTAAAATATATCTATATTTTATACACACACACACACACACACACACACGGAGAGAGAGAGAAAGAAAGGAGAAACTATGGGCAGAATCTGGGTGACGGATAGATGTGTGTTGAAGACTCAGGGAAATCCTCTGCAGTTCTGGGAAACTCTTTTTCTCTATATAGCTCTCTCCTCTCTGAGACACTACTCTGAAAATTCTGGCCTCTTAAACTTTGAACTCTGCTTCCTCCACTCAGGGAGACATCCAGCTATGTGTGGGTTCCTTTTCCCTGTGTTGTGACCTTGAACGTTTCTCCAAACAGTGCACTGAGACATTCATAAGGATCACTTCATTTGTTTGCCTTTTCTAGGGATTATCCTTCTATGCTACCGATTGTCCAATATCTAAAATTGTTTTTTTTTTTTTATAGTTTGTCCAGTTTGGTAGTTGTTTAAGGTAGGAGGGAAAATTTGGTTTTTGTTACTCCATAATGGCTAGAATAGAAGTCTTTAGCAATATTATTTTTATTACAAGATGAAAAAAATTTTTTAAAGAAATTTTAGAAATTACTTAAGCATAAGGAAGTTAAAGCAAAATACCCATTGACCATTCACCAATACATGAAATTTTGGTGTATTTCTTTCAGATATTGTGTTTCCTTGCTTAAATTAAAATAAACAAATAAATATGGTATTTAAAATACAATTTTAGTACTTCTTTTAAATTCAATATTACTTCATAATCATTTTCTTATGTTCTTTCTTAGAAGCATTTATAAAGCCTGAACAATATTCCAACATACAGACATGTGTACATTGGACTATTAGCCTTCTTTTTGCAGATAAACATTTAGCTGGTTCCCAGTTTTTGCTGTTATAAATAATAAATATTTTTATACAGATGTTTTTGTTTAAATTTGAATGATTTACTTAAGCAACATTGGAATTACTGGCTATAAGTATTTTAAGGTACTCAATTCATTTTGCCAAGTTAATTTCCAAAGGATTGTATCATTTAAAATAGTATATTCACCACTCTATATACAATTATGAAGTACTGTGTGCTGTTCAATGTGCCAGGTTCTGGTGCATAAGGTGAATGAGACCCTGACTCTGAGTTTCAGGAGCTTTAAGCTAGGGTTGGAGACAAATAGATAAATGTTGCAAAGCATTATAGCGGTTCTGTATACACATGAACAGGATGCAGCGAGTTTCTTTGGGCAGAGAAATGTGTCTACTCCATCACTTAATACAGAGTGACATAAAGTAGGCATTAAATAAATAGTTGCTGAAAGAAAGAGAGAGGGAGAGAGAATAGTTAAAAGAGTGACTGTTCAATCCACTTAGGGATTTGTTCAGAAAAAGTTTCTTAGAGGACCCTGTGATTTGTAATTAGCAAGTATTTTTTGGCAGTGTGCCAGGGGCCATGCTTAGTGCTAAAGACATCGTTTCTACTGTTCTTGTGGAATTTGCTGTCCGGCAAGAAAGACAGATAATAAACAAGTAATTAAAATAATGGAGGACAGGGGTAGTCTAAGAGTATATAATAAGAGTGAATCACTTAGTCTAGGGGTCAGTGGAGGCTTTCCATGGGAGTGACAGTTAAGGCATGACTTGAAGGGTAAGTAAAAGTTAGCTAGAAAAAAGGGGAAAGTGAAAAATGTTTCCAGGCAAAGGCAGTCATATCATTCATCTATATGCAAATAAATGATTTTCTAATGTTTGAAGTGGCTTAAAGACAGTTTATTTGCTTAGATATTTTCACATCCCTACACCCAGCAATGTGGTTTATATGGTTCATGGTTTTCTAAACCTTTTCTTTTATGAATAGTACAAAGGTAAACTTCACCAAAGATCCTGCCCATATTCAAATTTAATGGGATCCTAATCCAAAAGATTTCATTGTGTTGCTCTAAAACCATCCTGTGTTGATAAGCAATGCTATGTTCTATATTCTATCGCTGAGAAAATTGAGCCTTAAGCCATGATGTGCAGGTGGTACCTGAAAGCACCAGTCAGCCCATGTCACACATGTCCCTCAGCCTAACTGACTTTACTGTGGTATCGTCCTAATAAGTCCAGATTGCTCATTGATATGACCACCAAAAAAGTGTACATGGTATATAGTATATGTGTGTATATAAACGAGAGAGAGAGAGAGAGAGAGAGAGAGAGAAGAAGAGAGAGAGAGAGAGAGGAGATTCAAATATAGTGGCTGCCTGTGTCTGAATGCTGGAGTGGGATGGACTCAACAAAGACACAATGGATTCTGCCAGCACTTCTGTCTTAGAGAAAGCTGCCCCTCCAGCCCTCGCCCTGAAGCCAGACAATTCATTTCCTCCCTATATGTCCCTGGAACCTTCTGAGATGCTGCCCCAGCACTGCTGCTCAGAGCCAGTGAGTCCATCAGTGAGTAAGCTTGCTTGAGGACCCTTTATAGGGAACACCTGGGACTCCAGTCACCATTTGTCTCACTCAGACACAATCTCTGGTTTTCACAACCAGAAGTTACAGGAGCTTCCTTCCCCAGCACTGGAACCCTGGGCTGGGGAGCCTGGTGTGTGGCTGGGACACTTCACTCTTCAGGCTGGACTCTGCAGCAGAGATATCCCTTCTGATTTTTAACTGCCACACGTGGATATGGAGACCAGCCCATTGTGTGTCTATGCCCCTCATACCAGTTTCAAGGTGGCTTCTTCTGTGTATCCTCAATCATAGGACTTGCGTTAAGCTAAACTTCAGGTAATTCTCAATGATGGGTGTTCTGTAAGTTAGTTGTAATATTGAGGTGGTCATGAGTGGAGGCAAGCACGGCGTTTACCTACTCCACCATATTAAACAGCTCATATAAGGTGTTTTTAGAGGGTGGAAATTTGCCAGGGTATGAGCAATGCAGTGGGACATGGCCGAGGTTACACTGGAAGCTGGCAAATGGGGGCCAGCTCAGGAAGGGCCTTGGTTGCCATGCCAACAAAGAGCATCTAAGGTTTCCAACAGGAAGTGGTGTAATCTGCATTGTTTTTGATGAAAGTTACTCAGGTAGAGACTAAAAAAATGATGTATGGAATGATGAGAAGAGACTGGAAATAGAGAAGCAAGTTAGGCATCTCTTAAAACAACACAAAGGGATAGGCAAAGAGTTGAATTGGTCTGGGGAGAAGAAGAGGAAGAGCTCAACTTGTGGTAATAGCTAAAACTGGGTAGTAAAATATGGTTGAGCACAGGCCTTTGAGGCAGGTCTGAGCTGGGACAGAGACCAGGCCCTTTACTGGCTGAAGAACCTGGAGCAAACCAATCCACTTCTCTGTGCTTCCATTTTCATGTCCATAAAATGGTGTTCTTAATACCTCACATGATGACTACATAAGTAATTGAAATAATAAATGTTAAGTACATAAAACCAAGAGGCTGTTTGCAATTTAGAATTCTGTCTCTTGTCCTAAATGACCCAAGACATGAAAACATTCATTTTGAGATATTGGGTGGTTTTAGGGGACCCTCTCTTTCTGTTAGCTATGACTTTTTTTGATGCCTTTTGATCATTAATTTATTCAGCAAATATGTATTGAGCATCTACTGTGTGCTAGGCAATGTCATTAGGCCTGTCCCTGATAGCTCCAGCCTCCCCTGAGAACTGAGTACTTTTGTTGGCTCAGAAATCAGAAAACTAAACATGTTGTTAGTGTCCATAAATGTGTCGTTAGTGTGCACAAAGTAAGTGAGGCCCTTGAGGACTGCTCTATCACATAGACTGCTTGGCTTTGAAACTGCTCTTCACACTGCCCGGAGCACTTCCCCCCAGACTGCTGGGTTCTCATATGTCTTCCCAGTTACCGGAGGACCCTGTAGACACATGGGACCTTGCTCTCTACACAAATGGTGGGGCTGTGCTGGGAGAGCTGCCGAATATAGCAGAGGAAAATGGCTTAGCTGCAGCATTATCCTAAGAAGAATGTCCTGTAAGCAGAGGGTGTTGGGAATTACATTGTTAGCCAAGAGGCTGTGGAATCCATTCCTGGAGATGCCTGGGATGAGAGAGATTCTCCCAGGCTGGCTTACACACTGTAGCCACACATCATAAGAGAAGGGACGACCCACCCAATGCCTCCATCCCAGCCCCCTGTGAGTTCATGCTGTCTTTTGCCTTTGGGGGGAGATTGGAGCACACATGTCCACAACACATTACATCATCTCCCAGAGGCAAGGGCCACTTGTGAGTTTTTGCTGGCTAAGACCTCGGGGCAGGACTTGGTGTTCTTGATATAGAACATCTGTCTTGGGAGGCACAGTTGGGAAAGAATGAAGGATTTTCTGGGAGCCCAACTGGCTCACTGAGCAAAGGCCAGGAGGCGTTTGGTGAAGTAGTGGGAAGGCTGTGATATGTAAACATGATGGGAGTGTTTCTCTGGAGTGATTGGGAGTCTGCAGGAATGAATCATAGTCTCCTTTCTCCTCAGGCACAGGGAGGGAAGTAAATGTGTGCTTATTTGTTTGATTCAATGGATAAACAGATATACATTACCCGCAGGGTATGAATGTATATCTACGGATATCATTTTTTTTCTCTTCACAGTTGTTTTTTGTACAAAATTAACTCTTTGTATACATCGTTTCCTCCCTTCAAATGCCCCAATATCCTGAAATAAGTTTACCTACTGGCTATTTTCCCAAAGATGCTGATAGCAACACAAAAAGCAAATGAACCCCTTTTGGCTATCTGTATTTCTATGGAGATGGAGTGGTTATATAATAGACTCCTATTCTCTAAAAGCAGGAGGACACATGGGAATAGTATATTCCAACTAACATGATGACAAGCTTGGAGGAAATAAGTCAGAGAATAAGAACTAGAATTAAGAGGAAAAGGTTAATAAAGAACTTAACAATGTCTTCACTTATATGTGGAATCTAAAAACAAAACAAACAACACAAAACAAAAACAAACTCATAGAAATAGAGACCAAAGGAAAGGGATGGTTAGTTACCAGAAGGGAGAGGTTGAGGGATGGGTGAAAAGGGGAAGAGGAATATAGTCAATAATATTGTCATAAGTTTGCACAATGGCAGATGATTACTAGAATTATTGGAGAGATCACATTGAAGGTTTAAAATTTCAAATCACTATATTGTACACCTGAAACTAATACAACAAAGATAAAATTGTATACGAACTATATTTATATACTTAAATTTTAAAAAAGTAAAAAAAAAAAAAAAACTTAATGGCCATTATCAGAAATTCTGTCCCGATATCACTAGCTTTGAAGATCTGTGGCTATTGGAGCTCACCAACTGGAAAGAGGAACAGAGGAATGATATGAAGCAGGCAGTTGGAAATGGTTCTTTCTACATTCCTAAACCTCTTGAGATAAGAGATCTGAAGGTACAGTGGACTTTCCAACTACAAGGTAGGCATGGCTACTTGGGATATTAAAAAATACACACACACACACACACACTCTCACATACACGCACACATACACACATATGGCCTATATGTGTGCCTATATGATTACACCTAATCATCTAGCAGTAATTGACTCAAATGAAATCCCTTCTTCACTCTGAGGCTTTTACTGACTCCTCTCCCTGATACCCATAACAGCTGGAGTCTATGTCTTTCTGTCCTCACTTTACTTTTATCTCACCTGTAACTCTAACTCCCCATGTAATTCTGGTCAGAGATTGTCTGAGTTCTTTGTGTAACCAAACATATAATACAGTCCCTGACACATAATAGAGAATGCAAATTAAATGAATTAATTTATGCATATGCAAACTACTTTCTCCATTTATGCACTCGTATACAAATAGAAAAGTATATCATATGTTAGAGATGTAAGGATATATAAACTACATGTGAAATATGTTTATGCTTTGAAAATAGACTCAAAGACCATATACTTTAAATCAGTGTTTTTCAAACAGATAATGACTCAATTAATTTGGAATAGGTAGGGAACTCTTTGTTTCTTTTTACACCCTATAGATCAGGAGTCTCCAACCCCCAGAACTTGGACCAGTACCAGTCAGTGGCCTGTTAGGAATGGGACCACACAGCAGGAGGTGAGTGGCAGGCGAGCAAGCGAAGCTTCATCTGCATTTGCAGCCGCCCCCCAGAGCTAGCATCACTGTCTCAGCTCCACTTCAGATCATCAGGCATTAGATTCTCATAGGAGCACTGGTCCCTGGTGCCAAAAAGGTTGAGGACCACTGTTCTAGATGATTCAAATGTACTGCCAGCATTTAATCCATTGATTTAAAAGGAGTAAAGTTTATTTTGGCAAAGTCAAGTTTATCGATTTTTTTCTTTTCGGATAGTGATTTTTGTGTCTGAAAATATCTGCCTTCAACAGAAATTTTTTCTATTTTTTTCTAGAAGTTTTATACTTTGGCATTTACATTTAGGTCTACAATACACTTCAAATTAATTTTTGTGTGTGGTGTGAAATAGAGGCTAGTCTCATTTACAATTATTTACATACAATCAGATGCATTCACTTGAGTGTACTGTTCAAAGAGTTTTGAAAAATTTATGTGCCCTCGCAACCACTACCACGATCAAAATGTCAGACATTTCCATCACCAAAATACTTTCTTTCTATTGAATTACATAGGCACTTTTTTCAGAGGTCAACTAACCATATGTGCATGAATCCATTTCTGGACATGTGACATGCTATGTTCCATTCATCTATATGTTCATCTTAATGCTAATATTACGTTGTCTTGATTATAGGAGCTTTATAGTAAGACTTGAAATCAATTCTTGAATATCATTCTTTTTTCCAAAATTGATTTGGCTCTTCTTTTTCTTTAATTTCTACATGCATTTTAGAACCAGCTTGTATTTCAATTGGTCTTGCATTGAATTTATGCATTAATTTCAGAAGAATTGATATCTTAATAATATTAAATCTTCCTATCCATGAACATGATATATTTCTCCATTTATTTTGGTTTCCCTTAATTTCTTTAAGTATTATTTGGTAGTTTTCAGTGTAGAAGTCTTTTCTACCTTTCATTAAATTTATTCTTAACCACTTAGATTTTTTGGTGCTATTATAAATGGAATTAATTTCTTTTAATTAAACTTTTTATTTTGAGATTATTATAAATTCACATGTAAGAGTAGAAAATAATACTGAGGAATTCCATGCACCCTTTACCAAAGTTTCTTTTACTGATAACATCTTACAAAACTATAATACAATATACTTTTTATTTCATTTTCTTGCTTTATTGCACTGACTACAACAAGCAGCATGACATTGAATTAGAGTAAAGAGTAGATATCTTTGCTTTTTTCTCTAATCTTAGCAGAATAATATTCACTCTTTCACATTAAATGTAATCTTAACTGTAGATTTTCTGTAGAAATTCTGTATCAGGTTGAGAAAGTTTCTAAGAGCTTTTATGATAAATGGGTGTTGATTTGGTCAAATACCATTTCTTCATAGATTGATATAAACATGTGATTTTTTTCTTCAGTCTATTATTATGGTAGATTACATTGATTGATTGGATTTTTAAATATTAAATCATACTGGTATCCCTGTCATAAATATATAAAAGACGTATCATAAATACATAAAAGACGTACATATGTATATGTGTTTTATATGTTGTTGAATTCTGTTTATCTATATTTTGTTAAGAATTTTAACATTTGTATTCATGAGGGATATTGTTTTTCAGTTTTCTTTCTCTTTTTTTGTAACTGTCTTTATCTGATTTTTGTTATCAGGGTAATACTAGCTTCATAAAATGAGCTGGAAAGTCTTCCCTTTTCTTCTATTTTCTGGAAAAGATTGTGCAGAATTCATGTTAATTTTACTTTAATCAGAATTCTTCAGTGAAACCATCTGAATTCAATCTTTTAATAGTTATAGTTCTATTCACCTTGTCTATTCCATATATCATATTGAATGAGTATGGTAGTTTGTGTTCTTTGTGAAAATAATTTCTATTGTTTAAGTTTTCAAATTTATGTGTTTAGAGTTATTTGCAGTATTTTCTTATCTATTCGATGTCTGTAAAGTCTGTGGTAATATCCTTTACTCCAAATATTGGTAATTGGTATTTTCACTCTTTTTTCTTTCTCTGTCTTGTTATAGGTTTGTTAATTGTATTTGTTTTTCAAAAAATCAGCTCTGTTTTGTGGATTTTCTCTATTGTTTTTCTGTTTCTAACTTCAAAGATTTCTGCTTTTACCTTTATTATTTTCTTCCTTCTGTTTGCTTTGAATTAATTTTCCTCTTATTTTTCCAGGTTTTAAGGTGGATCTTAGAGTTCATTTATATCCTTGATGGTTTTCTATCTAGTTGTTTTATCAGTTATTGGGACACAGAGAGAAGTGTTCAAGTATACTTGTGAATTTGTCTCTTTCTCCTTTTTGTTTAACTGGGTTTTCTTCACGTATTTTGCAGCTCTATTGTTTACTGCATACACATTTAAGATTGCTATGTCTTCTTGGTGGATTGACTCTTTTATCATTCAATAATGCCCCTCTCCATCTCTGATAATTTTCTTTGCTCTGAAGTCTACTTTAGTTGATATTAAGATAGCCACTTCTGTTTCCCATTGGTTAATGTTTACATGATATATCTACTCTACTTTCTACCTGACTATAGCATTGTATTTGAAGTGAGTTTCTTGTAGATAGCTTAGAGTTGGGTCACATTTTTAAATTTGTTACACAGTAATAGATCCCTAATACAATTGCCATAATATCAGTGTTTCTCCCTTCCAAACCCAAAATGAAAATAAACTCACATGCCTCTATAGGACAATTAGGTGAGCTCAGTGCATGTCCATCACATCAGTATAGCACATCTGCCAAATATCTCCAGATTCCTCTCTTAATAAAAGAGGAAGCTTCCCACAGCCTCCCTAAGAGCCATACTAAATATGTCTTAGGTATGACTTAGTTGTCATAATGTGGGTGGTTGGTCCAAGGAGACACATGCTGAGAACTTTGAAGAAGTTCTCCATGTTAGACCTTAGAGAGCTCTGGTAAGGGGTAGAAAGTTGGATGTAGCCTCTGTCAGATTCATTAGCCTTCTTGCTCTGTATTGCAAGTATGCAGCTTTACTGCCTTTAGGGTATCCTTATGTGAATGCTGCTTGGCTGATAAAAAGTGTTCTGTGTTTATCCCCTTAATTTTTCTCAATATTTTATTTTTTTTCTCTCTCCTCCCACTCCGCTTCCCCAGGGGTCCTTATGTCTTTTTTCACTCACAAAGTCTTTGTCTGACTGTTATTCCTGGGCTATGGGCCTTCACACAGACTTTTGTTGTCTTGAAAATCTTTAAGCTTTCAACATAGTATATCAATTATAGCCATTTTTTTCTACCCCATTTTAAAGTATAAAGACTTACCAAACCTGAGGTTAGAAGAAAGGACACTAGTCGTTTCAACTCCAGGTAGAAAGGTGTTGTCATTTTTCTGATTCTTTCCTCTTAAATTTCCACTAAAATATTAACTATCCTACATAAATTATTTTTGGAACTTATTATATTTTTAAAACGTGTCTGTCTCCTTCCTGAATTTCATTTCACCATCCAGCAATTTTCTACAGATTTAGCCTTGAGAGAGGCCATGCCCATCCTAACCTTGACTCTTCCTAATTCCTGTTTTGTTTCCTTTGTTGCAGAAGATAGAGGCAATAACAATTCAGCTTCACATTGCTTCACTCTGTATTTGGTACTTTTTCTTATCCTGTGCTCTTTGGTAGGTTTTGTTAAACCATGCTAAACTTGGCCTTGGTTGTCACATCAATCTGCACGATGTCCAAGCAACAATTTAATTTCCCATTTCCTGAAAAGGAGTTTCAGCGATCAAAAAGGAGAATGAAACTGAGGACAGGACGTGAACTCTTCCACATGGAGCTGCTGAAAGAGGATACGTTTAAGAGACCCGGTGTGAGCCCTGAAAGAGACTCAAAAAGCCACAGTTCTTAAATTTGCAGGCTGGAGCCTGAAGTCTTGCTCTGCCCAGAAAATGCCTCATTTTACTCATTCTAACCCTTGAATATAAGCTCCAAATGACTGGAAAAAATCTTACAATTCTAACCCGATTGAAGCAGCTGCCTGAAATGCAATCGTCCGGAAGCCCTAGAAGCAGGATGAGCAGGCACGGCAATGAAGCAAGGCTGAGAGAACCTCAGCAGCAGCCTCCTGGCTCTGCTCCCCTCATAGTCAGCAACCTGGGGCTCACCCTGCTCTTAGTCTCCTTCCTTTAATCTCAAACCACAGGATCTTGAACCTTTGTTTCTCTAGACCTCTATCTCTCCACACCTGGACTACCCAGACTTCCCCAAAGGTGAGACCCCTCCTGGCTTGAATTCAACAAACTGTAGTGAACTTATCTCATTTGCTGGCCCACCATTTACTTACACCCCTGGAAAAGGGGTTCTGGATTCATATATGACACGTTTACCAGGGATATTATGAGGCTAAAATGAGCTAAAAAATATTCTTAATGGAGGTAGAGGTAGAGATAGTGGTGGTAGAAATAGTGCTTAATAGGCCTGAGTAGAGTGACTAGCCACAAACCTTTGGAAGGAAAAGCCTTGGGCTTTCTAAACTCATTAGCTGAGAACCAGTGGCGTGGATATAATTCTACCTCCAGACCTGTAGTGCAGGGGACTAAAGGTCCCAGGAAACCCAGCTCTAACACAGTCATTAGTCTGTGTCTATAGCTCTCCGGTAGTCATTAGAAATGTTTCTGCTTATTCAGCAAGGCACATTTACTGGGGATTAAGAGAACCCATAAAACATTGCACACTATTCAAAGTCTTCTTCAGATAAACCCTCTGAAGCTTTGAAGTATCCATTTGCTGAGGATTTTTTATTACCCCTTATCCCTTGGCAAAATGCCTGTGTGTGTCTGTTTGTGTGCACTATTTTTTTTAAGGCCTTGATAGAGCTAAAGATCAACCCATACTACAGAGGTGGATAGAGAATATTTTTATTTTTGGACCACCTCTACAAGATATCCAGATATCCCATTTGTAGTTTTATCATTTTCTAAGAGTGTGGTGTGCTAATACAGGCACTGGACTGGGATTTAGAGACCAGGCTTCTTATAGCGGATTTGTCACCAACTAGTTACGTGAACTTGGGCAAGTCACTCACCTTTCCAAGTCTTAGATTCCTCATGTATAAAGTTAAGGGGTAGTTACATGAGCTGCCCTTTTGAAAGTTAAAACTTCAACTCTAACTGATTCAGTTTTCAGCTGAAGACTCAAATGCAGCACTTCTCCGATTCCCGGCAACACCTGAGGACTCCCTTGCAGGGACAGTAGAACCTGAAAAAAAATTAATCCAGGTTTCTTTTTCAACATGATCAATGGAATGTTAACTAGTCTTGTGTTTTGTAGTGTGTATAGTGTGTGTCAAGTGTGTGTGTGTGTGTGTGTGTATGTGTGTGTACCTAAGTTCAGAAATTTATGTGAAAGTGACTTAGAAGACATTTTTTTTAGAACTGAAAGTATGTTTAGAGAACACCAAATTCTGTGCTTTTCAAATTCTTTATAACTAACAGAATCTTTTTATCAATAATTTTTTTAAGACTCTGAATACATAAAAGACAATAGAATTCCAGCTATGGAAACCCAGAGCCCCATCTGCTCCTTGGTTCTTTTCCTCTTCCCACCTGCCTCTCATCTAGACCTCAAAGGCTCTCCATAGAACCCGGAACTTCTGGGTTCCCATCTTAAGAGTTCACAGAGAAACAATCTGAGGCTCAGAGAAGCAAGGACTTGCTCAGGGTCATACATTAACTGGTAGAAAGCCTGGGGTTCCTGAATGCTTATCCAGGGATCTTTGAACCCATCATATTATAATTATTTTTATCACCATTATCTTAAATGATTAGGTACATAATTGGAAGTGTGCAAATATCACCATGAAGAAAAACTGTCTGAAGATGGTGGGAGTTTTAAAAGTCATGAAGAATCAAAACAGCATCTCTGTTAAGATTCAGGAAGCTCTGAGCTTATTCTCCTCTGGCTCAATAACAGATCACTTTTTTTGTGTGTGTGAAGGCAAATATGATCTTATTCCTAAAGTACTTTTTACACTAAATTATTTTAAAAGCCTCACTTAAAAGTTCATTTTATATATAATTAAAGAAAATAAATGGTTCAAGAAGAGGCAAAAAAAACCCCACAACAATTCCACTCATACATTTGAGAAAATGTTCATGAAAGCTCATGAAATAACACATAGAAATACGAGGGTTCCTTGGTATAGCCCACATGCACTGAATGTTTCTGGGAAAACCTGTATCAGTAATCATGACTGTATAGCTCCAGGGTCCAACATTAGATTGCAAAATATTTCCCCCTTTGGACTTCAACTCAACAATAATTCAACAGTGTGACAACTCAGTAGGAAATGGACCTTGAACAAGAGCGATAGGTATCTTTAGCTTGGCCAGAGCTGCCCAGGAAGCATGGTGGTGGATTAAGTAATCATATCCTATGGCCTTCCTCTCTCAGAAAAGAAATATCTGTGCCATGCAACCCAAGCATATTTTATACCAAATCTTGTTCCTACTTTTTCTCTAAGCAGTATTTGGTAGTTTTTACCAGTTCTTAATATTGTGTTCTGGTCACAAATAAATCTCCCTTGTTCACTTTATAGGCACACTGAGTCACAGTCTATTAGAACAGGAATTAGCCTCAGAGATCATCAGATCCACTCTGGTCATTTCATAGTAAAGGAGGCAGAGATGGAGGTGAAAAGAGTGACTTGACCAGTCGCACAGTACATTCTCAGCAAAACCAGAGCATAAACAGAGCTGCTGTTTTGATGCCCATGGCTTTTCCACTACTCTATGCCACTTCTTTTAAATTAGCCAATACACAGCAAGATGAGGTATTTTCTATATGGCTTGCCGGTATGGTATTTGTACTTAAATAACAGAGATTTATCCAGCACCTCCAATTTGTTGAGCACCTAGAAAAACCCTTCAATATGCTTACTATCTAGAGAAGACAGATGTTAAAAAATAACACTAAATGATTAAGTATATAATTGCAAGTATGCAAACATCTCTGTGAAGAATCTATTGCTATGGGAATGTTACCTTTAGGGCTGATAAGGGTTTTTAAGTCCAGGGTCGAATCTAATTGGTTGGTCCTGTGACTTAGCAGTTAAATATGTTGACACTTACCTTTGGTTATCTCCCAAAGGTTGTTTACATGTGTGGGTTACCTGAATTTGATCCTGCTCCTCTTTTTTTCTTATGCCTGAGGATTTTATCTTCGGCAAGGTAGGGAATTCAGAAGAATTAAAATTCAGGCAAACAATCTTATTCTCTCACATAACTGCATTGACAGATGGGGTCATGAAGTGGATGTTTGAATTATCTATAAGTCCTGTGTGTGTGTGTGTGTGTGTGTGTGTGTGTGTGTGTGTGTGTGTGTGTGCATGTACCCTCTCTTTCTCCAAGGTAGAGCATGTTGGAATATGGAACCATGATATCTCGGTTACACAGTTCTTATATTCCTTACATTTATATGGACTTCTAAATTAAACACCAACCTCATATTTGAATATCTATCTCTTCAACCCACCAACATTTAAGCCTGCCATTCCTGTTGCAAACTTCTCTTGCAAATGCAGCCTCTGCAAAGTGAGAAATCCTGCCATGAATTTTTCTGGAAAATTAGATACCGTGCCTAAATTCCTTGTCATTGCAGAAGTATGTAAAGAAGCAACAGTTAAAGGAAATTTCTACACACTGGGCTTCACATTGGAGAATTAATTGCAGGGCATTTTTCCTAAGCAAGAAGGCTTGAAATTGGGGTCTAGGTTAGAGCCGAAGGAGCTCTGAGTATCTCTTCCTACCTTGCTTTCCATCTTGGAATTCTTTCCTTCCTCTTTCTTTTCCATTGTGTTTATGAGGTTTCTCTGAAACCCTTCCTCATTTTTCCCTTAGCCCCCAAGTTGTTCAAATTGTTTTCTTCTTCTACAATGACTCCCTTCTGGCTTTTCCTGGCTTTCTCTGTGGGTGCATCTTCACGGGTGGTCCTATTGCCCCTCCTCCCACTTGTCAGTCACTTGCTACTCTCCCTTCCCCTCCCCTGATCATGAGAGTTGTGCAAAAGCTGGAACCAGGCAGTAGAAGTGAGAAAAAGCAAAGCTTCTTCTCTCAGCATTTTCCTTCCCTGGCAAGGTAAGTGCCTTAGGGAGAGGGTGCTGAACATGCCTGGCAGAGGATGACATATCCAGAGCAAGTTGGCTTTGAGTCAGCATTCATCTTTGATCAGTGCTTTCTCTCAGTTGAGAAATTGGGCCAAGTTTGGCCAAAGGCCCATTCAAAGTCCAATTCTGGAATATGCATCTATTCCTCCTCTCCGTCTACTTTCCCCAAAAATCCCAGGAGGCTAGACAAGCTGTTCCCACACCGGGCTCTCATCAGGGTGGCTTGACATCACTTTTCCTCTCCAGGAAAAGAACTAGAGTGAACTTTCCTTTAAGCAGATCCAATTTAGATTTAGAATTAGAGAATAACATCCCTTTTTACAAATGTTTTATCATGAAAATGTTTTTAATAAGACATGCCTATGTTTCATTTGAAACATAATTCAATTTACAAATGCTTCTAAACTACTTTCAGGAATATATTCATTGTGAAAAGTAAGATATGCTATACAAGCAAATCATTGTCCAGTCAGGAAAAGATGAACTCAGCCTTGCCTGATCACCTTGCCCTTGTCCTGACCTACCTTATACTGTCTCTACCTTTTCCCATTCTTCCCATGTGTCTGAGGTGTGGCTACAAAATGTAACCAACCCACTGGGATGTAGCAAAGTAGGCATTGGATACATATTATTAAAATGACCTGACTTGAATATACATTCAAATGAACATGGTTCTCTAAAGTAGTCATACTTTAATTTATTGCAATGATGTTGCTGTTACTTCAGATCCCATTTTGGAATTTATCTGTTTGTATTGCTTTGGAATTATATCCAGATCCAGTTTATGAGCCAAAATTATAGACTCATAGAGAGGACTTAAAAATCATCTGGTGCATTCCCTGATTTTATAAGTGCAGAAACTGAGCCCATAGAATTTGTTCATTTCTTTTTTCCTCTTACTTCAAGATATTGTTACCTGATTCCTTTGTGGAATAAGCCAAAAAATGACAGCACTGTTCATCCATTGGTCATTTCATTAGTAGACTCAAATGTTTTTATTAAACCTGTAAGCATTATAAGAGTTACTGTTTGTTAAAGATGGATTGTGTCAACACCTTTACAGTCACTTATCACCATTGATATTAAAGCATGAACCAGTGATATTACAGTGCGTAGTTTATGGACAAGGTAAATGAACTTTGTAAATTAGGAATGACTTCTCAGAACCACACAGTTAAGAGGTGGCAGTGGTAGAAGTTGGACTCAGCTTTTAAAGCCCGGGTGAGTGTCACAACTCTATGGTGAACTAGAGAAAGCTGAGAAGCTGTTTGCTTTCAGAATGTTAGGAATTGTCACACATTATCATTATGAAAATTAAAAGAGCTTGGAATTTTAAATAAAACATTTCCCACAAACCACACACATGCATACACAGTTTATAAGAGGTTATAGATGTTAGAGCTAGATGGGAAATTGAAGAGAAACCCTTATTTTTTAAGTAAAGAGATTGAATACTAGCAAGACCTCAAACTTTGTCCCGAGCCCCATTGATAAGCGGCAAGTAGAGGGGCCAGGAGTGACATTCTCCATTTCAGGCCCAGAGCTTCCTTCTTCCGGGCTTGTTGGGGGCCCTCAGCTATACCCTCATGCTCCAGGGCAACAACCTGGAGATGTCTAGACTTCAGGACACCACCTCAACCAGGCACATTGTAGGCCCTATTGACAAATTATTCTCATGCAGTGGAAAAGTTTTTCCAAGACAACTTTCAACAACACACCCAAATATTGCCTAATTTCTAAAGCTGGTAGTTTCTACATCTAGGCCTTCTAGATCTTCCCATCAACATGATTGGAGCACAAGACAACTCACTCTGAGTAATAATCATTTTGTAAAACTCTAAACTACAGACTTTTTTGTTAATTACACAAAAAGAAAACAGATGGAGAAGAACACAAAGGGTCCTGGTATATCACCCTTCTAGACATCTGCTTTTGTGAATTGGAACATTGAAGTGAAGGGAAGCTTTCCCAATTCAAAGGAGTTCATTAAGGGCAGATCAGAGCCTGAAGATAACTCTTTCCAACTCACAGCTCACTACTTTCTGCAACGCTACTAAAGTTGTGTTTCATGCCTCGTGTATCTGAATAGAAAAGGTCTTTACTGCCATGACTGGAATTCCTCTTGACTGCTATTAAAAATCGAGTCCACCCTGCAAGAGCAAAAAATTGCCATCATGCCAACACTTCAGATAAGATTTTGCCTACTTTGGGGTGTGGGCACAGCAGAAACAGGCCTAACAGCATATGAAATCCACATTTTAAGGACAGGGCCGGCATGATTTGCTGTCACAACTTACCTTGTATAAGAAGAGAATTTTAGTGGCCCAAAGAGACATCAGATTTCACCCACCCAAGTTTGCTATGGCGTTTCTTTTCTTTAAGCTTGAATCAGTAGTCTACTAGTTGATATGCTATTTGCTCAGGTGTAACACTGTGTGTAGCCTAAGCAAGACACCATGAGAAACAGCAAAGAAGTGTGCCTCAAGAGGTATAGAGTGACTTGTTTGTGTTCCAATGGACAGCCAACTCTCTGAGGGCCAGAATCATGCCTGCCATCTGTGTGTCTATCACCAAGAACAGGATGTATGGATGGTTCACACTAAATATTCCCTGAATGAATAAGCAGAGGAATTTAACCTATGACATAACACAGGTGTAATAGCAACATGAGGCCTTCAAGTCTTTGCTTTAAAAATATTTGTCCCTTGAACAATATGAGTTTGAACTGAACAGGTCCACATATGTATAGATATTTTTCACTAAATACGTACAGTACTGTAAATTTTCTTAATAACATTTTCTTTGTTCTAACTTATTTTATTGTAAGAATATAGTATATAATACATATGACATTCAAAATATGTTTTAATTAACTGCTTATGTCATCAGTAAGGCTTCAGTCAACTATAGGCTTACTTAGTAGTTAAGTTTCTGGGGAGTCAAAAGTTATATATGGATTTTTGACTGTGGGGAGAGTTGGTGACCCTAACTCCTGAATTGTTCAAGAATTAACTGTATACTACTGACAACAATTGCTATTGGAAGTCAGAAGAAAGAAGTGGGCAAAGACACTTCTTGAAAGTGTAGGAACTCACCTAGGCCCAGAAAGATGGCTCAAGTTCAGTCAATATTAGAAGCAGAGGTGGCTTTATTTCAGACTGAGAAAAATAATGGAAGGAAATTAACATAAAGGGAAACTAATGGAGAGGTAGAGAAAGCTTGAACATCTCCAGCTGGCTGTCCTAGACAGTTTCCTTCAACTTAGTCTGTTCAAAAATGAATGCTTCATTTCCTCCCCAACCATTCCCTGACCTAATCCGTAACTGTTGTCTAAACCAGAAACCTAGATAGAAGTCTTTTCTCTTTCCATCCCAAATAAGTAGTTGGTAAGTTGAGATATTTCTGCCTTATAAACATTTCTTTGTTCTAGTCCCTTCTCCCGATGTGAACATTCATGGCCCTAGCTCAAATTAGCATTGCCAGTCACTTTGTCATATTTCTCTAACCAATCTCCCTGCCTCCAGACTGGCCCTTCTCATTGTCTATACAAAAAATTTGCTTATTGATACCTTTTCTCATTCCAAAAATTTTATACAAATTATTATACCATAAGAGATAGTAAATTGTAGAAATATCTGCGCATATATATATATTATTTATATATGTGTGTGTGTGAATATGTATGTATATGTGTGTAAGTGTGAATGTATAAATATTATACAGAAGAAAGAGAAAATAAGACTAGAATAAGACAAAGCCAGCAGAAAATTTAGAACACAAACATATGCTATAAAGTTCTATATTGTGGCTATTATGTGATGTATTAGTATATGTTAAAGAAAGTTTATTTCTTGATCTTTTGCTGTTTAAATGAAGAATGTGTTCTAAAATTTTGTTAATGGTTATCTCTGCATGAAGAGTTGATGTGTAATTTTTTCTTATGATTGATTATGCTTGGTACACTTTCCAAAGTTTCTACAATGCATGTGTGTTAATTTTGTCCTTTAAAAGATTGATAAAATCGTTTTTTTTCCTCAGAAGACATTTCTGGGACTGTTCTAACATAATAGGAGAGAATGATTTATCCCAAACCTACCATGTTACTTTTGGAAAAAAAAAATGTTTTGGTGCCTTTCCATTGCCTGTGGAATAAAAGACAGGTTCCTCAGCATGAATTATGAAGACCTTTCTGATCCTTGTCTACTTCTCCAACTCCTCACTTCTCACTTTATCCTTCTGGAAACACCAACTTCCCCATAGCTCTTCAAATACACTAGACTCTTCAATGCTGCAAAACTATTCATGCTCTGTTCTTTTCTAGAACACCTTCTCCTGCCTTTCTTCCTCCTCTGGAAACACACCTCACTGAACCAATGCCTTCCTCAGTAAGCTTCCCAGAGAAAGTCAAGTTCCCTTCTCTAGGAATTCTTTTTGAATGCTTCCAGGTTAACTTCCTGGGATAACACTATTATGTTGTAACCTCTATTATGTTGAATTTAAATTCTGCCTACCTGTCTGTTCCCACCCCCACCCCACCCCCATGTG
This sequence comes from Rousettus aegyptiacus, assembly GCF_014176215.1. Lineage (NCBI taxonomy): Eukaryota > Metazoa > Chordata > Mammalia > Chiroptera > Pteropodidae > Rousettus > Rousettus aegyptiacus. Next base: position 56,839,295 of record NW_023416287.1, on the reverse strand, counting down.
AATCATTTATGTCATTCATCTTTGCTTGTCCTGGCATGAGCATAGTTGAATGTCACAGAGGTTTTCTGTAACCTTTCTTGTATCCCTCTAGCTTTATTGAAGTATAATAGACAATTAGTTGCTCATATTTACATTGTACAATTCAATGAGTATTTTTATTATAGTTGGCATACAATAATATATTCACTTCAGTTGTACAGTGTAGTAATTAGAGATCTTTATAACTCATGAAGTGGTCATGGCACTAAAATAGGTACCTCTCTTCCCTCTTACATATGTATTACAACGTCGCTGACTATTTTCCTTATGCTACACTTTATATCTCCATGTCTATTTGATATCTATCCATTTGTACTTCTTAATCCCTTTGCCCCTTTTCACTGTTCTCCCATACTCTCCTCCTGTCTAGTAGCCCCCCAAAATATTCTCTGTACCTATAAGTTTATTTCCTTTTGTTGTTGTTGTTTATTTTGTTTTTTAGATTCTATATGTACATAAAATCATGTGGTATCTGTCTTTTTTTATCTGACTTATTCATTCAGTGCAATATTCTCTGGTCCATCAATTCAATATCTTTTTCCATCCCCTTCCTTTTAGTCTGTGTGTGTCTTTTAATCTGAAGTGAGTCTCTTGTGAGCAGCATATGTAGCAGTCTTATTTCCTAATTTATTCAGCTTCCCTATCTTTTGGTTGGAGAACTTAATTCTTTTCCATTTGAAGTATTTGTTGATAAATATGTAGCTATAACCATTCTTTATTCATGTTTTTTATACATGTTTTTTCTTCCTAAAGAAGTCCTTCCAACAATTCCTCTAATATCGGCTTGGTATTGGTGAATTTCTTTAGTTTATTTTTGTCTGGGAAGCTCTTTATCTGTCCTTTCACTCTAAATGATAGCTTTGCTGGATAAAATATTCTTGGTTGTAGATCATGGATTTTCAACACTTTGAATATTTTGTGCCAAGCCTTTCAGTCCTGCAAAGTTTCTTTTGAGAAATCAGCTACCAGTTTTATGGGAGTTTCCTTGTAAGTAACTAACTGCTTTTCTTTTGCTTCTTTTAAGACTGTCTCTTTGTATTTAACCTTTAGTTTTTAATTATGATGTGTCTTGGTGTGGGCCTCTTTGGGTTCATTTTGGGGGAACTCTGAGCTTCCTGGAGTTGTATGTTTATTTCCTTCACCAGGTTAGAGAAGTTTCCCATCATTATTTTTTCATATGTATATTTAACTTCTTATGCTCCCTCTTCAGGTACCCCTATGACATGGATGTTGCTACCCTTAATTTTGTACCATAGGCTCCTTAAATTGTTATTTTTGGTTACTTTTTTCTTGCTGTTCTGATTGAGTGACCTTGGCTTCCCCATCCTCTATATTGATGGTTTGATCCTCTTCTTTCTCCACTCTGTAGATTCCCTCTAATATACTCTCCATCTCAAATAATATATTCTTTATTTCTGACTGGTTCTCTTTTATAGTTTCCATTCCATTCTTATGGGTTTTTTTTTTTTTATCTCTGTTGAAGTTCTCACTGTGTTTATCTACACTTCCCTTAATTTCATTGTGCAGCTTTATAATTGGTGTTTTGAACTCTGCATCTGTGAGATTGCTTGACTCCATTTTTCCTTGATCTGCATTTTGTTCTTTCATATGGTTTCTGCTTCTTTGCCTTCCCTTTGGCTGCCTTTCTGTGTCTGTTTCTATGTACTAGGCAAAGCTCCTAAGTCTCCCAGTCTCATTAGTGTGGCTTTGTGCAGTAGGTGTCCAGTGGCACAGCCCTGAGAGGGGTTCAGCTGCAAGCTAAGTTTAGCCCCAGCTTGTGCCCCTCTGAAGCCACCTGTTAAGATTCAGCAAGCAATCCACAGATGCTGTGCTTACAGTTCCTTCAAGAAGCCATGTCGGAAACCAATGTCAGATGTCAGCTGCCACGAGTGTGTCTTGGAGCTGCTTGGCAAGTTACACAGGACTCACCAAGGACACAACTGGATGTGGCTTGGGTGGGGCCACGAGTTAGGGAAGGCAGAGTTTCAGGGAATTCTCTGGGCTGAGCAACCTCTGTTATCCAGTTTGATGACATCTTAGCTATGGCAGAGCCTACCTTTCAACACTGGGAGTGGGGAGGACCCAACAGAGTAATAATGGATACTGCTGCACTACTGCCCAGAAGAGAGTCTTGCCTCCAGCCCTTGCTCCAACAATTCAGTTCACCCTGTAAGTCCCTGGTCTCCCCCAAAGAGCCAACACAGCTCTGATGCTCAGAGCAAACAGGTCTGTTGTTGCAAAAGTCCGGTTGTAGACACAGCATCTTTAAAAGGCATCTGCAGATGCTGGCCGCTGTAGCCTCCACCTCACTCAGCCACTGGGGACCAGGCAGCCTCGTGTCTTCGCCCCCTCCTACTTCCAACTATTGCAGGGTGACTTCTTATTTCTCGCCCTAGTTTTTGTGCTTCTGTTCATCTAGACCCCCAGGCGACTCTGCTTGCTGCTTGCTCCACGTCTCCATTTTCACTTTGATGTGGTCACACAAGACAGGATGAGTGAAGCTCCCATTATCTGTGTCATTTTGCCCAGTTCTCCATAACTTTTCTTACACAGTAGATTATAAGAGGATCAAAGGCATGGTTTTCCCAGGTTCTCTGATTTCTCTTTGCCTCCAGCAATGGAAATAAATGTTTAATGAACTACCACTTTATGCTAGACACGCTAACCTTCAGGGATGGTGATCTTATTCTGAATATCTGAGTTTTCCACTTCAATGGACCTTTACACTGCATGAGGAACCCACCTTTTTTCTGCACAAGAAGAATCCTGATATTGGAAATCATTGAGCTTTGGTAATCACGTTTGGAGAAGGCACTCAAAGATCTCTCAAACTCAATCACCAAAGCTCCAAGGTAACTTGGTTGGAAGTTCTCTTCTTGAATGCTAACCCTTTAATCTTTTAGAGATAAGTATGTGATAATTCAAAGACACCTTTGTTTCATCTCCTAGAGATTAATTAAGCACCTATCAGTATACCAAGAAGTTAGCACAAGAAATGCAAAAATTCAAATAAATAAAGAAGGGAAAGACTGCCTTGATTTGTAAGGGTGACAAAAGAATTGATAATTACAAGTCAAGGTTATGGATGTAGGTGGGGGTGCCCTCAGTGTGCTAATGAATGATAAATGGACACTTAACTCAGGCCAAGGGGTAGGAGGTGGGAGTGAAGACTTGGAGATTTCCTAGAGGAAATGAGGCTGAAATGGACTCTTTGTTTTTATTCTCTTTTCTTGTTTCTTTGTTTGTTTGTTTGTTCTCCTAGACTTCTCAATATTGATTTCTTTCCTTAAGCAAATTTGTACGAACTTACAACTTCCCTAATAGGAGTTCTTTACTAAAAGGATAGAAGGAAGAAAGGATGGAAGGAAGGGAGGATGGGAAGGAAGGAACATATGGCAGACACTGTCATGTCTCTTCCTATGTATCCCTGGCTCCCTGATTCACTTGCACACTAGCAGCTCTGCAAGCACCTGCAACTCTCTACCTCACAGCCTTTTCTGGCTATGGGAGTCTGCTGAGCCTATACAAAGACCAAAGGTGGAAGTGCCTGGGAGCTGAAGCAACCCTTGGCCAATGGTAGAGACAAGTTGGTTACTCGATATCCCAGATGCCTTGCCCCTAGAGAGCAAAAGCTCCGGATGCATCCAGATGTCCTCAGCAGGATCAAGCCTCAGCTTCCACAGCAGTAGCTGTCTATCAGCACACTCTGTTTTGGCTTTCCTCTCCACCCCCTGCCGGTGCTCCTTGGGATCACCTCTCAAATCAACTCCCTCCACTCAAATGCTAGTCTCAGGGTTGGCTTTCAGCTGAAAGTAAAGCATATGTACACACTTGCCTCATTCCTGGGGTGCAACTAAGGTGTGCACCCTAGGTAAGAGTGTTCCTATAGATTTTTGTTCTTCAGTGAAACTCACGCAATTGCAAATGCCTCGAAGAGTTAGAGGACTTTCTTGAAGCATAAGGTCACTGACATGCTCACATGCAGGGGGGTTCTTCTGAGGACAATGGTGCTGGTGTGCAGGTCAAAGTGGCCTTTCCCCATTATTCTGCTGACTCTCACAGTGCGGGGCAGACTCAGACCAAAGCTGTCCCATAGACACAATTGACATGATCAGGTGTCCTGACTGGTCCTTCCTCATCCATTATCACAGCATATAATTCAGACATGACTGACAATAGTAAGTCAAGTCTACACATTCTGATGTCCCAACTGGGAGTCCAAAAATGATTTATGACTAGTTTTAGACTCCATAGTATATTTGTGAGTGTGTATGTGTATAATGTGTGCTTATGTATGGTGGAAGGTAACTTTATGTATCTAATGATGCTTTAATGAAGCTGATATTCAAATTAGGTTGGAGTCTCAGAGCCCCCTGGAGATGGAGCTTATAGAGTAGCAGATGATGGGGGAAAGACAGTCCACGATTAAAATGTCACATGGGATAAATGCCAAAGCAGAGGTCCCACCCTGGGAGAATTATGAATTGACTGCACCCCTTTTCATCTCCACCCCTTCAATCACTGCTGATGGGCAGAGGGAAACCATTTTCTGCCATCTGGTTTTTACAAAAGTCAGGCAGTAAGCTCCCTGGGACAGGGATCTTATCTTGTGTAGTTCAAGAATGAACACATGGCTGTGTACACTCAACAAGCCCTATTAGTACTGAATGCAATCATAAAAATAGCCCAAATGTGGGTATTTGATAACACCCCTGCAATCAGCCTTAGTCATCATGTCCGAAGGGCACTGGGTTCCCCAAGCTGGTGCCTTATGTCTTACAGACAAGCACCTTGGCTGATAAGGCAGCGGGCTATTGTGAAAATCACACAGTAGTTCCCAGGATCCTGGAAAAACCGCAGTTTAATCACAACTTTTTTTTCCCTGGTGTTTGACTTTGGCACCGAATTCTTTTCAAATGAGAACTATGCCAAACATCTTGTCAGAACCATTCCACTAGGCAAGTATGCAAACGACCTCTCTGTAGCATGCCAGGAGAAGGGTGAGGAGGGCCCAGGAAGAGTCCTGGTGGATGGCACGTGCAGCTCGGAGCCCTTTCCCTGCAGGCAGGAGCCAGCTCAGAGAGGCGTCTGGAAGAAGGTCGTGGACTGGGCAACTTTGAGTAAACAGCCAAGTACCCAGCTCAAACAGCACTCAGGGTTTCTGCCTCCAGGCCCCCTCCAGGCCAGGCCTTTCTGATTTCTCAAGGGTGGCAGTCATTGGTGTTTCCTCCCCCAGAAAAAGTACTCAGAGGTTAAGTGAAGATCTCCTGTTGGGGGAAGTGGAGCTGACTTCTCCTCCAGGACCAGCTGTGAAATCACTAGAGCCTAACAGGAGAATGTTCATGGAGTAGAGAGTATGTTTGCATGTAAATACACAAAAGTACATGAGATCATGTGCACTTGTGTTCACAGTGTCAGGATGGTCATAGGATGGACCCACCCAGTTGTCTGTGTCTAGAGGAAAACCTTGCACTCAGGGTTTCCTGGGGAAGAAATTCCCCTCCTGAGTAAATTCTTTCCCCACGTACTGAGAAACAGGGGGTAGGCTACCCACCCCCACAGTTTCCTTGTGAGCAGGCCCACGGGTGCTGGAGCCTGAGGTCAGTGTTGGGCCCTCACCGGGGCAGTGAGAGAAGCATTCCCCAAGACAAGCCACCCCAATTCTCAGGGGGGCTTCTGGGCCTCCAACCCTCCACACCAACGCTGTCCATCTCCGACTGCAAGGAAATCATCCTTCTTCATTCCCAGAGCAAATTGTTCCTAGGAAAGAGCAGAATCTGAGGAGGAAATCACATCATCCGCAAGGGGTGAGCCAGTTCCTTTGTACTATTTTTCAGGGCTGCCTTTGGAGCCAATAATCTGTCATTCCTTGAATAAACAAGCACCTTATCATATCACAAACATTTATTTAACCCTTTTCTCCTGCACTTTTACCAGCAGGGAGAAAGAAAGCGGTTAGCAGGGCAGCCGGAGCCCTGTGGCAGAAATGCCAAATTCCCTGAACATTACACCCAATCTGTAAAGTGTCAGCCGACCCTTCTCTCTGCCTCCATAAAACGCAGGAGCCAGTCACCCAGACTCAGAGTCACATTCCCGCCTCCAGCTTCTATTCCCATCCCCCCCCCACCCATCTCCATTAATACCCCTCACCCTTTTGCAGACAGGTCCTTAATTCCATCCAAATGGAGTCTGGACTAATTTGTTAGGTTCTTTAGGGGGCTGATGAGGGAAATGAAAGAGGGGAGGGGGACACACAGTCAAGGAGTCATTTACATTTCTCCTTTTCGTGAAAGTCCGCTTGAAGGACAAAGCTGGTAAGCCCCTGCATTTTTTAATGCATGTGTGTGATTTTTTTAAAAAGGCATATTCTTTGGCTCTGACATCACCAGAAAATGGAATAAGTAAAGTATGTAAATTTCTCTGAGCTCCCACAATATCCATTTTCTCTCAGTGGATGGGTTTTGTTTTTCTTTTCTGGTGTTGCTCCCACACAATGGGGCCAAATCTTGTTCAGGACAAAGAAGCATATAAATAGAATGTGTATGTGGTATGCAAGGGAACTCTTGGAGGCCGGAGGGAGACTGTTTGGAAAGGCGTCTGGGGCTGCCAGGGGGAAGCATGGGGTCCTGGCCCAAAGGTTCCACAAGCATATGTCTGCTTATCCCTAACGTTACAAGTCAGAAATTTCAAAACTGTTCTCATTCTCGAGGAACTACTAAGAAACATTGGAATGGGTACAAACGTAAGGGAAGGATGTGAAGTATCTGTGTGTGAGTGTGAGCAGGAGTGTGTGCATTGGGTATAAGGTGACCACACACCTAATTAACAGGCAAACATGCTTTGCAGAGCTGATAAATTAGGTTTTCTTTCTTCTTTACCATAAAGGATGCTAAATTATATGCAGTATCTCACACTCTGCATCATCTCAGTGGTTATCACGGACCAGCTGAAATTTTCATCAAAAATATTTTCCTGTATGAAGCATTTGCAATTGTTTTAGTGTCAATCATCCCACAACCAAACCCTCTAGTCTCATAACTACACGCTACAGCCCCAGCCAAAAAGACTTTTATCAGCGCAAGTTTGAACAAACTAATGTGTGCCGGCCCCGAGCAGTTATTTTTGTTTCCAAGTCTGGACATAGAATCACTTGTTCAATTTCCTGCTGGGTTGTATCAAGCAGTTTTAACATGTAAATCTCTGATAAGGAAACTGACTAATTTATGTAGGTTGCCATCTGAGTAGCTGTCAGTACTGCCTTGATTTTTTTTCTGCTTCCTTTATTCTTTATTCTTTCTCAGTCGTTATTGTCATTATCGTTACTGGTACTGTTGGCATACATCCTTATTCATAATATGTTTAGAATATGTTCTTCCACTAAAATGTTTTAAAAACAAACAAATTTTTTTAAAAAGCCTCTGCCTCCTCGAATTTTGTGTGGGAGTCCTGTTGGCTTGTATGTCTATGCTTTACAACCTGGATTTGAAATAAATACACCTCTCAGACTCCTTCAAGTAATGTCCTTGAGAATCAGAACACTAATCAAACATTTTTTTTTAATTTAAAAAATAATTAATAATATAAACTAGTTCCACTTTATGGATATTCTTTAACCAGCCTCACCTGACTTCAGCTGACGGAGGTTCATCACCTCTAAGGTGAAATCCCACAAGCTGCTTGAGTACCCAGCTTCTAAAACCTGCTCTGGCTATAACCTTCGGGTAAACCAAGTGGGTTTCTCCATTCAATAGCTTGATTAAAGAAGCAGATATTTTCAAATAATTGTTCATTCCATGCCCAAATACACAGATTGAGGATTGGAGGGACTGACTCAACGTAAATGTGTCATCAAACATCTGGTGGTGTTCTCACATTAAAAGGTATACTCGGTCTAAGCAAAGTCCAGAGCTGCTCCCAGACTTGTTAGCTGAGCATGGTCCTCAGTGACTCAAAGTCAAAGCCTGCCATCCCATTGGTTTGGGACAGAAATAGAACCCATCTATTCTGGGACTTGGACAGTGAGCCAGGTAGGGCACAGCTCCCCCCTTCAGGGCAGCTGGGGGGGCGGAGGGTGAATGGGGGAAGGGGGGGGTGGTGCGCAGGGCCAGGAGACCCCAGAAGTGGCGGCGCTTCCTGCCTCTCCCTCCACTCCTAGCCCCTAAGCCTTTCCCTGCTGCTCTACAAGGGCTCCTGACCTCTCAGAAGCCCTTCACTTCAGAAAATTTTTAAGACAAGACGATGTGAGACTAAATGCAAACCAGCTTCAAAAATGATCATTTTCGTATCCACTGGTGGTTCCTTAAAGGCCTCTCCCCTCCCCTTGCCTCCTCTTCCCCCACAGTGAACTTTAAATTCTTTCATCCATGGAGACTGTGAAGGCAAAGTATCTGGATTTTCTTTCCCAGCCAGCTCACTCGCCAGTCTGGCTTTTCTCCTCTTTGTTTGGATGCTCTTCTTTATGGCTCTTTGCCAATGTGCAGATGTAAACTATTGTCTGATTATTAAAACACACACACACACACACACAGATACACACACACTATCAGTGTTAAACACTGTAGAACTGTACACATATAGTGAAGTCCATGATCTGGCACAAATGAGCCACCAGCCTCTGCCTCTCCAGAAACTTTTGCTTTCTCCAGATTTTTATGAAAAACAAATCTAGACAAACACAGAAACTAAGAAAACTAAGAATAGCGCACCTCTGTGCTCTTGGGACTCTCAATGCCACCTCCTCCTCACCTAAGTTCTACTTTTTGGCACCCTCAGGACCCTCTTATATATGATCTTCCCAGTCTAGTGTCCACTAATCTCATGTTTGGTCTCCTTTGCCCTCAACAAAACAGTTGTAGCCACGCTGAGTCCTATTAATAGCTCATTGGAGTGGAGGGAGCACTGGGTGGGGAGCAGAGACCTGGCTTCACTCCCACTTCTGCTTACTGGTTGCATGACCATGGGCAAGTTTCTGCTCCCTGTCTAGTTTCCTTGTCTGCAAACCAAGAGGGCTGAGCTAGATACATTCCTTCCATTTTTCCTTAAGCAAATATTTATTTAGCTCTTACTCTGTGCTAGACACTGAGGATGGAACTGGAAACAAGACAAACAAGATCTCTGCTCCCATAGAGTGTATGGAACAGGAGGAAGAGAAAAGAAAGTAAAAGAAAACAAAAAAATCTAAACATTCTTGCAGCCCCAACAACCTTTAAATGTATTGTTAGTAACAGCCCAATGTGCTATGCTTCTGATTTATTAGGTAAAGATGTGACACTCTAGTATGGACTGTAAGGCATCAGTGTCAGAGAAGAAGTGATGGAGAGCCCTTGATGACCTTGAAATCCCTGCCTCAGTGGACACCTGCTACACCTCTCCTGAAAGCTGGACCTGGCCAGAGCCGCCTCTAGGTTTATATCTCTTCCCCAATGCTGGGTATCTGCAGCCACGATTCTATTTTCCACTTTAACTGGGGGGGAATTTTCAGAAACAGCAGGCAGTATGACACAACACCAGCCTTTAGCTCCACCCTTCAGTGGAACTGTTATTTTTAGTCTCCTTCTCTTTCTTTCCACAGCAATCTACATATCTCCCTGGGTGAGTCATTTTTGTCAATAGCCCCATATACATGTACGTGACTCCTTGAACATGGGGCTGGTCTATCTTAACAAACCAATCTGCTCAACTCCATTTCTACTTGCAACAATCAAAAGACTCTGTTGTGGGAAGAGCTGTGGGACTTCCAGTGTCCCAAACATGTGCTATACAAAATGACAGCTACTCACAGAGAAGCTGCAGGATGAAACTGCTCATGAGCGAATGAGTCATAAAGTCGAGCACATTGTTCCTATATTTTCTTTGCTTTATGTTCATATCCATATGACTGACATTTGACCCCAAAGATTCAGGTAGAGGGAAATGCTCTTACTCAATTTGGGACCATTTCACTGAGGCACCAGACAGTGAGGTCACGTCCTGAAAAATCACACTTTGCAAGGTGGTTAGTCATTTGTAAAAGATGCTGAGTTCTCAAAATAATGCATAATGAAATTGACGTATTTCTAAAAGATATTGAATACAAATCATTTATTTCTATCAGAATTTTTCGTCTTTTTTTTTGTCATAGAAAGAATACTTCTGAGTCTATATTCAGGCAATATGACAACAAGGACAAAAGTATCAGCATGCAGATCCAAGTCAGTGGTACATTTACGTGGCACCAAGAACTACGTAGAGGAACAGTATGAACATTCCCTTTCATATTAAGGAAGTAATTCCTTCCTTCATGAATCCATTGAATAGTTACTTATAGTTACAGTGTCATCTCACAGCCATCTCCCTTGCCTCAGACACACATGTGCTTGTAAGTGGGTTTGTTTGTTTTATTTCAGGTCATCCACAATCTCAGGCTTTCTTGCTTACCACAGAGCATCCTCACGTGATGTTCCCTCTGCCTGGATAGCTCTCCTCCCTTCAGTTCTTCACCTGGCTAACTCATTTGTTTTTTGGTTTAAAGGTCTTTTCTCCAAAGAAGCTGTCTCAACCCCTTCAGGTACAAGTGAATTTCCATGTTCCTTACTTTTATACCATCCCATGTTTTTCCCATGTTGTATTTATCACAACTGTATTTAAATAATTATCTGTTAAATTAATTTGCTGAATCTCCATCTTCCCCACCAGATTTTCATGGAGGCAGGCCTCATTCATTCACTGCTCTCCCTCTGACATCCAGCACAATGCCTCGCAAACAGGAGTATTTTTCTTAATAAATGTATTGATTTGATAAGTGTCCCTGCTCTCAAAATTCAGTCTAGTAAGGAGGTCAGCTGAAAAACTATGTGGTATATTCTCTGTTTTATAAACATGGACATCACACTGTAGATATACAACAAAAACAACAAATGATTCTGCCAGGAATCATGTAAGGGGAAACTCAACACAAATGGTAACATTTGAGCTGGGCCTTGAGGTTGGAATAGGAGTTTATGTAAAAAGAGAGGAGAAAGGAATTCTAAGGAGATTTAATACAAAAAAAAAAAAAAGACAGGAATGGATGAAAGTATGGAATGGGTTCTGGGGAAAACCCACTGTCGATTGTGTTAGAATAGAACTTGGCTGTAGGGGAATACAAAAAAATGATAAAAGGCCTGTATTTTCTTCCAGAAATTTTCTATTTTAAGCAAACGGAAATAGAACTATGGATATATAAAATTAAATAACCAGTTTCTGTTTTAGAACATTTTCTCTAATGACAGAATAAAAGATAGATTGGAATGGGGAGTGGATAAAAACTACTTAAAGGGCTGTTGTGGTGGTCCGGGCAAGAGGTGATGAGGCCAGGTGGCTGGACTAGCGTGAAGAGACAGGCATGAGAATGGTGGAGGGTATACAGCCAGGCAGGCTTCGCACGATTAGACATGGCGAATGAGGGAGAGAAGTTCACCAAATATGACTGAGGATCCATCATGAGTACTGAGTCACTGACAATGACATCGTCAGTTGTAACTGTAATAAAAATATGGGAGGAGTAGGGTGGGGACTTGGGAGCAAGATGAGGGAGAAGAATTCACACTGGGTTTGGTGTGTCTCTTTCTGAGCCTAGAGGAAATGTCAAGAGGAGTGTTTCTCAACCTTCTTTTTATTATCACCCCTTACGTAGCCTTTTAAAGTATTTTTTCCTAATCATGAAAATTTTAGAACCACAGCTATAGTATATATCTGTTTATATACTGTATATAGATCTATGGTTTGGGCACAAAAATCAGTAGGAGTTTTTGACTCCCAAGAACCCATTTTTACCCCCTTGAAAATACATGGGAGTAAATGGAGGGAGGGCTGACGCTATTCTGCATGCAGGGAGTAAAAAAGGTTTCATGCAGAGAAGAGTTTGCAATGGGCTTTAGAGACTGGGTAAAATAACATTTTTTTTTGTTTGTTTATTTGTTTTGTTTTTATTGAGAAATAATTGACATATAACATCATGTTAAGTTTAAGATGTACAACATGTTGATTTGATACACTTATATATTGCAAAATGGTTGCCATCATAGCATTAATTAACACCTCCAACATGTCCCATAATTATCATTTCTACTCTCTCAGCAACTTTCGAGTGTGTAACACAGTATCATTAACTATAATCACCATGCTATACATTCAATCTCCAGAACTTATCCATCTTATGAATGGAACTCTGGACCCTTTAATCAACATCTCCCCTTTTCCCCAACCCTGCCCTGGCAACCACCATTCTGCTCTGTTTCTATGAATGTGGCTTTTAAATCCCACATATAAGTCCGCTCATACAGTATTTGTCTTTCTCTCTCTGACTTCACTTAACATAAAGAAGATACACACGCAAGGAAATATTATTCAGCCATATGATATAACATGAACAGAACTTGAGTTAAAATTTACAGGAAAAAGTTGGTTTAGAGTGACAGATGGAAGCATTATAAAGGACAAATGAAACCACAGGAGTGGGTGAGAGTGCCAAGAGAGAGGTTCCACAGGAGGAAGAAAGAGAATGGAGAGCAGAGTCCTGAAGGCCATCACAATTCCAGATCAGTAAGGCAGAGATAGTGCACTCCAAGGGGAAAGGAGCTTCCAGATCACAAGCTCACACAGTGAGGAGAGTGTGAAAGAAAGCAACAGCAACAAGGGTGTGTGATGCAAAAGGCCAAGCAGAAGACCTGGGAAAGTGTCAGGAAATTTGGCGAATTAAGGCTTATTATTGGCCCTCTAGAGTTTGAACAAAAATGTGAATAGAAGAGTAAACTAAAGGGGAATATGTATGATAAGAGAGTTAAAACATACTTTCAAAGATTTTGCAGGAAGAAAAGGAGAAAGTTATTGAATTGTGAATGGAGTTACACATTTGGCTTTTTTTCTTTTGATTTTTTAAAATACTTTTTGGGTTTTCTTTTTGTTATTATTGTTTCTGTTATCAAGCTGATAATTCTCTATTGTTGCTAGTGATTCTGCACCTTCAGCAGTTCCTCTCTAATTCTAATTTCCTGAGAACTTGAAAACCTGAGCCATATCTTAGAACTGTTTGCAACATTAGCCAGTGAGCAGGAAGGAGTCTTCCAAAGGGTTCTTCCATGTGTAAGGGGCCTGAGAGGTAGTATAAGTGTGCCAGATTATATAGACATACGGTGGTAAGACGGAGGGAAAAAAGAAAAAGAAATAGTTGGCAGGTTAGTTCTCCATAGATAAGATAAGGATTTAAGTTGCTTCCAAGCTTATGTTTTTACAATGTTGTAATGCATATTCCTAAGCACTTCATTTCATATACTTGTGACTATATCAGTAAGATAAATTCCTAGAAGTAACGTTTCTGGGTCAAAGAATATGTGGCTTAAAATCATGATGCATAAAACTTAATGCTCTACAAGAAGACAGTAGCAAGTTAAATCTTTACCAGCAAGGTATGAGAGAACCGGCATCTTTACATCCTGGCCAACACAACATACTGTTAAATGTTTTCATCTTTGCCAATCTGTTGATGGAAGAGTACCATGACATTTTTTTTAAGTTTAAATTTGCGTTTCTCTTTTTATGAATGAACTTGATCATCTTTTCATAGGATTAGAACCCAGTTTCAGTTTGTGTTTTGGTGGAATACTTTGCACTTTTGTACATTAATATTTTATTATAATTTGCAAAATGATTTACTTATATTCTTCATACATTAAGGAAAATTTATCTTTAATCAGTAATATGAACTGCACATTTTCCCGTTTATTGTTTTCTATTTACTTATGATATCATTGTGCAAGTCATATTTCTAAAATTACCAATATATTATTTTATGGTTTCTCAGTTTTTTGTTGTATATAGGAAAGTCTTTACTACTCTGAGTTTCTTTTGTTTAAATTTAAGATTTATTCTTTTATCAACCCATCACTCCATTCATTTCTCTTTTCACCATTTACGCTTTTTGAAACCATTTACTTTTTTGAGAGAGAGGTGAGACTTTCTTTGAGAAGAGAGACCTTTTCTCTCTATCTTTCATACCTCTTAGCCTCTCATATTTTCCAACTCTTTGCCTCTACAAATTTAGCACTATAATTCTGTAAATTTGTTTACACTATCTTCTGTTCTCTCGTTCTCTCTTTTACTGTGTCTAATCTGATGTCACACCCATCCATTGACTTTTTAATTTATTACTGTGTTTATTATTTCTTAAAGTTTTATTTGGTCTTTTTAAAACTCATCATGTCATTTTTTATTGTTTCTTATGTTTTGCAGATATTTTATCTTTCGTTTATTTAAATAAAATTAGCATAGCTATTTATACTCTGTGTCTGAATAGCTGAAGTTGTATGACTCCCTTCTTCTGTCTGTTTATTTTTGCTGACACTAACTAATGATGCCTCGCTCTCTAATGTGTTCAGTGTTCTTCAAATGACTGCTTACTGACAGTGAAAAATCATTTGTACACAATTCCTGAGGCCTAAGATGAAAGTGTCTGCCTCTAGAGATGATTAGAGTTCACTTCTGCCAGGTGCTTGGGAGAACTATGGTTTGATATCACATGAATCTAAATTCATAGCTTGAAGTTTCTTGGCCTACCTCAGTGACAAACATCGGGACTATAAATATGTGCAAATTCTGGCCAGTGGTTCAATGGTGACATCCTATCAGGGACGGGTTTCTTTTTCTTTTCCCTGATTTACTCAGTGTCAAGGAAACTCCCCATTGTTTCCCGAGGAAGGGGAAAAAGGAGCATGCATGCCTCTGGTTCACAGCAGGGAGTTCCAGCTTAATGTGGGAAGAGAGTCTTACTTAAGACCTCCCCTTTGTGAGACTCCTTCCTACGTTGGGTGTGTCCTGGCCCATGATTCTGTCTTGTTCATCAAAACCATAGTCAGTTCAACTTAAACTAATCAACAAAGGTGTTCATGGCAAAAGCTAACCATTTGGTAGCTCCTTGTTATCAGCTATTCAGTGCATTTAAGAAGAATTTCACTTAATATTTTATCCAATTTTTCATCGTTTTCAGTGGAAGGGTTAATTTAAATAACCGAGCCCACTATTACCAGAAATGAAATAATTCCTGTTGATTTTTCTTATACATTTTAGAAAGAGTTAATCGACTTTTTTTTTAATCCTGTATTTTTATTGATTTCACATTTTATTTATAAATTTATTTTAGGAAAAATTGAAGTTTTTGCTTTAAGTCTTTGGGAATATGGTATGTTTTTCCATTTTTTCAAGTCTTTTGTTTCTCAATAGCATTTTAAAGATGTCTTGTTCTGTATAATCTATTTTTTGTTAAATATTCGCTTTTTGATTAAATGTATACTGAGGTGCTTTATTTGTTTCTGTTATAATAATATAAATATTAAAAATCTAAAGTTTCTTAGAGTTCTGCTTTAGCTCAATCCTATAGGTTCTGATACACACTAACTTAATTATTTTCATTTTTTAGATAATATTCAAGTATATCCATGATGGTAGAGTTGTATAAGAAAGCATTTCCAAGTGGAATAATTTTTTCCCCTGATTTTATTATTAATATCTAAATAAACTGCTTTGTAACCAGTGAAGTTTTTCATATTCACTCTAGTTTTTAGAATTTATTGAAGTTTTCTTTGTGGCCTTGTATATATACTCAAGTTTTTTCCAAGAGTACTGGGAAAAGTATATTTTCAAGGGGTAGATTTCTATGTGCCTCAATTAAATTTACTTTATTAATTACATTATTTTATGTTGAATGGCACTAAAATGCACAATAAAAGGAATGATTCTCATACATGGGACTTAAAATTTTTCTCAGTTTTTGTGTATTTAAAATGTTTGTCTCCACTTTTTGACTTGAAAATGATTGGGCTGGATTTAAAATCCTGTGGTCATGAATTATAGACATTGTTCATATTTCTTCTAACTCTTCTGAGTACTGCTATGGTAAAACCTAAGACCAGTCTGAGTTTTTCAAGTCTCTTTACAGGTGCTGTGATCTGGCTATTATAAAAGCCCAAAGGATTTTTCATATTTTTAAAAATCCAATAAGTTTTCTAAGATATATATCAGTGTTGATCATTCTGTGTTAATTTTTCCTGCAACAGAATAACACCCTTCAATTTGAAGAGTTGAGTCTTTTATGTGTGGAAAGTGTTAAAATTTTATTTATTAAAATATTATTCCTGTTCCATGCTTTCCTTTTTTTTTCAGGTATATTTTATCTACTATCTGCCCTTCATACCAATTGCTTTCCTGCAAATCCTTTATGAACCTTGTTTATTTCTATTTACTCTTATTCACTTTCTTCACTCCCATCCTGTGAGTACTTAGTATGTTTCCAGCAGAATAATCTACTTTCTGCTGCTTCCATTGTGGTCTTTATTTCTAGGTCACCTTCTTTAATAAGTTTTGTCAGTTCTTGTTTCACTTCCTATTGTCTTGCTAAATATTTCCTGAACTATTCTATATCTATCTTGTTTTGTTTGAGATCCTGACTTTTTTTTTTTTAAGATATTTGCTTCACTGCGTTTTTTTTTTTTTTCTTTTTAAATTTAAGACAGTATGTTAGGTCAGACATTTCATCTGTTCTGTGGTACTATTTTTCTGGTGAATCTTTTTCAACTCCGATTATTTGTTTCTCTTTTTTCTCTTTTTCATGTGTAGATATAATGCTGGTTCCTTTTTGATTATTCATCTTTAAACAAGGTAAGGTCCTTTTGAATCAGCTATTTGCAAGAAATTTATGTGGGGAGAGGGCCTGGGGCTGTATTCTAAGCTAGCAGGAATTCTCCTTCAACATATGATTGTAACAGTATGAGACAACTTTTAGTTGTCAACTTGTAGTTTCTCCTCCTGCAGAGATTGCAGCTGGAGAGCTACACACAAGGACATCTTCCTCCTCTCCCTGATCCATCAGTACATTAAATAATGACTTTTTATTTGTTACTGAGTATCTGAGTCATATATAACACTTCCCTTTAGAATAGTAATGCTCCAAAAGACTACGTTTGATCTGCAAATGCCACCAGCACCACCACTGTCATTGAATTTTGTAGCTTCAAACCTCTTCTTTAATCCAGTTTAAAGATTAAGATATGGAGCACAAAAAAGTGTGAAGAAATTTTCAGAACAGGATAATTTCTGTGAATGGCAGGTTTCTGATGGAATGGTCATCAACATACTTGAAGGTGTAAATTTTCTACTTGAGACAAGAAGTCACTGTCTGTTAAAAAAAATCTTATTTTAATTACGTCATCTAGGAAGATTGATTATCCTGGAAAATAAAACTCACCAGCCTCTGCTAAAGCTGGAGTTTTCAAGAATAAAAGCAGAGGAACAGGTCAGATGGTGTTTCTAGTTTCCTATCTTGGCAAGATAGTCAGAATCCGTAAACCAAAGATCATGATGGGGAGAATGATATAAGGTTTATTAAGCTTCATTCTACCTGTGTACTATGTTTAAGTATTTGTGATGTTATGTCCATTTTTATAGGTACATATCTATGCGCCTTCTATTTCTTCTTATCAGAGAGATTCAGAGGACAGCTATCCAAATGAAGAGTCTCATACTTATTTTCTGAAACATCAGAGAAGTACCTAGAGAGACCGTGGGAACAATAAATAGTAATTACTAATCCTTGGATGCTTCGAATGTACAAAGGATGTTATATCTTATTTATTCTTTTTCTTTATTAATACATTGAAATGAATGTATATTTTGTTTTATTTTTATCAGCATAAATGTTTTACTTTATTTTTATTTTACTGATTAGAACACTTTTATACTCTCTTAATGAATTTCTATGTGTACAATACATTATTATTGACTATAGGTACTAATTATCAGGGAAATGTAAATCAAAACCACAATAATATACCACCTTACACCTGTCAGGATAGCTATTTAAAAAAAATAAATAAATGTAAAGAAACTTGGCACACTGTTCATGGAAATATAGACAGGTATAGCCGCTCTGGAAAATAGCATGAAAGTTCCTCAAAAAACTAAAAATAATATTATCATATGATCTAGCAATATCACTTCTAGGTATTTATCTAAAAGAATTGAAATCAGAATCTTCAGTAGATATCTGCCCTCCCATGTTTATTGCAGCACTATTCATAAGAGTCAAAATATGGAAATAACTTAAATGTCAGATCAATAGATAAAGAAAATGTGGTATACGTATACAGTGGAATACTATACATCCTTCTAAAAAAAAGGCAATTCTGTAATATATAACAGCATGGATGAAGCTTAAGGACATTATGCTAAGTGAGATAAACCAGTCACAAAAAAGACTGCACAATTCCTCTTTACTCTTTGTAATAATTCTGCACAGCATTTGTCCGACATTTTGCAGATGTAGTCTTTAAGGCTCAGAGAGGGTAAGAAATATGCCAGAGTCATCCAGCAAGCAGGGACCAAAGCTGGGATTCAAACACAGATCCCCAAAGCCTTTTCTATGCCACGCTCCCCAGATGTGGTTGCTGGTGCTACAGAAGCATGGGCAGAGCCTAGGATCCTTCAGGAAGGCAGGCTAGGTCCTGAGAAGGGTCCCACCTCTCGGGGAAAGACCTGCCCAGGGAATGCAGGGTCCTGGGAGCACTATACCTTCCTCCTGCAAGCCGCAATTTTTCATCACCACTAGACAGCTGTTTGAAATACTACAGCTCCAGTCCCCATGACCCTCTTGGAATTCTTCCACTATCCCTGCTGCCTCACGGGCCCAGTATGGGAAATTATGCTTTAGAATGATGTTATGAATATTCAGGAACAAGTGATTATAAATCTTCTGGCAAACAGTCCTATGGAAATGTTAAATAACCGTATGTTCCCATTTAACTTCATTTATAGCATTTGGATGAAACTAAGACATTTTGCCTCTTATTTAGGACTTATACTATTCAATATTTGTAAAGAAATCATTAGCCACCTCTTACATAACATAAGGAAAGTTCTCTTCATCTTTATCTGCTCCAGAGAGCTTTTTGTTTTGTTTCATTTTGAGGTTTTGTTTTGTTTTGTTTTGTCTGCTTTGAATGCCCTATAGTTGGCTGAGTCTATCACAAATAATATCTTAATTATGTGACTTACCTCAGTTCAAAGACTTCACCAATTCACTCTCTCTCAGGGCACTTACTGGTCATTAAAAATCTAATTCCCATACAGTCAGCCTTCATCTTGGACAATAGATAACATTTAACATGGTTCCTTTTCATGTATTTTCATTTTGTTGTGCAACAAACCTTCTTCTCACCCCCAAATTCATATTTATATCTTCAAAATCCAATTATCCATATAAATTTGGGATCTGTTACTGGATAAATGAAATCTATCTGTGTTCCAAGAAAGTTTAACCTTAATAACTTCATAATAGTTAATCATTCTGAATTAATCTAGAGAGCCTTTCAGTAGAGTTGCCAAAAAGGAATACTATTTAACTAGTTTGAGTGCATTTACTGGGTTTTAGTCTCATGCTTCCATGGGAAATTCCAAAGAGCAGAGACATAGAAGAAAGGTAGACAGTCACAGGAGAACAAAATGAAGTGAGGTATCTAGTTATCCACAAGCTAGACAATCAACTCCCGTTTTCCTGAGCTTGAATCCCTCCCGCTATGTTCTTCTAAAACTGGAGATTTCTGTTTTCTCTCTCCGGAGCAGAGTGTTAATGAATGCTGTCCACTGTCCTGGAATGCCATTAAATTGCAATCGTCCTCCCTCACGAAGTCTTGAGGAAGCCATCAGTTAGACCAATATCTCCCGTGGCTTCATCTCCTCCTCGTTGATACAATCTTGAAAGGCTCTCTCCACTCTGCGTCCAAGACCCACTGTCTGGCTCTGTTATAGCCCCAAATACAAAGTTTCTGGGGGGGTCTGGAGCTCAGGAATTCCTCTTTTTTTGCATCTTTAGTAAACTAAGTTAGTACCAAGACATTTCAAAGCAATCAAGTCTTCATTTACACCCTTTAAATATTTGTAGACAGTTATCATGGCCCTCAGTTCAACAACATGCTAACCCAGTTCTGCCCTCTCTCAGAAAACACACATGAATAACGTTCGTGCTGTTTTCAAAGATCTTTGATGGCACCAGACTCCCTTGTTATCAGAACTGGAAAGTAAATTTATCTCCACCCTGAGCACAGAGCAGCTTTCGCTCTTCTTCATAGGAATTCACAGTGAAGCCTACAAACAACATTAAATGGAGATTAGTAAATAATGTTTTATTGAGTAGGCTTTCTTACTGGTAAGATATCTTCTCTTCCTCTTGTCTCTAAACTGCTCTTTCTCCTGTATTTCTTTTTGCCTTTACTTTCTGGCAAAATGTGTGAATCTGCTTTGTAGCAAGCTTCACTCTAGCAAACTCTGAACAGATTCCACTGTAAATTTTTCAAGGATAGTGATTATAATAGTAATTCCTCTGTGTGTGTGTGTGTGTGTGAGAGAGAGAGAGAGAGAGAGAGAAGTAAGTGAATGGGTATGTGAATGAATGAATAAATAAGTTAATAAATGAATAGAAAACCTGGTGAAATTGCCACATTTTACTATCATGTTGTATTATGACTGAAATAATCAATACTAAAAAGTGTGATGAGTAAGAAAGGCATGTAGCTGCTGGCTTTGTAGAAAGACAATCCTGAACTTCCACCATTCCCTTGCCTCCTAAACCTCTCTGAGCCTCAGTTTTCTTTCTTGTATGAGGCAGATCCAACAGTCATAAGACCTACCTTACAGGATTCAAAATATAATAACATTGTAAAGTGCTTGTTACTGTCCCTGGAATAGGAGGTGCTTAAGAAAATTTTGTAATTATCTCTAAATGACATCCTAGTAAGTGTTAAAGTGAAAAAATTTCTTATTTTTGCTCTATATATGATATGTGTTCTGTGGATCTATTGTCTCATTATCTCCTATTCTTTTTAATCCTTTAATGTTTCGTTGTTTGTTTATTTTATTTTATTTTTTTACAGAGGTAATTTCAGTACTGTTTAAAGATTTAGGACTCTGTGCTCCACATTCCCCAGAACTGATAAAGGCCATGCTAAGTAATTCCTTTCCAGTGTCTTAACCAGCTTCGGAGGGTAGCTTCAAAGACCAAGATGGTGCAGATGCCCCATCCCCCAATGCACAGAGTCCTCTTATGTTACCACCTTTCCCTGTTTTTAATGATGTGACTTCATTGGGGGCATGAAATAAAGGAGAGTGTTTCAACAATCAAAGAAACATCTCTCAAAATAAGTATGAAATATATAAATAAGGAATAAGAGAAAGGTGAGCGAGCATTGTTCAGATTCTAAAGGGTATCGTTTGAATGGTCTCTCTTCCAGAATTTTTTACCTGAAGTTGCAAAAAGATTCTTGGAATCCTTTCTGCCAATAAAACTTGAAAGTTTTTCAAGAACCTCAATGGGGCAGGCATCTTAGACATGGTGCCGCCATGTTGCCTGTAAATACAGTTCGGATCCCATCCTTTTAGTCCTATCAAAGCAAAACTGCATAACAGATTATCCTGAACATGATCACAACTGCAAATAGGGTCAAAAATAGAAAAAGGAGCCAGGAGTAAGTTTACTGTGGAGGAGAAAGTAAGAAGTAGCAGGCAATTTAGCTGAGAGATTGGGGAATGAGTGCTTAATATGACTAAGAAAATACTAAATTCCCAAAGTACAACCATTGGCCAGAGAGAACTCAAAATAAAATGCTGTTTTTATTTAGGGTTCAATTGCCATAGCAGGGATTGGGGATGTCTGCACAAGACAGGCTGCTTGGTGTGGCTGGGAGCCCCAGAGCTGCTACAAGTAGAGAGCACCATTAGGTACCAAGCCCCATGGGCAACTTTATAGGAATTGTCTCATTTAACCCTCACAAAGCCCCATGTGCAAAGTACTATTGCTATTATCTCATTTTACAGAAGGGGAAACTAAACATGGATATACTAAGTAACTTGCTAGACTCATACAGATTTACAATCCAACACAGGATGTCTAGGGTCATGCTTCTAAACACTGTGCAATCCAGCCTCTTCAGAAAGAGAGCTTGGTAATAGTGCTCTTGGGTACCAGTTACTTATGCCCTGTCCTAGGCCCGAGATATATCAGGGTTGCTGAATGTACATTTCCTACTTCAGCATGGCAGGTGGAAATGTAGGTATTCTAGTATGTTCATGGGGGAAATGAAAGAGACTTGATGAAGGGTGGAATGTAGACTGGTAAGGTGTGTGTGTGTGTGTGTGTGTGTGTGTGTGTAGCACACACAGACACACATCCACATACACTCACTCACCTATTCACCAGAAGTCCCAGGCATGCTGGCGGGGATCGTCCTGGCTCTCCTTACACACACCTCTTTTTTCTTTATCAATCTCACCCTGCCCAATTTCTTGGCTAACACACTCTTTCCTCCCCCATCCTCACCCACCTTAACCCCCAATCCTGACCACCCACTTACAACATATTCCTTCCTACTATCTGAGTATCCAGATTTTGAGTTGCAACTTGGATCTTCATTTCTCCTCGTTCTTTGAAAGCTGCAGACACAGAGGCTTGCTACTTATTATATCCTTAAGCTCAAAATCCTGGCTAATATTGATAGGAATGAAATTAAATCATAATAGAAAAAGAACTTAATGCAGAATAAAAGTAGCACTTTTTAAAAAACTTTATAAGCTTTAGTTCATTCTGACTTCTGGAAACTTCTTCCCATGAAACGCCTATATTTTCTGAGTTTAACACTTGAGACATTGTGGTCACTTTACATTTCTACCTCTTCCAACTGGGTTTTTGCAACTCAGTCATCAAGTTTGTTACATAACAACATTAACAGCTAATAAATTAGATTCCTTCTTGCCATTTTCTTGAGCAGAGCCAGTGGCGCCGAGAGCTCATGGAATTTGGGGGAAATTTATTCTTAGGCAGATCCTCTTCTTGGGCTATGAGGTCAGGATTCCATCAGAGCTGCTTCTCCTAAAGAGGAGGTGGATCAAGAGGCACCTGATGTGGATCAGCTCTTCTTCAAAACCCTTTCAACCAACATAATCCAGAATTTCTTAGATTTCAGAGAAGAAGTGTGCATATACTATATATTATGCAACATCTCCCATTGGGACTTGGGGTGGCACCCCTTAATCAAACACATTAATATTTCTATAGCTAAATATAGGAATATTCCCCTTAAGTGGGAGTAAATATAAGATAGAAACAGTCTAGCATCAATTCAGATTAGCTTTGTCTATCAAATGACTAGTTCAGACCAGTCTTTGTTGCCAAATGAGTTACCAAAAACCCTTTCGGTTTTCTGGTTTTTTTTTTTTTGGATTTGAGATTTTAAAAAGAGTTGTGGGCCTGTACATGCAAATAGCTGTTATTTTTCGAGCATTCTTCCGCTCTCTTGTGATCCTAAAAAGGACCTGCACAGGAAGGTACTGTTAGTTTGGTGTTAATAGATGAAGAAACTTCGAATGGAGAGTATAGGAAAATGGCTTGAAGTCATAGAGCTACAAGAGGATTCAAACCTAGTGTCCCCAAATCAACACAAGGCCTATGCTCTTGCTACTGTGATGTTCTACCCCTGAAAAAATAACCAAGCTTGGCAGGTTTTTCCTTAAGATGACAGTTCTCTGTATCTCACTTGTCTGACAGGCAGGCCTGGCTACTTGGCTTTCTCAGCTGTCCTCACATAGCATTAGCTCTTAGGGCTGTCAGGTTGACGCTGATCCCCTGCTCTTTACGCAGAGCCTCTTAGTTTTCTTGCTAAAGATATTTTAAAATAGTTGAGTGCCCCAGACATTCTTGAAGCGGTCATTTCCTTCCCTTCTCATTTATTAATGGGCTTATTTTTTTCAACTCCTGGGTGTTGCTCTGAGGCACTTGTGGAAGGCCTGTTTATTGCCTTTGGCTGACATTACCTTTCTCCTTCTCCACCCCAACCTTATCTTCTCCCTGCCAGCAGGACTAACCTTTGTGCCTTTCTCCTTTGGGCTTCCCTCTCCCACTCTACATTTTCCTGGGGGTGGAGGAGGGCTTCCATCCCTGGGGTTCTGAGCCATGTTTCCAAAGTCTGTGAAACCACATGCATACTCCTGGCCTCCTCATTCTATGAAAGCCTGGGCAACGGCTGAGGTAAAATCACGTTCTGGATTGAAAATGTTCAAGCTTATCTTTTGCCTTTTATCTTTTCACAGGACACAGTCTGGGACACACCCCCTCAGCAGGAATTGCCTGGGCCTGGGCTCTTCTCTTTGGAGACCCAGTATTGGACTATATGCCACTGGGCAACTCCTTGCTGCTCTGTGAGGATGGTAGCTGTAGTTAGCTAACACCAAAGGAACCTGCAGAAGGTGTGGCCACTGCTCCCCCGGCTCTCTCTGAAGGACTACCGAGTTTTTAGGCAAGACTGGCCAGAAGTGGGCCTGATGTAGCTATCAATAGGCTCACCGCTTACCCGTTGGGTGATCTCCCTGACATGCTTTTACTTAACCTCTTTTCCCTTTACATCCTCACCTACAAAATGGGTATCATTAGATTACCATTCTAATTCTGACACCAATTCCAATGTTTGGGTTTTTTTTTTTTTTCACACTACCAAGCAATTCTCCCACACCAGCTGGGTGTTCTACAATTTGACTCAATTCAAGGACTCAGTCCCACAAGAATGCCTCCCCCTACTTTCAGATGCCAATCACGAGTCCATGTTGTTACCTGTGTGCTTCTGACAGACAGGCTGTAGATCGAAAGTTCCCAGGACCCCTCCTTGGGTTCAATTAATTGGCTAGAGTGGCTCACAGAACTCAGAGAAACATTTGCTCATGTTAACCAGTTTATTTTAAAAGGATATAACTCAGGAATAGCCATGGAAGAGATACATAAGGCAAGACATGGGGAAAAGGTATAGGGCTTCCATGTTTTCTGAATAAGCCACTCTCCCTGCATTTCCACTTGTTCACCAACCTGGAAGCTCTCTGAACCTCGTTCTTTGTTGAGTCCTTATGGAAGCCTCATTATGTAGGCATGATTGAATTCATGATTGGCCTTTGGTGATTAAACTCAATCTTCAACTTCTCTTCCCTCCCCAGAAGAGGTAGCACTAAAATGTCCAACCCTCTAATCACATGGTTGGTTCCTCTGGTGACCAGTCCCCACCCTTAGATTACCCAGGAGCTTTCCAAAAGCCGCTTCATTAACATAACAAAAGACTCCTTTTCCACTCTTATCACTTAGTAAATGGAAAAAGTTTTAGAAGCTCTATGCCAGGAACATGGACGAAGACCAAATATATACTTCTTATTGTAATTACAATATCACAACCATCTAACCCATTGAATTGTTATGAGGAACAAGTTAACTAAACGAGCAAATGCATGTGTAGTCTTCTGCACTCAGTCAGCTCTCTGGACACGGGGTCCCCTGCCCAACCCCTCTTTTGTGTACCAGTGTGAAGTCCTGAGTCATCTTTGTGCCCACTACCTAGCGCAAGACTCTGGATGGTTCACACTAAATACTCCTTGAATAAATAAGTAGATGAATTTAACCTATGATGCAGAATGTTGAACACCATTCATTTCAGAGCTGACAGGAGTATCAGTCATCTTTTGTTTCATTTTACAGATAAAGAAACAGGATTCCAAAAACTTTCTCAAGGCAAGAATAACCTACAGGTAGGGCTGGGACTAGAACCCAAGAAAGGGGATTGCTACCTGGTGCTCTGGGCTAGGGTGACCAACCCTCCTGGTTTGCTGGAGACTCCTGAGGTTTTAGCACCAAAAGTTCTGCCTCTCAGAAAACTCTTCAGCCCTGTTGGTTACCGTAAGCCTCTAGTACTTGTGAGTCTTGTTACTTCATTAATCAAAAGAGTATGTTTGCTGTCCTCGGAGCATTTTTACAGTGGGGAAAAATCTTCAGATGCCAACTTCACACATATGCAATATTTTAAGCCACGGAAACCTAAAAATTCATAAAATAAACTTCGTCAATTGGCCGTGTTGCTTTTTGTATAGTTACCTTCCATGTCATATCTCATTAGATTACTTCAAATCTAATGAATAATCTGTTGGTTGCTGTTCAGTGGAAGGAAATGCACTTTCAAGTTGACTGAGAAAAAGTTCAATGCTGTTAAAACAGCATTTGTGAGCAGCTTACAATCAATCAGACTAAATCCTCTATGAAAAATTTTGGCCTTCTGGAAAGCATTATAAGGAGCTTTTGTTGCTGAGCACATCGATGGAGTCAAAGTGCTATGCAAACTAAAACATCAAATGATGTAATTAATCCAAATATCTTAACCACAGTGGCTGTTTCTTTTGGAAGAGAGTGAATAAATCCAAGACTTCACTTAGCCTGAAATATGCAGGTACTCAAGAAAAGTGATTATTGCTCCCATAGGTTCAATCTATAACAAAGGTTTATTTCATGTGCAATATACATTTGTCACAGGTGTTGGCTATTGAAGTAAATTATATTGAATAAGACAGAAAATGGCTGCTGTCCTCATGGAGCTCTAGTCTAGTGGGATAGAGAAAAACCATATAATTACACAAATAAGGATGGAATTATGATTGTAATAAGTGCTATGAAGCAGAGTGCTGGGTGCCCTGGGAACATTTGATAAGGCCCCAAATCTAATCTCAGGAAGTAACATTTAAGCTGAAATTTGAGCTTAAGTTATTCAGGTTGAGATTTGGAGAAATGGCATTCCAGGTAGGGAGACTAGTGGGAGCAAAGGCCCTGAGGTGGGGAAAGAGTTTGACATATATAAGACACTGAAAGATGGCTAATGGGCCACTACCTCAATAAGCATAGGAATGATACTTTAATGCTTACAACTGAAGATAAGGTCTTTGCAAACTCTATAAGAATCAGAACTTCTCTAGTAACACATCAGTGCCACATCCTTGCAGTAAGAGCTTCCGGTCAGTTCCAGTGACAACATAGCATCACCATTTCTGCAGGAGACCTTAACATCAGTCTTCCTCAAGCTGTAACTGGAGCTCAGAATGTGGATGAGGCACAGCCAGTTAGAGGCAGAGTGGGAATTGCAAGCAAAGTCTCTTGATCCTAAGTTCAAAATCCTTTCCACAGCATCCTATTACCTCCCATTTTAAGATGGGGTTTTCTCTTGAAGTCTTTCAGTCCCAGAGCCCTTGAGTTTGCCAACTAAAAGAATGGCTTCTTCTTGGCAACCTCTCAACATTGCCAGCACCATCAGAGCCTGCCAGTGGTGCTATCCCTTCACTGTCTGAGATGTAGCCCCTCATACGTGCCAGCAGGACCCCAGCACCTGCATGGGAGTTTATGAGTTTCTACAATGTTAGTCTCAAAAGTTCTTGCATAATCTCAATCCTTGGTTCTCCCTCCTGTGGAGCATTTGAAGCCACCATGCGTTTGTCAACAGTAACCATAATAAGAATTATTATAAACCTGTCCGCTTTGAAAATCACTCACTGCTTCACCATTTTCTGTGCCTCTACTTCTTATTAGAGCTGAGTGTCAGCATTCATCCTTACTTTGTCGCCATGAGTCCCCCAACCAGCTCTCATGCACTATGTTAGGGTAAACCCTTGCCATTCTCTATTGCAGACTAGGTGGCAGGAAAACTCCACAGACACTCAGACCTAGGTCACTGGGAAAACTGAGTGTCAGATTTTATTTTCCATGAACATGAGGAAAGAACAATCATTTCTTTGATCCTGATGTAGCCCTGCAAGGAAACGTGGTACATGCTGTCCCTCTGGGAGAGACAGATGGGGGCCACTGCAGTATCCTGGTAAGGAAGGGCTGTCTGCCAGTGTTTCCTAGAAATATGTGTCACTTTGTGGTATCCCTATTTTCCTCCCCAATAGAATAATAATTTGGCAGAGTTTGAGATGAAGATAGTAAATCAATACCAGATTGCAAAAATGTTCCACCAATTCATCAAGCAGTGTCTAAGGCCTTGAGAATTGGCCAGGAAAATAAGCACCCCTGTATTAGAGTATTTTTTATTGGGGAAATCAATGAGGATCCCAATCTCCTTTTCAAGTAATAAAAAGCCATTGAGAGCAAGATATGTGTCTAATCTTCAAGGTGGTTACGTAGATGCTACAGAAATGAAAAGAACATTTCTGAAAAACTGCGCCTTTGAAATTGCTCTTTCAACAGTCGTTCGATATTGCCGTGCTGGGTCTGAAGAGTCAGATTCTTGTTAGAAATTCATTACAAATCTTTGGGATAGAGGTCAAGGTGAGTAGCTTATTGATATTAACACATTTTTTATATACCATTAGGTAACAATCATTTCTAAGTTTAGGACCAATTTGTCTTTCAACTATCAATAAACAAGATGGTATCCGTATAACATGGCCCCTTATTGAAAGGAGAGAATGCCTCTTTGCAAGAGTGAATTTAATTTCTAAGATAGACAGAACTGTGCATATAAACAACTATAATTAAGAAATGAGATACAATCTAATTTTGAGGAATTTTGGAATAATCCTTATAGGAGAGTTGGATGAGATGCACCTTGTTGTGACATGGATACCTAGGAGGTTAATTAGGCTAAGTTATTGTAAAGAATTTTGGGGAAAAGATAGCAAAAAATTACTGCTATAAAGGAAATTGACTGAGCTTTATGTACACAGGACTGCCAGTGTCCACACAAAGAAACCTGGCTTGAGAGCTGACTACATCTCAGATCCTGAGATATCTAGCATGAGGGCACACCCACCCAGAAATGTCCAGCAGAGTCTTATGAGGCCAGACTAGAAGGGAGATTTCCCAGGGCTTACATTTCTGCAGTTATTCTCATTTATTTTCTTCATTCTCATTATCTCTTTCTCTTCTCCTCATACTTCTCACCTTCAGAAAAGTTTAGAAGTTGCTGGTTTCCTTATAGATTATTGCAAACATAAGTTTCCCTCTGAAATAATATGTTGAAAAGGAGCTTTTAAAAAACTTTTAAAGGCATCCTTTCTTTTGGGCTCTGTGATAGCTTTCAAACAGTACCATAAAAGAATATGATCCATTGAATAGTGTGGCTTAAAAATTCTCTACCTTGGAGAGCAATGATTTAGGATTCTACCATCAGGTGCTCTGGGGTTAGATCCAACACAACCCAGGGGTTGTCTAGTCCACCCACTGATTTTTGGGTTCAAAACCATTCTTTGAAGCCAGTGACATTTTTCATGTTTCAGTAACAACTCTATAAACACAAACAAAAGAAAAAACCCTTTCATGATGATATTTCCTAGGAAATTCTGTGTTTGATTGGTTTACTTTTTACTGTTGTAGTTTTTTCCATTGTATATGTTGGTGTATTGGTTTTCATTTTTTCTTGGCCAAGCCCAGAAAACCAATAAATCATCTTGAGAAAATAATAAAACCCACTTTTGATATCCTCCATATCTTTCTAGTCTCTTCTACCACTCAAATACCTAGTTTTGCTATACTATTCTTAAGTCCCAGTCAAGCCTGGCACGATTTGCCTTTGCTCTAGAACTCAGTACCCACCTTTACCTCTAATCTGCTGACTTTTCTATCCTTTTCTATCCCCCAGGTCCCAGCTTCTGCCATTTCTTCCATTTCTTTCTTCTCACATTTGGGAAGAATCTATCTTTTCATGTTGCTTTAATTTGCATTTTTATAACCAATAGTGGAATGAAACATTTTCATTACCACTTGTAATCTTGCTTCTATGATAAACTTGTTTATTTTCTCTGTACAATTTACTATTGAAAATTTGTCCACCATAATGTTTAAAAAATTTCTTTACATATTAAAAGTATTGTTCCTCTCCCAACCACGAAAGTTGCAGTTATCCTTTAGTTTTTTGTTGGCCTTTCATTTTTGTTTACAGAATCTTCAAAATGCACTCATTTTTGTGTTGTCATTTTTTTAATGTATGGTTTCTGCCTTTGATGTCTTCCTCAATCATTTATATTTTCTTCTAGAATTTTTTATGGTTCTTTTTTTACACTTAAATGGTAACTCATCTGGAACTTATTTAGGTATATGATTTGAGGAAAAGATTAAATCTACTTCCTGCCAAATGGATAGCCAAATAGCCCAACACAATTTATTGAATAAACTGTTCTTTCCCCAGTGATTTATGATGTTAACTTTATTTTATAGTAAATATACATGTATGGTATCTGTTTTAAAATGCTATTCTGTACTATTCTATTATTATACTTTATAATTATTTTTAATGTTCAGCATACTTGTTCAAATTGCATCTCGTTTTTAAAGATTAAGTTTAAATTTTAAAAAAGTTATTATTTTTATTGCATCTAGTTTTCTTTATTCCATCTTATTTTTAAAAGTTGATTTTAAAATTACTTTTACTTTTTCATGTCCCTCCTGAAATTTCATAAAATTTCAATCTACTTTTCTTGGTATTGTTTAATATATTTATTACTCTATTCAGATCTATATATTCACAAATATATAATATATAATAAAGATACATATTTAAGCTTTCTATTTTCATGAACATCATATTTATTCTTCACAGTCAGTAGGTGAAGATTTTTATCATTATTTTTTAGAATTAACTGAGCCTCCGAAAGTTAAAAGTTATTTCTTGCCTAAGACCATACAGTCGGTATTTTCAGAATCAGAATTCAAACACAGATCATTCTGGTGCCAAGGCATATATACCTATAAACTATCTTCTTTTGTATAAATATTTAAAACCATTTTATGATTTTAGAGAATTATAGAGTAATATATGTATAGTTAAGTCATAAGGAAACAGATTTGTTGTGACAATTACTGTTATAACACCATTGAGGCATTTAAACAAACTTTCAATAAGTAAAGTACAGAATTATCCCAAAATATGACACATAAAAGTGTACACCAATATATTTTGATTCTGACTGTTGGTGGAATAACAAAGTACTGGAATATTCATTGAAGTTAGTTTTTAACACAAAGATAAGATAAATGAAACAAATGACCACCTAAGGCCATCTGATTTTACCTTGGTTGGTATTCATTTTGTTAAGGATTCCAAAAAGAGAAGAAAGTGCCAGGATTCTGTTGTTGTCGTTGTTGTTGTTGTTTGTTGTGGTTGTTATATATTTGAAAAAAATACTTTATCCCATTTTACAGATGGTAAAAAGACTCAAAGATGAGTTACTCCTCAAATGTAATGGTGCTGGTAAGAGAAAACTGATATCAATACTCATGCACTTATCTCTGATTTAAGTCAAGAACAATATCGATTTCATCAAGAACATCTTTGGCTGCTACCAAACATTGAGCAGACTGAGCAAATAAAATATGTTTCCAAACATATTTTTTAAAAATTGACTTTATTTTTTTATGAAGTTTTAGGTTCATAGCGAAACTGAACAGAAATTGCAGAGTTCCCATCTACTCCTTGCCCTAGCACATATACAGCCTCTCCCACTATCAACATTCCACACAAGAGTGGTACATTTGTTACAATCGATGAACCTACACTGACACATCATCATCATTCAAAGTCAAAAGTTTAAATTATGGATCACACTTATATTCTATGGGTTTGGACAAATGAATAATGACATGTATCCACCATTATAGTATTATACAGGACAATTGCACTGTCCTAAAAATCTTCTGTGCTCCCCCTATTTATCCCTCTGATCCACCCATGCCTCAACCCCTGGAAACCATTTTTTTTATTATCTCCATAACTTTGCCTTTTCCATAAGGTCATAACTGTTGAAGTTATACAGCATGTAGCCTTTTCAGATTGGCTCCTTTCACTTAGTAATATGCATTTAAGATTATTCCATATCTTTTCATAGCTTGATAGTTTATTTCTATTTAGCACTGAATAATATTTCCATTGTCTGGATGTACCATAGTTTATTTATCTATTTACCTAGTGAGACCTTTATGATTGCTTCGAAGTTTTGGCAATTATGAATAAAGTTGCTATAATGAGTTATGAATAAACCTCTGTAAGTTTTTGTGTGAATGTAAGTTTTCAATCCATTGGGTAAATCCAAGTAGCATGATTGCTGGATCATCTGGTAAGTTTTGTAAGAAATCACCAAACTGTCATGCAAAGTGGCTGTACCATTTTGCATTCCCACCAAGAATAAATAATGGTTTCTCTTGCTCTACATCCTCGCCATCATTTGGTATTTTCAGTGTTTTGAATTTTCACCATTCTAATAGGCATGTAATGATATCTCGTTGTTTTATTTCGCAATTCTTTAATGACATATGATATTGAACAACTTTTCATAGTTTTATTTGCCATCTACACATCTTTGCTGAGATGTTTATTCAGTTATTTTGCCCATTTTTAAATTGAATTATGTGGTTTTTTAAAAAGAGTTTTTGGTTTATTTTGGATAATGGTCTTTCTTCTCCCAGTCTGTGGCTTGTCTTTTTATTCTCTTGACAGTGTCTTTCATAGGGCAGAAATTTTTAATTTTAATTAAATGAAGTGCAGCTTATCACATTTCTTTCATGGATCATGCCTTCGATGTCATATCTAAAAACTCATCACCCAAACCAAAGTTATCCAGATTTTCTACTATGTTATCTTCCAGAAATTTTATAGTTTTTTATTTTACATTTAGGTCTGTGATCCATTTTGAGTTAATTTTTGTGAAGAGTGTGAGGTCTGCTTCTAGATTTATATTTTTTGTTGTGGATATCCAATTATTCTGGCATCATCTGTTGAAAAGACTATCTGCTTCATTATGTTGCTTTTGCTCCTTTGTTAAAGATTGGTTGACTATATGCTTGTAGGTTTATTTGTAGGCTTTCTATTCTTTTTCGTTGCTCTATTTGTCTATTCTTTCACCAATACAACACTGTCTTGATTACTGTAGTAAGCCTTGGAGTCAGATAGTATCAGTCTTCCAAGTTTATTCTTCTCATTCAATATTGTGTTGGTTATTTTAGGTCATCTGATTCTCCATATAGACTTTAGAACCAGTTTCTTGCTATCCAAAAAATGACTTTCTGAAATTTTTATTTGAACTGCATTGAATCTCAAATCAAATTGGAAAGAACTGGTATCTTGATAATATTATATTTCTAGCCATTAACATAGAATATATCTCAATTTATTTAGTTCCTATTTGATTTCTTTCATTGGAGTTTTGTAGTTTTTCTCACATAGAAAAATTTATAAAACTGTGGATATTTGAGAATGCTAGAAAGTTGTATAAGAGGGCATTAAATACCTACATAAAAAAATAGCCTTCAATCTTTACATTTAATACACATCTTATTTATTATCATCTTGTCTATTTAATAATCACTGATTATGTGTACATTAATGTGTATTATTTAAGTGTTATTTTTTAAAAATAAGTTGTCTTGTCTTGTTTTGTTTTGTTGTGTTGTGTTGTGCTGTGTTGTGTTGTGTTTTTTATTGGAGTCCATATAGAGTCATGGTAGAATTTAGCTGGACAAATTGTTTTCTCTGTTCCTCTTCTTCCTCATCCATTATTAATAATGGTGTCTACCATAAGGCTTAAGTATTAATTTAAATTATATTTGTAAGAGATTTAGCTCAGTATCTGACACCTAACAATGAACAAATATTAGCAATTATTCTTTATATACAATAAAATTAAACATGACTCACAGAAGGAAGCCAGATATGAAACAAAAGTACTCTTACGGGTTTTAAATCATCTAATCAAATAGGCCCTGTACTGTTTGTCAAAACACTTCAAAGACACGGTTATCTATCTCATTCTGTATTTCCAAAAACACAGAAGTAACAATACCCAACTTTTAACCTGTCCTTTCACTTGTTTTGCCCACTTCTATATATAGTTTATCTTGTATTTTTCCAATAGTGAAAGTCCAGTCTAGTATAACAATTGCACATCTTCAATTTGTTATCTAAGTCAAAATGTATCCCCTTTTTTGGTGGCTTTAAAGCCTGGAGTGGGAGGCAGGAGTTTGGGCCTACTTCTTTTCTCCCATCTGGCCCTACCACCCTATCTACTTGCAAGTTGCTATTTTAAACTCCTCTAGGGTTGGTCATAGGCTGGGAGTTTAGGAGAAAAAGGCCTTATGTAGGTGGTACAGTTGTAACCAAGAGTAGACGTCCTCTGTATATGATAGATTCCCTATAATGACACGTCCTTTCTTGATATCTTCTTGTGAGTTCTTCATGGTTCCCTTCTTTCTGACCCATGGTAACTATTGCTAAGATATCTCACCTATAGCTCTCTTCCTCTAACCACTAATGACCAGCACCATGATAGGTTTATCTCTTATAGGGTTATCTCTCCTTGGGAGCCACCTTGGCCAGAGTTTTTTTTTTCAAGATGATACAATCCAGCTCCATTCCATTTGGCCCACGGGAAACTCATGCATTCTTTGCCTTGCTCAGCTCAGGAAATCAGTCTTTTTTCTGATGCAATATCTTCCCTTGGCTTTGCTATCTTAGAGCTACACAGCCTCTTCCTTTTAAACTGTTCAGGAGTCAATCAGATATTGGCTCCTCTCTCTTCCTAACCAGGGTCCCATGTCAAGCTTTTAAAATGATACTCTTCAAGCCTTACCTCTTGATTTGAAGGCCCTCCTCCCTTCCTCCATGGGAGAAAGATACAGCTTATTAACCATTAAAAAAAAAGTCAACACAGGCCTTTGTAATTACAAGAAATCTTTGTCTTTTCTTTTACAGCCTAGAAGGGAATGGTGAGCAGAGGATTCTACATTTTCTTAATCCATCCTGCACAGAGAGTCTTACACCTTGCAAAAGGTACAGGATGTGGAAATATTCAACTATTATATTTGCTCTAAGATTTGAGGCCTCAGCTAAAACTTTGAGTCAATGGGGAATGTTTTATCCTAACATAGTATTATGTATATGTCATGGGCTCTTACCGGTAGTTCTTCAATATATCATGATTTAAATCATGTTCCTTGACAAAATAAATTTGGAAAACAATACTCTATTGTGCTTTTAAGTATGATGTAAGCTATTGGTTTGAGATACATTTTTAATCATGTTGGGAAAGTATTCTATTTGAAATTTATTTAACTTTTTATTAGAAATAGATATTGAATTTTGTTAAATACATTTTGACATTTGTCGAGATGAACATTAAGTTTGTATCTTTTGACCCATTAATGTGATCAATGATATTTTTAGATTTCCT
Source organism: Rousettus aegyptiacus (assembly GCF_014176215.1). NCBI lineage: Eukaryota > Metazoa > Chordata > Mammalia > Chiroptera > Pteropodidae > Rousettus > Rousettus aegyptiacus. Next base: position 56,804,192 of record NW_023416287.1, on the reverse strand, counting down.
AACATTGAATCATTCATGGTTTCCTAGAGCATTATTCTTTTAATATAATGCTAGATTAGATTTGCTAGTGTTTTACTTAGTGTTTTGTATTTGTATTCCTAAGTGAGCTTCGTTAAAAAAATATTCACCATCTTTGTCAGGTTTCAGTATATGTTAACTTTTTTAAAAAATGCAAAGTATTCTATATTTTATTCAAGCCATAGTCCTCTTTAAAAACACTTTTTATTGAAGTATATGTATTAAAAAGTACATATATCAATTAATTATTAAAAAATAACCATACCTGAGTAACCAGCACCCAGATCAAGAAATACCAACATCAGAACTCCAGAATCTCCCTTCACTTTCTCTTCCACTAGCTAAGGTATCCTTAGAGAGTAAGGGTAACTGTCCCTTCCACTTAAGAGTAACCACTATCCTGAATTTTGACAGTCTAGACTAATTTTTATCTGTTTTTATACCTTATCTAAATGGACTCATACATATGTACTCTTTTGTATTAATCTTCTTTAATTCACTATTATATTTGTGAGATTTAGCCATATTATCATTTGTGGTTGTATACAGTCCATTCTCATTGAAATATAATATTCTATTGTATGCATATATCAAGGATTGCTTACCCATTCTGTTGTTGATGAACATTTGATTTATTTTTAGTTTAAGGTTATTACAAATAGTACTTCTCTGAACAGTATAGTGCATGTATAAATACATGCACATATCCCTTCTGAGTATATACTTAAGAGTGGGATTACTGGATCATAGGAAATGTATATGGGTTGTTTGCCAATTTCTTACTGTTTTGTAGGGTATATATATTCAGAATGCAAAGAAAAAAATGGGAAAAGGTAAGTCATGCAAACAGCAACCACGAGAAAGCTGGAGTGGCTATACTACTACCAGACAAAATAGACTTTAAAATAAAATTGTTACTAGAGACAAAGAAGAACATTTTATAATGATACAAACATCAATTCATCAGAAAGATATAACAATTATAAGTATATATGCACCTAACAACAGAGCCCCGAAATACATGAAACAAAAACTGACAGACTTGAAAGGAGAAATAGACAATTCAAAAGTAATAAGTGGAGACTTTTATTCCTAATTTTCAGTAATAGAGAGAATAACCAGAAAGAAGATCAGCAAGAAAGAGAAGAGTTTAACGTAGAAGTAAATCTTTATGACCTGAGGTTAGGAAAAGCCTTCTTATATATAACATCAAAAGCACAAGTAATAAAAGGAAAACTAAGTAAATTAGATTTTATCAAAATTAAAACTTGTGTGCTTCAATGGAGATCATTGAGAAAGTGAAAAGACAACTCACAGAATGAGATAAAATACTTGCGAATCATATATCTGATAAGGGACTTGTATCTAGAAATACATAAAGAACTTTTACAATTCAATAATAAAAAGAAGAATGACCCAATTGAAAAATGGACAGTAGAATATGAATAGACATTTCTTCAAAGAAGGTATACATATCGCCAATAAGCACACCAAAAGATGATCAACATTATTAGTCATTAGGGGAATACAAATCAAAATACAATGAGATAACACCTCACACCCACAATGAGATAACACTTCACACCCACTTTAAAAAGATAGATAATAACAAGTGTTGACAAGAATGTGTAGAAATTGAAACTCTTGTATATTGCTAACAGTGATGAAAAATGGTGCAGTCACTTTGGAAAACAGTCTGGCAGTTCCTCAAAAGATTAAACATAGAATTACCATATGACCCAGCAATTCCACTCCTAGCTATACACCCAAGACAAACGAAAACATATGTGAATGAAAAAAACTTGTACACAAATGTTCAGAGCAGCATTATTCATGGTAGTAAAACATGGAAACCACACAAATATCTATTAGTTGATGAATGGATAAATAAAGTGTGGTATATCCATACATTAAAATATGATTCCATTGTAAAAAGGTATAAAATGAAAAGGAATGGAGTTCTTATATATGCAACATGCAGATAAACTTCAAAAACATTATGCCCAGTGAAAAAAAAGCCCATCACAAAGGTCGCTTATTTTGTAATTCTATTTATATGAAATGTCCAGATCAAGCAAATCTATAGAGACAGAAAGTATATTAGTGGTGGCCTGGGGCTAAAGAGGGTAGGGGGGAAAGGAGATGATAAGTGATTGCTAACTGGTACAAGGTCTACCTTATGGGTAACAAAATATTCTGAAGCTGATTGTGGTGATGGTGGCACAGTGTTGAATAAACCAGAAAACATTGAATTGTACACTTTAAATGAATGAATTGGATGATATGTAAATTATATCTCAGTAAAACTATTTTTAAAAGAACAATTTTGATCTTGAACTATTCACACTTACATTTTTTACAGGATTATTATTCTTCAATATTTCCTATAGTGTTCAAGATACACTGCTAAGTAGTCAGCAAGTGCTAATTAATGTAGTAAAAACTTTAGTCAAACTAAGGTGACTGAATAGACAAGATGCTTTCAGGTTTTTCCAGTACACACAGACTTAGACCATCCCACAGGATTTTTATCTGATGAAGAACAGATCTTGTCCTGGGTTAGATGAAAAGAGGAAGCACCCCAAATAACAAGACAACTAAGCTACAAGCCGGCGCACTCCTATCTGTATGGCTGATAAGGACCATCTGATGCAGTGAGGCCATTCTCTCTACAAAGTCACAATATTTATTTTAACACCAGTGAATATTGAGTGTGTGTATATATCTATATAGTGATAAAACATTGCTCCAATATGTACACAGGGTCTGAACAAGATCAATTTATCAGGATAATTATGCAGGCCTATGCATGAGAGAGGTTGTTTATATAGTGGGTTGATAGAGTACTGTGATATAAGTCATGGAGAAACACTGTCTAATGCTCATAATGCATGATATATATTTTACAATAAGGGCATTATTTAAATAATTAATAGTACAGACTAGACACAGCACTGATATGAACAAGAGAGACAGTATGCAAGAGGTTCTGCTCAAATACTCTGCTCTTAATGGGTAAGATAGAAATGCACAGCTTGGCCAAGCATATCACATATTTTAGGGACATTCTTTTTCAAGCATTGCCTTGTGATGGCTGATTTTCCTACTCAATCACTGCTATTCTCTCAGATACAATTTTGAAGCTTTTTATTTGTAGATTGAAGAAATATGTTTCTACTATGTATTTGTATGGAAGTCTATGTGGAAAGAAATTGCCCTGTAAAACAGCACAACAAAATGCAACTGTTTGAACTGCTTAGATGCCAGTATTTTTCTCAGAAATGTCCTATTTAGAAATAGAGTAAGCTTAATTGGTAAAATATTGACTAGCCTATACGTAATTTATCTTTCAACCATTATTCAAGCATCCTTGTTGTCTACCTAGAGAATAGCTCTGTGCTAACATTTAGCTAATGTTCCCAAGGACCTCTCTTAAAACTTTTCCTAATAAATATGTATTAATTCCCATTAACCTCATTCAGAGTAAGGAGCAACGTGGATATGAAGAATCCAGATGGTATGTGAGTGTTTGTTACAGTATATAAATAACTCTTCTCATTAGCATTCAGCTTTTATTTACTCAATGAATTCACGTTGTAACTTATTTTCGAGGACTGGTTCATTTTCCTCCAGGACTATTGGCAAAAACATAGTGAAATCCCTCTTTCCTAAAGGTAGAAGTTATTATAGCTGTAAAAGACACTGAAAAAAAGTAACTATCCAAATGAATGCAGACTTTTGCAGACAGAAAATACACCAGAAGAGAATCTGTGGAAGTATTGTTGCTAGCAATAGCCCAGAGAGCTTCTCTCACAGAGAGACTAGGCCCATGAATCATGTCTGCTCCCTATTCATCGATACCTGGACATTCCCCAGCTCCACTCCCACCCACTTAGACCTTGGTAGAAACTGAAAGAAAAGCAAATAGGTATTTATAAATCTCTCTATGAAGTCCTGTGATTCACTGGTGGAATCAATCCACTTGTCTCCTCAAGTCTCAACCTTTAAAGAATAATGCAGGGGAGTTAGCTGATGGTCAACTCTGAGGCTGACTCGGAGGGTTTATAGGGACTGGAGACTTTGTCCTCTTGTGATATGCTCTTCAGTAAAATTATTGTGTCTCTCATCTCTGAAAAATATCATAGTCCTTTGAAAAGGGAAAAACTCTAGATTTCATTTAAACAACAAAACAAAGAACTTTAAGGTATATTTCGAAGCAATGTTAAGAAGTCAAGAAGGAAGTGACCAGATTGGTCAAATGGTGCAGAGAGCTAAGGAAGATGAGGCTGGAAAAGTGTGAGGTTTGGATGAATGACTTTGCACATCCATTCAGTGAGACAATTAAGGTGATATTATGAACAGTGGCTTGATGGGTTCATCTTGGGTTCTGGGTTTTCCAGGTGAGGACGAACCAAGCCAGAAAAGTGAAGATGTGAGTACATGAGGGCCTGATAATGAGAAAGTTAGAGAGTCAGTGAATTGGCCACCTGTAGATATATTAAAACTTCACAATAATCCCACAAGGTAACTGGGGTTTAGAAATATTAAATAACTCATCCATAGTCACATGACAAAGCAAGAAGCAGACATGATAGCTAAACTTACTTTGCCTATCTCCACATCTAGCATTTCAGCGCCATTATACACATTCCACAGACACTGTAAGTAACTTCCAGTCTGCTTCTAAGCAAGGGGCTGACTCCAACCAGCTGTAACTGGAGCCAGCAGAAGAAATCTCAATTCTGGACCAACTGGGGCAGGACCGATCCAGTGAAACTCATTGTCCCTTTGGGGTGTCCTGATCCTACCGTGGGCTATGCTCCTCTCACACAGAGCATAATTAAAGAACATCAAGTTAATAAGATGATTTATAAGGTCCACATTTTATATCAAGCTATTATTTTCTTGTTTCTCTCAACATTATATACTTTCAATAATTTTTAACAATAGTGTTTAGATCCTAAACCCTAAAAGTGCATATATATGTTTTGACCTTTTTACCATATGCTCAAAATCCTACAGTATATTCCAAATCTAAAATTCAGAAAAAAGGCATTCGAAGTAGTCAAGCCAGAATCTCTGTATTTGTATTAAAAGTCTCCCATGTGCTTGATGAATGATTGTAAATTATTGAGTTATTTAACAACTTCATCTATGTGTATATTTTCCAGTTAATAATATACAGTGGCTCAACTGTTTAACCAATTTTAGATAATTTTGATGATAATATGTTACTTTTCCATTCCTTTGGATATTTAAAGAAAGATTTGCAATAACTTTTTTTTTTTGCAATTACATACTTCATAGTCTTTGAGACCCCTTCTAAAGCAAAGTGTTATAGAAGAACTCTACTTCTCTACATAATCATAATGCATAAGCTTATAAAATCTCAGGCTTAGAACCAAATAGAAAATTGAGTTGGTGTCCCATGTGGTGCAGAAAACCTCCCTCCATGCAGGATCCCTGACCAGCAGTCCCCGGGTCCTTCAAGTCAGTTCTAGAAACTACGGTGGAGGCCCACTCCATTTTTTAACTGCTCTGATTATAGCTTGCAGGGAGAAAACTAGCCACCAGAACAAAGAATAAGTGATCTCCCTAAACCCCATTATCCCCGTGATAGGTCACTTCAATAAGCAACTGAGCGTAAATGATTAACTTAAGATGTAACATTATTTCTCCTACACCCAGATTCTTTCTGAAATTTTTCTCAACTGGATACTAATACCATAAAGAGAGGGAGAGAATGCAGGAGAAGCTTTCTCGTTGACCCTATCAGACTGTGGATAGGATGTGTGCTCTAGGAGCTAATGTCGAGAGGAACACCAGATTCTTTCTCGTTTGTTCTTTATCTTTACTTACTGCACGTTTTTCTGCCATGGACTTTTTTATTATTCTAAATTGCTCATGAGATAATAGTTGGTTTCTCAAAGTGCAAAGGCTAAACCTACTGATAAACTTCAGCTGCTACAGGGGATAAACGCCACCCAAACTGCCAAAACAATCATGACCTCACTTCCTGCTTGGTGCACTAAATGCCTCACCAGAAACCCAGAAAATCCAGCAGGCTAGCTGTGGCACCAGCCAAAGCGGGAAATCAATGAGTCATCCAGGCAGTGCCTTGGCCAGTCCAATTCTTTTAAGGAAGAAATACATTGAGAGACTTCCTTCACTCATTCTCCCCTATCACTGTTATTAACCCAGGAGACTTTGCTATCACCAAGCCTTTATTTTTACCAGTAAAATTTACTTGTGAGTTTTTTTTAAAAGTCAGACACAAACATTGAACAACTTAGATGTTCATTTTCTCCCTATCTAATAGGCTTTTCAGGTGTTATGTATATAAATATTCCACTTATAGCATAACTTGGCCAGGAGAGTATACATTTAATTCATCATGCCAAACAGAGTTTTCTAAGGTGGATATTTGAGGCTTCCTAAAAGCATAGGCTTAGGAGTTTTTGAAGGTCTTGAAAGAAACAATGATATTTATGTGGTTCTTGAAGTTCTAAAGATCCTGAAAACAGATAAAGCTGAATTTTAATACCCAATGAGGGTTTTGAAAACTTTGGGGAACGGAAACAATTGTTCGAAGGGTTACCATGTGCCAAGCCCACGATGGCCTTAAAGATACAAAATTAATATGACTTTGACTTCTATGTCTAGTCATCTCAAGCACTGTGGAAAGGGCCAAACCAGAGGAACGTACAGGTCCTAAGGAAGCCAAGAAGAGGGCATTGTGCCCAGCCTTGACCTGGAAAAGGGGACCAGGGAGGGTTTCTCAGTATGGAAACCACAATTTGAGCCTTAGAGGACAAGTAGAAATTAATAGATCAGGCTGTGGTATGCTAGAATAAAAGCAAAATAGGAATTGAAGTTAGGAAACCTGTTTGAGACTTGATTCCTTATTACTTACGCTACCTTCTGAGTGAAAAGAGCTAAGTTTCTAAACTGTTTCCCTTACATAACATGGAGATGATAATGCCCATCTTATAGTGTTGTCAAAAAATAAATCAGACAATAGTTCTACTCCAGGGAGAGAGAATAGTATGTGCAGAGTCCTGGGAATGAAAGAGGTTGGTACAGTCCTTGGAATTGAAAGTGTCATAATCACCCACCCTAAAACAGATCTGTTTCCACTTTTATAATTCCTGAACTACAGAGATTTTTTAGAATGCTGTGCACATTTAATGTGGCAAAGTTTTCTTTCTTCTGAAATGTTATTGAACTTCATTGCCTCTTCAATGGGTAGGATCTCAGTATCGGGGAAATATCCAGTAACTTATTTTGCCTGAAACAAAGAGACAGAAAGACAAGGCCATGGTAAGAGAAGAGGCTGCAAAAGTAAGTAAGGATCATGATCCATGGGGTTGAGCTGTTTTGGAAAAGAATTAGAAAGGATAGAGTTTACACATGCAGAGAAAAAAGACAAGTTGAAGTCTTGATGTTCTTGCTGAGGCAGAGGAACACATATGGTGCAAGTTACTAGAGTGAGAGTGCTGACAGGACCCTGGAGGCAGACAGAAAGTGGACCATTTCAATGTGGGATTTCTTCTATAGGGAAGTTCTGGGAAATGCAAAGAACAAACAGATGGCTGAAATGGAGTCCAAGTGAAGGCCATTGGAGTCAAAGAGGTGAAGAAAAGGATTGGCTGGAGTGTTGGACCAGTTTTTGAGTTTGGACTTTGAAGTTCTTCGAGAAGATGACAGGACTCATGGTGGAGAAGGTAGATACCCAAGTCTTCACACACCTTCTTCTCCTAAATTTCCAACATGGATGAAAGATACCACTGTCTACCCAACAGAGACCCCAGGCTCAATCCTACAATCCACTCTCTTCTCCATCCCTGCATTTAACCTAGGATCCTGCTCACATGGGGCTGTTTGTACAATAGCTTCCTCTTTGAGCAAAGGAGAGAGGCCACTCAGGCACTGGTTATGAACTTGCTCTATGCAGCCAGGCAGATCCAATGGAGTCTTGGCTCTTCTAAGTGTATCAATGTGGGCAAGTGACCTACCCACTAGGCTTTATTTTCCTCATTTTTGAAAGATGATATTAATGTATCTGCCTCAGAGAGATGGCTTAGTGAATCGTGAGATCATACACACACAGAGCAGAGTCTGGCACATAGTAAGTGCTCAGTAAGTGTTAGTTGTTGATGTGGTTGTGTTGGTGGTTCTATAGAATGCTATACCAAACATATAAAACCACATAATGCCTCTTTGATTGTAAGAGAGGAAGAATGCCTATCTTGGGTAAAATCAGAAGTATATTAGTAGTATAGTACAAGATGTAATATAGATAAGAGTGGGGTCTAAAGACTGAATAGACAGAGGGGACTGTGGAGAGTTTACTGAGAGTGAGAACTGATGCTGGTCAAGATGAGAAACAAGATGGATGAGAAGCAGAAAGGTGGTCAGCAGTGATAGTAGGATTGAATTCTTGTGCATCTAGAGAAGGATTTAGAGATGAAGAGGGCTAACGGATCATTACTACCGTTTCTACTGAGCAAGCAGAGGGATAAGAAGGGAGGTGGCACCTAAATGTCCTTCTGGCTGCCGCCAAGGCCAGCTCAGGTTGAGGAGTCCTAGGAAACCTGGAACATGGAACATTGACACCAGCACCCAGGAAGCATCATGGTTCCCAGTGAGATGGATGTGCTTTGCAGACTGAGGTCACCAGGAATCCTCAGTGTCTGTTAGCACTCACTTAGTGTTTGACATCCCAAATTTCAACTCCATATTGTAAATTTTCCCACATATTAACATTTTTGAAATTGCAATGTTTTTTTTTATTTTTTTTCTTTCCCCCCAAAATGCTGTGTTTTAAATCCATAGTGCTGCCATCAATGGTACCTTAGATTCAAGAAAACACAAACTATTTCATAGTAGTATCAGTTAGTTAACTAAAATATGTGAAACTTCTTCTGACATTTTGTGGTATTTGACCTGTACATCATATATTCTGAGGGATGCTAGGAAAAATAAATATTGTGACCAGCAATACCCAATGCTAATTCATGTTTAAATCAATTGATTGGGGAACTATATACATTCAGGAAATTGGAGGTGATAATAGCAGAGACCCCCACTGCCTGGCCAGCTAGAATACATGTCTTCCTACTCCCAGCCCAGGGCTGCCTTTCCAGTAAATCCTTCTGAATATCTGCAAGTTTAATGCACCAAAGCTTTCCTCATTCATCCTGAAGCCTTGACAAATGTGCTCTTGCTTACTGGGGCTTCCAAAAGAAAAGGTTAAATGAAATCTGAATAGAATACAAATAGTTCTTCCTTTCAGGGGTTTTATTCTCAGAGAGCTCAGGCCTGAAAATAAATTTCCTTTATGATCACTAGGGAGCCTGCATTGGTGTTTGGTGTTCTAATATCTGAAGACATCCCCTAGGTTCCCTCTATCAAACCATGTGATTGCATATATATTTAATCGGTTTTCACCATGTTCCTGGAAAGGCATTTAGCAGGCAGACTCTTTCTCCTGCTCCCATACATCCATGAAGTTAGTTGGTAGAGCCCTTCATTTAGCCACAGGGGCTCAATAATCCTCTCCCGGGCAAGCCGAACGTCCCATCATGCTTTATAGCTCATTGTTCTGAGGAGAATTGCTGCCTTCCAGAACTTACCTACATGAAATCACCCATGCCTTCTTGATGTATAGGCCAAACACACACACACACACACACACACACACACACACACACACACACACAACACATACACACACACATATATATATAATATATATATATAATTTTTTTTAATTCATAGAAGGTAGGATCATTCAGGAAAAAGAAGGCCCAGGGTAGAAATGAACTAAAATGCAATGAATTGCGGCTCACTCTGCAAATGGGATTGTGATGCAGCAGAGAGAGGCAGCCCTACAGAGAAGGAAAATCAATCTTTATTAATGATTTTGGGTGTGCCATTGGCCTTGGGTTAATTATTTATTTGCATGATGTTTAGATTTATCTCACGGACATGCCAGATTATTTGAAAGGGTTTTAGTGCCTTTGACCTATGCTCAATGAATCTTTTTGATCCATATTTCATTTTATATGCAAAAACAGGTAATGTATTGGTCATTTTTCTACTATATTCATTAATTCAATCAATTAATAATTAAAGAGGCTTACACTGTGTTAGATGTTATTCTAGGTCCTAGCAATGAAGCTATGATCAAAATGGACCCTACTTTCATGAAGCTTAACCTTCCAACCATGGGAAAGATAGGTGAACAACTAATAAAAAATGAATGTGATATAATGAAACAGAGCTTTATATCTGTGTTGTATCTCCCAAAACTCCATAGCTATGTCTCATAGTGAGAAAAACATCAGACAAATTCTAATAGAGGGGTATTCTACAACATATTTGACCAATACTCCTCAAAACTGTCAAGGTCATCAAAAAAAGAGAGAATTTGAGAACCTGTTATAGCCAAAAGGAGGCTAAGGACACATGACAGAAAACTAAATGTAATGTGGAATCCTAGATGGGACCCTGGAAGAGAAAAGAACATTAGGCAAAATATAAGAAAATTTGAATAAATTGTGAACTTCAGTTAATCTTAATAAATTAATGTGAACATAATTTCAGATAGTGATAAATGTGATAAGGAAAATTAAAAAGAATGATTCTGAAGATCGATGGAGTTAGGGAGTTGCACCTTCATCAGGGAAGCCTCAATGAGGAGATGTTCAAGCAGCGAATTGACTGATGGGAAGGCACCATCTGAGGAATGGGGACAAGTGAAAAAAAGACCCTAAAGTAGGAATGAGCTGGCGCGTTTAAGAAACAGGTAGAAGGCTTCTGTACCCAGAACCAGGCCAAAAAGTGGGAGAACGGGACAAGATGAAATTGGAGGAGTATAGATAGGTCTGACTAAGGAATTTGAATGTTATTCAAAGTCATTGAAGGGTTTTAAGCAAGGAAATGGCATGATCTGACTTGTCTTTGTAAAACATCACTCTAGCTGCTGTGCTAAGAATAGAGCACATTAGTGGCTGTCAGGGGCTGGGGAGAGGAGGAAATGAGAAGTGACTGCTTAATGGGCATGGCGTTTCTTTTGGGGGGGCTGGTGATCAAAATGTTCTAGACCTAGACAATGAAGATTGGTGGAACAACATTAGTAATATACTAAAAACCACTAAGTTGTATACCTTATAATGGTTAAAATGGTGAAATTTATGTTATGTGAATTTTATCTCAATTTGAAAATGATTAGAATGTAGGAGTGGGGGCAAGTATGGAAGGAGGAGTTCGGCAACAATGCTACTGCTCTAGTCATGAGAATCCAAACACTACTCCCCCATCTTTACTGCTGCCACTCTGATCCCTGCTCTAGAGCAGGGATCAGAGTGGCAGCAGTAAAGATGGGGGAGTAGTGTTTGGATTCAGACGTATTTTGGAGATAGAACCAGTAGGATTGCTTTAGAGTTGGTGTAAACAGAAGGAATAATTGAGATAAATCAAGGGTGATGTTAGGACCCTAAGAGAGACATCTCTGATTTCTAGTTTAAGACATTCTAATATGGATTTTGTATGCCAAGTGCTAGCACACTTTTGGCTATGATTAATAAAAAATGCCAACTCAGTCTGTGTTAAACAGTAGAAAATTTATTACCTTCCATAAAAGCAAGTCTAAGGGCAGTAAGGGCTTTATGCTGGTACAATAGTAGCTTAGCATGTCATCAAGGGCCCAGGTTCTTAATATTTTCCACTATATTACCTTCCGTCTGTCAGCTTTGTCCTCACGTGGGCCATCCTTACGGTTTTAAGATGGCAACAACAGTTCCAAGAGTCACATACAAGGAAGATAATGACAAGGGGAAGAAATGGCATCCCTTTCTATGTACTTTCTTAGGAATAAAGAAAGTAGAAGATCCCCAATGATTTCTGAGCATATTTTATATCTACTTCTAATTTTATTTTATTTTTGACTCATGAAAAACAATTATGTGTTTATTCAAATGGAACTGAGATACCAAGAGAAAAAGAATAAGCTGGGAGTAGGAGTAGAGGAAGGACAAAATTAGAAATTAAAAGAAGTGGCTTTCCATTGGACTCGTGTGGTGTTTACTGTGATATTGTTCACACACATCTTCCCATGAATAACAGCAGTCTGGGGCTTATGAATAACGAAGAGACTCTTATGTTTTTCTCTCATGTCTATCTGAGATTCACCATGGAAAATGGAATTACCACAGTTGGCTTAAACCACCCAGGATTCATCCTCTATAGCTGGGAATGAGGTTTAGTTTCCCCTGAAATTAGTGGCGATGAGAGGAGGGGCAGGGAGTTCATTAAGAAGGGCATAGAGATTGAAGAATAAATGGATATCAGATAGGCAACTAACAGTGTCTGCTTTATTGTAGATGAACGGAATACTTTTTTGTTTCAAAAGTTTAATTTATAAGTAGTAACAGGTACAAAGAACACAAAGTATATTATTGTATCTTTAGAAATTTGTCTGATAAATTTCACTATCCCTGATGAACTAGAAAAATGCATTTTGAATAGCCCTGAACATTTGACAAGAGTCTGAAGTTCCTAGAAATATTTAATAGAACCATGGAAAAATAGGAAATCAAAGAATGATGTTTAATAATAATAGTTACAATCAATGAGCATGTCCTATGTGTCAAACACTTTTCTACATACTGAACATATTTAATTGCCAAGACATCTTCCTTCACTTTACAAGTGAGGAAGTGGAGATTTAGAAAGTTTAAAGCAATTTGCCTTAAACCAGGATTTGAACCCAGACAGTCTGGCTCCAAAACCTACATGCCTAATCTTTTAACTTCCTACATATCAAGCAACAATTTAGATTTGAAAGTCTAAACTTTAGAGCAATACTTCTAAACCAATACCCGCTTTTTGAAAAAAACAAATTTTTCAGCTATCCTCAAGAGACTGATTTTGATTACTTATCTTCATGTATAAAATATGCATCTTCTTTTCTTTCTCATATATAAAATTGCATCATGAAATCAACTTTCATTTTTAACCTTTTCCCCCTTCCCTGAAATTCTAATATACTTATTGGGGGTGAGGGAGCATGTTCTTCTGGAGTGTGAATCACTCTTCTAGAAAATTCAGGGAAATACCTACAAACTGAGATTCCTAAGAAATTCTGGTCCTGATGGAATTCTGGTTCCCATGAGCTGTAATGCTTGTCTATATACTTCTCAAGTAATCTAAGTCATTGCTCAGCCTTCCACTTAACTTTAGTAGAGTGTTCTGGTTTGGGGGTCAAAGGCTTCATAGAACTGACTTTCCATAGTGTAAGGAAGGGCAAGCCACTAATTCTCTCATTTGTTTAGTGGAGAAAACACATGATATTTATCTTCGAGGGATAAATGGGGCTAATTATGGGTCAATTACTAGTTAGACACACAGTTTTTATTTCTTAAAAAATCACCCTCAAGTGACAGAAAATACATCTCTATTTCCTCCAAGAAAATAGGTGGCACTAAAGACTACTTTTACTTGCTCCTTCTCTCTTAACATAACTATTTCTTGAGGGCCAGGAGCATATTGCTAATAATCAGCACTTGTATGGAATTATGTTATAAACATAATCAGTAAGATTTGCAATTTTAGACTGGCCAGTTTCCCCTGCTCAGTAGTAATAGAAGGATCACATCCACCTATAGGACTACCCCCTGCCTTGAAATCAACAATTTATCTGTGTCCTAGTTAAAAATCATTCAGAATTGCCATCCAGGCTGCAAATGCTAAATGGATCAATAATATTAACATCGTGGCTATTGTTCAGCCACATGTGGAGACTTAGCACAGTCCCCTCTCAGCACAGGCAGAGATTATGTCATTGCAGTCACACATCGGAAACCCAGTGCCATCATTTCTCTCCTGTAGGTCTGTGAATGACTGTCAGGAATATAGGGCTTTGAGTTGAGGCTGTGTGCTAATTGGAGAATTTGACCGATTTTTTAAAATTATGCCAGTATTTGGAGATCAAGTTCTTGCTTCTGACAATACTGTATTACATATGATATTATTGCTTCCAACAATGCTTTGCATATATACACATGCAAATACTATGTAAGTAATAGCTGCTTTTGTTATCACCGCTTTTGTTGTTGTTGTCCAACTAAGGACCTGGACGGCAATATAAAACTATTCATCAAACATCTCTGATGGTGTTTGGCAAGGGAAGCTATTTCATATTCTTTCTTGGATATTGGCTATTGTCAGGAAGCATCCATATTTCCTTCAGCTCTTTCCTGAGGTAAGCAATGGCATAATGAGTACCTAAGAAGAATAATAGTTGTCAAACTTTAGCCACACGAGGGAAAATTTTGCTATAACCGTCCTCATTTTCCTTCTGAGGAAAGACAGACCATTTACTTTTTTGGTCTGTCTATTTAATTGGCAGAGAATCATGGGAATTTCTGCTCCTGGCTTTGTGGAAGTGTTCCAGATTTAACGTTTGTCAAACTATCTACACAGGATGAAGACTGCTAGACTCAACTGGAGCACTAGCTTGGGCTTTGAAGGCACCTCACCTAGATAAAAGTCCAAACTCTTTGCTCTGGCCAAATTGTGACCTCGGGCAAGTTGCTTAACCTCTTTTAGCCTAAGTTTTATCTTCAGTTTGTGGAGAAAACCACGATTTATAGGATCGTAGTAACATTTAAGAATAATGTGTTTAATACACATTGGACACTAGCTTGGTAAATAGTAGCTGTTCAACAAATGGTAGCTATTATTATAATTTCTTTGCAGTGTTTATACTATAGAATAATGCTTTCGTTAAGTTTCTAAAAATGCTACTTTCAAATTTATATGCACATATTATCACAACTAATTAAATATGCACAGAAAAAAATCAGAATAACACATTAATAGTCTTATCAGTTTGATTATTCACATTACGTATGAACTGGGTTGCCAATTCTTTCTTTCCTTCCTTCCTTCCTTCCTTCCTTCCTTCCTTCCTTCCTTCCTTCCTTCCTTCCTTCCTTCTTTCCTACCTTCTTTCCTTTCTTTCTTCTTTGCACCTCTCTTTATGATCACCCAAGTTTCCCATTAATTTCTAAGGGAACTCTGCACCACTCTAGTATGCTTCTCTGAATCTGCTTCTTGTGGGAAGTATGTCTTTTTCTAGACATTTCTAGAAATTGAACATTAGAGATCTGAACTTATTTAGTCTCTCAGTTTTAACAGATTGGCTTTTCTACTCCTTTCCTGTAGCATGTAGAGAAGCTCCATGTTCTTATCAGCAGCATTTCCCAAATCACTTGCTTGCACCATCTCTTTTAGAAGGAGAACTCCCTTCTAAAAGTATAAAAGGATGAGAGGGAGGCTTTTACCAAGGTACAGTTTGGGTTAAACCAACTGAGCTGCTTGGTCTTACTAATGTTTCATGTCCATTCTCTCTTCTGCAGTTTTAAAATGGGAGCCCCTGGGCCCAATACTCCATTCACAATCTGATTCCTTCCCCTGTTTGACTTCTACTAGTTCTTAAGCTATCAGTTTATATATTATTTGGTATGATTTATCTGGGAAGTTTTTCCTACTCCCCAAGACTGGATTATGGCCACTCAACATGCTGTATGTACCCTTATTTGCACTGATCACTCCATATGATGGTTGCCTATGTCCTTTTATTTCCTGTTAGACAGTAAGTCCAGGAGGAAAGAGACCGAACACCCAGATCAATACTTTTCATGTAATTTCCCCTCAATGAATATGGGTTTCATAACTACATTTGAAAAAACTTAATGACATTTTAAAAGTTTTTTAAAATGATTTGAAGTTCAAAAACAGCATATAGTTCCCAACTGGGTTCTCATGATGCCATCCTTTGTGATTTTTTGGAGAAGTATTCATGGGTTCAATACACAGAACTATGATCAAGTAGACCAAATTTTTAATGGAGTTTTAAAAACTAGAGCTAGTTTACATTTTGAACCAGCTGAGTAGCCACAGGTTTCATCACACAATTATTAATGGCTTTTTTTTTTTTTTTTTTTTTTTTTTACCATTACTAAGTCACCATTCCGCCCTTTGCAGAATTCATCAAAGGCACAATCTCTGCCCTGAGGCTTTCGATTTTATCATTCCAGTGCCTGAAGTCATTCATCTGTATAGCAAGGGCAATACACACCTACCTCATAGGGGTGTTGAAAACTAATTAGGCAATGGTCAATTGTCTTCAATATGAAAGCCACGTGTAAGTGTACATGTTCCACATCCCGTTTAATTACACCCCACGTGCAAGCATGATAGCTAAGACCCCAGAGCCTTTGGATTTGCAAGGGCTTTGAACACAGTACAAAGCTTGTTCTCTCAATATAAAGTATCAATAAGAGGCATTAAAATGTCAGCACCTTTTCAGGGATTTTGTTCATTAAAATAGCTGCAAAAGCAGGTTCTGAATGAGTGACTATAGACCAAGTCATCGTCTAAGCATTAGAGCAAACAGGAGCCTCCAGAGAGCTCCAGAGTGGGAAGAACAAGCATTGAAATGGTGAATGAAGTGGTGAGAGGGGGCTCAGGGCGAAATCTGAATTTGCCCGGCACTCCCGCCCCGCAATGCCGCAGTAGATCAACTTGACACTTCCCGGCTCTAATTTACTTCCTCCTCATTTTGATTTCACGGCATTCCCAATTATGCAGCTGCCAGGAAAGGAAGCAATGGAATTGCAATGTAGAAAAGACCAGGCCACTTCTTTTCGGACTAGACATTTCTGCACAAAGAGCCAATGGGTCACATCTTCTGCCGGTCGGGAGATGCTTCCAGGACAACCACGTGTGGTCCCGTGGCAGCTCAGCATTGTTGGCTTCACTCTTTCCTCAATGGCCACATGGGTTCTCAGCTGCCTGGGAGATCATCTATAATAGGCCATTTTATTTGGTAAATGTTTTCCTACTTACTGAAGACCGTTCATTATTAATGATCAGAAAGGGAACTCCTGCCTCCTGTGGCAGAAGTTGATACATTTGCTTTGTATAATTGCCGTGTATAGTTAGCCATGTGGTCGTTCAGCTAAAATAAATTGCCTTCTTCCCATAAGAGTCTCCCTGAGTGTCACGGGAGAGCTAGAGGGAAGTTGGCCGCTAAGACTCATCTCTTAGCTAACGCTATAGTGGAGACCAGAAACAGAGGCAGATGGCAAGTTCGAGATGAATAGCATTTTTTAATGGCTTCAAAATAGCTCTGTCTGTAAAGGGCTTTGCTGAATGACAACATGTAGTGCGATTTAATTTATCCATGGCCGCATTGTCAGAAATTCTGAGAACTGTTCTTGGATTTATCTATTAGGACAAAAACTGATCTCACTTCAAAGGAGGGATTTAGAATGGTGAAAGTGTAAAAGCTGAGTAGAGTGGAAGGGTATAAAGAAAATCCTACAATTATTTACAAATAAATGGCAAGTATCCTCCCCAAGCAGCAGTCTCTTGCAGTTCAGCATTTGAAGAAAGTTACTCCATGTTGAGATTTTTATAACAAAAGTTGAACAGACTCTGAACTCTGAAATAAAATAGTCCCAAGTTCTAGGAGAGGTCACACCCTGGTCTGTCTCCATTTAGAAAGAATTCATATTTTACTGATAAGATTAACCCTTCCCATCCTAGTAGGCGATTTGGGAAATGCTATTGATGAGAACATGGGACATCTCTATATGCTATTGGGAAAGAAAGCTATAAAAGGTAGTCAGAGTTAACACTGAGGGAAGAAATAGTTTCACACCTCTAATTTTCAATTTCTAGAAATGTCTAGAAAAGGCACACTCCCCATAAGAGCAGGTTTAGAGGATCATGGTAAGAAAATAGTAGCAAGCATTTCTTACAAATTAGCAGATATATTAACCTAAGATTAAAGGATGAGAATTAAAAAGAGAGGAAGTTAGATGAGAGCAATAATTTTATGGTAAAAACAGATAGCCACAGACCAAGCATAGAGAAAGTTTTTCTCTGTGGTCAGATTTTTCTCTCCTCTGTTTTGATGTTGGAAGTGAAATGATGATGAAAGCTGCTCTTTCTTATTCTACATTGCATCAGTCTTTCAATACATACACAGGTGCTAGTAATTAGTGGCCACTAGTGCTTGCTGTTTTAATAAAGCGTCATATTTGGATTGAGATATATACTTCCTATCATTTTTCTCTCTAATTCAAATCCAAAATAAGCTAGCTTGTTTGCCCAAATTATTCAGTTCAATTTTATAGATATTTATTGAGTTGCTACAATTTTCAAGGTATTTGTATACACTGAACACACTTTACAAGCCCCAAATTGGGTCGAAGTACTTATTTATAATGAGACAAACTTGAAATTGAGAATGTGTTCAAAATTCCAAATTATAAGCTTGGTGCTAGGAGCTGAAATAAAAATAAGAAAGTTCCTCAAGAGTTTACATACAAAAGAATTAAATAATCACAAAAATAACTATAGAAGACAGAGTAAGATAGGTGCTCCCAAGAAGGCACAAATAAAGCTGTGTGGCTTGCTTATATTCAGAGTCCTAGGTCCACTACTTATTGTTTGAAATTGAGCAGGTCTCTGGGCCTCAGCAAATGTGTTGTCAGTAGAGCAGTGCCTTTCACATAAGAGCAGTTCAAACAAAGGTTTAAAATGTATGTGGATTCAAGGAAAGAAGTGACATTAGAGTGGGAAAAGGTGGAAAAGGAAAGGGTACATTTTTTGAGGTCGTATCTGAAACATCTGAGAGGTAAGTTTCCCACAGATTGAGGATGTACTAGGGAGAAAGGAACATATATTCATAAAGAAGAGTCAGTAATACTTCCACTGTCTGGAAACACACACCTACTCATCTGAGGAGAATAACTGGAAAGATAAAAAGAGGACCCGGACTCAATCTTGGGTGATGCCAACATGTAAGAGGAGGATGTATAGGCAGCAAAAACAGAAAATATGGTCTGTGAGTTTAAAGGAAAACCAGAAGAGAACGGCATCACAAAAGCCAAGAAAGGGAAGAGTGTCGAATGGGAGCAGCAGGATCCAATGCCTCAGTGAGAGGGAGGAGATGGAAAACCAAGGGGAAGCCACGATTTTAGTGATGAAGTGGTCAGTAGTAGTCTTTAATAGTGATTCTATAACAAAATTATACCCACATAGCTCTGCCTCTTACAGAGGTTGGACTTGTTATGTTGTATTAAGAAGGGCTTATTCTATTCAAGCCATGGGTCAAGGTCCTACCCATGCTTCATGAATGAAGTGGGCATTCAGGTATCAGCGAGGACATTGAAAGTCAGAAGGCTAACAGGGGAGAGAACTCCTACATCTCTCTGGGTTTCACTTTCTTAAGTCTGAAATTTAGGGGGAGTTTAAGGAGGAATTGAATAAGCACCTAGATAAAGGAAATAGATGCTTTCAGCCACAGGGAATTAGAAAGGGGGCATCCTGAAGCTGAAAATCTGTGAGGGGGCCTTACTTTGTTGGGCAGATAATTTGACTTCAGGTTATTTTTTTAGTTTGTTTACCCCAAATCTTCAGACCAATTTTATTTAAAGATTTCTGACTGGCCTCAGTTGTGCTGGGGGGAATTACAAATAGTATTGTCTGACCTCATCTGGACTGGGGTGTTGAAGGGGAAATAGCGCCCCTTGAGATCAGTGTGGGAGTGGCACCTTCAAGGAGAGCATCCCCACCGGGGAACCAGTGCTCAGGGAGGCTAGATGGAGAGATGAGGAAACAGGGGCAGTAAGTTTAGAGATGAAAAGAGGGTAAGAAACTGTAGCAGCTAGCTTCATGGCTCCCTCCCTTAACTTGCATCTATGCGCGGGCACTGAATTAAGGATGAGAAGGCATGTGAAGAGTGATTTAGTGATAGGAACTTATCACTGAGTAAGGAACCTCCCATTCAAGGAGACTAAGAAAATAGCAGAGATTAGGGGATATCCCTCAGATGCATGTTTACAAGAGCAGTGGTATCTAGGTGAGAGAGCTAGAATGTGAAAGACAGAGAGGGGATGCTTGAGGAGCTGGGAGAAACGGGATTCAGGGCTCAGGTGGGTGGTCGCCCCAACAGTGTTGGTAGGAATGTAAAATGGTGCAGCTACTATGGAAAACAGTATTGAGGTTCCTCAAAAAATTAAAAATAGAACTACTATACAATCCAGAAATCTCATTTCTGGATATTTACCCAAAGAATTGACATCCGTATCTCAAAGAGATATTTGTTCTTCAATGTTCATTGCAGCGCTGTTCACAGTAGCCAAGATGTGGAAACAATGTAAATGTCCCTCAACGAATAGATAATGAACATGTGGTATATACATGCAATAGAATATTATTCAGTTAAAAAGGAAGAAAATTCTAAAACATCCAATGACATGAAGTACCTTTTGGGACATTCTGCTAAATTAAACAACTCTCAGAGGGACAAATACTAGATAATTCCATTTATATGAAGTAAAAAAATATATATAGGCAAACTTATCAAAGCAAAAAATGGCTACCAGAGGAACTGGATAATTATTAATCAGTGGGTATAAAATTTCAGTTATACAAGATGAGTAAGTTCTAGAGATCTGTCATACAACTCCGTGCCTATAAGTAACAATACTACCATAGTCTACACTTAAAAATCACAAGGGTAGGTCTCATGTTAAGTGTTCTTACCATAATAAAATCTTAAAAAGAAAAGAAAAAGAAAGATATACCTCCTTCATGTGAAGAGAAACCTGAGAGGTTTTGTATGTACAGTTAGTATAGAAAACAGTATGGAGATTCCTCAAAAAACTAAGAATAGAATTACCATATGACCTAGCATCTTTTTTCTGAATATTTACCCAAAAATCTTGAAAACATTTATCTGAAAAAATACACGCACCCCAATGTTCATGTATTATTCAGCAGCATTATTCATGGTGGCCAAGAAATGGAAACAACCGAAATGCTCTTCCAGAGATGATTGGATAAAGAAGATGTAGTATGTATATACAATGGAATATTACTTGGCCATAAGAAAAGATAAAATTCTGCCATGTGTAACAACATAAATGGACCTCGAGATTATCATGCTAAGCAAAATAAATCAGACAGAAAAAATTAAAAATCACATGATTTTACTCATGTGACATATAAAACAGAAAGCAACAAACAAAATAAACAAACAAAAACTTATAAACACAGAGAACAGATTGGAGGTTTCCAAAGGGAAAGGGGAAGGGGGAGACAAACAAGTGTAAAGGGGGTCATATATGTGGTGACAGAAGGAGATTTGACTTTAGGTGGTGAACACACAATGTGATACACATATGACATATTATTGAATTGTACACTTGAAACCTATTTGATTATATTAACCAATGTCATCCCAATAAATTTAATAAAAAATTTTAAAGTATTAGTTCAATACATTTAAGTATAAAACAAAGTATGAACTCCTTATTCTTATATTTCTAATACAACCATGAAAATAAAATGGTTTACAATTAAATGCAAATAAACCCAATGTATTCAAATTAACATTAATTTAGCAAGACAGATGATGCTGTTTTGCTGAAACTAAATCGTTCTTCAGAATGTGAATATGGTACTGACCGCTACAATGCAGGCTCTTTACAATTCAGCATGCCCATACTAAAGTTTGCTGTGACCATTCCATTTTCCCATCCATTTTCTCTATTTGTACCACTTTGAAATCACCATTTATTCAATAAAATATCGTGTCATTTGAACTTCATTTGGCACAGATACATTATTTATGTATTATTCCAACTTCTTTTCTCACTAACCTATGACAATGATTACACTTCTCAGCATCAATGTGGCCTCACATAAAGATACCATGCAATCATGTGATAGTACTTTGTTATAAGGTACTTGTTCAAATGATAATGCTGATGATATTAATGGCTAATATTTGCAGACTATTTATATATCTAGATTATCTCATTTAATTTCCACATTAACCCCTTGAGAAAGATGCTATTATTATCACTATTCTACAGATGGGGAAACAGGGGTTCAGAAAAATTCAATAGCATTCTCAAATCTATGCCATTCAAAACTTTAAATTCATAAAGTCTGACTCCAGAACCTGAACACAATACTTATATCAATTTGTTTAGTTATCATTAAAATAAATACAAAATTAAAATAAGCGTTATATAGAATAACATGATCCAATTTTTGATATTCCCATAAATCCACAATTCATCATGTGCTCAGTAATCATACCTACAGATTTTTTTGAGCCGCTAAATGCAGAAGCAGTTATAGCTAACCAAAATATAAAAGAACTCCCCTTCATGTCCATAATCAATGAAACGCTTTACTGATAAAAATGTATAACTTAATTGTAGTTCTAATAAATGTAATATATTCAAAAGAATTGGATGATGTATTTCATACTCTCCTATTATATTGTTCAAATAATGTCTTTATTAATAAGTTTATTGATTCTCAATAATTAACTTCAGCACAAGCTGTCAAGGATAGCCGAGAGTGAAGTTGACCCATGAAGCAGAGAAGTCCATGAATCCACAGTTTACCTGCAGAAGTCAAGTTCTCCTGAAATTGGAGTTTGAACTTTTCTTTCAGCTTATTGATTCAATTTCTCCAAAATTAAGCATGGCCTCACCCATGAAAATAAAACCATGAAAATAAAATGGTTTACAATTAAATGCAATTTAATTGTAAATTAAATTCCTTCTGAGGAATAAAGCAGACTGGATAATAAACAAAATAAACTCTTAAAATATGACTGGATAATAAGCAAAATAAACTCTTAAAATATGACTTCTTACTGGTGTCCTTCCTTGCTCAATCGACTGGTCCAGTTAGGAAATTAAAGAGTTCTGCTTCCCCACCTCAAATTCAAAGACATAGTATACAGTTGGTCGAATCTTTTGCTATTCTTAAAAGAAAAAAAAAAGTGTGATTAATTTATTGGCCCCTGTTTTCCAAGCAAAACACTTGTACATTTTAGACCTGTAAAAAGATGTTGATTTCTCTGATTTCTCAGTCATCTATTGCATTCCCAGCACATTGCATTGGCCAAGGTAGGACCCAATGAAGCATAAGACAAGGTCTCTATCCTTAAGAATATCACAAGCTTATTAGTATATGCTGGAGTCGTGTACATCAACAAAAATAGCTAGAGTCAGAGTTTGGCTACTATTCCTTCCACTTTAAAAACAATTTGGTTTGGTAAAATTGGAGTGTTATTAGCCTCACGTAGACAAGGTTGTTAGGGCACAGGAGGTGAAATCTGAGGTCATACAACATTAATCAGTGGCCGAGCCAAATCTAGAAGTCAGGTTTCCTTGTCTACAGTTACTCCCACTAGAACAAATTGCTTCTTCAGAGCAATACAGAAACAGCATCCTAAAAGGCATTTGGGTTTATTTCTAAAGTTGATCTGGCTTTATCATGAATATTTAAAAAAAAACATCTGATTTGAAATTGGAGCCTGGAGTATCACCCATTGCCTGAGTTGATTTCATTACCAGCTGCTGAAACACTTCAATGGGAAGACATGAAATTCCTGCAGGAAATGACTCTAGGCAGCTCTGAATAAGTAAGGAAATTGACTGACTTCAATGTTTCCTGGTTTTTGTCTATCTTAATTAACAATTTATTTTGGTACAGGAAAATTGAACAACTTTCTAAGAGTCAACATGGAATATTTAAATTTTGTATAAAATAAAATTTGTTTTTAGTAAAAATGATTCCCAGCCTCTTTTTATTTAAAGAAAATAAAAATATTTTTGAATAATTTTCAGTAACCATATTTATTAAATATTTTCTATTTAAAAATAATTATAGCACATGTGTGTGGGGAATATCAATTTTCCTCTCATAATTCCCAAAGGTGCACTTGAGAAAAATGTGTTGATTATTAACAGGACTAATATATTTGTGGTAATGTTATTACTGAACATTTAATAGGAGTTTAGGGTTGACAGAGGTACTGTAGTCAGAATACTTTTGATTCTGTATCATATTAAGTATAACATGGACCTAACTGAATGTCATTTCTACTTTTGATACATATTCTTTGTAATTCTTATATTGCTTTTATTCATTTAGTTAACACTATTTACTGAATGTCTACTACGTGCCGGCATTCTTCTAGGTGCTGAAACATAAGTTAAACAAAGCTCCGGCTCCCATTTAGTTTACATTCAGTTGAGTGAGACTGATGAGTAACAAAAAGGCAGGTAACTATGTCAGGCAGTGGTAACTAGTATAAAATAAGGCACAGTGAGATGTGAGTGATGGAGTGGTGCTACTTTAAATGGGGTGGGCAGGAAATCAGGAAAGTCCTGGGTCTCTCTGTAGAACTGATGACTTAAGGCTTCTTAATTCATCATGGATAACTATTGCTATGGCATTCTGTCCTGTCCTAGGTCCTACAAATGTTCAGGATAAACTTTTGAGTTCAAGGATAATGGAAAGCAATTTTAAGAAAGCTGATTTTCTTATCATGTGACTTTTCTCTTTCTAGTTTTTGTTTCATTTTGTTTGTTTGTTTTTACTAAATAATGTCTATAGGGGATAAAAAAATGAGAGAGAATTAGGCAAACTAAGATTCTCATCTCATCAAAGGGCTAGTTAACTATATTGTCAAGCAAACATATATGCGAACTTCTATTACTAGTTAAGTTTAAGGGTACCAACTATATTTTTACTGAAATTAAATAAAGGTAAATTCTATTTGATTTCTGCAGCATGATTACTAACATCAGTGGGTGGTACTTCTTGTCAAATAATACAATATAGCAAGTACAGAGTTTCATTTGTATTTTTTTGTATTTTCATAATAGCTCTACATATGAGTATGATTGGTCCCATCTTATAGGTAGGAAAATGAGACTTAGATTTTAAATATGTTCCCTGAGGTTCTAGAACTAATAATGACATACATAGTCAGAATATTATATCGCTTCTGCCTAATCCTACACTTCTGGAAGGAATAAAGGAAATTATCTAACCTAATTTCCTTATATTATATATGGACGGAGATGACTCTCGTGACCTGCCCAAGGTCACAGAGCAATGAGGTCATGGCAGAGTTGGAACCAGCTCCAGCAGGGACCACTTTATAATACACATGCTGCCTCCCCATGAAAGCTGTGAACAACTCAATGTCTTTTCAATAAATGTCCAGGTTTGTGGATATTCAGTCAGGACAAAGGTGAGTCTTGATCCATCCCTTATACCATACTTTAAAAATCTATTCAAAGTGGATCATGGATCCAAATATGAAAGGCAAAACAACAAAACTTTTAGAGAAAAACATAAGAGAATATCTTGGGGTAGGCGAAGAAGTGTTGACAACCATGAAGGTTAAAAATGAGTAAATTGGGCAGTGAATATACAATGATATATATACCTGTGTGTATATGTATATACGTGCATATATATATACATACATACATGTATGCCTTATGCCTTACTGCTAAATTGTACACCTGAAGCTTACTGGATTTCATTAACCAGTGTCGCTATAATAATAAATCTTAGACAGGTACTTCACAAAAGAGGACATACTACTGATATACTACTAGCTAATTAACATATGAAAGTGTGCTCCATATCCTTAGCTATTAGGAAAATGCAAATTAAATCTACAATGTGATACTGTTACACACTTGCAAGATCTGTTAAAATAAAAATAAACAAACAAACAAACAAATAAATAAATGGTTAAGTTGGACCATATGAAATGGCAATTTTTGTAGGTCTGAAATCACAAAATATCAACATTTTCATAGAATTTAATCTACACACTAAGTATTAACGAGGATATGGAACTTCAGACACTATTGTTGAAGTGTCAATTGGCGTAACCCTTTGCAAATTTGTTTGGCAGTGTAGTAGTTATCCATTTACATGTAACGAACCACATCAAAACTTAATGACTTAAAATGACAATTATTTCTTATTTTGTACAGGTCTGTGGAACAGGTGGGCAACTGTGCTGATCTGAGTTAGGCTTATTCATGCACCTGTGGTCAGCTGGCAGGATAGCTGAAGGCTACCAGGATGGCCTTGTGCAGGATGACTCTGTTCTCCTCCTTATGTCTTTCACATCCTTCTGCAGGCTAGCCTGGACCAGTGAGCACAGAGAATCAAGAGAAAAAGCAAAAATAGGCAAGTATTTTTATGAGTTCCACTGATATCAAGATTTTTACTGTCCCATTGGCCAAAGAAAGTCCCATGACCATGCCAAGAGTCAGTGTGAGAAGGCAGTATGATGGCATGAATACAGAGAGGCATGAAGATTGGGCCATCATACCCAAGCTGGTCATAGATTATACCCTATGCATCCTATGAATGTTACTCTCAGGTGTATATGCAACAGAAAGTTCCACATGTGTTCATGCAGAGACATTATACAAAAATATTCATAGCAGTGCTATTTATAATAGCCTCAAACTGAAAAAAATCTCAAATATCTATCTATGTAGAGTGGAAAAACAAACTGTGCTATATTTATGCAGTGGAATACTACACAGCAGTGAGAAGAAATGGACTACAACATGCAGATAAATAGAGAAAGGAGGAGGAGAGAGAGAGACAAAGAAAGAGAGAAATTATAGATGATAGATAGAGATAACGATAGATAGACAATAAACAAGCAGTAAAATAAATCTATGATGTTAGAAGTCAGGCTGGTGGCTACCCTCAGAAGTTAAGTAGTGATAGGAAAGGGGCAGGAAGAGGCTTCTGTGGTACTAGTCATGTTCTATTTCTTGATCTAGGTACTGGTTACATGGTTGTGTTCATTTTGAGAATGTTCATTAAGATGTACATTGTGGTTTTGTGCAGTTTTCTCTATGTGTGTTTACATCAATTCAATTTACTTAAAAATCAGGTTTTTATTTGTTTACTTTTAAATTGGTGTTCTATTTTCCTAATGAAATACTCATTTAACTTTAATTCCATGCATTGTTTCCTCTATGAAGGTGGTTGGATTTCAAAAATAACAAGCGAATTAGTCATATCATCACTATGACCACCACTTAGTTCTGTTGTAGTCAAGTCTAGTCTAGTCTACATAATAAACATGAATTGAAAACCCAAGAATTGTGTAAATATAATGGAAAATATAAAAATGAATGAAGTCTCCTTGTTTACTTTATAGATGTTAGTGTGCACTTGAATCATCTGGGATCTGGTAAAATGTGTTCATTCCTGTGCTCCAATTCCAGAGATTCTGATTTTGTAGGTCTGGGGTGGAGCCTAACACCACAGCTAAAACTGATGCAGGAAATCTTTGGCTTATATTTTGACAAAAACTAGCAGGAACTATTGATCCCGTGGCAAAGAAATCTATATTTTAAAAAATAGTACTAAAACAAGGTACAAACTATTATAGAGCTATAAAGAACATGTTATTTGATGGAGAAATTATAGTTTCTTGAAAGAAGTGGGATCGAGTTAAATTTTACCTTGAAACAAGTGGGCTTTTATAGGAAAATTTCTATATCCACATGGCAAAAATACACCAAGAACCTATTCTGTGCCAGAGACTGTCCTCAGTACTGGGAAAACAGTAGTGAAAAACACAGACTCAAATCTGCTCCACGGAACTTATGTTCTTCTCTTGAAGCCTAAGTCTTTCCCTAGGAAAAGGCAGTGTCCATAGGGTGTACTAGGAAATAAACCAGGAAAGGCAGAAAGGAACCAACTGCAGAAGCTTTTTTGTATTTAGCATTATTTTTGCACTTGAAACTGAAATATTTTTTCCATTCCTTAGGTTTTAAAACCTTCAGATATCCAAATTATTTCTTGCCAATCTCTCCCCTTTGTGAATATTTAGTCACACAAAGCATCTCCATTTACCTTTGCTGTTTATCTTGACCTCTGATTTCCTGCCAACTTCATCACATCTCCTTGTTTTTGTCTAAAAACAAATCCAGAGCATACTGGGTAATCTCACAAAAATTATAAAATGACTGCCAATTACCTCTAATTCTATAACATAGAACATCTTTATAATCATCTTACAACAGTTTTGGCTCAACTCTTCAAGAATTGTCAAACTCTTCTAATTTACTATCTGCTCTCATGTCAAGAGTTTGCAGGTGTGTATTAGAGTGGGTTCACTGCTTTCTAATGTCTACTCATCTATCAAATATCTATATTTTAGGTGATAACCCTTACCCTTATACTGGCTAGCTAATTCCTTAGACCATTCTTAGTTTGTTATGTGGCTGTTTGGGGAAGGAGTTTTGTCTATGAGATTGATATCAGTTAATTAGGTATCATCTGAAAAAGCCAAGAGTTGGTAATAGCAATAACTTCTTCCAACACATTGGCATAGATATTTCATTAACGACAATAACAATGCACTTGATACTTTTCCAAAGCTTGATAGAAAAGAAAATAGTTATTTGCATTTAGTTTTCCACTCGGGTTTTTTTTTATTAAAATTAAAATTAAAAATTACTGGTTAATTAAATCGAATAGGTTTCAAGTATACAACTCAATGATATGTCATAAGTATATTGCATTGTGTTCACCACCCAAAGACAAATCCCCTTCTGTCACCATATATTTGACCCCTGTACCCTTGTTTTTCTCTCCTCTCCCCCCTTTCCCTCTGGTAACCATCAAACTATTCTCTGTATCTACATGAGTTTTTGTTTGTTTATCTTGTTTGTTTATTGATTTCAGTTTTATATTCCACATATGAGTGAAGTCATATTATCCTCAGCTTTTTCTGTCTGACTTATTTCACTTAGCATGATAATCTCAAGATCCATCCATGTCGTTGCATATGGCAGTATTTCATCTTTTCTTATGGCCAAGTAGTATTCCATTGTACATAGGCACCACATCTTCTTTATCCAATCATTTATGGAAGTGCATTTCAGTTGTTTCCATGTCTTGGCCGCCATGAATAATGCTGCTGTGAACATCGGGGTGTGCATATTTTTGCATATAAATGTTTTCAAGTTTTTTGGGTAAATATTCAGAAAAGGAATTGCTAGGTCATATGGTAATTCTATTCTTAGTTTTTTGAGGAAATTCCATACTGTTTTCCATACTGGCTATACCAATTTACTTTCTCGCCAGCAGAATATGGGGTTCCTTTTACCCCTTAACCTCACTTATTTGTCTTGTCGATAAAGTCATTCTTACAGGTGTGAGGTTATTATCTCATTGTGGTTTTGATTTGCATTTCCCTAAAAGCAGTGAACTTGAGCATCTTTTTATATGTCTGTTGGCCATTTGTATGTCTTCTTGGGGAAAGTGTCTGTTCAGGTCTCTTACTCACTTTTTATTTGGATTGTTTTGTTGTTGAGTTGCATGAGTTCTTTATATATTTCAGATATTAGACCTTTATTGAAGGTCTTGTTTACAAATATCTTCTTCCATTCAGTTGGTTGCCTCTTTGTGTTCTTAATGGGTTCTTTTGCTGTGCAGAAGCCTTTTAGTTTGGTATAGTCCCATTCATTTATTTTGGCTTTTATTTCCTTTGCCTTTGAGGTCAAATACAAAGGATATGACGAACTTATACATTGAAAACTACGAGACATTATTAAAAGAACTTGAAGACACAAAGAAATGGAAAGATATTCCATGTTCATGGATAGGAAGAATCAACATAGTTAAAATAGTCATGTTACCCAAAGCAACATGTGGGGATTTAATGTAATCCCCACCAAAACGCTAATTGTATTTTTTAAAAAATAGAACAACAACAAAAAATCATTACATTTGTATGGAATCACAAGTCTCCAAACAGTTGAAGTAATCCTCAGAAGAAAGAACGAGGCTAGAGGTATCACACTGTCTGACTTCAAATTATACTATAAAGTGACAATAATCAAAACACTATAATTTTGGCAGAAAAACAGACATATGGACCAATGGAAAAAAATTGAGAGCCCAGAAATAAACTCACATATATATGGGCAAATAATTTCTGAGAAAGAATCCAAAACCATACAACAGAGAAAAGAAAATCTCTTCAATGAATAATGCTGGGAAAATTGGAAAGCTTCTTGCAAAAAATGAAACTAAACTGCTATCTTTCACTGTACACTAAAATTAACTCAAAACGGATCAAAGACCTGAAACGATAAATTGTATATAAGAAAACATAGGTACTAAACTCATTGACCTTGGTTTTAGAGAGGATTTTATACTTTAAAACTTTAAGCCAACACTAAGGGTACACAAATTTTTTCTTAAGGGATCTTTACATTGTTAAATTTTGAGAGACACTGATGTTTGGTAGAGTGAGGCTGTAAATAGTGTTGAAGGCAATGCCAGATTACATGATTCTAATGTATTAAAAGGGCCTGCTGCACACAAGGTATTTGCTGGGAACAAACAGTGGTAAAATGCAAACTATGTCTAATTAGAGAAAATAGAGGGATGGGGTGTGTGCGTGTGTGCATGTGTTCATGCATGTGTATGTGTGTGTATATAAGAGAGAGAGAGAGAGAAGAGAAAGAAAGAGATTACTAACAATGCATAGTGGCACTAAGTATCAAATAAGCAGTACAGAAAGTATCATAAAAATCCAAAAGAGGGCCCAGTTTCAGATGGTTGAGATGATCAAGTATGGTTTTGTAGGAATATGAAATTTGAGTTAGGTCTGAAGTAATGATGCTAGAAGGTATTCCAGTTTTAAGAAATGGATATCTGGAAAAAAATAGTGTAAGCAAAAGAGGCAGGTGTGTTAGTTATATTTAGCTGTTTACTGCCTAATTTATGAGCAAATATCTCATAAACAAAACTTTCCCAATACAAGCAATATATTTATTTATATGTACATCTATGTATATGTGTGTGTATATTTATACGAATGTGTGTGTACACACACACACACACACACACACACACACACACACAGTTTCAAGTGACCCAATAGGAGAGTCAAGTGTCTGCCCACTAGTCTGGTCACAGTTCAGACTCTGCTCTAATAGATGCTACAAGGTAGAACCTGTGCATTCTCCCAAGTAGAAACTTCCAAGTCACCTGGAATTATAGGATTTCCCTCATTCCGATTACTGAGCATTGTCCAAAACTGGCATTAGAGTGATTTAATTGATATTTTAAATGGGTTCTCAATTGCCAGTGTTTTATAAATTAGGCAGAGAAGTTTATTCACTGAAAGGGAATATGGAATCTTTGTCTCAGATTAACAACAACAAAAAAAGTCATTAAAACTTTATCCACATTTAACGTTTCACTTCACATATTTTTCTTAAACCTGTGGTGTCTATTATTGCTTATCTGCTAGCAAATTCCATCAGATAACAAGTTAATGATCAATTAGCAAACAAATATTCATGGGAACTCATAAAGAGCGAATTAGATTCAACTGATATGTGCATGTGTTTGCATGTCCATGTTAATAATTTCATAATATGGTCATATTACCACACTGAAATATTTTGTAGCATAAACTGTGCCCTATGTCAGGTCATGGAGAAGCAGCTGGGGAAGCAGATTGCAGTCACAGAGTGACCGTCCAACCTAGGAGAAAGTCAGCTAATGGAGACAGTTGTCTGACTTACAACAATGACACATTTTTCTGAGTACAAAGGTGACACATACTCAAAACCTAATGGAGATTTGTTTACGTAGTTGTAGGAGACACTGTTGGTGCCCACCTCATACTCTTCGAAATATATTCCATGCAGTCCCTTGGAAAGTCCTCAGAATTGTGTCTACTTGTCCACAGTGGTACATTTACTGACTTTCTTCTCTTCTCTTCTCAGACTCACTTCTCACTGTATGTCCTGGGATCACCTTCTGGAAAGACACCCTGGACACAAACCTTTGTCTCAGGCTCTGCTTTTGAGGAATTCAAGATATTCATGCACCTAACAAATATCTCATTGATCCCTGGAGTCATCCAAGGGAAAATAATAATAACAAGATGTACTTGTTAAAAATACCAATAGCATTATTATTGAGGGCTCACATGTGCCAGGCATTGTACTTATAGTATCTTATTTACTTCTCACACTAATTATGTAAATTATATATTATTTATATTATTTTAAAGATAATAAAACTAAAACT
The DNA here is from genome assembly GCF_014176215.1 of Rousettus aegyptiacus. Classification (NCBI taxonomy): domain Eukaryota; kingdom Metazoa; phylum Chordata; class Mammalia; order Chiroptera; family Pteropodidae; genus Rousettus; species Rousettus aegyptiacus. The sequence continues at coordinate 56,772,164 of NW_023416287.1, read as the reverse complement.
TCAGAGGATTAGATCACTTTTTCGAGGTTACTAATAAATGAAAGGTCTGAAATTCAAATCCAAATATTTTGTGTTTTCTTCCATAAGTTCAAGCAAAAGTGTGGTTTAGTCATTCATATCTTTATTTCGATCTAATTATAACAAAATTACCAACTCACAGAAAGATCTTTGTTACAAGTGTAGATGTAATAAGAGAAAGAAAGAACCTTGTTTGACTGTTTCCAACCTCCAGAAAAGCCAAAATGTATCTTTTCAATCTCAGGGGAAACTAAAGTAAATAAATCACGCATCATTTTTAAAAAATCAAAATTAAGCCGGTACATATTTTTAATCACAGACGTTTCATTACTTGGGATCTCAAAGATTAGCCATTAGAGAATTTGTGTTCTTAAAGTATGCGAGTTCTTAAATAAGTAGTGATCTGGAATCTAAGACCCTTTTCCTCTGGCTCAGCCCCCGGGCCCCTTGACCAGCTCTGGTGGCTCTGCTGACTGGCCACGCCAGCAGACCTGGCCCTGAAGCAGAGGAGTCAGGCACCAGCCCCCAGAGCGGCCCCACTCATCTGGAGCCAGCTCTCGTAACCCTCTTGGTTCCCTAGCTGCCTTAGTGTCCACATCCATAAAAGGGAGGGTTTCTACAATTTCTAATCTTGCTAAAATTCTCCAGAGATCCCTAAAGTTTTTTTCCTCATTTCCTTATTTCACAAGTAATCTAGGAACATAATTTTTGTTTAAAGCAATATGCAAGTATACACAATAAAGTGTGACAAGGCTCCCAGCCACCCACGCCAGCACCTTGCCTCCTCCCTTCTGTGGAGGCTTCCACTGTTACTAGTTTAATGTGTGTCATTCCAGTCCTTTCCTCATACAAGTAACCTTTGTGTCCTGGAGGCACGATATCATGGAGCCCTCGGGATTTACCAGGTTCCAGAATATGCAATTATCTTCTATGTGCTTGGGGGAAAAGGAGGCTGTGGCAAAAGAGAAAGTGAGTGACTAATTAGATTTATTGCCATTAGTCCCAAAGCAGCCCTCTGCCCTCGGTAATCTCCATAGCAGTTCTGATAGAATCTCTCTGCAAAAGATCCAGAAGACCCTGTAAGGAAAAAGCTGGCACATCTCCTGCTCACCCAATAAAAAGTCAGATTGTTATTAAACTGTCCCTGAAGCTACTGTGATTTACATTCATTTTAATGGTTCTCTTCATAGAGCAGTCCCTTTAATGGGGGATGCCCTCCAGTTCCTATTGGTTGAATTTAAAATAAATATTACACCACCTCCAGCTGTCTAGCTCTCCTTTCATGTTTTGACCTGCCATGAAAAGTACAGAGACTTGCTATTTTCTCCTGAGAAACTCTCCCATGTTCAAGGATGTCCAACACCACGTTATTTGAGTAGCTGAGAGGGAGAGGTGGTGCAGGTACACATCACGAGGGGGATATAGACGTATACTGTGGAATAAAACGTAGCACTCAGAAGCAGTGAACTAGATAGATATAAAGCCACATTTGGAGAACTTAAACTCATTGAAGAAAAGGAAGGAAATAGAATGAAATGTATCACACAATACTATGTATACAATCTAACATACCCTTATATAAAATAACGATACATATTTTTTTCAAGTACACACACACACACACACACACACACACATCCAAAGAAATCTATCAAACAGAAAACTGTGGTGCCTCTAAGGGAGAAAGAAATGGGAATGGGAGATAAAAGAGAAAAATTAAAAACTAAAAATGGCTCAACTCTTAGATGGAATAACAAATTAGGATGATGCTAAAATTTAATGGTTGTTCCTGAGATGTAGTAAACAAATAAATATAAGTGATTAAAAACACAAAGTTACCTGTTTTTCACTTTTTCTTTTCAGCTGTTTTTCTTTAAATTAAATTTCATCACCAACAAGCATTTATAGATAGCATTCTAGGAATGTGACATGTCCGAGTTCTGCTCTGTGACCATCAACAAGTTGCTGCACCTCTCTGAGCCTCACAGTTTCTTTAATAGTAAAAATAACAAAAAGAAAAGAGAAAATAAGCACTAGTATTATCTCGGTTTTAAGTTTAGTTAAATAATATCATTTGTGAGATTGAAACAACATAATATCTGAGACATGGCCCACTGTGGACACTGGCAAGCAACATCATCTTCATCCATGGAGAATTCCAGCAGTTAAGTGCAAGAAGGTTAATCCTGAAGTGCTCTTGGGCTTTTATTCCTAACTTACCTCCAGGGTGACAAGAGGCAAACCACTGTGTCTGCCATAACCCGTTCAACTCTCATCTGTTCCTGCAGAGAGGGAGATCTTGCTACAGATTGTCACCCTACTGATTACCGGAATTAATTAGTCATAACTAGCACAGGTGCCCCTCTCCTCCACTGCGAACCTTGGGCTTGGTCAGAGATGACCTGTTCAATCTGAGGCAGGGCTGATCTTCAGACTGTGAAGTGCTCCCTCTGAAGAATTGAGATTCAAGGTCAATATCTAGAAGGCAGCACCGTCACCCACCAGGCGGCTGTCCGCAAGGCCCTGATCTCTCTGCTCCAATCCAAAAGAAGCCCTTAAGGCCTGGTTTCATGCTCTAAAGAGGAAAGTGATGTGCCCGTGCCATCTTCCAGATGGGCCTGAAAGAATATTCCCTCCCAGAAGCTGAGCAACCCAAGTTTTCCACTGCAAACCAAGAATTAGGAAAACTGGCAAAGCAGGAAACCATACAGGGCAAAAATGTGGCCCTTTCTCCCGGTGGCTCTGGACAGGTGGTGATCCAGTCAGGCCTGGCCTCTTCAACTAAGGAGGAGCAGGGTGTGCTTGGAAGTGCCTCAGGGAGGGAGTACCCGAAGGAAGGATTGGAAAGAGCACCCAGGAGACATGAGTGGGATGTTCTGTCCTGAGGTCTCCCAGAGGGCCAGAGGCTCCATCTGGACAAAACTGTCATCAGCATAAGCACGAGAAGCACCTAAACTGTTTGGAGCCTCAAAGTTGATTGGTAGGTTTTAGGAATTCTCTTAAGTTCAGCTTTGAGCTAAATAAAATTGCTGTGGAAAAGCTGAGAAGACAGTAGAGAATTCAATCACACTGTTTCATTTTCTTTCTTCCTTTAAAAGCACAGCAGTTCCAGAGTTTCAACTGACCAAAAATGAGCACCTGGTTTAACTTATTGTCTATCAGTGGATCCCTGCAGAGGGCCTCCCATTACCAGTCTGACCAGTTGATGCTGCGGTTCAAGAGAACACTTTCAGTTCTTCATTTTATGTATGTAGGGTTCCCAGAAACTCTAAGAGGAAAGCTGCCAATGACATGTTACAGTAACCCATGGGGAAATCAACTTCAAAAGCATAACCTATTATTCCTGGCCTCCTCACCCATGCCATCAACTTGCACCTACTTCCTGATCTCCACCAGAGCCCACAAACTTCAAAGTCATAATGAAGGTCTCATTTCTTTACCCTTTACAAAAATAAGGTCAGGTACGCCAGCCTTGATAAGGTTATTTCAGGGCATCAATCTCCACCTAGGCATTGAAGCAAAAACATTTGGGACTTTTTTTTTTTTTTAACTATCATGTCCTCACAGTAGCCATCCCAGCTTTTCTTTTGGAAGCATTAAAAGACTATACAGAGGCCTTGTTTTTCACACTCTGTCACTGGGAGAGGGAAGCTAAATAGAAGGTGTGGAAATGGCAGAATTCAACATGTGTTGAGTGCCTATTACATGCCCGGTTGGGGAGGAAAGATATCTTCTTTGAAACAGAGGAAAATAAGCGGGACTGCTAACTTGCCCACCTACCTACGAGGCTACCAGAATTTAGAATTAGGGAAAGGATAGAGAAAAGGTCAAAAAGTGGCTACCCTTGGTCAAGATACATATTATTTCAGGGATAATATATAACTCTAATATGTTAGAATGACAAGAGGAAAGAAATGGAAGAAGGAAACCAGTGAAGAATCCATCAGCAAACGTCTGTGAAAGCCTGTGATGGTGTGGGGTCATGTACACCTCATGAGGCAACATGGGGAAGCAGCTGGGTGGGTCTGGGCAAGCCTTGGTATCATGGGACCTTTACTCCAGCAGACAGAGAAAAATTACAGCCATGGAATTGCAGAAGAGAAGAGTTTTGTAAACAATTAATTAAGTCACTAAAAGGTTTTTTTTGTGTGTGTGAGCATTTACTATGTCCTAATCACTGAGCAAAGGTACACAAGATATCTAAGAAATAGCCCCTGCCCTAAATAAGCTCATACTCTACTGGAGAAGCCAACATTTAAAAAAATTAAAATGCAAACATTGCAATAATAGAAGTGTGTACATTTGGGGTAAATTTACAGGCAGTGAAGCCAGGGACTCTTTCAAGTGGAATCTTTGAGAGGTTTTCTAAATCTAGCTCCAATTTCCGTAAAATTTGGAAAGCTTATATCTTGCTTCTAGCATCATATTTTCTGTCACCTTAAGTTTTTATATTGTTAAGAATTTGAAGACATTTCTACATATTTGTGGGTGTCTGAAATACAAAAATAAAAGGATTCTACAGACCTTTAGAAAGAACAAGCAGCTAGAAAGCCAATTGATGTTGGAAAAGAAAGATTGAAGACCTCATTTATTAGACATTAAAACTTTTTATAAAATTAATTAAAATATGTGACAGTGACTAAGCAACGGACAGACAATTTAGTGGAATATATAGCTCATTCTGAAACATTTTTATATGTTTAGTAACATAATATATGGAAAAATTTGCAGTTTTAATCAGTGATGAAAGGCTGGGTCATTCAATAAGTGGTGTTGAGTATCATTTGCAAAGATATCCATTTTGCAAATGGATTGCCATTTACAAAAATATAACACATCTCTCCCACCCAATATCAAATTAATTCCAGATGAACTAATAATTTAAATTTTTGCAAAAGAAATCCTTAAGTTTCTAAAATAAAATATGGGTGACTATACATTCTGAACAGAGAAGGATTTCTTAAGAAGATTCACAAGGAAAGGCTTAAAGGATAATAGTGATAGATTTTACTCCATAGAAAGACAGTATGTACAGTGTCGCTGGCTTCCATTGACTAGAAGCCAAGGGCAGGATGACATCAGTGAGACACTAGGCAGACACTCTGAAATTGGGTGTTTGTGTTTGTGCACGTGTGTGTGTGTGTGTGTGCGCGTGCGTGTGGTGTTTTTATGGTTCAACAATAATCGTGTAGTATTGTGTAAAAAATAGAAAAATTATTTTTGTACAACAAATATCTAGGAACTCAACTTTCAAAGTAATTTCCCCGAACTAACCTCAAAACATAAACAAAAACTAAAGTTGCTATTGTCTCCTAGTTAATAATGCTTTCACATACATTATACTGCTGTTTTTCAAAATAATCTAATGAAGTAAATAATTTCATTTTTATCTCTATAATTGGTTAATGAGGGTATTGGGACTCAAGAGTAGTGTAGTGATTTGCCCAACATCATACAGCAAACAGGAAACAGAATTGTGAACTATCATTCTCAGCTTTCCAGGTTATACATACTATATATATGCTATATCTCATTTTCTTTATCTATTAATCTGTTCCTAGACATTTAAGTTGTTTGCGTATCTTGACTATTGTGAATAATGTTGCAATGAACATGGCAGTGTAAAGATCTCTTTGAGATCCAGATTTTAATTCCTTTGAAATATACCCAGAAGTGGAATTGCTGGATCAAAAGGTAATCTTATTTTTAATTTTTTAAAGAACCTCCACATTGTTTTCTATAGAGCCTGCAGCATGTTGTATTGCCACCAACAGTGTATAAAAGTTCCCTTTTCTTTGTGGTTTGGATTTGTGGGGCGGGGGGAGGGGAGGAAATTTTTGAAGGTGATGGATGTTTAGGGACTGACTGTAATGATGGTTTCAGGGACATATGCTTATCTCCAAACACATTGAGTTGTATATACAAAATATCTAAAGCTTTTTGTTTGTCAATTATACCTCAGTAAAGTTGTTTTAAAAACAAATAAATAATTTAAAGAAGTAGGTAGTTTAAATTCATACATGGAAAATTGTGGATTTCCCTAAGAAGTTACAAAGTCTGAAGTCATAACATTTTTATGCTAAAATATGTTTACTTAATATTGCTAATCAAAACATTTAATCTCTCAGTTCACTACATTTGTTATTATCATTTCTCCAAGAACAAATGGGTGAGAATTACTTTCATATATATATAACTCAAGGACCATTGGCTGGTCCTTGATTTTTCCAAATCAAAGGAGCACAAGCTCTCGTGAACTACACAAGGACCAGGATCTTGCCAGTTTTAAATTACCTACTCTTAGGAAGCAGAAAAATGCTTACAACTTTTACTTGGCACAATTTGCAAAAAGAGACTCTCCTTGTATCGTGGCTGAAAATTGAAAGCTACTAAAATGTTAAGTCACAGAAGATTAATATTACAGTCTAGACATCCTCTATAGACAATTAAAATAACATTACAAAAGTCAATTTAACGATGTATCACTTAGGAAGTTTTCAGTTTCAAGTAACATTAAACATTGACCCAAACTAACTTTAAAATAAGGACTTTTATTATTGCACATATCAGAAGACCAGAGTAGGGAAAGTTTCAGGGTCAGTTGATCCCGAGCCTCAGTAGTATCATCAAGGACTACATTTTTCCATCCTGCTCCTCTGCCATCCTCACTGGGTCAGATTTGCTCTCACGGGGCTCTCCTTCACTATTTCAAGATAGCTATAAAGCTCTAGACACCACATCCAAATGCAGGAATGTCCAGAGGCTCAAAGAATAATCTCTTCAGGTCTCTTACCTAAACCTTTTGTGTCTGGCTTCTTTAACTTTGCATAATGCATTTGAGATTCATCCACATTTTTGCATGAGTCAATAGTTCATTATTTTTATTGTTGAGTAAGTATTTCAATTGCATGGATGCACCACAATTTGTTCATCTATTCACCCATTAAAGAACATCTGGCTTGTTTTCAGTTTTTGGTGGTTCTGAATAGTGCTATTACAAATAAATATTCATGTAGAGAGAGGTTTTTGTATGAACATAAGGTTTCATTTCTCTAGGTTAAATATCTAAGAGTAGAATTGCTTAGTCATCTGGTAAATGTATATTAACTTTATAAGAAATTGCTAAACTTTTTGTCCAGAATGGCTGTACCAGTTTGTATTCCTACCAGTAATCTATGGAAGTTCTTGTTGCTCTGAACACTCACCAGCACTTGATACTGTCAGGTTTGTTTGCTTGTTTTTCAACCATTCTAGTAAGTATGTAGTAGTATCTTGTTATAGTTTTAATTTGCATCCCTATGACTAATGATATTGAATTTCCTTCCATGTACTTATCTGTTTCCTACATAATCCTGTTTGGTGAAGTGTTAAAACTTTTTGCCAATTGAGTGTTTTTTCCCTTATTGAGTTTTAAGATCTCTCTGTATATTCCAACTGTAAATACTTCATTAGATGTATGACCTTCGATATTTTCACCCATTTGGTAGCTTGTCTTTTTATTCTGTTAGCAGTTACTTGCTCAGAGAGAAAAAAAAATTATTTTTCCTAACCCATGTGTGGCAGCTTTTCAAGCATAAATGTTTCCTAGATTGTTGTATACTTTGGGTTGGTTTCTGGATTGCTGAATGGTTTGTTTTTGTTTTTCATTTTGTCTGTGCTTATAATTGCTTTTTAGGGACAGAATTTGCCACTCTTCTCACTCAGCCAGAGTTAGAGTAGGCCAGTAACTTAGTTTTTAAAAATAAAGTGCCTATTAAACCTTAAACTCTTATATCTCTATGTGTTCTCCTGACTATTTTTAATGCTTCACATCTATTTTACATGATTATAAATAGCGTATACATATTGTTTTGAATTCTGAGGTTTTTAAACTTGTAATTTTATATATTCATTTCAATATATTGGCATAACTCACAGATGACTATCATGTACACATTTCTTGAACAACAATGTACTTTTAAAGTCTTCGAACACATGATTTTTTCCATTTCGTATGTGGGTTTGGAAGCCAATTTTTTTCTTTCCAAGTTGCATAGAGAGATATTTATAAGCTTTGTGAAATATTCTTGTCACCATCTCAGCAGCTTCTTATAGATTCAGTGAGAATAATCTCTTACAAACTGTGAAGAAATTCTAATGTTCAAAACATGTTCTTGACAGGCCTTAAGTTCCACATACTTCTTATAGTAGTGAGTAATTACAATATTTATAAGGCCACATTAGAATACATAACTATGATTTATAATAGTTTGGGTACTTGGTACCTTATCCTGGACAGAGACTTTCACAACATACCCCATTTTTCCTGTAAAGTCTATATGTCATCTATTTATCTAGCTTTATTTATACCTATTCATATATATATATATATATATATATATATATATATATAAAATTCAAGTGACTTGAAATCATTGACACTGATAATTAATATCTTATGACAACCTTAAAAATTGCTAGATACATTCTAGGTATCACAAAACCAAATGTGATCATTACAATATAACTGTTAACAGTGCTGCTTTTCAAGATATACTAATTCTATATTGAATAAAACTACTTTACACCAAAATGCACCTAGAACTAGAATTTCATATTTTGTAAAATTTCATAAAATAATTTCCAAAAGTATTAGTTCTCCATTACACACCTATTATTGAGCATACTAAAATCATTGTGCTTTACTTTCTATTTTCCACCCTATTACAGCATAAATCAAATTGAGTTGGTGTGGCCTAGGGGTAGCACACAATAATGTACCAGAAAAAAAAAGTGTTTTAGGAAAAGCAAAAAGAAACATAAAGAGGTGACAGTTTTCTTTTAAATCCACATGAAGTAATAAATATATCAATGCTACTTATGGATTTTATAGAAATTTTTAAAGGCTCTTTATAAAATGTCTTAGTCTTCTAAACATATTTTATTAGTGAACAGATGTTTAAGGTTAACCAAAATAAACCCTTACTGTGTTTTAATACATTGGTTCCCCAAATCAGCACATTATAGGCTTAATTTAGGTTTTTCTTTTCTTTTTTTTTTTTTAAGTCAATTACATAGATACCGGATAGGAGATATGACTTGTGGACAGTTTCTATGAAACTGAAGAATTGACCACAAACACTATAAGAGCCAGCCCACAAAAAGACTGCCACAAAAGCCAACTACATGAATGGAAAATGCAGAGTCTGACCACAAGAGATGGTCCTACTGCACTACATGATGATACCAGGCACGTTAGGAAGTTCCAGACACACACTAGAGCCATATATAGGAGGCCAACCAAAACAGGGTAGGAGAATTGGGTGAAGAAACTGAATGCATTTTAACCTCAAAGAGAAAAAATTACAGGGAGATTTGAGACCGTCTTTGAATATTTGAAATGTGGTTGTGGTGGATTGTGTTCTAATGGCCTTACCACTAACCATTCTCTCCACTCTACCCACTTCTTCCCTGCTAATCAGGGAAGGTTGTTTAGGTTGCCACAGAGACCCCTTAATCTCAGAAAAAATTGGTCCCACACAAGCATCAAATGTTGAATCATGTTGAGTCTAAAACAGCCATAGTAACCTCATTCCCCGTGGTTAGTGATTGATCTAGAGGTGACCACACACCCAGTTTTGGCTACAAAGAAGTCAAATGAATCAAAGTTTTTGCTCACATGCTAAGGACAGAGTTGACTGGCACACCTCTCACTCCCTTGTTCTTTCTTTTTTCTTACCTAAGGATATAGTAGAAATCACACTGAGAATGGCAATGTAGAAAGATAGGAAGCACCTGTATGCTCGAAAGCTCTACCAGCTGGACTGCCTACCTGCAGATAACTTGATTTGTGCTCCTTTTTTGTTTAACCTAACCTAACAGTAGTTAGGTATTCAGTTCATTGCAAGTAAATACCTCCCTAGCTAATACTGCCATCATGGGGAGAAAAACACATTTGATCCTCAGACATTCTAGAAGGCAAAACTGAAATTACAGAGTGAGAGTTACAAGAAGGAAGATTTGGGGTCGATATCAGAAATTGTTTTCTGACAAATACTATTGCTGGAATATAAGGTTCCCTCTGGAATCAATGATCCATCGTCACAAACACTTTCGAGTATTTGCCCACCCAGGAAAAATGCCGAAGAAAGAATTTCTGGTGCATTGGGAGGTTCCAAGGTCCCTTTGAACTCTAATTATTGTGCTACACCTTTATATTTGAAAAAGATACTATTGTTATTTGCTGGTTATATACAAGAAAACTGGCTTTAAAAGTGTGACAAATTATAAATTATTTTTCTAGATTGCTCAGGATTAAGAATGATAACTTTTTGACATCAAGTATCTCAATATTTGAAAATATGCATATTTTGTTCCACGTTTCTATATTTTGGCATTTCTGTTGAACCAGTCAGTGTTCTATGTTACAACAGATGGTATCTGAATTCTAGACCAACTGAATAAGACTGTTATAGTCAAATTCTCATTTTGAGAACACTACTTTGCTCTGAAGGAGTCACCACATTTTTTTTTAACTTTTTGAAAATTAAGTTTATTGGAGTAATATCGGTTAATACAATTATATAATTTTCAGGCATACATTACCATTTGACATCTGTATATTTTATTGTGTTTACCATCCAAAGTCCAGTTTCCTTCATCTACCCTATATTTGACACCCTTTACCCCAAATTACTTCCCCCTCCCCCCTCCCTTTCCTCTGGTAAACACTACTCTATAGTTCATGTCCGTGAGTCTCTGTTTTTCTTGTTCATTTGTTGCTTTTAGGTTTATATCCCAAATGTAAGTGATATCATGTGATTTTCAACTTTTTCTGTCTGGCTTATTTCACTTAGCATGTTTATCTCAAGGTCCATCTATGTTGTCACAAATGGTAGTATTTCATCTGTTCTTATGGTTGAGTAATATTCCATTATACATATATGTACCACAGCTCCTTTATTGAATCATCTATCATTGGACACTCGGTTGCTTCCATGTCCTGGCCACTGTGAATAATGCTGCTATAAACATCGGTGTGAAAATATCTTTTCAGATATGGGATTTCAAGTCTTTGGGGTAAATATCCAGTTGAGGGATTGCTGGATCATAAGGTAGATCATTTCCTTTAATTTTCAACACTTTTAATTTCATATGTCAGCACAGGAATTGTTGTTCCCATTTTACAGATGAGGAAGCTGAAGCTCAGAGACATACAAATAATTAACTACAACAGGCTAAATGAAATAATCCCCTTGTAGAAGTACACGTTCAAGCTCCCTTATCTGAAACCTCAGGAACACTTTCATGTAGAAATTTTTCAGATTTTAAAAAGATAATATAGTGTACATATTCATTTATTAACTAACACTCACATCAGAGTCTGGGCATGCCCTCTGCCCTCAAAGTTAATATATTTATGCAGCAAAAATACATGCATATTCATAGTAGTGAAATAAATAAAGACTATAAAGGGCTTCAGATCAATAAGGTCACATTTCGCAGCCAAGTAAGTTACATAAAAGCTTTCCGTTTTCTGAGCTTTTTAGATTTCAAAAGTACAGAGAGGGAACCATGGCCTGTTCCAGTAGCAGAGAACTAGTCTATTTGGACTAGAGAACTGAATCAAGGCAGATTTCACAAAGAAAGTGACATCTTATCAGGTCTTGAAGAACCAGTAGGATTTTTAAAAACTGGCTAAGTAATATACATCTTCTATAAAGGGAACTTAACAAACACAAAATGGGAGAGGTGGTGCAGGAAAAACACTTTGTATTATCACAAACCGGCTCCATAGGATGTTTGCCACAACTCCAAAAGGCTCAGCAGGATTTTCCCAGTTTCAGCACTGAAATTTCTGTGTCCTGGGAACCCTTCTACTTCTAGATACACTGAGACAGTTGTTCACCAGGCAGCCCCATGATTCATTTTCCTTGTGAATGAGTGTCTGGTTCAGCAGAAATCAGATTCATGCGTCGTGTTTGTGCTGCCAATGAGAGCCTCAGCGGGGCTAGTGGTTCCCAGCTTAGGCCTCTTCATGAACCTGTCATGAGCTCATCTCTGATGCATGGGAACTAAAGAGTCTATAGCCCAGGTGCTGGGCCCATCTCAGCTGTGCCCTTCAGAGCCAGACTCAGTGTCCACAAGCAAGTATAATGAGTATTTCAGGTGTAAACTTTGGAAAGAGCATTTTAGGCCACTCTTTTTTTCTGTAGAAATAACTCATTCTTGGTAAAGAGACTCTGAGTTCACATAACACCTACATGGCTTTTATTAGAAAGTTGGGTTTTTTTTGATGGTTGTTAATCAAAAATGTCAAAGAAGGCTGGCAAACCCACACCAACAAATGGAAACTTCAGTCAAAAAACTGAATGTTTGCAAATATCCAGATGTTCTATGTCCTGCAGTCTCGGCTTCAACATTGATCATTTGGAATTAAGCTAAGGGTATGAGCCAATATTCTTAGAGCATTTCACACACAAAAATGTAAAGCTGGATTTAATATAGCAAAATGATAAAAGCCAAATCCAGATAACATTTTCTCCAGAAGAGGCAAACATGCCCAAACAACTTGGTTAACACCTATGTTTAGTCATGAGGATGATATTAATTACCACCAAGTGGTTTTGTCCTTTAGTAATAGAACGACACACGGTGTTTCCTGTCTCTGTTTCCCAGGGGATGGAATGAGGACTGTCACTACATTCTGCACAGGCCAGCCTGAAACTGACATAGGGCAGCCTCCCACGGGCTCACTCATGGACCTTACAGACCCTAGCCAACTACCTCCCTGATCTGACATAGTTTCACAGAGAGTGTTGATAGGAACTTTTTTAAGTTCAATGGTTACCAAGCTGTACATATTCTTTAAGTGACACAACCATAATTTACAAATGAGGGTGTGTCTGGCATGAGACATTTTTGCATTTTCAAAAATAATCATAACTACAACCTTGGGCAACATAAATAAGAAAAACTGAAAGAAGATACAATATACACTAACAATGCAGGCTTTACGAAATCTGATGTACTTGGCATCATTTTATTTTCAAGAAGAGAATCGGCGACAGTGACATTAAACTAACTGAATGAGCAGGGAAATAAAATAGGAAATAAAAACTTAAAAGATTACAAAATAACCAAGATATTCATAATAGCCAAAAAAAAAAAAACAAAATAAAGTTGACAACATCTAAATAACATCCTTGTAACTCTTTACCAACTTCAAGAAAAGAATGTTTCCTTTCACACACATGCACACGCACATGCGCACGCGTACGCGCACTGATAAAATAATAAGTGTTAAAAGGCGACATTATCTTGGCCTTCATTTATTCGTCTATTCATAAATTAATTTACCAAATAGTCACTCAAAGCCTACTATATGTCAGACACTAGAGTAGAGTGTTGAAAATAGACGATAGCTACCCTCAAAAAATTCACACTCTAGCAAGGGAGACAGACAAAGATAAATCAAGGAATAATCTAATGAGTGATGTGACAAATCAATAAGCCTGTTCCATTTGGAAAGAACTTAACAGTTTAAAAGAGTCTTTGACATCTTTTTGTATCTTTCTGCATCATTAAGTTTAAGGCATGCCTCTTATAAACAATATAATTGGGCATATTCTCCAATACAATCTGAGTTTCCCTATGTTTTAACTGACGTTGTTTGCTGACACTTTGACTTCTTTCTACCATTTTATTTCGTGTTTTCTATTGCATTCTTGCTTCCTTTTCTCTGTGTTCCTGTCTTGTATAGAATCAACTTTCTTTATTCTCTTTTGCTCCTTTCTACTGACTTGAAGTTATAAATTGTATTTCTATTCTTTTAGTATGTCATCATTCAATAATTTTAACATGGGCACACGATAAAGTCAAAAGTCATCCATGGCACTATTTCCCCCCACACCCAAACAAAGCCAGAAGTGCTCACCCTTCCTACTAGTCATATCATTATCCAGTGTTCTAATTCTACTCTGTTTGTAACCCTCTCCCATTAGCTAGTATTATTGTTACTGGTTTGGGTTTTTTTTTTTTTTTAAATCAATGCTTATTTGTTTTACTAATATGTTTACCAATTTCTTTCTTTTCCATTGGTTTCAATTTCCTTCTTACTGCAATACCAGCATACTTTGGAAACTGATTCTTAGATTAACATTTTCCTGTTTTTAATTCCCAAACGTTATAAAATTGATGTATTTCTTAGTACAATGGCTTTTTGTCTAATGTTTTTATAAAAAATTGATTTACATCTCAAAATTTAATTAACACTTTAAACAAAGCAATGTGCAAGAAGAGTCTAAAGTTTTATTCCAAATACAATTGGTAGGAGATATAGCTCAGTGGTACAGCATTTAACTGCAAATATGATGTGAAGACATATTGGAAAGCACTCCTAGAGTCAGCAAGTATTCATCGGTACATTGTTGTGCTGAAGAGAAGCATCACAGTGTTACTCCAAACAGGTGTTTGTTAAACAGCCATGTTCACTATTCTGTAAGTAGGAAATAATACTTTAAGCATTTATTATTTAAGCATTTGATGACTATTACATGTCAATGTTGTGCTGCGTTTTGACTGCCTTTTAGGAAAGTAACTAGTGGTTTGGGGTTAGTATATAATTAATTGGAATTTCTCCCATTTTATTGAATGGCAAATAATAAGTTTGGCAGTATTTTCATGTAGAGTACTTGATTTTAGGAAAGGACCAAATAACTTAGGTACTCATTTTAGGTTGACTGTTTGTCTTCCACAATTTAATGGCATTATTCCATCATCTTTTTGTATTATTTTTGAGAATTCTCTTCTCAAACATTATCATTCCTTTGCAGGTAATTTATCTTTCTCTCTGAAATTTTTAAAAAAATTTTGTTGGTTATCCAATGTTTAACAGTTTTCATTGTGATGTGTCTATGTGCGGATTTGTATATATATTCTGCTCAGGACCCATTCAGTTGTCACCCAATTTACATTTATTGTTCACCTACTACATGCCAGATCCAGACACTAGGGATCAGCAGAGAGCAAATCGAAGTCCTCGTGTTCAAGCAGCTTACAGTCTGTGGGAAAAAAAAAAAAAAAACAGAAATTAAACAACAGTGCATACAAATACATTATGTCTGATAGTGATAAGTGCTATGGAGGAAAATAAATTAGGATATGGGAGAATAGTGAATTCTGGGAAGGCACTAAATAAAATGATCGGAAGTTGTTTTTGATAAGGTGACATTTGAGCAGATACTAAAGAAAATGAGGATGCCAATAATGTAAATATATGGAGAAAGAGCCTTATGACAGAGGATGCAACACATGCAAAAGCCCTGAGGTCAGAGCACGCCTGGTGTGGTCAAAGAATAACACAGAAGCCAATGTGGCAGGCCAGGAAAAGTGAGGTAGAAAATCGTGGTGGATCAAGTCAGACGAGTGGAAGGGAAGGTAATACATATAGACCCTACAAGCTACTGTAGGGACTTTGGAAAGGCTCTGGGAAGCCAGTGCAGATTTAAACAATGAAGTGTGACATATGTCTAAAAGGCTCACTCTGTCTTCTGTGCAGAGGACAGACTTTTTCTATGTAGGGAAGCAGGATAACCAATTAGCAGGCAATTAGAGTTGTCCAGAGGAAAAATGGTCATGATTTGGACCACAGAAGTCATGGTCGAGATGCTGGGAAGTGGTCAAATTCTGGATATATTTTAAGGGTAGAACTGATAGCATTCGCTGAATTGGATGGCAGGGAGGGGAGGTATGAGATAAAGAGAAATTATAAGGATTGCACCAAATTTTTTGAACCAAGTAACTGAAAAAAATAGAATAGTCATTTTCTGAGATAGAAAATTTTCAGGAGGAACAATTTGAGGGGTAGGGAGGAATCAGAAGTTTCTTTTTGTATACATTAAGTTTGAAATGTCTATTAGACATTCTAGTGGAGCTATATTGTAGGAAGTTGAATATAGGAATCTGAAGTTCATACAAAAGGTCCAAAATGGAGACATAATTTTGGGAGTTGCCAACATTTAGTGCTTACAGTCAAGTGACAGGGATGAAATTATTTTAAAGAATAGGGAAGGAACCTAAGCCTTCAATGACTCCATTGTTTAAGGTCAAGAGATGAAAAAGAACCAGCAAGAATACTGAGAAGAAATAGCCAGAGCAGTATTAGGAGAGCCCAGGGAGAGTGGGGCCCTAGAAGCCAAGTGAGGAAAGCATTTCAAAGAGGAGCTAGCAATCGACTCTGTCAAATGCTGCCGACTGCACATAATGAGGATTGAAAACGCGCCATCGAAATTAGCGATGTGGAGATCATGGATGACTTCTCTGTGGAAGGTTCGTGATGAATTTCGAATAAAAAGGAGTCCAAGAAAGACTAGGAGGAGAGAGAGCATAGATGGGAAATATAGGCAACTCTTGGAATGAGTGTTGCTGTGAAAATAACAGAGAAATGGAGTAGCATCTAGAGGATGGTGGGAAGTTTGTTTTATTTTACCATGACATGTTATTGCAATATGCTTGTTTGCTAGTGGGAAAATGATAGTAGAGAGGGAAACATTGATTGAGAGTAAGAGAGAAAAAACAATTGCTTACAGGAGACTCTGTGCTGCTTCGTTCTGAGGACTCAGATTTTTCTTCATTTCTAGAAAAGGTCAGCTTTTTTGTCTTTAAATACTGCATCTCCTCAGTTCTCAGAAAACCTTTATTCCAGAATTCATATATATTGGATCTCATTCGTGTATCATTCATATCACTAAATTTTTCTTCAAATTTCTAATTTGTTTCCTCGCTCTTTACTATATTCTGGGTGATTTCCTCAGCTCTACCTTCTGGTTAAATAATTCTTCCTTCATCTTTAACTAATTTGTTCTTTGACACAACTATTGAATTTCAATATTTTACTAAATATTTTTCATTTTCACAGTTTCTATTATGTTATTTTTCAATTCTGCTTATTCTTTTCTTATAAAGTCACTTTCTTATCTTATTATTTCTATAATTTATTTCCACCCATTTTAAACATTTTTGTTTTACATCTCTTTTGGATTTTTCTATTTTCTCACATACTTGGGTGTCAGTATTCCTAGTTATCACATCTGCTGACCCTGCATCAGAGTGGGATTCTTTCTCATAGGGTTTAATTTTTGTTTGTTTTGCTTATCTTCAGTAGACGTTGTCTTTTAGTAGCGGTCCTATGCACCCTTGTTTGTGCAAGGGATCCTTTGGAGAAATTTTCATTTTTGCTTCTACTAAACCCCAGTTTTCAGTCTGACCCAAAGTTATTGTTTGTATAGCTCCCCACCCTTGCAAAGGCCAGTGGCCTGTTGAGTGTCCCAGACTGAGGGCCTCGGTCCCAGCCCTCAAGACCATGCCTTGTCACAGTGTAAGCACTAAAATCCCCAGCACCCAGTTCCTGCAACCTATACCCACATCCATTAGCCCCACCCCCAGCTCATCTCAGCACCAGCTGTAGTTCTTTCCTTTAGGTCTGTGTTCCCTTTTGGTTTTTGAAACCCAGGACTTTCTCTTTCCTTCCCAGTTAATATACTTGAAAGGATTTTCTGAACACTTTTTTAATATAACATTTTTATGTATTTACAAAGGAGAAATGGCTGTAGAAGTTCAACCTACGAAACATAGTAAACTTAGAAGTCCAGCATTAGATACTGGTCCCAGAACACTTGGATTAAACTCAAAATGTAAGTTGGCCTTAAAATTCTTCTCAACCCAGGAAATAAATATCAATTTGTCAGAGTCTGCATGAGAAATGAGCAGAAGTAGCCCGTGCCATTTCCAGAAGGGTCCACAATGGTCTTTCCACATGTAAGGCTGCAGGTTCTTTTCACTTGTGTGGGCTTGAGGAGACGAGCACGATGACCTAGGAGGCCTCATGTTGATGTGACAACCTGAGCACAGAGAACCTGCCCACCATCACTGCTTGGAGAAGAGCTGCCCGCTGATTAGAAATATTCATTTTAGATTTGATGTGTGCAAAACATAAGTTCTAGTTGTGTTAAGCTACTGAGGTGTGGGTGTTTTCAAAAAAAAAAAAAAAAAAAGAAAAGACACTCTCAAATAAAGGAAAAGACCAGAAATGTGGAATGACAACAAATTCAGTTTGAAGGTACAATAAAAGTCAACTTTGAATAATTGGTTTTCTACAGCTATTCCACATCAGTGGTGTTTATATAAGAGTAGTTTCCTCCACAGTCTTTAGCAACTCATGAATCATGGTTCTTATCCTCACTCAGAGACAGCTTTGGGGACAAGCAAAATGAACATGTGATGGGAGTGAACGAACCTGAACTCTCCTCTCAGCTCTCTGGCCAACTCCCACAGGTCCACATGCTCGTGGTCTGACCTTTTTCTTCACCATGAGAGCTTCTGGGAACAAGCAGAATATCGTTCCCAGGTGTGAGGAGGCTATCCTACTATCTTCACTTCACCTCAATGCTCAGATATTACCAGAACTCCCATCATTCTTAGACACATCTTGCACTTAATATACAACAAACTCGAGCAGCCCGTGTTGTGTGACTATGGTGGAGACGTATCCACATGGTGGTCAGAGGCCTGGGTTCCAGACCCAATAGATAAACAACTCTGACACTTGAACAGAGCCCCTAAATCTCCCTACCACTATTTTTTCATCTGTAAAACAGACATCAAGGAGATTATAGTCCACTTACCTCACAGAGCTATTTGTGAAGGGAAAAGTGAGATCACAGGCTGAAATAAGATGCAAGGTATTATACTTATTTCTAGATCTGGCAGAAATACAAAAATAACTGACTTCCTAACATCGAGGAAGTTGCCTGCATACTGTTTCATATGGATTTTTATCCCGAGGATTGTGAAGAGCCCTTGAACAGTTCCTCACTTTGCCATGGTTCTTTGCTAAGCCCGCAACAGGCCCTCTCTTCAGCCAATGAGAGGTTAATATAAAGCTTTAAACAGTTACAAATTCCTATAATCATCTCAATTAATTCATCATTACATTGGATTGGAGTATTCAAAAGTTATTATGTTAATAAGTCTTCTGCAAAGTATTTCCTGTTCTTATTTAATGTCCAGGAAACTTCATACACTTATCAGAGGGCATTTTTCATATGAAAATGGCACATCCTTTCCCTGGATCATCTTGTTGCTGTTATATGTCATTCTTCTCTATCATGTTCTTTGACTCTACTTTAACACAATGTCCCCAAATCCTAAAAATGTTCAGCTCACCAATGTCACTGAGAGGCCAGATTTGCAAGAATACTTGCAGGGGAATACAGGAAGTTCAAATTTGGCTGTACTATTAAGTGCATTTAGAGGAACACAGGTTCATGGTCACATTCAGTACAGCTGCTTGATGTATTAACTTGCATTTAGAAATACAAAATTTCTTGTGTAGCCTCTTCCTGTTTCCATTTTTGAAAGAACTAGTTAGGTCCCTCTGCAACTGCATAACAGCTGGAGGTGGTGAAGCAGCCTAGTGAACTCTCTCTCTTATTGGAATATTGGGAACAGGACATGTCTTCACCCTGCACTTCTGCAAGTCTTGGATAAGTAGACAAAAAGACAGACAAGCTTTTCATATAAAAGAGTTTCTCTCCATGGTTTTAAGTCCTGCACAGGATAGTTAGGACACTGATTTGAGATTGATTCACACAAGGCCTATCTTAGAGAAAATTATAATAGTCGTGATCTAGAGCACGTGTTCTCCAAGGGGATTTCAAAGAGCATAATTTGATGCCCAAACTTGGGACTATTTCATGTCACTAAAGTAAAAGAAAAATTTAAAAATCCAGAAAACTGAAAGGGGAGGGCAGCATATCTCAGAACCAATTGAGACTATAAGTCTTCACTTTGACTTGTTTAACTTGAAGGTCAGAATTATACATATCAAAGAGGTGGCTGTGTATGGCTTGGATACAGTTGGGCCAATGTTCAGCTGCTTTTAAAAGGCAGTGTGCTATACAGACACTGAAGCCTTCACCTGGGCTTAAGTCAAGGCTCAGCACCTAATTTGCAAAAGGACCTTAAGCAGGTTACTCAAGCTCTATGCCTCAGTTTCCTCATCTTCAAAATGAGCATCATATGCATGCTTACTTCATAGAAAAGATTAAACAAATTAATGCATATAAAGTGCTTGGAATAGTGGCTAACACAGTATGAGAGCTATGTTTACATGTTTATCATTCTCACCAGCATCGCTTCTCTTATCACAGACTGGGCCAATGAGCTCTGCCATTTCTCCATTTTTAAACTGTCTCCTGATTGTGACATAGAACTGGTTAATCCATGACAAGCAGACAGAGAAGAGGGAAAGAATCAGGACACAGGATCATGATAGGAGAGGATCAAGGGAGGAAGGAGGTCTCAGGCTGGGCGAGAAGATTCAGCTGATTTATCTTGATTCAATTCACCTTGACATTTACTGAGCATTTTTTGCTAAGCATATGCTAGACAAGATGAAATAGATGTGATGTCAGGCTCAGCTATAGTCATTGAACCAAATCCCAGGTCAGCCAGACTCGTTCTTCACTGCCATGCTCATTTCTAGCTCTAGCCCTTTGCAAAGTTGGTGCCCCTTCATCTCCCACCATCCAGACTTTACCTGCCCTTTGAGGAAAATCTCCACACCCCATCTCCTGAAGCTCATTACAGTCACTCTACACCAGTCTCTTCACAGCAACTGCAATCACTTGATATGAATTTAAGGAGAATGACAGGTCATTAATTTCTTGCTACCCACCCTAAGTAGAATTCTCTATCTCTCTCCTGCCTACACAGGCACACGCACGCACGCACGCGTGTACATATACACACACAAACACACACATACACACATACAAGCCAGGGTGCAGTAGAAAAGCCCAGACTCGAGAATCAAACATCAGCTCTGCCACTACATGATCTTCACAAAGTTATTCGGCTTCTTTGAGCCTCTGTTGTCCAGTCTTCAAATGAGCGGTGTTACTACACACCTACCTCAAGGGGCAGCTGTGAGGATTAGTGCCTAGTTCATATTTAGTGCCCCCTTCCTAAATGGCAGCTCTTCTCAGAATCAGACATTGGAGAGATCTTATTTTGTTTCTTCATTTATTTTGCCACAGCTTTTCAGTATATCATGTAGGAGGCAGAAGAGTGTAAGAGTTCAGAGTGATGCTCTGAATTTTTTTGTTTCCTTGTTGTGTGGGCCTGGGCAAATGACATAACCTCTTTCTGACTTCATTTCCTCATCTATAAAATTGGGATAAGAGGAGCCCAGCTCACTGAAGTGAGGATTAAGTGAGATCATGTATGTAGGCACTAAGTACAGGGCTTGGCACACTGTAAGTGTTCTGTAAATATTAGTGGTATTATTATTATTATTATTATTAATTATTATTATCACTGTCATTGTTATTATGGCTGAGAAAGAAGCATCTAATACCACTAAACAGAGATGTGCTTTGAGAAATCTTCATGTGCTCAGGAAAAATCCTCGTGGTTTTTTTTTTTTTTTTTCATTTCTTACATTGTCCAGTGGGCAGTTAGAATTATCTGTTTGATGCGCCAAACCTCCGTTTTGTGGGAAATTTAGTCAATGAAGTGCTTATTTGGTGTGCTGAATGTGTTTGATCTCTCCACTTGTGACTTTTAAAACATCAAGAGGAAAATATTGTATGACGTGTATGTAATGATATCATGATTTCCTTCTAAATCTAACAGAAAGAAAGATAATATCATGTTTAATGCAGGCTTGTTTGTAGCTGTCTGAATGGAGGGTTCCATGCCATAAAACCAACACCATTTACCCATTGCCTTTGAAGAAAAGTAACTGTTAAACATAAAGTGGAAAGACTCTTTGGGATAACTTTATCACTAGGATCAGCCTATTAGTCTAACATCATCTAATCCTTCCCCAGACTATTTACTCAGGCACATGAAGTACAGCTGGTTACCCCTCACCAGTACTGCTCATCTCCAGTTGGGGAACGTGTTCTTTAAAGGCAGTTCCTATGTAGAATGTGAAGGATACATGATCACCTTGTGCAAAGGACAAAACGAACATTCTGGTATCGTTCCAGCAGCTTTCCCCATGTTTTCATTTCCAGCAAATACCAACTCCTTCCATCTTTCATCAGCTTGTATGTGGGGAGGGATGAACAAAATGTTCTGACATGAGCTTGTTTCAAAATTTCTACCAGGGAAGCAACTTGAAGGATTTACAGAGAAGCTGTGGGTGTGTTATTCTGGTCATGCTTAAAGAACTTGGAAAATAGAGTCAGAAAAGGGGGAAAGAGTTGAGGGGAGTTATGGCAGAAATACCTTGGCTGTAAAACAAAGGCGAACCAACAAAACCACACAATCTGAAAGGGGAATTGAGGAGGCTAATGGAGAAGAGGACCATCAAATTGACAAGTTGGCCAGAAATCTGGACACTGTAAGAAACAATTTAGTGCCAGGTCATACCCTGGGCTGAATTTATTGCTGCTGTCCTTGTTAACTCGCCTCATGCTTAAAGTCAAAACCGCCATAGGTTTCGAAGGGTTTTTATCTTTGTCATTTGTATTATCTGTCTCAAAATGCATACCCTGAAAGAAGCCTCTCAGCTTAGAGGTTTCTTCTTCCTAATGA
This sequence comes from Rousettus aegyptiacus, assembly GCF_014176215.1. Lineage (NCBI taxonomy): Eukaryota > Metazoa > Chordata > Mammalia > Chiroptera > Pteropodidae > Rousettus > Rousettus aegyptiacus. Next base: position 56,749,562 of record NW_023416287.1, on the reverse strand, counting down.
AAAGAATGATTCCCTTCTCCCACGAGAGCAAAGAAAGCAAAGAATTTAGGGACGCTGAAACCGATTTTTTAAAGGAAGTTCCGAATGAAGCTCGTGCTCTGAGAAATGAGCAAGGCACGAGGGCGAGGGGGAGGAATGGGAGCGATGGTAAAGCCGCAGGGACCCAGGTGAGGATGACGCAGGGACTCAGGGGAAAGAGTAGAGAAGCACGGCGGCCCGCAGACAAGCGCACCAGCCACTGCCGCTTGTCAGGGCATCTTGTTCTCTCGCCCCAGAGATTAAAGAGTAAACTTTAATATGAAGCCCCATTTTGCCAGTTCCAGGTGAGTAGGAAAGATTTTCCCCTGAGCCAAAGATAATGTTACAAATGAGGTGCATTAAGAATCCAGTACCGTTGTTACCCTTGAGTACAGAAAACGGGGAGGCGTGTCTAGGAAGTCGGGCGCCCAGGAATGCAACAGAAAGGCGGAGAAGCAAGGTCTCCATCTTCTTCTCAAACGCAAGGAGGCCGCAATTTGTAGAGTGAGATTAAAAATGCACAACGTGTCAGCTCCCGAGGCTAACGATGTTTATACAGACACACCACGCCTATGGAACCGTACCAACATTCCGCGCACGGCACAGAGGAGAGGAGGTGAGGACGCGGTCGGGCCTCCCCTCCCCCGCCGCCTTCCTGCGCCGCAACCTGGACTTGACCCCCGCGAGCCTGGCGCGGCGCGGCCGGGGCCGCCCCGCTGGAGCCGGGCACTGAGGCTGGCCGCCTGGGCCGGCGTCGCCGCGCGCGCGCCTGCAGACGCCCGGCCGCGCCCCGCCGCGCGCGCTCCTGGAGCCCCAAAACTGCAAAGTGGCCGCAGTCCGGTCCACTCCAGTGTGGGAATATTCAAATGCCTGCATCTTTTGTTTTATTTTAGGGAGAAGGGGAACAGGAAGAGGGTTTTGTCTTAAAGTAAGCTGTAAAAGAAGGCTCGGTGAGGATTGAAAGCAGAGAAGTGGAGGTGTGCAAGCCCCTGATCTAAAGCTACTCCAAGGATCCTGGCGCTCCCATCTGGGCGATGTTGGACAAGTCACTCAAGCTCACTTGACCCCCATGTCTCAACTGTTAAACCGCGACATGGGCGAGTGGGTTTCCAAGGTCCCTCCCCAGCCCTAACATTCTGTGATTCTAAACCTGACTTGTCTTATATGAATCAGAACTACTGGCAAAAGAAAAATTTACTCCATATCTAGGAAATAGCTGACGTGCAACTCTAGAAAAACACCTCCCTCCAAAAAAGTTTCAAATAACCCCAAACACTAGAACTCAGTATATTTTTAACTCTACTTTTCTTCAAAGACTATTTACTTCTTTAGTAATAAAGGTAATTGGTCAGACCTAGAGGTGGAAAAAAATTTACTTGGATCATTTGTCTTACAGAGGAAACAGTAATCTATAAATCCTCTGGTCTCTGAGAAATAAAATTTTTCGTTTCCAAAGAAGGCAGATCTTCCAAACAAGTCTTATTTCTTCTTTCTAAGTCTTTGCTCTCAACCACCTAAAATCAATGGCTTTCTTTTCCTGAGATTCATATAATCTTTAAATGAAGGGAAGAAAGACCTCCCATTCTGCAGCCCTGACCTGGGAAAACCGTGCCCAGGAAGAAAGATATGTAAATTTTACTGTGAATGGGTTTTTAATCTGAAACAAAATGATTTCTCTTCTCCTAAAAATGCATATACAGTAATTTACAAACTAGGTGTTACACTAATGTACAATATGATTTTTGAAGTATCTCTGGTTGGCAAAAGGAACATGAGATCTTCTAGTTACGCCTCAGAATGTACTACATGTGAATGATTCAGAGGCTAGCTAATCTTTCCCCACATCCTCCAAAACAGAACATCAACAATAAGGGTTATATTTCTGACGTTGTGGTTTCCAAAATAATGAGTGTTAAAGTGTTTGATTCAAATTCTAGTTGTTACCAAAACAAGGTAACAAGATGTTCAGTGACCATAAAGTATCAGAGGTACAAAAGCTCATGCCAATTAACAGCTTCTGAGTTGTCTTCCAAAATGCCCAAATGAAGTCTTCTGCCTATTTCACATCTCCTCCTCTACTCCCTCCTGCCCTCCACCAAATGTTCTTCCTCCAATCAGCCCTCTGGAGGAAACACAGCAGCTCATGTCCCACCCCTCCCCAGCTTCCCAGGGACAATCCTTGCAGTGAGGTGTTTGTTGTGCTGACCTTGCAAGCAAGTGACCCACAAAGAAGGACATTGTGTGCAGACACTGGAGTTTTCTGACTTCATTCGTCCATGTCTCTATCAATGAAGCACGGGGGGGGGGGGGGGGAGGGGTAAGGATGATTATGAAGACACGCAGGACAAGGGACTGTTGCTGCTTTGATGACAAAGAATAATTGGAGTTATATTTCCTTGAGGAAATTGTTTTAAATCAAAGGCAGGCCTGGTGTCCCCAACTCTCAAACCAGCCTATCCTCTCAATTCCTCCCCCTCTGTTCCCAGTCTTCTCTTTTAGAAAGCTCCTGGTCAAGCCAGTGAGTGACATGTGCTCAGGACAGTCTTCAGAGCCAATCTGGGTTTGAATCTCACTTCTGCTTAACCTCTGTGGGCCACAGTTTCATCACCTACAAATGGAAATGATATTAGTTCTAGCTAATAAGAATACTTGAGATTTAAATAAGACATTATAAGCTCAGTACAGTGCCTAGCACTATTTGCAACTTCCTAAATGTTTCCTTCCATGGTTGTTTTATTCAGATCTCCTCTCCCAGGTAGAGGGCTGCCTGCCTTGCTCTCTGCCTTACTCTCTGCTGCTTCAGGATCTCACCATATCTTGTCCAGGAAGCAGGGAAATATTACCAGATTTGCATTTGAAAAGATGTCATGGAGAATATATGAAAGTGTAGAGGATTCGGGAAAAAACCCTTACTGGGAAAGCTGCCATTTATTGAATCCAATTCAATAAACACTGGTTCATATAATATTCCATTTTTACTTTACGATGACCCCAAGGTAAGTATTTTTACTTCATTTTATAGAAAGGAAATAAAGACTAAAAGAAATTAAAAACTTTCCCCTGGTTGCACAACTAGTATTGGAACACAATAATAAATAACATTTACTAGATAGCTATTATGTACAAGGTATCAAATGCATATCTTCACTGGTTTGATGCTCATGACAGCACTGTGAGGTGCATACTGTTTTGCAGCCAAGGAACTGAGGCCGAGAAAATAAATTACTCACCGAAAACCCCACAAGTACAAAGTGAAGTGACAGAGCTGCAGTTTGTGCAGGCCGGCTGGCTGCCAGCCCACAGGCCCAACCGCAGCACATGCCCCCTCCACTTGTCTGCCTGCTAGTGATAGGAGAGCCCTGGCCACACCCACCCCCACTGCCAATGACCGGAGTCACCATCCAGAAAGTCCTTGAGAACTGCAGATCTATTAAGAGTCAGCCCCACGAGAAACACAAAGGTACCATATATCATCGCTTTGTACTTGAATTTCCAAGACAGAATGAATGTTGACTTTTTCTTTGTTCTGTTTTTTGTTGTGGTTTCCAGGAGCCATAATATAACTTTTGTCTATTGAAAAAGATGACCTCTTTCTGTAGTTTTCAAAGGTGTTTTTTTCCCCTCTGAATATTTAAGAATAGGTGACCCTGAAAACTTTCCGCCAGTTCTGTACTAGCTCAGTTGTGGAAGCTGCACAGGACCTTTGTACGCAATGAGCCCACGATGAATCTTCCACAAGGTTCAGGAAGAAGATGTTCCAGGAACCAGGCTGGCCAGGGGAGATGCAAAAGGAACAGGCAGAATATGGCACCAATCCCATGAGCCAGCTCAGCCTCAACCCTGGTCCTTCTCTATGCCTTCTGCATCTTGACTTTCAGCCTCTAAAGCGCATGCATAAACATTGCCAAATGAGGCTTCCTGTTTTTCTTTTGCAAAGTGAGACATTTTCATTTTTTTCCTCTTTTCTCTAACAGGCTATATTTAAAAGAAATTATTTAAAGCATTTAAAGTAAAAGTTTAACTCTTTCACCTTCCCAAAGATATTTTTCTAGAACCAAAATACACGAACATTTGGTAACAATCCAATAAGGTAAAATGGATTTCCTCTGGAATTGAGAATGCAATAAGATGGTCAACAAGTGTGATTTCCTGTCTTTTCATTTTATTGTGTTATGAAGTTAAGAAGCATTTGGTTCACACATGCAGCCACTCTCTAAATCCATGGAAACACCACTGGGCAAGGATGGCATGAATGTTGTTAGAGCTGTCCCTGTCAACAGTGAATAACAGTATACAGTCTTATATAAGGAGAACGTGACCTGCCCCTAGAGCTTAATCTAATTCAACTAACATATAATGAGATTCTTTAGGGCTAGGCTAGCTGGACATAGAAAAGATGAAATAATAACAATAGTTAACACTAACATCTGCCAGGTGAGTATTTTACGTGCACTAACTCATCTTCACAGCAACCCTAAAAAGTAGGTACTATTATTATCCCCATTTTACAGGTGAGAAAACAGAAGCACAGAGAGGTCAAGTAACTTGCTTGAAGTCATACAGCAATACAGTGACGGAACTGGTATTTGAACTCACGTATTCTGTTTCCAGAGTCCATGTTCTTAACTACCACAAAATACCATGTTTCCCAGTTGAAGCAGGTAATTCATATCTCAGTGGGAGTGAAACAGAAAACACAGGCAGCATAAAGGAGTGGGGAAGAGAAAAGTCTCTGCCGCCAGGCTGCCAGGCTTTCAGGTCCAGTTGTGACTCTGTACACGTTAAATGTGCAAACTTGGCTTGGTTTCTTACCTTTCTGAGTGTCAGCCACTGTCAAATGGGGAGGTGAGCTTAACCTGCCCATAAGACTGTACATAATTAAATGGCTTAAAGCATGAGAATGTTCCGCGAAGGTGGACCGTTGTTGTCCAGGGGGCATGGCCTTTTCTGAACCCCTGGGATCTGAGTGTGTTTGGAATTCAGACGTTTTCAAATTTTAGAAGAGTAGTAGTTTAGTACATACCTTGAATTACATAACTTCCCTGGCAAAGTCTGGGGGTGTCGGGTAGCAATGTGTAAACAACACATTGATCATTCTGCAGCAATCCAGAGCAACAATCTAAGTGAGCAAATAAAGATGATAATAGCCTCATGTGAGTTCAGGTTTGGGCACCCAATGACTTATGGAAAAACTCTAAGTGTTCAGGTATTTTGGGGTTTCAGATGTGGAGAATTGATAGTGTACTTCCAGTGAGGTCCGAAGCAGGCTGTTTACACTTAAGAGCAAGAAATCAAGAACTGAAGGGACTCAAAAGGCACAAACTTCCCAGGCATAAAATAAATAAGTCCTGGGGAGGTAATATATAGCATGGTGACTATAATTAATAAAACTGTATCGCATATGTGAAAGTTACTAAGAGAATAGATCTTATAAGTTCTTATCACAAGAAAGAATTCTGTAAGTATGTGTGGTGTTAACTGAACTTATTGTGAAGGTCATTTCACAATATAAACAAATATTGAATCCAAAGGAAAACTGTGGGTAAGATCTGGGAGGTGACCGTGACGGAGACAGACACCAGGGGCCCCAGGAGAGAGAGTTTTGCCAACATCATCATGGGGCAGAAGCCACTCTCAGAAGCTACAGTGAAAGGTGACAGGATCAGCTCAGCCAAGAAACAACAGGGATGAGTTAGAGGAAACAGAGCAGTGACCCTCCCACAGCATCCTTTGTAATCCTGGAGCAAATGTACACTTATTTTGGAATTAATGGCAAGGGCACCCGCTAAGAAATAGAAGGGTAGCACAGCTTTACCTTTCCCAGCAATGACTCTTGCTTTCACTCTTCTGAAAATAAAGGGATTTTGTGAGACTTTTCATGTCTGTGTGTTACTGATAAACTCTTTTAAGCACTTGCTGAGTAACAGGCATCAGCTTGTGCTGTATATGCAACATTTAATCCCCAAATAACCCCAAGAAATAGGTATTGCCGTTTTTATGGGCTTATGGCTGTTCTGTAGATTTTTTGCCCCAAATCTCGTAACTAGTAAAAGGGAGAACCGGGTCTCCAAACAAGTGTCCTAACTCAGAGCTGGAGCTCTTAACACAGTTCTTTACCCAGAATGAAGGCCTATGCCTTGGGACTCACAGATGGGAAGGAGTGACAGTATGAGGGACTCTGGGCTGCAGAAAGTAACTCATTTTCATTCCTATTACTGTAATTCAGCTCTTAAAAGATCAGCTTGTCCTTTTAGTGGAAGAAACAAATGAGAGCCAATGCACACACTGATTTTCAGCTGAGAAACATCGTGCCCGACAGCTAAAATAGACCTTTTTGAATTGGGGAGGAAGGCAAACAGAAGCCCTGGTTATTATAGTTAATTCAATTTAATTAAAGCCATAAAAGCAAACCACAGTTTTGCAGTGGGTACTGACCATTCTGATTGTTTGGAGGACTCAGAGGAGTCCTGCTCTTAACTGATGGGCAGAGACCCAAGTCGCCACCATTACTCAGCCTCTGTTACGGAGCCTCTTTACCTTGACTTGGCCGGTTATTCTTGTGTACATTATTTCTCTTCTGTGCTCATTAGTTTTGAAGGTGATTTGGTGTGGTTCTTTTCCAGTTGTAATGAGAATTGCACTTTTCTTCCCTTTCGCTAAGAAGCCCTAAAAGCTGATCGAAATTTTCCACTCCCTTTTCCTTTTCTATTTTCTCTCCATCTCTCAATATTTTATCTCTCTCTGCTTCTCCATTCTCTTCCTGTTCCCTTTCTTGTCAGTCACCTTCAGCTGGCCCCAAACCTCCAACTCCATGGAAGGCCAGTGGCCTCACTGGCAAGGCCAAGCCAGGCCTGTTGGCATCTTGTGAGGACAACACAGGATGTTGGTCAGCATTTACTCTCTGCCAGGCCCTGCTCTGGGTGTTGCACGTGAAAGACAGTCAGACAGTCTCTGCCCCTAACTTACTCTCAGAAGAGAGAGACACACAAGAAAATGGTCAACACTGTGCAGTGTGATGATATGTGTTACAACAGATGTATCACCTGGAATTAGAATGGCACTAGAACAGGAGGGACAGACACATAAGCCTAGATGAGGGCATAACTTAGAAAGGAGTCTTTTCAGGTAGAGGAAATGTCACGTAAGAAGGCCCAGAGGAGTGGGACTCCATGAGCACACAGTGAACTGCTGCTTACAAAGCCCTCTGTAGCCAGCCTCTGCCTACCCCTCCAGCCCTAGCTGAACCTCTTCTTGGCTTATCATCTGTCTTTCAATCATACGAACTTTTCTTTTTTGCCTCAGCTTTTACTCATGTTTGTCTGGAGCACTCTTCCTGCTCTTTTCTTCTAGCTTATTCCAACTTACCCTTTAGGTCTCCAATTAAATGTCCCTTTCTCTGGCAAGCATCCTTAGCCCACCAAGCCCAGGTGGCAGCCCATTTACTCATTCCCACAGTACCCTGTACTTAGCTACCTAACACTTATCATACCAATATTATCACCTGTTTGTGTGTTTCTATTCCATTCTGGACCACAAGCTCTGTGGAAGCAGGAAAGGTATTTATATTGTCTCTCTAGGCCAGAAATGGTGTTAGTCACACTGTAGGTGCTTTGGAGGTTTGCTGGATGCCCTAAATATGGCTAGAGAAGAGGATACTGCATAATAGTGTTGTGAAATGAAAGCAGAAGCAAGCAGAAGCAGATAAAGATCCTCAAATGCTGCCCCAAAAGAGGATAAAGAACAGAAGCAAAGACTGGGAGAGAGCACGTGAAGAAAGAATGCATGCAAGAGAGAACCCTCATGGAGATTCGTTGTGTGACAGCAAAGAGGTCCTCAAGCCACTCACTAGAATCAGGGCCAGAGTTAGCTCATCACAGCTTGGATGAATTTCCTTGAAAAAGGAAAGAGAAAATCCAGCTAGGCAGAGCCATCTTGAATTCCCTTGTAATGACAAGATAACAGTAAATTGGAGGTGGTTATGACTTGGTCAGCAATTCTTACATCAGTATGCAATTTGAGGTAGTGTTTGTTCATATCCCGAAACAAGCGAGAAACTTTTGGATGAAGAGACATCGAAGTAACAAAGAGGTCGGGCTGTCACATGGTTGGGACAGCATGGCTGACACTGAGCATCCCCCTACAATGACCATTTCCACATGCTTTTACTCTCCGCAGCTGGCACCACCACCTCTGCTGGGGACTGCCCTCACATGCCGGAGCCCACTTTGCCTGCATGCAGGGAGTGTCTCAGAATTTGCAACCCCAAAGAACAGCCCTTAGCCAGATGCAGGAGGGCAAACAGTCCATCTCCTGACCCCTGAGTAGGATGGCACAGCTGGTTGTGCACCCTACTCTGTTCTCAGAACTCCACTGCGGGTCTTCCTGAGAGCACTCATATAAAAATCACCTGCATCAAGGCGATTCTGATCTGGGAGAAAAAAAAATCACCGGCACCAGGGTGTTTGTCTCCAGCCTCCATCTGGGAAACCTGACCTTCATCAGACAATGTTCCTAAAGCCCTTGACAGAAATGAGCATTTTGTTAGAAGTAATGATGCCCTTCATGCTTCAACCTAACCGTTCACACACACAGTATTGCAATCAAAATAGTGACCATCGGTAAGAGTCCAGGCTAAGAATAGTTTCAAGCTCACATGGGGGATTTTTAACCAAAAGAAGATATTGCATTTTTACATCCAAAAAGGAACCCACCCCTAATCTCCTAAATTCAAATTCTGGTGCTTTCGAGTGTTTGTCATCCCGTGTCACTCGGTGGCCTCATGTTCCATCTGGGAAGATCACCAATCCCCTAAACTGAACACGTCAGAGAAGAGATAGCGTGTGATATAGTATCCTAACTCTCTGAAGAGATTTGCAGCCTTCAAAATGTGCCTAGAAGGAGAAAACTGTATTTGTGGCGTGTCTATTTATACTCAAAGAAAGATGAAATTGTAAAAAGGTCAGTAATTCTAATTTTCTATGCAGGTATTTATTAAAGAAAAACATTTCAAACATTTATGGGTGGAGAGGAAAAACCTTAAACTTCTGTAAGTCACCTTTTAGAAGCGTACAGTGCTATGAATATGCAAAATAGCTTACACATTCTTGTTCTTGAGCTTTAACTTAGGTTTAAGTTTCATCGAGATGCTGCCACCTTAAAAGAAACAAAACAGGTTAATTAAAGAGTTAAATAAACCAGAAGGGGAAATAAAACTTGCACTGCTGTCCTTCGAATCAGAAACAGATTTCTGAGCAGTTTATTTAAACCCTTAGGTTTGGCTTCAACATAAGAACATTAAAATCATTTCTGAGTAGCCATAATTTTCCCCCAATTTGGCATCAAATTCAAAAGAAATTAAAAGTAGTATTTAGAGACCACAGCGCTGTTCTAGATAGCAAAACCAAGGCTTGCTCTGCACCCAGCCCCTCCTCACCGTCCACCAGCCTGGTTCTGGGGTTAGGGGAACTCAGCATCAGGTCACTGTTGAGCTGATTCACCCCTCCTGGCCCCAGGTCAGCATCTGGGCTTCTGCTTCATTTAATGCCAAAGCTCCTCCTTGAACCTAAAGCCCAGACAGAGGGGTCCCATCTAACCCCTGTGGGTCGACTTCCCTGGCTACCGAGTAACTCTGATTTGCTGATGTCAACTTCATGCTGGGCAGTAGACCGGTTGCTTTAGACTCACTTCTCACAAGTGTATTCAGAACAAGGGAGTCTGTTTCATTAACCTCTTTGTTGCCTGTAACTGAGAAGTCAGCCTAGCACCATTCATGTGTAGTGCTGCTTCTTTTTTTCACATCAATCCTGACTCAAGCCTTAGCTTTGCCTCTGGTTATCCCAAAGATTTCTTCACACCCAATCATTCACCAGCTAAGCAACTTTATTGGAGACTTGATGGGTCAAAAGGAAGAGAAGGTGCAATGTACACTGCTTAGACTCTCATCTTCCCCTGGCCCTCCTGAGTTGGCATCCAAGTCATGGGGTATCAGCATCATCTTCCAAACAGGCCATCACAGCATACCTACAAAGCACAACAGTCTCCCCAGCTGTAATTCTGGTAAATATAACTGAATACAACTGCCCTCATCCTGTAATAGATGATAGGCACCCCCAAAGTAGAAAGAGGGTAAGTAATTTGCTCCAGCTCAATTCAGCTAAAAAGAACTATAATGGGCAATTGGGCCCAGGTCTGCCTGAAAGCCCCCACTCTCTAATATGTCATGCTGCCTCTCCATGATTGAATCACCTGCCTGGCACCTAAATTCTTGCAGAAGACAGGCCTTTAAAGTCTTGCCCCTGATTTTATCCCAGCAGCAGCAGCCGGTTACTGACTGTAGGCTCCTTGACCCCCATCACACACCAAACATGTGCCCCAGGGTCTCCTCCCTTTGTCCCTTCCCTGCCTCTGTTCTGGCAATCTTCCTGTACAATATCTCTCGCTCTCAATGATGGGGACCAATTGGTTGGCCTGCCCCTAGTCTCCTGTTCCCATATTCTCCCATCACCTGTAGCTGGACCCTCACCTTGCCCACTGGGTCACCTCTTGTTCTGCCCAGTACCCACTGCCATGGGGCCTTGCTGATGATATTCACTATTTTCAGAAAACAATGAATCTTCTCATCTCTTCATTTCTTGTCTTTCAGGCAAAGAACATCTCCCTATTTGCCATGTCTCCACTGTCCCTAACTGCCAATGTGCTCTAGAGGAGGCCTCAAAGTCTCTGGTATTTAGTGGAAGGGCTGAGACACTTCTACCTCCCTTCTCTCCTCTTTTGCTCCTTGTTGGCTGAGAGGGTTGCTACCCCATAAAAGATTTTTGGCTGATCCATTTTCTCCCTGCTCCCTCAGACATTCTCATGCAAAGCTAAAAATAGCAACTCATTTCTGTTCTCAAATTGAAAGACAGAAGAAGACTCTCACCATCTGAGCAAGGAAATGGCAGTCCTGCTTATGACGTGGGCAAATGCGGCGCCCCAGACTCAGGAAAGAACAGAAATAGCAAAAAGTAGCTGGAAAGGGAAGGGGACTGGTATGCATTTAATGTACAAAGAGATGGACCACTATTGTCCCAGGTATCGACTCTGAATATGACAATAGGAGTTGGAATTCTCAGACAATCTGGCAACCACTTGGGGCTTTCCATAGGGCCTCATGTGGTCCACCAACGCATATGTCCCTGGACAGCCATTTGAGGGGTAGAGGTCACTACACAGGCAACACAGTCCCCAAGCTCCAGAGGCTACAGGTCAAATTGAAAGTCACCCCGGGGATTCTCAGCCTGTGCTGAAGAACTGATATATGCAACTTCATGGCATGAGCCAAATTACGCAATAACTCGTTTCATCACTCATTTCCTTCCCTCCTCCTCTACAAAGTCTTCCTTCCCCGCCTGGCCCCACCAGCATTGCTTCTTTCTCCTATCAGTTTCTGACTGTCTGTATCAACCACTGGCGCTTAATTAGGTATGGTCATGCGGCATCCCACTGCATTATTAGAGAGATGAGTGTGTGTGTGTCCTGGTGTGGGAGCACCTGTCAGGAGCACTGCGCAAGCTCTGCAGAGTGTTGAAGAGACACAGGCTTGAAGTCAGAGGGGCTCAGCTGCTCATTCTGGCTCTGGCATTAGTGGGGACTCCTGATAAGGGGGAAGTCTCAGACTCACCTGAAAAATGTGGCCAATAACCCTGGAATGAAAGGAACTGGCCCTTTCAGATTAGTCTGCAATGAGGGGATTCCTGTCTCTGTCCAGGAAAAGTTGGCAAAAAAGTTAAAGTGGGCTTTAGAAGTACATTTTAGGGATTTCTGGGAAGCAAATAAGCTAGAAAATATGATCAGGGTAAGGATCTGGGTGATGGTAAAATAGATGATTGATGACAGATAGATATAGCTGACAAACAGAAAATCAAGAAATATTTATGTTTAGAGAAGCTAGAAAATCAGGAGAGTTTTCCTGAGAGAACCCAGTTAAGAGAGAACATTAAGAAGCCCACCTGATTTTAAAAGGTGTTCATCAAGAGCTAAGAGGCCATTCCACCAGACCACAACTCCCCGGGCTTAAAACCAAAAGATGCTTCCTGGAGCCCATAAAGGTGCATCCCATTGGTGAGCCGAAAGGTAATGGTGGCTGAGAAAACATCTTTTAAGTCAGTATAAAAACAGAAATAGATGTCTGTATCTCACCTGCTCATACCCAATATCTGCTCACCCTCCACAAAAAGCTTCATGGTCAAAATGTGATGACAGAAGAAGAATCAGAAAAATGCAACCTTGCTGGCTTTAAAGACTGAGGTAGAGAGCCATGAGCCAAGGAATGCAGGCAGCTTCCAGAAGCCAGAAAAAGCAAGAAAATGAATTCTCTTCTGACTCCTCTAGAAAGGAATCCAGCACTGCCCCTGCCCTCATCTTGACTGTAGCCCAATTAGACTTCTAATCCTCAGAACTATAAGACAACAGGAAACTAATTCACTCTCCCCACAACGGACTGCAAGCCCTCTGAGAACAGGTGTCTTTTTCTCTTTCCTCATAATAATTACACCTGTGTCTGATGCATGGTAAGCAACCAATTAATATGTGTTGGAAGAGTGAATGAGTGAATAAATGAAATATATATGTACCCTGAGCTAACTACCAAGGCATGGCACTAGTCACAAGGTAAGATAACAACCTGAACATTAGTCAGAGAAAACAGTCCCTTGAGCCCTTGGTGAGGGATAGAAAGCTGCCACCAGTGACCACATTTTGCCGAGTGGCCTGCCCCATTTATTGTGTGGAGGAATTACGTACACATAGGGGGAGAATCCATAGAAAGATAAGTTTATATGTAATTAAGCACTAAATTGAAGAAAAGGGCTGTGGGAAGGTAGGATGAACTGATTCTCTTAGAGGGTTATGTGATGAATGTAGACTTGATCTGGATTTTGAAGAACAACCAGAATTTATGTAAGTAGAGGAGGGGGTAGGGTATAAGGAGAGCATGAGACAGTATGGCCGACTATGAGGAGACTGGTTTTGCCCGAGTAGAATTATCACCACTGAGAATAATTACATAATGAGAACAGTCAGCATCTACTGAGTTCTTCCCAAATACCAGCACTTTCTGTGAATCATATAATCTTCCTAATGACCCTATAATGTGGTGGAGAGGGCATCTTGAGACATTTTGACCTTTGTGATCTTGACTGCCAAGCATCGGATCCCCATTCTCAGCTGTGGGGAAATTCTCCCTCTACAAGTTTTGGGGCTCCTTTTCTTTCACTGTTGACTGAAGGCTGCAAAGTCCAGACACCTGCTTTCTTTTTACCCAGGTAACCAGGGCACAGGCATGTGACCTGATTTGGCCATCAGATGTGCATCAAGAACAAGTGGCAGAAAGAAAGGGGACAGAGAATTTTTTCTAGCATCAGCACAATACCAACATCTGGATTACAGAGGCAGGGCAAGAGGTACCTTCCTTGCTTCTAGCATATTTTCTGAGCCTGGTAATCCAGCCTTTTCAGCAATTCTTTGGCTACTCAAATCCCATCATGAAATTTCCCCTGTACCTAAATTGATTAGAATAAATTCCTATTACTCACAAATAAGAACCCTAGCTGATACAGTAAATATTAAAATTCTTGAATTATAGGTTAGGAACTTGAAGCTCAGAAAGGTAAAGTGACTTGCCTAAGGTCACACAGCTCATGCCTATCTGATTATAAAGCTTGTGTTTTCAACAACACTAATAATTAAATGTTCAAAACGAGAATTGGATTATAAAAGACTTCTTGTGGACACTTCATACAAGGCCTGAAAAGGGAGAGGTCAATTACATGGGAAGGCAGAGTTTATGGGGGAAGGCGGGGTAGTAGGCCTTTCTGAAGACGTTGTGCTTGAGCTACATCTTAAACAATGGGTGGAGTTGGCCAAGTTGGTGAGGAGAAGTTGGAGGAGACATGGAACCATGAAGTTTCAAGGGCTGTATATTAATATCTATTGCTGTCTAACAAATCACCCTCAGACTTAGGATCTTAAAACAACACATATCTGTTATCTCAGTGTCTGTTAGGCAGCAATTAGCACAGCTTAGCTGAATCCTCTTCTCCAAGGTGTTTCACAAGGCTCCACTATCAAGGTGCTGGCCAGGGCTGGTGACTCATCTGAAGACTCAAAGAAAGGATCTAAGATCACCTGGTTATTGGCAGACTTCAGCTCTTTGAAGGTTGTTGGACTGAGGGCCTTAGTTCTTACCTGGATGTTGGCCAGTAGCTGCCTTTAGTGCCCTGCCAAGTGGTCCTCTCCAACATGGCCACGTAGTTCATCAAACAATACAAACCAGGAAAACAATAGAGAGTTTGCTAGCAAGACCTAAGTGACATCTCATCATCTTTGTCTCATTCTATTACCTAGAAGCAAATTTCTAGGTCAGCCAACACTCAAGAGTAGGAGATTCCACAGGGAAGAGACTACCAAGAGGTGGGGATTCTTAGGGACCCGCTGAGAGTCTGCCTCCTACAGTCCACTTGGTGAATTGCAGGTTGTCTTGTACTAAGAGGGTGGTGCCTTAGCCTGAGACCAGAGGCAGGCAGGTACAGATCACAAGGGCCTTCATAAATCATGCCAAAGAATCAGAGTATCATCTTATAAGAGGTAGGATTCCTTCTTTTCTTTCAACACATCTCCTGGTTTTGTTTGGTTTCTCAAAATAACTTCAACTTCTTCAGTTCCCTAAATTCACATCTTACACACCCCACACAGTCAGTTCCCTGTCTTCTTCTTTTGTTTCCATCCCCTAACAGGCACTGGCACATGCATCACTTAGACACAGCTGAGTAAGACTTGAACAGATGCAACTAAAATCAATTAAACTCCTCTGACCCCGAACAGGTGACACCCTCAAATCCGTCACTTAGACTTAGGCAGAAAGTTGGTTTTGGTTGTTCAAAAATCCAGAATGAATGAGAGGAGGAGAGGGAGTAGTTCAGGCAAGGACTGGAATGCCTCTTTGAAGAGCCTAGTCCTTCCTGCTGGTTTCTGAGTTGTTCCCTAATCGTGGTGCTGCCACCAAGCTCCAGTGGTTCCAAATCCATCACCTGTTCCCCTGTTCAGAAAGAGCCCCAGAAAAGCCAGAACTTTCCAAACTACAACCAACTCTCTCTGAAAAACGGCCTAATGTCATGATTCCTTATTGCTACAAATGTCGCTTGATTATGGTTGTCACAATGATGACTGTACTTTCTTTTCATCTAGGTTGAAAAATGTTCACAATTTTGGCTTCTACAGATTTTTACTGGCTTCTTTACCTTGATCACTTTCCCTGCATGTGCAAGAGTGTGTTCTTGCCAAAGCTCATTTCTCTGTGCTTAATAAAGCATTTTATGGGCTACTTTGTTGGCAGGCAGCCCCCGTCCTCCATCCTTTGATCTGTGGACTCTGCATGTACAGAACTAGTACTGAGCAAGCATTACACTTCCAAATACCACTAGCCACGTCCAAAATATAACCTCCAAGGTTCCATTGGGAAGCCCTGTGGACTCCTTGCCTACGATCCTTAGATCCCTTTGGCCTCAATTCTTGCCCCAACCATTATTAATCCCCCAGGAAAAGGAATAAAGGCTGCGATAATTCATGAATTTTGATAATTCACACTCACCGGTTACTGAGCATCCATTTGGAGGATGGCTGCCTTTTAAGGATGGATCGTGACAATATTCCAAATGCAACAGCTTTGATCTCTCTGCCAGAAGACATCTGCTTGCCTGTTATGACATTTTTACCTTCTAGGTTCAGGCCAAAATTGTCCCCCTGCTCCCCGAGCATGTCTCCCCACTGGAGTATCATTCCTTCTCTTTGTTTCCTTGGCTTCGTATTATCACCTTCTCCTTCCAACACTTTTCTCTCATCCCTCTATGTAGTATTTTACCCCAGACCAAGAGAAATTCTGCAGCTGACAGGCAATTGTATTGCCTTTGAAGTGTGCTGGCTCTAGGCTAGTCTCTGGCTGGAGAAACAACTTACTGGAATTACTTAGAAGTCTCCTTTCCATTTTTGTTTCCTTCTCTGTATTTACTCATGAAGGAGAATGTCAGTGGTCAGGAGGGAGAGCACTAGATGGCAGTTTTCTCTGTGAATCAGCTGAGGATGCATTTTCTGTTTCCTTCCTTCCCAGAAAAAGCAATGATATTGAACAATCCCTCTTTCCCTAACTACCTCTATTTCCCTACCTCATCCCCTCTTCCTCATGATCCTCAGCATTACTCATGCTTAGGAGAGGCGGTGAAGCTTATCCACCTAGCAAGAAAAGCCTGACCAGAATCTCCCGCTAAGAAACACTTCCTTTGGGTTTCACCTGTCCCCCTGCTCCCTTTTCAAAGTTCACAGATGGGATGGGCCTCAGTGGGTTACAAGGAGATTTGTTTAACTGCTTTGAAATTATTATTTGCATGCAGAAGACCTTGGAACAAAAGTCCCTGTGTGTGTAAAAATGCCACGGGATTAAGCCTTTGTTTGGGTCTCTTTTAAAAAGAAGTGTGATCATCCAAATAGCAAGGATACCTGAAAGCTAAATGAGCTATCAAATGACCTAACAGACTGGTCTAGGAAACTTAATCTGGCACACGGCCTCCATTCCCACAATACTCTGGTCAGTTATGCTTCATGATAGGCTCTCGTTTCTCCACAAGTTGTGCCTTTGTCTCCAATAAGTGGATCTGCAGCCAGGCCTGCTGGTGGGCCCAGGAAAGATGACAAGGAAGTAGGGCCATGCGAGGATGGAGTCAGTGGGCGCACAGTGCCTGGCACTTACGAGGACCCAGGAAATGTTACTCAATGAGCCATTCGGGCTCCTGAGACCATGACCCACCAGTTACCAAGCCAGGATGAATAAACTGGAGTCAAGGTCAAAGAAATGGCCAGACCACATGTGAACACACATGTGACAAAAATATTTATTTAAAAAAGAAATAATAAAGACAAGATTCAGGAGAATTGTTATATAGAAGGAAGGAGGGAAAGGTGGTGGGGTCAAAAATACAGGTTTCTGTAAGTTACTGTCAATAGTTCTAGGATTCGTGGTGGCTTTGTGGGTGTTTGTTATAGAGAAATAATTATCAAATCCATGCCTGAACTGAAGATGATAGCATGTCACGAGCCAAGAATAATCACTAATCAATTCTGTGCACTGGAGAAATACAATGTAAAGTAATTCTTAAGGGGCTAAAATGTTCATTATTTTGAAATTATTGTCTATCTTGCTTGTACTTAAAGAAAACCTAATACCTGCTTTACTGAGAAATTCTCTCCAATGGTTTTGGTGGAATTTCTCCCCAATAGTGTGGGAGGTATGGACTCTGCTTTTAGTCCCCTCCACATGACGCATTGAGCAGCATGTGGTTCACTGTGTCTGGACCACACAGTCAAGTTCAGGAAAGACTGGTCCTGATGATCCTGGGCAGAGTGCATATGACAGCCTTAATGCTGACCCAGATGCCTTGGAAACTCTAGCACTCACTGGAGGATGTCAGAACGCAGTGCCAGAAGTCAGACAGACCCAAGTTCAAGTTCCAGGCCTGCTGCCACTGAGCTGCCCTGAAGCAAATCCCTTAGCCTGCCTGAGCCTCAGTTTCTCAAATGTCAACTAGAGTATATTAGTTCCCAAGGGCTCTCATAACAAAGGACTGGGTGCCTTAATACAAAAGAAATCTATCCTCTCATAGTTCTGGAATTTAAAAGTTCTGGAGGCTAGAAGGTGTCATGTTGGCAGGCACGTTCCCTCTGCAGGTTCTGGGGAAGGGCATTGCTTGCCTCTTGTAGCTCCTGGTGGCCACTGACATCCTTTGGCACTCTTTGACTTGTAGCTATATCACTCCAAACTCTGTCTTCCTCTCACCTGGAATTCTCCCAGTGTGTCTGTGTGTCTTCTCATAGCCTTCTTATAAAGACACCACTCATTGGACTTAGGGCTCACCCTGATCCCAGTTTGACCTCATCCTAACTAATTATATCTGCAAAGACTCTTTATTCCAAATAAGGTCACATTTTGAGTTTCTGGGTAAACATGAATTTTAGAGAGACATTGTTCAACCCAGTACATGGAGATAATGATATATAACAAAAAGGGTCATTATAAGAATTAAATTGAATAATGTATATAAAACACCTAGTACAATATAAGCATTCATCATCATCATCATCATCATCACCTTAGAGATAGGACCGTATTTCTGAAAACATGTTATCCTGTTGGCTAACGTGACCACAGGTGAAATTGTCAAATTGGCCTAGGGTCAGACTTTGGGCAGGCAACCTCTGGTAAATTATTTAATCCCTCTGAGTTTCGGTTTCTTTATCCACACTGTTGGATATACATATACATATGTCTAACACTTAAATGGCATTTACTATGTGCCAGGCACTGTTCTAAGAGATTTACAAATATTATCTCAGTCAATCCTCGGAACGACCTTGTGAGTTAGGTATTATTATTATTATCTTCATCTCACAATCAAAGAAATTGAATCAGCAAGTATTTAAGAAAGTTGCCTAAGGTCACATAGAAAGTAAAGTGATAAAACCAGAATTCACATCCAGGCAGTCTGGCTCCCAAATTGCTCCAAGATTAAAAGAGAAGTTTTCATTAAAACAGCCAGCGCTCAGTATCTGAAAAGCAGTCAGTAAATGGTGCTGTAGTAACTATGGCTCCTTCTCCCAAACCTTCTCCATTTTCCGGACCTCAGGGCTGCCTTTCGCCTTTCCTCTTCCTCTCACTTCAGGTACTCCGGTTGTTACTTTTGTTGACATTAAGCCAGAGCCAAGTTTCCATATTTAAAAGTTCAGGCTGCTTAAGTTCCATTCAGTTTCCTGGGGTATCTTGCCCTCTTTTTTATCTTGTTTTTATTCTTTTCAGTGTCCTGTGACGGAGGTGGCAGGAAGGGTCAGAGAAGGGGAGGGAGCCACAGCTCTCTCTGACAACCGGTAAACAGTGGGTGTCTCTTTCCTGGGGTGGGGGCAGAGTGAAGCAATAGACTGTGAGACACATCTCAGGGACATCCACCCAATGGGGCCACCCACTAAACCTGGGAACTCATGTGCTGTCCTTGACACAAAGATCCTGGAAAGATCCATCATGGGACAAAACCTCCTAAGATTTATGAAAGTCACCACCAGAGGAGAAAGCGGGAAATTCTCCCACTGATAATGTGGCTCCACAATGGTGTCAGAGGTGGGAGTGAGCTGGCTGAGGATCCACCCTGGGGCGCGGTGGATTCCCAGGTGGGGTGCCCTGCCTCTTGCCTTAGCCCACACTCCCCTATCCGGGAGACATTCACACAGCTCTAGTCCAATATTCTGGGACTTAGGATCGACTCCACCTGCTGCTCGTTGGGCTCTGCCCTCTGATGACTAATGCAGTCGGAGGAGCAGGACCCTCACCCCGGCCCAGCTCTCCTGCCTTTCTGGCTATTGCCAGAATCACAACACAGACATGGCAGCTGTCACAGAAATTCGGTCATTTCGACAGTGTGCACAGTTACCCAGGACAGGGGAACTGCGTAGGTCCAATGATAACTTAAGCAAGTTCTGGGCAAATTTGTTCACCCTTCCCAAACCAACAGCATGAGGACAGGCTTTCTCCGAGATGTAAAGTGAGGGAAAGCAATTGACAAATTAAGACGCAAACAATCTGCGGCTGCGGCTCCACCCTTCCCCTTTTGAGGTCCTGCCCTCCAACCTCGCAGGGACCTTGTGCCCTTGTCTCATGTGGAGGCAGCCACCCGCTTAAACAGCTTTGCTTTCCCTCCTTTCTTATGAGATACACCATTCCTCCCCACACCCCAGACTTCCGAGGGCTCCACCTCACTTTGCTAAAAATGGAAGTTATTAAGGGAACAAACCCGTGCTGATTTGTCAACCAACTCTTGAGCTGTGCCTCCCATGTGACATTACACTGTAACTTGGATCAAAAATATAAAAGGTGTGGCTGGTAGAGAGTGTTTAGGTAATTCCTAAACTTACTGCTGCTCACCTGTGGGCTGCTAAGATGCATACAGAGTTTACATTCAATGCTGTTAGGTGAGGGGGAAGGGTGTGGGTTCTATGAACTGGTTATTAAGCCCATGAAGCCCACCAACAGAAAGTAATCAAATCTTTGTTCTGAGAGGTATGGGGAAGCTGAACAAGCGACCTCATCTCCTGTACCTGCCTGAACTCCAGGCGGTGGGGTCAGCACTTAGTTCACCCTTCCCAGACTCCCCAGCATGTGTGTGCCCACTGCACACCACTCTCCCTGGTTCCAACTCAGCTACCCAGCCCAGCGGCCCCCTGCACAGCCCACTGGAGTCCTCAAGACTGGGCTGGTGCTGACAGGGCTCTCAGCTCAGCCCAGACATTCTAAGAGGGAGTCAAAGTTCCTGAGCATTATGCCCTCCGGGAAGCGTAAATTATAACCAATTTCTTTTTCTATCTGTACTCACTTGGTTTACCTTTCAATTCTGTCTGAAATGCATGAAAAAACCTCAGGGTTTTCCTTGCCTAATACCCTCCTCATGCTTGTTGCTATATTGTGAACATAGTTTAAAAAATATATACATGTTATTTTTCTATTCCAAGTACCTCTTATAAATGGAATCATATTTGTGTATGTGTGTGTATATATATATACACACAACTTATTTGTTGTACCTGGAATAGCAATTGTCAGATTCATAGGGGGTGGGAGGAAGGAATGGGGAGTTAGTGTTTAACGGGGATGGTTGCACAACATTGTGGATGTACTTAATGCCCCAGAACTGTATACTGAAAATGGTTAAAATGTCAAATGATAACTTTAATGTTATGTATATTTTATCAACAATGTATCAAATGTATATTATATAAAATACATATTATATAACATACATATATTAAATAACGTATTAGTTCAACTCTTATTTACATACATAACTAATTTCAGACAGTTTACATTTTACTTTCTGATCTCTTCTCCTTTTTCATAATATATGCCTTGCTTTGGGCATTTTGTCTCCTAAATATTCCCCAGATTTGGGTTTTCACAATCAAGAGGAGCTCCACCCTAATAAGACCCCATGGCCCTCCTTTCCTTCTACACTCCCCAGTCACCCTCTTCTGAGTTGCTTTTAAACCGAAAGCTTTACTAGTTAAAGAAAAACTCCGTGATTTTCAGTGGTACATTTAATAATTCATAAATCATGAGAGGTTCAAACAGGTTCAAAGTTTAAAAGTTTAAAAGTTTTGCTGAAGCTTTAAAGTTTAAACTGTCAGAGGCTTTGACAAAAAACTTTTCCTGTCTGGAATATTTAAGATTGTTGTGTCATATTATATTCAGGACTCTATTATTTCCTTCTCTCCCAAAATGTTTCTCCTAAGAAAATCCCAGCATTCGGTTTTGAGCATTTTCCTTTGTGGCCCTGAGACCCCAGGTCCAGGAGACCAGCAGGGACAGGGAGCTAGCCTGGGAAAAGGATGGGAGCTGTGACAATCCAGAGTTTAGGATAAAGTACTAAGTTGGCCAGAATCACCATTGTGTAAGGATTTCTCTTTAAAAGAATGAAAATTGTAAAATGAGATCCTGGCAAATGCGTGTAACAAGGTCTTGGCGGAAGACAGTGAGTTGTGTATGACCTGCTATTTCAAAATCTGGAAGCAAAAAGGCCAAATCTTCCACTGGCCTCCAGCTGACCTCTAATTTTTCAGGCATAATTACTGTATTTGCATGTGCAATTGAGTGTGGTGTCAGCCACCTACGCCAAAGCACTTTCTGGAGTGTTTGGGGACAAGAAGAAACACAGTCATTTCCATTTCAGACTGTGTTGGTCCAAGCAAGCATAGAACTTGGAGATCATTTCTGATATTCTGGCCTTGAACCCTGATGCTGTATATATTATATTGTTCTGCAAATGTTACTCTGTTTCTCAGAAACCTACCATGGCTCCCACGGCATGACTCCCACTGGCCCTTCAGGTCAGATCCAAGGACTTAGTTATGAACTTTCAGTGTCATTGCAACTCACATCAGACACTGCAGACAAGCAAACCCTCTACCTCCCCTCCCACCTGCCTTGCTCACTGCTGTCTCCAACCCTTTCTATTTGCTATTCCTCACAGCTGAGAAGATTTTTTTCTCCTTTTCACCAAACATATCTTTACATTTCTTCAAAATCCCCTTCCATTCAGTCCCACAAGCCATTAGCATCAACACAGAAATAACATCAGCATAAGCAAAATCTTTCCTAGGTTCCAGAATTTGGTGACAAGATTGAAAATGATCTTGTGACATGAAAGTGGTGCTGGACACCCAACATTGGTACCCACCCTTGGACAATAATAATCACACTTTCACACAAATTACCTCCTTCGATCCTAACAACCTCCCATCTGCGCCTCCACCTCCGAGGGTGAGACTTCAGTCCTGGGTGCTCTGCTGGCTTCTTCAAGGACTGCTGATGAGAACACCCAACATCGATTTTTAGGTCTCTCCTAAGTGGCCGCTTGATGGCATCTGACAGTACCCACCACTCTCTTCTTGACTCGATTCTACTGACTTCAATTGACTTGTCTCTCCTCTTTTTGTATCTGCCTCCATGACTTGCAAAGGTCTCCTTCTCCATTCTTCCCCTCGCCCCCAGCATGGGATGCGCCCATTGGCAGCCCATTTCCGCCTGGACTCCACGGTGCTTCCCCTAGTCCAGTTCCTTTACCTACAGCTTGAGGTTTAACCCATATCCTAGTGGCCCCAGGTCTGGGTCTCTGATCCTCAACCCTCTCCTAGGCCCCAGCACCACCTTTCCATCTCTAAACTGGCTCCCCAAACTAGAGTCTAGCAACTCAATAACCATTTACTGATTGCCAACCCTCTGAAATAGAAATCAGTAACATGCACACCATGCAGAGTAGCTGACTCTCCCACATCCATGTCAAACTCAATATGTCATTTTCTTCCTCCAACACACTTTTTGTATTTCCCATTTAGCCAAGTATCTGGTTCCAACGTAGAAATCTCAGACTTACCCTGAATGTCTCCCCCCCTCAATTTTCCTGTCTGACTTGAGAGTCACCCCTGTTGTTTCAACACTAACCACCTCTCTCTCATGCTCTTTCTCTTCCTATCCCGCTACTACTTCCTTAATTCAATCTTTTGTCATCTCTTGTCTTTTCTGGTTGCTCTTTCCCCAGTCTTTCCCGCTTTCGATCTTTACAAAGTCTAACATGGAAATAGTCACATCACTTCCTGTCAAACGTGCTTTTTCCCAAAGCTACAGTCCACACTCTTGGAAACGAATACAAGCCTTTTCTCAGTCTGACCCCCGTCAAACTTATCTGCTACATGTTCCACCGCAACCCTCCTCCTGCTGTCTCGCTCTTTACTTTTTGCTCCAGCCAGACCAAACTTCCTTCTGTTTCCTGAGCATTCAGCCTCGTTCATATCCCCATGCTTTTGCAAAAATGATTTCTCCTACCTGGTAGGTCCTAATCCTACTCTCTGCCTGGTGAGTCCCCTTTCCCCTGTTGGGCCCAGCTCACTTCTACCACGATGCATTCAGGATTCCTGTCAGCAGAGAGACACTCCCCATTTCTCACACTCCTAGGCCACTAAGCTCCACACACAGGGCCTCTCCCTTGAACAAACTGTTCCTACTTGTGGGACTCTGACTGTTTATCTGACTGACAGCACGTAATACTGTGTCTGGCACTGCAGGTGCCAATTTCTCTTCTGAATGAATTAAATCTCAAGGCACCAAATGCCACCCTCTGAATAACCAAGGACAGTTAGGGTGGGAAAGCACAGTCCCTAATACAGAATCTTTGTTCCTCTCTGGTTGCATCCTGATAAAAATTTTTATTATTCCTGTGTAAGTTTGAAGAGAAAAGAGGACAGAGGAAAATTCTCATTTCGGTGAATTCTCTCCCCAAGCAGACTCATCTACTTTTCTCTGTGGGTTGTAAAATCCATTTATCCAGCAGCGCACATTTTAGGTATTGTATATAGCATTCTGCTTTCTACCAGAGTGGTTATAAATCATTCTATGCTAAAACCATGCAGATATTTGTGTGGTTCATAGAGAGCTCTGTAGTTGAATCTCTGTTCTGGCATGTGAATTAGGATATCTTAGTGAAATACAGGCACTGTGATGTTCGTTGGTAGGTTTTCCTTTGCTTCAATCTATGGCGAGATGGAATAACTTATTCTTGTTGATGTCAGGCTTTGAAGTCAGACAGACCAGGGTTTAAATCCTGGCTCCATCAGCATGTGACCTATAGTATGTCACTTCACCTCTCTGCCTCAGTTTCTTCATCTATACAATGGAAAAAGTGATGCCTCACAGGGCTATTGTAAAGATTAAGTGAGATCATATCTTTAAAGCATTTATCGCAGAGGAAGCCCTCAATTAATGCTAAGGTAAGTGCTTGAACACTAATAATTGGTACTTGATGCTAATGATTGCCCTAATCATTAGTATAGTCAGTACTTTATATATATGTAACTAATATACACACTTACACACAGGAATATGTAAACATATGTAAAATAATATGCATGTGTCTGTATATGTCTATATATTTTTATGTGTGTGTGTTCGTATTGCTGATTACAACATATAATCCTTGCACCAACCCTATGATGTAGGTACTATAATTATCTTCACTTTAGAGATGAAGAAACTGAGACAGATTAAGTACCTTACCCAAAGTCACATAGATAATAAGTAGCAGACCTGAAATTTAAGCCTAGGCAATGTAGAGTCAAAGTCCATGCTCTTAATACCCATTAAAATGCCCCATAATGCCTCAATGCACTCCTCAAATCAATAATTGATAACTATCGCCATCATCACATCACATCACATAATTAGCATCATTATCACCAGCTCTAGCCGGACGATGAGATTCTGTAATTGTGTCTGCCTCAGATCACGGCACGCATAAATTAGACATGGAAGCACTTGCTCAAGTTGTCCATGCATTCCACCCTGAGCCAGGATATGAAAACTTCTAACCCACTCTCACTGTTTTGTTATAAAATCACAATTACTTGTAAAATACATAAGTGGAATTAATGTCTCTTAGAGTTATAAGCTTATTTACCAGACATTTTATTAGTCTGTTTTCTTTCCTGTCATGAGTACATTTACTGACTGTCCTTCTTGACCTATTTTCCCCCAACTCACATCTCCAAGTATTTCTTTGCCTTGACCCCTATAAGGGGTCTTTGTCCTCTGTGGTCCATGCTTTCCTGAAATATTTTTGCTTTTGGAATCAGGCAGATGTGGCTTTCAATTATGACTCTGTTTGGCAGTAAGCAAGTTGCCTTCTCCAAGCCAAAGTTTTTGCATATATAAAATGGGTATAATAAAGAAGCCAACTTGATGGAGTTGTTATGATGATTATATGCAATAATAACAGTAACTAACACTCACTGAGAATTAACACGTTAGTTATTTTGCTAGGTGCCTTTTCCCAAGCCTGCAGACAAAACTGCTGAGTGAAGGCAGAAATCACAAATGTCCTATCTAGCACCTTCCCAGCAGGCATCTCTCCACCTTGATGGAAAGGAAAGAAGATTATCCCATCTGTCAGACTTCTGCACATAGCACCAGGAGATGGGTATAATCTCATTTAAACCTCACAAAAATCCTACAAAAAAGGTATTGTTTCTATCCCCATGTTACAAATAAAGAACTGAAATTTAGAGAGTGACTTGCCCAAGTTCACTCAGTGAATAAGTGGCAGAGGGGTATACTTAATTACTATGTGCCATAACAATAAAAAACAGTAGCAATAATATTAGCAATCAGTGGTTATTAAACATTCACCAGGCACTGTTCTAGAAACTGTACATGGATTGTTTTATTTAATATTCACATCAACTTTATGAGGTAGACATTTGTAATCTGTTTTTACAAATGTGTAAATGGAGAGGAAAGTATATTAAGTAACTTGCTGGAAGTTATTTGGTCACTGAGTTGATAGAGTCAGAACTTAAAACTAGCAGTTCAAATTCAGAGCTGGAGTCTCTCCTATGCTGTCTTTCTAAAAGGTAATAATAAAATATTTGTATAAAGGGGTTAGCCCAGTGCCTTGCATACATATGTGTGTATAAACATACATACATACATACATACATACATACATATATACATACATACACACACACACACACACATACACACACTATGTAGTCCTTTGTGACTGGCTTTTTTCACTCAGCATAATGTTTCTGATGTTCATCTGTATTGTAGTATAAACAGTATTATTATGGCTATATAGGATGTTTAGAGTGCTGTAGACAAAATAGCCAGGAAATGAAGGATTTTAGCTTATAAAAATAGGGTTAAGATAAGTATCTTTATTCATTTTTCCACCTTAAAATTTTTTTGTGAAAACTTATTATACATAAGGCCCTGAAGGGAAGAAAAGACATGTAAGATTCAGATATTGCCCTTAAGGAGCTCAGGATGATAAAAGAAAAAAGCAAAATACACCCCTCATATATGGTAGGTCTGACCAGTTATTCAGCACACATAAGCATCAGAGGAGAAGAAATGCAGAGTGAATTTTCAACTCACTATGATAAAACAGAAGCCAAAACTAGCCTCTCTAAGATGTGAATTTTTTTTTGGGGGGGGGGGTGGAGAATAATCTTAATCATACAATTTGCTTTTAGTTGTATGGAGCTTAATGATTTTCTTAAATGGGGTGGCAGGTGGGTATTTTGAGAGCTGTCAAATGTCAAGCTTTCAGCTGGAACTGGCTTGCAAGCCCAGTCAGAGAACTCCGGGGACAGGCAGGCTTTTCCATGGTACCCAGTGTTCCCTATCCTGACATCAGCCCCAGTGATCCTATTCTGCACTGACATGCTCAAGAGTGTGTGCTTGAAGCCCAGAGGAATTTCGCTGTGACCAACCAATTTTTCATTTGCCCAGAGGTCAGTGCTTGAATATCGAAAACACTTCTGATTTAGACAAGCTGAGGAATGATGAGACTAAATGGTTTCTGTCAGCAGGAGCTAACCTATACGTGGGAACTTTGCATGTTTCACAGAAGGACAAGTTTAAGAATCCTTAAAACTAAGAGGTGTCTCTTGCATGAGCTGAGAAAAACAGTAAGATAATAAAACATGTACCACAAATGTAATATTCGTAGTGTTTCCATATATTCCTCTGGAATAAGCAAACAACTTTCTCAAAATTTTCAGTCAGGGTCCCACAATTTCAAACTTCAGACCTGGAGCAAGACAGAGTTTTGGCCCTGAGACTCGCCTCTCCCATAACCAGCAGCCTGGGCCTCCCCTTACCAGCTGCTGGCTACCTTGGAGTGGTACTGTCCTCAGGAACAG
Source organism: Rousettus aegyptiacus (assembly GCF_014176215.1). Lineage (NCBI taxonomy): Eukaryota > Metazoa > Chordata > Mammalia > Chiroptera > Pteropodidae > Rousettus > Rousettus aegyptiacus. The sequence goes on along the minus strand of NW_023416287.1, from coordinate 56,722,223 downwards.
ACCAATGGGGGCCTCAGGAAGAGTCCTCACCCCTCCTGGGCCTCTCTCCCACCTGGGTTGCCGATCTGAAATTCCACCCTTAGTAATACATATCTTTGCTCAGATGCTAATACTCCTGGGAGAAGAAACACATCTTTTATCAGCCATTTACACCTCAGTGCAAATGTGTTTATCAGAGCCTTTGCCAAAGAGTCTGTTTTTAGAGGGGAGGCGGTGAAAGGAAATAAGAACAGAAAAATGCCTGAGGATGAAGAGAAACTACCCAAACCCACAAAAGGACAGAAAAAGACAGAGAAGGTGCAGAAAGACAAATAAATTTGACCTGTTCCCAGGAGTGCCTGCCTGAGAGGATGAAGGGCTGATCCAAACTCATTGGGATTAATAGAGAAAAGAAGGTGCAAGGCAATTACCTAGGCATGGAGGAACTCAGCACTGTGCCTTTGGCTATAAGAGCAGGGATCTGGACATGGCCTGGTTTGTATGCAGTGCCTGTCTTCTCCAGAAAGACAATTTCACCAGGAACAACAGCACTTTGGAGAGTTTACCTGCACTGCCCAAAGGAGGAGGCAGCCTACACCTGTCTTTCTAATCATCAGGAGGGCTTTGTTCTACTTAGTATACCAAAGAGTCTCCAGTCCACTTAATCACATACAGACTTTTTGCATTCAAAGAAAGTGAGCAGTTTTGTCTAACAGAATGCGATCTTGCACCCTGTGAGGGAGGTGCCGAGTCCCAGCACTCACGCTAAGCCATTGTTTCAGACCTATCAACAGGGTGCCCCCCAAACCTGGTGAGATGATTACTTTACATAACTAATGATTTCACAACACTTAAAAGGGATTAAAACTCAGAGCTGTCCAGTGGAGGTCAGGAAACCCTATCAGGATTCATTTTAAAATTAATTGCTTTCGAAAATATCCTCTAGGGTTCCTATAGTTGGTATTATTTCTGAGAACCATGAGTCAAAGCCAAGCCTCTTTGATAAACCCAAATTACCTAAACTTATAGTCAGTTTAGGTTACTAGTGACAAACCCACAAATAGTTAGACTGTCTCTGCATGTGGACCAAACCTGGGGTAATTAATGATCAATGATGGGGAGTTAAGGCAAATGCTTAACATCTGCCTTAGATATGTATACAGCCACATCCTTATTTTTAAGATGTAGGTGTTTAGATACTTCTTTTTCAAAATAAATAAAGGAATGAATTGCTATGCTCAAAGAATGAAAGTGCCAGATTTACACAGGCTGCACCCAAATAATCTCACCTGCTGAAAACGCAGTTAGAAGGCCTGAAAAATGAAATTCCAATTCTCTTTAATGTGCCTAACATTTGATTCTAGAGAATTTCATTTGAGGAGGAAAATGCCTACCTCGGGACCTGGCATTAAAAGATCCTTGTAAGTGAATGTTTAATAAAGTGTAAAACCCATCATAAAACACTTCATATGGCTTTAGTTGCTCCAGGAGCCAAACTATGGCTCAGGCATAGAAAATTATATCTTACTCATCTTTTAAGATGCCACAAGAAACCTGTATTGAGAGTATTCCTTTTTCCTGTCCCAGTGCTTTTTTATTAACCTTTCTTTTTTAGTTAAAAAGATTAGACAATCAAATTATGTTTCTCTTTCTAGAGAAGACTGGTTCTGAAATGCTTTTTAAAGTGTGTTTGTATCATCTGAAAGTTCCTCGCCTCCCACATTCAAGTTCTAAAGTTTTAAAGAATACATCATTTCTAGTTTGATGTATATCCAGAACTGAGAACACAATGCAAGGGAGTGTATGCCATATTTCACTCCACAGTGGAGTCACAGTTTTTTCTTAGACATGGTTTTAGCATAAAGTAAATTGTATTTCCAGGATTGCTGCCAAACACAACAATACAAATAATGATGACCAAAACCAGCAAAACGCAAGTGAATCAAAAGTGATGATGTTTCATAAGGAAATCCCATAAATGTTCTTAATATGCTTTGATTTTACTTGAAGATTAATTAATTAAATCAAGTTGGCAAAGTCCCAGCATGTAAAACTGTACTCAAAGAGAATTCAATTGAAATCCAACGGGGATACAAATAATTATTTAATGCTCTTTAATGCAAATGATGAATTATATCTCAACAATCAACAATTCTGAAAATGAGGCTCGGAATACTCTATTCAGGTTTTTTCATTTTGTTTTTGTTTTTGTTTTTTGTTTTTTTGTTTTTTGTTTTTTGGTATTGGGTAAATACTTAATCGTGACTATTTCCAAACACCTCTAAGTTACTCTATCTCTGGATAATAAGGATTTCTAGCAAATCAGCATCAAATCTTGCATAAAGCATCCATATGAATTTGCCTCCCTAATATTCTTCAACTGAGAGTAGAGGGTGGAAATTTTCATACAGGACCTTTGCTAGGCTATTACACGATTTTCTCATATAATCTCACAACGACACTATAAAATCGACACTATCGCCTCTATTTTACAGATAAAGAAATTTAAGTTCTGAAAAGTAAATTATTCAAGTTCAAACATATTGTAGGTTTCAGAAGTGGAAAAGAAACAAATAGGGGCTTTAGAAGAGTATTTCCCTATATATTTTAGTTTACATCATTCAAGAAATTCAACTGAAGGCATTGGCTTAGTTCAAATTCCTTTAGACAACAGAGCTATGTTCTTCTGACAGCAGTGCTACTATGAGACCGGACCACGTGGGTCCCAGTGTTATAAGCATCACATCTTTACTGGTGTAGTGTTTGGCCAAAAATGAGGCTGAAAGATTTTAAGTACTACCATAATGTGGTAGTAGGTCACTGAATCGAAATTATTTTTTCACTTTTTTTATTGAGGTAAAAGTCACATAACATAAAACTAACCATTTTAAAGTGTGCAAATCTGTGGCTTCTGGTACATTCACAGTGCTATGCGAACCTCACTTCTCTTCCAATCCTTCAGACTGTGTCAAGGGAAAGGTCTCAGTGATGGTAGTATATAGTTAATAATTTTATAATTTCCTTTTTTTAAAAAAAAATAGAAAGCAGACTTCTAGCCTTTGATAAATAAGTATAAACAACTAGAATTTGATAACATAAATTTGATATTTTATTTGTGTTTTTTTTGTATTCACTCTGAATTTCTATTTATGTAGCAACAAAATTTCCTTACTAAATAAATGCTTAAGTAAAATGATGAGCTAATTTAAAGAAAAATTTTAGGTAAATAATATCATTCATGGTATATAGATGTGGCAAAAAAAAAAAAATCACAAAGGAGGTACATGCCTGACTGAATTCTAGACTACTTTCTGGTGGTTGGGTGAAAAGTGAGTAGGCGAATCAGGTGATAAGTATTTAGGAGGAGGAGGTCGGACAGGATGAAATGCCAGTCACAATGCATAGGGATGAAGGGCTAGGACTTGGGAAGGTAGAATATAATTAAATTCTAGAATGTGGACTGGCCCTGAGTCTTCTTTCCTACTGAAAGTCCTCTGACCAGCCCACCTTCCGCAGTGGTTCCAAAGGCTTAGAGATCTGAAGTTATCTACTCTCTGAATTACAGAAAAATATCCCACCTCAGAGCAGCACCAGATCCACCTTCAGAGTGGGCATGAAAATGAAGGGCAGCAAACTACGAGGGCTGTCTCCATAAAAGACAAGCAGGAAGGATGGTCAGAGTTGAACCAAGAGAGCTGAAAGCGTAGACCATAGCTTCGCAACTGTGGGCTGTAATGCAAGGAAACATTTCAGTCTCCCAGATAACTGTTAAGGAAGGAGGTAAGGAAGAGAGGTAAGGCCAGGAACCTGAGAGGTGATCTTTGATGGAGTGCTTGTCCTTTTGCCCTCAGGCTTTCAAATGAAGGCTTGTAGTTAGGGCCGCGGTGTGGGAGTGTACATGTGTAATGAGTTGTCCTCCCTCCTGTAGATCTGCTCTCAGGGCCCATTTGTGCAGGAAACTGACTGCATGCCTCAGAAGTGAGGCTCTGCTGCTGGAAGATCCTTCTCCGCCTACAAATCTGTTTCTAATGATTCACCATTTGTAAATGGAACTCCCATCCCAAGCTCTTCATTAGTAAGAGGTTATCAAGAAGAAAAATGGGGCACCCATCTGGAGATAAAAATCCCTGATGCCTAACAGATTGTCAGGAAGATTTCCAACCCACTAGATTTGAAGACAAGGCATGTACATGCACACACACACACACACACACACACACACACACACACACCAGAGCTAGCCCTAGCTAAAATGTTCATTCATTCTAGGTACCCAACATATATTAGACTATTTACTACATGAAAGACAAAGTTCCTCCTTTTAAAATTCGAATATATATGAGGGAAAAAAACCACAATACATTATGCCACCAGTCCTGTACAAATTGGTCCAACAGTGTGATGTGATGCTTTCCCCTAAGATCTTGAAGAGATCAGATAAACTGAGAAAAATGAAAGTTAGAGCCATAGAAACTGCATTTCCACATTTTCCTTCCTGCAAAATTTGCCTCAAGTGTTGTTCATTGTGCCTCATTCACATCTCCATCTCCTGTATTCATTCCTACCTGGCAAAGTCACCAGAGACTTGTTCACATTGTCAAACCCAACGGTTGCTTTTCTGTCTTCCTCCTTCTTGACTCTTGGCAGCATTTGACACAGTTGAACTCTCTAATTTGAAACACTTTCTTATCTTGGCTTCTGTAACATTAAACTTTTCTGATTTTGATCACCTCCCACCTCACCAGCTGCTCTTTCTCAATCTCCAAACCCTCTATGCTACTTCTAAAGATAGGAGAGCCCCAGGGCCCCCGCTTGGCTCTTTACTCCATCTCCATTCTTTCCCTGGGTGATCCTATCAAGTCCTGAGGCACTGAATACCATCTCTAGGCTAACAGCTCCAAATGTATACCTCTAGTCCTGACCCCTCTCCTGAGTTCTATACTCAAATATTCTACTACCTACTTGATATCTCTAATTGTATGTCTAATAAGCATTCAAAACTTAATCTGTCCTGAACAGAACTTTGATTTCTTCTCCCATATTTCTTCCTCTGTTTTTCCCTTCTCAATAATGGTATCAACATCCAACCAGTGGCTAAAATAAAACCACCATATCTTATCAAGTTTATTGCCTTCTTACAGGTCTCCCTGTTTCTGTTCCTCTATTCAAAATTCTCCAATTCTATCCTATCTCAAAATAACATCTAAATCCTGATCTTCATCTATGATTTGCCCACCCACCTACCTCTCCATGACCTCGTCTCTTTCCACTTCCTCTCTGTTCCCTCCACTCCTGCCACAGTGCCTACATGCTGCTGCCCCAACACTCTAGGCAACACGCTATGCAACACACTATGCAACATGCTATGCAACACGCTTCCACCCCAGCACCTCTGCACTCACCGTTTCCTCTGCCTGGAGCAGCCTTGCCCCAGATATCAGCGTGGCTAACTTCTTCACTTCTTTGTTCAAATATCACCCCATCAAAGAAGACTCTCCTCATTATTTTATCTAAAACTAGCCATCCTATCGTTCTTTATCCCCTCATGATGCTTAACTTTACTTTACTATCACTACCTGACATGTGTTGTTTATTACTCTCTATTTCTTTCCACTAGAGTGTAAGGTCTAGGAGAGTAGAGACTTGACCTATTTTGTTCACTGCTCTATCCCTAAAGTCTCGAAGAGTGCCTGGCACACAATAGATGTTAAATCAATATTTGTTGAATTAATTAATAAAGCTTTATTTCTCTTTTCCCAGACTCTTCATGTTTATTCCATTTAAAAAATCCTCCTTTTATCACAATTTCAAATTCATCGAATTCTACCCTCACTTAAGTCACCACCATCTCTTGCCGGAACAACTGCTTAGCCTCCTGCCTGGCCTCCCTATTTTCTCTCTAAAATCACTGCAGCCAGTGATTTAAAACACACACACACACACACACACACACACACACACACACACACCCCGGACCCTTTATTTAAAACCTGTGAATGGTTCCCACTGCTCTTTGAATAAAGTAGAAACCTTTGACCCTAGTCTATAGGCCACCCATGACCTGGCACTATCGCCCTCTACCACCTCACACTCTCTGTCTTCCTCACTAAGCGTTAGCCACAGAAAACTTCTTATTCCTTGAACACAAGTGTGTTCCTGCCCAGGGGTTTTGCACATTCTGTACCTTCTATGCAGACAACTCTTCCCCAGATAGCCACATGACTGGTACCTTCTCTCTATCCAAGTCTCAACTTAAATTGTCACTTTCTCAAAGAGAGACCCTTCCTGACCACGCATCTAAGCTAGACTCCACCCCAGTCACTCTCTTTCATGTTACTCTGCTTTAATTTTTTCATAACACTTATATAGTTTATTCACTCATTTATCTTTAACTGCCCTCCCCAGTAAAATATTCTGACTTGTTCTCTATTATATTCCCAGTATACTATATAAATCTTGGCATTATTATTATTAGCAATGGTAGTATTTGCATATAAATAGTTATTCATAAACTATTTGTTATGTTGAATTAAATTTGGTAGGCTTTAAATTTTTTTCTTGGGATTTTTTTTTACCTGTTCTAAATCTTGAGATGTGTTAATATCATTATTTGAATTAGTCACTAATATCACTATTTGTATTGGTAAAACAATACCAGACTCTTAGGGTCTCAAATCAACCAAAGTACGTATCGCATTTATGTTCCTGTTTAGTAAAGGTGTTATGTTGGTAGCATTCTACACAATGAATCCAGAACCCATCTTGTATCTCTACCATACCCTACCTTCAAATCCTCCACTGCATTTTCTTCACCTGACTAGTCAACATGCAGAGAAAGAGCAAGCCAAGGATCTCCTTGGAGATGTTGGGGGCTAGGCCCAGACGTGGAGAACATAACTTTTACCTACATTCCATTGACTAAAACTAATCATATGGCTCCAACTTAACTCAAAAGAGACCCTTTGAATAAAGAGCTGCCTAAGAAGATCATCCTTTTAGGTACTTGAGGGTCACAGGAATGGACAAATTAACCTCAGCAAATAAAGAAGACCGAAAGCCCTTGGCCCTATCATAGCAGATGAACATGAAATTCTGCCAGAACAACCTTAACCCCTCAGTATATGTTCTTTAGCATTCCTAGGAGTACAATGTTTGGGCCCTCATTCTAGCCATATCATCAGCCTAAACTTCTAATCTTTAACAGTTAACTTGAGCCTCTGAATTTCAGATTTAGTTTCTTGCTAATTTGAAAATTACAGTTTTAAGGTAACACATCTTTACTGGTGATTTCTCCCTTTTAGCTTGTCTTAGACTTAACCTAACTATTTTTGTTTGTTTATAGACAATCTTTTATCATGTATCTTAAGAGACATGATATGTTATCCAGTCATGAGAAGTGAACTACATAAATCAATTATCAGCTCAGCCAAGGTGGGAACAAATTCAAATAGACAGCTATTCCTTTTTCTAAAGGAGTGGATTTGAATATTTTCAAATTTATTGTGAATTAAATCTGATGAGGGTAGGACACAGATCCTCACAAGGACATTTTTACTTTCTCCTCTCCTTTCTTGGGTTTAATCTCATTCACCTCGATATTAGCTATAATCTACATCTCATAATTGTTTCACTTAAGCAACTAATGAAAATTACAAGGCCATAAAGATAAGAAACAAAGGCATACTTAAGAATAATATGGAATTTTGTGAATAAAATGAGAAGATTCAAATCCTAGCCCCAAGCAAAACACATGAAAATGACTGTGTCAAATCTTATATGGTTCTAATTTTGTTAATTTCTCTAATAAAATTAAATACCAAAATACATCCAGCCAGATTCATTTAGGAACAAAAAGCAGATAAAATAGACCAGTTAAATAGAGACTACACACACACACACACACACACACACACACACACGAAGAACAACTACATAACAGTCTTAAGGCAATCTTTAATTTATTTGAAGTAATTTGGTAAATGCAGACCATAGTCAGAAATACTACACATAAAACACAGATTACTGTGGAATGGGATGGGAGCAGGAAGTCTTCAGATACTAAAGGAAAGGAATTGTGGATTAGCGAAGAGGAGTTTCTCTAGGGAGGTACGGCATAAGCAAAGGCAAGGAGATGGAAGTATACGAGCGAAAGAAAGAAGAGAACATAAAGAAAATCATTTGCTGAAGTAGGACATGCGTAGTGGGATGCTCTATGAGAGAAAATGGAGAAAATATGATTTATTGAGAAGGCTCATTGTTAGCAAGCTAAGGAGTCCAGACTTGAAGTAATCAGAAATAAAGCAATAGTGTAAGATCTTAATCAGGGGAAAGAGATGACAAAAGCAGTGATAAATCTGGCAGCAGTCTATGGGATAAATTGAAAGTGAAGAGACAAGTTAAGAGGCTGTTGCAGTAATTTATATGGAACTTGATAGGGATTTGGCTCTGAGAGGTGGTACTAAAACTCAAACCCAGGGGCAAATCCAAGAGACTCTGCAGGAAAAGAAAAGATGCTTGTGAATGATTGTGTACCATAAGGAAGGAGTGACTAAAAACCCTGGGATGGGGCAACAATGGTGTCACTGAACAGTAGGAATTTATGAAGTGTATGATGCATCTTTCAGATTAAATTCTATAACATTTATTACTGAGTTAGTCATCATGGGATACTTCTTTATAATTTTTAATTCTCCTACACATGGTTAAAATTAAAGTTAATATTCCTGTTGGCTTTAGTTTTATATAACTTTGAAATTTACAAAGTTGAAGGGATTGACAATATACATCAAAATAGTAATATAGTTGCCAGATCATGTTTTAATTGATAACAGAATAGTAAAACAATGCTACGTGTAATCGAAACATATTTTACTAGGAGAGGCAATCAGAACTCAAAACAAACGTAGTTCTTAAATAAGTGTGGCTGGTATGAGACAGCTAATTGATCTTTTAGTATCTTGTAAACCTTTTACCTGACATTTCTAGCTCTTTTTTATAGTTACTTCTGTAGCAAGTAGAAATAGGTGCAACTAATGCTGAAAAGAAAAGGAAGGAAGGAAGGAAGAAAGAGAGGGAGGGAAGGAGGGAAGGAGGGGAGAGGATGGGAGGAAGGGAGGGAGTTGGAGAAGGAGAGAGGGAGAGAAAGGAAGAAAGAAAGAAAGAAAGAAAGAAAGAAAGAAAGAAAGAAAGAAAGAAAGAAAGAAAGAAAGACAGACCAGAGTAAAGTAGACACCAGAAAGATGTTAAAAACCTGGTGAAAAGCAAAGCATGCAAATTTCAGGAAGAAAGAAATGCCTGTATGTGAAATGAATGTAAACATGAAGATTGGCCAAGAACAAATAGGAAAGCCAAAGAGTGAGCAAAGCCTCCCCATCCATGAGCAGAAGATTTAAAAGAGAGAAAACTGTGGTAAAAAGAAGTAAACTGGAGACTCCCAAATTAGAAATGTATGCATTAGCATAAAATAATATAAAATATTTAGCAGAGAGACTATAGCCTTCAACACTCAAAAGTAGAGTCTTTTCTCAGATTCACGAGCCTCCAGTTTACCCTAAAAGCACAACCCTCAGATGAGAACAAAGGTGGCATAACTCCCAGTGCTATGGAAGGTAGGAGAGAGCAAATAGGAACATGAATATGTTCTGCATTAAAAGAATTATGTTCAGGATCCCTGCCATGGTATTCCCAAAGGCAAAACTATAGAATTAAACAGTTCCTAACTAGCAATTCCACTTCTGAGTATATATCCAAAGAAAATGAAAATAGGATCTCAAAGAACTGTCTGCACACTTATGTTCATTGCAGCAGCATTCACAATAACCAAGAAATGGAAACAACTTAAGTGTCTGTCAACATATGAATGAATAAGAAGATGTGATATATATGAATATTATTCTGCCATGAGAAAGAAGTAAATCTAGCTATTTGTGACAACATTCATAAACCTTAAGGACATTATGATAAGTGAAATAAGTCAAAGAAAGATAAATAATGTATGATATCACTTATATATGGAATCTAAAAAAGCTGAACTCATAGAAACAGAGTAGAATGGTGGTTACCAGGGGCTGGGGGAAAGGGAAATGGGGAGATGTTTGTCAAAGGGTCCAAACTTCCAGTTATACGATGAATAAGTTCTGGGCTTCTAATAAACATTATAGTGATAATAGTTAATGATGTTGTTATATATGCAAAAGTTGCTAGGACAGAGTAGATATTAAATGTTCTCACCACAGAAAAAAAAAAAGAGTAACTATGAGGCATGGTGGAGGTGTTAGCTAATGCTATGGTTGTAATCACTTTGCAATATATAAGTGGATCAAATCAACACATTACATGCCTTAAACTATAAACGATTACATGTCAATTAATGTTTCCAAAATTTGGATGCATAGATAAGATTACAGAAGAAGAAAGTTGGGAATTTATTTGGAATTAAGATATATATATCAGAAAGTTCTAATTGCTTTCCAGTACATAATCTTCCCTTCTTACTCAGTAACAGAATTCTCGAATGTCAGCAGAGAACATAACATGGCTGCCCAAAATGAAGACTGTTTGTTCACAGCATTCCTTGCAGTTGAGGTGTATCCATCTAAGTTTTGGTCAATGAATTATAAGAGGCAGTAGTGTGTGCAAATTCGGGAAATGTTTTTAAAAGAAGGGAACATGCCCTGTTGTGTTTTTTTCGTCCTTGGTCACTGAAATAAAAGTGTGATGGCTGAGACTAGAGAAGCAACTTCAGACTTCGAAGTGAAGTGTTGAGGATGGTGACACAAGAATGTAGGAGCCCGGGTCCCTGGCAGCAATGACACCATCATACCAACCATAGATAATGTTTACTTGCAAGTAAGATAAACTTCTATCTTGGTAGAGACCCTGATAATTATCTAACTAATAAAGTCATCTCTAGAAGAGTTAGAATTTACAGAGGCAGAACAAGCTCAACCAAACCAAACTGGTATGAGACTTCCAGCACTAGAAAACAGAAAGGTCTTTTCAAAGTAAATATTAGGGTAAATCTGATCAATGTGGATAAACATTGGTTGTAGTTTGACACTGAGGAAAAAAGGAAATAAGGTAAATGAACCACCTAATTAAACAACTAACCAGGTTGCACTTGGGGAAAGTGATGTAAACATACCTAGCGCCTTCTACGCTTAAAACATGCAAAATAGAAAAGGGGTCTTTGGTTCTTGAGCTGAAAGTGAGACTTGGCATAGCAATCATTAGAAGTAAAGTCAACAATGCACTAAGAGCTGCCCAGTTACAAACGTGAGAGAGGATGGAGGGTGTTGCCACAAAAGATTGTATGTGAGGCACAAAATCAACAGCAACTTTGAAGACTTCTTGCAGGGCTAAGAAAGTACAGTAGAATTTTCTAGGCAGAAATTTCATGATTAAATCATGATTATGTTGCTATAGGCTTTTATCATAAGGCAAAAATCTGTAAGATGAAACTAACAAAGTGAAAGCAAAAAAATCACAAAATCGAGCGAGGCAGAAAAGTGGTAGACCTCACTATATCACCCAAGCTGATGAAACACAGTTTGATAAGGCAAGGAGGCACAGTATGGGGCCCAAACACAGGATTGCTCTTTAGAATTCACAAGCAGAGGAAATATAGTGATCTTGGCTTTGAATGCTAGATAAGAATGTACTTAGAAAGTAGTTTCATAGGAACCACTATGTAATAGTTGTTACAACACAATTTAGTTCCATATTCTGACAGAAAACTCAAAATATCCATTATGCCATTACTCAACTTAAAAAGGGAACTTTGCCCAACCCACGAGCAATAAATTGGAAAGAAATAAAAAAAAATGTTAAAAGGACTAACAAAGAGAAATTGAGAAAGGCAACTTATTCTTAAACAACACTAGAAGCCCAACAAAAGTATTTGCCATGAATTTTAAGGTTTGTTTCTTAAAAAAAAAAATCTATATGGCCACTAACTGTTAAAAATAAACAAACAAAAACCACCTCTATTTTAGGAGGAATATTTTTTTTTTCATGTAAAGATTGAGCAAGTGAGAGGAACAAAGAATTACACAGAGTTTGAAGGACAGGTGTAAACCAGAAATTGCACAGCAAAAAAAAAAAAAAAGTAAGACCTTCAAAAACAGAGTTAAGAGAATATTGAAGTTTGTCTGGAAGTCTGTAGGACCCCTTTTGATCATGGTACATAAAATTGATTAAAGATGAAAGCAAAAAAAGAGACTAAATGGAATTTTTAGGGAAAATTTGCCTCCCGAATTCAGTTTGGAAGTACACTAATGGGAGATATTAAATGCCCAGAATGTTCTAGACATGGCTGAAAGAATAAAGTCAGCAGAGCCAGATAGCGGCTACTGAAGAGCTCTGAAGGAACTATTACCCCAAATGTACAAGAAACCATTATCAATACATGACTATTAGACTGCCAGTAAGAGTCTCGTTCACATGAAAATCTTAAAGAACATGTACAAACAAAACAGGAGATTTATTTACATAACAGATAAACTAGTAGAAGATAAAATCAAGCAGAAACAGTATATATTTTTTAAAAATGGAAAAATCATGCTAGGTTAATATAATATTTCAGGACAGGAAAAAACATGAAGGCAAGGAGAATTGATGGACATCATTTATTTAGAACTGAAGAGTTCTTGACATGGTTACCTGAACTATAAAGAGTCCTATTTTGAAAATTAAAGAAAACGAAGCAAAATCAGATTTGACTCAGGACTTACAAAATGCCATTTTCCTCGATGCCGTCTCAGGAACATGCAGGGATGCGTGTTGCGTCACTCACCTTGCCATCTCTCTTCTGAGCTCTTCTCCCTGAGGCAGTCCTTTCTTTCTCCCTCTACACTCCCCTCTTCGCTCCCACCTCACCCCATCACCCACTCAGACCCCTAAAAGCCAGTGCTGGCTCAATAGCATTTGGCAAGAGAAAAGTCCCTTGTTTAGCCTAAACCTAAACTACTTATAGTTCTTTAACTGTGCTCTTGGGAATATTTAATTCACATAGTCATATAAGATCAAAAATGTTTCAGAAAAAAATTAAAACATTCTATTACCTTTGCACGCATGGAAAAAAAGTGATAACAAACGCTAACACTTTTATAGCATTTACTAATGCTTTACATATATTAATTCCTTTAATCTCTATCATCATCATTATTATCATCATTATCATCATCATTATCATCACCCCCTTTTTACATGGGAAGAAACTGAGGTCATATTGCTTAACTAGCAAGGTAGATTTCTGAACCCTGCTCTTTAGTCTGGCTCCAGGATCCACATTCTTAGCTACTACTACACCACACAGACTTTCATCTTTCCCCATTGGCATTCTCTTCCTGAGTTTTGTGTCTCTGTGGATAGCACTCCTGCATATCCACTAACTGCCCCTCCCTCTCCTCTACACCCACTCAGGCACTCGGTACTTGAGCCTGCAGCAGCTTCTCCCTGCCTGTATTATTACAGGAGTGTATAGATATTCTCTCTCTCCCCGCCCCTGCCCCCACACACACACCATCTTTTCACTATACGTAGCCAGAGTGTGGGGTGTCCAGCACTTTAGCTTCTTGTCTAATAAGACTTTTTTTTGTAATGTACACACACACTAAAAACACACACGCACACACACAAGTAACACGAATATCCACTTTTTAAATTATTAAAACAAAGAGTTTGAATGTGTAGTGGAGTGTTCTGAGATTATATCTCAACAATTCTAACCCCTGAGGGTGAAATTAGAGAAAAAATGTATTGGATATCTTCCAGAAATGTGCTTCCTGTGGCTTTAAAAGTGGAAGTAAGAACATGTCATAGGGCAGTCTCTTCTTGGTTCTGAAAAGGAGCAAGTTAATGACCTCAGAGTAGTAGCCACTCAGTGTTCATGTGGCAGTGGATGCTGGAGCCTGTTTCAAGTCACCCCTCCAAAGCTTACTAGAACCCAGGAAGTTGGCAGTGAAGAGACCGGATCTTACAAGTAGAATGTTGAGAGCAGGCCAGTCTGGGGTGGGAGTTAGTGTATGTGTTGGGAGTTGGAGGAGCACTGCTGGAGCAAGGGGAAGGATGGGTCTGACAGGAGTTCAAAACCTTTACCTTTCAAAGAACAACTGTGTGCCTGCAATGGTGACCCAAACCAACACCTAAACACAACATATCTTTTATGACAGAACCAGAAATAACAAACTGTTCTTGGAACTCAGCAAGGGGGCTCCTCCGCCTCAAGGGGTACCTGGGTTCTGAGCCCAACATAAAGAGACAGATGCAAACAATATCCTATAGATTACTGACCATATAAGGGAGAGAGAGAAGCTCAAAAAGAGAAACTAGATTTTCTGCTCATCTGGGAATGTGGGAAGTAGAGAAAGTATTCATTTCAAAAGAAGATGGAATGTGATCTTATTTGTCTCTCCATGTACATGAAATGGATCATATTAATTATATTGGTTATTACTATAATTACCTCCTTCTCTCTCCCTCCACTCCATCTCTGAATCCACGACCTGAAACTGATATCTCCTGCTAATTTTCCTGAACCAACACTGTATATCACTGTGTTTAACCCTATTCTGCCATGTCATCATTTCTTCATCAAAGGCGGCCTGTACTTTGGTGAGATGTTCATACTCTAGTATGGTCCTCAAATTTGCAGAACCACAAAATGCGCTTGATCCATTCACTCTGTAGGATGGTGGGTAAATTGATTCACACTAATTAAATCCACGAGAGGGTGATTCATGCACTGGGACAATATATTAAACTTAGAGAAGCATAAAACTGGCCTGAAAATCAGAGACATGCATTCGAACTGGACACAGTTTTCGTGATGGCAAGTCCACAAGATAAGCCAAAAAACAAAGCAAAACATTGCCCTGTTGACTCGGAATAAAAGCAAAGATGTTTGTATGCTGTCACATGGTATTTCTAGAAAGTTTTGGTAGACTGAGCTTGAAAAACCAAGACCAGTATTTAGAATAAGATGTCCCTGTCCCTTGAGAGTAACAGAATGATACTGATAAAGTCTTACAACTCAACCCTCATTTTCCCACTGTTCTATTTGTATTTGTCATTATGTTTAGAATTGTCAAACTTACAGGTAATTTTTGTCAATTATAGTTTAATGGGTAATTTAGATTGTGGCAAATAAGTCTGAGTTTCATAGCATAGTGCCCAAGAGCTAAAAGGACATCAGCAATCATCTAGCTCACTGATTTTTAAGTTGTGTTCCACGGATTCCTGAATTAGGAAACAAGAAGTGTTAGGAGGAGGCTGAGTAAACAGGTTATAGCTGAACACCCTCTCGAAAGGAGTTTGGATTATTCGAAATATAGAAACTATTGATATGTTTTACTATAGAGTGACAGGATAACATTTATGTTTTAAATAAGAAATTTGGTTAGAATGATTGGAGGAAGGCAAGGGTAGAGATAAGAAGACAACCTAGAAAGGTATATAGTACTTGTTCAGGGGAGATATGACGATATTGAAAATAAGGATAATAACAGCAGAGTTGGAGAAAAGTGGATGGATTTGAGTGGTAATTAAGATGTAGAATAGATAGGACATGGCTAGTAAGGGAGCAGATGTTATCAAAGATTCACTCATTTATTTATTCCATTCAGGAAATTTATTGAGTGCTTACAATGGGCTGGGCACTTGACTAGACAGCCAAGTCCCTACCCTTCCTGGAATTCATATTCTAGTGAAGGGAGACAGACAATAGACTGGCACACAAATAGGTAAAATACTAATGTACTTGGGAAGAGGTTGGGATATCAAATGCAGGGCTCACATTCTTTTTTCCCTTCTCTCAGGGATCATTGTCCTGCACCACCCGTTATCCAATCAACCAGTTTTCCAATCCCCTAAAAAATAGTTTAAGATTGAAGGGTGAATTTACTCCCTGTTATTCCATCATGGCCAGAAGTGGAAGAGACTTTTTCTTTTATGACTTTGAAATAAGGAATGAAAGAGAGAAATCAAAACTTGCCATCATCATTCTGACTTTAATAGCACAGTAGATGGTTGTGAAGTAGAACCAGATGAGTTGGGATTTATTTTCATTTTTTCCTCCTTTTCTTCCTTCCTTTTTTCTCCCTTCCTTCCTTTTTTCCTTCTTTCCTTCCTACTTTCCTTTCTTCCTTTCTTCATGCCAGCCTTCGTTTTGTCCTTCCTTTTGTGTATGTGTGTTTTAAAATTTGTCTTGTTCTGAAGATTCTCAAGAACAGAATCATGGTGGAAAAGATGGAAATCAATAGAATGTTGAGTTTGAGATGCCTATATGACATATGATACTAGAGCTTGAAGAGGAGGAGTAAGCCAGAGATATCCTTGAGCATCTGGACACATGGAGGTACAGTTCACTGAAGGGGAGAATCCTGCATCAGGAGCAGATTTGTGGAGGGAGATCTAGAGCTCAGGTTTTGAGACGTTAAGTTTGAAATGTCTATGAGACATCTAAATAACAGTATCAAGTAGGTAGTTCAATATTTATATCTGGAACTCAAATAAGAACCCTGGGCTGCAGACAGAAATTTGAAAATCTTCAAAATATAGGTAATATTTAAATCATAAAAAGCATGAGATTACTTCAGAAGAGAAAGAGAAAAGACAGAGAAGAGGAAAGGAGAGGAGAGAAGACAAGTCAAGACAAGACAAAAAGACCCAACATGAGGATATCAATATTTAGAGGATGCACAGAAGAGGAACCATCAGAGGGAAATAAAAGGACTAGTCACAGACACAAGGGGAAACCAGAGCATGTACTTTCAAAGGAAAAGAGTATTTCAAGAGGGAGTGTCAATTGGTCCAAATGCTGCTGAGGTCAAGTAAGACAAAAATTTTTAAGTATCCATTGGATTTAATAACTTATAAATCATTAGTGAGCTTATCAAGAGCAGTTTTGGTGGGATGGAGTTGAAGAAGTGGGACTAGAGTCAGATGAAGAATAAATGGGAGGTAAAGTGAAGGCAGCATACATAGATAGCTTTTTCATGGGGAATGCAAAAGTCGGGTAACTCTGGAGAGACAGATTAATTAATAGAGATTTGTTGTCTATTTTTAAGATGTAAGACACGACATACTTGGATGAGAAAACCAAGAGGTTAAAAATGCAGAGAGAGAGATTAACAGAAGAGCAAGGGTCCTGAAAAGTCTCCTGAAAGGTCCAGGATCCAGAACCCACCCTCCAGTGACCCTTACTGCTCTCTTCCATTGGCCTTGGCAGATCTCACCAAACTGAGTAAGACCTCTCTAAACATCCCCTCGATTCTTTTCTAAGCCCACAAATGGCATAACATACAATAAGTGTTTGAAATACTTCCCACAATAAATTATATGTTTATAATGCAAATGAATAAATAAGATTTACCTGGTAAAATCTGCCCCGAAAAGAGAACCAAAGATCTCTATGTATTTAATTACCTCAAGATCAAAAAACACTTTTTGAATAATTTGGTTAATGTCCCCAGTGTAGAGAATAAACACAATAAAAATAAAATTCTTGTTAGTATTTTAGAGACAAAGAATATAATTTTTTTTCCAAATTAATCACAACTGATGAATAGCTACTCCCCATGTAGATCCAAAGGCTTCTTTCAGCATTTTAGGGCAAAGAGTAATTGCTGCATTTTGTATCTGAAATCCATTCTCATTTATCAAAAAAAAAAAAAAAAGAACACTTTAGTTTGGAGAGTGCTGCATAATTATGCCTATTATTTCCATAACATCCCAGTATGTTGACATAGTACTGTTATGCCATCGTTCCTCAATCATTAGGCTAGTGATAGAATCAAATCCTGGTAGAGCACAGCAGGTTTGTCATCATAATTTGGGCTCATTTGGGCTAATAGCCCATGTCAACCCACCAATGACAGAAGTTCAGCTCAGAAGCATTTGTGTGGCAAGGGGTCTGCTTGGGATTTTTTATCTCTGAGATTCGTTCACAAAATGGATCAAGAACTGGCTAAAAGGATAGACCCCTTTATAGGAAGACTATATAGTTCAAGGACATGGCAAAGGCAAAATTAGATTTATATTTAGAGCTAAGAACTAGAACTGAGAAATAACCCAGTTCTTCCCCCCTCATTTTACAGATGAAAATAAAACCCAGAGTGACTCCATGACTTGCTCGAGGTCACACAACAAGTTAATGAAATACCTTCCCAATAAATGATGTCTTGTGTTACTCCCACTCCTGTGCTCTACACCATCTTGCATCTCCAAAGAGTTCTTGTTTCTTTTTGTCTTCTCCAGCAAAAGAAATTATCATCAAATTCTAAAAGACATTTAAAAATGTAAGGAACAAATTGAAATCCCAGATAGATAAGGTATTAAAGGAAATTTAGATTTTTAAAGCTCGTGCTCTTCTAGACATTTTCCCAGCTGTTAACTCATGTAATCAAACCCCTGTGAGGTTTTATCCCAATTTATAGATGAGGAAACAAAGACTAAATAGACTAATTTACTGTAGGTCACACAAATGCCAAGTGATGCAACAGACGAGAATTTAGGTCTAGAACTCTAGGTACCCATCTCTTTCCACTATATCACACTGAGAATTACATTACACCTTCTATCCCAGACAGATCATAACCCAAAATACTGAAAGACTCAAAAAAGCAGAAATGTAATTTTGCAACCACTGTTGGCAATCTGTGGCAGGGGGTAGGGGCTGGGAGAATGAAGAACAAAGAAGTGCCAGAAGACTGGAAAATAGTTTTTTATTGTGAAATTCAAGAAAGACTAGAATCTGGGAACCACAATTTTGTCAAAGCAAATTCTTGATGTCGAACCTTGGCAAAACTGTGGAATAAAATCACTAAATAAATGGCTTGTGAGCCACTTAGAAAAGAATACTGTGATCACATGAAGCCAACACTAAGGTCATGATGCCAAGCCATGAAATATATCTACTAAGCAATTAGGTTTCTGTTGGGATGTCACTGCTGTCAAACTGAAAATATGTGATTAAGATAATAGGACAGTTAGATATGTTCGCAATGGGTTGAAGGTGCCAGCAGCCTGTCATACAACCCTGCCTGATATAAAGCCATTAAAAATGGTCTTCTCTTAACTTTGGCCATTCTCAGATTTGTGGATAACTCAGAGTTCAAAGGGAGATGCCATATGATAAGAACCAATAATAATTTGAAAGACTGAAATGATGGTCAATCTCTCTATTTTAGATTTTAACAGGAGAAACTATCGTTATACTTTTAAGTGAAAATAAATAGATGGGTAGACAACAAATGACAATAGGTAGATATATAATGACAATAGATAGATGATAGATAGATGATAGATGATAGATAGATGATAGATAGATAGATAGATAGATAGATAGATAGATAGATAGATAGATAGACAGACAGATAGACAGAATCCCGTAAGTTCCACATGGAGAAAATCCAACTTAACCAAAATTTGTGAGAAAGAGAAAACTAAAGTTTAATTAACTACAAGTTCACAAACCAACAGTAGCACAGAGATGTCCTATAACATAATATATGAGAGCTTGAGGTTCAGCATCAGCAAAGCTGAACTCACAGTCCAAGTTCACCATGTAGCAGCTGTGTGGCCTTGGGCTATGTGCTTAACTTTAAAGCCTCAGTTTCCTATTCTATAAAATGAGTATTATTCAATGTCACATTGCTAGTAATACAACTCGGATTACAATTCAAGTCTTCTGATTCCTCATCTGGTGCTTTTTCCATGGCAGGCTACCTTCAAATGGGTGAAAAATACATTTTAGGGAAAAAAAATCAGAATTATTCCATGGCATCTTAGAAGGCCAACCAACATCAGATCAATAGACGAACATTATCAAAAAGCTGATTTCAGCTCACTTCCTGAAAGAACACGTTTTTGTCAGGCCTTTGGCTTCACACCATCAGTTCCCCTGGGTTCCAGGCCTCTGGACTCATGCTAAATTACACCACCAGCTTTCTTGGGTCTCCAGCTGGCAGACAGCAGGTTGTGGCATATCTCTGCCTCCATAATGGTATAAGCCAATTCCTGTAATAAATCTCTTCATATATGTATACTGGCTCTCTTTCTCTAGAGAACCATGACTAATACAGAAGTCCATATTATTTGACATTAAATGATCACTTCTGGTAATTTAACTTTCCAGCTATGATGTAGTAGGTTGTAGCAAACTAATACAGATAACTAGAAAAGCCAAATACAATACAAAAGAACAACTGTTTGAGATTGTAAAAGAGCTGCTTGGGCACCCAGGATATAAGGAACCAAGATCTAGAATGAAGAGAAGGTCTTTAAGGTAATCTCAACATTTTTCATGCAACTTTCCTTTCCCCACCCCCCCTGCCCAGGACATTTGTGGATTCTTGGCAGAGTGGTAGAAAAGGCTGAAAAACTAGATTAAAGACAGCTGCTAAGAAGCAGGATATCGACAGACCTTTGAGTGATCCCACAAGATTGGGAAGAAAAATGAAAATTGAGGCAGTATATAAAAGGTACAAATTTCCAGTTATAAAATAAATAAGTCTTGAAGATGTAATGTACAGCATGGTAACTATAGTTAGTAATACTGTACTGCATAATTGAAACTTGCTAAGAGAGATCTTAAAAGTTTTCATCATAAGAAAAAAATTTGTAACAATGTGAGGTGATGGATGTTAACTAGACTTACTGTGATCATTTCATAATTTATTGAATCACTATGTTGTACACCTGAAACTAGTATAATGTTACATGTCAATTGTATCTTAATTTAAAATAAATTAAATTTCCCCCATCTTAGATCATTAGGCTTGTTGTAACAGAATACCATAGACTGAATGGCTTACCAACAATAAATATTTGTTTCTTACAGTTCTGGAGGCTAGGAAGTCCAAGATCATGGGACCAGCAGTTTCAGTGTCTGGTGAGATCTTGCTTCTTCATTAGCAACTGTCTTTTCACTGTAATCTTACATGAGAGACCTCTCTGGGGCTTTTTTTTTTAATTACCAAGATTTTTTATTTTTATTTAGCATAAAAATATATAAATTAAGAATTGCTTAATGGTGTATTATTTCTTTTTTTTTAAATCATTTCAACATTTTTTTTAAATTTTCCCCCTCCACACTTCCCATACTCTGGCAACCATTAGTCCATTGTCCATGTCCATGAGTCTCAGTTTGTTTGTCCTGTTCATTTGTTGCTTTTAGGTTTATATCCCACATATAAGTGATATCATGTGATTTTCAACCTTTTCTGTTTGGCTTATTTTGCTTTGTATGATTATCTCGAGGTTCATCCATGTTGTTGCAAATGGCAGTATTTCATCTCTTCTTATGGCTGAGTAATATTCCATTGTATATATGTATCACAGCTTCTTTAGCCAATCATCTATTGTAGGATACTTCAGTTACTTCCATGTCCTGGCCACTTTGAAAAATGTTGCTATGAACGTTGGTGTGCAAATATCTTTTTAAATATGAGTTTTCAAGTCTTTGGGGTAAATACTCAGTAGAGGGATTGCTGGATCATATGGTAGATCAATTCTTAGTTTTTAAGGAATCTCCATCCTGTTTTCCATAGCGGCTGTACCAATTTGCAGTCTCACCAGCAGTGGTTCCTATTTCTCCACATTCTCTCCATCATTTGTTATTACTTATCATGTTGATTATAGCCTTTCTTACTGGTGTAAGATGATATCTCATTGTGGTTTTGATTTGCATTTCCCTAATAGCTAGTGATATTGAGCATCTTTTCATATATTTGTTGGTCATTTGTATGTCCTCTAGGGAGAAGTGTCTGTTCAGGCCCTCTGCCCATTTTTTGATTGGATCATTTGGGGGTTTTTTTGTTGTTGTTATTGAGTCATATCAGTTCTTTTTACATTTTGGATATTAGGGCCTTATCAGAGGCGTTGTTTACAAGTATATTTTCTCTGGGGCCTCCTTTATAAGGACACTAATTCCATTGATGAGGGCTTCTCTCTCATGACCTAACCACCTCCCAAAGTCCCCACCTCCAAACATTATCACATTAGGTTTCACCATATGAATGGGGGAGGGGGAGATACAAACAAACAAACAAAAAATACAAATAAAAACACTTTTTAAATCAGGGGAGTATGGGTCTCAGGCAGCTAGGATTTGAGGTGACAAGATCCCTGAGAGAATGGAGGTATAGAAAAGTGAGCCCAACATTTGACAATTACATTCGATGCATTTTCCAAATTCTTAGGCTACATAGAAAAAGAAGTGACAGCCTCATTGTACTGAATATTAAAGGTAAAAAAATGGAATTTAATAACTGTTTCAGGAAGGGACTCTCTAGTAAATACTCCAGCTCTCAGCTGAGATATCTGCAAGTTCACACCACAGAGATGAAAAACAAACCAAACACAGATGAGCCTTACAGAGACTCACAGCTCAGTCTCAAAACAGCCCTCTTTTTACTGCCTTTTAGGAGATGGTGTGAATCCCTTCTGGAGGAAGATCATTTCACACAGAGTTTCTTACATATTTTAAACAAAATGTTGGCCTTTGATCAATGATTACCAATTGAGAAAAAACAAGACCAAAAAATAAATAGGCAGTAGAAACAGACGTACAGGCAACCTGGATGTCAGAGACAGACTTTAAAATAATTGGAATAATTATGATTTGTGTGCTCAAGAAAATAGATGACAAAATGGAAATTATCACCAAAGAGGAAAAACACAAAATGGACAGAAGTGATAGATAAAGAGATAACATCCCAGATATTCCAAAACCTCACAAATACTATCAAGAAAAACTCTGAAATGCAATAGAATCTAAGAAGGATAAACATAAAGAAAACCACATCTTGGTATATCAACATGAAACTGATGAAAACAAAGATGAAGGCAAAAACAAACAAACAAACAAACCTAAAAGCAGCCAGAGAAATCAAATATATTACTTTCAGAAGAGTAACAATAAGACCAAAAAATAAAAAGGGTGTCTTGAAAATGCTGAAAGAAAATATATGCCAACCTAAACTTTTATATCCATTGACAGAAAACATCCTTCAAAACTGAAGATAAATTAAAGACATTTTTAGGCAAATAGAGACAGACAATCATTGTTAACAGACTTCCAATAAAGGAAATATTATGTAGTGATGGATGTTAGCCAAACTTATTTTGCTGATTATACTGATAACTTTGCAATATATACAAATATCAACTCATTATATTATGTGCCTGAAAGTAATAAATGTTGTATGTCAATTATATCTCCACAGAAAAGAAAAAAAGGGGAAATATTAATGAAAATTCTTATATGAGAAAAATAATAGCAAATAATAGATAAAAACATAGAAATGTAGGAATAGAAAGAGTAAATTTGGGGCATATTAATTTTTATTGTATCGAGCAACAATAAAAATGTTTTGTAGGATTGACAAGATATGTAGAATTAAAATGCATACTGACAATAACAAAAAATGGCAAGAAGAGACGACTTAAACTATTATTTAAAAAAGGATTTTTAACAGGAAATTGAAAGAGTATAAATTATACTAGATGCAAATAAGTCAAAGGATAATATTGTAATCTCTAAAGTAATAATAAAAAGAATGGTAAAAGAATATTTAACAAATAAGCTAATAAAAAGAAAAGTAAAATAATGAAAAACACTTGATTAAAAGAAAATAAGGCAAAACAGGAAAGAAAAGGAACCATAAAACAGGTGAATATAAAGAAAGCAAATATTAAGAAGATAGCTATAAATCAAATAACCTCAATAACTACATTAAATATAAACAGAATAAAAGCTCAAATTAAAAGACAAATATTGTTGGTCTGTGTAACAACCACAAGAAAAATTACAAAACTAAAACAACTACGCAGCTTACAAGGTACACGCCCTACTATGAGGACATAATTGAAAGTTCCTAATCACAGAGAGATGAAAGTAAAACAAAAAGAGATAAACAATGCAAATGTTAACAGAAAAAATATTATAATCACATTATCAAAGTAAACTTTAAGTCAAGAAACATTATTAAAGAAAAAGACATTCATAATGATAAAAATAAAAATCCATCAGGAAAATATAATTCTAAAAAATATAGCTTCAAAAATTGAAGAACTGAAGAAAGAAATACATAATGATAGTAGGAGATTTTTGCAAACCTAACATATGAAAGAAAAAACAAAACAGGCAAAAATAATAAATCAGTAAGAATACAGGAGATATGAATAACAAAATTAACAAATTTGATTTATTTGACACATGTAGAACACTCCACCCAACAATAAGAATACTCATTCATTCCAAGTACACATGAAACATCTACAAAATTGGCCTTATGCTATCCATAAATAAATTCTCAACAAATTTCAAATTATTGAAATCATTCAGAGTATATTTGCTGACCACAATGAAATGCCCAAGTGTTTGGAAATTTAAGCAATTCATCTTTTAAAATAAATTAATATTTTAAAAAATCCACCCCGAGTCAAAGAATAAATCACAATAAAAATTAGAAGACACTTTGAATTATACTATAATGAAAATATGACATCAATCAACCTGTGGAATGTGACTAAAGTTATTTCTAAAGAAAGATGTGCCACATTAAATGTGTATACTATCCAAACAAAAGAGCTGAAAATCAATTATTTAAATATCTATCTCAAGAAGCTGGTACAAAAACAGCTGAATCCAACAAAGTAAGAACAAATAAAAATAACAACATGAGTTAATGGAAAAGAAAACAAATGCATGAGAGAAAAATCAATAAAGTTCTTTGGCAAAATAATAATAATGATAAACAACTACCAAGACTAATCAAGAAAAAAGGATGCAAACATTGCCAAAATCAAGAATATAGTGAAAAAGAAAACATCACTACAGAGTCTATAGACATTAAAAGATAAAAAAAAAAAAGACCC
Organism: Rousettus aegyptiacus; assembly: GCF_014176215.1. Classification (NCBI taxonomy): domain Eukaryota; kingdom Metazoa; phylum Chordata; class Mammalia; order Chiroptera; family Pteropodidae; genus Rousettus; species Rousettus aegyptiacus. The sequence goes on along the minus strand of NW_023416287.1, from coordinate 56,697,365 downwards.
AATGGAAGCTTCAAGTGGCTGTGTGGGCCTGACAGCCAATATAATGGAATCTGGGAGTGTTCCAGGCAGAGGTACCACCATGTGTAATGGCTTAGAAATGGAACTAAGTTGAGAAGATGCAGGAAACCTGAGATCCTTCTTGTGTCTGGAATGAAAAGCCGAGGGGTCGTTCTTCATTCTGAGGGTCCTAGAGGGTTGTGAACAAAAGGGGAACACAGTCTGAGTTAGAGTTTTAAGAGTTTTTCTAAGGCTGCTCAGAGGTAGGATGAACTGGAATGGGGGTGATGGGGACATTGAAGCACAGGGAGGTTGGTTTTTGATGGAGGAATCATCAAGCTGGTAAGTGGCAGCACTGAGGACTGAAGCACAATGGTTAGTGTGTGAAAATGAGATCACCTGGCTCCAGAAAGGGGAAGGGTACAAGCCCCTGGAGCCCAGCCATGATCACCTGCCTCTTCCCAGAGGTTCTGATGGTTGAAGAATCACTTATGGAATCTACACAGGGTCTTTAAAGAACTGAGTAAGTTAAAATGAAGGCCTTGTGAAGGTGGGGCCCAAATTTGATATAATTGGTGTCATTATAAGAAGAGGAAGAAGCACCAGGGACGCACTCACAGAGGAACAATCAGGTGAAGAGACAGGATGAGGGCAACAATCTGCAAGCCAAGGAGAGAGGCCTCAGGAGAAACCAAACCTGCCCACACATTGACCTTGGAACTTCTAGACTCTAGAGCTGTGAAAAAAAATAAATGTTGTGTTATTAAAGCCAAAAATAATAACAGAAAATGTCAAAATGATTCAATGGGGAAAGGACAGTCTTTTCAACAAATGATGCTGGGAAAATTGGATATCCACATGCAAAAGAATGGAGTTAAACATTTACCTACAGCATATACAAAAATTAACTCCATGAAAGGCCTAAATTTAAGGGTTAAAAACTATAAAAGTCTTAAAAGAAAACAGAAATAAAAAGCTATATGACATTGAATTTGACAACGAGTTCTTAGGTATGACACCAAAGAACAGGCAACAAAAGAAAAAGAGAGGTAATTTGTACTTCGCCAAATTGAAAACTTTTTAAAGTGCATTGAAGAACACTATCAAGAGAATGAGAAGACAACTCACAGAATGAGAGAAAATATTTGTAAATCACATATCTGATAAAGGGTTAACATCCAGAATACATAGAGAATGCCTACAACTCAACAACAAGAAAACAAACAACTCAATTCAAAAATGGGCAAAGGACTTGAATAAAAATTTCTCCAAAGAAAATGTGCAAATAGCCAATAGGCACAATAAAAGAAGCTCAGCACCACTAATCATTAGGGAAATGCAAACCAAAACCATGAAATACCACCTGACACCCATTAAGATGGCTAGTATAAAAAAGAAATAGAAAACAAGTGTTGGTACAAGTGTGGAGAAATGAGAATCCTTGCGCATTACTTGTGGGAATGTAAAATGTAAAATGCTGCAGCCACTGTAGAAAACAGTGCGACAATTCCTCAAAAGCTAAATATAGTATTACCATATAATCCAGCAATTCCACTTCTAGGTATATACTCAAAATAACAGAAAGAAAGGACTCAGACAGGTTCTTGTACACCCATATTCACGGCAGCATTATTTGCAATCGTCAAAAGTTGTAAACAACCCAAATATCCATCAATATATGAATGTATAAACGAAATGCAGTATATACTTAAAATAAAATATTATTCACCTTTTAAAAGGAATGAAATTCTAATGTATGCTATAACATAGACAACCTTGAGGATGGTTTGCTAAGTGAAATAAGATAGGCACTGAAAGACAAATATCGAACAATTTCATTTATATGAGATACCTAGAATAGTCAAATTCATAGAGACAGAAAGGAGAATTGAGGGTACCAGGTGCTGAGTGGAGAGGGGAATAGGAATTTAATGTTTCATGGGTGCAGAGGTTTTGTTTGAGATGTTGAAAATGTTCTGGAATTGAATAATGGTGATAGTTGGGCAACATTGAGAATATTCTTAATGTCACCTAATTGTACACCTAAAAATACTTTAAGTGGTCTATTTTATGTTAGGCATATGTAACCACAATTTTTTAAAGTTATACAGAAAAATTCAATCAGTGTAATTCACCATTTTAACAGAATAAAAAAGAAAAATCATGATCATTTCAGTAGATGTTAGATAAAAATTTTGATAAAATTCGAAATCCATTTGTGATTTTTTAAAATTCTTACTACAGATATAAGGGAACTTACTTAACTGGATATATTTTACAATCTTAACTATCTTCTAAAAAACAACAGCAAACATAATATTTAATAACAAAGTATCAAAAGCTTTCCCTCTCAAAATTGGGAATAAAATAAGAATTACCACTATCATTGCTCCTAATCATTGTTCTGGAATGCCTACAAATCAAGAAAAAGAAATAAAAGTTTTAGAAATTTGAAAAAGAAAATAAAACTGTCATTTTTTGTAAATAACGTGATCGTATAAATAGGAAATCTAAAACACTCCACACTAGAGAACTCATAAGTGAAAAACAAGGTCCTGCTTATAACATCAATACACAAAAATTCTAAATACCTCAACAATTAGAAAATGAAAGTTTTTAGATGATAACATTTACATATGATTCAAAAAACCAAATACTTAGAAATAAATGTGAACAAGAGCTCTACACAGAAAACTATGTAACATTATTATGAGAAGTTAAAGAATGTTAACTATATTGGGTCCATGTACATGGTATCCTTCTGTTTTATTGAGATGTTAATACTTTCCAAATCAGTCTATAGATTACATTGAATGTAATCCTAGTTAAAATCCTAGTCACAGAAAGCTTCCATACATTCAGTTGGGCAGTAAGACATAGACCTGAGAAACTACTAGAGAATGTGACAGTACATAAATAAGAAAGTTCTCCACTTCACAAAGTAGGTATTTAGAAAACACAGTGGCATGTTATAGGTACAACTGTTCATATAGATGTGAGTGTTATAAAGAGCTGGAAGACGGAGAAATCAAAGGCACAGATAAAGCAGTGATACTGAGTCATGAGAAAAAGTCATAAGTAGTTGCCCCAGCATAAAATTTATAAAAGGTGGCAACCCCCAACGCTGGCATGATTTGCTGTATTTGCTTAAGAAACACCCAGAACTGGAATTGCCTGGGCAGGGATTACAGGTTTGGACGATGGAGTTCTGGCAAAGAGAGGAAAAAGGAAGTCATTCTGGGGACACCCACCCACATCTCTCTCCCTGCTTACATCAGCCTCTCCCTGATTACTTTGTCAAATGATAACTCTAAGAAGCCCTTTGTAAGCTGATATGGTCCTACTGATCCATTTTCAGCAAAGGAAAATGTATGCATCTTCTCCTTCCCACTTCCAGTTTCTTATTTAACTAGATTTGGGGTAGAAACCAAGTCCCATCTTGCACTACTATCCAGAATGCTCCCAAAACAAGATGACTAAATCTAAAAGAAATAAAATTTGAAAAACATGTAGGCAGTTTATGCTACTAACCCACACAAATAAGCACAAGGATTAGAGTTCACAAGTTGACTAAACTTGGGGGTATGTCCTCACATCCGTTTTTAATTCCTCCCAATCTTGCCTACTTGGTACTCCAACCTCTACCTAACTGAAGTAGATGAATTATTAGTTTGTAGATATCTAAATCCCTATTTCTCCCTCTTCCTCCTATTGGCTTCATATTTTGCTATTCATCACTTACTCTAGAATCTCCATCAGAGTATAATATGGGAAAAAAAGAGAGGTTGAAATGCAATTAATTAAATATCAGGGAAAAGGTGAAGAAAAATACCTGAAATCAGGGTTTCTAGATTTTTAATTGGTATTCTTATATGTGGTTTTCTTTTATCCAGTCTCCCTCTTTCTCAATCTTTTTTAAAGATTCTCCCTCTGCCTATCTTAAATAATAAAGGTCATTTGGCCTCAGTTGTTGCTTGGTCCTGGCTGACTGTTCGACTTCCTGTTTAGACATGCTTTCTGAATATTTTGTTAATACAAATAATTTTTTGATTACTGAATTCCAGATGTAATGAAAGAAAAACACATTTGAATCATTATCTTCCTAAGACTGTGAGTTCTGTATATAACTAAAATTTCTTTCAAAAGAAGCAAAATCATCTTCCACTCTCAAAATATGTTCTTCTTCTTTTATTCTAAAAATATCTGTTGGTGACACCACCATCCACTCAGTTGCCCAAACTGAATACCTGGGAGTCACCCTTGGCTCCGCCCTTTCCCTCACTTTCCACCTCAGCAATCACAAGTCCCGCTGAATTTACCTACTGTTTGTTTTTCTGCATCCCTACCCCACTTCTCTCCCCAAGGTTCATGCCTACAGCTCCCTCACCAGTCCACTACAGTGGTTGCAGTTGTCCCCTACCTTGAACCTTGCCTCTGGTCTCTCCCTCCAATACATCTTCCACACAGAATGATCTATCTCGAACAAGAATATATATTTCAATCAACAGCTCCCTACAGCCTTCAGAATGAAGGTCCAAGTCCCTGGCAGAGCAGAAGAGGGCTCCAGGATCACTCTCTCTTTCCAGCCTCTTTTGCCCTCCATTCCCAGATTTGCACTTCCCACTCTGGCAACCTGACTTCTTTGTGCCTGCCCCAGTGTCCCCTGATGTTTCTCACTGCCATGATTTTTCCAAACCAGAAGCTGTTCTTGACCCATTCACTACCTTCTACACCTAAGTGCTTTCAGGTGCCATTACTCCATTCTCTACAGTGGCTTGTAACTACCAGTTTATGTCTCCTGCCTCCCCCCGTTCATTGCCTCTCTTCCCTCAGTATCACCACCACCTAGCTTGGCATATAGCAGGTGCTTAACAAATATTCACCAAATACAATGGATGAATATTAGCATAGGTAATATGTATATTTAAACAATTTAGAAGTATATAAAACATAACATACAACAGAGTAAAAACCAAATATGTCTTTGAAACGTTTTCATTGCTTCAGATCCAGAGCACAGAACCAGCCTTTTGTTCTTCCCACAAATCAGTGGCAAACGGCCAATGCATTGGATTGCTTTTGCTTCCTGAATAATCAGAGTAAACATCTATTGTATTACTTATTAAATGCAGGTGCTGAGTGCTTCACATGGGTTGTCTTATTTCATTTGCAGAACTGCCCTATTAGGTAAGAACTATTGTTACACTTGAGGAAACTGAGGCTTAGTAAAATGAATATTAGTTGTTGGCGGAGCTGGAATTTGGAATTTGACATCTGACCTCAAAGTTTATGCTCTTATCCATTTTAATTTCCATTGGAGTTAGGGTTAGAAGGCAGCATATCGTAATGTAGAGTCATAATTTATCTTGGAAATATCTTTTCATTAGAAATCTGTACCTATTTGACAGAAAGTTAGAACATATGTTAAAATTCATAGACGCCCACTCATAGTCCAGGTCCTCCAGGCTCAAGTCAAGTACCATTTCAGTCTTCATTATAATCTTCTACATATCTGACTTGTCTTTTTAACCATCATTTTTGTTCTCAATGCGACAGCTGGACGGCTTTTTTGTCTCTCAAATCTTCTTGACCCCTGTAAGGCTGAGCAAATCCACACTTGGGAACCACATTAGAGATGGGCATCCCATTTCTCAGAAAGCTCACACAGCCAGCTCCTGCAATAAAGTAGAAACTAACCGCTGAGCATTAGATAAAGATGATGACTTGTGGGAGCCATGCTGCATGGGAATAAAAATTGCTAAGATGACACTCAACAGGGTGAGATGTTTATGCTGAGAGCATGTGAAAAAGCACAGTTGCAAAATCACAAATTCCTGTACCCTCATCCTGTCTTCCTGTGGGACCTTGAGTGGAATGATAGGCTTAATTGCTAGCTCTAGTTAAATGATTCCCTTCTCACGCGAATGTGTTCATCACAGATTAAATGACCCCATTGCTCAGGATCAGGGCATATGATATGGAAAACAATATCCAATTTTACTTTGACACCTCTATCTTGGGGAAATGCAAGATAACTGACATACAGTTCCTTTCCTCTGACCTAAATCCCTGAAGTTACATGTTAAAATGCTTTATACCTGCTTTATTCTTCTCAGAGGTGGAGAACTGATGCTCATCCTCAGGGGCTTAAAAAGATACTTGCATCCCTAAACTTAACTGTTCAATTTGCATTTCTTTTCTTTGGAATAATACGGTTAAATTAGATGTTTGCAAGGCCCTTGCATGATTGATGATAGAAAAGTAGATTAGATGATATAGATAGATGATAGATAGATGATAGATAGATAGATAGATAGATAGATAGATAGATAGATGATAGATAGATGCAAAACTGAAAATATGGGCCAATAAATGCTTTTTAAATTTATTTGAGAGAGTTTAAAGGAGCCCATTGTTTTCTTATGGAAAATTATGATTCAGGCCTGTTTGGCCATAAGTACACTATGGCCAAACTCTAATTAACTTTAGGTGAAGGAGGTCAAGAACAAAAGGATTAAATTAACATAGACGAATCATCAATTCTCAGAGAACACAAAGAGTACAATGGAATCTACTATATGATTTTTTTGATGAATATAGTAGCTTAGCAACACATTTATTTCCTGTTATAAAAAAGATGGGTACTATAAAATGAAGAGTTCCTGCATGATGAATCATATATGCAGCCAAAGTTTCCCTATAGAAATTATGTGTAGAACCTTAGGAAATAGAAGATGGTCACACGCCATTGTCTTATAAGAAAAATTTATGTCAGTAATAAGATTGAATACAGAAATAAAAACACTGCAGGAGGTCTAAAGTTCCTAGCAGAACCATTCCAAAGCAAATCATGGTGCTCCTGTTGTTGGTTTTCAATGCAGTGACCACTCATCACAGCTCAGGAGCCTAGGTGGCAATGGAAAGAGCTGGCTCCCAGAGGCTCTTTCATTTGGGTCAAGCCAGGGTCCATCTAAACTAGCGGTTGAGACCAAGCCTCTCTGTTCCACACTCCCCTCAGGCTGTATGTTGCATTCTTCAGGCTCAACTGTTTCAAACTCTTGTTTTATTTTTGTGTGTAGCAACATACACATACTACGAAATTTGCCATCTTAGTCACTTTTAAGTATACAGTTCAGTGGCTTTAAGTACATTCACATTGTTGCGCGAGCATCACCACCATCTGTCTTCAGAACACTGTGTAAAACTGAAACTCAGTACCCATTAAACAATAACTCCCATTCCTCTCTGCCTTAGGCCCTGGCAACCACCATTCCACTGTCCATCTCTGAATTTGACTACTCCGGGTACTTCATATAAGTGGAATCATACAGTATTTGTGTTTTTGTGACTGGCTTATTTCACTTAGCCTAATGTTCTCAAGGTTTATCCGTGTTGTAGCATTTCCTTCCTTTTTATGGCTGGTTAATATTCCCTTTGTCATATTTATTTTATCCTACCTGTAGAGTATTTGTGTATGATGAAGAGAGTAAAAAACTGATCATATAACTTGCCCACTCCTCTCACCTATGCCGCGAACTTGATACCTATCACTAATGGAGTCACAGAGCTTCCAGATGAAAAATCCCTTATAGAAAATGTTGTGAGATCATAGGTTAGACCAGGGGGTTCATGGGCCTTTAATGAGTCCATGGTTGGGCTCCAGGAAGTTTGTGAATTCCCTGAAACTGAAACCAAAATTGTGTGTCTTTGTCTTCTACTGAGAAAAGAGTCCTTGGTTTTTAACATCTTTTTGGAGGAATCTTTGACCCCTAAATGCTAAGCATCACTGGTCTCAACTATATTTCATTAAGGTTGAACTGGGATGAATGATTGTTGCTCTCATCCATCTCAGGGCATGGTTCCATGGGATGTCAGTGCTGCAGTCTTCTGAAAAACCTATGACTCTGGAAATTTTCCACTGTACCTTGGACTCCTAGAGTACCTGCTTCCCGGGAATATATTCAAAGGATTATGGAGTTGGCTGTTTGGTCCAATTATTCTTCACAGTGTATAAGAAATTATTTCTACTATGACAGAAAAAAATTTATCACTCGAAATATTTTCATGAGACTCCATTTCAAACTAGTATGGTGATGGGAGGTAGAAAAAACATACCAAGCCTGGTCCCTGATCTTGAGGAACATGAAATCATGTTAAAGAGGCCGATGCTGAACACCATCAGTGAACACTACCGATAAACTCAACACTACCAGTGAACAAAACACACAAGCCAGATGCGTGGCATCGACCTGAATTTGCTAGAGGAATTGTCTTAGGGTCACAGTCTGTTTAAATCATGTGGCCCCAGGGCCCCAGTGGAGGAAATTCCTATTCGTGCTAAGGTCTCAGATAAATCTGACTTTCGATACAAACTGGTATGCTTTCACTTCTCTGACAAGGAAAACTATGTAACTGACCTCATCTTCCTTTAAAATTTGGCCACCAGGAAGCTCAGAGCTGTATTTCTGGCTCAACAATGGCAATTATGTAAGTCCAAATATTCTCCACATATTTGTTTTATTATCCAACCTTCTTCTCCCATTCCTCATACTTGACCTTTAATTTATGTTTTCTGTGGTCTGGATTCTATTTTTGAATTTGTATTTATTTCTTCAGTGTGTGTTTTTCACTGCACTCTGGTGCAATCCTTGGCAGAATGAGATTCGCTGTCTGTGATACAGACAATGAATGGAGCTGGGGTACAACTAGGAAACAAAATTTATGTCTACTCAAGCTGGTATTTTCTGCTTCCCTCCAGGTAAACTCTCCACCCTTCCCCACATGCTCTATATCTCCCTGCCAAGCTGTGGGTTGGCAGTGCCTGTGTACTTTACCAAAGTTCCCAACTCCTACCTGGCAGCCTGCTCCTAAGCTCGTAGCTATTGCTTTCTTGGGGTTTTAATAACTGTTCCCTCCTCTTGCCCCTTCCATGCTAAGAGTGGTAACAGCACTTCTTTTTTATTCTTGCCACCCCAATTCCTACTGATTTCTTTCAGCCGTGCCCATACCTGTGTAAGCAGTAGCTCTGCAGTCTCTCCAATTATTTCTTTTAAGTGTGAATAGGAATGGTGGATGACAAGCCTACCAAAATGAATTGGGATTTTTGCCATTTCTCTCCATACACAGTATGTTCCAGTCACAGTGCTTTGTATGTATTTCTGTGAAATCACCAGCTACCTCTTGCCTCTGAACCTTCATATGTTGTATTTCCTCCACCTGACACACCCTTTTCTTCAGCTCAACCTCCTCAGTTCCTTTCTGCACATTCACAGTGCTCAGTGGACACTACACCCAGAGCTATCTCACCAAAATGTCACTCTTCATTTCTGAGCCACCTCCTCTGAATTGTAAGAATAGCCTTGTGCCTGATTATTTATTATGTTCCCAATACCTGGGATTCAACAAAAATTGTTGAATGAATTAATGAATATATGAGTGAATTCAAAGCCCCTGGCTTTTCCATCATACAGTGCTGCATCTGAGCTGAGTCCTAAGTATTTGCCTGCAGGGCTGCCAAGTCATCCGCCCCCATGGCCTGCTGAGCTGGCCAGAATCCCATGCAAGCCCAGTGCCGCCTGGAGAAGGCACAAAGGTGGGATGGGCTGAGTCCACGGAGGGTGCCCAAGGGGTTGTGCTTGAGAGACTGATAGAAGATGCAAGATGAGAAGAGAAAGGGAGGTCACTGCAGACACCCTAGTTAGAGTTTTGGGCTTGACTCTAAGATACCTGGAAGTCACTCAGGCTCCAAAGAGCAAGATGGCAAACCAAAAGTGACCCAAGAGGAGGTAAATCTGAAGATAGATGTGGAATAAATGGGAGGGGAAGGTGCTCCAAAAACAGAGCATTTGCTGAAGGGGTGGGGCATGGCATTTGAGCTGTGAGAGACAACGAGGAAAATGACGTGGATATATCCCACAAGACTAACAGCTCCCGCTCCTTTTTGTCATCTCCCCAAAGTTTTCCCCTAGTCCCTGTGTAATCATGACAACCTTAGAAACTGCTCTGAAGTGTGTGGTTACAATAACAGGCTGCTTTTGAGCAAAGTCAGTATACTTTAGTGACTGGGAACGTGGCCTCTGGTATCATAAAACCCTCAATTCAAGTCCCAGTTCTGTCCCTCATTCCCCATGTAGCCCTGGTCAAGTGACGCCAACTCTTCGAGATGAAGTCCTCTCATTTACAAAGTGGGGGTAACAATGGTATCCACTGCCTAAGGTTGTTTTGAGTATAAATTGTTTCTACATGAAAAATGTGCAGCCCACTACATGGCATCTGATACGAATCCATTGGTTTTTATTTTGTCACTTTAATTTTATGCTTAATTTCTAAGGCAACCCACCATGGGGAAATCAGCAAAGATACTAAGTAAACAAAATCACAGAAGTTCTACTAAGTCTGTCCATCATCCTCTATATAAGAAGGGAAAAAATCTGACAGGAGTTTAAAATGCTAAATCATAAATACCATAGGTACTGTTTTATTTTTATAACAAAGGGTCCCAAGGGGAATCTGGAATTCCTAACGCAATTAGATCTGAGTACAGCTCTTTCTACACATTATCTTAAGTCCTCAGAACAACCCATAAATTCAGTATAATTTCCCCCACTTTGAAGATGAAGAAGCTAAAACTTAGAAGACTCCCGGACTCACCAGAGTTGACACACTATAAATGATAGAAATTGGAGATTGGCCCAAAAGTCTGTGCCTCTCCTTCAAGGTCACTGTGCCTTCCCAAAGTGACATTTTCAGTGTTCCCAACATTATTTAAATTCAGTTGTTAAACAAAAACATGAAACTCTGTGGCTATGTCTATTAGAAAATGTCTGTGTGTTTATGAAAAAAGAATTTGCTGGTTAGGATAAGTGATGAATTTCCAACTGCTGACCTGTGACATCCATCACATGTACAGAAATGTACTCTAAATTGGTCATTTAAAGTTGAATATCTGTCATGTTGGCCTCTTTTGCCTACATAAGCTGGTACCCCTGCAGCATGCGGGGAATGTTTCAGCCCCCACTGATGCTGGCACTGGGTAATCAGCTTGCCAAGGGAAGTCAGGGTTTGCACCCGTCCCCTGAACATCTCTAAAATTCTTGTCTCCATGTGTAATGTTTGGATCCTTTCTGAGCACCATCACCTGGCCTGTATTATATCCTTGACACGTCTGCAGATACTCTGAGAGAGGTGGAATTGAGCAAAAGAAGCCCAGAAACAATTGAAGAGTAATAGTTCCAGCCCTACACATGTGCTATTTTGGTATCTTGGCCCTGTACCTGACAAATGAGTGAGAATTCTGAGTGGAAACATAGATGTCCATTAGTATGAAAAATCAAGGAAGGGATGGGCCCCTCATAACTCTTTCTTCATTCTCAGCTACTCATTCATTTGACCTTTTTCCCTCATTACACAGGGACTATGCCAGGGTCTTCCAATGTCCAGACCCAATTGCCACTTTGATTAAGCTTGTCCTTAAAATGACCTAAAAGAAAATAAAAGACAAATTATGATAACACACACTTTAAGGCCTACAAAATTTACCCGTGTATTGTGATTTATATGCTCTTCATGGCAAACTAGAGGGGTCAGCAGAGCTGATATTACTATGCTCATCTTACAGATGAGGAAACTGAGGCAAAGAAGGCAAGTTAATTAGCCAAGTTCACGAAACCGGTAAAATCAAAATTCAAATCCAACAACCAGTTGGTCTGAACCTAAGTTCAGTGCTCTTTTATCTCATTATGAAAAAAGTAATCTCAGCCACCAGTGCTAGAAGAAAAATACATACAGAAAATTGGGAACAGTAGAGGGACAGGGTGCTAGAGTGAAGCATTGTCCCACTCAAAGACACCCAGATAATGGCCTCGTAAATGGGCTTTTTCATCTGCCTCACCGGATCTGCCACTTTGCCCACTGCTGTGGCCTTTGCTCCTTTCTGCTTTGGCAGCCATTCTCTCTGCAGGCCTGCTAATGTCAAGAGCCACAGGGCTACCGCTAGGTTACCCTCGTATTGCCCCCAAACCATAATTAAACAGGAACAGAGCACAATGGTTCATCCTTGACACTATGTCTTGGCCCCTTCCCACTCCTGCCCAGCCCTGCATTGTCCTAGAGAGCCACTGGCCACATCCTGCCAGCCCTGTGAGGCCAACCAAAGCCCAAATTCCCAACTCCATGTAATATTTGTCATCTCCTGGCTTCTCACATGAGGAGGTAAATATCCTCTTCCCCAGTTTACAGAAAGACAAACTGAGGCTCGGAGATAGGAATACTGATTGAGCCCAAGGTCACACAGCTAGTTCATGGTACAGCTGGGAACTACAACCTAGCAAAGGCTATGCTTTGCTTATCTCCAGCTTTCACACTGCACACTGCAGGCCCAGTGCAGGTTAATGGAGACCTCGAGGCACGGCAGAGGTGTGGTGGGCTGGTCTGGGAAAGGGGCCCAGGTTTCCTGGCTCCCAGTCTGGGCCTTCAGCCACAGGACCACACTGCTCCCTGTCAGTAAAACGATCTGGAAGTGGACAGTGGATCTCACTAGAACAAGGCAGGCTAGTGTGGGGATATTTTCCAGATGAATATTAGGGAACAGGAAAAAAAAAAAAGAGTTCAGGATAATGTAGAGATCTATAGCCCAAAATACCAAAAGGGAAAGTACAGTAATTCACAGAGAGCTTAAAAAGAAAACAAAGGAGGGAAAATTGAAACAAAAGCTATCTCATTGACGATCTGCCATTTCCTTTTTTCCAGTTGCTTTTTTTTTTTCCTCTTGGGAAACTGGCATCTGTCTCTCCTCTCACCAAGCACATAACATGTAAAGACAAGGGCTGTACTGGGTCTAATGAGGCATTAATAGAATGTGACTGCAGAGCCCAGATATCCACGGTCCCCTGAAGTACACTAAGCTGCTCATTGATAGCCAGGCAAATGGTGTTCCACCTGCTTTGAAAGCTATTTGCTGACACTTAGTGAGTTAGACAAGGCCAAGGTTTTTATTGAAAAGGGCCCTTTCCTGAATTTTATTGCCTGGCTCCATACTGTTTGACTAAAAATAATGAACTTTCCATAACAATACTTAACACTGAGCTTTCATTTAGCAAAAAACAAGGTTTAATGGAGAGCCGAGAGCTTCACATAAAACAAACAAATAAGTAGATAATCCAAAACCAAGGAAAACCCACCTCTAGGCCATTCACCATTTTTGTAAGTTTGAAAGATTAAACTTTCCTGAAGTTGCTAAACCAAGTAAGCACTTAGAAGGAATCCTGTGATAAGGCAAATGGCTCCACTCTGTCACTAAATGAACATAGGTAATCTTTGATTTTCTTTGCTAATGGCTAAAATGGACACACCATCTCAGGGAGCTTTGGCTGGTTCATTTCATCTGATATGACATCCAGAGGTTGGTATAGTACGCAAGATTTCTAGAACTAGTCCCAAGATTCCACACCCTAAAGCCAGAATCTTGGAATGTAGTAAAACATCCCATCTTGCTATGTTATATGGCACAGTTGACCTTAAAAGGGGTCTAATCTAGTTGCATGGGCCCATGAAAGCAGAGAACTTTCTCTAGTTGGTGACAAAAGAGGAAGGTAGAAGAAGACGGAGAAGCTGAAGCAAGCACAAAAAGGACTCAGTGCACTATTGCTACTTTGAAGGTAAAGGAGATCACATGAGAAGAAAAGTAGGCAGCCCCAAGAAGCAGAGAGTGACCAGAGCTGACAGCCAGCAAGGAAACTTCAGTCGTACAACCACATGGAAATAGATCCTGCTGACAACCTTAATGAGTTTAGAAGCAAAATCTTCCCCCACAGCCTTCAGATAGGAGCCCAGCTAGCCAACATTTTGAATTTAGCAAAGCCTAGTAGAACCCACCTACACTCCTGAACTATAGAAATGTGAAACAATGATTGTGTTTCATTCTGTGTTGGGGGTACTTTGTTATTGCAGCAATAGAAAACTTATACAGTTGACAAAGATGAATCATGACAGCACTCAAAGACTGGGACAGAAATAGAGAAAAAAAAATCAGGCAGGACTATGGAGAAGAAGAAGAGAGGACAAAAATTCAGGCTGGGACTCCCAATGGCCACTTGGCTGCTGTTTCAAGTCTTGGTCAGGAAAGCTCAGGTCATCAGAGAACTAAAAAGTCACTAGAGAAATTTCCTCTAAAAGAGTTTTTCCCTTTCCAAATAGTGAATTTTCCTGCTCCTGACCAATGGGTACCAGATTTTCTTCAGAGAGGGTGTTTTGCTAGGAGTGACATGAGAGCAATTAAAGCTGTGCAAAATACCCACAAGGTACAACCTCCTGGCAGAAAATGGGACAATGATGGGAGGCCAGCCTCTCACAGCCACCTTTCTACCTCCAGAATCCCCTCCCATGGCTCCCTGTCTTCTCAGCCACTAGCTCTTTCTCAACTTATTCCACAAATGCTTCCCTTTTCTCTCGGCGTTCCTCCTTGTCACAATCTTGGCCAGGTGCCATTTATTTCCTCAGAGGCAATCAAAATAGATAGAAAAGAAGTATTATTAGGAGAAAGTTATTTTTGAAGGGTTTGCTTTCCCTACTCAAAGCCCTTTTTCTGTAATGTTGTATCAATTTGAAATAAAACTGAAGTAAGGAAAGATGATGGGAGGTTTCAGGAGTCTCTTGAAATTTAAATTTTTAGATTTACTCTTCTATATTTCATCAAAGTGTTCTTACCAGCTGAGGTCAGCCAAGGGCTTAACTTGCTCCTCAAGTCTATTCAAGCTTTAATTTCAGTCCAACAAATATTAATTAAGGGGCTCCTACATGTGCTAGGCACTGGTACACATAGGATTCACTCACAGCAGGAAATCTTGGCACAAATAATTAAAACACAATTACTTATTTGAGTTGGGACTTTGGCAAGAACATTACACAGACCGGTAGCCCCAGTACCATTGCCCCAGGGCAACTGGGCAGCAAAGCCACTGTACAGAAGGAGGCATGCTGCACTGGATCCCAGCAAACTGCGGTGCTCATAAGTCTTGGCACATCCATTCACTCCACAGACCCTCCTTGAGCCTTTTCTCCATCTGGACACTAGACTATGAGTTGTGAGAGCCACAACATAACTTGCTCCAGAAGCTTATAATGTAATAATGGGCATTACTGGTCCACAAAGGAGACCTTAGAAAAGGAAAGCATTCTTGTTTAAAGATCTAACCAAACAAAAGAATGAGCCTTTTATTTCACTAAACACTTTAGAATACTGATTCAAAAACAGGAGAGGTTTTGTATTTCTGAATGCCCCATGTCTCTTCTGCCACCTTCCATCTCATGGGTGTGGTCTCCCAACACAACCAACTCCACATGTAGACTTATGTTTTGCTTTCTTTTGCTGGTGTTGGGGAATAAACATCTAGTGGTGATGGAATGATAGTCCTGGCAGAAGGAGCAGTGTCATACCTGTGGCCCTACACTGTCTACTGTTCAGGTAATTCCCCACCTGTGGCAGTCCAGCCATCACTAGTGAGCTTGGACACTGCTTTTTAATGGTGAATTGTTTCTGAAATCTTCAGAAAACAAATCTATATGTCCCTTGTTTCTAGAGTACCTCTTTCCAGAGTACCTGGCACAGCAGCTGATACATAGCAGACAACCCAATATGGTAGGTTTTGTTGCTATTGTGATTTGTAATGATTATGATCATTTCCAGCTGCCTGCTGAGCATCAGTACCTAGATGTCCCAAAGGATCCTCAAACTCAACATGTCTAAAACTAAACTCATGATCTGTACCTCTAAATGTATCCCACCTGCTGCATTCTGCTTTTGTCTAATGATACTGTCACACCCAGCCACCAACCTACAATACTGGATGGCTCCCCCTCTCCCCCACCCCTTCCACCCCTCCCCCTCCCCTCCTCCTTCCCCTCTTCCCCCATCTCCGCTACTTCACTTCTCCCTCCTTCTCTTCCTCATCCTTGTTCTTACTCCACAAGGATTGGTCATTAGTCCCTAATCATTCTACCTCCCAAAGATGTCTTGAATTCATCTCATTATACTGTATTATTATTTTCTGTCTAGACAATTGCAAACATATAATTTGTCTCTCTTTTCCCATTTCTACCTCACTACAAACCATCTTCCTCATTGCATTCCACAGCTTAAATCCGGTCATGACACTCTCTTCAGTAAAGCCCTTTGGTGGCTTTCCACTATGGACAAAGCAGTGCCTAACTCCTTGGCATACACAAAATGCCCTTCACAGTCTAGCCTCTTTCTATCCTTCCAGGCTCGTTTGCTGTCACCTACCACCATAGCCTACACTCCAGCCTCTCCAATCTTCTGGTTAGTCCTCAGATGTGCCCTTCCTTTTCATACCCCCATGACTTTGCATTAATATGGCCTCTGTTCAGTATGCTTTTCCACTTGGAAAATTTGCCTCTCAAGAGCTAATTCAAATACTCCTCCAATACGAAGCCTTTGGATATCTGGATCAAAATTAATCCCTCTTGCCCTACATTCACATAGCCTTTCTAACAGTTTTACCAAGACAGAATTCACATACCATAAATTCATCCACTTAAAGTGTACAAACTATAGTTTTCAATATATTCACGGAGTGTTCAACTATTGACACGATCGAACTTGAAAAAATTTTTCATTACCCCTAATGTAAACCTTATACTCATTAGCAATCACTCCCTCTCCCTATTTTCAGCTCCAGGCAACCACTAATCTTTCTGTCTATAGACTTGCTGATTGTGGCTAGTTCATGTAAGTGGAATAATACAACACGTGGAATCATATAATATCTTTTGTAATTGGCTTCTCTCACTTAGCATAGTGTTTTTAAAGTTTATCCATTTTATACATGTTTCAATACTTCATTCTTTTTAATTGTTGAATGATATTCCACTGTGTGGATATACTATATTTTATTCATCCATCCGTCAATGGACACTTGGGTTGTTTTCACTTTTCGACTATTATGAATAATGATGTGTATACGAATTTTGCCTATTCTTTGGCATTTTGCATGCAACTCTATTATAACATTGCTCGTGTTGTATTATAATTCTTTTTACATTCCTCTTCATTGGGTTATAAAATATTCTAGTTCCCTATCGCCCTCAGAAACTGCCAAGTCACAAGCAAATCTGACCAATGAATAAATAAACGAAGCTAACAATGAATGGATACTCTTTTTTTAATAGATTTTTTTTTAGAGCAGTTTTAGGTTCACAGTGAATACTCTTTTGAGAAAGGTTGAGAATGCATGGTTAAGTAAGGAAAAGAAGGCTATGTCTGGCAATAAGCCAGAAAGACAGTGGCAAAGCAGTAACAGAATAATACTAAATTCAATTTACCAAATAAATGATATCAATACCTTCCACATTCATGTGGCTATGGCTTTCCTTGTCCTGTCATAAGATCATCTCACTTGATAATGTCATCTCATTTGACAATGTCACACTGGCAGAAAAGGCTGCTATAAAAATGAAATGAAGTACTTGAGTCAGTGTCTGCTCCCTAGCTGCCCCCTGGTAAATCGAGGCTGCTGCTGCCTGTGGTAGAGGACCCAGTGGGAACTGGTGGAATTGTGGGGATCCCAGCTCTTCTCTCCCTTCACTCACCACTCTCCTTTGGTCATGCTGGTTCCGGGTTCAGTTTCAAGACCCACATTATTCTAATCCCATATTTTTCATCCTTTGAGGACATGGGACATCAATACCTGAAAGATGCCACTACAGACTACACCTCTTCGGTGCCCCAGAAGTGGTGCCCGAGGCACAGTTTTGGTGCCCAAACATTCAGGGCAAGCACCAGTGGCCAGTAGGTCACTCGCTGAAGGAATCATCTCTCCGTGGATTCTCCTATTGGCTGATTTGAGTAAATCATAAAACTCTCATGGGCTTTTCTCCAAAATGGCCAGGAGTTCACCTCCATGGAGAATATTCCTCATCTTCTTTTGAGCTGATTAGAAATGCCACAGAACATTCAAGCGAGAGGGCATGAGTCTGGCTGGTGCTATTTAGAGCCCCCTAAAGGTCACCCAGGCCTCCAAGAGCCTCTCCACCCCTTACTCCCACCCACCACCGAGAGAGCAGAATGATGTTACCTCCCTAGACCCCTTCAGTCACCCCAGAAGTTCAGGAGGTCCCTGGTGATAGCTCAGGATGTACAGACCCTAAAATAACTGATTAAGAGGTGAGTGCTATTTCTAAAAAGCACAGCATGTTCTGTTTTGGATGCCAAGAAATTACATCAGATTTTCTGTTCTCATTACAAAGGGATGCTTTTCTGGCCTTCTGAGTGAGTACCCACTCCCAACGCCTACTTCACTAAGTGGCTTCTGTATACACTTGAGCCAGGAATACCATCCAGGTCAAAGGTAGGAGTTTCACCTTCAATCCCAAGTGAGGGATATTAGAAAATATTTAATCAAGAGAACAAGCATTCCAGGCTGATGTGTTTGCCACGTGGGAGGAGGAGGCACCGAAACCCTGAAACTTATAGGAAAGGAGAGACACTCCTTTTCCATCAAGCAGTGACAGGTGACATCAGGGGAGGGGAAAGTTATCAAGCCCTTTCACCACTGTGCCAGGAGTAAGGGTGCAGTGTCCAACCTCAGCTTCTGGTGAAGGGAGAAGTATGTATATGACCCAAGACCACCGACCGCGAACCGGAAGTGGTGAAAGGCTGACTCGAGTCTCAGGTTGCCTGGGTTTGGATCTTAATCCTGCCACTTACCAACAGCCACGTACCTTGGGCAGGACATTCAAACAATCCCTTCTGCAGACAGAAGGAGGACAGCGTTAATATCTAGCATGTAGAATTGTTACAAGGACAAAATGAATGAATGTTAACATTTTAAACTAAAGACCTGGAACATAAAAAGTGATGTGCATTTTTCACGTAAATTAAAAAGTTACACTGCCATCCTAACTCCAAAAGGATTCTCATCTAATCATCACACTGCTGTATTTCTGAGTTGATAAAGCCTCGTACCAACAATCAGACATCTCTTCATGCATCAACTCTTCTAAGACTGAGGGAGTAAAGATACTATGAGTGATGCAGATTTTAAAATGGTTTTTTAAAATGTACAATAAAACAAAGGCAGAGTCTGCCTTGCTAATATAGGTTAGGTCATTTAGTCAGATCCTTCCTTTCTAACTATCAAAAGGCAAGGAACACTTGTGATCTGGAAAGCTCTTCAAAAGAAAGCTAGGGAGGGAAGAAAAGAGTCTTTTTTCTCAATCCCTAAATATCTCAAACTACATAATAGATTACAGAAATGATCATAACCGTCAGTTTCTGTCTGGAACAAGAAAAAACTTTCCTTGTCACAATGGAAGGCAGAAACATCCTTGGGTCCAAAACTGTCAAATGCTCTGCCACCTGTTTCAATATTTTGAGGAAAGTATTTTATTCATTACAAAAGAAATTTAGCTTTTCTAATCAGAGACTCACTCTTAGCCAATTTTCAACTGGAATGTGGGGTGCACCTGTGAAAACAGACTCTTCCACCTGGACCTGCCAAAGCCTGGAGCATGTATGGCTGTCACCATCCATGGAGTGGGAGGGAGTGGGGGGGGGTGCGGGCAGGCCTGGGAGTGAGACTCTCCTTACAGCGGGGGGTGAGGGTAGCTTCACTAGCACTCAGACATGAGCCACAAACACGGGCGATTCTAACTGCAAAGGCTGCTAGTTGACACAATATCTTCCTATCCCTGCCCCCTTTATTATCTTTTTAAACTAAATGCCTACAGCCACAAGGATTCCCGCCTCAGGAGTGCTACCTGCCACCTGCAATGGGAAACTTTTCTAGGACTTAAACGATAGCTGTGCTGAGACACACCTCTTACTTATTACTATTTTAAGATTTGTAATGAGAGAAACAGAAATATGTGTTTTCTCAAGAGGAACATCTCAGAAGCATAAAACCAAACACATACTCAGAGGAAATGTCTGTTCAGCTTTAAGAAATAAAAATGAACAAGAATATTTTTAAATTATGAGGAAGAAAAAGAAAAAACACTTAGGTGAAAAGCAGATATGACCAGGCTTTTTTCCCTCATCAATAATAACAAAGTAAATATTAAATAATGGCTTTATTTTATTACGCACGCACACACACAAGGGCAGCAACTCATTTCTTCATTTCTTAACAAACACCTATTTGACACCTGCTGTGTGCCAGCTTGTTCTAAGTGCTGAGGATCCATCAGTGAATTCCACAGATAAAAATCTCTGCCCTCATGATGCTTGCTTCTCATGGAGGAGGAAGGCAAGCAAATGAAACACATGGAATATTGCACAGTGCTAAGTGCTACTAAGAAAAATAAAACAGGAAAGTGCTGTCTGCAAGCCAGAAAGAGAGCCTTCACCAGAAACCCTGATGGCACCTTTTTTAAAATTTATTTTTTAATTACAGTTGGCACACTATATTATATTAGTTTCAGGTATAGAACTTACTGATTAGACATTTATATGCCTTACAAAGTGATCACCATAAGTCTAGAGCCCATCCAGCACCACACATAGTTAAGATGATATAATTGATTATATTCCTAATGCTGTACATTAGATCCCCATGATTAATTTATTGCTGTCAGTTTGTACTTCTTAATTCCTTCACCTGTATCGTCCATTCTCCCCACCCTGCTCCCATCTGGCTACATAAGTTTGTTCTCTGTATCTACGAGTTAGTTTCCATTTTGTTTTGTTTGTTTTGTTTTTAGATTCCAAATATCTGGAATCACATATTTGTCTTTCACTGTCTAATTTTTTCACATAACGTAATACCCTCTAGGTACATTATTCTTTTTACGGATCAGTAATATTCCATTACATGTATATGTCTGTGTGTATCTGTGTGTATATATATGTATAATATACGAACACCTAGGTTGCTGCAATGAACACAGGAGTGAATTTATCATTTTAAATTAGTGGTTTTTATTTCCTTCTAGAACTTTGGTCTTAGACTTTCCAGAGTCCACAATTGGAAGAAAATAAATTTCTGTTGCTGAAGCCACCCAATTTGTAGTATTTCGTTATGACAGTCCAAGCCAACTTGAGTTGGTACCTAGAAATAGAATACTGCTGACCAAATATCTAAAATGTAAAGTGGTTTGGAACTAGGTAATGGATAGAAGTTAAAAGAGTTTTAAAGTGCATCATAGAAAAATTCTGAATTGCCATGAAGGGATTGTTGGTAGAAATATGAATGCTAAAGGCAATTCTGGTGAGAACTCAGAAAGAAGAGAGCTGGAGAGAGAGCCTCCATCTTCTTAGAGAATACATAAATAATCATGAACAGAATGTGGCAGAAATATGGACATTAAAGGCCATTTTAGTGAGGTGTCAGACAGAAATAAAGAACATGTTATTGGAAACTGAAGGGAAGGCGATCCTTATAAAATGGCAATGAACTTGGCTGAATTGTGTTCTAGTGTTTTGTGGAAGGTTGAACTTGTGAGCAGTAAAATTAGATATTTACCTGAGGAGATTCTAAACAAAGTTTCAAAGGAGTGGCATGGTTTCCTTTACTACTTACAGGAAAATGTGAGAGGAGAGAGATAAATCGAGGAAATTTTTAAGCAAAAAAAACCCCAGAACTTGAAAATTTGGGAAATTCTCATCTTATTCATGTTGCAGAAAATGAGAAGTGTTCTAAAGAGAACACTAAGGGTGTGGCTAAAACACCATTTGATAAGAAGAAACACCGTTTGATATGGGTGTGAATTGCAAATTTAACCAGTCATGGCAGGAAAAAAAAAAAAAAAACAGGAAAAGATGGGATTATACCAGCAGAAATACTGTCAGGACTATGGAAATAGAAATGAAAGACAAAATGAATAAAGGCAATTGGATTTCTTGGATTCTACAGGACTGGACAATAGAGCTATCAGGCTGCAAATGTTTACTATTTTTCGAAAAGAGGGAAGAATGACCCCAAAAGTGATTCAAAGATCACCAGCACTGCCTCCATCTTGGTTTCAAAGGATAAGTCCATCACTGTGGTTTCAACAGGCTGAGCTGCCACCACCCAGAGCCAGGCATGGCAGGGAGGCAGACACAATTTAGTCCACGGTATTCTACCCCTGGTCCCTGAAATTCATGTCCTTACTGTATGCAAAATACATTCTTTCTATCCCAACAGACCAAACAGTGAATTAAAAAAAAAAAATCTAGTGCCCACTACTGCGTGGGCTGAAGATTTGAGGAAGCTACAAGCCCAGGAGAACAAAAGGACATAGAAATAGCCTCAACGTCAGAAATGGAGCCAAGCTGTCTGCCAGCTCTGTGACCTGGTCTGTGATATCCCCAAATCACCACAAGACCAAAGTTGTAAAAAGATGTTTTGAGCTGGTTCTAACCTGGGGACCTCAGAGAACTGGTGGAGATCTCAAAAATACTAAAGATGCAAAGGCAAGCCAGAGAGAGAAGACTAATTCAATGAAATAAAGCCAAGAAAATAAGCAGTTGGAATAAAACTCATGCCAAAGTGAATTCATTCACAAACTAAATATATTTAGGATACTCAAATGATGGAATACTTTCATTTTTAAAAGAATAAGAAATTATGAGATAAAACAGTAAGAAATGAAATATTAACAAATAATATAAACAATTAAAAATCTTGGAAATAAAATATATAGTCATATAGTATTGTGGATATAAGAAACATCCAAACATGCAGAGAATTTTTATAAGAATTTATTCGAACCAAACTGATGACAATGCTCAGGAGAATGACAGTTTGTAGTTTCTTTTATGCTTTTGGAATTAAGGAAAGAATTTAAGGAAGATTACATGAAGGTAGGAGAATGTAAGATAGGGATTGGATTACAGGATAGTTAAGATTATGTGCTCTCTTGAGGGTGGAAGGAAGGAAGGAAGGAAGGAAGGAAGGAAGGAAGGAAGGAAGGAAGGAAGGAAATAAGGAAGGAAGGATGGAAGGAAGGCTTTACCTAAGCTTTATCTCAGGAATGCAAAGAAATAAGATTGTTGCCCATACGTGTCAATAATGAATTGATTTTTACTGCTTATCCCTCAGAGGGCAAAGCCTCCATAAAGAGTCAGGAAGGTTTGACTGTAACTGACTGAAGTTAAGATGTGGGAAAGGACTCAAGTCCTTTGCTCTAGCAGCTGAGCTACTGAAGGGCAGCATTATGCTAAATGAGGTAAGTCAGCCAGAGAAAGACAAATACTGTATAATCTCACTTATATGTGGAATCTAAAAACACCAAACTCATAGAAACAGAGAGTAAAATGCTGGTTACCAGGAGATAGAGGGTGGGGGACAAGACAAATATTGTTTAAGGGCACAAACTTGCAACAAGTAGTAAATAAGACCTAGAGATCTAATGCACAGTACAATAAATATAGACAACGATATTGTATTATAATCACCAAACTTGCTAAGAAACTAAAAATTATTCCAACCACTAAAAAAAAGGATAATTATGTAATGTAATACAGCTGCTAATTATGGTACAATGGCAATGATACTGCAATAATATAAATTTATCAAACTACCATGTTGTATCCTTAAATTTATACAATGTTATATGTCAATATATTTCAATTTTTTAAAAAAGATGTGGGAAACTACCTTATTTCTCTTGGTTATTCACTTTTCCTTATGTTCATGCCCTTTCTCATGTTACTTTGCAGTTGTTTGGGAATTTACTGGGGACAGGGGTGCTGTTTTTTTTGTTTTGTTTTTTTTACTATATAGTGTTAGTTGTCTTATATTATCAATAATAAAAGTGAACCTTTATTAAGAGCTTACTATGTATATAAAGTGTTCATCTAACTAGCTTTTCTTACAGAATTTGTAGGGGAAAATAAATGTAGAAATTTCACATCACGAAAGCAGGATACTATGTAAAGCAATTAAAATCTTACGTGTGGTTTATATAGTTAGGTCCACCAAACACTACTGTTGTTTTTCTTTCTGTGATAACAGAAAATGTGGATAGCACATTTTAAGAATGACACGAGTAAACGAGAGTACTTCCTGAGGAAGTGAGAGGATGGCAAAGAGTCTGGGAAAGGAGGCATGTACGGACCAGCAAAAGGAAGTGAAGGTGTTTATACTAGCAGAAGAAGGCTTCAAGGAAACACAAGAATTGCTTTCACAGCTCCAACGAGATAGTGTGTGGCAAAGGGATTACATTTAGTCTGCATAGTTCAAAAGGACAAACTATAGCAAATAAATGAAATTCATGTGATGGAAAATTTTGGATTAAAAAAAATATTCGCCAACAATTCAAGCTATCTAACACAGAGTGGGCTGCTGCCTTTGAACCAATGCATTCCTATTCCTGGATGTCCATGACTATCACAGCTTTAAAGAAGCAATTCCTAAATTAAGTAAAAAATTATACATGATAGCAACAGACTATGCCAAGTGTAAACTGCTATTATGATATCTCCAAAATTACAATCACTTTGATTCACTGCACTTACTATTGAATATGGAAATATTTTACTTTACACATAAATCTCAAAAATGCACCTCTGGTGAAGTCAGTCTGCATATGTGATATTTATGAACTACAGATACACAATGGATTTAGTGAGGATGAGAGGTTATTATTGAATTAATGATTCATCCTTTGGGGAAAAAAATTAGCCTTTTTAAAGAAATACTAGAACAATATTTAAACTCTATGAAATAAAGGTATATGAGGCCACATAATTTATCTCTTATGCATCCCTATTGTATGTTTAAAATCACCATATCCATTTCTGACTAAGCTTCAGTCCTCTGCTGAGGATTTAAGATTTCACAAAGGAGGCACTTTAAAGAAGGAAGGCATTGCTCAGGGAAGAAGAGCCCTTGTCCTCAACCTCAGGAACACCTGGGCAGGACTCTGAATCCCTCCAAAAGTACTACTGATCCTGCTTCAGGCCCAAAGCACAGGGTCTTCCCCCACATCCATGTTCTCCAAGGAGGTAGACATGACCTACACGGCGTAAGGAAGAAAAATTCAAAAGACTTAAATGTGCCAAGAAGGACTGTGTGTGTGTGTGTGTGTGTGTGTGCGCGCGCGCGCACGTGCGGGTGCATGCACATGTGAGCAGCAGTTTGAATATATGCTTTAGCTTAGCTCATTAGAATGGCCTTAAGGACAGGGTAGTGGGTGCAAATGGAAAGCACGAGGAGGTCCCCGGTGGTGCTGGCACAGTCCAGTACCTTGATTAAGGTGGTGGCCATCCAAATCTTCATGTGAGATACAATTGAAGAGAATTTCTCTCTCTCTCTTTCACTCACACACACACACACACATGCATGCACATGCACACACACACACACACACACACACACAATGTATGTAAAAACTGGTGAAATCTGAATAAAATCTGTAGTCTTGTAAAGTTTTATCCCAATGTCAATTAACTGGCTTTGATATTGTAGTAAAGTTATGCAAGATGATTTCATTGGGGGAAGCTAGGGGAATGTTAAAGGGGGCTCTGCAGTATATTGCAATTTCTTGTGAGTCTATAATTATTTCAAAATAAAAAGTACACAACAAAAGGAAGAAGGAAGGAGAAAAAGGAGGAGGAGAAAGAGGATGGCCCTTCAGTTAGTTACTTGCCTCAAAGCTATGGAAGAAGAGGGAAATATAAACAGGGAAAGAAGGAAAACCCCATAAGAACTGGATAACCTATTTCCTAGATCCCTTAATATCCATAAGTCCCTAAGATTTACATAAGATTTCCTCCTTTAGTCTTACTTCTCTCAACTCCAAATTCCTCTTGACCACCGGATATACTTTCTTTAAAAGTCTGAACAAGTCTCTCTCAAGCTTGCCCATTATTAGGAGGGCAGCTTGCCCCCACTGCTCTCCCTCACCTTATGGACTTGACCATCAGGGACACCTACACACACCTTGCCTTTTAACACGTCCTCTCATTGGGCTCAAGTCGATGCCACTTTCTGGTAAACCTTTTTCCTTCTCCTTCACCTAACTCTTCCTCCTCTTTCAAGTCATAACTAAGTAACCTGGATTCTGAAATGCTTATTCTTCCATGTTCCAGAGCTGAGCTAAGTCTTCTTCCTAGTGCTCTTCTGTCCAGAGGATGTTCAGTTCTATCTGGGCACCATCCACTTGGAACAAGAGCCCAAACAGTCAACATGGAGGCTGGGCACAAGCATCAGGTATGGCTGAACCAAACATTCAGAGAGAATATCAACAGCCCTTCTTTCTACTCCTCAAATCATAACATTGCTTTGAAATGATATGTTTATGTTGGTCTGCCCCTAGACTGAGAGTTCTTCAAAGCAGAGACCACCTTTCTTCTCTGGACTCTTGGCACCTAGCAGAGTTCCCAAAACAGGGTTGGTATACAACAAATCTGCATTCTGCTTACCTGACCTGGAGGATGGACTTCCACACTTTGCTTAGAAACAACTACTTCACACCCAAAACTGGAGACAGGATGAGTAGCCCTTTCCCGAGATTATAAAAAAGGTGGCCAGAGAAATAATTGCACCCAAAATTGGTAGAGACCAAAGGGAGTGTTAGCATCTCAGTTCAATCAGAGGGAACTCCGAGTTCAATCAGAGGCTGTGGAGGCTGCAGCCCCAGAGCTGATAGCATGGTTTCTGGCCAGGATGGGCAAGGTGGTCAGTGCAATACAGTGACCAGATAGCTACACAGCGAAGGACAGAGCTCCTCACAGATCTGGGAACCTGACCACGGCACCGTTTTTCTGAATAGAGAGAGAGGAGTGTTTCCCATAACATAGAGAACTACATCAATCTTAGAAATGTGCTGATGAAATAAAGTCACAGTAGCAGAAAAGCAGTAGCAATAAGGTAGAAAGCATACGCATTTCAAAGGCAACATGCCCCCACAGCTAGTCTATGTCTAAATATGGGACAACAGTGGAAGAAAACCAAGATCGGCAAGGACACATGGATAAGCCAAAGAGGGAGTGACCAGGACCAGGACCACAAGAGTTAGCCAGACTCTCCCATTCCAGGTGATATAGATACAATAACTGACTCTTCTGTAGTCTCTTCTGAGTGACAGACTCTCCTCTAAGTACTGTGAAAGGAGAAACCATTTAAACTAAAGTGGAACTACTCATCATCTTAGCCTGATTTTAATGCCTTTACTGTCACTGCCCATAATTGAATCTTGCAGGCCTCCAACTCACAGACACTGGTTACCCATTGGGGCTCTAACATGGAATTTCAGAGATCCAGCTTCATCTAACCTTGCAAAACCTTGGTGACTTAGCTATGGTTTGCACTTGGGAAAGCCCTTAGTTACCTGTGACTCAGGAAGGCAGTTGTTGAGGAAGAAGAGCACAATTAGGCTGTCAATGCTTTAAAAATGACTTGGGACTCATATATGTACAAGTATAAAGTCTCTTGGCTGCCAGGACAAATCAGGCAGGCCAAGTCTGCTCACCCAATGCATTTCTCTGGCTGCCCTTTCTCCTCAAAGGCTGCCCTTTCTCCTCAAAGGCTGCCCTAGGCATCCATGGAGACCTGACTATTTTGTTTGTACAATTATACTTTGGAGAGGAGGGCTCTCAACCAACAGATATAGGGCTCCTTCTCTCTTCTCCCTCAATTTAGGATGCCAACTCTGAGCAGGCGCATTTACCCATTGTGTGAAATGAAAACACTGGGGATGGAGCAGGATGCTCTTGTTAACTGAGCTCCTGTTTTGTGCCAGATGCCTCTCATAGACTATTTCATTTGGAACAGGAATAAAAGACTTCCCAATCAAGTGAGAAAAATAACCCCCAGAAGATGTGCTTCAATTCCATTTTGTTATTTTCTCTTTGTTAGGGTTCATTATTTTTCTAAATTTAGAGAGGTCCCATGTAGAAATAACTCTTCCAGGTATCATTGCCTTTAGCATAGAATCAGAGGACATTGGGATTTTTTGCATCTCACGTGGAACTTCTGAATGCCAGTCTCACACCAAATCAAAGAGGTGTTGCCCTGAGATTTTCAGTTATAGGAGCTGGATAGTTGGGGCATGCCTTAGTACAGGTTTGCTTTTCAAATATATTTACATTCCAAGGTAAATTGATGGACATTAGTCAGGAAAAATGTTGTTTTTGATAAATGTCAACCTCCTAACAAACAGAACTCCCTTTTCTATTATTCCTTCAATAAAGAAAAAAGAGATGGGCAGTGAAAAAGAGGATAAGAAGCAGCATCCCAGGTTACTTTTTAGCTTTGTGCAGTAAGTGGAATAATAATAAGTAAGGACGAGAGTGGTTAAATAGGAGGAGCTGATGAAAAGGCAAAGTTTTTATAAGCAAGTGCCATCTTTGGGCCCATTTTTTGATTCTAGAGCTAAAATAAAAAATAATCACCCTAATAAAGACTCTGGAAGACCGCTGTGAAAGTTCTATTACCAGATCATGCTTTTTTATTCCAACTCGATAGAGATTTGCTAGAGAGTAATTCAGAGGTCAGCCCCACACGGGAAAAGGGAAGGACAGAAGACGTAGAGAAGTTGCCTCTGGAGATGGGGCTTAGGCATAGCTGAGGTTTATTGCTCTTGGAGAAACCAGAGGGCTTCTGTGTGGGTCTCATCAGAGACTGTCTGACTCAGAGGACATTAGACCTTAATGATTCAAGCCTCTTCATTTTACAAATGAAGACACTGAGGCCTGAAAAGTAATATGCCGTGTCTGAAGATTCAGAACAATCTGGCAGCTGGCGACTGGCGGGGGGAGGGCATTTTCCCAAATTTTCGAGCATCTGTTTAAGCTAATCAGTTTTCCTGATCCTGAGCACAAAGGCTGTCATGGGCTATTCCATCACACAAGAGGCCTGTCCCATCTACCATCAAAAGTATCCTAAACAACCAGTAAAAGTTACTGAGAAAAACACTCAACCTTGACATTTTTTTAGCAAAAGAAAAAGAAAAAACAAATAAACAACCCAGCATCTTAGTGACTAATAATTTCTGACACAACTGTGTAAAGTATTTGTGGAGAGCCATTAACAGAACCATTTGGAAAGTTTTGTATTGTTTCCCTAAAGGCCCACTCGCTGCCCGGAGCCGACTGTGAGCTTGAAAGACTTTGCCCTGACACTTTCCACTTCCTGCTCATCCTCCTGTTACCAGGATGTGAAGGGGGTGCGGAGGATGAGAGGAACTTCCTGCCGCTGCATAGCGAAGGCTGGGTTGACCTGAGCTGGAGGAGGCTCTGTCCAGTGGAGCCAGGAGGAGGAAATCTTGTTTCCTCTTAAATCACCGAAGAGGTGGTACAGAGGGATATGTAGGAAGTCAGCTAATTGTTGCTGAAGTCACAGTTTGTTTCTTAAACATGGAGATTACCACACCAATCACTTTAGAGCTGAGAGGAGCGTATTGAAGGAAAGATTTCCTCAGTCACTTGGAGAAGGGACTGCATTAGCTCAGAAGGTCACATGACATTCCCAGCCATGGAATTTAGAACCCAGGTACTGTGAATGCCTTGCCCTCCCACAACCAATGGCTAATGGCACCCCACCTAACTTTATGCATTGCCAAAAGCAAGCAGGAAAAAAAAGTCTAATTTTGAAAGCTGTTCCTCTATAGTTCAGACAGGACCATTCACCATGCTTGGGAGGGGGCCCAGGGAAGGAAGACATTTGGGAACCATTGTTAGCTGGAGACAAAAACACTCACACTGTAAACATGTATAAATGGTCTGGGTAACTTAGTTGCCCAAGATCCTGTTGAGAACTTTTACTCATTATTCTTATTGTTATTATCAGAGACATTCCCTCCTACACATCCTTCCTCACTCCTGGCAGGAGATATGTCTTGATCAAAAGCAGAGAATATTCATTCACTCTCCCCTTCTAATTATGAAAGGATGGGGCCGGTAGGGGTTAGGGGGAAAGTACACCGTCAGGGCAGTTCTCCACCGTTAGTAAGAAATGGGGCTTTTCATAGGCATGAGAAGAGCAGAATAGCTTAATTCGAATAGTGACTTCTGAAAAGGAGATACAAGCCCCATGATTTAGGAAGCTACGAAGAGCAATTTAGGAAGACCTTTCAGAAGGGGGATACTGGAATATGCTTTCTAATGAACCCACAGAGACAGCAGACCATACACAACCAGGGACTGAATATTCTCAGTCGAC
Source organism: Rousettus aegyptiacus (assembly GCF_014176215.1). Taxonomy (NCBI): domain Eukaryota; kingdom Metazoa; phylum Chordata; class Mammalia; order Chiroptera; family Pteropodidae; genus Rousettus; species Rousettus aegyptiacus. Next base: position 56,667,267 of record NW_023416287.1, on the reverse strand, counting down.
ACTAGGAAAGGAGGTGGGTCAGAGGAAAGGAAGGCAGCTCTCCAAATCCTCACTACTTCACTAAATGGGAATTTACATTAAAGAAGTCTTAATATAAATAGAACAACCTGAAATGAGGCCGTATTTTTTCCCCATTAAATGAAGGCTTGGTCCAACCTTATTTTGCCAGCAATGAACCCCTGAGATTGAATACAGAAATTTAGCCCTCAAGGCCCAGGTCCAAAGGCCACTTCCTCAGTTCCCCTGGATTCCCCAATTAAAATAACCATCTTTTCTTTGTGATCCCACAACACCTTCCTCCTACCTCTATAGAGAGAGCCTTGCCTGGTACAAAGTAAGCACTAAATTAATATTCATTTAATGGCTTATTAAATCAATAAATCAGTTCATGAATAAAAGATGTGAGAATCGTGGATAAATCTTTCAAGGTGAAAGTACAGCCTTTAGTCTATAAGTTCTCTGGAATCATTTTTCCACTTCTGGGAGTATATCCTAAGGAAATAAACTTTTTGGAGGAATATAGTAATTTACTTCCTAAAGTCTAGAAATTTAAAAAATAAAGATTATACTCTGAGATCTAGATTTAAAAATCACATCCAAAGCAAGAAAAGAAATACTTATTCTTCAAGTATTGGTAGAAATTAACTCTTTCACCCCTGAAGCCCAGGGTCTTGGTGACAAATAAGGCACACTATTTCTGTCTAGTGTTTTCTGAGGTGAGGGCTGGAGCCAAGATGTTAGAAAATACTCTCTCATCTCGCATACAAGAGAAAAGAATTCGGAGCATTTTGACATTTTCTATGGCCCTTTCTACCTCATCCTGTCCTCTTCCATTGGGGTTCCTGTTCCCATTATCAGGACCATCTCTCACTGATGATTCCCACTCTTCGTTAAAGAAGTGGTGAGGATTTGGAGAGCTGCCTTCCTTTCCTCTGACCCACCTCCTTTCCTAGTGCCAACTCCCATTTGGAGGAGAGTTAAAGGAACTGTTTGTGTAGGGAGTGGCTCGCCTTCCCTTTCAGTCCCTGTAGCCACCCCCTCCTCTTCTGGGCTTTACCATCTAATTCCCAGCAGCTGGCTTTGTTGTCGCAATAAGTGGGAGATCTTTCTTAATGTGGCACAGAGGTGTCTGTAGGCAGGCAACCATGGGACACCGCTGGCCACAGCTGGCTAAATGTGGTTTTAGAGACTTGTTTGTGCTCCTGCATGACTAATACTTACCTACTGGCTGGCTGGCATGAGACCTCTCTCCTACTCATCTGGCACTTAGAATACTATCGACGGGCTTCCTAGCCACTGCCAAACTCATTCATAGGCAAGGTAGAGAGGCTAGGTTTCGGTAGGACTGAATGGCAGGGCCCCCAGAGCCCCCGAGGATGCAGAGACATTGGAACATGTTCTTCTCTTGAAGGTTTATGCCCTCTCAGCTGATTGGGATAATTTATGGGTGCTCCTAGCAAATAATTGGAAATAGAAAATCGTTTAACTTCTCCAGTCGAACAAGTCTTTGTCTATTTGCAAAATAATATAATAGATAAAGGAAAGTAGGTTTAAATCAGTCAAGAACTTAGAATGATAGACAGCTTATGACAGACAGGTTTGGGGTTGAAAGCAGTAGTAAATAAACAAATGAATGAATGAGTAAATGAATGAATGGACTGATAAGAAAATGTGGAGGAATAGGGGAGGCAAACAGTCTCTGTATTCTAGGAATTTACCCAACAGATACCCTCCATACATGTAAAATGACTAAAGAACAGATTACATAAATTACGGTACATCCATGTTATGATCTGTAATACTATGTGGCTGTTTAAAAAAATGAAACATCTATATACATATTGGATAGGAAAAATACCTAAGACCTACTTCAAGTGAAGAAAATAAAAGCTAGGAATAGAACAGCACGGATAACATGCTACTGTTTGTATAGATAAAAGAATTTGTATATATGTTTGTAAATGCATAGACTATCTCTAAAAGGATACAGCATAAATAGCAATAGTGGTTGTGTCTAAAGGAGAAATAGGTGGCTGGGGACCAGAGGTGGATAGAGACTTACTTTCTTCCCATTGGACATCCTTTCATATGCTTTTAAATTTATACCCTGTACCTACATTATCTATTCAAAAACAATAGTAAATTTTTCTATTAATTACAAAAAAATAAAAGAATAACGTGAATGTATATCTATAAAAATAAAAATATCAATCATATATTTAAAAATGGAAAAGAAGTTATATAAAATATATACGATGTGATACCAGTTACATATTTTAAAATATGATGCATGTGTGTGAACACACAAAACGTGTGTATGTTAAGACAGCTTAAAAAGCTGTGGGAGGGGAATAGTGAAGAGGCTTTTACTTTTAAAAATAAACAGAACCATCTCTCACCGTTTTATTTAAAAGCTTCAGGATGTGGTTCCATAGTGTAGCGGTTAGCACGTCTGCTTTACACACAGAAGGTCCTGGGTTCACACGCCAGTGGAGCCACGGTCTATGGTCTACGGTTACACCACCCTGAATAAGCCCAATGTCTGATCTCGGAAGCTAAGCAGGGTCAGGCCTGGTTAGTACTTGGATGGGAGACCACCTGGGAAGACCAGGTGCTTGTAGGCATAAATAATAATAATAATAATAATAATAATAATAATAACAACAACAACAACAAATAAATAAAATTGAAGTTTCATAAAATGGGGTTGTTTAGTAACAAAAAATATAAGTTTAAAAAATGAGACAGCTCTATAATCAGACAGTACTGATTAGTTATCTCTAAGGTGCAGTGTTAGGTAAAAAAGAAACAAAATAGTATATATATCATATAACCATTTGTGCAAGAAATTTGCACGTGAATGCATAGAAATTCTCTGAAAGGTAAATGTGGTATTATACCAGTGGTTCTTTCTGGGGAAGGAAAATGAGTGGCTAAGGAAATAGGAAAGTTTCCTTTAGGTGGTGTACAATTTGCATATTTTGTAATTTTGTGCCATATTTACACACTACCTAGAATTCTAGTCAAATTTGTAACTTATTTTAACTTTTAAAATATAGAACTTCCTTATTAGACTAAACTGTGTCAAAAATAAGATTAAAACCCTAAAAGAACTTGGAAAATCAACTGGTTTATTTCCTTCAACACACGTATTCCCATCCTAGAACCTGTATTTTCTTGGGAGCTGGTGCTTCTAGGCACCCACAAAAACACCCCCTCAAAAGACCAAAACATAACTCCCCTCCTACTCTCTCAGCAGTCATCATTCTTTTGAAACCCAGCCTAGGGGCCCTCCCCTGCATAAAACAATATTGAGTCAAGACTAAAATCAAATAATCACAATATTTGCTCTAAACAAATAATTCCAATCATTCAAGAATTGTTTGTCAAGTGCCTACTATGTGCAGGGACTGGCAGCTCACACCTCCATTTGTCTCTTAAATGTGTCAGGATCATAGACACTAAAGCCCAATTTTTAAAAATCAGATTGTTACAATTTGGTGGAATGTTTATTTTTAATTCTACCTTCTTCAAACCACTGGATAGTAGGGTAGAGTGTCTCTTCTGTCAAAATTGTCCTCTTCTGGACAAAATCACAGTTTTATGTTTAAGTCCACAATTTGTCTAGATGTTTAACATGTAGCTCCTAAAATAATTGCTCTAAAATGGACGCAAATTTTCAAGAGGCCCAGGAAAAAGTCCCTTCGATTCCCACTGCACCCACCCTAACCCAGACTCTTTGGGTTCAGCGGCTACTCAGTCTCTTCACTGGAGTTACCCCTACCAGCAACTGCCTCCTCTCCCCCTTGGGCACCACTGCCAAATAGGATGATTCAATACCTCGAACTTATGCCCATACCAATCTAACTGCTGGAAGGTCTTCCCCTCTCATCTACCAGGCTGAAAGCTGCCATCATGGCCAGCCTGAGCCCTGGTACTTTCTTCTTTCTGTGACCTCAGTCCTAGATGGTGCTCTCCCTCCACACTCTCAGTCCTTCCATTATATCGACTACTACTTTGGAATTCGTTGTGCACTATCCTGGGACAGATGACTCTTCTCTTAATGTGAATCCATGACTCATATTTGCTGGTAATAATCACAGTGAGAAGGATCTAGGGCCTAGGAGGCAGGAAGAGAAGTGGGCTGGCAGGACATAGTCACGTTTTGGCGGTACAGCCTGGCAAAAAGGACGGAACCAGGCCAGATGCACCAGGGCCTTTTCACTGCCTTCCTTCCAAAGGGGAAGGACCAAGAGAGGAAGCCAAGGAGAGAGAGGTGGGGCAGCTTCAACTCCTTGGGTCTTCGCAGGCCTAGTTGGTGCTCCATAACCTGAGCTCTGGAGTGGGGTCTTGAGGCAGAAATGTCGATGTTCCACCCTTGACCCTCCCTTTGGTCCCTCCCATCCCCACTCCAAAATGCTTTCAGTCCCATAGCAGGCTCTTCTCTGAAGGATCGTTCTTGGTTACTGGAGCCACTTTACCCAAAGAGCAGAAAACCAGAGGGCCTGCAACTTCTCCCTGCAGGGCAGCCCTGCCCAGTGCCCCACAGGTGCTGAAATGGTTCTGAGGCATAACTCACAGTCCAGGAATCTACCCCCTGGAGAAATCTCTTGAAGCTGCACCCTTATTTGGGAACCTCTGCTTCCCTATCCCGCTTCTCCTGCTTCCTTACTTGTCTCTCTAGAAGGCACATCCTTGATAAATCACATGCGCAGGAGGCCTTCTCTGGGGGCCTTTTCTGGGGAGCTTGTATAAGGCAGGTGCAGTGGGGAATGGGGGAATGCCCTTGACACTTGGGAAAGGGAAGTAACAGGGTTCGGTTTGTTTTTTTACATTCCTAAAATATCCAAGTTCTTTTGTGCTTTGGGAGTAGTTGGGACACCAGCTGAAGCAAGCTAACAGGCTGGTGCTTTGACTTCTAATGTTCTTATATCTCATTGACTAAACTGGACTGTAGCAACCAAGGTCAAGGGCCAAGTTTTAGGCTTTATTTATAATCATAACCTCCATTACTGGACCATCACTATGCGCCAAGCACTATGCTAAGAAGTCTAGGCCATTCTCTCTCAATCTCTCTTTCTCTATTCCTCAGAACAATCCCACATTTTATAAATTAGGAAACTGAAATTCTGGGGAATGAAGTAATCATTCCGAGGAGACACAGCAGGGACCACGTCTGCTTTCTCCCGTTATGGGCATGTTTAACCATAATGCTAGATTCTCTGCATCCTTCATATGCCACACAGGGCCTTGAAGATCATACTTTCTCAAAACTTTTTACTGATTGTTTTGAATGAGAGAATCTTCAAAATAACGAGAAATAACTCTCAAAATAAGCAGTTGCAAGGTCCTGATATTACTCAGATCTAAAGTAATGTAGTTGGGGGAGGGGAGGGTAAAAACAGTTTGTTTTAGGATCACAGATATCTATCATTCCTCCCACACTCTCCTAAAAAGGCATGGATAGAAAATAGGTCTGAAGTGTCCATGGCTGATTTGATTTCAACTTTACACCTTCCACTAATTCCTGAGTTATATATGAGTTTTACTTTCTTCTTTCCCTCTTCCCTTCCAAGTAGGCCAGATGAGAATTTTTATGGAAACATCCTTTGTGTACTTATAAAAAGTAAGGGGGAAAAAAAGTGAACACTGAGCTTTTCTGGCTGTCAGGAAACGGTACCTATAAAACGGTATTTACAAAATCAAACTCAAAACATATTGTGGGCCATATTAAGAGGCAAAGCCACACAGATGCAATATAAAATCCTTCTTAAAACAAAATTAGTCCCTTTGTTTGCTTCATTAATTGAAGAGTAGTACTATGCACTAGCTTATTCAATGATTAGTATATTTTAAACAACAGCACAGCACCATTATCAGAAATACTAAGTACTACTCATCGAAAATTGAAAAAGAAAAGAAAGCTCCATTTCATTGATCACGCTTGCTACCCCTCTTACATATCTTTGTTTGGGACTCAAATTGTGAGTGTATCAAATAGGACTGAGCTCCTTTCTCTTCCCTGTGCAGAAGCAGCAGTGTACACAAGGCTGAGAAAGCAGCAGGATGGGGTTTGTGTAAGGTGGGGGAATGGAGGCAATGGTGTGCCTAAGAAGCAGCATTGAGAAGGAAAGGAAACCACAGAGGTGTGGCATGCCCAGTGGCCAAGCCAGAGGCAGGATGGGAAAAATGTGGGAACATGGAGGCAACTGACCAAAAAGGCAATAGGAGTAGTAGGGAGATCGATGGCATATATGGGGGTTGAGCAAACAAGTATACACAGTATTGAGGATCATAGGAGCCTGTTTCTCCTCATTAGAGAAGGAACCTACAAATATTAAAAGGGAGAAAGCCAGAATATTGAGGTGTTGGATTCAAATAAGATGCATCAGTATGTACTCACTTTATGATACATGCACAGGAATAGATATTGTGTGTGTGTCTATGTCTGTATGTGAACCAGATCTTGGGGTTCTGAATACCAGTGAGCTCCCTGGAGAAATTGCTAATTCCTAGACTGGGGCAATGAGTCTAGAACAGCTTGTTGTACAGGAAGATAAGGAAAGACTTTAAAAAAATGATGAGGACATGATGGGAGTCAGTCTGACAACTGACTTGACAACCATCATCTTGGTTGTTGATTCATAAAGCACTCATCAGTGGAGACAGACTGGTGGGGACAGAATATTAATGTGGCCTCTTCACAAAATCTTCATCAGTTATGAAGGGATAGTGGAAACTTTATGGTGTGAAACCAGGTGATAAAGGCTAACATCTCCAGTGGCAAGACTGCTGACAGCTTCTCAGTGCATGGCATCGTTTCTACAAGATTCCTGCCAAGAATGCATGGCCTGAGTCTGGTCATGAGAAGAGAGCAGACAGATCCAGAGTGGACCACCCCACAGAATGAAAAGCCAGCACTCTTTCCACTCAGAGTTCTGATAGATAGAGGAAAACTTAAAGAACCAGTTCAGATCAAGAGAACCTATAGAGACTTGGGTGTTAAATGCAACATATGACACTGAATTGTATCCTAGAGAAGAAAGAAAGAAGTGACATCTTTGTGTCAATTGGTTAAAGGCAAATGAGTCTGTGGATGAAATGCTAATGTAGAAAAGTGACTTGGATGACTGTACAATAATCATGCAGGAGAGTGTCCTTGCTTTAGAGAAATACACACTAGAATAATTAAGAATGATGGAGTTAGCACATCTGCAACTTATTCATGAGTGGTTCATAAAAAGACTATAAATAATTACCTACTTATGTATAATACATATAATCAAATTATATATGGAGAAGAGAGAGAAGGCAGGAAAAAACCTGCAAATATAAAATATTAATAATTAGGGAGTCTGGGTGAAAGAGATATAAGTTTTCTTTGTACGGTTCTTACAACTTCTTCTGCAAGTTTACAATTATTTTTAAATAAATTATTTTTACAAAATAGGATCTAGGTAGAATTTGAGGTGACCAAGAGAAGAATCAGAATGAGGGGTTTGGGGGAGAAGTCAACAAAATGATAGGTGAAAAAAAAAAGCTATAAAGCAATTTATGACCTTGTCCCCCTTTAAAATAAATGGAATGAAAAATACCTGAAATAGAATTCCAACTGGTTCTCTCAAACGCCAAATCCAACTCTGTGTATTAATATTGCGCAGCAGAACAAGCAGGGGCTTTGCTGTCAGGGGGACCTGGATCCAGACGCTGCTACGGCACTTAGAGCTTTGAGCTCTTGGGCATATTATTATTAACCTTCAGAGCCTCAGTTTTCTCATCTGTAAAATGGTAGTGATCACACATATTTCACAAGTCACTATGAAGATCGAGGGAGATCATTTACAGACAACGCATGAATAGATCATCCAGGAGCAGACCACACGGGGTCAGTTGTTGAGGCAACATTCTCACTGAGAACTCACTATTATTTTGGGTTTACATTGCATGTCAGTGAATTTTTGAATACTGAAAGTTTAACATTCACTCCTGAGTTTGTCACTTAACAGTGTGTATTTAAAGAAAATCAAGCAATCCAAAACGGCTGCAATTAGAGATCAGGATGGCTATACACAGAGTACGGTATAAAAGGGACCTGAGGCGCATTTACGACTCTGGTACCCAGTGAGACACCCACTGCTTGAACAAATTAATAACTTTCTAGTTGTTATTTATTTACCCTGTGTTTAGCAAAATGTGCACAGCAAAATTCCCTCCATCCACTTCTGAAACAAGTATTCACCAGTCCTTCTACTACATCCTGAAATTTATGACATTTCAAATAAAATGTCTGTTTCTGACATTTGCTGGCCTTGTGAGAGGGCTTTGGTATTGACCAATATTGACTTGTTAGTTTTCTTGACTGTGAGACCCTCAAATCTCATTTTTGTAACCCACAGAGGTAGGTAGTGGAGGGTCCAGAATTTCTGTTTAGGAGAAGATGAGGTTAAAAGGGAAGAATGGAGAATCTTGTCTTGAAGGAGTGTTTTTACAGCAAACACACCTTTAAGATAAGTTTGATACAAATAGGGACGTTCCTTTAGAATTTCACATGGAATTGAAAAATAACAATTGGCCAGATCAAAAGACATTCTTAAGATTACTATTATCTTGATCACTGGGTTGGTCGCTGTCCTCAGCCCAGTACCTAGCACAGAGCAAATTCTCATACCAGCCCATACAATTCAGTCTTGCCAGCTGAATTGGAGAAATTTCTAGACTCAGCTCTCAATCAATGACAAAGCAGAGTCAGTCACTATTCCTTCACAGTGCTATTAGGTGCTACCCTGTTTATGCCAAGACTTTTACACTCAAAAGCAGAAGACAAGGCAAACACACGTGAGAAATAAAGGCCAATGTAACCCAAAGAGGTGTATTAACTAACCACAGCTGTGTGGTCCTGGGTGGAGAGGGGCTGCGGGAGCAGCTGTGAGGATGGGCCAGCTGGGGTTAATGTGGGAGGAGTCAGGGCTGGGGGCAGGTCAGCAGGCCCAGCATTCGTTGTTGCTTGCTGCTAATTGAAAACAAAGGGAAAGGTAAATGTTATTTCAAATACTCTTGCCAAGACAGATGATTAAAGTGGTCATAAGGAAACCTCTCAAATTTTTTTTTTAACTGATGACACCTCTCCAAGGAGTCACAATGGTTGAGCCACCCCCAGATTCTCAGGTTCAGCCCTTCATTCCTTCCAGGGACTGCGTATAGCCTTGGCATGCCTGTCTCTAGGGATGCCAAGAATGGAAGCAAAAAAAGCGGGCTTTTGGAGGTTGCGACTAGTTGACCCAATGTCCAGGCCACCTCTGATGGCTACCTGCACCCATATTTCTGGTGTGTGGTTGCTGCCCCAGGTGCCCTGAAGGAATCACCAGCCCTCAGGATACAGCTTCTCAGAAGCCACAGTTGGTCCTCAGAGGACCTTTGAGTCCATGGACAGAATTCTTTAAAGCACAGAAATGTTTGAAGCTCAGAATAGTCTTTCCTATCCACAGTAGCCATCCTGTAGATCTGAAACACTTAACCAACTGATCATTAATCATGAGGAACAGGTTTTGTGGGCAGACACCCATGCAAACACCCAACTGCCATTAACCTGTATTTCAGTGTCAATGGTTGAAAACACTGGGTTCTGAATACCAGGAATGCATTTCTTTCAGATTGGAGGACGATGAGGTAAAAAGAAAAATTTATGCAATGCGAGCTATCTCTCTTCTTTCTCCCTTGGATTTTTCTCTATCTTGAGTAAAGTTCGTTTTCTAGAGATCAAGCCTGGTTGTAAACACAATCTTTAAAACCTTTGCACTGCTTTGCTGCAGAATTTATGATCTGTTTACATTTGAGGCAAGGAGCAGGCAAGAGGGGTAATCCTGAAGCCTTTGGTAGACTACTCAAAAGAAAAAAGGGAATGCAGGACACATGAATAAAAATACTTCCTTGTTCCATCCATGATTTGTGTGTGCAGAATTCTCCCAAAGAGAGAGGTCATGCCCTAAGGAAATTGGCCCAACCAGCCCTTTGTAATCATTAGAATAAGTCACTGAAATCTTAAGAGAAACTTCCATAAACCTACATGTTTCAGGATTTGGAAAATGCCCAAGGAAATATCTGAGGCAGACGCCTCAGTGGTGATTTGGGGTGTTGCCAGCACCAGCGCCTCTGGGCACTAAATGACAATTGCCAGCTCGGCATTGGATCTTCCTTGAATGGACTGAAGTGCAGCTGGGTCCAGGCCCACAAGGGACCCTAGAACTGTCCTGGTCACTCAGTGGAAACCTGGAATGAGAGCCTTCCAAACAGGAACTGTCCTTTTGGTGTAGACTTTTGAAAGTCAGAGGCCAAAGAGAGTGACTTAGAAAGGATCGAATAATCCAAGATTTTTTCAACATAAATCACAGAAGATTTAAATGCCTCCCTCACAGTTACAGAATTATTTGTCGTCTCAGTAACGGTTCTAATATAAATAAATGGATAAAGGAGAAGAATTAAAGACCTATATTCTAGTGAGAGCTCTTATCTACTCACACCTACTGGTCATGTGACTGACCTCCAGCAAATAACACACCCGGCCCCAAGTACCTCATCAGTATATGGGATACTAGTACTTACCACTCAAAAGTACAATGAAAATAAAACAGTGCATATGAAAATGTCATGGAAAGTTAACCCCACAAATGTAAAATATTTTATTAATAATGGTGACAATGACTATAATAAATACTTTTGAGGTAAACTATCAGCCCCTACTTTAGAGCGAATGGGTTTTAGAAAAAGAAATGTTCCCATTTTCTTCATAGAACCCCAGTTAAGGCACCCAGAAGGGCAGCCACAGCTTTTGCGGGTCAGCCTCGCTTGTACAAGTTCCTCACTCAGGGTCTGAGACTGCTTTCTTCAGAGGGAATGTGGAAGTCACAGCTGGGAGGGGGCACTGCCGTGTTAGTGGAGGAGACTCAGTGGGATGGGATCTGGAAAGCTGGCTTCCATTCCTGGCTTGAGCACTTACTATCTCTGAAATCTCAGAGAAGTTGTTTGATCCCCTTAAATCTCCAGTTTTTGGTCTGACATAAATCATAGTTTTTCTAAGTCTTTTCCAGTACTAATTCCTATGATTCTCTATCAGATAATAAATAGATAAATACAAAAATAATAAATAGTTGACTTCAGAATTTTTTTAAAATTATAATCCATATGTTAAGTCACAAAAGGGATTAAACTGAGATCTATTATGAATCAACATTAAGTAAGAATTAACTTGGATTTTGTTGAAAATACTTTTTAGTTACTCTACAACTCATATCTATACTGGGCTTGGCGGCCATTCTTAGAGGCTACACTTGCGGTGTGCTGTTTGAAAGACAAGATTAAATATCTTTAATCATTGATTTAAGGAATTCGAGTAATACTCTTTGGCTTTTTACCAGGCATCCTAAATATTTAAGGGAGAATGTGTCAATATTTGGATTAAACAAAAGAAAGATACAAGAACACATGAGCCCTGTTGGTTACTGAGATATTCCCTATGCCAGAAAACAGGCAGATTTCGTTGCCAGCATAAAGCTGCCCCGATGTAAAGCAAGAAGAAACAGTAGGAAACAATTTGAATTCATGTATGTTCTATTCTTCTTAAGGCTTCTTTGAATTTGCTAAAATATGTAGCATGAAGTAAATTTGATTAGATCATACAAGGTTTGTAGGGAACTGTTTCCTTATAGGTTTGGCTCACATCATGTAATTCCAAAATACAAAGGAGAGAATGTGAGTGAGAAACTGTAAACACTAAAGTTACATAATAATAGAGCACTCATTTTGATCTTTGATCTATAGCACACCAAACTTCTGGAGAGTTGACATTCCCAAGCAAACATGAGAAGATATAAACGATTTCTGAAACGTTTTCAGTCAAGCAAGTTCACGACACATTTGCCAATGCCTAATTTCTATGAAGCTGCATCGTTTATTCATGGGTGCATTTGTTTATTCATACCTAATAAACTATGTGTTAGGCTATGCAAGGTGCCTGCTGGGTGAGAGGGGCTGGTTAGTTCCTCCAGCCATCTTTCTCTCAGTACTCTTGTGAATGAGAAGTCATTGGCATGGACTTAGTTTTAGGAAAGCAATGTGGCAGGTGAGAATTCTTCTGCTCTTGGCTCAGATTCTCTGACTTGGGGAGGTGCGGGCAGCGGGGGGGTGGGGGGGGCGGCGATAGTAAAAACATATTACCCAGAATGGAATGAGGGGTTTTGTCTGCCTCAGGCACTTCTAGAAAAGTGCATGGCACTTAAGAGATATTAAATTTTGTCAAATGTTGACAAAATGACTTAACACATAAAACATAGCTATCAACAAAGTAAAATTTTGCCTCAGTCTCGGAACTTGACTTATTAACACAAGGTCCCAAGCTCACCCATGTTATAGGTTCATCAGATGTTAGGGCTGCAAGGATCCTTATCTAGTATAACTCCCTTATCTTACAGATAAGGCATCTGAGGCCCTGGCTCACTATAGTAAACATAGTTTGAGCACTGGACAGGGAGTCAGGACACCGAGACTCCAGGTCTACTGTCTCCTAGTTTAGCTAGAAGGTCATCAGTAAATCTCTCCAGAAATGCAGGAGGCAATACATTGTGCTGGTTAGAACTATGGGCTCTGCGTGAATTCAGAATTCACTCTGACTGAATGTGGCCTGAATGTCTCTGAGCCTCAGTTTCTCATCTGTAAAACAGAAAAAATAATAGCACCTACCACATTGGTCTGTTGTAAGGTAAAAATGAAGGAAGGTATATAATCCCACTCCCCCTATGAAACTAAGAAGAGAAAGATGATTCTCTGCATAAAGATATGTTATGTTGTACGGTATGTGTCATTGAAGCCAGCCCAAGGAATCTTTGTGCCCCTCGTACACTGCAGAGAAATCATAACCATCATCAGAAGCCACTGGGAGTGTCTGAGAGACATCAGAGCAGACCTCTACTGACGCAAGAGACCCCTCTACTGGGCATCCCCCCAGCCACTTCCCTTCGAGAAGAGGAGCCAAGAGGTTAAGGTCTGGGGCAGACAATGTCTCAGTCTCTCCAGGCCTCCCTGCTGCAGACACCTGTCTAGGAGGAAAAAATGACCCCAAAAAAAGTGACAAAAAGGCAAACTGGCAAGTAAGAGCATAATTACATGATATTCTCAACTATAGCACTAAAGCAAAAGGATTATTGACTAAAGTAAACTTTACATAGTATTTTGAAGAAGGGCTCATAGTATCATAGGAAGAAGGAGTTCGTTGCACTTGCTCGCAACAACACTAAAAATGTTAATTAGACATTTCTCTACAACCTTCTCATCTGCCACTCCCCCTCCACCACCTTAAGCATTTCTGTCTCTGATTCTACCCCCGGGAAATGCCTGATTCTTCCTGTTCGTCTCTTTTCCTGTTGGATTTTTTTCCTCTTCCAACCTCCCCTCAACTTCAATTTTTTCTTGCCTCCACTGCGTATAGCTGGTCAGCCTCAACTATCTCATATTCCAAGCCTGGCACATTTCCAAAAAATGATACCACAAGATGCTGTACATCTAATAACATCCGGCATTGTTAGAAGGCAGCTATGGTTATAGATAACAAAATTTTCCCCATTTCATTTTAACATATTGCTTGTATCCCATAGGGAACACAGTTACTGGTCAACTCAACATTCACTTGTCCCCCTTTCAATTGAACCCTCTGGTATCTATCCTCTTCCTTGCAGTCCTATTCTTCAATGGACGCTGACCTGTATTCCAGCTCCAATAGTGAACCCCGATTAATCTGAGTCAAGAGATGAGGGACCATGGGACCATGAGAAGTGACAGAAAACTTTTTGAGAGTCTCTGGGAAGTGAATTTCCTTGATTTTCTGAGAGAGCTATAAGGACGTGAAGAAGGAGCCCTCACCCTGACTGCTACCCGATGCCATCCTACAGCTCAACGTGAAGCAGCCTTGCAATTGGCAGAGGGAAATGACTGAAAGAACTGGGTCTTAAATAATGTTTTTGCCCCTCTGGACCTCTAGCCTAAACCAGTCCTGCCTCTGATCTCTAATTAGTTGACCAACTGCTTGTTTAAGCCAGTTTCAGTTAAGGTTTTTGTCAACGTTCTGAGACAGGCCCCATTGTTTCCTACTTACTGATCTTAATGTCCAACTAGACCACAAAATCTTGGAGGACACAGACTTACATTTCTTTTGTATTTTCCACAGTGGGTGGCAAAGCACTGAATGTAAGGCAGGAGTTCCAGTATTCAACAGTGGGCTGGTTTGTTGTTGTAAGGTCCTTGGTTTCATGCATTTACCCCAAAGTATTAGTTTGAGCCCAGAAACCTACTAATAAACAATTAGTTATTTAAAAGAATGGTTTTAGATAGTCTGGAATTTTAAACATTTGGGATTCATAATTATAATTTACAACTCTGAGCTTCTGGAAATTTGAACATTCTCCTCTATCTTATCCTCTGTGTTCCTAAGAATAAACTTCCACACGGGCAGAACCTGGCCAAATCCCCAAACTTGCAGAATCTTGGTGGTCTTTAATAAATGTGTTGTTGAATTTGGAAACAGATTTTAATGAACATATTAATGAACTTTGAAAAAATAACTCTTTCAAGGTAAATTCAGCTGAAAATTCTCCAAAGTCCAAGACAGAAATAAAAACTAGCTTAATCAAATCACCAGCCAGTGAGGAGCACCAGCTATCCCACAGTGTTTAAACTGTATGGTTTCGGGAAGCATACAGCAAACAAGATATTCAGAAACACCCAGAACCTTTGACAAAATTACAGCACATAACAGCACTGTACAGTCTGTAGTCCAAGCATCAATTCTGATCAGACTTGTAGGCACACATCTTTAGCTATATATTTTTACTTGCATAGAAAGTCTGCCCAGAAACCAACACATCTGCTTGAGGTCTTCAGTAAGACTCTATGCATAAAGAACCTAGCAATTGTGCTATGTTTAGGGAAAGATATATTTATTCAGATTTTTTACAATACATTAAAATTCTACTGTATTAACTTAAGACAGTGTCTTAGTAATTTATGTGAGATTTCCTGACTATTTCAGAGATCAACCTGCAATTTTCTAGTCCAAGCTCTGAGTCCTCTCTCGAGCTTCATCTTATGCCTGGAATCCCCTAGTGCTCATCTAGATCTTCCAAAAGGCCCTGATTCCCTTGGAGATAGGGACATTTTCAGGCAACCTACCTGAAAATAAACTTTATAGTATTCCCCATCAGTCACCTCCACAGACTGCATTTGCCATAATTGAAACATTTGGCTATTGTTAATGTTTTCAATGTGTTTATATCTCCATTGTGCCATTGATCATGAGCTTCTAAATGGCAAGGATCTTGTCGGATTCACTCAAATTGAATAGGAATAAGACAGAAAACAAATGAGGCTTTCATTGCTCCTTCTCCTTTGTTTTGGCATGCTGTATTTCAGACATTTAGTGCTATAGATTGCCGTCTGGTCATCTGCTTCCTCTCCTTCCTTCCCCATTTCAAAATGTACCTGACCCTTGCCTCAGCACCTCGAAGTTCTGTTCTCTGCTAGATTTTCAAATAAGCTACATCATAATGACCATGTCTAATGATGTTATCCCATTCAGTTGGCATAAAAACAGGATAAATTATGGGAATTTAAAGTAACATGACAAGAAGAGCTATTCTGGCTCTTAGAGCCTCCAGAGCTACATCAGGTAGGTATCTATTTACACTGTTTTAATGTTAATGTTAAAGTCAGCTTTAAAAAGGGCCTGCCATGACACCCCATAAAACGCAGAACTTTAATATATGGTATTAGTAATAGGGATTCAATAACGATAAGAATCACTTTCCCATACCCACTTCTTTTACTGCTTATAAAGCATTTTCATATATATTATCTTAACTTGATAATAATGATGATGCACACACATGCATAAAAGTAAAAAGAACCTAGCATTTGTGCTGTGTTTAGGGAAAGATATGTTTATTAGAATCCAAGCCGCTCTTTAAGCATGCCACTCAGCATGGTATCATACAAGACAATGAAGCCATTTATACTTTTTAAAGCAATTTTTACTAACCTAGGGAAACTGCTATTTTGCTTGTATGTTCATTCCTTTATTTCCCATAGCTAGGCAGGAAGGGACTGAAGCCATTCTAGTCTTATTTTCTATTATACATCTCTACCCTATTACCATCTCCAAGCCTTGGAATGTTTGTGGGAGGGAAGTAGAAACTATTTCTTCCTGCTAAGAAACCTGACAGCAATGCAAGCGACATGTCAGGAAGTAGTGTTCTTCCGCAGAGGAAACGCTTATGGCTCTTTGACCTTCAAGGACTACATAAAGGGAGATATCCTTCCTCACCCCCTCCCCCACTACCCCATTACCCCATTTAGAGAGGATGAGGGAAGTGACTTCAGTGAAAGAGTGGAAGCTGGGGACCCAGGAGATTGGGGATTCATTTCACTAGGCATCGCCAGCATGTTTGACCCAACCCAAAAGATGAGTTTCCAGCCAGGACCTCTACACCTTCACACAAACATAAACATTGTAGGGGTGTGCCTGCCGAACCTCCAGGTGGTAGTGCAATTTCTGCCTTCTTCCCGAACACGTACATTCACAACTCCCCAGATTCCAATTGAGAGTAGGAGGCAGAGAGTGGAAAGGCAGGTCAATCAGATACTTAACGATGAAACAACCCAGGTGTGAGGCCAGACGCCAGGTGGCTCTGCATGAAAGAAAGGTGGCAGTTTTTGTTTAGCTAGAAAATGCAGGAGGGAAGATCTGGCATACTCGAGATACTTGTTTCTCAAATTTTTTCATCCAAACCAAAAGTTCAACACCTCAAATCACTGGAGAAAGATGAGATTTCACAGCATCTTGTGGGTATAATAATTTCTAGTCACTGCTTACCAAAATGTTACTCTTCACAAAATACCCCTGGAGATATAAAGGCTAGTCAGGTTAGGTTTTATGGGAGGGGTGCTACAGGGAATTCAACAAGAATATCACATGTTTCACTTTTTAGTGTTCCTAAAACTTTGCTCTACAGAATATATGGGGTACCATAGCCAGAATAGACAAGGAAATGCTACATATGATTTCTCCCTCAGAAAAATACCCAGTTGGTGAGCATATTCAATGCTTTTGGATAAATAAATGGATGGAAGGATGACTAACTTAAAATCTCCCCATCAAAAAGACAAGAGATAACAAGTGTTGGTGAGGACATAGAGAAAAGGGAACCCGTGCACACTACTGGGAGTGTAAATTGGTACAGCCACCACAAAACAACAGTATGGAGGTTCCTCAAGAAATTAAAAATAGAATTATAATCCAATAATTTGGTTCTGAGACTTTATCTGAATGAAATGAAATCACCATCTCGAAGAGATATCTGCACCCCTATGTTCATTGCAGCATTATTTAGAATAGCTAAGATGTAGAAACAACCCAAGTGTCCTTCAACAGATGGTGGGGGAAATGGGTAAAGGTGGTCAAAAGGTACCAACTTCCAGTTATAAGGTGAATAAATTCTGGGAATATAGTGTGCAGCATCATGACTATAATTAACAATACTATATTGTATACTTGAAAGTTGCTAAGAGAGACTTTAAAAGTTCTCAACACACATAAAAAATTGTAACTAGATGAAGTGATGGATATGCTAACTAACCTTATTGTGGTAATCATTTTGCAATATATGTACATATCAAATCACTACACTGTACACCTTGAACTTACACATGTTACACATCAATTATATCTCAATAAAGCTGGGGAAAAAAGTAAAACATCCAGCTCCTAGTTGGTTGCATCTAGGAGTGCCTACCTGGAATCCTTAGGTTGCCAATGGGTCACTTTGTGGGCTCTAAGTAGCTACTGAAGCAGCTACATTGGAGACAGCTGATGCTCTTTGGTGTTTAATAGTCTACCAACCTAAGATCTCTCACATATATTTAAAAGGTGTGTCTATTGGACACCTGCAAACTAAAGAGGCCCAGACAGAGTTGTTACAAATTCCACATTAGGTATAACAGGCATTTGCCTAAAAGGCTACACATTAGAAATGTATTATAATCATTCTCTGGGGGACGATGAGATCCTTTTAAATAGAATTCCAGTGACCACTACAATTTCTAGCACATATTCAATATATGTTTGTTGAAGGAACACAGGAAAATAAATTAATTTCAAACTCCCTCTCTCCATTGAGTTTGCAGACACATGTGCCAAGCAAGCTTCAGGTCAGTTATTTTTCCAGCTAATCTCATGCTTACCAAAATCATGGTACCACCAACTTGAAGAAACAATCTCAGAGAGAGAAAGGGTTATAGACGTCCCATTTTTATTAGAGTCTGTTTGTTCCCACATCCTTGACTTTCGGAAACTGACCTTCAAAACTTCTGACCTTGTTCATTTCAAGAAATGCAGTAAAGTCACAGAGTTAAAGTCTGTGCTTAATCTAGAAGTCCTGGAAGACCCGAGTCATAAGCCTCTAATTTGTGGTGTATAGGACTTCTGAATGGTTCTCTCAGCTTCTGATTTGTTGACATTTCAAATGCTATCCACAAAATGGATCTGAACTCAGGCCTTTACCTACCAGGGCTGAAGAAATGACTGAGTAAAAGAAGGCAGTGAAGTGAATAAAAACAAGTTGGAGAGATGTCACAACAAAAATGCTTGACTCTCAGCCCCTCAGTTGTTCACGGAACAGTCAGACGTCAGTCATCTGGCTCTCCTATGCATGGCCCAGTCACCTGCTCACTCCTGCTCTGTGCTGCACTGGAAAAGGCAGCCAACATGGGGCCAGGACCCTCAATCTGAACACTGCACACACAGCACCCACACTCATCCACTTCCCACTCTAAAAGATGGACTCTGCTGAACAGTGTGAATGTACTTAATGCTGCACATCTGTATCCTTAAAAATGGTTAAAATGGTAAATTTTGTTATGTATATTTTACCATAATTTTTAAAACTGAAAAAAGAAATGTATTTATTACCAGTTGAAGAGCAAATCTAGCATATATAATACATTAAAGGACAAGTTAGCCTTTATAATAATAATAATAACAATAATAGTTAACATTTATTGAATCCTCATTAAGGCTCTAGTTTAAACACAATCAATCCTTGTAATAACTATATGTGGTAGAGACTATTTCATAAATCAAGAAACAGAGGCACAGAGAGATGAAGTCACTTGCCCCAAGTCACACAGTAGTGACAGTAGATGTGCCAAGAGACCCTAAAGACATAGATAAGCAATAAGTAATTTAATTAAAATGCATAGATAAGGAATTTAATTAAAATTCAATTTAAACAGTTATGTTTATCTATTAGAAGTCAACAAGAATGTTCACTCCTGGTAAGGCACTGAAATGTGCATCAGAGAGCCTAAATCTACTGGAGATACAAATCAGCATTATCACGAAGCTTAGCAGCACTTCTGGAGCAGTTACAACATTCCAAATATGACTTAGATGTGCCGACTCTTCTTCAACTCACACTTCAAAACATTTCTGTTTAAAGGCCTCATATGGGCTTCACATGGTGTCTAATGGCTGCTTTTAGCTGACTGGACATTTCTTCTCTCCCTTCTTCCAGTTCTGTTTCCTGAAAATACCTGAGGCTGCCATTTCTGGGCCATATATATATTGACTATTTCACTAATACAAAGTCCAATGAGTTCTCTGGAATTTTAACAACACAAGAATGATAATCATGAGACAGTCAGAAAGCCTATAAGAAAGAGAGCAAATCACAGAATACTCATAAAGACAAAAAATGAACAGATGAGATTACACCTTAAATTGCCATCATTTATCCTATCAGGGAGACAGTATGACACTAGGCAAATACATAATGCTGAGTTTAAATTCTGACTCAACAGTTTACAGCCTGAATCCCTTGCCCTCTTTTGCCTCCGTGTCCACTTCTGTGAAATGGAAGCAGACCTGTATCTACCTCACAAGTTGTTATAAGAAAGAAGAAAGTGTATATTAAAACACTGGTTGAACTACAGAACAATATGTAAGTAGAGTTACAGGTATCCTTCCTATGCAATCTATATAAAAATAATAGCAATTTTATAAGCAGCAACATTTCTTTTTTTAATGGATTGGGTGTATTTCATTGGTTTTCTTTCAGAAACCATCAACTCATTTCAAATACAAAAACAGATTCCACATTAGAAAGGACCAGTTTGCTTTAAACTAATGTAAAAGGCCCTGAATGCCCCATCTTTTCAGTCCTGACCCCTTTCTAAAGATCTGCTCTCCAAGGGATGGAGAAGGGAGGGAATGCATGAGGATTTTGATTGCTGTCCTACTGGATGTAATTTCTACTTAATGAAAGACCTTAGCTAAAATTATCAAGGGAAGTTAGGTATCTATCATTAATATAGATAAATATATTAATATAGATAGTTAAGATAAAGTAAAAAAATATAAATTTTTACTCTTTTTTGACCTCAGTGGGGAATGGATGAGCCTACCTGCTTGACTCAACAAGAGATTTTTATACCTGAGAAGTCCTCTGTAAAGTTTACCTTCCATTCAGAAACTGCAAATACTAAAATGTAGAAATTGTCAAAAATTTCCAGTCTATAGCCCGATGTCATTGAAGGATTACCCCAGAGGTGTTTGCATGTCATTCCCTTTTCTATAATCCTGGATTCAAGTTGGTGGGACTCAAAATGCTCCACAAAGTGTTGTTCTAGTGGACAGCACCCCATTCAAGTACCTACATGAGTGCCAATATCTCCAGTAGCAGAAGCCCCAGATACTTTTCTAAAAACATGGGTGATAGCTCAGAACCACCTCCTACCTGTGAAGACTTTTCTTAGTGGCCTTCCCAGGAAGCTCCACTCATTTTCAGCCACAGGTTCTACTTCCCCAGAACATCCACTCACATCTTCCAGTTATTAACACCTTACAACATCAACATTCCACATTTGCCAAGTGCCAGCAGCACTCTCTGTTCTCCATGGCACATGTAAAGGCATGACCCTTGCCTTGTGGGCTTGTGATGTAAAGAGGACAAAAGATAATATTTAGATAAGACATCAGATCCAGAGGCCGATGAGATTGAAAGATTATGTTACTCCCTCCCCTCTCCATCCCTCAGAGGGCAGATCTTCAGAAAGGAGCCAGGACTGAAGAGATGGGTCATTCAGATAAGACCCTTTGCTTGGGAAGAGTCCACGGGCAGATTTGGGCTGAGGAAAGGCAGTGAGAGAGGGAGTAGGAGGAAGTGAAGGCAGAAGCATAAGTAGAAACCAAAGAGGGATATTTTAAAGGGACCGAGAAAGCACTAAAGGACCAGCCCACGAGATGAGTCGAAAGCACTGAGCATCTCCCTCCAGCCCCACCAAAGCAGAAAAATAGCTCCATCTCCCCAGATCCCTTCTTTCAGTTATCACTGCTGATATTTCTTTCAGGAAACAATTTCAAACAGGACAAAGTGTCTACACGTCAAAATGTTCCTGGCCACCTCAGTGATAGAAAATCTAGAAACAATCAAAATGCCATCAAAGAGATTAGTTAGTATATCAAGAGTGTCAATATGATGAATATTGTGCAGACACTGAAAATGATCATTATGAAGACGATGTATAAACACGGAGAAGTATGTATAGTATACTATAAGGGGAAAAAGCACAACACTAAATAGTTATGCTACAACGAGCTTGCCATAATGCCAAATCAAATATACCTGGACCAAGACCAGAAAAAAATGCAAATATAAAAATACTATAATCACATTAGGATGGTAGCATTAAGGTAAAAGTTGATTTTTTTCAAACTTTTTCAGCATTCTTTTGACATCTATCCTTTCTGTTTAAGAAGTCTTGAATGCTATGATGTTTTCACTAATGGAGAAGTCCTTTCAGTGTTAATCCAAGTATCTCAGAAGGGAAGAAGATGGGAGGAAGTGGAGTGGTTCTCCTTACACCCACCTATATATAACCCACACTGCTTTAGTGCGGGCAAGGAGTGCTAATTAGTCATTTCTCACATTTGCTAATGAATAGAGCTACCTCCGGGAAAATTGCTCAAGGTGTGGAACACAGGTCACTTGAAGGCTGTCCTCCAAAGTGAGTTTCTGGCTCGAAATTGAAGCTGTGAAAGCCCAAGATGCTAAACAGCCACTTGGACCATTTGCCTCAAATTTGAATAATCAGTCTCATCATCAGTGCCCCGGCTTCCCTGAGGACATAATGGTTCTACCCAATTTCCTTGCTGTTCGCTGTTCGAATGAGACCCGAGTGTGGCATCCCTAAGCCAAGCCTCACCATTTCACTCAGACTTGTTTTCCTTGGTATTTTGTTTCTTAAAACAGCACCATGGACACAGTAAGGGTTATTTAAGTGCTCAGCAACAACAGCACAGCCAAAGAATTTATTAAATGTCCTTTTAAAGAATCACTTTGTCATATTGTTTTCCACCCTGATCCTAATCTCCTATGAAAGTGCTAACTCGAGAAATCCCACAAATACAAACACAGAGTCAGTTTTCTCTCTGAAAGAGTAACAAGGAAAGCATCACCTATTTTTCTGATCTTGTTGGTATTTAGGGCTTGGAAGGCCAGAAACCTTGGGATGCATAAAGAATAGTCTTGGGAACAGTAGCCCACAGCACCTATGGCACCCACCAGCGAGAAGCTGAGGCAAGTCACTTCACTTACTGATTTTCTGTTTCTTCATTATCCAGAGGATGAGTAATACCCACCCAGCCTCCCTAATACTATCATTCGCCCATCCATTTACCAGACACTGTCATAGAATCAAGTGAGATAAGCAATAAAACATTTTAAAGCTTTATACATATGTTAGTAATCTTATTAAATAAGCCACAAAAAAAAAAAAAAAAAGAAAGAAACCACACGAGAGGGTGTGTTTCAGGCATACTAACTGCCCTCAGGAACTGACACCGAGGGCACAGCATAGGAAGTGGCCTGGAATGTGTACGCCTTGGGAGAACCAGGGCTGCTCCATGGTAGCAGAGCCCTTTAAAGAGCCACCACAGGTCACAAGCATCTACTGAAGAACAAAGGGAAAACAAAGTCCAGAAAACCAGAGAGAAGCAAAAGCCAAATCCCAGCACTTCTGGGCAGGCAGGAGCCCACAGCCAGAGCCTTCAGGCCCTCGTGCCCGTCACTACAACCCAGAAGAGCCAAGCGGGTCCTCAACCCCTCCCACTAACTCCAAGCTCACTGTCAGCGTGGGCTCCTGAGTCACCCACACGTCAACGCCCTGGGTTTCCCTTGGATCCTCTCCCACCGGTGTTGCCAGATGATGAGATCACAGCACTTGACAAAACCCTCTTTCAAAAGCACCTTTTATCCAAATGGATAAAAAAAGAATTGAACAGGCTTTCTCTTACTGGCTGTGCCATCTTTGGCAAAGTCCGTGGCTCACATACTCAGTTATTATTGTTGTTTTAATATATATTTTTAGTGCACTTTTAGGTTCACAGCAAAATTGAGTGAAAACAGAAAGTTCCCATATGCTTCCTGTCCCCCCACAGGCATAGCCTCCCCCATGGTGGCCATTCATACCAGAGTAGTACGTTTGTTACAACTGATGAAACTCCTCATCACCCAGAGTCCACAGTTTACACTGGGGCTCACCCTTGGGGTTGTACATTCTGTGACATATTTAGTCTTCAAGGGAGAAAATAGGCAAGAGTTCAGAAATTCACAAACAAATCACTGAGGAAGGACTCCACTTTCACAACCTGAATGTCCCTCTCTTTCATCTAGCCTTTTCTTCTTCAACCATCAAGCCAGGGAACACCTGATGTGTATTAACATGTGGGATAACTGCTTAAAAAAAAAATTATTTAAACCAGTGCTTCTCAAATTTTCACATGAATACATATCCCCTGAGAGTTGGGTTAAGTCTAGATTTTGCTGGAAGAGGTCTAGGGTGGGGTCTGATCTGCTCCAACAAACTCGTAGTCTGTGGCAACACTGTTGGACATCAACAGCGTTTTGGGAAAAGAAGCTCGGGCTTCGAGGTGTGTTCACAGGGGCAGGAGCTTTCAGGATTTGGGTTCCAATCATAACTTTGCCATTTACTGACTGCCCAGCCAATGACTGGATCTAGAAACACAGGATGATCAAACCTGCCTTTCAGGATTCAATGAGATCATGAATGCGAAGTCAATTCAGAGCTGGCACTCAAGGAGATGGGCAATAACTGTTTTTATTATTCCTTACATTGCTGTTATCTTTATTGTTATACAGGTTAAATCTTTCTTTATAAAAGTGAAAGTTCTCTTCAGATTTCTTTTGGTTAGCAAAAACAAGTGTATTAGTGTAGGTTTTTCATAAAAGTGAAGTAACGTATCATGAACTTTTGGAAAGGGGGATGTTCTTTACTTTATGTCATTTCAGTTTTTGAAAAGTTTCATAGGAAACTATTTTTAGATAGCGGGGGCAACCTGTATCTGATTTCAATCCGTTTCTCCTTTACCCATCTTTGTATAAAAAGTAAATTAACCATTTTTAGACAAAGCCATACATTTTTGCAAATTTTAAATACATTCCATTTTTTTTCTTTCACTCCAGATTTTATTTTGGGGGGAGGGCAGGGACACAAGGCTCTAGTCTGTATTTCAGCCCTTCCCACTTGGCCTCAGATGTATTCATTTGAATTAAATAATATTAGATTCAGACAAAACTTTGAGGGGACCCAGCTGAACTCCCTCATTTTCATAAGAAAATTAGGGCCCAGGAAGATTAGGTGAATTGCCCACCTTCTTTCTTTTCTGGGAACCAGGAGAAGACAGGTTTAATTACTTAAACAAGGAGGCCATTCTGATGCCCTAGTGACCTACATAAACCAAAAGCCTGTAAATGCGTCGAGGTTAAGGAATTGAACCTAAGGACAACCAATCACAACTAGGTTTTCCCAAATAAGACAACGGCTTAAGCTCTAGCCAATCAAGTTGTTTCCTTGCTTCGCTTCTGCATCTTCTCTCTAAAGGTCTTGCCCCTGGCTCCTGTCAATGGAGTGCTCCTAACAACTTCAGGGTTGGTGCTGCCCAATTCAAGTCAATTTTTCTTCAAATAAACGCTTAAAAATTTAATATGCCTCAGTTTGTTTTTTAACACATCGCTTTCTTTAAATCGGCTTTGTATTTAATAAAAGACCTCTCATGTACAGGAGATAGTGGGTGAAGAGTAATACTCAACAGCACACTTTAAAATCATGTGCAAATATAATGCAATCCTCTAGAATAGTGGTTTCCAGAAGGTGGAGTTTATAGGCCAAGGGGAAAAAATTGTAATTGGAGTTGCTATAAACTTTTTATTTGTCTAGAAAGAACTGTTTTCTGTAGTTACTATTCAACTATCACTAACTCCTGTAAATGAAATATTTTATACCAAAAAATATCGAATGAGAATAATCCCAGAATAAAGAGAATTCTTATAATTTTAAGTTTACGAAAAACTCAACTATATCTTTATTTTATTGCAAATCAGCAATCAGAAGTGATCACTGATTTTTAATCTACTTTGGGTCACAAGAGCCTTTGAGAATCTGATGAAAACAATGAACCTTTCTCCAGAAAAATGTATATACCTACACACATACGAAATTTCACAAATAAATCCAGATGTTTGCAGGCCACAGGTCCAGATCACCTGCTCCTAGCTGACAATTAAGCCTCCACCTGACTCACTAGTGACTTCATCCTCCAGTCATCATTAATGGCTCTGAGGTCCTTTATAAGTTGTGGGGGATTCAGGGCAAGGTCTCATACTAAGGCACTGAGACTCTCAGAACTAGCCTTCTGTAAAGTGGCATGAACTTTCATGAGAGGAATAAGTTTCTTCTCCTTCTGCCTGTACCTTGCCCATCAATGATACTGCCAAGTCCAAAAACATTTCCAAAAAAGCTCCAAGCCCAGAAGTTCCTCTGGGTCCAGGACCAAAAAGCTCCACTTGGTAGTACAAGGTCATGGGAATTTTGGGAAACAGACTAGGAAGAGAGAGGTCCACTCTGAAACAAAGCCAAGGAAAACAGTTTAAGGTCTATCTAGTCTTACCTTCAGATCATTCTCAAAGCGCTGTAGAGGAGACAACAATAGAGAGGAGAGCTGACAGTTGGTCCAGGTTCAGCCCAGTGGGGGATGAAAGAATGGGGTGGAAGGTACCTAAAAATCCTAGAAATAGTGTCTAGGGACACTCAGAAAATGATAGATTTAGAAATAACACACAAACAATGATGTGTATGGGGACAGCATCATCATAGCCTGCTTTTGATTGATGAGCAATGATAAGATGATTCTTGACCTTCGGTGGCAGGTAGATACTCAGTACTGCTCCAAATGGCTTCTTAGCTGTGTCTGTCTTAAGATGATCAAACCTACACCAGCCTTCCATTTAGCTTGTAGTTCCCAAGGTCACCCATGCAGAACAGATGAAATCATTCTACAATATCTCTCTGGAAAAGACCAGACAAGGGAGAAGAGATCTTTGTTGCAAATCTCAGTGCCTGTGTATTAAAGAGAGGAAAATTGTACTGCAACCTGCCTTCTTCCATCCCTGCTCCCTGAAAGACCTGAAAATATGAGCACCTTATCTGTGCTGCAAAGGGAGGCATTTTCTGCTTCCTTAATTCTGTGAGTATTCCCGGCTTTAATATCTGCAGAATTCAGGAAGAATCAGGTAGCTAAATGGATGTTATTCACAGAAATAGGTCTCCTTTTAAGGATTATCAACCTGTTTTTGACAGACAAAAGTTGGGGGAAATCCTTAATGGTGGCTGAGGTGGGAGAGAGGATAATGAGGTTTTAGAGAAGTAGGGAATCCTTCAAATAATTAAAACCAGTTCTTATCTGGAGAATGCTAAAAGAGGTGATAATTTGACATATTTAAATGTAAATGTATGGTGGATTCAGACATTTGGCTGTGAATTAAGTAGCCACAGGTAACTGAAAAGGCCCCTCAGCCCCACAGGAGTTCAACATTGGTAATGCCCTATTTCTTAAGTCAGGTAGTGGGTATCTGGGTATTTGCATTATTATTATTCATTAAACTGAATATGTGTAATATGTATGCTCTTTTGTTCATAGATTTCATTAAAATAAAAACATTTCATTTAAAAAGTCTTCTTTATTCCCATTGCCTACTCTACCTGAAGTTAACAGAATCAGCCAATTACTAGATCGGATTTGCGGGTCTATCTTTTCTTGACTCTCCTTAGGTCTCTCCCTCGTACTTCTTTCCTTTGTTTGGCTTCCTGTTTCCTGACCCTGCTGGAATGTGAGCAGCAAAACTTCAGAAAAAGAATGTGCAAACAGGACTCCATCTCAACCTTCTGTTTGGGAGTAAGGCTGGGCCACAGGGACCTCCCTGCTTTCCACTGCAGGAAGGGAGACAGATCAGGTGAATAGAATGGAGGACTCCCTCCTAAGGGCCCGCCAACCCGTAGCCTCAGCCCAGGTGACAGACAAGAAGCTGATGGATAAGCAACAAACTACAGCCTCTTGTTGCCCAGCCCAGCACAGGGCACAGGCTCTACAGAAACAGTTCACTCAGAGTATCTTTAATGCTCTTTCTTTCTTTTCTCACTCTTTCTCTCACTGTATAAATGTCACCAGTTTTGAAAGTGCTTCTCAGGCTTAACACATAGGGAAGCATCCACTATAGGGAAAGAAGAGTCAGGTGAAAAAAGAGTTTGTCTTTCCACTTTGGAAAAGAAGAGCATGGAGCCCCAAACCCTTGGCCCTTAGTTAAAAGCCCTGTTAAAAGCCCTTAGTCAGAAACAGTTTTGTTTGTTCCATGTGGAAGTGGAGTTGAGACAAGTGGCTGTGTTGATCTGGCCAGTTTATAGTAACCAACCCAAGAAGAAATGAGTTGAAGGGCATGGGTGACCCCTAGTCCCAACTGTAGCTATTTAGGGAGTGTCAATTAAAATCACATTTAGAATGTAGTAAAGTGACCCCCAGCCACAACTAAAGAAAAAGATAATTTAGAACCTATCTTCTTTGAAGAGCAGAACAGTTGAAAGAAACTGGTTAACGGTAATTAACATCAATTTAGGTCTTGAATGAAACCAGGTGGAGAGAGGAGGTGACTATATCTGGGTCCAACACAAATGATGCTGTAAAAAGGGGGTCAGAGCCTTGTGATTACCCCTGTGGAGGGCAGTGGGGGGCGGGGGGGAGCGGGGTGGAGGGGGGGGGGATCTGCCTCCCAGCAGCATTTCCAGGCTGTCTTCTACAGCTGGAAAAAGACCTTTTCTCCAGCAACCCACAGAGGCTTATTTTTAGTTAGAACATTACTTACCATCCTTTCTATCACCAATGGTATTCTAAGTCTTTTGACATAAAGTTATATCTTAATTATTTTTTTTTTTTCAATATACAAGACATTCGAAGCCTTGGAGAGAGAGTGACAGGAATTAAAACCCAGGATTAACTAATTCAAAGATGTTGACTCCAGCCCTGGAATGTCCATCTCCACAATGACTTCTCCCCAAATTGTTCTCAACTACAGATTTATTTTGAATTACTTTTATTGGTAAGATACTTGAGAAAAAAAATAATATTTTCTATAATGATTCATCACTTCTTCCTAGAATGAAAGAACTGCCCATTCCTAGAGCACAGACTGTCTGTTTTAAAAGTAAAGCGAAGTACTACAGCCTAACCCCCCAGTTTCATGTGTGACAAGCTCAGAAGATGACCACATCCTAATGTGGTTTTTTTTAAGGCATATAGATTTCTTAATATCTCTGAAAGTGAGTCTTTTGCCTCAAACTTACTAGTGGCTCTAAAGGACTCCAGAACTTCAGATACAATCCAAGGAGAGAAAAAATTTTATTTCAGATTTACTCTGTGTCAAGCATTGTGCTTGGCAGTTCATAGAAAACATTTTATTCATTTCACAACTACCCTGTGAGATATCCCATTACCCTCATTTTACAGGTGAGTAAGCTGAGGCTCAGGGAAATTGAATATTATGACCGAGCTCACACAGCTGGTAAGTGAAAAAGCCAGGATTTAAGCCATGATCTATCTTACTCCAAAGCTTTGCTTTTTTCCAATATACTCTACAGATCCCTAAAGTTCAAGAAAGAGAATGCAGAGGGAGAGGAGGACTCTATCTATCATTACCCTGGAACTTCTGCTGTGAACATGTCTTTATAATGACATATACTTTTTAAAAATATTCTTCAATCTAAGAAACTCCTATTGAGCACTAACTAGATGAATGACATCATCACATCACAGAAATGAAAAGGCATCACTTTTCTGGTCAATAAACATGTGATGTCAAGTCTTAATGCTATTGAAAACACGGAGCCATTTCCAAAAAAGTGAAGCAATCACAAGCCATAAATTTCTTACGAGTATCTACAAATCGTGCACCAAGAGGAACAGAGAAACCCAATTTTAAAAAGTGAGAAGGGAACCTGAAGAGTATCACGTCTAAATGTCACTTTTTCTGGACGAGTAAGCTAAGGCCAAGAAGAAGCTCAGTGATTTGCCCAGGGTCACACAGATAGACTATGAGCCAAGCCCAGAGCTGAGTGGGTGAGAGTGGGCAGCTCCTACATTTCAGCACAGGACCCTTCCACAAAACTTCCTCCATCACCACCACCTCGCCCTACCCTGCCCTGCCTTAAGAACCCTAAGACAGTCACTGAGAAATAATCAACACGGAATACTGATCCTGAGTGAGTTCCAACACATCGCTAGGGCCCCCTCAAGCTGTGTCATCATCACAACATCCACTTTAATTAAGCCCTTTAACCTTGGACTGAGGTCTAGTTCCTAAGGACCAATAGTCAAGCTTGTGAAATGTGATAGTTAATTTTATGTGTCAGATTGGCTAGGCTATAGCACCCAATTTTTTGGCCAAATATCAGCCTGGATATTGCTTTGAAGGTATTTTTTTAGATGTGACTAACATTTAAACAGTAGACTAAATAAAGCAGATTTCCCTCCATAATGTAGGTGGGTGTCATCCAATCAGTGGAAAGCCTTAAGAGCAAAAACTGAGGTTCCCCAAAGAAAATCTTCTCCTCATAAATGTAACATAGAAATCCCACCTGAGTTTCTAGACTACTGCCCTGCAGAATTCAGACTCAAGATTCCAATATCGACTCAACCTGAATCACCAGCTTGCTGGTTGACCCCATGGATTTCAGACTTGCCGGCCCCCATGATCATTACATGAGATGACAATTCCTTAAAATAAATCTCTCTCTGCATATAGAGAGATATACACATAGAAAAAAATGTATATACATACATAGATATACATATATACCTATACATGGTTCAGTTTCTCTAGAGATTTCTAATAGATGGAGAATAAATGAATGATGTTGTTCTAGGCTGCACATGAAAAGTAGAAAGCATCTAAATTAGTGAGCATCTATCTTGTGAAGGGACCATACTAGCACCTTGCCCAGAATTACAAGTGCCACTCCACCCCTCATAAAGCTGAAGTTGAGTAAGACTTCAAGGCTGATGAGTTTTTAGGTGGTAATATGGCTCTCTTTTTTAAATACTGAACACTGCAACTTGGAAAGGTTAAGTAATTTGGTCAAGCCGCAGAACTGGTATATGGAGTCAGGATTCAAATCCATGTTTGCAAGACTCCAGAGTCCATTGTCTTTCCATTCCATCACACCTGACTTTTCTATAACATCATGCAAGTCAAAAGGGGAGGTTTTGAAAAAAAATGGAGTGGTCTACAATGTCACATGCTTCAAAGAGGTCAAAGAAAGAAGGTTAAACTGGGAGCAGCTCCCTCCACTTCCCTGATCCAAGGCAATCTTGTGGTCCATTTCAAAATAAAAGAATGTCTCACCCATTTGTAAAGGAGAGGAGACAGCTTTGGGAATTTCTCCTGGAAGGACCCAACTAGAAATTCCACCACTAAATCTAGTAGTATCAAAGAGTCAGAAATGTTTGTTGTAGACTCAAGTCATCGACAAAATGTAAATGGAGGAATAGAATAAACAACAAGGAAGTCCTGGCAAAAGTAGGAAGAATAATAAGAGTGTAAGAGAGAATATATGGAATGAAAAGTTACAGATATGTTAAATGTTGTATAATCTATGCCACTGTGTTCCACACAGACCAAATGGTATTTGGCATGGCTTTATAACTGATAGATAATACCTAAGAGTTGCCCCTAATGATTTTCCATGAACAAGATGCTTTGTATTATTAAAATAAAGGGTGCTCTGAATTAAGTATAGTGGGTTTATAAAGATCATTAAACTGGAGCCATCAATGTCCCTGCCAGCCAGCTACTAGTCATTGCCCAGTTCATTAGAGGCAGAGATCTTCCTACTGCCAGATTCAACAAGAGGGAAGCCTGAAGAATGCAGTCTCTTATTTGTAAGCTGTGAAGCCTGCAAAAACTTTGCAGAGTATATCTGTCCATTTGGTGATAACTGATCTCCAGGGCCTCAGAAAGGAAAGCTGATGGGGTTAGCAAGTGTAGGTGTTTGTCCTGACTTCCTGCTCTCACACTGCTTTCATTTATTCCAGCAAATGCAGCCTGATGATTCACTGAAGACTAATGGTCATTTGTGCTACTTCCTGGAGGTAACTCAGAGCTCGTGTTCAGGGACATACGAAGTCTTTGGAAAACCATATTGGTGCAAGTTTTGGCAGTTTGTTAATTCCTAAACTGATTAATGAAGAAATACTTAGAGTAGCAAGTTGCCAGCCTCTGCCAAAGGACAAGCTTCTGCTCACAATGTTTTATTCTTGAGTTTCACGCAGTGAACTCTCAGGCTAGCCCAGAACCTAGGTCATTAAGCCAGGAGTCTAGAAACCCAGCTTCTCTACTGACCAAAAGGAATTAACCTATTAAGACTCAGTTTCCTCAGATGCACCTCAGCAAAGTTCTTTCCATCTCCAAAGTTATATAAATCCAGGATTTAAGTGAAAACGTGCATTAGGAGGTATGTATTTCCTTAATCAGACAACACCAAGAGCAGGGTTTCTCATCAACACCCAATTCAACAACAGTGCAAACAGAAACTGAATATTCTCCCTGAAAACACACACACAAAAAAAATTGACTGAAAAAAAAAGATATGAAAAGTCAGAATGATTCTGGGAAACAAACTCAATATGCTGTCAGCATACACAACAACGAATTAGAAGCGATATACTAGCAACAAGAAGTATGAAATACCTAGGAATAAACTTAACTGGAAACATGCACAAGATCTACATGAAGGAAAGTTTAAAATGTTAATGAGGAACAAAAAAATATTTAAACAAATAAAAAGACATATTTCATCTTGGACGGGAAGACTTAACAAGATATTAATTCTCCCTAAGTTGATTTAAAATTTTAATATTATTCCAATAAAAATACCAACAAGATTTTTAAAAAACTGAACAAGCTAATTCTAAAATTTGTATGGAAAAATAAATAAGTGAAATAGTGATTAAATTCTTATTTTTTAAAAAATTAATGAGAAGAGACTAACCTTTATATTGCAAATATAATAGTTGAAGGAATTTCAACTAAAGCATGAATAAATAGATCATTGGTATAGAATAGAAAAATCCAGAAATAGACCGAAATAGATATCAAAATGTATATTAAATATACA
Source organism: Rousettus aegyptiacus (assembly GCF_014176215.1). Taxonomy (NCBI): domain Eukaryota; kingdom Metazoa; phylum Chordata; class Mammalia; order Chiroptera; family Pteropodidae; genus Rousettus; species Rousettus aegyptiacus. Next base: position 56,634,654 of record NW_023416287.1, on the reverse strand, counting down.
TCCAAATAAGAATTTATACAAGAATACATATACATATGAGAATCTACATATATTTTAATTCTCATTTGAATCAGTGAGAGGTAAATGGATAATTCAGGAAATGATGATGGAACAATTAGACTGCAATTTGAAAGAAGAAATGGTTGAATATATACTCTACATGTTATAACAACCAAAAACAGAAATTCCAGATGGAAACAAAATGTAAACTTCAAAAGCAAAATCAGAAAAGAACTAGAAGAATGTGGGATTTTTAAAAATAATCTTAGCAGTGGAGATTTTTCTAAATAGTGTATAAAACTCTGAAGTCATAAAAAAGAGTGATAAATCGAATTACCTTTTTAAAAGATCAGTATCATTTTTAAAAAGGTATAAACAACATCAAATAAAACCAAGAATAAATATATTTAAAGTATATTTCAGACAAAAGACTAATTTCCTTCATATGCAAAGAACTTCTCAAATCAATGAAACTAGTAACCCAATAGAAAAAACAGGTAGAGAATATGAACAGGATTGGGCATAGAGTTCACATGGCTCTTAATTATACGAAAAGATGTTCAACCTCATTCACAATAAGATAAATGCAAAACAAAATTCAGATGCAAAAATGACAAAGATCAGAGTATTTGATAACAGACATTCAACTAAGGGAAAACAGGCACTCTTGTGCACTGGCTGGGAGAGTGCACATTGGAACAACCTCTGTGAAAGCAACTTGCCGATATAAATCAAAATTGGCTCAGCAATGCCAATTTTAGAAACTCATCCCATAGGTATGAGTAAAATAACACAGATGTGGGGAAATGCTTGCAGTATTGCTTAAATAGCAAAAGATTAGAAACAAATTTTCTTCAACAGGGCACCAATTAAATAATGAACTATCCAAATATCCTAAGGGAAAAGAGCAAAATGCAAAGCAATGTGTACAGTATGCTACCGCATATGTAAAAAAAAATAAAAACATATACTTGTATATGCTTGTGTATGCATCTATAGCCAATGCATATGATCAATACAAGAAATACAAAGTTATATCTAGGAGAATGAACAGAGTGGGTGGGGATCAGGCGTAGAAAGGGCAATTGTTTTTCACTATATCCCAATTTATAACTTTTGAATTTTGTACCATTCAAGAAATTTTAATTAATGCAAAGGCCAAAAACACAGATTCTTCAGCTCTACACAAACCTACAGAATCAGATTCTCTGGGAAAGGAGTCAGGGACTCTTTGATTTTTAACAAACATTTTGTATGGTGCTTGTGCATCTAGAAGTTTGAGAAATCCTGACAGAAAGCATCATTAGTAATGCACGCTTATCAAAATAATAATAGCAACAATGATGTAAGCAGTAATAAACACTTATTTAAAAAGATAAGGCCTAAGACACCAGTGCTAAAATCTTGCACAAGTGTTCCTGAAAACAATCCTTTGGCACAACCAAGCACAGAAAGATTTTACACAATAAAGTATTCCTTGTACTCTCTGGTATTCAGTTTTAACCACTCTTGATAATTTCTCCAGCTTTTTAAACTTTGTAGAAGGCTTTACCCTGATTGTTTGAGCTAGGTAAGAGGATAACAGGCCTTATTTAAAGTTACACAAAAAAGAGAGAAGCGAATTACTCAAAGATAGGACATCTCCAAACTCACTACTTTCCAGCTAATGACTACTCACTACCTTAGGTATTCTTAAGAAACCTGTAAGTAGAAGAAACATATACACTTATGACGTTTCCTCAATCTAGGCATGCCTGAATTGCAAATCAGAATTGTATGTTTCTGAGATGCTAGGGGAAAGAGAAAGGCCATAGTCTCAAGTCTCAGACAGTTTTGGCTCCTCCTCTGTGTTCAATTTCTTCCCCTTTAAATCAAGATGAAAAGCCAATATGGTAGAGTGGTTAAGAGCGTGTGCTCTGGAGCCAGACTGTCACTGTGTAACCTTGGGCAAGTTACTTAACTTCTCTGTGCCTCTATAGACACATCTGTAAAATGAATAGCACCAACTTATTCACTTGGTATAAGGATTAGATAAATTGATATATGTGCAGCACTTTGTATAGAAACTGGCACATAGTAATAATATTTGCTATTATTATTTCAAACTAGTCTTAGAGTATTAAAGGAATAAAATTCACAAAAATAAGAGCAAAAGCCAGGGGAGGGGTGGAGAGACAGGGAAGAAAACTCTCTAATGGCTAAAGAGAAGACACAGAAGGCAAACAACAATGAAAAGTTGGTTTCCAAGAAATAAAAAACCAACTACAAGATATTAAAGCAATGGGCCAAGCAAAGCAAAGCTGTTTTTTCCTTGTCCTGTGGACTGCTCAGCTGCCAGACGTTTCCATTTTCCGGTCTGGGTCCATATCACTGTATAAGTTCTCTATCAAGGGGTTCTGCATTAGGGGGTGGCAGCACTTCTCACCAAGCCCCTGTGTTCATAAACATGACCAGGACTCTCACTGCCTGTGGCCTAAGGCAACAGGAGGACTTGGCCTCCATAAGTCTAAACTTGAGGAGGTAAGGGAACCAGAAAAAAACTAGAAAATTCCAATCCCACCAGCTTCCCCAATCATAGAGGGGCCTGCAGAGGCTTCAGACTTGGAGAACCCAACCAGACCGCAGACCCACCATCGCCTCATTGCCTATAATCTGCACATGGGATTGTGGGCAGCAAACACAGATGGCAGGGACCTTTAGACCACAATGCCTGATTTCTCCATTTTATGGTTGCTGTAGAGCCTGAGATCCAGAGAAAGGAAATAACTTGCCCAAAAAGGATATCTAGATGATTATCTTACCACAGGGGACCACTGATGACTGAAACATAAGCCCTTCTACTAATTAAACATTATTTCATCTTTAATTACTATATTTTAGCCCTTTTTAAAAATGTTCATTCTTTAAAAAAAAAAAAAAAGGAAGCCACAAAGCAAAATAAATATCTCTTTGACTAAAATAATGACATCGACTGTGGAATGATACTTCTCTGTAATAGCTACTGAGCAGGAAGAACAATGAGTGTCAACTGCTAGTTCTCCAGGGCAGACTAGGGAGACGTCATAGACCAGTGGTCCCCAACCTTTTTGGCACCAGGGACTGGTTCTCCTATGAGAATCGCCTGATGGTTCGAGGTAAAGCTGAAGTGGTGATGCTAGTGCTGGGGAGTGGCTGCAAATACAGATGAAGTGTTACCCACTTGCCTGCCGCTCATCTTCTGCTGTGCAGCCCGGTTCCTAACAGGCCCATGACTGGTACCAGTACGAGTCCGTGACCCAGGGATTTGGGGACCCATGCCATAGAACACTTGGCAGGAGCATGGTTACTCACACTGATGTGCACCTCAGAGGATCAACATGCACCTGCAGCATTCTAACTCTCCTTTAGAAGCTATTTGGAACTACCAACTATAATTTATTTATCCAAAGTTTCTACGAACTTAGGCTTTCAGCCTACTGATATCTTACAGGTGAAACAACTGAAGACATCATAGGATTCCTTCCCTCAGCTGGTCCTACAGATGGCTAGCACCTTGTCCCTGAACTTGTCGCCACCTCCAGGGACCATAGCAGAGGTGCCCTTCTTTAGCTACAGCTAAAGGTTCAGCCCCACAAACCTATCTCGAGGCCTCAAGTTGGTCTGTAGGTGCTGAATTTTTACTCGGAGACCCCGTTTTCAAAAAGATTTGGTTTAGCAAATTTATTATTTGTTTCTCATTTAAAATAATCCAACTCATATCTGCTGCCCATAAGAGTTTCCAAACAGGAGATAACTAGCATTGCCAAACTGACCTGCTTTCTCAATCCAGAATCAACACATTTTAATTAGCTAGCTACCTTATTCTGAATGAATATTTGGTCCCTGTCCTCCCCTTTCGCCCTTCCCCTCCCCCCACCCCCCACAAAAACACCTATTATTTCCTTCTTAGAGCCATGGGGATCCAAAGACCTCGTAGACAATGCCAGGATGTAGAACTTAACTGCACCAAAGCCACCACATTGCCCCAAACTGAAAGCAGCCTGGAATCTGCAATAGCCACCAAAGACTTGCTGTATTGCCCTCTCAGCAGCTAATTTATCTACAATCTGTAATTACACCAAATTTCCAAGGACTGGGGAAAACATTTCCCATGAGCAAGAAGTTAGTTTATTTGCAGGGGGAAATGAATAGCTCCCTTTGCTTTCCTGACCCTCCCCACATGCACCAGGAAACAACACGAAGTCACTCTGAAGAGAAACCCCAGACACAAGCCTTCGGTTATGTAAGATGGCCTAAAATCAGCCACGGGTGACACAGAACATAAATTCTGCAACCCACGGTAATGGGTCCGAGGACTCTCCAAGCTGGGGTGTAGAATCTATGTAAACACACGCCCTATTGAGAAATGACTTGTTTTCTGTATGTCATACTTTGGGGGAGGAGTACTGAGATAGTGTGTTTGGAACAAATTATCAAATTTCTGCTTTATAAAATCATAGGTGAGAAAGTTACTGTTGAAAAAGCTAAGAGTAGTGGAGTTCACAGTATTAGGACAGGCTATAAGAAGCCCTCTCCTCCTTTTGTGTCTTGTCATTTATTCCATGAAAGCTAGAATTATTTCTCCTTCGGTAAAAAAAAAAAAAAAAAAAGAGAGAGATTTAGCAGCCTAGTGGCATCTTAGGATTGGAAGTGGCAACATTTGAGACCATCCACGGCGGGGGGCAGGGGGGGAGGGGGGAGCGGTGTTGGAGAATAAGATCATTTGGAAGCCCCAATAAGAAAAATTCATTTCCCGATCAAAGCGTATTAACTCTAACAACTACCAACCCACCAGAAAGCACTCAAAGTAATGAGAACCGTAAGAGGGAGGAGGGTGGAAATGAGGGAATAATAATTTTCTTCTGCTGTTAGACCAGACCTGTTCTTTAAAACAATCAGCTGAATTCAGACTGGTATCTCTCAAGCATCCTCCCCATCCATCTCTGCCACCCCTGGGCTGGTGAGGAGGGGAGGGAGATTCCTTCATTTCACTGCCCGCAGCTTTGTTGAAGAAGTGCAGGAGAGCCAAGGAACACACTCTCACCGACCACTTGATTCTCCACAAGGTGTAAGACATTCCAAACACCCATGGGTAAGGGCTCCTGCCACCCTCCTTCAAAGTCAACATTCAATGCTTACTAAGTGCCAGGCCCTGCACTAGGCACTTCACATGGACTCTCTTATTTAATCCTATGAGTTATGTTACTACCCTCATTTTACAGATGAGGAAAACGAGTTGGATAACTTGCCCAAGGTCACATAACTGATGCATACAGAGCAGGGACTTGAAGCCTAGTGGTCTGCCTCCAGATATAGCATTCTTGACCACTGTTCTAGGCAACCATATGGTTTCAGGGTGCATGTGGGCTTCAATGACTTTCCCAGACATGCACACAGCTCTGAGTCTGACTTCCAACACCACTCCAACAAAAACAAAAAAGGTCCTTTCTCTTGAAAGATTTGGACTGGGCCCCATAGAATGGCTGTAATCAGCACACAAAAAGAAGTCAAAAATGTCCCATGCTTCAGAAGCCAGAATGAAATGCCACCATTTTGTGTTGTGGAACAGCCTCCTGATTTCCTTACATCCCCCCAGCAATGAAGAAAAAACAGACTGTTCAGATCATTTTATATCTTCTAGAGAGCATAAGGATTTCAACCTCAGATGAACTTTGAGACTTAGTGATACTTTGCAAATGAGAGGAATTAGAAAGAAGACCATTTCTGGGCTACAGAGTATATTTCATTCAGAAAGAAATTCAACTTTTAAAATATTTTAAAGGATTAATCCTAAACAGAATGCTTATTATCTGATAATGTCATATAATACTGGGTCCCTTTTGCTTATAAAAATTGTCCCCAATTTAAACTGAATGTGATAATACTATGTATCGACTTCAAATAAACCAAAGTATAAAACAGCTCCAAAAGGACAATTCATTGAAAGGAAGGCCATAAGGCAATTTGCAAACATCACATGCATTTGTTTTATATGAATATCTATAGCCACATACAGTATCAAAATGGAAATTAAAAGGGAAGGAATTCACTGTACAGAAGACAAAACAATACCCTTTTTATTTTTAAAACTCTGGTGAAATAGGTTTCCATGACATCCCATTTTTAAAAAATTAATGTAAACCAACCTGCCTGTGGGTTAGTCACACTATAGAGAATTCGTCATAGTGTGTACAGATGCCTAGAGTATTTACAAATGTTGTCTGTTAGGTAGTAAAGTTTTGTTGCAATTTTTTTCCAGCACATATTCCACAGTAAAATAAAGGGGAATATTGGTGTTCTCGTATAAAAATTCTTAACAAATGGATAAAGGCAATTTTCCTGAGAGAAGATTTGTTCTTGAAATATTTTTTTTTTAACAATTGGAAATATAGAAATGGGATGTAGTTGTAAAAGAAGCATAAGAATGTCTAAGTTAACATTTTTCTTTTAAATTATTTTAAGTACCATTAAGTTAAAATGTTTACATTCATTATAAAAAAATGTTGTTAAATCTTATGCAAATGATTTAACACTGATTGCTGCAACGCAAATTGCACTTTTTAAAAAAATTATTGTATACATGGAAGAAAAATATCTTGTTTGCTACCCTGTTTACAAATTCCAACTGACGTCAGATCAGTCACGCGATATGAACTTTGAGAAATTTCAGTCACAGTGTATGTTACAGTTATAATGCAGTCTTGCAAACTGAGTAATATTTTTGACAAGAGACCTCATGAACCGACTCAGCCTCCAGGTGTGTACCAAATGGCCTCAAATAGTCTTCTCCATGAACACATGTGAAATTTGGGTATGGATGGAAAAGGTACAAAGAAATTCTGGAATAACCAAAACCAATCAGAAGAAGCACATGATTTGGGGCAATACACATAAAACCTTTTTTAAAAATCTCTCTCAATGTTCCTTAGCAGGCAAGGCCCCACTCCTAGTCCCAGTCTCTGGAAGTGGCACAGTGAACACTGAATCCCCTGGCAGACCCAGAGGCAGGCTGGCTGGAAGGGGCTGTGGCCAGGGAGGAGGTGACGTGCTGTGGGCTGTACTGGCCCTTCCCCAGATGTGCTCCATCTTCTCCCTGGCTCTTCATTGACAGGGGCTGGGTGGTAAGGTAGAGAAAGCCTCTTGGGAAATGCATCTCTTTCAAAACAAAGGCACGGAAATTATGCATCAGAGGAATGTTCTGTCAGCATATTCACCCTAGTTTGGATGGGGTGACAGAATCACTGTAGGTCCCGAGGGCCCTCCCGCTCCCAGCAGCGGGCTCAGGCCAGGGCTAGTGCGCACCATGAATCCTGTCTCACCGAGGAGGACGTGACTTCGGCTGGCGAGGCCAGGCTGACACCTATATACAGCCCATCTTGACCTGAGTACTTGAGCTCGCTGTTCTCGGGGTTAGTGCTTTCTCCTGCGCCAGACATCACCGGGGCACCCGCCTGGGGAAGAAGGGACAGAGAAGAGAAAGAGAAGGGGAGAGAGTTATTGATGAATTTGTCAGGAGGCATTCTCCAGCTAGGTGAACATCTTGAGGGGATGGGGCAGGGAGGGCACGGACAAATGAGGTGGGCGGTACAGCCGGGACAGGGCCAGCCACTGTGCTGTGTGGTGCCATTGACCTAGCTCTGCAGGTCTGCATGCTCAGAGACACTCTCTTGTTCTCTTAGGAACTCAGGGACGTTAACACCTGGCAAGATGCGCAGCTGGACAAAAGTAGAAAAGGAGGAAGCCTATTTGTAATAAGTGCCAAACCCTAAAATCTCTGAAAGTGAAACCAGCCACACCACATAGGTAAATTAGCGCTACTAATGCCCACACAATCTAATCATTTCAAAGGAGAAAATGCAGAGCACTACACACACACACACACACACACACACACACACACACACACACACAGCGGAGCCACAAGGCTTAGCAATTCTGTCAAAGTGTAAAAAGGAAAGCTTCAGTTCAGCAAGACCTGATAAATAAAAATTTTTGAGCACTGACCTCACGAAAATTAACCCACGCATACACAGGTTTTAATATCTACCTCATTTACCTTAATTCTTTCCCAGAAGGACAGGCTATGTTTGAAGCAGACCACATTATAAAGAAAATGCTAATATCCTATATGTGTCATGATCATGGCAATTATTTCTTGAAGCAAAAGGTCACCTTTCTCATTTCATTCATTTCTTCCGTCCAAATGAGAAAGGCCAAATAGAAAACATGATATAATTTAGTAGAATCAAACCAAAATAACAAAATTATGTTTAGATTAGTTTGAGAAAACAGCTGCATTTGACTTTTAAAAGAAAATTCTGGCCATAATCGCTTACTTTTTAATCCTGCCTTTTTTCCTTCTAAAAGCCCAGAAGCCCATTATTTTTCATGTGTTCAGAGTTCCACTACATAAATGACTGGATACTTGTTTTTTGACACATGTAGAACATTTTGTACTTTTTAAAGCATTCCTTTTTTTACATATACGATCTCATTAAATCCTTAAAACATGTGTCTGGCTGAATTGATGTTACATCCACTTCAGAGAAACACAGGGCACCAGACAGACACAAGCTGAACTGAATCAAAGGTGGTGTGGTGAGCCTCCTTGGCTCCTCCACTCAGGGGCCTGAAAGTAAACGTAGGCCTGCTCTTCCCTGTATAAACTCTGCTTTTCTCTCTAACCTTCACAGTACCCTCCTGAGGCTGGGAAGAGGGGCTCAAGGAGGTCTAACCATGTGACACCACATCTGCCCAAGCAAACTTCCTCCCAGATGGACAGATTAAATCCAGCCCCTCCCTCCACAGGTATCCAACCCTTCCCTTTCCTTGCAAAAAATGAGGGTTTATAAAAATCTAGCGACAAAGGTATTCCCACATCCAAACTTCTTTTTAAATAACACAAATATAAAAAGACAAACTAAGGGCTTTGGGTGCATGGAAATGCAAATTTCAAAAGTCACTGAGATGTCTAAAGTATTAAATAAAATCTTGTGAAATTTTTGGAATAGAAATAATCCTGTCGAACACACTGAAGAGATGGACTTGGTTACACGTATAAATATGGTATTAACTTTGGCCCTTAAAACTCCAGAGCCTCCACTATGAGCAAAGCCATCGTGGATCCAGATTTAATCCCCAAAGAAATAAACAAAAGGAAGATATGAAATTACAAAATGACTCTTCATTTTAGAGTCCTTCATTAGCTATCATACGACTAGTAAGAGTTCCTTCATGAATGATTTGTGCCACACCCAACTTTGTATTGATCTATTTATTCCCCCAATAATCACATCTGCATTTATCTGACCAAATCTGACTTCAGCACAGCAAGTGCTATTCTCAGTGCTATTCTCTGAAATGAAGAGGGTGCCTGGGTTGGCCCAGGAAGCAGCCCACCTCAAATGGCCAAAAGTGCAAAGATAGCAGAGTGGTCTGTTGTCACCACAAGTCAGCAACAAGGAACATTAGCAAGGTACTCATGAGATCTGGGCACTGGGATGGTGAGCCCCAAAAAGACAGTCGCTCCCTGGACAAGCTCCCAGGCCACATGAGGAGCCAGGACACGTCCGTACTTTAAAGTAAGACTGCTCAACTGCCTATCGTAAATGCTAAATGAGTGGCTGAGACAAGGAGGTAGGGAAAGAGGTCCTAGAAGGAATCAGAAAAGAGAAAGATTCCTGGGGAAGGGCCAGAGTCAACCAGCATGGTGGACACTAGTGTGGGCTTTCAAGTGCTCTCCTGCTTCTGCCACCTACTGAGTGTGGCCACCTCCATGAGCTTCCTCCTCGGTAACTGGCCCTTGTCTTACCTTCCTCAGGTATGGTTGTAACAATTAAATGAGATGTTTGTAAAAGCATCAGTCTGCTGCCTGGCTATGTTCACCATTCCATAAAGGTAAGCCGTCACTACTGGAGAGGAAAGGGTGTTCTGCATGCAGGGTCTGGGAGCCTGTCCACAAGAAAAGCCAGCTAAAACAGAAAGGTTAAGCAAGGGAGTCAAAAGAGGCAATGTGGGAGAGGTAAAGCAAAAGGCCTGACCTAGAACTTTCTGTGCCTCAGTTTTCTTACTAGAAAGTGCAAATAAAGAAGAATATATATATGTATGGTTGTTGCAAGAATTAATTTAGTTAATAACTTAGTTAATATAATTCATTTAGCCTTTACAAGTGGCTAACAATAGTAAAGACCACATGAGTATATAATATTAGTATTATTATTGTTGTTAAGGTTAACAAGTGTAGATCTAATTCCATCCTTCAACAGGTGAGTGAGCTACAATCATCAGTGGGTGGGAGCAGCAACGGGAACTCATCCAGAGCTAAGTGAAAACTGCCTAAACAATTACCTTATCCGAATTGTTACTGACAGCTCTACGAAAAGGAGAAGCAAGGTGCTTGCTTCCACAGCCCTTCAAAAGGCTCACTGGCCATTTTCAAATAAGCCACACTAAAGAAATCTTTACAATATTTATAATCTGAATAATATTTTTGTTACACTTGAGCAATAATCCCAAAAGCTACCAGCTGTGATGCCTAGTCTTCTTAATTCAGATAAAAATGCTATGCTTTGTGGCAGCCCAAGACCCCTACCGTCAAAGGGAAGGAAAACTCCAAATTATAGGAGATGAGCTCATAAAAATATTATACATATATACACACTCACCTGATATCAAAAGCAACATCTGACTCTCTTGGAAAAAAGTGAAGCAAGTATTTGTACCCAAAGCTTGAGAAGCTTATTTGTAAATGAGGCTACCCTATTTAAACATAAAATGTTACAAGTAAAACTTTTATGTATGTCAATTGTACCTCAATAAAAAATAAGACTTTTATGTAACAATACATGAGATCACAATGATGAGATTGGATGAAACTGTGATAACCCCAGTACCCTCATCCATCATCAGTGGGGCTATATTCTAGTACATGCCTTAGAAAGCAGTTAGGGCCATCAAGAATGTTATACCCTACTTAACTCTGTAAATTTTACCTCTGGAAATGTATTATAAGGAAATAATTCAACGGAAGGGAAAGGCTCCACATGGGAAGATATCCATTGCAGGTTTACTTATAATAGTGGAAACCATGGAAATAATCTAATGTCTAATAACATGAGGATGGTTTGAAAAAGCAAGGCACATCTGCTTAATGAACTATTATGCAATTATTAAAAATAAGATCATGTAGCATAATGGAAAAAAATCTGTAATACATTGTTAAGTGAAAAAAAGCAGGATATAAATTCTATGCTATAATTACCAAGCGTCCATGCACGCACAAGAGTATTTCAAGGAAACTCAGGAGGGCATGTGGGGCAGGGGACTATCTGAGAGGGCCCAACCTGTTAGCCATCTATGCCTTTCTGAATGTTTTAATTGAATGGCATAGTGCCGTCTAACTTTGGGAGAAGAGTAGACACTAGCACCAGAACCATGGGGCGCAAACACTTGGGGAATGATCCAGCCTGGACAGAGCAGCATGAAAAAACAGGGAAAAATCAGAGTGGAGTCAGTAATAGAGAAGGGAGAATGACAAGGGGCCTCATGCACCCTGAAGTCATTTCCATGCCACCTGGCATAGTCTGGAACCTGGCTACCTGTGCCCATGTGGAACATGGTTCCACAAATTAAAGTGCTGAACACCCCACATGGGTTCACCAGTAAAACCTGAGCTCTTGAAACTGGTATTCTAAGTATAGAAGTCCAGAATTGGCCCAATTCTTATTATTCGTCTTAAGTGCCTTTTTCTTCATTGGTGATATCCAAGAGCTACCTATTGAGAATCAATACAACATCAGGAGAAAACCAGAGAAAACTTATATATGACCCTGGGCCCAGCACACACATACAAAAACACAAGTACAAATATTAATTGGTTAATATGTTTTCCTACATCTTGTTCAACCCTTGAAAGGACTTTAGTTCAGATCACAGAAACCTCAACATAGCAAAAAGCAAGCATGTCGCTGACCTAAACCAACTTAATCTACTCAGTGTTTCTGAACAACAGGAGAGAACAGTGCTTGGGAATGCCCACAGCAGAGCCATCCTTCCTCCTTTCTGCTGGCAGCTCAGGCAGGCACAGGCGGAGGTCCTCTCTCTCTGATCAAAGTGCAATGTGAGGGTGGAGCAGAAATCTGTTCTGTGTTTCCATTCACAGCTTATCTGCCCTCCACCCTCCCACAGACAACTGAAAATGGAGCTACTTCCTGTTGAAAAAAAAAAAAAAGTGTTATCAGCACCAGATCCAGCCTGGGCTTAGCACTGAAAGCAGTCCAGGTTAGGTGGGAGACGACAGACCAGCAGAGCAGCTGGGCTGGAAAACTCCCTCCTAAAGGAATAAATGACTTCAGGAACAACTTGGCTGCTGCAGACCAGGACATGGAAAATACCTACTAGCCTGTGAAGAAGGCACAATTCATCTTTAGATCACCGGCTTTTTTTTTCCCCCTGCAATGAGAATAAGCGTTTGCTCGTTTTCAGACATATATCTAAAAAGTCAAGGATTTCTGTTTGATAAACTCATATAGTCAATGCCCAGCAATGTCTGGCTCATCGTGGACTCACCAACATTGTCAGTTCTTTCTTTTCCTTAACTCCGCAAATCCCATAATAAGCAGGCCCAGACAGCCTCCAACAGAGATGCCCACGTAAACGGCTCTGAAAAGGCAACATATCTGAGCAAAGAAAACTCTTAAAGGACACAGCCTTTCCAGAATAACATAGGTTCTCTGGCTTGTTGAATTATAAACATACATTTCATTTTGGAGGAAGAAACCAAAAAGGAATCAACAGGGATGCACTCAGTCTTCCATGTTATAATCTCTCTTAATGCAGCCTCAATCTGAAAAAATGAAACACTGCACCCCAGGCAGGTTGAGGGTGAGTGTGTGATCATTTCCAGAGCATGCGACTTTGATGATGATCATGTTGCCTGCCGCCTTAGCTCGAATTCAGACTGTCGGCTTCCATGGCCTCTGATCTGTCCTTCCTACACATCTAAATAAATTTGTGGTTACAGCTTTTTCTTGTGAGCAGAAGCCAGCCGTCCCTTACTGTCAAAACTCTCTTCTCTGCTTGTGTAACCTCTTAGGTTAGACTCTCACAGTGCTTTATAGCAGCCTTCCTCAAAAGAAGATGTAAAAACTACGTTAAGTTCCAACAAAGGAGAAAAACTTTCAGACAAATCCAAACTTCCACCCTAATAATAACACTCATTTCAGTTTGGATGGAGGTAATAGGACCAGACACAAAAGTGATTCAATAATAATTTGAATTGCAAATGTCAACACAAGGAAATACACAAACACACAAAGGTTCTGTCTCTACCAAGACATGTAAAAATCATCAATTACAACCAAAACCTCTAATTCTCCCATCACAACTCAAATAAAACAAGAGAACATGAGCACCTTCTCTCTCAAGAAGGGAGAGTCATGGTCACCTCAGCTGATGACCTAATTCAGTTTTTAGCGGAAGTTATCTTTTTTGTAATTTAACAAATTCCTTGCTGGAGAGCTCGCTGGCTGCCCCCTTGACCCCTCTTGCCCCTTCTGGGCCTGAGTAAACTAGGTTATAGCCATACTCTGGGATGCTGCCTTTTCAAGGAGAAAAGAACAGTTCTATACACACAATGTCCTCTGGGCAGATGAGCAAATTGTTTTACGCATCCGCACACACTGAAACAGCAAGTATGTTGTGGTGAAGACAGGCATGGCCCAAAGTTTATAAGTACTCTGGGACTGTCAGTAAAACGCCGATATACAAATATAAATTGCAGTAGAGAGGGTTTGTTCTACAACTTGAAGTCATTAGCATGCTAAAGAAAAGTTATTCTGAAATGAATCAAAATGATAGTTCTTTTCTAGCCTTTGAATTAAGTGGCAAAGGATCCTGAGGCAAGATTTAAAACCTAGTGAATTATGATCTTTTATAACAAAACTGGCTTTTCAGGAGATTGGATAAGCATCTTAATCTTACCATCTCAATTAGAGAAAGCATATCATGGTCTCAAGAATCAGGCAGCATTTATAAGAAAGCATTATGAAAGTATGAAGTTATCATAAAGAATGAAAAATTGTTGCTATCAGAGAAATAAAAGTAGTATTTTAAAAATGGTTACTTTGTCAACACGATAGCTCTATATCTCTAAATTTCCCACATTAGTAAAGCACACCACTATTAACTTCGAAGATTAAATAGTGCTATTCTTCTTGAGCTTCAAAGAGGTCTGCAGGCATCTCTCGCTTACAATATACAATACTCCTAAGGACCAGATGGTAGGAATTACTTTTCCCCTTTAGTAGGGGGGAAATGGAGGCTCTAAAAACCTCGTCAGCTTACACACACAGAGCTGCAGCTAAGCGCCTGGCTGCCCGAATCTGTTTCCTTCCAGCTGCTGATCTGTAAAGGCCCAGAATAAACTTCAGACCATATCCCAGCTTCATCATCAATCAAGCAACTAAACTGAATGAGAATTTAAAATTAAAAGTATTTGTGTTTAATAAGATAAAAATGATGCTGGAGTGTGTGCCCCGGCTCTGGTGAAAGAAATCGTGGATGCTCACAACGACCAAGAGGGACAGCACATTGACTCAGTCAGCATTTGAACGTTGGCAGATACTGACTCAGAATTGTTTACTCAAGAGGCTTCCACAGGGCATCAAAGTAAATACCTGTTGTTTATTTACTCGAATATTTCTTAAAATCTGAGGTTGATAAAATAATTTCTGTGTGCTCAGTCTCACAAATTCGAGTGCTGGGCTTGGTATGATAAATAGCAGAATTATGAATCATCACATAGGCCAAGACCTGTCTTTTGAGATGCTTTGTCTTTAATTATTAAAATTTCAGAGAAAGTTAACAGGTGGGTCTAAACATGAAGAGAGCTAACAGGGTGTGTTTAATTCACATCCATTAGATCTTCAGATTGCTAGTAACTCTTCTGGCAGACATCCATGAAATGCATAATAAATTACTTTTGTTCCAGTAAAGGAATTCATTTTCTTCGAAGATTCATTTAGCAATAACATTTCAGAGTATTCTAAGCCAGATTTCTCAAATTTGGCCATGTTTTCCCGTAACATTATTTCAAGTTTTGTGACAATTTTGTATATTCTTAGAGGCAAAGGGAAAAAAACTGCAAAGAATCTATAATCGACAAAGAAAAGTTGTATCCTGAGGTGAAGCCTTCTAATCTGAGCCCATATAAAAAGGCAAAAGACATTCTCCCCACACTTATTCTTTGCCTAGTATTCTGGTTTTTAGAGTGTGATAAGGAATCACTTATTAAATAAACCACAATCCCATGATAAAGTGGGTGGACATATACATTATAAACTATTAAAAAAGCAATACAGTTTTACTGTTTGCTAATATACATACAAAGCCATCAGATATTGATATAGTACCATGTATTTCTAACTACTCCTTCTTACCATCCTCCCTGTGCCACACGCATGTGCACAAACACACACATACAAGAAAAAAAAAAAACAAAGAGGGAAGTCCAGAAAAGGCCTTGAGATCAAAAGGAAAGTATGCAAACTCCACATACTTCAACATTCCCTGCCAGGGTGACGTGTGACTTTCACAGTGAAGGCCAATGTGGTCAGACAGGAACGTGAGTGATTAGAAGGGGCTGTGAAAGAAGAAAGAAAGGGAGCCTGGCACATAGTGAGCGTGAAGATAAAATGCCAACAAAATATTTATGTTCATGGCTTGTAGCAAGTGGCAAGTGGGATATTAATAACTATGATGATTGGTCAACTCCTGGGAGCGGTAACAGCCTGGTCTGGGAGGCAGGAGACGTCGGTTCCAGTCCCGGCTTCAACACGAGTTTGTTTTGTGACCTTATGGAGTCACTCCAGGTCCTGGTTTATAAATGAGGCAATAATAAGACATAACCGCAACTCTCTCTCAGACCCTTGTGGGAGATTAATGACTTTTTAACTCTTTTTTATTCATTTAGAAAAAAAGTATCTAGGTCTATAAACTCTGAGGGGAAATGGACTTGCTTATTTAAAAATGTTTTTGTCAATGATTTTATCAAAATTAACTGAAGATAGTTTGAATATTCTGAAAAGTTCTGACTAATTTAGCACTCACTGTATGAATTTAAATTACACCATTAGAAGGATTTTAGTACTGCAATCTTATATTTAACATTGTAACAGAATTTTTTATAATCACATTAAGTGCATCACAACAGTAAATTTTACTGCCTATTTTTTTTCTATTACCCAACTAACACAGTCTTAGTACTATAACACATTTTATAAGTATAGTATTAACAAGAAAATTTGTATGATATGCCTTATATATTTGATTACAAGCAAATCACTTCTCTGATGCTATTTTCCCACCTGGGTTCAGTGGGACAATATTTAATGCTGAAAATCACTAATCAAAATTAGTTGGATTTCATTAAGAAAATGTTATTCCTTCTCTCTAAAGATTTCAACATCACATATACTGTCATATTAATCTCGCATACCATAGTGATAACAATGTGGATTCTGCATCTGCCAGACCTGGGTCCAAACCAAGCCCTGTCTCTTAATTTGATACATAACCTTGAGCCTGCTACTTACCTTCGAAGCTCCCCAAAAAAAGGGGAAATGGTCATAAAAACACCTTCTTAGTAGAGTAATAATTAGAAATAAAAGAGAAAATGTACATAAACTATCTAGCACATAAACGGTATTGACAGAAGCTAGTTTCCTGCCTTCCCATGTCCACTATCTTATAAATAAGAAAGCATGGGAAAGGGAGAAAACACAAAAGCAAGAGTATGATGATAAGAAGAAAGACTACACTAATGTCTGGCTTTCAAGGACTCTAAACGCTTTTGTGGAATAGTCAAGTTAGGAGCTCAGCAGTAATTTTTTGTTTCTGTTTCAGCGGCCTCTTAAATTAGATCACCTCTTCACAGTCAAGTTCCTCTAAGTGAAAGCATATTGCATATGTCTTTCATGGATGTACCTTTCAGCTATTTAAATATTATAGGCACAGTTAATAATAATAGAAACTATTATTTTGTGGCCAACCATATGCCATAGTATATTCAAAGTTCAATTACTTGGAGAAAAAGACAGTGGAATATGAATTTGCTAATAAAGAGATAAGCTACATGACTAAAGTGTTTTACAAGTTTAATCATAGGATACAAATATTAATACATTAAATAAAATCTATAAAAATAATTTTAAATATTAACCTAAAAGGCACCTAACTAACCTTCCTTCAGAAAGCCTTATAAAGACATCCAGATATCCTAACAACTATTAGTCCCTAAATCACTGCCTGTTGGCTACAAGCACTTAACTGTGTGCATTAACTCTTTCAAAGCACTTCTAGAACAAGATTTAGCACCACACAGCTAGGAAGTTTGTCTTCTGACAAGGTCATTGAATAACATTATTTATTCTCAAGGGGTGACTGCAATAAGAAAACAGGTCTAGCTGGGAACACAGTATTCCAGAAGAATCGATAAAACAAGACTGAAGATACCTATTCCATAGGGAGAAAATGACCACAGAGTGCATCAGGTCCACCCAGCAGGCACAGAACCAGCCAGTGAGGAACCTGAGATGAGGTCCTTGCCTCAGTCTAAGGACCTCTACTTCTCTTTTTGGAAGTTTATCACCAACAATGAACAAAAGGTGAGGAAACTTTTTTCCTACCACTAAAACACTATACCTAAAATATTTTCATTCGGAAGTCACCAGGCAGCCACCCCAAACCTTATTTCCCTGAGCAGCCATGGAGACTAGGAAAGTAAACATTCTGAGGTCAGTGCATGTCACCAGCTCCAAGGAAGGATTTTTTGTTTTCTTACTAATTGTAAGGGGAATCCCTGCTTATAAAATGTACAAATAGGAGCGTGCTAGCATTTGTTTACATCAATTATCGAAATACTCCCAGCTAAGAATGTTTTAATTTTTGGACTCTAGCTAGAGACAGAAACAGATTTGTCACTGCAGTGGGAATTAAGAGAAAGCCCATCATTTGTAAATGAAAGTAGTTTGGGCCCTACTTCAGGCTAACTTGGTATTAATTTGAAATCATTTCAAAAATCTACATTCTGTCTACTTTTCCAGCCTCATCTCCTGCCTTTGGCTTCTTACACTTTGTACTCCAGCCATCCTTACTAAACCTCCTAAAACTATGTCCCTGAAGTACCAGAGATACATTGCTCCTATTCTTCCTGGAGATCTCTATTCCATCGTTTCCCCTGCAAAAAAACCCTACCCAACTAATATGAACTTCCTCTACTCTGTAAAGCCATTTTCAAATCCAGCCAGGCCAGAATCTACCACTCCCTCCTTTTGCCTCCTACTATTGTCACTCATTTAACAGCACTTCCAAATCTAACCGGCAGCAAGATCTGCCCACACTCACCCCCACCACTATCACCACTTCATGAACAATTTGAGGTCAAGGATATTGTTTTACTCAGTTGTAAACAGGGCCTCCCATAGTGCAATGCTTCTTAAATGGAACAACAACCATATAACAAGGGCTAGTCATATATAGTTCATCTTTGTTTATTTCAACATTATATGTGCTATGATGACTCCAACATATAATTGTAGTTTTAATACAAACTTAAGAACATTTTAATTTTTTAATCATTATTTATAGGACTATTTTCAGGCAGCCAAATATGTTTAGTGATTTATTTCCAGACATTAAGTCTTATTGTTTGTTTCATCCCCAAATCAATCTTTCCTGTTCCAAATAAAATTTAAAAATACCTTTAATCTAATAAAACTTAGGGATTTATAAAGTTTATAAATGAGATATTGAATACATATTATATCATATGATATACATATTATCATATGAACATAAAGTACATATATACATTATATATGCATACATATAAAGTATCCTCCATGTTTACAAATTTAGTTATACGTCACTAGAAGAATAGACTATTTATAGACTATTAAACCTTATTTGGGATTGATGAAATATAATGTTACTATATCTCCCTCCTAAATAACAATAACCAAAAAACCTCATAAGGCATAACTCAGTCAATAAGTGGAATTCAATAAAAGATTTAAATAGATCAACCAAATAAACATTTTTCAGTAAATCTACACATATAAGAAAATTTTAGACAGAATCAAAGACTACTTTGGGAAAACTTATCTTTAAATTCAAAAATCAAAAAATAATCAACTGCCTATCAAAAATTAAGTTTAACACATGTCTTAGCAAATACAAAAAACTCCAAATGATTGAGACCTGGGCTATTTTAATCCTAGGCTGCATGACACTAGGTCTTCGTGATCTTACATAGGAAACAAACTGCCCTCTCTGCCTCCAATACACACACTACACATGCACGGCCTACAAAAAGAGAAACTGAGTCATGAGGTAGCTGGATCAGCGACCTGGTGACCATCAGAAGGAATGTCTCCTTTTTTCACAGGCAGAGGTCTAGTTAAAACACAAAGTAGCAACAAGTACATAAGGCAAACATGCAAAAAAAAAAAGTCAAAGAAATGAGGCTTCTGAGCAGTGCAAAAATTATTTTCTTAATCTCTGGATAGAGAATGTGGCCCCCAGGTTCTTGTCTTCCACTGTGAGTATGCCTAAGGTTGCTCTTTGTTTTATGGCTTGGTTGTCCCTATTAAACTAGGATACCCCTAATTTCCACTACAGGGGCCACTGGAGATCAATACGATGGACTCATCATCATGGGAAACTTAAATGATGAACCAATGAAGGCAGCGTATTGTGTACCAGATACAACCTTGCTTTGTGGATATAACATTTTCCACATCTACAGTCCTTCACAAAATCCTATAAGTAGTCAGTCCCAACACCAACTGCCTTCCAACATCGTAAACCATGACCAAAACGGGAAAATGACACAGCTGCCCTTCACAAATGCTTCTGCCAGCTGCTCACAGATAACTCCTTCAGGATGTACCTTACAGCTCCTCAGCTGCCATGCTGGCCATGTACGGTAAGACCCAGCCCACCTATAGGAGGCTCTGAAAACTGCTAAAGGACCAATGGGCACACACTGGCACACCTTGGTAGTGACCTGGAAAAACCACTGGAGTCTGTAATTATTCTCAGAAGGGGAGAGCTTCCAAAGGTAGCCAGCAGGTTAGCCTCTGCCAAGCAGGTCTAGTTCCCCACTACAGGCACCTCAGGTAAGGGCTGATGGAGATATCCATGATGGATTCACCATCAGGGGAAAACCTGAAACCCAAGTGCCAGACCAGTGCCTGTAGAGCAGTGGCCAGAAGGAGTAGGTCCCTGGAGGGAGTGGAGGAGGGCAGGCAATTCACCCTCCCACCCTTCCCACACACCCCCACCTCACCCCACCCCACCCCATCCCCTGCAAGAGCTGTCCGGAAGCCCTTCTGAGGCTGCCTACTGTTCATACGTCTGGTTCCCTGGAGGCTGCCCAGCCTACAGAAAGGATGGGGGCTTGCTTTTTTCTTGCATGGAAGCACTCTCAAATTCCCCCAGTCTCTAAAATCCTGATGCTTTGCCTCCTGGCCTCTAACAGGAACTGAGTGGTCCTCCGAAGGGCACTGGCTGACAAGCCATCTCCGATGTGCTGGGTCCCAGGTGAAAGATGCTCAGATATCAAAGCAGCCATGGGACGGACTGCAGAACTTCTGAAGTCCCTCTTCCAGAAAGGCCAGGACCAGACCCTGTCACTGCCTTTTCCCTGTTCCTCCCCTGGGAAGACAACTGATTGGACTTGCAAATAGCCAATTTTGAAATTTTACATCACAAAATCACGAGAGCAAAATGGATTCCACCCAACAGAGTTCCAAGCCCCCAAAGCCTATTGTTGGGCAAGTATCTCTATTTCTGTGCCATTCATCATTCAAATTTGGCTTTTGCCATGCTTAAACTGGACTGCATTACCAACAAAAGTGACTTGGAGCTGGCAGCAATCCTAATTTCAGCCAAAACAGACAGACGCTGAGGCCAAAAACCTGGCTGCTCTCTCCACGCTTTGGAAAACCACATTGTTTTGCCTCATTTCGCTACATAATTGCTTATGAGGATTTAGGGCATAATAAAAATTATTTTTAAATAACTTTGATCATTTCATTTCCCCACAAGTAACTGTTCTATTTACCACTGTAGACCATTAAAATTACATCTAACCCTCCTGTAAAAACATCATACATCAGAGTCCATCTTTATAAAGGCCAGAAACATTTTTTAACTGTGTCTGCAACAAACAAAAACAACCAAAAAGGCTTTTTCCCTTGTGAAACTCTGATCAAACTTGTCTCATTTAAAAGAAAAAAAGAAAAAAAAAAAAAAAAGCTCAAAAGAATCTGGGTCAGAGAACAAAGAAAGAAATACTGTTTTAAGCACAGTTCGAAATTGTTTTAAATGTTTAGTTTTTGTTTAAGACAATAATACAACAAAAAGAAACTAGCTTTGTGGTTTTCAAACCCTGATTGAAAGACAGACACCTCAAGGGCAGCGGTTTCAATTTCACCTGCCTCACTGGTTCAAAAATACAGATTTCCAAGCCCCACCTCCAGAGACTCTGACTCAGAAAATCCAGGGTAGGACCCAGGAATCTGTAGTATTTCAAAGTGCCCCAAATAGGGCAAAACTAAATGTAGGAAACAATTACTAAGTAAATAGGGATTTAATGCTGGTGTTTTGTCCTACCCTAGTCTCAGGATACATAACCCTACCATCACCCAGGGCACGCCATAAGGTCCAGCTGTCCGGGCCCCCCTCAGTGAGACATGGTCATTTTTGAAAAAGCATTCTAGAAAACTTTGGGAAACAGTAGGGTGGGAAAATGCTCTTCTTTTGAGAAAAACTGAGTTGTAATCACAATTTTACAGAAACTAACTCTGATCTTCACAAAGACTCATGCTCACAAACCAAATTGCTCACAGCTTTGTCGATAGGCTGAAAGAAGCCTGTGCACAATTATGGTGCATTTGAAGAGAGCAAGACCTTCCAGCAAGAGGACAGTTGGATGAAGGCAGATCAGTGAATATAGCAGCACGTGGTATATTATAACGGGAAGATGATTTTTTTAAAAAGGAAGGGAGGGCAGGAGGGAGAGAGAGAAGGGAGGAAGAGGTAGGGAAAAGAAAAAAAGCTGAAGTTTATATGATAAACAAAAGCAATTTAAAAAAAAAATCTAAATGAGTGCTGATATATGAAACCACTGAGCTCGTAGTTTTTCTGATCTAATATATATATGTATACATATATATGTGTGTGTGTGTGTATACACACACACACACACACACACACATCAATTCAGATAAAAACCTGGAAATAAAATAATTTAAAGCATTCAATCTAAAACTTTTCATTTTTACTTGGGTTAACTTAATTATAAAAATATGATATAGATCTTAATTAAGAGGTTTGTAAAGCACTTAAGTTTGTCATTTTGTTGACATTTAAATGTAATTTCCTCTAAAAAACTATTCTTAGGTATCAGCTAACTAAACTGAACTGTTGATTTAGATTATTGTACCACCAGATAAGATAAAATTTGAGATAATATACAAGGGAGCTACCCACTAGTTTAGAAAGAATCTATGCTGTTTTAACACTTACCCCTGAGGCTGTCGGTTGTGTTGTAGGAGAAGTATTTTTGCTGCAATCATCTGAGTTAGAAGAGGTGGAAGTTGGAGTCATAGGAACAGAATTATTGCTATTACCTGTGAGTCAAAATTAACCTCATAAATATACATATACACTACCGTTAAGGCTAGCAAATACTTTACAATCAAATAGCATTTTATTATATTTACCAGAGCAAGCCTTTGACTTATTTATGTTCTTAGGTTTTCGTTTCCTGGTTTGAATTCCCTCTTTTTTCATAGCAAGTGGTCGAGGCACCTAAAAAAAATTTTCGCATAGTCCTTACGTTTAAAAAATATTGAAGAAAAAACAACCTTTAATACAACATCAATACTAAAGCCCTCATTTAAAAGAACTTAGCATAAACTTCAATCCAATTTTTATACACACTCAATAGATTCCAACTGCACAAAGACTACACTTCTCCATCAAATGCAGAGATTCCATTAGAGAAATGATTTGCCAGGAAGAAATTATTCGTTTGGTTAATGTTTATTGTTTTAAACAACTTCAATTATAGTGTAAAACCACTGAATATTTGTTTTTATTTGAAAGAGATAATGTATTCTCTTCCTTCTACATATACAAGGTTACTTTCCTTAGGATTGATATGTTTATATTATTTTGTGCTATCCTTAAAATGAAGTACAGAATCTTTCTAACTATAACTATCAAATATATTATTCTTTTGTATAAATGTATTTGATTGCATTCAAAACTTTTAAATGTACTAGTAGTTATTGTGCATTTCTAGTTGGTTCCATGCTTTTTTCTTTGCAGTTTTTTAAAGGGTTACTACCATGTTAAATTCTAAAATGCATTTTTCACATTTTAATCTCTAAAATTGTATTGTCTTACAATGGACATGTGACATCTTAATTGGAATTTTTTGTCTCTCACTGGTATGTAGGATAATAGTTTAATATAATTAATATCCTAGATTCAATAACATGCAAACAGAAAACCAGATTTCCCATTTTCATCCTCTCTGCATTGTTGATTATTTTCTTAACTGAAGCTACGTACTAACTATAATCAACATATATACACATGAGAATATGTGGCGCACCCCATGGAGTTTCATGTAGAGTCCACAAGCATTGCACACAGGTTCACCCTCAGCGTTTCTGCGCCACAAAGTGGTGGTCGTAGTGCGACAGTTGGCACAAGACAATCCAAGCCGCCGGGAGGAAGGCTATAAGGCAGCACAAAAAGTTAGTGTATAGTTTGTAAGTGATTTTTATTTTATGGTACATACATCAATGTATTGTTTTCCTATCATCAACAAACACGTACCTTGTTATTATAAATAAGAAGTCCCTTGAGAAAAAAAATTTGAAATGTAATTAGGCTGACCTTCCTGGATCAACAATAGTGTGCTCAATCCCAAACATACAACTATATGCTCCAGCATATTACCGTACATTATAGAATAACCAGGAAGCAATCACCGCATTGGCCAAAAACCGCACTCACTGTCGTCAGAGGTCAGATATGAGAGTCATGAAATGCAATCAATCACAATCAATGTGTTAAGTGACTTTGGGCAGCCTCCGATTCACCTGAAAACTGAAAATACTTAGGTCTATTTCTCAGATATGTGCAGAAAAATAAATCAGAAACTTTAGAAGGGCATATATATATATATATAAATAAAAATAGACTTTTGAAAATGTACAAAATTTTTGTAAAGAAAAAAATGAAAATTTAACCCAGTAAAGTTCCTCCCCAGAATGGCAAAAATCTAACTTTGTTTTCAAATTACCTAGATAGGCATATTAAAAAACAAAAAACAAAAACAAACAAACAAAAAACAGTGCCATGACTTCAATAAAAAAGTTATAGCAGTAAATTCAAGAACCAAAGCAAGATGGAAGTTATAGAATTTGATAAGTGAGCTACATTGATTAATTTAAGAAACGAAGTCATAAAGAATGAACAACAAAAATAAAAAATGAGCACGTATTGAATATTCACAGATTAAAGGACAGGAATTTCCAAATCCTTTGCTGGCAAATTTAAAAGATAAAATTGAATTTCGCATTTACAATTCACATCCTGTGGTATTACTTCAGCATTGCTCTTTACAGACAAGTTACAAAAACAAAGAGACACTGGTAAGCCTCTTAGTATTACAATATTTTAAGAAGTCAGCACTAAGAAAAAGAATCGATTTGACTTTTGGTTGAAATGAATATGCTTGTCTGACGAGAGAACTATTTGCGAAATTGCTTTGCTAAAATGATGAAAACAAAACCCTACACATTAGGGCTTCTTTTTTTCTTTATGGTAAAAGAAAATAATTTCCTAGGAGAGCACTCCTTTCTCTTAATAAATCTGTAATCAGTGAACTAGGGACAGGAAGGCTCATTTTATGAACAGGTCATTTATGACAGTTTCCAGTGGAATTTGGAGCCAATGTGGAACAAACTTGTTATCAGAATTTGCCATTATAACAAAGAACTTTATGACGGTCAACTGCAGATCATAAGTAAAGCCAGTCCTCATAAACATGTGAAATGAAGGTGAATGGGTTATAAAAGTTCCTTGTAACAAGTGATCTCAGTTATGTTCATCACTGACAAGGAATTCAAGTTACACCATAAATCTTTTATTTTGCAATGTGTTAAAAGTTCAAATTCACAGTGATTGGTTCTGTACTGCTAGCTAAACAAACTTGGGTTCAACATTCTACTTCTAAGGTAGATAACTAAGGTAGATCCATTAAAACCATAATTAAGAATTCCACAAGGAGAACTAATTGATAGACACACCCTTCAATTGGTATCATTTATAACCTATTTACAAAGCACATTGGCTGACCTCTGTTATTGCCAAGACACCTGCTCCCAGAAGGAAAACTAATTGTTTCAGAATGTTAAAAATCATTTTTCTGCTATTTTTACTGGTAAGGACACAAAACAAATGGTACTATCTAAATATGGATGTTACTAGATCTAATTTATAATGCAACTAGAACCTAAATGGCTACTATTCTACCAGTTTTTTTGCTCAGTCTAGAGAAAATGTTACCTTTCCAAGTTCAGCTAGTACTCAGCTCAATGTGCCTTCCAAAATAATAATAATAGTTTCATTGTTAATACATTGACTAATAATACATGAGAACAAAGAACTACCTTGGAATATTTTCCAGCCGCTACTTTTTTTTCAATATCATGCATGTAAGAAAATTGAAAACCAAAGGGAGTCAGGCACTGAAATTAGGGATGGCCTTTGAAGAAAATTTTAAGCTATGGGAGGTTGTAACAAGTTTAAGGCACATACACTCATTAAATTAACCTTGGCCACTTTATTTTAAATGCATTAAAAACAAAAGAACCATAAAACTAATCGGTTCTCCTTAAGGTGTCAGACTTACATTGTGATGCAATTTCACTCTAATCTATTTAACACAAACAACATGTGTAGCATTTGTTCCTGCTAATTAGAGTATAACAATTAAATAAATTACTTGGATACTTAAGATGTCTGGCATCTAACTGTAAAATATTTTACTTTAAAAGGTATTAGAATCTGCGTGCTTGGCTAAACAAATGTTAGCCTTAGAGTGGGGCTTGTGAAAGCTTTATTTTCTCTAATTACTACAGTAGTAAATAGCCTCCCCTAAAAAGAAAAACATATAACAATGACAATAAGAGATTAATCCCTGAAGAAAATCAGAATTCCCATACTTTCAAAAATGAGAAAATGTGTTCGAATGGGCAAAAATCCTCAATTTGAGAACAGACTATTTTTTCTCAAGTTCTATGTAGTTCTTTAAACAGCCAGATTTCAAAATGACAAAGGCTAGAGTAAATAAATTTTCACCAGACTCAAGGGCAATCCAAAAGACAGATGGAATCTGGAGGCTAAAACCTGTCTCACTTCAAGGAGAAGAGGGTAGGAGACCCAGAGGATCCCACAATGAGGCTGTAGGGAGAAAGGGAGTGTGGGTTTGTTGTCATATTCTATCGAGGATGGGGGGACGTTATAATGAGCATGGTTTTTCAAGAATAAAATTCAGACCAGACCAGCGAGTACATAGTGAAAAAAATCTTCCTTCACCTGACCTGGGTCCGGTGTGCTCACGTCTTTCTCCCCAGGGATTACCATCATTACTGATTTCTTGTGTGTCCTTCCAGAATTATGGAATTAATTACAAGAATATACAGAGATATATCAATACAGATTTTTGTACGTTAAAAAAAAAAAAAAACAAAAACAAAAACAAAAGGTAGCACCCTCCACCTTTCTTTTTTCCTGCCTCTCTCATTTAACGATGTCATTTCCTACGTTAAGTACGTGGGGGGAAAAAAGCTTTTCGCTCTCCAGACATACGCCTGTTTCGGGATAACCTCCAGCCCGGGGTCAGAGCATAGAGAATGAAGGGTACAGCTTGGTTCCTACGCTCGTGGAGACCCAGGCGGCCCGGAGCCGCGCCGCACCTGTACCTACGAGGGCGCCCGGGGCCGGCGGGCGGGCAGGGCAGCGCAGCAGCTGCGCCTCTCTGCGCCGGACCACCGGGGAGGGCGGCGCTCGTACTCACCACTCGCTTCTGCGGCTTGATGAGGGGCCGGCTGAGGCCGTTCATCTTGCTGTAGAGACCGCAGGCGTTGCACAAGTAGTGGCCGGTGCCGTCCCGCCGCCAGAGCGGCGTCTGGATGGAGCCGCAGTTCACGCACTCGCGACTCTCGGTCATGTCCTCCAGCATGTCTGCGGTGAGGGGATAATCAAAGGCCGGGTGAGGCCGCGCCGCCCACGCCGCTCCTTGAGCCTCCCCGGACGACCCCCAGTCCCCATAGTCCCAGTGTTGGCGACGCGCTGCCTGCTACCCTGCCTGCGCCCTTCCCCACGGATTTTTCTGCGCAGCAGCCAAGCAAGGACCCAGCTGGTGATGCCCTTATCGACCTGCTGACCATTCTCTGCACCCCTGGGCGCTCCCAGTAAAAACCAAGGAAAGGAGACAGTGCTGGAAGCAGAGCCGCATCTTTTGCCTCCTATCACCAAGGACCTCCGGGTTGAGATGAGCTGTGAGGAGGTTGATTTGGGTCCCCTGACCCATTCGTTATGGCTGTTCCAAGCTTTTCAAAACTGAAATCCATCATAATTACAGTATGCCACTTGCCAAACCGGAGCAAGCCATACAATATTAACACTGATCACTGACCCCGCTCCAGCCCACAAATATCCCAGGACAGTGAGGATGCCTTCCTTTATCTTTCTTTTTTCTTTTAAAAGTATGTACTATATCTGACACCCTTCCTTTTCCCTAGTTAAAAAAATCAACAAGTTTGAATTAGAAATACTGTTCTTCGGCATTTACATCAATTAATTAGAAAATAACTCAGGTCTCCTCAAGTCAAAAAAAACGCACTAACATTAATAGGCACAGAGACAAATGTTAAGTTTTATTTTCATGCCGCAAAGATCAACGCTAAAATATTCGGTTTTGAAGTGGGTCTAATTAGAGCTTCTATATGCAACATTTCCACAAACGGTTGATTTTTTTTATTGATTTAGAAAATTACTAAAACCGTCCCCGTGCTAAATAAAACTGTTTCCTATTTTCCTACACTAAAATCTCAACTTACATAATCTTTCTAAATTACATTTATTTTGCTATTTGGTCAGTTTTCAGAGTTGACAAGTAACGTAAACCTGTCAATTAAAAAACAATCTTGAGTAAATGGTGTAACATTACTTTCCCTAAATTGGTTAAATATGAATGAAAAAATATTATCTAAAATGAAGAGACATTAAGTATTTTAAATAGATTTAAAAATAAACATCTCCTCTAGGGTTATTTATATTATAGTGGGTTTAAATGTTCCAATTTGGCTGTCTTTAAGGAGCATTTCTGAATTCATTTTTAAAGTAGATATACATTACACTTTAGAGGTTTATTTGAAGATTATATGAGCTGCCGAACCTTTTTATTCCTTCTCATTCCCCCACAGTTTACGGCTTCTTTCTACCATTAACTGTTTGTTGTAGATGTTTAAATGTGTCTTTGGAATAAATATTATTTAATTCCATTAATACTACTTACTGTACAAAACAAGTCTCCTTTCTCAAGAAATAAGTTTAAAAGAAACTAGCATCCTACATAACTCAGTTCAAAGTTGTCATGGGGATACTGCAACTTACAACACATCACAAAGATTTATTCTTCTCCGCCCTAAAAGCCACTATTGACTACTACGGTAATCAGTAAAATGCTCAGGACTTCAAGGACACTGAAGTTAAACAAGGTATTTGTCTTTGTTGTTGACTTTAAAATGTTACCTATCAGAACCTCTCTTTCTATAGAGGAGTGGGGCATTCCCTGGAGAACCCAGCCCTATGCCTGGCCTCCTTCCCCGGGACTGGGAACAATAAAGACTCCCAGGAGAAGACAGTGTGAGCTCTCCAGGTAAATCTCTTTAGTCATCTGAAAGCTCAAAGACAAAACTTAAAGTCTGCTTTGAATAAATAAAATTTAGGAAGTTTTCTTATTTTTAAAATAAATTTGATAGCTCCCATTTCCCTTCCTACCTCTCTCAACCCCTCACCCAGCAACTACAATGCTATAACTGATTAAAATAAGAAAAACGTTTTCTAATAAAAATTACAAAATCTGATAGTGCTGAAAGCTCATTCATCAGTTTCCCCCTCCTCATCATCATCTCCCTCCTAACATGGCTGCCTTGAGTGCCCTGGGGAGTGACAAAGTCAGAGGAGAAGGGTTCTTCCAGTGAATGTCATCCCAGGACCCAAAGAATGGAACCGGTTCAGCGGGAACTTAAGAGGGCACTGGGCCCAGGGCCTGAAGGGCTGTGAGGACCCTGAGCTCACTCCAGGACTCCCTGCTACCCACCCACCACCAGAATCAGGGAGAGATGTATGGAGCAGGTTCCCAGAGGCCTCAGCACTGGGCAGGTTGAGAAAGCTCAGCCCTCAAGTTTTAGCCCTGCTGTTTGCATGGATCGATTATTAAACAGTGCCTCCAAAAAAAAAAAAAAATTTTTAAATCAAAGTGGAGAAGCAGGGAATCTAGCTAGGAAGCTGGGATGATAGGCATTGGGGGTTGAGGTCTCCCTAGCATGAGAACAGCAGTGAGGACAATCGAGTCATTTGCCTTTGCCACCACAGACTAGCTTATTCTCACTTAGTAGCTTTCCACCCTCTTTAAAGGCTATGCAAAAGCTTGAGTGTGTTCCTAAACCCCTTCCCGTTTTCTTTTCTTTTTTTTTAAACATACTCTGAGTCTACAGAAGATTTTTCTAATATTGCAATGTGCTATCCTGAAGGTGAAAAAAATTAGTGAACGTATAGGCT
The DNA here is from genome assembly GCF_014176215.1 of Rousettus aegyptiacus. NCBI lineage: Eukaryota > Metazoa > Chordata > Mammalia > Chiroptera > Pteropodidae > Rousettus > Rousettus aegyptiacus. The sequence continues at coordinate 56,604,702 of NW_023416287.1, read as the reverse complement.
AAGTTTAAAATGAAAAGAAACTTATAACTCACCTGCAACCACACCCTACTACCTCTAAAAGATTTTCCACACAGAACCAGTTACCTTAAATATCCAAAGATGCCAATTATGCCTTTTGGACTACCTCTCTTTCTCAGTCCTGTGAAATGCTAGAAGACTAGGAGAAAGGAATATGGAGATGCTAAGGTGTGTCACCAAACTGGCAGAGCTTCACTATCTTGATCCAGTTGCAACTCCCCTTTACCCAACTCACACACCCTTTCAGAGTTCCTGCTGGATTTCTGACTGACAAAAGCCTCACACCCTCACACCCCTTCCCGTCCTTTGAAGATCCCTCATCTCCCAGTCTGTCTGCCTCTGGAAGCCAGACGTGGGTCCCTATGCACCAAGAACAGTAACAATGCTCGCTGTCTCTCGCTGTCTCTCCCTGTCTCAAGTCTACTCAAAAGAGCAAACCTCTACAGGATCCTCCACTTCCCACTCTACATACAAGATTAAGATGGTCTCCAGAGACAGCTTTGCAGGGGAAACAAGGAATTTTGAGACCAAAATCTTAGAGGGAGTGGAAGAGTTTGTTGCTCCCTCCCAGTGTTACTAGGAAAATGCTTTTCAGATCAGATCCTTCATGTTCAGGCTACTAGAGTTTCCAACATGTTTTTTGAACCCAAGGTTGACAATGCCTCACTTTATTCTATCTAATCGGGGTCCCTAAAAGACGTGTTGTCCCTAAATAGAGGGCTGAGGTGCCTATGAACATTCCAGACCTGGGGTGTGAGAGCATCAGGTAGGATCATGTAGGCTAATGTACCTCTTTCGTCATTGCCACCTCTGTAGCTCCCACAGCTCCCCTCAAACAAACAGCCAAAAAAAAAAAAAGTTTTGTCTTAAGAGATAGGTTATCAAACAGGTTGGATATAAAGAGAGACCTGTGAAAGTACCAAGAAGGATCCACAATGCTGCAGTTGAGGAAAGAAGCGGAAGCGTGTTCATCAGGCCAGACACAGTTCAAGCAGTCCCCTCTTTAAGCAGAACAAAACACTTCAAAATGGAGGTGTTTCCAGGTATTTTGAGGATTATTTTCCTACTTCACCCCAAATTGCGCTAAGACACTGGAATGGCAGTATGAGGGGAAATGGAAACTGAAAAATTGGTGAGCTCAATTCTACAAATTGGATCCCTGGATCCCAACAGCAGCCCCAGACACCCCCTCCCAGCTCATGGCAACTCAAAGCCCCCGCCCCCCACTAGCTTTCCCGCGCGATAGTCACAAGGCTGCCCAGGTGTCCAGGTGTCCTCTCTCTTCTTTCCCTCTCTCTGAAGGAGAGGTGGGGATGCCAACTAGGTCCTTAGGTCCTTTTCCACTGGGAAGCCCTCTTAAATACTCTCCTTGAGGAAAGCACAACTTCTCACCTTTGCAGACTATATGTACATTTGAGGACAGGGTGAATTAAGTGCCCAACACTATTAAACTTACTCCCCAAGTGGAGTCTCCCACTCCCGAAAATTAGTGTCTGACACAGGGGTAAATTAGTGTCTGAGACAGGGTTCGGGCCCAGTTGGTTCCCTCGCAGTATCATTTTCTAAATGCCCACCCAATCCACTATTCATCAAGTTTCTCGAGGTTCTCCTAAGCACTAAGATATATATCTGCATTCAGTCTCTTTCATAGAAAGGGAACTGAGACAGTCCACAAAATAGAAGCACCATATCAACTCTGCTAGACTCCGGTCGCGCAGCCGCAGGTCGACAAATGCTACCTGGGGCCAGGCCGACCTCTGCGCACCCGGACAGAAAGCCCCGAAATCAGGGCTCAAATCAAGTTGCTGCTCCACACCCACTTGCGTCCCAGAGCCTCAAATCCCCCCACGCCCACCATGCGGCGCGACCCTTACCTGCGCTGGGGCCCCGCGGCACCGGGAGAGGGGCTCCGGCGCGGGTCTGCAGGCTGTGCAGCACCGGGGTCTCGAAGGGTCCTGCAGGCCAGGCAGGCGTCAGCGGCGCACCCACGTAGGGCGAATAGGGATTCGGGTGGTGGTGGTGATGGTGGTGGTATGTCCCGTTCAGCGGCCGCGCGGCCGACAGCGAGCTATACTGGTGCTCGCGGCCGCCCATGGCCGCCAAGCTACTGCCGCCGCCACCGCTCACGCCGCCCGCGCCCCCGCCGCCGGCCGCTGCGTAGCCCCCGGGGTCCCGCGCCGCACCGTTGGCCATGGGCGGGCTGGACGAGTAGGGGAAGCGCGCCGAGACGTGCGCCGCGGCCGAGCCGGCGCTACCGGGCCCCGCGGCCCCGCCGCCCGCCGCGCCGCTCGCGCTGCCGTACGGCGGGCTGTCAGCCGAGGCCTGCGGCCAGCCGGGGTGAGCGCCCGCGCCGCCTGCGTGATTGGCAGGCCCGCTACCCGCCCCCTGCAGGTACGGCAGGCCGGGTAGCATGGAACCCACGCGAGTCGTGGGCACGTAGACTGGCGAGCTGGCCGCCGCCGCCGCCGCTGCCGCGGCAGCCGCCGAGTGCACGAAGCCGCCGGGCGCGCCGTCGTAAGCGGCCGGCCCCTGGCTGGAGAGGGCGGCGAGGGTCTGGTACATCTCCTCCGGCTGCTCGGGTGCGAACGGACTCAGCTTGGCGCCGCGGCTGGACCACAGCAGCTTGCTGGCAGTCGCGGCCTGGTCGAGGTCAGTGAAGAGCAGGAGGTCCTCCCAGCTCGACAGGGCGCTCCCGGGGCCAGCGACCCCGGGCGCCGAAGGTCCGTGGGGGGCCCCGAAGGGATGCGAGGCGTAGGGGCTAAGCAGCAGCGATCGTGCCGGGGGTCCCGCCGCCGTCTCCGTTTCGAGCTGTGGCGTCCTGCAGCTGCTGGCGCCGCTGGGGCCGCGTTCCCCACCCCGAGAGCAGCAGGAGGAGGAAGAGGAGGAGATGGGGGAAGGCGGCGTAGAGAGTTCCCGTGCTGTAAAGCCTCCGGAGTCGCTGGCGTCCGCAGCCGCGGTCCCGAAGCGCTTCGGCAGGCACCAGCCGCCGTCAGTCAAGGCCATCCACGGTCCGGCGCCGCTGCAAGCTGACGTCTAGCTCCTGAGACAGGGAGACAGGGACGAGAGGAGAAATAAAAAGGGGTTACCAAAAGCGCGTGCTGTACGGCATCTCACTTCCACTCCCATTCTAGCTAATAAGATTCCTCAAAGATCCTGTTTCTGCTTTGGAGCCTGCGCAGCCGCCACTGGATCTTCCAAGGACGGGGATACCCGCCCTTTCTTACTGGCACCGCTCGGGTCCTCTCGCCCTCCTCCGCGCCCACCCCCTCCGCAGCATCCTTCATCCGCGCGCACGTCAGAGACCAAGGAGACTGCGAGACTGAACGAGGTTTTCCTTCCTCCCCAAAGTGGCTCCCTGCGGGCCGATGGCACACCAAATAACTTTTAAGTAGCTTCGCGTGTCGGCGCTACCTTATCCCGCCTCTCTGAGGGTGCCCCTCACCCGGAATGTCTCAGTGTGAAGGTTGCCCGCGTGAAAATCATTAGCGTTAGGAAGGCAACCTGTCTCCGAAAACGAAACCGCCGCGTTCTCCCACACTGGCTTTCCCAGAGTTTCCCGAACTGCTCTGACAAGACGGAACGCGAGCCCCAGAGAGAAATGCAACTCAGCCCGGGGAAGGTGGGGCGCCGGGGCGGGGACAGCAGTCTTAGACCTTCCGGGCACAGGCAGTGTGGGGTGCCGCGGGGCGCCCGCGGGGCTGAGTCTCGCCCAACCTTCGTCCTGCCCGCGGCGCCACACACCTCAGACGCCGCTCGCGTTGCAGCCGCCAGCGCGTGCGCTTATGTACACCGGACCACCCCAGCCTACCCCGCAGTCATCCCCAGCGGTGGAAAGGCCAGACCGTTCCGGAATCGGACGTAGTGGGGTGGAGCGGAGCGCAGAGAAAAGGAGGGGAGACGTGAGACCGCCCCTCAGCCAAAGCCACCCCAAAGGGGAGAGCAGGAGGAATAACAGACTCAGAGGGGGTCGAGGAGGGAGGCGAAATGCAGCCGGACAGGCCTTCTAGGGGCTGCCTTTCCAAATCGATTGAGGTTTTTGGCGATAACCATACTAAAGTGAATGCTCACACACAGACCTGGGATAGATGGCAAGAAAAAAGTCTCTTTGCCCGCCCGACTGGGGCTCCCGCCCCTTTGCGCAAAGATAACTCCGAGATAAGGCTGCGCGCAGATAAGCGCTTGAGGAGAAGAGGAAAAAACAGCAGAAGTTAGTGCGCGGTGTCCCGGGAACCTGGGAGCCGCTGTAGCCTGCCCGGAGTGGAGAAGGGAGACACCCTCGGAGCCGACCGCGGCCCGCAGAGGGCCCGAGAGCCGAAGCCCAGGGTCCTGAGACGGGTGGTGGGGAGAAAGGAGGAAAGAGGGGTGGCACAAGCAAGAGAGAAAGCAGCCAAACCTCGGGCGGGAGCTGCGCATGGAGAACGGCCGCGGCGGAGGGTGCTCTCGAGCGCAGAGAGAAGCCGAGGGCGCAGGCAAGGCGAGCGCGAGTCCGGGGTCTGCTGCGCTGCTGGTGAATAAAAAGGAGAGAGGAGGCGCCTCTTACTGCTCTGCCGGAAAACTGCAGCCTGCGCTCCTGATTGGACTCACCGAGCCCTAAACAAACAGCGCTCGCCGAAGGGTGCCAGGCTGTGGGTCGGAACTGCACTCTGCGAGCAGCTGGGCGCTAGAGGTGAAGAGGAGGTGGAGGAAAAGGAGGAGGGAGCGAGGGGAGGAGAAAAAAGAGGGTGGGGAGCAGACGGAGGGCGGCGGGGGGAGGGGAGCGCGCCTCCATGGCAGACAATGAGCGCAGCGCAGCCTGCAAGTGTGAGCTGAGCTGCGAGCACTGTACCGGGAATGGGAGCGAGTGCATCCAGGGGGCGCCGAGCCCAGGGACGCCCGGGGAGGGGCCATGGTGGCAGAACTCCTGACCTGGCAGGCGACCCACACCCATCCTTTGGCGGAGCACTTTCCTCTGCCCCTACTTACACACGCACTCACGGGAGTGGAGGTGGCACAGAAGTTGGCTGTGTACAAGCCCCGCGCTGCCACCGCCTCGGGAGGGACACGCCAGCTCCCGGGTCAATGTACCCCCAAAATAGGGTTACATTGCTCTCCTGGCCTTCTCCACGCCTCCTTCCACATTAAATAAGATTTTTTTTCTTTTTTCTTTTTTCTTTTTTTTTCTTTTGCTCCACATTTGTGTCTGACCTACCTTAAATTTTCCCCGACCTCTTCTCAACAGTCTGTGGCTCAAGTCTTGATGACCGTCTTAGTCGAGGCTCTTATGATATGAGAAGGAAGGAACTGGGTGCCCAGCTCCCTATTTCTGCCTTGCTTTTTAAGAAATATACTAAATTCCTGGGAAGTTTCGGGAAGTTCACGCCAGCCCTTCCCAGCTAACCTTTGAGACTTTTAATTTGGGGTCGTTGTATACTTAACGTTAATTAGTAAATGGTGTACTAGGTTGGTCCCTGAGGTGCACAGGATGGAAAAGGACTTTCACGCCAGTCGCGCCCACAGATGCTCTCTGAGATTGGGTGTCCCGTTTGCTCTGAGCTTTCCCTGGAGAACTTTAGGTAAGTCTCAGATAAATCATTGGAAAGAAGAGAGAGGGGTGTCACCTTCCCTGGACCCAGCGAGAAATACCACTTCCAACCCCCACCCTCACATACACACCCCTTCTTCGCTACCTCCAAATGATTATCACAACTGTGTACAAACTGATACGGTCCTTAGCCGGCAAAGGGACTGGAAATAAACGTCGCGGGGTTATCAGCGCCGATCTGTCATCAACGAGTCGCGCGGCCGCAGGTTCCTCGGCAGCAGGAGCCCGCATATTAGGTCTTGCTCCTTTCGCTCACGAAAAGGATTTCTTCCGACAGACGTGACCCCAGAAGGCTGGCAAGAGAAAATTTTAATTAGGGCAGGAGGAGTTGCTTTGTGGGATTGGATTTTTACACTTTTTTCAGGTACATCGAAGTAAATGATTTTCTAAAGGTCAGCCTCCCATGAAAGGGTTTGTACTGTTTTTGTTTGTTTGTTTTGTGTTTTTCCAGTTGTGGGAGAAGAGCCTCAGCAGAGTTGAACCGGAATAAGCAGGGACGTGGTAAAATATGGTTTCAAAAGATTGTGAGACCTGTAAGGCTCTAAGTGTGTGTTTCCACTCAGTATAACTGTGAGCTGTGAACCTGTGTGTCCTGGGGGGGGGGGGGAGGGGGACAGGGCCTGGAAGCATGGGGGGAGGAGGGCGCAGAATAGAGTAAGTCGGTGACATTTTTTCCCCATTCTTCGATGTAAATTGATGCTAAACACTTCTGAATTTTACATTGCTACTGAGAAGATCCATAAACTGTTCTCATCCAATTTAGTCACTTTTATTACATTCTTCTCTGCCTCCCCCAGCCACTGCGATGGCTCCCAGTTTCCGTGTGGCTGCATTTCGGAAAGGCTGAAACTAGAAAACTCTGGAAAGGAGGCTGGCGACAGGAGCAGGATCCAGGGGCTTTAAATTTTAACCTGAGTTCGATCGAGTGGGATAACCAGAAGAGAGCCTGGCGTCCGCTGACCGCATAACTCCGACCTGGGCTTCGAATGCCTGCCTTTCTTTTGGTTTTTATGTGAGTTCCAACCAAATTTTTAAATAGACTGAGTTTTGCAGAAGCCCCTTCGTAGGCATTACAGAAATGTTGTAGACATTTGATTTCCTCTGAGTCCAGCTGTTTTTAAATATTTCTCAGGTTTGCTCTTAAAAGCAAAAGTTTCCTTTTCTTAATTCAATCTCAGTGAAATAATTTCTAATAAAGACGAGTTAACAAACAAATCCTTTGGCTATGTTGTAGAGTCCAGACTGTGAAGGGCCTTCAAGCGGGAGCCCCTGGGAGATCCAGCCCGGCTGTGTGTGTTTGGTTACATTTGCAAGTATGGGAGTGTCTGTGTGAATTTCCTTGGACAATAACTAACCCCCAGGATCTGCTTTCCCGAATCTCAGCAGCAGCGGTGAGAGGGTGCATTGGCCCCCGGCACCACTGGGACAGAGGTGAGCGGTGGGAGAGACACTGACCGAGTCCCAAATGTGATGGCTCTAAGGACTCGAAGGGACCTGGCATTTTACCCTCCAGATTCCAAATCTTTTTAACATCTCCTAAAACAAAGAGGGGAGGGAGTAGGTCATTCTTTGCTTTTCTGCAGGGTCGCAATTATTTTTTCGGGTTTTGGGGGCGGTTTAGACTGATTTTCCAACCAAAGGAGGGAGTAGGTAGTGAAATGATTTTCTTGTCAGTTAATTTAAAATAAAACAAAACTGTTTAACCCGTAGAGTTTATTCAGCCAGAAAACCAAGTTGCCTGAATTTTTCAATTTGCAGTTTTCCCATCTCATAGGCTTTGGACCTGGGGACTAAACTCCCGCAAATTTTCAAAGCCATCCCCCACGGGCCCCAGGCCCGGTCGCTTTGAGTTTCCTCTAAGCGCCCTAGCAGGTCCCGGAAGGTGGGGGAGAATAGGAGGTGCAGAGAAAGGACTGCACCGCAAACTAGGGAGCAAACGGAGCTGGAGAAGGCCCCCCAAAGTGCTCCAGGTAGACAGGCTCTTAGAAGTTGTGTTTTCTTTGTGGTTTTGTTTCTTTCTTTTCTCTTTCCTTTTTTTGTCCCCTTTGCTTTCTTTTTTCCTTTTCCCTCCGCCTGTCTCTTCTTTTGGGGTTTACTAATCTGGAACGAAATCGTTTGTCTCGGGACTACATAGACCTAAGGGGTAGCCCCTTCACAGCAAACACCCCCCACCTTCCCCGCCTCTTTCCTCACCCTCAGAGAGGGGCTGACTCTGGGGCGCGGCCTGTCCCCAGGGCTGATTTATTTGGGCCGGGCCACACCACTATTCGCGATTCGAATTCAGCCAGAAAGCAGCAGCCAATTGGGCAGGGGGCGGAGGCTTTGCTGCCAAACGAGAAACGGTGTTGGGGGACTCAGTCGTGCGCTGCTTCCGGAGAAGCAACGAGACCCCGAGGACCCGCGTCACCATACGGCTTTACTCCCGCCTATTTAAGCTCGTTATTTTGTCATTCGACAAAGCTCCTAGCTGCTCCAGCGACGTTTCAGAAAGAAAAAGAATACAACGTTAGACTTAAAACATAGTTTTAACTTGAGAGGATTTTTTTCTTTAACCAGATTTATGCGGCCTTCTCCTTTATACCATATTTTCTCCTGTCCCGGAGACGCTTTGGCCGAAGGACATGGGGTTACCTAGACGCCCCCATCCCCGCCCGCGTTCGCGCACACTTGCCCCCACTCAGCGGCGGTCAGTCCAACGCAGACCATCTCCCGGAGTCCTGACGGCGGTTTCTTGGGGATTTTGTTGGTGGCGGTTTGACTTGGATTTTAATTCTCGAAAACCCAAAAGTACTCTTTAGAAATGTCAGGTGGTGGCTGCGGAAGCGCGAACACTGCACACAGCCCAGAGGTTGCCCCAACCCCCCGCTCCGGTTTTCCGCCCCCTCGCCCCGCCGCCGGTCACTTTGGGTACAGAACACGCAGCGCCAACCCTGGGCGCCGGGCCGCGGGAATCAAGTCTCCCGCGCGCGGCGGCCGCAAGCCGAGCCCCGTGGCCCCGCGCCCCGCGCCCCGCAGCCCCGCGCCGCCCCCCGCGCGCCGCCGGCGGCCGCCAGCGCGGCGCGGAGGTGGGCTAGCTACGGCGGCGCACGAAAGGTCACCGCGGTGGCATTCCTCTCCGCGCGCTGTTTACGTGACTTAATGTACTTCATACGCCACGGGTAAGTTAGGGCCGCGATAAGGGGGCGGCCGGGGCAGAGTCGCTGTAAAAGCCCCACGCTGGGCGCCTTCGAGCCCTCCCCTCATCCATTAACCTTTTTACTTTCTTCTCCCCTCTCTCTTTTAAAGCTTGTTATCTAGGCCACCCAATGACCGACGAAAGATTTTCCCTCCCTGCTTCTCCCAAGGCCGCTTTAAACCAAATAAATTTAGCTATTAAGGGCCAAGATGTCTGACAAAAGATCGAAAGGTGTCTTTCTGTGATCGCTTAAAGAAGCGAAGGAGAAGCGGGTGGCTCGCGGATCCGATAAAGGCATTCCACCCCGGCGCCGGCCTTCCTCCCCTAGGCCTGAATGTGCCCTGACACCCTGAGATCTCCACTTGAGCAGCCCAGAACTCCGATGGGCCCCGCGGGACCTCGGGCCGTAGCACGGGGAATGTGAAGGCCCCGGGCTGTCGGGTCTGGGGGTGTTAGGCTCTGGGGTCTGGGAAGCCGGGGAACCCTAGGCCGAAGCTGGGCTCCCAAAGGAGCCCCCGCTGCACTTTGCAGAAAAACTAAACCAAGTTCAGTGGGGCCTAAGTTACCATCCCATTTTGATTATTTTCTGATACTGAATAATACTACAAAGCCAAACTTCCCTACCTTTCGGCCCGCACTCCCTGCAGTTTTTCTGAGGCCAGTGTTACCTACACATCTCTGGTCGCGGGTAGTAGACACTCTTTTGAACCCCAGTCAGAACGTGATGGCTGAAACCCCGCAGCTGGATTAGACCCAAATGGGAGGGTGTGGACTGGCGGACTAACTGCGCACAGGTGGGAGGCAGAGGTCCAATCATTCAGTCATCCTCAGGTTGGGTATGGTTATGAAGTGCAGTATTTATTATCATTATTAATTACTACTGGCATCACTATGTAAAGCCTAGGGCTGCCAGCTGGGCCGGGGCCCTGCCCCTGGGGTGATCCCTTTCCTTTAACCAAAGATGAATCTGGGAATATCCAGTTTCCTGATCCAGGACTGGAAAGTGGGCTTGGGGAGTGAAATGCCATGTTTTCGAGTTTCATCCAGAATTGTCTGTCCTCCCCTTAAGTAGATGGAGCATTTCCCATCCTCCAGTCTCCCATTTGCCTTTTCTGTCACTTTGAATATGATAAATTAAGAAGCTGTGCGTGGCATATGAGACCTCCCTTAACTTCTGTGCAATGGGGGGCTTATTCCCACGTTTTCTGCCTTACCTCATCTGTTCTTCTCTGTCGAAGCTGGAGACAGGGCTTTGAATTCCAAAAATCAATCCAGCATCTTTAGCTTCTGTCTGTCACCTCATGCTGGGCCCAGAAGTTAAAGATGACTCTTTTCTCCTCTCTCCCTCCAGATAGGGTGAACTCCAAAATCATCCACCTTATCTAAACCTTTCTCCTCATCCAGACTCCAGGGTAGGGAGAAATCAGATCATTAGAGAGAAAGGGATGATTTCTATACCCCAAAAAGTGAACGTGATCCAAAAGTTGTAGCCTGCTAAACAGGGAGAACCTGAGCTTTCCCTGGATTTTGCTGGTGTCACTAGATGTACAGGCAATGCCAATTCTAGGGTCAGGGCCCAGATGCCACTGGCCTAGATTAGTCTCAGGTCAGAGACCTTTCTTGTGGGGCGGGCGGGGGGGCCCACCCCGGGGCCCCCACCCTGGGGTGGGTGAGATTGTTAAGGGGCAGCAGAAAAAGGAGGTGATAGGGTTTGGGAAATTTACTAAGTAACTAACACTCCTCTCTAAGTCAATTAAAGCGGAAAAAAGGTGCCAGGAAATAAAAAGTTATTGCATTTGCCACCCAGAAATATGACCTCTCCATTCAGCTATGTGACAAATATGCAGAGAATTAGGACCAAAGAGTTGTCTACCTACATGCAGTCCTGCACTTACCCAGCAGTACTGAGTATACACTGTGTAAAGGAGAACTAGAGGAGTTCGCCTCTAGTTTTGAAGTGTTTACAGTCTAGAAGGTTGGCACTTCTATAGAGCCAGTCAGGCAAAGTACCACAGACAATTTCCAAGATGGAGGATGATGCCTGAGTCTTTTTTCTTCTCTAGTAAAATACCCAAGTTCAGATTGTGCTCTAGGCTTCATGGTAAATTTGAAAAGAAGGGCATCACTCTAGCTCACACACTGAGGGACTTTCTAGAAGCCCTAACTCTAGGCCAGCCTGCCTGGGTTTGGATCCTGTCCCCGCCACTTACTAGTTGTGTGATTAGTAACAACAAGTTGCCTAACCATTCTGTGTCTATACCCTCATCTATAAAATAGGGATGATAAAAGTACCTCCCTTATAGGATTGTTGAGAAGATTAAAAGATTTTTTATATGTAAAGTGCTAATAGTACCTGGCACATAGTAAGCACTGTTTTATTAACGTGTAGTGTGAACTGTTATTACTAATATCTACAGTGTAATAGATTTGCATATCCTACACCAAATTTTAACTTCTTGTAGGACCCAACTGACCCCCTGGAGCCAAATTCCCAGGAAAGAACTTCTTTGAGGCCGCTGTTCACCACAGGTTTTAGGCTTTTCCTATGTGCCAGCAGTGAAGACTTTATTTATTGCATTATGGTAGGAAAGGGGGGAGGAGGGAGGTGAGACAAAAAGGTTCTTTACTTGCTTTTGGCTCCTTTGAAGAGGAAACATTCCTTGTTGTTCCCCTTGCAAATGCCAGCAACAGACCAACATCTTCTACAGAATGAAGATAGTAATCTTGAGGCTCATCCTCTGCTCCGGGAAAAGAATCCCAGTCTTAGCAGCACCCGTCCCTGGAAACTTCTTTCTGGCAGTAGATAGGAGTGAATTAACAGATGGGGTCATGAAGGGGAGCCACTGTGAGGACTGGCGTTAGATATGGGGGGAGGGAGGGTCCGCGGGGAGTGGGGGGGGGGGACTAATTAAATTGACCCGGCCAGCTAACTATACTTCTCTCATGCTTTTGACCTTTCAGTTTGGTGTTGCTCTGTATGTAGGACGTTATTCTACTTTAATCACATTTTTGTTGAGGAACAAAACAATAAAGATCTGTGAAGAGCTATGGAATACACTACTTTTTCCCAGTTTTATTTACAACAGAACACACTAGCGACAGAGGAAAATCTAGGCTATTCCAGACGTTTATCAGCTGATTTTCTTTTTGCTTCTTTTTTCTTATAGCATCCCATCTTCTAAAACAAGAGTTAAACCTAAATCATGAAAACTTAAAAAAGAGAAGTCTGTGGGTCATAACAAAGAATATTATTCTCTAGATAAAATGACAGGGAAAGAGATTTGTTTTTCAGCAGGCAAAGTCTGGAGGGAACATAAAAGTCTTCCCCTCCCTGCAGGTTTTCAGCCGGGTTTGTGCCCAGAGCCTGTTTTTCTCTTGTCTCTGACAGTCTTGATCTTCTCTACATTTGATTTACTGAGTGCTGTCATTTCTCTGCTCTTTACTTTCACAATCACACATTTAAACCTGATAAAGTTCAAGACCCTGAATACTTGCAGCTTTCCTAGATTTACAGTCCTCCTGCCCCCCACCCTGGCCAGCGGTCTGAGGCTGATTGAATCCTCATGGACAGAAGCCATGGGGGATGAGCAAAGAGCCAGTGGATCCAGGAGAGCTGGGTCCATAGGGAGCATTAGATATAAGGGGGAAAAAGAACTAATTAAATGTCAGCTTTGTTATCCAAAGCAAACCTTGGTAGCTTCCTTCCCCTCGAAAGTGAATGTCAACGTCTTCTCATTTTTGGTCCAGCTTCCAGTTTGTAACCTGTGTGTGGGAATGTACAGGAACTGTAACTTACAAAATTTAGAATTGATGAGAATTGGAGGCAAAATCATGGGCAGCTGGCATGAGTTCCCCCATCTTCCTGGATCTACTAAACAGATTTGTGATTGAGGGCAAGACACTTAACCTCTCAGTGCCTCAGTTACTCCACCTATAAAAAGGTAGAAATATTACTTTCTGTAAACATTAATCACAAACTAAGGACTTGGGTCCTCCTTGTGTGTAGCTCTGTCAGGACCCCAGAAAGACCATTGGCATATGTCTGACCTAGCTCTTTGGTCTCCGTCGGGTTAAATAGAAACCTACCAATTAACTTAAATACTGTACCAATGAACTAAACAAAAGGAATGATTTATCTTCAAAGACAGAACAATTACCTTAGGCTCACGTTTTCAAACCACTGAAATGTCTTGTAACAGAAGATGCTCTCTAAATAATCTGTTCTTAGCCTATAAATATATAATAAGTCAACTAAATCACAGAACACCTATGAAAAAGAATCACTAACAATGAATGCTCTTATTTCAAATGTGCTTATTATCTGAAGACTTCAAATTTACTAAATGAGTAATTATTTTACATGATTTAATGTTTTTATTTATCTTGAACAGAATTTTCTGAGTAAGGTAAACATTTTAGGTAACAGCAGTTTAAATAGGTCTTTAAAAAACAATCACTGTTTCAAGACCATAAACTAAAAAAGGTGTGATTTCCGCCCCCCCCCTTTAAAATTTATATTCTAAAGAAAGTTAAACTATCATAATATCTAAAGGAAAAATTATATTCACCTGTTAGGGAAGAAAGCAGAAGTGTTTCCTACCTTCTTAAGAAGGTGTTGTTGTTGCTGTTTTGTTATTGTTGTTGTTGTTTTAAAACTATCCAGTCAGGAGACACTCGCCAGAATATATTCTATGATGTTGCTTTTGCCTGTCCATAATAAACTTGGCTTAATGGATAGCAAATCACTTTCTATGTCTACTCCTGAGCCAAATTACTGCTCTGTTTATAATACCGCAAATTAAAGACATACAATTATCCAACAAAAACAGTGTGAATATTACACCACTTTAAAGAATGACTACCACAAAGCCAGTGCCCAGCAGACTCTAGCCAAAAACCACAGTGTGGATCCACAAATAAAGCTGTCAACCTCTGCATTCAAAGGCATCTTTCTATAAAGAGCTCAACATGCTCTGGGCAGAAATGAAAAAGTCTAGTGACTCGGAAAGAGCCTACCAAGGGTTGAGCTTGTGGGCCAGTAGCAGAATGTGTCTGTACCTCAGCACTGCAGCTAGATTAAGCACCTGTACTGAGGTCTGTGTTCAAATCCCAGCTCTACAGCGTGCCCTCTCCCTAGCTGTGTGTCCTTATGCAAGTTCCTTAATATCTCTATTTGCCATCTCCCGCATCTTATAAAAAGGGGTGGAAATAACAGTAACCACCTCAAAGAATAGTTATGGAGACTAAAAGAGTTAATATTTACAAAGTGCTTAGAAGAGTGCCTGGCTCAACATGTAGGCTATTTGAACTGTTTGATGAATAAATGAAAATATAAACTTCTATTTCAGACCACCTCTTAAGGGGGAGAGAGAGAGAAGAGAGCACAAACCAAGGCCTCAAAAAAGTCAGGTGGGAAGTGATCAAAGGTTAAAGAAAAGATATGAGGAAAAGCCTTGGAGAATGTCAGACGTTTCCTACTAGAAATAATTTAAGATCATAAACTCAGCCTGTCTGTATATAGCACTTTCCGATGTCCTATCTTCACAATGACAAATGTACCAATAATTTGATCTGTAAACAAAGTTGCAGGGTTTTGCCCAGCATATTGTGCTTATATCAGAGACAAAAGTGAAGCTTGCAGAGGCAATAAAACTCTTGCAGGGTGCAAACATTTTAACACCTGACAAATGTAAAAGGTTCTTCTTTCCGACAGTTGCCACCCTTTTTCACTTGAGGAAGCACTGCATGATGGCAAGAATTTTGCCTGGGTTCGCGGCACCCATTCTATCCTTGTGAGCTTCCCACAAGGAAAGTCACAACTGGTGCAACTCTCATGACAATGAAATTCATCACAAAGCTAGTGAAAGCTGTCACACGTGCCTCCATCACACAGTGGCCCTCTTCCTTCTCCATGCACTCCACGACACTCCTGGAATTATGGCTGCCCTCTTTATGCTCAGGCAGCACTGTGGTCATTGTGATATGTGGAGGATCACAGGGGGCTCATCTTTACTATGCCCCCGTGCTCCTCTAGTCTGTGAGACCTGAGGGGCACACATCACATCTCATTCATCTTTGTATCCCCATTGACACACATGGTGTCTAACACATAGCACTCACTAAACCCTTGTTGAGTGTGATAATACTGGAAGTTTTAAGATACAACACTCCAAGCCCAAAGCATAGATTCCAGCACTATCAATATCACACCATTCAACACTAAAGACAATGATCTCTTCATATGCGTTTTTAAAGTTAAACTTCTTTCTTCTACATTCTCCTCAATAGAATCCTCAACAGCAACTTTTGAGAGGATTCTATATTGAATAGAGTCGATTATCAAATGGTATCTTTATAAGTTGTTTTGTAATCAATAATCCTAATACAAACAAATCCTGACTGTAGCCTGTGGAAATTCACCAATCCCAGACATATAATATGCTTGGTCTTTAAAGGGACTATTGTGAGGCTTATTACTGCAGCAGGCATAGTTCATTTGCTTCCTAGACTTTGTCTCAGTTTTTATGGACTTCATATTTCTCTACATTCTACTATCTCCAACTTCAAAATTTTTTCTCCACATTTTTTTTCCTAACTCAACCACTTAAGAATATTATATTATTTGTGTTCAGAATTCTGTATTAGCCAATAATTTATTAAGCCTATTAGAAAGAGCACGTTAAGAGAATTATTGGCTAATTGTACAGTTTAACACCATGAACACAAAGCAGAGATGTAACTTCCTCTTTCAGTGATGGACACATGCACCTTTTATTTCCATCATTCCAACATTAAGGAACAGATTTCAGCCTCGAGAGCAACTGCCATTGCCATTATGTGTAACAGAACAGGTTTATAACTGGCACCTACCAAAAATGAAATAAGTTCACACCAAACAAGGGGAAAGAGTACAAGAGAAAGAGGGTCACTTTGGAAGGGGGTCATTCCAATAAAATGTCAAGTTCTTTCATTTTTATTGAACATGATTTAAGAATACTATCACTTGCATTTCTGTTGCATCGTTCAGGGTAGTTCAAATTTCTTTTCATTAGTGGGGACATGCCTCGTGGGAGAACTGCTGGTCTATTTGAAGAAAACCACCCATCGTTCACACCATGGGGTCCTCCTTCCCTAAAATCCCTCAAATACATGACAAACAGGGCAAGACCTGCTAAAGAAATTAAGTTCAGTTCTCTCACACAGCACCACAAAAGGTGGTGCACCTTACAAGAGTACTGTAGATAAAGTTTCTGCCCTAGAGGATCCTTTTTAAAGAATTGTGATCATAAAATACTTTACCTAACCTGATGCACCCCAAATAGATTCATAGCACAGTCCTAGAAACACTTCAGTTCAAATACGCTTCTGTTCCACCACATCAAGAGCAGACATCCGTATCACATTGTTTCTCATTTCCTCCCTCTGTGCATCAACTCAGCACTCGCTGAAGAGGCATTATTTCTGGATATATCCCTAAGTAAGTTCTTCAGGGGAGAGAAGCAGCACCCAAACAGCTGTTGTTTTGCCTGCAGAGCAACTGCGAGGCCACATCCCAGGAGTCCCAAGGAGACTTCAATGTAGGTGACCATACTATGAGGAACAGTAGGGCATAGAATGGGAGCGATTTGGAAGGAAGAGTCTATTCCATTTGGCAGCCTCTGAGACTAAATAAGCATGAGATCTACTGACTTCCTCTGAATCAAGATATATAGGGAAAGCCCAAGGCAACATTATGAAATAAATCGAATTGTCTTCACTCCCTTGTTCTCAGACCCAGTGCTGTATAACCAACAGGGACTCTCATCAGGCTATCTCATAGTCAATCCTTCCCTCTCCCAGCAACTCTTCCCTAGAAAGGTGGTTACCAGACTGATCTAAGCTAGTGTGCTACAAGGAGTTAATGGACTAATAACCGGCCCTTCAGGGTAGCATACTATTGCTTCAGTGGGAACTTCATGTAGGATGGTTTCCTAAAAGAGAAATTGGTAGAATCTCAGACTCCTTAGCAAGTCTAGTGGGAGAGATTTGGCAAGATGATTTAGGGAGAGACTCCAAGGAATATTTAATTTCTACCAGATAAGCCATCACCTGCCACACCTATAGGTAATGTAGGCTTTACCTAATCGTGTTTCTAAGCATGGATCTTTTTATTTCAAGACACTCTTCATGCTTACTTGATCACTTGTTTTTTAATCTATAACTTAAGTGTTAAACCAAAAGTATTATGAACCACTACATTTTTGTGTTGAAACTATCTAACGATGGCAAATATCTTTAATCTTAGAAAAAGTCCCTGCTTTGACTAACCCATGGGTGAAGCAGGAAATTACTATTTGCTTTTGCTTAGAAATATGAGCCTATGTAGATTTCTCAGGTTTCCATAAAACTGACAAATCAAAATATGAATTTGCTGTGAGAAATAAGGTATTCTGTGTATAAATATTTAGAGGCAAGATGTGAACACTATGCTAGAATTTCAAAAATGATTAAAATCATGATGGCAAATCCTCAACTGCTGTAAAAACAAGATACAGCTTGCTGAACGGGAAATGAACAATCTTCAAATTCCACATTAGTCAAGAATGTTGCCCTATTATAGGGATTCACTTGTACTTATTTAAAATAAACTGGTAAAAAAGAATCATAGAATGTTACAGCTAGAAGATGCCTTAAACATCTAATTTACACCTTCGTGAGAAACTTGAGACCTAGAGGGTCCCCAAATTTCATTTGTAAATTGCTTGTTTAGAACTTGAAACAGATTTTTCTCATGGAAATATGTGATAAATGATGATTATATTCCAAAATACCTCCCTTCCTCTCCTTATTATACAGTATTATATACTTGAATGGTTTTGTCTTCTAGTATTGTTTGCTGCCAGTGTATAACATTTAATTTATAGTCTAGCTTAATATGAGAAATTAACTACCATTCATACTATGTCAGATAGAATACATAGCCCCCAGATATAAGCCATATGATCCCTAGATACAAGGCACCTCCAACCTTCTGTAGGTTGAAATGTTTTTGCTTTCAAGACGCATAAACTCTTCTCTAACAAGATTGAACAATGAGAACATTCGTGTGTTCATATAACTGAAAGTTCACAGTCAGTTTAACCAAGGAGCTCCTTCTCCGTTTCTCTGCCACTTCTTTCTATGTGTGTCTCCCATTTGTTAATTTCATCTTTTAGGTCATTTCTCTTACATGGCAAAAAGGGACTGATGGTTCCTGTATATCCTGCCATTCAGAAGAAAGAGAGGACCCCAGTCCCAGGATTTCAAGCATGAGTCCTGAGATTGACCTTAATTGGACCCCGTATGTCATATGCTCACCTCTGAACCAATGATCTTAGCTTGGGAATGGAATCAGTTGATTAGATTAAGCCAACCAAGAGTTAAGGTTGAGATCATCTCCCCTCAAAGTACATGGCCAATGATGTAAACTAAAATGAAAATATGGATCAATTGAGATGGGCGAAGGGGAGAAATGTGTATATAACCAACAATATCCTCTAAATCATCTTTTCCTGTTGACCCCAGCCCCAGCCACTGACATTGTGGAACTAAAGAAGTTGGATTGGCTTAGGTAGACACACAAATGTGAGAATCAGAGGGAGAAAATGGAAATGCTCTGCTTCTGTTGACTTCACCCTAGAGTATACTAGAATACCCCCATCATCTAGATGTTCCAGACCATAGATCCCACTGTCTGTCTCAAATCCCAGCTACTTAGACCTTTACTCCAGCAGGGGAGCTTTCAGACTTACCACCACCACGAGAAGGGAAAATATTAATAGAAAAAATATATCTCTTTTTGTATCATGTAGAAATGGTTATACATCTTCCATCTTCCTCTCCATCCCACCTTCTCGTCAAAGAGAAGCATAAGCGTTCTAGAAATATAACTCATTCTTTATCTTCTGACAAGATGACTTTGGTACCACTGACTTCCCAGCATGCTTTGGGATAAAACTATGGTGGCTTTGAATCTGATTTTGATGGTCTGTCTGTAGTTAATCTGTCTTTAGCTAATGTCTTTAATTAGACTTACAAGATTAACCATGAAGCTATCTAAAGAAATGTACAAAGAAAGTGGGATCAGTACTTCTTTCCCAACTACCCTCACATTAGTAAAAGTATATTTACCCAACACTCTAGAGAATATTCTCCTTTTGATTAATGGTGTTTACAATGTTCATTCATGAGCCATCGAGCTATAAAATGTAATAAGTAGGTTTATGGAAAATAAGCTGGAATTGGATTCATGACAATAAGTGAAAACACAAAAGTAAAAGAAGAGTCAACTACTCAGGCTTTTCAGAAAAATTGTCCTACATAAAGACCGATTTCAATCTCAGTCCCACTTTCTAAAATGGTAGTTTCACACTGAATGACTAGCTCAGAGTCCAGGCCTCCATCTCTAGTTTTCCACAGAATTCCAAGTAGTGTAGCCTTTGCTTGACTAGAAGCCTGGAAATAAACTGTCCTATTAAGAGTTAAATTAAAAATAACTATTATGTTGAAATAATAATAGTACTTTACATGTTTATAATGGCTCACAGTCATTTTAAACTCTGACTTAATGAAGAGGTATATACGTGTCATATTTTGGAGTTTGATGGATACCTGCAGTAAATACTGAGCAAATCTTCTAGTCTGACACCTGGTCTACCAGTCTCTGAGGTAGAATACACATATATATATATATGGCTTGCTGTTGAATTGTACCTGAAACTTACTGGATTTTGTTAACCCATGTCACCATAATAAAAAAATAACAAATTAATTAATTAATTAATTAATTAATTAAAAGTACTCTCTCTTTTTGACCAATTTCTCTCCCCAATATTTTCCCTTTTTAATTAGCATGATTTTATCTTTTGTAAAGAGAAAATAGTTCTTAATTTTAGGCTATGAATAAAGTGACAATAATGAGCATAACAGTATTAGTTGTTTTGCTGTATTAATTACTCAATTTGGGTCATCATCACTCCTTTACTTTATCTCACAGACTTTTTTTTTAAAGGGCAAATGCTTTTTCCTCAGTATAGTTTGAGATTTCCAGGCATGTTTTCCAAAGCATCCATTCCCCTGTGGTTTACCCTACCCTTCACAGGGGCCCAGAGTTATGTCTGGAGGAAAACATTAGTTCATTGTCATCATACTAGAGGCTGTTTAGAAGGGAAGACGTTTCGAAATCCTCATTCCTCAATTGTCAACATTTAAAATATCTGAGGCACTGGTCTTAAATGGATATAATCCTTTTGGAAAATAACTTGATAATTAGCTCTAATAGTCAGAGAGTTTATTGTATAATATTACAATGTTATCTTTAATAGTGGCAAAATATAAAGAATTTATATGACTGACAACAAGGATATGGTTAAATTTGGCACATCCACACAATAGATCATTCTATTACCATTAAAAACATGTTTTCGAAGAATATTTTATAAATGGGAAAATTCTCTTCATATGGCATAATCATCTCTATTGCTGGCAAGATAGGTAGAGCTTTATTTTCTCTTCTGCATATGTACGTGAGTTTCTCTATTTTACAAGTTTCTATAATGAGTATGTATTGTTTTTTGAAATAAGATTAAAAAGTTCCAGGAAGGCCTAGGCTAGGCCCTTGCTCTGGGTATGAAGTCTGGCTGTCAGTGGATCAGTGGATCAGTCAGCAAATATTTATCTAGTGCCTACTTTGTGCCAGGTATGGGGACAAACACAGGGGACACAAATGACTTGAAAATAAAATAACCATAAGGAGTGCCTATACTGAGGCACTCAGAGCTCATAATGGGTCTCAATTTTGTGAACAAGTGAGGATGTTTGCTAGTCCAGAAGTGGAATCTAATTACTGGTACCATAAGGAAAAGAAATTAGTTTAACAACAGATATATTGGTAAGATATCAATAACCAGAAAGTCTCCCTCATCTAAAATTTCTTTCTCCTACATGCTATTTATAGGATAAAAAATTAAGTGACAAGAAAACAAGAAGATGTTTGTTTTGTTTTGTTTTGTTTTGTTTTCATCAGCAATGAGAGTTACTGTTCATACTAATGCGAGATTCTGGGTGATTTTAAAGAAATAAATGCTTTTTCTTCATCCTTGCATTTGGATTCTTTGAAGAGTGAGGACCCTCTTCAAAGTAATGTTCAGTTAGCCAGAACCTCTTAACCATTCTGAATAAATGGGAGGTTCCATATTTAAGATTTAAGGTCATCATCAAGAATTCAGCATGAGATATAAAAAAAAATGTAATTTATGCCTGCAAGAGGCTTCTGTTTAAATACCTATTATTGTTGTTTACAAATAATAGATTGGACTATAATAAGTAAAAAATACATAACAATTAGCCAAAAAAATGATTTTGTTCAAAAGCAACATCTTTTCTTGAAGAGATATCATGTTATCTATACACAAATAGAAGTAATATAATTTTTAGGGCACTACCAGATAAGAACTGAAAAACTCCAGGCACTGGTAGCTAGTCCCAGTTATGCCACTATCTCATCTGAGGCAGTGTATCTACATTCATGGGTTTCATTTTTCTCATCTGTAGAATGGAAGTGACTATTGCTACTTCCTTATTACTTTACAGTGATGACATATGGATAAATAACATACTATAAAGTGCCTCTAACTCCTTGGCAGAATGAGCTATAATTAGCAGAGGAAGACTTGGAAAACCAACGGTCAGTGCAAATACATGAAAATGTTCCATCAACTCCATGCCTTTGTCTGGGCACCTCTATATTTGGTAGTCTTCATGTGTTTTGAGAACGGAAGCAACATAGAATAAACCAGAGATATACATTTTCTTCTTTTGCTTTAACAAAGGATGATCTAGGGCTATATGGGTCAAGGAAATCTATAAAGCCTGTCCAAGGTAAATCATAACTAATAACCATAGAAAGCATAATGAAAATAGAAAACTACCCTCTGGAAAACACCACAGTAATAACTGGTTCAGGGAGAATCATCAATGAAAGCTAAAATTAGTGAAAGTATGATGAGAAACAAAATGTTTATATAGTCTCAAAGTGTAGCTCTACGATACTTACTAAGGAAAAAATAATACAAGAGTCCCACCTTATCCACAATTTCACTTTCCATGGTTTCAATGACCTGCAGTCAACCAAAGTCCAAAAATATTAAATGGAAATTCTAGAAATAAACGATTCACAACTTTTCAGTTGTGCCACCGTTCTCGGTAGCATGATGAAATCTCACACCGTCCCGCTTTATTCCACCCAGGACATGACTCATCCCTTTGTCCAGCGTCTCCATGCTGTGGACACTATCCGCTTATTAGTCACTTAGTAGCCATCTCAGTGATTAAACTAACTGTTGTGGTACTGCAGTACTTGTGTTAAGTAACTCTTGTTTTACTTAATAACGGCCCCAAAGTGCAAGAGTGATGGTGGCAATTTGGATATGCCAAAGAGAAGCCATAAGTGCTTTAATTACGAGAAAAGGTGAAAGTTTTCAACTTAATAAAGAAAGAAAAACAATCCTATGCTGAGGTTGCCAAGATAGTAAGAACAAACCTTCCATCCATGAAATTGCTTACTTATAAATTAAGCTTTATCATAGGCATATATATATATATATACATATATACATATGTATGTATAGGAAAAACATAGTATATATAGAGTTCAGGCATCCACTGGAGGTTTTGGAACATAGCCCTCGTGGATTAGTGTGGATACTGTAACTTTACAGTGGAAAAACCTGATAGACACCACCTTAATGAGGTAATTTAAATTAACATTACTCTTAATGGGACAAATCTACATCATGTGCCTCCCAATACAGACACTCTGAGAAGGACCAAATGTCACTATGGTAATACAAAAATTCCATGAGGAAGTACTAGACAATCTAAATTGAGTGTTATTCTATAAAATAATTGACCAGTACTTTTTGAAAGGGTCAAGGTTGTAAAACCCAAAAATGATTGAGGAACTGATCTAGATTAAAGGAGACCCAATCGCTAATTCAGCCTCACTAGATATGGATCCAGAAAATGGACAGAGTGAAAAAACTGGTAGTAGCATCTGAAGTCGGTTGATCATTGATCAGTGTATTGTGGTTAGGTAAAATATTGACTTTGGGGGAACCTGGGTGAAAGATATTTAGGAATTCTTTATATTAATTTTGCTTTGTTTGTCTCGGTACATCTGAAAAAAAATTTGTCCAAATAGGTAACTAGATAGAAATGTCTTAAAATCGCTTTCGTGAAAGTGATACTCAGAGGAAATAAATAGAAATCTGACTTAATATAAAAGGTCAAGGTGTCTCAAAAGGCCCCTCTTAAGAAGAATTAGAGATAGAGAAGATAACTTGAGAAGTGGTTTTCATTTCCCTTTGCCAAACTTGGAATCAGAATCTCAGTACAACAAGGAATCTTGAAAAGAATATTGATAAGAATAAGAACAGCCACAACTTCAACATATTGCCCCTTCATTATGGTTTCACCACTCCATGAACTTGCACAACCATTAAAAGTTATCCTTATGAGAAATCAGGTAGCAAAACGAAAATACGCTTGTCCTATAATTTTATTTAAAAATAGAAATGAAAATTATATGTACACTTTTCAAAATCCAACTACCTAAAATATACATATTTGAAAAAAGTCAAAAGAAATACCTGGCGAATTTGGTTAAAATAGCGGGATCGTAGGGAGATTTTTTTTTCTTTTCCTATTTTCCAAGTTTCCTATGATATTTTAAATTTCAAATGTTTTAATTATTTTTTTTAATGAAAGTTCTAATTTTGCACCAGAATTTATCTTCTTGTGTGATAAATTTCAAACCTGCTTTCATACATCCCTTCAACCAGAGGTACTGAGGACTTCCACATATAAGGCAACCTGACCCAGGCACTCAGTCACTCCCCATGGGGACAGCCAGCCTTCCTAGGCTCTTGCTGCCCTGCATTTAATGTAAGATGTTTTATGTTTGGGAGGTGAGGCCTGGGACAGCCCCTGAGTGCAGCGTTAACTTTGCTGAGTTTGCCCCAAATTCACTAGGAATTGTCTCAGTTCCTCTTTTTTATTTTCATTCTTCTTGTGGGATTGAAGTTTCACTCCCCTATTTGACTATTATTCTAACATACTGCCTGGTCCTTGCCAGTTTTCCCTCCTCTTCTAGATGCTAAATTCTATTACTATGTAGCAAGGGCTGCCATAACAAAGTACAGACTGAGTGGCTTAAACAATAGGAGTCTCACTTCTGGAAACTGGAAGTCCAAAATCAAGGTGTCAACAGTTGGTTCCTCCTGAAGGTTCTGAGGGAAGGATCTGTTTCAGATGTCTCTTGGCTTATAGATAGCCATCTTCTCCCGGTGTCTCTTCATGCTGTCTTCCTTCTCTGCATGTCTCTGTGTCTAAATTTCCCTCTTCCGTCAAGAACACTAGTCATTAGATTAGGGCTCACCCTAATCTAATATGCCCTCATTTTAAGTTCATTACATCTGGAAAGACCTTATTTCCAAATAAGGTCACATTCTGAGGTACTGGTGGTTAAGACTTCCATATTTGAATTTGAGAGGGAAGACACAATTCTACCCATAATACCCACATCCCCAGGTACTAATGGAGTATGGCTCCAAATGAGATTAGACCACCTGAGAGCATCAGTATGCCTCTGGCCTGACACTTTCTAGAGACTCCCACTGTTGAGGTATTGATAAGGCCCTTTTGGTCAGACTCATGATTCATGATCCAGGCTCTGGAGGTTATTAGCCTGGCTAAAGGGCTGTTCCCATGTATGAGAGACAAGTGTATCTGTCCATCGTGAAGAATCTGTTTACCTTATCACATGAATTTCAACATTATATTTGTCAATTTTTTAAAAAAGGAAGTATGTACTTTTTGATAGTTTCAACTATCATGTATTTTTAATGGTTATTAAAAACATGTAAAATTTTTTGTCAGGTACTTATACAAAGAAGTATTTTTCTTGATAGAGATTACTTAGAATTTCAAGAGACCATGTTTTTAAAAGTCATGGTCAGAAATTACCTGTAGTTATTTCAAGCATTAAAAAATGGATATAAAAATGTCATGTTTGTGAAATTAAGGTCATATTTCCCATTACAATTTTTGAAAGGATTTTATTTGGATGTTTTCTACAAGTTTGATATTCAACATTTGCCACTACCTTCTGGACAAATGGCACATAGTAATTACTTTAACATTTTGATCTTCTGTTTCTAAATATTCATCTTTATGCTCTTCAATGGCCTTCTACTTAGTTTCCTACAACACACACGAGTCTTCTTCTCCACTTCATAAATATTTTTCTTTTGAATGGGGCACAGATTTGATTTCTTTGCTGTATGTCAGTCTTGAGTCCCATCAGCAAGATTCCAATGAGATCATCATGTTTACACCTGGCATTATAATCCCAAGTTTGCTTTGCTTGCTGCCTATGCCCTGTATTTTTGTACACAGACATATAAAGCCTTAAGTATTGTTTCTGGGTTCCTTCCCAACCGTTTTCTCATGTGAATCACCAGGCACCTCCTTCTCCCTTACTCTTTCTTTGTTATGCCTATTACTCTTTCAAGTAACTGGATTCATAGGTTTACCTGGGTGCTTTTTTCCTTTACCTTACCTATTCTCTTTTTAAGCTCCATAGATAAGTTATTATTTATCTAGTAAACTCCCAAGTTAATTATTATTTCCCAATTTTGTGAGATGTCCTCCATCCCAAAGCAAAAATCCATCATTTTCATAACATAACTACCCAGAATCAAGATCCACAAATACAAATTCAGTAAAACAAAACCATCTTCATGACCTGCCACTCATATCTCAGAACCTCTCACTTTCAAATTTACAAATGTCAGTAGTAAGATAAAAGAGAAATAATCAGTTGTGCCTCCAAGCTCTAAACTTTTGTCTCTTAAAAATGTTTCCTTTCTTCTTTGATGAAGTCATTCATTCCCACAGGAGGCAGACTGATAATTTTTCAAAGTCCCAGGTATTATCTTCAAGCACTCAAACTCTTCCACTCACCTCAGCCAACCCGTTGTTCTGTCCAATCTTTCTTTCTAAGTGTTTGGTTCTGCTCCATTTCCATCTCATCTGCATTGCCTTCATTAAAGCCCTTACTATATCCTGCTTGAAACATTGTAAAGGTTTCTTTTACAGCTTAGTAGTCACACTGCCATCAGAATTACTACCTGATACTTCTCAAAAACTGTCAGTAGTTCTCATTACTATACAGTGAGATTCATTACCTTCAATGATGTGGCCCCAGCCTTCTGTTCTGGCTTTATCCTACCTTTTGTGCCAATCCTGTGCAAAGTGAGTAACTTGCAATCCCCTACACGTATCATGAACTGCCACGTTTGGGGGTCTTTTCCCATTCTCTAGTTACTTAACTGTGATCCCATCTCTCCAAGCTCATTCAGAGAACCTTTTCTGATTCTCCTCCTTCCCTATGCTTTGCCAAAGTTAATCTCTCCTTCCTTCTGTCTCTCTTTGATTTCCCCCCACTGTGTTTCTGTTGTCTGGCAGACAAAGACTGCATCATGATCTTTTCTCCATCTCCCCCATCACCTGACTCAGAGCCTGGTACATAAGTGCTTGAATTGTTAAATTTCCAAGAATTTGTGAGCTAGTTGGTCTTAAATTGGTTGCTGGAAATTAGCAATGGTGAAAGTATGTACAGCACAGAAATTGACAACACTGTAATAGAAACTTTTTAAAAGCCAATTTTAAAGCATTACCAGCCCTCCACTGATTATATAAGTGATACGTGAGTACAGTCCAAATCAACTGTCTTCTTTAATAGTCACCACACCCAGTCCCAGAGCAAAACAGTTTGGTGTGTATCTTCCAGACCCCTTTTCACATGTCTTATGTGTTACTATTTTCTGAATTTAAGCCTGCTAGTTCATTGCCTCTCATCACTGAAACCTTCTGCTATCAGTATTATAACTTTCCTCTGACCTCACTTAGCACTAACTATACCATTTCTAACTTTCATGTGCTTGCATTAGTAAGACTTTAAGTTATTTGGACAAGGTACCATTCATACTTAAATGCTTATATTTTCTACAGAAAAGATCCTCATTAAGATGAATAAGTTCTGGGGATCTAATGTGCAGCACGGTGACTGTAATTAACAATACTGTATTATATACTTGAAAGTTGCTAAGAGTGTAGATCTAAAATGTTCTGACCACACACCAAAAAAACCCTGATATTTATGTGAGGCGATAGTGTTAACTAACCTTCTTGTGGTAATTAGTTCACAATCTATACATGTATCAAATCATCATGTTGTACACCTTAAATGCACACAATTATATACATCAACTATATCTCAATAAAGCTGGAAAATATAATAAAATAGAACAGACCCTGAAAATGTCAATTTTTAGTTCTTTCATTCAAAACCTGAAATCATCTAATGCTATTTGAATATACCATTATATATGAAAGTATGCAAACAATAAGTACAACTGGAGATTTTTCTTTGCTTTTTGTATAAAAAACAACTTCAGTTTTCTTATGGTATTACAAGGCCCCCATCAAGGAATAAAAGACAAGAGAACAAAACTATGTTTTTTTCTCTTAGCATGTCTTTAGGTAGGTAAGGGCTCCACCTCTTCCTACTCCACTCTGACAGCCTGGAGCTGTACAGTATAGAATCTCTGATTTCTGAGAGATCACTTTCTGTCACAGCAGCTTCTAAAGTGAACCACCATGCCATCCTATCTGAAAGATGCCAAAAAAAAAAAAGGCTGTAGTATATTTAAACAAATTAATCAAGCTATACCAGCCCTTTCCACAATAAGATTATAAAATTTAGATATTTTAGGCAAGATGATAGAGGTTATAGTTTTTAGTCCTCATGAGTTGTTTTCTTAAAAGTTAAATTAAAAAAGTCAAAACAAATATGGATATACATGGAACAACTTAGTCCTCTTTGTTACAATATGAGAAAGGCAATTAAATCTTCCCGAGAGATGACAAGTCACAGATATGGCTACCCTGTGTCATAAATCACTGTAGAGCCATAGAAAAATTAGGAGATGTTGTTCTCTTCAGAAGGAGAAATCGATCCTGCATCCTTTTAAAGCCTTCTTGACATTCCAAGTGTTTTCCTTCTCTTCTTTTCAAATAGATAAAGAGGGTTTATTTCTTTTCATTCAAAACTTAGTTGTAACAATTTAGAATAATTATACTACAAGACTTATTCCTGATGCATTCCAGGAAATGGGAAGCAAGTTACTACTGGAAGATAGGAACCTCAAGAGCTCACAAAGACCAGGGGCCCCCAACATGTGGGTTACCAATATGAGGCCTGACACAATGGCAGAGCCATTCTGAGAACCTCAACTGCCCTTGAGTCACCAGTATGCTCTTCAAGCAGGATCCCTGACAGCCACCAGCCTAGGCAGCCATTTTATTTTTCTTTCATAAAGGAGCATGGGCAATCCCCCTACCAGTTTTGCAAAGTACTTTTGAATTAAAACTTTCAGAGTGGTCAGCTTCAGTATTGTCCAGAGTTGGCATACATGTGGCTGGATCTTGCGTTGGCACCTGGGCTTCTCTCTGCTTAGAATCACTTACTTCATCACTGAGTCTCATTTCCCCAAATCTACCAGGCTATGTCAAATTCCCATGCATTTCTCCATGCTGTTCCCTTTGCTCAACATACACTTCCCTGGAATAGCACCATTATCAGGCTATATTATAGGGTTTTGTTTGTTTTGTGGTCTCCCTTTTCCATTAAGGCATGAGCAGCTTGAGCTCAGGAAGCAGGACACATTCATTTTTGTTTATCTAGAGGCTACTATAGTGTCTTTCAAATAATGGGTGCTCAATAATGTCAACCGAAAGAGTTGATGAGTCTAAGTGAAGGATACCATGATGTTCATTGTACTATTCTTTCAACTTTAGTGTAGGCTTGAAATTTTTCAAGATAAAAGATTAAGGGAAAGAAGATTAATGGAAAAGATTACTAAATATTTGAATCAGAGTACTCAGGATGTTAAGTCTGATAAATTTAGTCCTTCCCTAAGAGCAGCAGTCCTACTAGAATCTAAAAGTCCTTTGAAATGCTTAAAGGTGGCTCAGTTGGTATGTGAGTGTGCACTGGAGTGGGCAAGAGGGGTAGGCAGGAACTGCCAGGTGGGGACATGACTACAGGAGTAAAATATCCCAGCTTCTGTCAGGGTAGGGGGACCTTCTCTAGCCTTGGGTCAGCCCAAGGAAGCCTTGAATAAGGACATTGTAAGTGGAGTAAAAATCCAAGATGCAGAACTCCACCCACAAGAAATAACGCTGTATACTGCTCACAGGTGCAGCAAATCCCACCCCTGGGAAATGGCCACCTGGCTCCATGGGTGGCCAGATGTCTCTACTACAAGGATCACTTTCTCAGGTTCAGACCCCTCTGCTACTAGACCGTGCTTATTAATATGAGTGAGGCAAGACCATCATCCTACCCCACCTACAACCTTGATCTGACCATCCCACCAACACACCCCTGAACCTCCACTTTAGAGACTGGGAGTACTTGGATTGTTTGTCATTTGAAAAATTAAGAATTCACAGTATATCTTCGCTCACATTTTAGAAATCTTCAGCTCTAGTATTCAACCTCCTCTTCTTTTTCACTTAATGTCAAATGTCTCAGTCACCTGGCCCTTACCACACCCCCACACCCTTTCTAATATAGTTCCCTCCTCTGAGTAGTGGCCTCACTTTGGTCATTGGCAATAGTAGTCACGAAAGAATCCTTGAGGAATCAGAACATTTACCTTGAGAATCTTACCTAGTGAAATTATTAGCTATTATCTATTGAGCACTAGTAGCCCAACATTCTGCTAAGCACTACTACTAATAATATTATTAGATACTTATTGAGCATTTAATGAGTGTCAGGGATTATGGTTAGTGTTACCTTAATTTTCTCATTGAATTCTAACATAAATCCTTCTTTGCAAGTGTTATCTCCATTCTACACATAAGAAAACTGAAACATAGAGAAGTTAATAAGTGATAGAACCAGACTTTGAATCTTGCCTATATTTCTAAAACCTGTGCCTTTCATACATTATGCTAAAGTGTCTTTTCCTAATAATTTAACTTGAAGTGAAATAAGTAACTTGAGTTCTAAAATAGTGTTGAAAAGTAGACAAAATGGAACCTCCTGAAAGGGTGGCATTTCTGTTTCCTTGAAAAATGCCATATTTCATTCTTTTTATTTTTATTTTTGAAATGATAATACTGTCCTAAAGGTGTGAGGCTAGCATTGCTCCTCCCCACCCCTCAAAAATACCCTCCAGGACCATCAATGCTGCAAGCAAGAACTAGGGGTAATCCCAGAAGTTTTCCCCAAACATTCTGGGTATAAGAATGCCTAGTAGAGGTCAATAATGGGGTTGAAAACAAGCTCATTCAGTCTTTTGTCGGTTCTGACATTTCCTTTGTGTTCTCAGTTAAATCATTTGATTATTCCATTCCTTAGCTCCTAACTTACAAAATGGCCTTGATTGCACTTGTGTTATATATTTTGCTAATCATTTGGAGAATTGAAATTCAATAATAAAGATGAAAAGTATTTTAAAACTATAAATAATTTTATAGATTTTTAAATATTTGATAGGTGTTATTCTAGAAATCACAGGCTATATTAATGCAAAATCTAAACTCCTGTTTCTGCTGTATAGCCAATCACCCTGATAGGCATGCAACACACTACCAATCAGTGAGTGTGTATGGTTTCGGGAATGTAGAGGTTTGTTCCCTTACTGTGCGTCCCCACATTATATAGTTCTTTTAAATTTATTTATATTAATTCTAAAGTAAAATGAAAGAATATATTTTTAACTACTTATTAAGTGACAAGCACTATTCTAGAAATACAAAGATGATTAATATAGGACTTTTGTTCTCAGAATACAGACTAGCAAGGGAGGCAGACACTATGGCTAATTAGGAAAGAATGTAAATGGCTTTAGAACACATATGCTGGATATGAATTGATGAGGGTTATATCATTCAAGCCAACACCTTTCTACCTCCTGAAGGAAGAAGGAAGCTGCCATTGCTTAGAGTATTTGGGGGAACTCCAATTTGAAAATTGTATTCAGAGTCCAAGGTTTCTTTTCTGAATATTTTCAATGACCGCAAATATTCATCCTTTAGGTATAAATTCAGTTTAAAACATTTTTTTTTAAAGCCTGGAACATTCTGTCATATCAGAGAGCAAAAAAGCTATCAAGGAATGTTAATCATGTCAAAAGGACATAAGAGCCAATTTGCAGAGGCCCCTACTGGCCAAAGATGTGACTATTTCTACATCAAAAAAGATAACTGCATTGAATTGAAACACATCAAATGTATTTAAGCCTTTGAAATCATAGTGATATTCAAAATCAAAACTCACTGTTCACCTGTGGAAAGTATCAGGGAACCAACTCATTGTTTTGAAAACTAATAGGCAAAACTGCTTTTCCTATATAAATTGTATCTCAGGATAACTAGTTGAGGGAGAAGATCATATTTATTGAAGTATTTGAACTAAACCTATACTATAGAATTAATCACCATTTTGCAAGCCCTAATGAACTTATTATCCCGGCAATGACCATCAATGGCTACAAATACCATAAAAGAGCCAACTAGATATTATGTATTTCTTTTAAAAAGTTTACATGGCAACCTATTAAGTAATCTTGATTTAAAAAAAAAAATCTGAATTTCATCAAGCCTCAAGAACTATCAATTTATTTTTTAAAAAACAAGGAATAGGTGAACATGTTCTTAAAAATACCACAGGGATGCAATCACCACAATCCAGGCTGTAAGAACTCTACAGGACTCACAACCCCTCTCTTCAACATCATCTACAACAATAAATCTAGAGTGAAAAAGCAATTACACAGAAAATTATAAATTAAAAGAAATGTATCAACCAATCACAATATATGGACTTATATAGATCTAAATTTAAACACACACACACACACACACACACACACACATACACACACATTTATAAGACAAAAAGAAAGTGTGAATGTCAACTGAATAATTAATAAAATTAAAGAACTATCTTTTTTAGGTATAATTATGGTATTGTGGTTAGGTTTTTTAAAGAAGAGCTTTTATTTTTTAGGCTGCATAAATAATCTTTATTTCTCAGATACGACTGGAAACAAAAAGGTTTTAAATGACTTCGAATGTCTGGTCAACAAGCATTTTAAAGCTGGACATTATTTGGATTTTCATACAGTCTTGTATGACTAGTAAATCTATTCTCCAGACAAAAATAAAAGAGACATTTCTAGCAAACACAGTATTTTTGGAATAAGTGTTGATCTTTGCAATGAGATTCCATTTTCACAAATAAAATTAGCAAAGATTAAAGAAATAAAAAAATAGCATCAGTGAAATTTTAGCAAAGTAAGCACAATCACATGTTGCTGGTAGGAGCATATACTGGAGCAGCCCTTTAGGAGAGCAATTTGATAATACACATTAAGAGTTAAAAATCTCTGTGCTCTCTAAATAAGTAATTCCACATCTGCAAAAAATTTGAAAAAATGATAGAAAAAATTATGCACCAAGATATTTATCGTAGCATTTTTTGTATCTCTAAATTTTAAATTTCCCTATCCTGCAAGAGGAAAAGGGTTAACAAATTTTGATCCTACAAATATTTAGGAAATGATATTTGTGATGAATTTTTAGTATCATGAAACTTGCATTTTTATGTTAAGTGAAATGTTGGATACAATATTCTTACAAGGTTTGCAACTATATAGTTTTCTTGCAATATTTAATTCTGTTTTACATGTTTAAAGTCACATATATAAAAGAATATGGCAATTTTTAAATATTACCTATTCTCACTCATTTTATGAAAAAAATATTAATTTTTCACAAACAGCTTGAAAACAGTGTCTTTTTCTTTGTTAAAAGACATTTTTTAAAGTGGGATCTCTCTTAACAGAAGAGTATGTAAAATCATGGATATACTGCTCAATAAATTTTTTTCTGAGTACAGAGATAAACACAACCCCCAGAACAAGAAATCAAATGTTGCCAGCATTCCAAAATCCCCCTCAGGTCCTTCTCAATCACTACTCCACAAAAAGTAACCATCACCCAAACTTGCATTATTATAAATAAATTTTGTCTAATTTTGAAGTGTATAAGTGGGATCATACATTATGTACTTCTTTGTGTCTGTTATCTTATGCCTCATTTACATCTGTGAGACCGATCCACATTTCTGCATTTAGTAGTAACTCTTTGTTATTGTCGTGTGGTACTCCCTTGTATAACACTAGAATCTATCCTACTGTTAATGGACATTTTGTTGTCTCTAGTTTTTGACTATTACAGATGGTGTTACCATGAACATTCTTATATATGCCTTTTGTTGCACAAATGTACACATTTCTGTTGAGTATATACCTAGGAGAGGAATTAGTAATTACAGAGTATATGTGTGTTCATTTTTAGTAAATTCTGACTAAAAGTTTTCCAAAGAGTTGTGCCATTTTACACACTCATAAGAAGCATATGAGAGTTCAAGTTGCTCCACATTCTTTAATTTTTTTCATTTGGGAGATATTTAGCAGTATGCTTTGTGGTTTTAATTTGCATTTTCATTATAACTGAGGTCGAACAATTTTTCATATGTTTATTGGCCACTTGAATATCTTTTTTTGGTGATGTGCTCATTCAAGTCTTTTGCTCATTTTTCTATTTGGTTCTTTTTTCATATTAATTTTCAGAAATTTTTTAATATTCTGAATATGAGTCCTTTATAAATACTTTTATTGCAAATATCTTTTCCTAAGAATATATCTCTTGCCTTCTCTATCTCTATGTCTATGTTAAGTTTTGTTTAAATCATGATGTGAAAAAAGAAAGCATTAATAACCTCAAAATAAATTTTTGATATTCTAATTGGTGGAAATATGTTACCATTTTCTTCTTATTTTTACTTCTTAATATTTTCCTAAAATTTTATTTCTCATTTAACTCTAATGATGAAATCATTAAATGCTAGTGATGATGATGAAATAGAAGGAAAAAATTCAGGAAACAAATTAATTTTATCACTTGAAATCAAATCTTTTGATTTTTATTCTTATTATTTAAAAAAAATTAAAATAAAGAACCCCTAAAATTCATGGAAAGTCTTCAGGAGATAATACTGTGAATAGAAGAGAGAATCTTGAAGGCAAAGCCATATCTGTCTAAGAGGTATCTTGTATTCTTCAGCTTTGTTCATTTTCCTTAAAGGTCAGGCACACACTGGGCCATCACTCGCCTGACATGACATGACAGTCAAGTGTTTCAGAAAACCCGTGGGTAACTAGTTCCTTCTTAGGATCAGAAGGACCTAAAATGAGTCCCAGACAGAGGGGCAGGTTGGTGAGTGAGCGCCCTCCTGGCCAACCTGGAAACATCCTGACAGATAGTGGATGAATTTACAACTTATCTTTACATATTAGAGCTTTCAGTTGAATGTGAGTTTAAAAGAATTTAGATGCAACATCTGCTTCCATTTTCTTACCTGAAGTGAATTAGAAGATTCAATTATTGAGGAAGAAAGCAGTGGAAATAAAAACTATTTGGAAGTGTGGTGAGCCATGGTGTTCCATTAAGAATGATATTTAATAATGTTAGTATCACCCAATTTATGCTTGGTCACAAGGCACAGTTTCCTTCCTTTGCCATTCCTAAAACGTATTTTTATTTCATCTTTTGAATGGAGTTGTTTTATGTGGACACAATTATTTTCCAACATTACTTCATAATTCTGGAAATATATCCTTCACCTGAAAAAAAGTTTTTTTAATATAACCTGAAGGGATTTTAGAAACTGCTGCTGACTGCTAAGAAATAAAGTAATTCTGTTTGTTCTATTTTACCCCCTAAACACTAAAGATGCTCACAGATTTCCTTATTTAATATTGCGCACTCATCTAAATCTACAGAGTTTCCAACTGTAAAACAAAGAACAAGAAACAACTTTGGAAGGTACATGGAGATTCTTAAATCTACCTTCCTCATGTCTATGATCATGGTGACACATTCCTTAAAATTTCTGTGTTAAAAAGGTAAAAGCACAGTTGAAGTCCACCCCCTGAATGTGTTAATTCCTCTTTAAAAGTTTTCATTTTTGAAACTGGAAAGTGTTTGAGAAAGATGTAGGGTACTGGGCAGCTCAAAGGGACTGGGTTGCGAAAATCCCCTACGCCTTCAGATCGTGCCTGGCACCGTTAACAGGACAACACCTTCCCTGGAGTGCTGTACAGGAGTTTCAAGGATACACAACCTGTGCCTGCACCTGCGTCTTGCCTCAGCTCCCCAGCCTCAGCCCAGGAGATGGTATCCATACTCCCCTCTCATGTTCCCAAGGTAAGGAGCAGCTCCTCCGCCCTTTTCCTCTGGTCTCCCCTCCAGCTTGACCAAACCCTTCCTTCCTATCTAAATACTCACAAAGCACCAGCACAGACTTCAGAAGCTGGAAAGTCACATGACCATCGTGCCTTTGCAACCCTTTTATATTTCTTACCAAAACCCACTTCAAAATTTATCCGTTTATTTGTTTTGAATTAGTTTTGCTTTTTACAATATTTCTGTAACAATGACCAGATCAAACCTTATCATTGATCTGGCTCAGCCGGTCTTAAAGGATAGGATGTGAAACTGTCTTCTGTGTGAATTGAAGTAAGATTTTCCTAAATGTCTTATATTTTCAAAGTAATGTGAGTACTGGCAGCAATTAAGCTAAGCAGTTTGTCTCTCAGGTTTTCCTTTAAAACATTATGACCAAGACACCTGTCAAAGTACAGTCTTACAGTGAATAAACCACACAGAGCCCCAAAGGTCATCTGAAAGAGGGTTTCCCCACATACTCCGACTGGGCCCTGCCTTCCCAGGCAGCTAAAGCTCCACTCAAAGTAGGCTGCTGCTCGGAAAACCAGATTCCTGTCTTCTTTTATGAACTAACCGTTAAAGGAACAAGCTGCAGCAGCAACAACAAAAAAGTATTTGCTTAGGCCTCTAGTTCTCCCTAGACCTAATTTTTCATCCTTTTTTTTTCTTATGTTTTACTGTACAGAAACACAAACCAAATATACTTAAAGACCAGCCACCCAGAAAAACAAGTCAGTCCCCAGCTCTCCCTATTTCTGATTCTCCAGACATCCATCCCTAGAGATTCCTTCTCTGCTGGAATACTATAATCTTCATCACTAAGAGAAACCTGCCCCTCTTCTCTGCCACACTCCAGGGTTGTGTTGTTGATTTTTTTTTTCCCTTGTTGCAGAGAGACATTCAGGTAACTCCACTTCCATTACTAAGATGCCTTGTACGAGAGAAAAGGAGTTTCTTCCTGCTCTTGACTTTCCTTCCGAACTGAAGTGACTGCAAGCAGGTGTGCAGATTGGGAGAGAAGATGGGTTAGAAATGCTAGTACTGTGAACCCTGTAGAATCTCCAACTGAGGGAAGGACTGGTCTTGATTTTCACAGCATCCTATTGTGGTTTATGTGTCAACAGGCATGCACAGTGCCAAGCTCTGCTTCCTCACCCCTTCATCTTCTTACTCAGTGGGTGGCAGGCAGGGGAGTTGGATAAGATGAGATCCTTTTTTTATTTGAATCAACTCCAATAATATTAACTAAAAGCAAGCAAGGCACCGAAGGTTGGTTTTAGAAAGAAATTGTCAGAATGACCTTTTCCCCTGATTTCCCTTCACTGAAGAAATAAAATCCCTGGGATTTTGAGCTATCTACATGATTCAACAGGTAGCCAGAGTTGAGAACTATTGGTCTACACCTACCAAATGAAATCATTCTATTTATTAAGGGCTTTCTAAATATACTAGATGAAAGAGCATTAAGTCAGTCCACATGCTTTGAGTGTATTCAAATAGGCTCTATCTGGAACTCACTCCCAATTCTGGAGCCAGTATTTCAGAGAAGCAGCATCTCTGGCAGGGCAATGGGCACTTACTTCCCTCTTTCCATGAGTATGTTCGTACAAGTGAACTCTGCTGCAAGTGGACTCTGGACCAAAAGGGAGGAAAGTTATCTCTGAAGATTAACACTAAGCCAGATGGATGTGGAGAAATAGAACATTTGCCTCCTACCCTAGAACCCCTTGGACCAGGGTACTGATTATTATGGGATGGTCATATATTATATAAACAAGGATGGTATTTTGTATATGTGTTGTAGGTCTTTTACAAGGAAACTATTGGATGGAACCTCATAATTTTCCCTCTATGGGCTGCCTCATGGGTAGGGATTGAAATGCAGGAAGAGAAACTTCAGGCTTTCACTCCCGTTTTCTATGACACTCCAAGTGTGCGTGTGTGTGCACGTGCATGTGTGTGTGTGTGTTCCCACCCGAGCTTAATGACAAAAGTCCAGCTAACTCTGAGATATTTAGACCTCAGGGAAGACAGGTACCACTTATTTCTTAGGGAGAAGGAACCACACCTCCTCACAGTGCTTCTCTGGTTTGAGCAGGTTCCCCAACTTCAGACTGGGTGTCCAGGGCGCTCTGGACTGATGAGCTGAGGGCAATGCCGGCCATCCCCAGGCAGAGTCACCTTCAGTGTGTACGTAACAGACAGGAGACTGCAGGAATCTAGTCTCCTCACTACTGGACTCGGCTATCTCACCTGCTATCTTTTTATTGTTTAGATATAGTAATAGTTTTCTCTCATTCACCCACACAAATCTAGGAGGCCCAAATGTTTCAGATAATTCTAGATAAAATAAGTGTGGCAGCAATTTATACAAAGTAAGTCATAGTGTAGTCTAGGAAACAGTCCCCACAGAGCAGACATGTATCACAGACACATGGGAAAATTTCTAATATCTTTATAAAGTAGGTCCTCTACACATATAATGCTAACACCAGGTTAGCACCACCCTGGGACCTTTTAATCCTCAGAGGAAATAGAAACTATTGGAAATATACTCCTGAGAAGAAATCAATTTAATTTATAATGTTAATCCCAGACATGTATTTAGAAGCATGACAAAGGAGCCAACTACATTTGTTCATTAAAAAAAATTTAAAAAGCCAAAACTCTACTTTTGTTAAAGTGTATTTTTAATATCACCAAAAATATTAAAAAACTGACAACTGATCTATGGCTAAACTCCTCATGAATAGACACTTTAAATGCAAGTCAATGTGATTACAACATTATATTATTTTTTTCTGCCCGAGCCATGTCCACCTCAACTAACGTCTATTATATAATTTTAGATATCTAAAGTACTATTCAGTCAACATTTTTAGAAGACCTACATAGGCAATACTTTTATGTCTTGAAAACTGTTTAAGAAGTATTCAATTTAACCCTAGTGAGGACATTGAGGGCCAGAGATACAGGCCTATGTTCAACGTCTCCACACATGCCTCACCCAATCCATGAATTTGTTATGTTCTGCCTGCTTACTGGGTGACATGAATGAAGTACATAGCCTCAGAGTCAGGTAGGCCTGAATTCACATTTTACTCTAAAGCTCATTATCTTTGTGTAAATTACTTAAACCCTCCACATCTTGGACCCCTTGTCTGTAAGATGGAGATGCAAAAGCCTGCATTTCAGAGTTGTTACTTAAGATCATTTAGAGTGCTTGGCACACAGTAAGTGCAAGTAGTTAAGTGCTCAAGAAATACGAGTTCCTTACTTTCTTTCTCTAGTTTATTCTTTTATCTTCATTATCCTTTGGATTTTTTACCCAAAGGATTTCTTAAATACCTCATAAATAACTTTTTGGTGTGCTAAGAGATCTTAATAAAAATAACAAAATAAGGAAACTAAGCTTAGGCTTATTATGAAATGTAATGTTAGAAAGACTTGAAATTAGGAATCTTAGTTGTATATTCCCATACATAATAATGACCACCTTCATCCATGGGGAGATACCACACTCAATGTTCATCCCTCCCTGTAAGGCCTGGGTGATCTTGCAGTTACCCTTGTCTTGGAGGTGGGGATTCCCCACAGGAGAAGAGCAACAGCTCTGGACTCAGAAGGAAATTTCTGCTGTCCAGCTGCTGAGAAAGGCTTGGTCCAGATGGGAACTTTTCAAGTGCTGATGGTAAGTGTTGGCCATGAAGACACTGGATGAAAGTAACTTCCCCCTTCATCATTGCTTCCTATTGCCACTTCACCCAGACCATGAGATGCTCACTCTTTCCACCTCTCTTGAGGAATGCCCCACTGATCTTTATCATGTGAGGGTTCACCAGGAGAGGAAATACCTGGTTTCAATTTGGGGACAATTTGGTTGCTGGGCCTGAGCTATTGCATTACTGCCTCCCCCCTCCCCAATTCTCTTATCACCACCACCAACACACACACACACACACACACACACACACACACACACACACACAGAGCAGGTGAGCACCTTGAGTTAGTGAAAGGTAAGATCCTAACAGAAAAAGGGCAAACAAGGAAAGGGCAGGCAAGCCAGGTTCATGGAAAGGGGCACTGCCAATGGAAGTTTAAGTGAGGACCCTGGAAGTCATCCCAAATTGGGGACAGGTGGGGTGATAATCAGACAAACAAGATTTTTACTTGAAACTTTTACAGAACCATGAATTAACTGAAAGCAGCACCAGAATAACTGGCCAATAAAGTAGACAGTAAAAATCAGATAAATCAATCTATGATAATTAGATAAATTTTGAATAATATCTTCAGAAAGCATTATATCTTCAAGTTCATTGAAATGTTTAATACAAATATATCTCCCCCAAATCTAAATTGGGCAAAAACATTTTCATTTTGCCACCCGGTTTCACATCTTATTTTCATAGCTTCTTGTCCCATATTTTGAATGCGTTTATTACGTCACCCTCTTTACATACAATCAGAGCATTGCAATATTTTTTTAATTAAAAAAACACATTTACAGCCCTTTGGCTTATAATCGTATGTCTTTTATTTTTAAAATTCAAAACTTAACATGCAGTTACAAAGGCTTAGTTCTTGAGCAAATATGTCTTCCAACAAATCAGATGCAATATTGAATATTTTCCTTATTCAATCAGTTGGACTTACTTTTCCAGATAAAAATTATTTGAATTTACACACACATTCATGTCTGTCATTTAAATATACCTGGATTTTAAAAGCTTTTTAGATGTTTAAAAGCTTAAGAAATGCCATTTGAAAGAAGGCACTGCAGCTGATGAAAAGGACTGAGGAGTGGAAAGAAGAGCTCTGAAGGAAGACTAGGTAATTATTCTGAAGTATTATTCTATAGAAGATGGTAAATAAGCATCAGCAAGAACATCACCATCATGCAGATGGCTCTCCATCATCCCGGGCCACTTTACCCTCCTAACTCATTTCTGGCACCCTAACAGGATTGTAACTTTCCTTCGCAGGTTACCGTGGATGATTACAGAGTACAGGAAGTTTACCAGATGGCCTTTAAGTCCTTTCAGGCTCATAAAGCTCTGGTACAGACCAGAGGTTGTTGGACCTCTCCCAGTAGTCCTGCCCACATTCCTGAAGGTGCTGGCTGACTTGGAGCCAGATCCAGCGATCGAATATATCTGATGCAATCAATGAAAAAAAATTACTGTTCTTCTCACTTTACAGAAGAAGAAATTGAGGCTTAGAGAGCTCAAGAAACTTGCGAAGTCCACAGGGCTCATTAGTAGAAAAGCCAGGATTCTAAATTATCATCTCTGCCCAGTGACATCCATGCCAGTTCCACCTCAAATCAGCACCTTCCACCCAATGCAGAACCCAGCTCAGGTTCTCTTCTTATTGGTTCTTTGAACTATCTCTGTCCTTACCTGAGTGGCTCCAGAGCCTGATGTGATGGCAAACTTATACTTTTTCCCATGTTCTTCCTCTCTTCTCTGGGTGATTCTGGATGATAATGGTGTTAGCTGGTGAAAGGCGAAGTGAGTTGAGGAAGATGAAGTAACTAGGCAGGGCTAAAACTGCTTTACCCCAGCACCCTGGGGTCTTTCTATACATTTCAGGAGGAAGTGAGATGCCTCCAGACATAGGCCAATGTATAAAGGAGCAGGCCAGCAACCTCTGTGACTCACCATTTCCACAGGAACCACACCCGGGGCAACGTCCAACCCAGTGGTCAATCACCCCAAAGGCCCTCTTCACTAGGTGAAGATGTTATTGGGCCTGCATTAAATCCACCTACCACTACCATGAGATGGGCAAGTTCCTGACCGCAGGCCGTGGGGCAGAATTCCGAGATTCTGGAAGCTCCACTGACCTGAAGCCAATGCCCGGTGTCCTCAAAAGAAACCTCTGGAAATTTCTGATGCCCTGTTCAGGCCACACACAGGGAAGGTGGGGTTTGGAGGTGAGGGCCACAAAGGAGCAATGAGCCTACCCATGTGACCTTGGGAAACTCATATCCCCAGGGAGCACATGCCCTCATACACACAATAGCTTCCCTCACAGGCCACTGCAAGAACTTTCAAAAGAGCAAGAACTCACCGCTTGACAATGGAAGGAACGTTAGGAGCCCGCATGGAAAGTGGGGAGAATCCAGCCCCGCCAAAGGGTGAGGGGATTGTTTGTACAGGGATCAGTCCCAGCAGCATCATCTGTTGGTGAGCTCACTTGGTTAAGGACATTTCATATGGGATATGTCAGACATTGTTTAAAAAAAGAGAAAAAAAACTGTCAAGGACATTTCCCATGCAGGGTTGGTCACATGAAGCAGCCACAGGTGACCCAAAAGGTTAGGAGCCCAAGACCCTCCAAGTTCACGGGTTGTGGGCACAGGGGCCCAGGACTTTGCTTGGGTAAGAATTGGGTTAGCCAGTGCAAGGAAAATCTTTGGGCTCAATAAAAGTTTCTAGATTATTTTCCCCCCATACCTTACATATTATCCTCCATCCTCATTTAAAAATATACATAAATACATATACACAAAATACGCGCTGCATAAGTAGTCTATATCTGAAGATTTCATTCATTTGGGGAGGTATGGGGTTGGGCCAGGACAGTGAATACTACAAAGTGCTCTGGCTGCAACAGTGCTGACATGACCATGTTGCAAAGAGAACAGCAGGAAATTGTTCTGAGAGATGCCCTCAGACAAACTATATCTCCACCAATGAAAGAAATACAGTCATCAAAAGACTAACAATTACCCTACTGTAGGTCAAAATATTCCACAAAGTGGATCTTCTTTGAGATTTTTTGACCCTGTAAGGAAGAATTTTAGATACACAGCATATTTCCTCTTAATGTTATCCAAAGAAGAAATAAGCACTTAAATAGAAGAAGCTTAATTTGGCTAAATAATTACTCATTTATATTTTCATTGAAATAACTTTTAACATTGATATAACTTTAAACCTAACGTGTTTAAGGTCTCTTCCCACTCCGAGGCCACTAAAGTGATTGTTAGAAAACATGAGAGTAATTTCCTCTATGTACAACCCTCAACAGCTCCCCAGAAAAAAGGCTGAGCTCTTTTGCATGCACATAGTCCCACCCAGCCTGTTTCACCTCTTCTTTCCACTGCAACTGAAATAAGTTCTGTTCTTTCTTCTGAATTGCCTTTCTCTTTTATCTGTACTCTAAACATTCATCCTTCAAGATTCTGTTTAAATATTGCCTGTCTTCCTGATAATTTCTCATTGCCAATAATGTTAATTAGTCCCCCTTTTGTGTCCCCAGTTTATAACCTAGCGTATATACCTTTTGTGTCCCCAGTTTATAACCTAGTGTATATACCTCGTGATGTCGTTAATGATTTATTTGCCTGTCTCTGCCACTACATTGCAATCTTAGCAAACAGGAGCTTGGTATTCGCTAATGTATACCTCTAGAACCTAGCACAGACTATTACAAGTATTGTCTAAGCATCATTGTGCTGTAAAATAAAAAAACAAAATGCCTCTCAGAATTTTCGTGAAGATTAATATTGTATGAGCAAGAAGTCTAGCTGTCTAGCATGTAGTACATATCCATTAAAAGTATTAATATTATATGTTTGTTAAATGAATACTTGAATCTCATTTTACCAATTTGTACTCACATAGACACGTAGAAAGTTCACTTGTTTAAATTTGTGCAAAGCTGACCCAGTAAAAGAAGGCAGTTTGGAGGCAGAGCCTCAGAATGAGTTCTAGAATGTTTGGGCCTCTATTCTGACTCTCTTTGCCTCTGTGGCTCAGCTTCCCAACTCTACAAATTAGCCATAAGCATTAGTCACCGGCCCACCCCACAAGGCAAGCAGGTCCAGGAGAGCTGGCTGATAACATTCCTGGAGTTCTATAAGTAGCACGGAGAACTTACTATGAGGCAATGGCAGTGGCAGACACGAAAATAAATCAGAATTTTCCTGGCTCTCACAGAGCCTATAATTTCACACAGGCGACAGAGATATACACAAGGGACAGTAACACAAGCTAGAATTTGGTGACTGTTATAAGAGAGATATAAGCAAAATACAGTTACAGCACAAGAGAAAGAGGAATTTTATCTTAGGGATTGAGAGGTAGGGACTCAGGTGTATTTTGCGCCCATCCTAAGCCTTGTGTGGTAATGGGTAATCACATTTAGTTTTCATAATATTGTGAGTTAAAGAGTATTAGTCCATCTTAAAAATGAGTATGGTAACGTGGAGAGTATGAGTAACCTGCCTCAATCATACTGACAGTACATAAGGCTACAAACGTGGGTCTTCCCAATTCTGATGCTAACACTGTGAATGACACCAACCTGACCTCAGCCATAGAGAAGCAGTGAGACAACAGTGGGGAGGATTGAGTGTTCCAAGTCGAAAGGACCACGTAGACAAAGATCCAGAGTTGAAGAGAGGGATGGCGTGGGGTGTAGAAGTGGAAGGAGGAAATCATGCCAGACAAAGGCTGGTAG
The DNA here is from genome assembly GCF_014176215.1 of Rousettus aegyptiacus. Taxonomy (NCBI): domain Eukaryota; kingdom Metazoa; phylum Chordata; class Mammalia; order Chiroptera; family Pteropodidae; genus Rousettus; species Rousettus aegyptiacus. The sequence continues at coordinate 56,561,005 of NW_023416287.1, read as the reverse complement.
ACTAGGAAACTGGGCCCAGATAGTGGAGAACTTTGAGTTTCAGTCTGAAGACAATTTTTAAAACAACAATAACAATACACTAATAATGACACTACTTTGTGGTCATTTTAGTGCCTCTCTTATGAACAACTTAAAGATACTTCAAAATCTATGATGTCAAATTCTTGCTGCCATTTACCCCATTTTATGGATTGGAAAACTGACAACAAACTTGTGCAAAGTCATGACACAAGAGTCACCTTGAACACTTAGTTAGTCCCCAGCACTCTAAAATATTCTATATAAAACTTGAATCCTGAGCCTCAGTTTCCTCATCTTGAAAATGAGACAATGACATCTACAGGGTTATCTTGAAAAGCTTTTCAAACTTTACAAGATAGCACAGAGTAGGATGTGCAGATAGGGAGATAAGCAAATATTTCCTATAATCCTGGAAATGTCATTAGGGTCCCTTGGAATAGGGTTCTAATGTTCAGAGAGATTTTTCTGGAAGAGAAAAATCTGCAACTTAATGAGGCTGGGCTGGTAGGTGCTCAGAAGAGGAAACCACCACCTTTGCACATCTGAACCACTAACAATGACTTTTGTTGCTGAATGTGCTACTTTGCTCCTACTAGTAAAATCTTGTCAAACAGGAAACAGGTTTTTAAGGCAACGGGGTCCCTGTGAGTTCAAACTTCTGTTTTCGAATGTTCTTACAAGATGCACAATTGGCACAGACTTACAGGAAATATTTAATTGGAATCGGAAGGCGCTGGCTCCTCGGGCCTTGTTTTATATTGTCTGCAAGCTCCTGCTGGAATGGCTTTGGTGTATAAGCACCAGTCACTCATTTTTATATTTGCCAGTGGGAAGTGAAACCTACACAGACTCCAAGGGTGGCTTAGGGGCACAATACAGTCTCCACAGGGTTAGGAAAAGAAAGAGGAAGAAAGAGTGTCATGTGAGAATTACTTTTAGAGAAGAGAAAGGCTGAGACTGAACTTCAAGTGACATATTTATGAGCTCAGTATCGCTTGCTTGTGCTGATAAGCATTGGTCACTCAAGGAAGGAAAAGTCACCTTTGTGTATATAAAATATACAAGATTCATAGTCTGAAAAGACTGAACAGGAAAGCATTAGGTAAATAGAGGATATCCCTTAAAGTATGATGTGAAAATTAAATTACTTTAAGAAGGAAGAAGGGAGGTGTTTCTTTTTGAGTCAATTGTCAGATAACTAATGACTCCTTCATTTGAAATCAAGGTTACCTGGTTTTCAGACTTTCGTGGCCCAAATCTGAGAATGCAAGGAAAAGGAATTCCTTTTCCTAAGAAAGGCCTTTCAGTCCCCCTTTTGTGTGTTCCCCGCCTGGCCTCAGGGTGAGAGGACCAGTTTTAGAGTCAGCTGGACAGAGTTTAGTCTCTCAGATCTGCCTCTAACTAATTCAATGAGATTGGGCAAATCACCTGATTCTCCAAGTCTCCATTTCATTATTTGCAAACTATAGATAATAATAACACTTTTCTCTTTGGATTGTATGAGGATAAGATAAGAAAGTGCACTACAGTTGCCTGCCACAGAGCCTGGCATTTTGCAAGCATTCCGTAAAGGTAAGCTCTTGTTATCATTATACCATAGCCCACTGGTTTTGCCGTTGTCAACCTTGGGACATTCAGAGTTTTGCAATTATCCCAACTAAATGTCAAAAATTCTTCCATGCACTCAGAGAAATAGATTTAATTTTAAAATCCATGTACAAGTCCAGAGCACTTCAGTAGGTGAGGATGGGTGCGGGATAGAAGATTTCCTGGAAATTCTAGCATGGTTGTTTCCCAACCTCAGACTATTTAGTCCATGGAAATTATTTCCTTCCTTCCTCCACCTCAAACCTTAGTTTTAAGAGTATTCCTCTTCGGTTTTTCAAGTATTCAGTGGCTTCTGGATTAGGCCTCCCAAAGTAGACATAAGTCCTTCTGTCTTACTCCAGCTACCCCTAAACCTTCTCCTGTGCCTTATTCCCCACTTCCTCTAGGAACTTGCAGGATTCTGGTCTGATAACATATCTCCATTAGCACTGGGCTTTGCATATCTCAGGACCCACCCTCACCCTCAGTATATTCACCTCTATAATCCACTAACTGACCAGTCCCCATTCAGCACAATGTAGGTTCCTGCATGAAGATGGTTTGTGACAAATGTTCTTCCCTCAGGCTGGATTAGACAAGATATTCTCAAAAAGGAAAAAGGCAGGGAAAAAAGTCCTTATCTCGGTAGAATTCTCTATCACACAGGATGACTTCCTGTGGGTTTGCATCCACCAAGTAAGTATATTCTTGGAAGTCCCCTTTCAGTGTCTCCTGCTTGTCACTGAGCCGACTGCATGGAGTGAAAGTTACTCAGAGAAGCCGATTGTTGAGTTCTGTTATAAATTACCTTTTCCCTCCTCGAGCCTCTCTAAGATCTCTTCTACAGTAAAATACATTTTTAGTTTGAGTTTAAGCCACTGTCTCATAATTCCTCTCAGGAGATTCACCGGAAATGAAAACCTCAGAAGCATCCTAACAGTTCTCTTTACCTCATATCCCACAGTGTATTAGCAAACCCTAATTTGCCTTCATTTATTTTTATAACCCATCCACTGCTCATCCCCTCTCCCGTTAGTGCCCTGGTCCAGGCCACTATCATCTCTTCCCCGGTTTGCTACAAAAATCTCCTAACTGGGCTCCGTACTTCTATCCTGCCCCTCCTGATGTATTTCTACACAGCAATCAGAGGGGTCTTGTTAAAACTTAAGTCAGCGCATGCCACTTCTCTGCTCAAAACCCTCCAATGGCTCCCAACCTCATTCTGAGTAAAAGATGAGTCCCTATACCACAGGGCCCTATACCACCCAGCCTCCTTATGCCTCTCTCATCTCATCTACTCTGTCACCCCCTTACTCAGTATTTCTGCAGCCACACTAGTCTCCTTTTGGCTCCTCAGACATGTTAAGCATGGCCCCCACCTCAGGGCCTTTGCGCATTCCATCTGCCTGGGTGGTTCCTTCTCCAGATAGCCAGATGGCTCACTCCCTCACTTCCTTTAGCTCTTTCTTAAAATTTTGCCTTTTAAACAAAATCTTCCCTGGCTGCTCTATTTTAAATTGCAACCCTTGCTCTCATATCCTATATATTCGTTTCTTTCTTTATTTTTTACCATACCATATGTCATCCCTTACAAGGATAAATTCTTTTTCCCCTTCTTAAATCCACCCTCTCTCCCCCAGTAACTTCTATCCCTGACCCATGGATATTGTCTTTTCCCTTAAGAACTGGATCTCTGAAGGTGGGGTGTCTCCTCCCACATGCACGTGGTGTGCACCCGGGGCCTGGCATGACACTCCCAGAGCACTTGGGGGGCCTGGCACACCGGAACCAGGCGCACCCAGGGTATGGTTCATGGCTCCACCTGGGGCACGAACCCAGGGCCCTCTTCATGCAAAGCAGACATACTAACTACACTATAGAGCCACCCCCAAGAGGATAGATTTGATCATTTATTTTGTTGATTTTACATCTTATCCCACTGAATCTTACTAGATTGTAAGTTCCAGGAGGGCAGGGGTTTTGTCTACTTTGGTCCCACATCTCCAGTGCCTAGAACAATGCCTAAGGTCCAGTAGATGTTCTAATTATATTTGAGCTCAATAAATGAGTGCATAGGATGAACGCCCTTTATTCAATCTCTTGGTTCTGTGTGGGACTGACATAGTCATTCCAGTGAGAGTAGAAGTCAGATAGAACTGGTCTCGAATCCCATTGTCCACCATTTCTGAGCTTTATGATCTTGAGCAAGACACCTAAACCTCAAAGTCTTGGATTCTCATCAGTTAAAATGGGAATGTTAATGGCAGCCACCTCATAAGATTGTGTGGCTAAACCACTTATAAAAAGTCCTTTGTCCAGTACGTCAATAAGTGCTAGATATATTTGTTATTATTATTATTCTCAGATGTCATAAACACCCATAGTGAAACTCTTCAGGAAGAAAAAGAATATGAAATCCTTTTTTAACTAACTACCAAATAAAAGAGTAGCTGCAGCTAAGGAACCTGTTGGATTTCTCATTAGAAATTGCTGTAGTCTCAGTATTATAAAGCACACCATCAATAACTTCCTCAGAGAAGCAAAAAAGGGCATGGCAGGAAATAGGAAAATGTTTTCCAGCCACTGCAAGTTACAAGATAGACTCCATTCATTAATCAAGTATTTTCTTCTTCCAGTGGGGTAATCTCAAGTACATGACACAAGATAAACACAGAACCGTGCTCCATTAAATTTATGAAAGGATGTTGTTTATTTTTATCACATTTATTAGACTTGAAAGATATCCTTTAGTTCTCAAATCAACATTAGCATCTATGTTTATTTCTTGGTTGCTGAGTGCTTCAACAAATAATAAAAGGCTGATCTCTCACCTCTTGCCAGGCTAGTCACATGCCAGAGGGCAGAGTGTTTAGGATGGGTAGGATGGTGGTACACCGCACTGATGCATTGGGGTTTTGAAACAGCCTTTTCTGGTGGTTTAAGGCAACCTAACATTCTGTGAGATTCAGAAAATGGGAGTGTTTTATTTGCCAGGAGAAGTAGGCCTCTCATCTGTGGTAACAGCACTACCCATAATTCAGAGTTTTGTGCTCTGCCACTGTCTATGCTAGGAGTAGCCAAGAAATAACCCTAACAATCCTTCTCCAGCCCCCTGCCCTCTCTCTTTCCCTCCGGAGAAGTCTAACAAATGCAGAGGTCACGGTTGAGACAGTGGAAGGGTAGCCGTACACGCGTTCCTTCCTAGCACCGAGATTCTGTCTGGCAGTGCTGCTACGCCCTCACGCATGTCCTTGTCTCGGAGACCCTCTGCTTTATTTCTAAGCTGAAAAGGGGATAACTGAGTTGTTAGGCAGTGAGGATTTCTCCATCTTTTATCCTTTACTACTCTCTTCATAACAAAAGTATCAAAATTACTTTAACTCCAAATAAAAGTAAAACTGGAATCTTAAACATGTTACCTTTTTCTTTTTTTAAGATGTTTTGGCAGGATTTTTGATAAGAGAGGCACAAGGATGAATGCCCTAGGATTCAAATGTTCTCCAAATCCTAAGAAATGGGCATGACATGACTAAATTACTGAGTACTGAGTGAGGTAGCCCTGGGTACTTGGAGATTTCTGTGTCTTGCTGCTCAAAGAACCTCTGCTTTTAGCTAGGTAATTCTGCAAACTCCCTCCCCCGCCTCCCCCCCCCCCCCCCGCCATTCCACTACCATTTTCAGTAAATGTCCTTCCCAAAAGATTTAGTCCAGGACTAAGTCAGTGTCTCCCCTCCTTCCCCCGACACACTCCATCCTCATTGGTATTATCGAACCTCCTCGACCTACTGTTCATAGTAAAATCAAGGTTTCTGGACATTCACACCACAGTGAAGACTGGAACAGAAGCCCACAATCAGATCTTCCAGGAAAGTCACGGCTCCCCACGCAGTATGAATTAATGAGTCTCCCCAAAGATACCTAGTCTGTTCCTAGAAAAGGCCCCCCTGTAGTGGGATAAGGACCAGCTTTCTAGTCTGAAACCTGATGGCCACCACAGCTTTGGAGTTAGAACCGTAACAAGTCGATGACCAGTGTCTGAAAAAGATAGTCTTTTACCTTCTAAGAAAAAGTGAGTTCTTTGCATTTCACCTGAAAGAAAAGGTCACCCTGGTGAAACAGGACACTGAAAAATTGACATTCTTAACTTATGCCTGGAAAGGCTCTCGTCCCTGGTGAGAGACACTTCATGATTAAAACAACTTTTAAGACTGATAGAAGGATGTTTGAAACTTCCTGGCTGCGCTAAGAATGCAATGACTTGGGGAACTATGTCAGGCTGGGTTTCTATTTTTCCCTTTTGTTCTCTAATGACATTTTGGGGATGAGCTCGGTATGCTGCAAAACACATTAGATTCGTACTGCAGACTCGTAGTTTCACCTTGTAAATGTGGCTCCATCAGCCCCAGCCTCAGCTGTAAAATGGAGAGATGTCTTAATCATAAGCTTTATGATCCCTTCTTGCCTCAAAGTTCTACAATTCTGTGGAAAGCAATTATTTCCTCCATTATGCTTTCTGTCCTGGAGTGAGGTCATCAGAGTGGTAACCAGTGGCCCCCCGGAAGGTCTCCAGAACTGAGTGTCCACCACACTCAGAATGTCTGTCCTGCAGAGGTCAGCACTACATGACCCACCCAGAACCCCCGGGAAGGAAGGAGGTTCCCCAGTGTTAGAAACCCCACCTGAAAGAAGACTCCTGTGCCATTACTGTAGTATCGCCCCTGGTTTATTAATCAGAGACCCTGAGATGGGGCCTTCCTTGTCTAACAACTTGGTCATTTAATCACACTCTTTCTTTTTTTTTTCCAACTACCAAGTTCTTTCCCCTGAAACTAAACATGAGGAGTAGTTGTGGATCAGAGGCACAAGAACAAAGGACACCCTCCCCCAGAGAGGAAATACAGAAAGGATTATCCTTTTTCAAAGGTGCAATAATGAAATATTTTCCTTCCTTTGGGCAGGCAATTTTATCAGGGTTCACTGCAGGGGGAACAAGATGCTATTGTCTTGATTTAATTGCCATAATATCTCCCCTCCTCCAAATGATCGTTCAGTTAGCTGCTAAATGCTTTCTGCTTGAAGGTGAAATCCCTTTCAACTTGGCCCTTTTCATCCTGCCCAGGCACCTCATGGGCCTCAGAGGAGACAATCCTTGCTTTTGCCCATTGTCTACTTCCTTCCTTGAGTTGATGGGCGCTGGCTCCCAGGGCTCTGGAAGACTCTTTCTCACCCTGTAATCTTTACTCCTTACCTCCACAGAGCATGGATTCTAAACTAGTATAAGGGAGCAGCCTCCACAGTCCCTACAAAAGTCACGGAATTCCAACACTAGAGTCCTTTCTGGCTCTTTGCTGGGAGCTCGCCAGTGCAGTGAAGGGAGTCCAGGAGTGGGGACACACAGGAGGAAAATTCTGCCATGAAAAGCCTGACCTTCTGTCCCTTAGAGTGGAGGAAAGGGAAAAGTGGAGAGTAATCTGCAAGGAGCTCTGCTGGCCAGAGCTTTCGTGACCTGGTTGTTCAACCTCTGCAGACCCTCTTCCTCAATGCTCTTGCTAGACGGTAGCCAGCTGTCCCCTCAGACAACAAAGTCAGATTGGCTCTACCAGGACAGGGCTAGGCAAGTAGGTGGCCACTGCCGTTATCTCCTCCACCTTCTTACTAAGAGAAAGTGGAGACAAGCTTCCAGGCATCATAGCCGCCTGCCTGCCACTCGGGGAGCCTTATTTCCACAGGAATTGAAGAGCAGAGGAACTCAAAAGACAGTCAGGTGGTATGTAATCTCACCAGTAGAACAATAGGAAATCCTAATATCAAGCAGACAGATAGCAGGAGACACTTGCATACAGAGCCACACTTTGTTCCTGGCCCAATTCTGAGCTTTTTTGATAACTGAACCCATGACTAATGTCCCTCCCACCCCATTCACCACCCCTCAATCATGCATACTGCTAAAGAAGACTCTTAGATCTCAGGTTAGAACTTCAACCCAATACTGAGTTAATAAATTCCTAAAGGTCAAAGAAGCCTTAATCATGAGATTGCTGTTTATTCCCATCATGGTAAGGATTCCCCGCCCACTCCACCCATCTCATTCTGCAACAAGGAGAAGAGGATTGAGGTCTCTAGATTTTTTTTTTTTTTTTTTTAATCAGGACTTTCTGCTTGAGAGCTTCTCTAAGCCAGCCTGTCAGGACAATGGTTGGGCACGTGTGTTTCAACAGCCTCGTTCCTGGTGCACCGTGAAACTTACAGGAAGACCAGACCTCTGTGTCACCGTTACCCTGACATGAACAAGCCCAAGGAGAGAGCAGGGTTAAATGTCAAGAAACAAGCAGTTTTGAGGTATTTTCTTCTTGTGGTATTTGGTTCTTTGGAAGTCTGAAAAGCTCAGAAAGACTTAGTCAAAAATACATATAGAAGTGAGGGACTTTCTAACACCGTCTTCCACTTTTTCAATTGAAGTGCTCCTTTTACCAGAACTGGATTTCACCTAAGACATTTTATACCTCCAGACAAAAAACAAAAAACAAAACAAAAAAAAACATCAAAATAAATAAAAAATAAATAAAAATTTTAAAGCCGACTCAAGAAAAAAGAATCTATTTCCTCCATTTTGGCTGGAAAAGAATATGATACACCATCATCTTTAAATCTTTATTGTGGGGCATTAAACATACATCATAAACTACCCAGGATAAAACCAGTGGCATCTACCTATGTATCAACCCACTATGGTGCAGGTACTTTGATCTAAAGGGATTTTCTCAAAAGCTCTTTTGAGTCAAAGAAAAGTTGCATAGGGTCATGCCTACCAAAGCTCTTAGGATTTTGACTGTAAAGAAATCCTGGCCTTTAGTGCCTTCTCCAGCCTGTGTGACCAGCTCAGAAAGTAGAATGATAGTCACTTTATTACATGAAGACCCCCTGAGCCAAGGATGACTCAAGCCTAAAGAGGCTCCCATCTTCCACCTCAGTGACATCTAGCCACCATTCACATTTAACACAGAAATGCCCACAGAGGCACCGACAGTCGTTAGTTGCTCTGAGAATGGATATGTGGTTAGAATGGAAAGAGGTCTTAGTTGTAAAATATGGCTTGGACTTCCAGTATAAAATGAGTAAGTCACAAAGACGTAATGTACAGAATGGTGACTATTGTTAATAATACTGTTCTGTATATTTGAAAATCGCTAAGAGATCTTAAAAGTTCTTGTCACGAGGAAAAGAATTTCTAACTATGCAATGTTAACTTATTTTGGTAGTCATTTTGCAATGTATACATTTATTAAATAATTACATTGTATACCCACAACTAATACAATGTTATATATCAATTATATCTCAATTAAAAAAAAATACAGGCTTGGAGCTGAGCTTCATTTCATAAGAATTATGTTGCCCATTGAGCCTTTCCCTGACAGCAAACCAGGAGGCAGGAGTGTGGGGAGGTGCTGATTCCCCACCCGGCCCCAGCCTGACCCCACTGAGAAAGTGTACACATCTACCCCAGACACACTCCGAACTCCAAGCTGAAAAGAGAGAGGGAAGGGTCAGTGAGTGCCCTTACTCTGAGTCTTGATCTGAGATAGTATTTTGCTAAACCTCTCTGATTTTCTTCTCCAATACCTTTCGTATTTAAGATTTCCCAACTGGCTTCCATTCGGGCCTCCTCTCCTTAGACCACCACAAATGAGCCCATCAGTGAACCACTATTTTCGAGCTGTGACCTTTCTGACTAAGGGGTTGGGTTCTTCTCAGGAGGTAGATCTGCTAAGTGAGAAGAAAAAAAGCAGATGAAAGGGCAGAATTGACAAGTTTACCCTTTAAACCACACACCAAAGTTTATATGCCTTTCTGTATTTCGATCCTTGATTGAAAGTTCATTTGCAGCCCTGCCCATAAAAAGATGTTAAATACTGCCCCCCTAAAAAAGCAAAGCTATTAGATCTGAGAATCAGATCCTATTTTAATGTTACCTGACAATAAAATGGTAAACAATGATGAAGTTCCCACGGACACTAACTGCTGGTTCCCTCTTGGAATCATGCCGGTCACTCCCAGGGAGGCTTAAAACAGTCTGTTACTTCTGCTAAGAAAGTAGACAACTCAGCCCTTCCAGACAACTGGTTATCCATTATTTCCCAGAGATGAGGATGTCCCTTGATTGTTTTTCAAAATTCTGAGTCATTCATCTATATGTATTTTTCTATTACCGCTTACTTTTCCACTCACAATTTTTTTCATATACATAAAGTAACATTACCTACAAATTTCATTTCAGAAAAAAATTTTAAGCATCAGATTTGTATCCTTTTCTTTTCACCCCACCCAGTACACTTTTTCACGATGACTGGTTTATTCTGCAAACTCTTTTTTTTTCTTTTCTTTTTTTTTACAAGCTCTGGCCTTTCTGCTGCTCTCCAGAGCATAGTCACATCTTGGTTCTCCTTTTGCTTTTCCTTATAACAAGGAGGTATTAGTTCCCCTTTTGTAGAAACCTAGAACTATCACTGACCTCTTTCATCATGAGGTTAATACTTTTATTTCCTCAAACTATCTTCCAGGTTTTTGTTTCTGTTAAATACTTTTTAAATCATAGAAAATTGAGTTTCTAATTCTAGACATAGTGTTCCTGGTATTTATGTGTTGTTCCCCACCACCACCACCACCACCCAACACACCCCCACCCCCACCCCCAAAAAAGTGGAGAGGGGGTGAGTAGTAAGAGAAGTTTTAATACCTAAGCATAGATTGGGTTTCAGCTGGTACTGCTCTATCTCATGAAGGGTTTTAACATCTTGCTTTCAAAAATGTGTTCTCAAAGAGTTTAATAGTAAATGGTTAAATACTTTTTATGCTACTCTTATTAAGCAAGTTCCATAATTAGCCAACTTGTATCAGGAGAGTTTATAGCCAACATTTGTTACTTTAACTATAATTTGGTTATTTAACACAAGGCAATGGCTCCAGTCTGTAGGCCAGAGCCATGAATAAGAAGCAGGAGACTGAGTCGCAGCCCCGACACCATCTCAATTCACTGTGTCACTACAAGTACTTCATTTAGCTTACCGGGTCTGTCTCTTCATGCAGAATGGACTTTCTTTCTACTTACCCGCAACTTAAGGCCATCACAAGATTAATAGAAGAGTGCTTGCAAAGTGCTACAAGAAAGAAATGGGAATCATTCATTTACTTGTTCAGTCAGTGCTTCATGTGGACCCAACGTATGTATCAGACACCTAGCCTGGAACGGGGATAAGGAGATAGAATGGAGCCTGGAGCCTTAGACTGTCTGCTGTGTCATCAAATGGGCCTCAATCAGGTCAGAAAAGTGCATGGTGGTGACAGCCACAGGGGAGGAGAAGGGACTACCTCGAGTGGCCCTAGTGATGAAGGCAGAAGTTCGTGTGAGCAATGGTCCTATTGTAAATCGTCTGAATTGTTGTCCCGATAAGTGTGCTTATCATTGTTAAATGATTACCAAATAAAAAAATCATCATTATTAATTTTAGATTGGGATAACAGACACTGCAGCCTGAGAGATGACCATCTGACATGTTGTGGGTTAAGCCAACTGAATTTATAACAATTGGTGTGGAACATCCATCAGTTCCTTTTTATAGATTTCATGTGATATGAAATATCAAAATATTCACTTCAGAGAAGGATTTGGCTATGAGAAAACATGGTAAAAGATCATTTAAAGTTGTAATAGAGATTCGTGGAAAATGCTTTTTCACATTACTATATGACTTCACTTTGCTATTTTAAAAAAGCAATAAACTCTTTAATCATCTCAACTGGGAAATTTAAAAATCAATCTAATCCATTAAAAACCCTGCTATAGTTAGGCTCTTAGTCCTATGTGTACCTAGAGCCTTTAAGATATATTCAGACAGAACTTAAATAAAACACGTACCCTAGAGTTTTTCACTGGGGAGCCCTGCTCTGCTCCCCACCCTACCCCCACTCCACCCCACTCCCACCTCACCCCGACCCAGAGGATTTCTCCTGACTGATATGAGGGAATGTGCAGCACTTCTAGCTGCCACATCCAGGATTGAATACAGACATGTGGAGAGCCGGGGATCACTTCAGTTTGGTTAGGTCAGGAGGTCTCAGGTCCCCAAGACCAAAGCAGGATAAGAAGGGCTTTAAACACATCTTATTTATTCTGATAGTGTCTATTTACATATCTGCCACCGCACACTAGACTATCTCCTTGAGGGTAGGTACTTCATTCAATCAATCACATTTACCTCTAGCTTCGAGCTCTTGGCATTTGGTAGCTGCTAAAGAACTGTTGAACTGAACTGAGGTCCAAGTCCCGGGAGGCCCAGAGTCAGATGGTCCCAGCAAGGCTTCCACATCTGCCTGGAGGAGCCGTAGTGTTCTCCACGTTGGAGGTGAGGTTCATCCTCCCACCTCCTTCCCCTAACTGATACTGTGAAGAAGGTGCTTCCAACTATCTACAGAAACTTAACTCCAGGACATCCTGTGTCCCTTCTTTGAACACTCCCAACATCTCTAACCACAACAATTAGGTCTTTGGAGCTCTATGCAGCCCAATTCCCTGGTTTTCTAATTCCTAATATCCTCTCTGAATGAATGATAGATGGTGGGGTTTAAAGTTCTTACTCCCCTTTTCTTCTTGAGTAAGACCCATGGGGCACAATGAGAAGCCTCATAACCTGAAATCAGTGCTTAGAAGGACCCTATGCTTGGCCCAGTGCTCTGCTGTTACTCTTTTGAAATTCTTAATGCTTTTTGAATAAGAGGTTTCATGTTTTCATTTGCACAGGGTCCTGCAAATTATGTAGTCAGTCCTGTCTCTCAGGCACAGGACATTAGCAAAGAGAAAATGTAAGGGCAAAATCAAAGTATGCGTATCAAACAATGTCTTTAAAGAGAAAAAACACCCCAGATTAACTTCCATCGTCAGCCAGCTTGTAAACAAGAAATACCTGTAAACGGAAATTTGGTGGAAATGAATCTTCTTGGAGGAAAAGTGATGAGCACAGAGAACGTATTCTTTGTTGCCTATAACACTTTTTGAGTTTAAAGAGGTTTGTTGAAAGGAAGCATAAAGATATTTTAAATTCTAAAGTTGTGGTGATAGGGTAGTGAGATGAAGGAGGAAATTATTTTACCTTAATTTTTTTTAAATTAACCATTAATTTAATGGTAACAGACATTTCAAGGAAAAATCACAGGCTTCAAAGAGACCATGAATGGAAGGTAACATAAAACACGCTATGGAGTTAACCTGAGTCAGGAAACTTGTCATATTTTATCCCCACAGTTCCAAAAAGAAGAAGAAAGAGGAGGAGGAGGAGGAGGAGGAGGAGGAGGAGGAGGAGCAAGTAGAAAGGAGGATAGGAGGTAGGTAGATTCCTTACTTCTGTCTTCTTATCCTTATTACTCCCGCCCGCCTCCCTCCCTCCCTCCCTCCTCCCTCCCTCCCTCCCTCCCTCATCCCTCCCTCCCTCCCTCCCTCCATCCTCCCTCTCCCCATGATTACAGAGATGAGAATCCAGGAAAACTTGGCTAGTTATATCTTCAATGATTATCAAAGGAGTCTTAAGTGTTGCAAGGAAAAATTACTTGAAATTTCTGGAGGGATTTTGTAAGATGTGTGTCTGTGTGTGTTTTTCCAGGTTAAATTTCTAAGCTACAGAGAGAAAGAAAGAAAGAAACAGCCTTCAATATCAAATAAAGGGAAATGAGAGTCAAATTATCAAGTGTTCCAGTGTAGAAATTCTTTCTAATTAGAACATTCTTTACACCTGTCCCCATGGAGTGCCTTTCATCAAAGTTGCCATAGAATTTTTCATCACTTTCTATGACGAATTTTTCAGCATTTGCTCATCTTTTAAATACTTTTTAAAAACAATTTTTTTACTTTAAAATAGTTTTAAACTTACCAAAAAAATGTTACAAATGTCATACAGAGTTTCCAAATACTTTTCAGCCAGTTTCCCTGTTATTAACATCCTTCACTGTGGTTCTTTTGTAACAGCAAAGCAACCAACACTCGTCTATTACTATCAACTAAACTTCATGCTTTATTCTGATCTCATTACTTTTTCCACTAATATCCTATCTCTATTCTAGGATCCCATCCAGGATACCGAATTGCATTTAGTTGTCATGTCTCTTTAGTCTCCTCTGGTCCGTGACAGGTTATCAGACTTTTCTTCTTTGTCGATGATATTGATAGTTTGAGGAGGACTGGTCACGTGTTTTGTTAAATGTCCCTCAATTCTATCTGATAATTTTCTTATGGTTTTTTGTATAAGTCTATCTGATAATTTTCTTATGGTTATACTGGAATTATGGATAAGACCACCACAGAGGTAAAGTGCCCTTCTCATTACATCACATTGAGAGTACATGCTATCAACACAACTTAGCATTGATGATATTGACTTTGATCACCAAGCCAAGGCAGTGTTTGTCAGATTCCTCCACTTTAAAGTTACCCCTCCTCCCTCTTTCTTGCCATATTCTGCCCTTTGGAAGCAAGTTATTAACCAGAGTCCACACTCGAGATGGGGAGGGCCAGGAGAGGAAATTAGCTCCACTTCCTAGCAGGAAGAGTATCTATGTAAATCATTTGGAATTCTTCTATAGGAAATATTTTCCTCTTCTCCCCTTAATTATTTATAACAGTATGGATTCATGGATATTTATTTTATACTTTGGGTTGTAACAGAGTACTACATTATTTAGTTTAAATTTATTTAAATTTGGCCATTGGGAGCTCTTTCAGGTTGTCCCTTTGACGTGCCCCATCCTTTTGTTTTGTTTTATTTTAGTACTTTCTTACTTTCCAGCACTACAAGACGTTTTTAGGCTTACCTCATATTTTCCTGCCCCATTCTTATCAGCTCTTGTGCCTTTCAGTGGAGAATGATATTAAAAACCAAGATCTGCGTGCTGGGTTCACCTATCATTTTATTCCTATTCTAGGCATCAACCTTACTCTCACTAACTCTTCTGCTTAAAAATCTGTAGTTTTGATTATCTGCAGAACAAAGTCCAGACTCCTTGGCCTTGTATCAAGGCTCTTTCACAATTAGCTTCCAATCCAGCTTCCCTAGTCTTATCTCAACTCCCCATAGGTCTCTCCTACTTCAGCCAGATATTTTACACTCACAGGGCCCTAAACTTCCCTTACCCTGTTCCACCTCCCCAACTTCGCTTATTCAACTCCTGCCACTTGGCCTAACCTTTCTTTACAATCTCATAATGTCAAAATCTCTCCCTCCCCCACCACACACACAAAAACACTTAAGATAATTTCTTCTCCTCCACCAGCCTTCGGTCTCCCCATTCGGAAATGATGACTCCTTCCTTTGAAATCACGGAGATAGCAGCTTTACATGTGAAAAGCATGAGTGTCTATAAGATATTTTGAGATCTCTGGTTTCATTTAATTCTCTTACAATCTATCTTAGAGGTGAAAAAATTAAAGCCCGAGACAATACAGTGACTTTTACAAAGTGACAGCTAATAAGAGGCCAAAATCAAGATTAGAATCCAAGTCTTTTGATTCCAAATTCGATGCCCTTATTGTCAGTTCACTTTACCTTGCATTATCTTTATTTGGATGTCTCTGATCTCTCTTGCTTGGTTATAATCTTCATAAGGGTTGGGCCTATATCCCACATATTTTTATATGATCCAGCACCTAAACACATGTTTGAATATAGTAGGGACTTGACAATTATTGACTAATAAAGGAATAAACAAAATCTCTTTAAAAACAAGAAGGGCATATCGATTTACTTTTTCGTGAGGAATATTATGAACCTGATACCTCTCTCATTTGCATCGTTATTATTATCAGCATTACATTTTCTAGTTTTTCTTTTGCTTTTATCTTTACCAATCATAGAGGCAAAAACAAGGTCACGTTGTCTTTGTGTCTTTTGATTACCGGTACTTTGAATATTTTTCATGTATTTACTGGTACTGGATAATTCTATTTCATTTCCCTGTCCACTTTTCCATTAAGGCAATAAGGATTTTCATAATGACATATGAAGAACTCTTGTTCTTTTGTATAGTAAGAACAATGATTCTTTATCATTTTTTGGCAAATATTTTCTTTTTTATAGTTCAACACCTCTCAACTGTATTTATAGTTTTAGATGTACTAAGTTCTAAATTTATGGGAAGAATGTTGGTCACAATATAATTATAACAAAAAAAGTGAAAATGTTATAAACATCTAATGATAAAGAATAAACAAAATTCAGTGCATTCATTTGACTAGGATGTTACTCATTGATTTTAAAAAAAACAATTTTTTAATAGAAGTAAAATACTCATATATGCTTCCACCAAATATTCAATGGCAAAGCACATAACTATATATATAGTATGGCCCGAATTAAAAATATGTACTCGATTTTATAAAAATTATTATCAATGATTATTTTGGGGTTATAAAATCATAAATAATTTTTATTTTCTTCTTTAAATATTTCTGTTTACAAACTTTTTACAATAAACACATGTTTACAGATAAGGAAAAAATGTGTTATTGTTAAACACCATCAAAAAGTATGTGCTTGAGGGGCGTTTTGAAGGGTGGCAGTATTATTTGGAAGCATCTATAACTCTCATTTTCCAAAGAGAGAGAACTGAGGCCCAGGGCAGCAGAACATCTTTCCCAAGGTGATCCAAAAGTGTAAACTCTGTAGCCCTGCATTGCCAGAGAGTTGCTTAGCAACTCATGTCCCCTCCCAACCTTTCAATAAATATATTCACACACCACACACGGGATACATCTAGATAAGAAAGCAGGCAGTGTCTGTAAAGCTGTATCCAAAAGAAAAAAAAAAAGTACTCAAATAAGAGATGTGGACTAGACTGCAGACTCCCAGAATCTACAGTGTCCTCATACCCAAAATGTCACTACAACCTGGTATTTACCATAAGAAGCCAAATAATTATGCCTCTTAGTTATCAAGGCATGCCAGAGTCACATTTCTCAGTGACCCCACCCCCCACCCCGGGGGAATTCATAACCTGCTAATCCCAGCCAGAGCATTCTTGGAAATACCACCTGCCTAAGCCAGCAGTTCTGAGAACAGAGACATGGATCCTAGTCATTGGTGAGGAAGGTCCAGAAGTTATTTAGGGATGAGTGTTTTTGTGAGAACATTGGTGACTGGTAAGCAGCCCCCACAGGCGTGTGGTTCTGTCTGCACTCAGCACAGACCTGGCAGAATATCATACCATTCTCTTTCCAGGACTCTGGCCTTCTCCCCTCTTACAGCTTTCTGGTTTTCAGAGAAGTCCCAAAGCAGACTCATAGATACTGGGCGCCAGAGAACCTTCTCACTCTCCCCTGCTCTGCTCTAAATCTTAAGAATGGGAAAGGATGGCTGATCCCTGTAGGCTGTGTTTCCCAGGACCTGTGTCAATTGGCTTCTGTCTCGGATCAGCAGTAGCTGAAGAGAGGTTCCGGTGGGAGATGGGGAGGGGGAAGAGCATTTCTCTCCCCACTTCCCTGCCAGTAGAGAATGCATCTCCTCCAGCTCCAGCTTGTGCAAGATGGACCCACTGTGGTCCTGGCTTCTGCCAGATGACCCTACACTCAAGTAATGTCACCTCATTCTGTCATCTCTCCAGCCTGAGATGGTGGTGGCTTCCTGCTGTAGCTAACTTCTTGGTTGCCTCACTGTCCCGTTAGGCTTCTCGGCCATTTCTTCTCCTACATAACCAATTCTTGGCATTGAAGTTCCTCTATTGGAAATACTCAGGGTAAGTCCTGTCTTGGCTGGTTGGACACATACTTACCCTGGCAGGAGTAGGTGATGCTGTCTCAGTGGCCTTCTGTCCTGTTTTCCGTTCAAATATCTAAAAGAGGGAAGAAACTAGTCAGGACCAAAAGAAACCACTTTACGGACAAAGAGGCCTTCTAGTGAAAATCAGCCTCCTAGCTGGCCACAGCTTCCTCATTATTAGAGCATCGAAAACCACCATAAGGTGGCCAGCACTGCTGTCTTGATAAATCACCTCACACATGGAGATGTTTTATAACCTACCCACAAGAACTGGGTGATATGTGGTATTGTTTTAAAAAATGTTTTTTAAAGCCAGTCAAGATTTTTCTTTCGAGAAGTCTAAGAAACCCTGGAAAACTCAGTTCCATGGCTGACTATCCAGAGATGTACACCTGTATTCAGTATCCCACATGGCTACCCCTGAAGAATTTCTCCCTTGGGAAATCACTTTTGTCACTTTTCCACATAGTAGGTCAGAGGTTGTTTAGCAAAAGTTCGGTGTGAACTCATGGAGGAGGAAGGCAGGCATAGGAGTGAGGGAACCATTCACAAAGGCCAAGTGCACTCCAGAGCCTCTAGAGAGGGGAGCCAGTGATGGCCTCCTCTGCCTCTGGCATTTGCAGCCCTAAGAGCTGGACTTGAGGGAGGCGGGTGGCCCCACGGCGGCAGCCACGCTGGCTCTGGGTGGTGCGCCTCCCAGACAAGAGGAGGCCTATTCTGTGAAGGCGGATCTACCAGACTGGGAGGAATAGCAAGTGCAGGATCAAATGAGTTCCACCTCCTCTAAAGTGCTCTGCTGACTGAAGATGTTTGAAGCCAAGGCCCAGAGGGCACATTTGTCAAGCTCTCAAAAAATAGAAACCAGGATCAAAGCAGAAGCACTTTCCAAATATAAACATTTGTCACCTACATTCACTTTTGATGTGCCCCATTTTGAATACATTCTCCTTTATAAGAAGGACAGCTTAATCTTTCCACACACACACACTTGGGTCCTTCAAATGGAGCCCAGGGACAATGGTGGGGGAGGGAGTGAGAAGGACGTTCCAGCCAGGCAAAACAAGAGAGGAGAAAAATCCCTCCAGAAGTATGAAACAGGGAGGAAAAAAGGAAACTAGCATTTTATACATTACCTCATGTTTTCCCGCAAATTGCCTCTAGAAAGAGGGCATCAGTATTCCCATTTTGTAAAGTGTTTAAGTCACATATCCAAAATAGCTCAAGCTTGTAAAAGTAAAATCAGAATGTCTTCCTAGCTGCCCCTGCAGTCCCTGCTGCCACCTGTGTAAGTGGCCTCTGGTTGCTAAAGTAAGGTAGGTAACCTCAGGTCTGCAGAACGTCCGTTGGATACTCAGTGCCCGCTCATATCTATGTATCTGGAAGGTACCATGTGTTTTAGAGCTGGACAGCAACTCTAGGGTCCTCTACTCCAGCTCTCACACAAGACCTGCTGCCCCATTCCAGAAGGACAGCACTTTAGTTCTACTTTTGAAACTGCCCAGCTCTGCCACATTTCTACAAAATGGTACAAAGGATCTATGCCTATGAAATGAGCATGTACCCTCATCCAGAACACTCCCTCCTTGCCTATCTAAACCCTATTCACTCTTAAAGGCTCAACACAAGGATCAACCCTCTCCACAAAGTCTTTCAGACCATTCAGTACCCATGGAGCACCTACATTCATTTTGAATTCTACTATCTTATATTAATCCTCTAATGGGTTTTCATGGATTAGCTTTCAGGATTGGTAAGCACTTTTGGACAAGTGGAGAAAAGGGAAAAAAATTCAGCATGGGAGGTAAGTTATTCCCTTCTGAAAACCAGGTTGTGTGGTTGGAAGCCATTGGGAGTTTGTACCAAAGAAACTGAAGAAATAAGAGTAAAGGATAGGTGGTGAGGGGTCTGGCCTCCCTAAGACTTCAGCAGAGTCACTGCCAGTGGTGCTTCTCCTACTGGCCTAGGCAAAGGAAAAAGAGAAACTAATTTTCTCTATCATAAGTCATGAACCTCAAAAGCCTCACTTTCCAAAAGAATTAGGCTCCAGAAGGAGGAAGACGGAACAGAGGTTGGAAGTTTCTTCCAATCTTTTTGTCTGGCCGGGCACTGGTTCTGGTTGCAGCCTTTCTCAGATGATAAACCTTCTTCTCTTTGCTTCTCCTGAACTGGGAATCAGCATGCAGATTCATTTACAGGCCAACCCAGAGAGATTTACACTCTCCTCATTGATATATTCCTCTTGACAAAAATTGTGAGATGCATAATTATAACAAGATATCAGGTTTAATTTAGGAAATCTGGTCATTGTTGAGCATGGCTGATCATCTTTAAAGAAAACACACTTACAGTCTTCAAGATAAAGTCCATTCCCCTGTGATGAGGTCGTCTCATGGAATGCTACTAGTCCTGGGCAGGGTTTCAAAGCCGTTAAGTTTCTCTAGGTGAGATAGAGCTGCTGGGGTTTATGGGAATGTTGGCACCCAGGTGACATGTTGGATAATCTTTAACAGAGGAAGTCTGTCTGGTGCCTGCTCTTTGTTCCAACTCCACTTTCCTATTTGAGAACCCTTGTGATACAATTGCTATTCACAGCCACATTTTGGAAGGTCATGAGTGTGGTCCCACATTGGATGCTGAGCAAATAAAGCCCCCACCCCCACCTGAGTCTCTCTTCCTGACAGCCAGCACAGCAAAGCAAGAATCTGCTCTCCACCGGTATTATTTTGCAGAGGCAGTGAGGTGCATTTTCTAAAATATATTTTATATTGTTTACTCCCTTAAGTAAAACAATATGTTTGGGGCTCAGAACACATTTCGCAAGTTTGCCTGCCAGTGTCACACAACATCTCTCTTGTAAAAGACAGTTTCTCCAGGAGGATGTAAACTCTCATCCAAACAATTTTTTGCCGAATGTGAATGGAGAAGGATGCAGGAGACAAGTCAGTGTCTTCAAAACCAATAGAAGACCTTGGAAAAGTGTCTGAGATGTCAAGCAATTTGATTCGAAAGCTCCGAATCTCTCCCTCCCCTGCAGGAGGAAACTCTTGAGCTACGCAGAGAATATACATGAATGAGTGGTTAAACCAAGAATGACTGGATCAACCATTACTTTTCTCCTGCACAGTGCCTAATGCCTGCTGAACTTTATCAATGACAAAAACAATATCCGAGATGACATCAAAGTCATTGACTGTCTCTCAATGCTCTTCTGGTGAAGATGAGGGTCTAGTCCCCATCGTGAGGCCACTGGTGAGCACACTGTGATTGTATTGCTCAATTCTGTTTGTCACTAGTTAACTAGATGTCCTTTGAGAACAACGACAGCACTTTCAGCACTGCTCTGGCACTCCCATAGGGTGGCTCAGCAACTGCTTACTTAATAAATGATTGTAATGAAAGGTGTGTTTTTGTTTTTGTTTTTGTTTTTCTTAACACCCTTGAATGACCATTTAGCTTCACATCTTACAAAAAACATCTATTAAATACTCACCCTGGGTTAATCATCGGAATTCAGAGACAAATGAGACAAAGTCATTGTCATTCAAGAGCTGAGAGCAGGCAGACTGGGAAGCAACTATGAAAAAATTGTTACAAGAAGTCCAGGCGAAGAGTAAGGAGGATGACTGGGCCCCTCTCCTTGGAGGGGGATCAAGGCCCAACTAACCCCTGGGTTCCTGGGCCTGCAAGGGGCTTGCCTTCTCACCGAAGAGACCTTGTTACAGACAGCATTAACAGAGGCGGAGGCCCACAGCTGGTACCAGTGGACAGAGCCAAATGCTGTCAGCAGCCACAGAGCCAAGTAGAGCAGGAGAAGTCAGATCATCACACTGAGCATGTGAGCTCACAGACCTATGCCCTGAGCGCAGGGAAAGCCGGCACCCATCAATGCTGCTCTCGGGGCCCCTGCACCAAGGCCCCTACAACTCTTACCAGATGCTTTCCTACGGGGATGAGACTTTGGGCTACTAGGGGGCAGGGAGCGAAACCTAATAGTATAAACACTTCTGAAGGATCAACAATAGAGTGAGACCCAGCACAGCCCAAATTCAGTAAACCTTAAACTAGATGCCTGGGGGAAATAACAACCTTCCTGAACAATAAACTTTCTATCAGCAATGACTTTGCTACCAAAGAGAAAGGTCATTATGCAGACAACTTAGGGATTTCTTTTCTAAAGGGATTTTCATTAGACAACCAGTTTGGCAGAAAAATAAATTTATTCCTTAGGTATCAGTCATGACACTGAAATTTCATGAGATGACTCTTTGTGTTTTCTCAGACTGTACACTTGCTGGGCTCAGTATCCTTATGTGTCAAATAAAGGATTGAACTGGGTGATCTCCGAGGTCTCACATTTAATCTATTAGCTTCTTTGCCCTAATAAATCGTTTCCTTAAAGCCCTCTATCAGCAAAGCCCAACATTGGCTTTTCACTCAACCACTATTTGTCTTCATCACTAAAGACCTTTCTCAAAGTCAAAGAAAAGTTAAAGGAAAGAAAACGTAAGGAAAAAGGAAAAAAGACCCAATAATCTCCTCACCCATATATTTATCCATCATGGTGCTTTATGTAGAGAATGACTTTCCTGTTATATTTAGATTACAATCAAACTGTAAAAGAACTGTTATCTTCCTGTTCCTGCTTTTTACTTTAAACTCTGAGACCTTTGTCCTTTTATATTAGAGAAGCTGTAAATACTACAAGAGAATGTTTACATTTTAAAAATCCATTTTCCTTGATCATTTGTAGAAGGAAGGAAAAAAATCTTTGCACTAACACACCAATTCATCTTGACTTTGCACAAAGTCACCTGAAGGCCGCCTTTCCATTCAACAGCATTTCATTTCTCCCAGAAGTTGTCTTTCCATACAGAAGTCTTTCATTTCTCCCAGCCTGAAAGCACTCTCCAAGTTAGGAAGGAGAAAGACAGAACCTGCCCTTGTAAACTTGGGACAGAACTGTGACGGATATGGGGCTTGGGAGTTAATTGTGTTCTAAATTTATAATTAGCATAGAATTTATTTCCAGCCTTTTAGAAAAATGAGTTTCATTGACTTTCTTCAAAATTAGAAAAATCCCAATCCAGTGATCAATAAACCTAATAGTACCTCTCCCTTGGCCACTGGGAAAGCAAACAGCTTACCAGAGAAGCCTCTGATGGCCAGCAAAAGGTGACATGAAAGACACACAGACGAAATCTGAGCAAGATATTTGGTGAGAGTGGTCAGGAGAATTTCAGCCATCCGAGGAACAGATTTACTTATGCTGTGTTTGTGCACAGGCTCACAGCAGAACACTCCGACGACTTAGAACAGAACATCTGCTAGCATGCACTCACACAGAGCACCAACCGTGGCAGGAAACAGCCACATGCGAATTACATAAAGTGTGAGTGGAGCCCGTGGAGGCAGAATGGCAGTGTAATCATCATAACTCAGTTGCTAAATTACGTAGGTCTTCACTGCCAAAGAAGCAACTGAAGATAAGTTTCTTATTTATTATAAATCCAGTTGGAAGAATTTGATGGCATCATGTAACAAGCCCTAAATGGTGGCTTCCCCTCATTTTAAAGTCACTGACTAAATTTCCGTAGATGTCATGACTTCTAGATAATTGATAGGTCAAAATAGATACCTTTATCCACATTCAGAAGTTCACATTACCAAGAATATTGTTAACTTCAGTCAACCACATTATCGCATATGATCCTATGAAAAGCCCTGTACTTAGAGTGGAGGAAGGACAGAGAAACAGGGACACGATTCAGCCATGGTCCTCAAGAGGATAAAACCAAAATAATTACAGTACACTATGTAATCAAACCATGGCTAAATGAACCTGACACATATCTTATGTTCAATAAATATTTATAGAAAGAATGACCAATTAAATTGTATCAAAATAAGTATTCTAGAAGCACAGAAGAGACAGGAATTACTTCTGGCTGGGGACATCCAGTGGCTGACATGTGAATTTGACCTTGAATAATGGATAGGGTTTTCTCAGTGATAACGTGAAATCCATTCCAGGTCAAGGAAGAGTGTGAGGAAAGAGTAGGGACTAAAGAATGTGCACATTCATGGGAGAGTGGCTTGTGTTTTTGCTGGGATGGAATATTTAAACAGGACCAGTGGAAACTGGTTAGGGTTATAACAGGCAGCTTTGAGTTTAAAAAAGAAGCTTCATATGCCAAAGCAGTTGATCCTTGTGGGGACTTTCTTTTTTTTAGGATAAAGTTTTTTCACTTCAATTAATCAATCTATTTGCATAACGGTGTTCCAGTCACTGCTTCGGTATCTTCAGGTAGTTAGCCTGAACCATTCCAAGCACATTCCAAGGCCCTCAAAAACGATCTTGTAATTAATGTTTGAGTCAAACTGGACTTACTGCCTTCAGTGTGGCCCACATCGTGAAGGGTGAATTCTCAGGGCAAAATAGAAAAAGGTATAGTCTCTTGGCCCAGCATGGCTGAGCAAAGGGAAGATCTAACTCCCTCACAACCCACATAAATCCAAAAGTAGCTGAGGTTTCCTTTGAATTCAATCTAATTGATAGTTATAAAAACCCACAATGCTCTGGGCATTCTGCTCTATGCTACCAAGGGTCTTCCAGAAGCCAATAGTCCAGTAGGGGACACCATCACAAATAACCGTAGTGAGCTAGTATGAGAGTGGGCAAATAGAATGTCCCCCAGGGTCACATGAGAGCACCATCTGGTGCCTTGGAAAAGAAGTTAAGAATTAAGTAGCATCTCTTAGGCAGGATTCTGGGTCAGGCAGAGAGGACCTTCTATCAGGCAGACCAGCAAAGGCCTGAAGTGGTGGTTCTCAGCACTGGCTGCACATTAGAATCATCTAGGAAGCTTTCAGAATTACTCATGCTCAAGCCCATCCTGTTAATTCTTATTCAAATGATGTAGAGAAAGTCCTGGGCATCTATATTCCTAAAAGCCTAGTTATTCTAATGCACAGCCTGGGTTGATAACTACTTTTATGGAGCAGAAGCATGCTGGAGACTTTTGGGGAGGAATGAGCTGCACTTGGAGAAGTTGTGCACAGAAGGTGAGCTGAGAGGGACAGAACCTGCAGAGTTGGGGACATCTAGGGTTTAGCAGTCTCTGAGTATTAAAAGCATGCTTCTCTACAGACATCCTTTCCCTACTGTCTAAGACAGAAAACAAAAGCAGAAACTGTTTTACTCTCAAACCTAGAGAGAGTCCTACCTTGGTAATTACGTGGCATATTTCACCACTCTTCTCTTTTTCACAAATCCTCCTAATCAGCACTCATGGGTAGAATGCAGAAAGATATTTCATTTTATCTTAGCAAAAGAAGAAATATCAGACAGGAGAGGAGAACTAGAGAGAAGAGTATCC
The DNA here is from genome assembly GCF_014176215.1 of Rousettus aegyptiacus. Classification (NCBI taxonomy): domain Eukaryota; kingdom Metazoa; phylum Chordata; class Mammalia; order Chiroptera; family Pteropodidae; genus Rousettus; species Rousettus aegyptiacus. The sequence continues at coordinate 56,536,224 of NW_023416287.1, read as the reverse complement.
TAAAAAGTTCTCTTTTGTCTCTCATCTACCTCCCCTACACACCACCACATAACGTCTAACAGAACATGAACACGCTCTTTGGAGGGGCTGTTTCTCAATACTGTAGAGGAACTAACGTGTTTATTTGGTATTAGTGGGGGAGGACCAACCATTCACATTATATCAGGCTTAATTTATGAGCCACAAACTATACAGATGAGGTTAAGTTTTCATTCAACAAAGTTTACTTAACACGTCTGCCAGGCTCTGTGTTTTAGGGGTTTGAGAACACAGTGCTGAGCAAGTCTTGGCCCTCCCTTAGGAATTTGCCATCCGGTGGAGGAGACAGACATGTAGACAGACACTGAGCTTCTTTCATGATTGGGGTAGCACAGAACTTTACTGGGCACATGGGAGACACCCCAGCCAGGCTAGGAAGACTGGGTAACTAGAAAAATGGGTCGTGGGGGGCAGCAATAAACTAAGACACATGAAACCTGACAGAGGACAGAGGGGATAGCCAATTACAGCAACTAGAAGTTTGGTTAAATGTGACAGAACTTAGAATTCCAAGGATGAGCTTATTTTTTAAAAAATGAGACTGGTGAAAGAAACAGAGTGAAGCCTAAACTTTATTTTGGGCGTTGGGAGACCAGCGAAGTTTTTTAAGAAGAGGAATGACATGATCAAGGTTTACGTTTCAGAAGATAACTGTGGTTTGGAGGATGGGTGGAGACTGGAACAGCAGTCGCCAGCCAGGCAGGAGAGAATCTGCAGCATCCACAAAGTCCGACAGGGGTTGACTGAGCACTTTCAGGCACTGGTTCAACAAGGATGGCGGGTATGTATGACTGATGGGGACTACTTTCAGAAAGTCTACATTTTGGGGGAATTATTTAAAAATATTAACTGAATGATTACACAAATAAGTAATTACAATTATGATAAGGAAGGGAAGGTACAGCGTTCCAAGAAAAACATATAACTAGGGGGACCCGGCCTGGTATGGGTCTTTCTTTCAACAAGAAAAGGCTTCCGCACCGCGCATTGCGGTCGTGCTCTGAAGATGGGCTCAGTGGCCTACCGCCACCTTCCCCGCCACCTGTGGGTGCGTGCTAAGGCCCGTGAAGGGTCGCCGCCGAGGTTTCCACCAGCCCACAAGCAAGAGCATGGCAGCCATCCCCTCCGGCGGCTCACTGGTGCCCACCCACGACTCTGCTGGCACTGTCTGGGTTCCATTTCCTGTAGCAGCTCCTGTGGAAGTGCAGGGCACCCTGGGAAAGCCATCTCCCACCACCTCTGTCTCCCCAAGGCTGATTCGGGTCACTGGTGGGCGAGCTGCCTTTTGGAGAAGTCCATGCTCCCGTTGATGGCCACAGTTTTGGAGTCTCCAGAGCACTCACAATCTCCCCAGGCCTCCAGCAGCGTGATCACCTGTGACCTGGCTCGGGAAGCCACAAGGCAGCGGCCTGGTGGCAGCCCAGCAAAACCAGGCCGGGCCCCCATCCTGAGTGGCTGCCACCAGCTGCCAGACTTTCAGAGGCGCTGGACTCTTTTGAACCTTTTTCCCCCACCTCACCCCATAAACTAGGCAGAAGCAGTTGGGTTCTTTAATGTCAAAACAGCAAAACACCAAAAAGGAACCCAGGAGTCTCGTTTTTTACTTTCCTAGCCACACCAGAGCCTTCCTGACACCTGTAACTGTGCGCCTTGTGCCAAGTGGAAAATAAACGATAAGCAGCCAGGGGGAAAAAAAGGAAAAAAGGAAGGAAGGAAGGAAGGAAGGAAGGAAGGAAGGAAGGAAGGAAGGAAGGAAGGAAAAGCTTCTTGAGGAAGTGATATTTAAGGTAAGATGAAATTGATTTGGCAAAGGTATGGAGAGGAGGCAGATGGAAGCAGAAGGGCCTGGGGGTGAGGGGCAGTGGGGCACATGGGAGGGGTGGTTGTAAGGAAAAAAGTTCGTGCTGGAAAGGCTTGGTGGAAAAGGAGCCCACCTCTAGGGGCCCAGGGCACGAGCGGCAAGTGGGCAAGAGGAAACTTGAAGAGCCCAACTGGCCATTTGGAGAAGAGAGTGTGGTCTTTATCCCAAGAACAGAGGGTGAGTTCGATGGAGCAGAGAATGATATGCTCAGATCTGAAGATTGCTCCAGCTGCTGCGTGAAGAGAAATCTGGGGGTTTGGGAAATACTAAGGAACTAGAAGTGATCAGAGTAGAGTCTAGGACAGACACCAAGAAACGGCAACAGGTAAGGGGCTGTAGCTAAAGAGAAGCCTGTGAAAGAGACAGTGAAACAGAGATTAGAAAAGCAGAAAAGAAACCAGGAGAGAATGAGACCTAGAAGCTAAGAAAAGAATGTTCATTGTGAAGTAAAGATAAGAGAGGGACAGAAAAGTATCTGATGGATTTTGCCCCAAGCAGGCCATAGGTGACCTTGGCCAGAGCAATGAGTGGTGAGTCCAACCCAGATTCTAGTGGTTTGAGGTGGAAATGGAAGTGAGGAAGCAGAGACTTGAGTGTAATCAACTTTAGCCTGAAGCGGGGCAATTAGAGGGATAAGGAGATAGCTTGATGGCTTCTTGTGAGAGTCAAATGGGATAAAGCAAGTGAACTCTGGTGCTCGGTAACAAACTTACTCATTATTACTAGAGCATGGAATGGTGTCCAGATCCACATTTCCAATAGCTTCTTCCTATCTGCCAAGCAGGGCTTTGAGCTTTACGTTCACCACCTTCTTTATTCTCACCATAGCCTTGAGAGACTGAGACCATTGTTCCTCTTCATAGAGGACAACACTGAAGCTCAGAGAGGCACTTGTCCTCACTATTATCAAGTTAGAGTCAGAATTTAACTCCAGTCCATCAGCTTAAAAGGTGTGTGCTCTTTCTATTACACCGTACTGTCTCTTTGTGTTATGGAGGCATCCTCGAACAGATATCTCCTGAATTCCCATGTGATTATGGCTTTAGTAACTGGACTCTGTTCACTCATTCTCTACCCCCTTAGGTTAGTGTGGTTAGTCTGTGTAGTGTGATGGTGCATGAAATTTGGATTCAGCCAGAACTGCCTTTATCACTTATCTGTGAGCTTTAATTTTCGTGTTAGGGGGGAAAAAGCCAAAGAGAATTTTTTTTTCAGTTTCCTCACTCTATTTTTTGAGAAAAAAATTTTTTTTAATCTGCATGTTTTATGTAGAAAATTTAATCATGAGCTTAGGTGGCGGAATGTTTGTAAAGTGTTTTGCCCAGTGCTGACCCAATAAGAACTCCATCAGTAATGATTATTAATATTTATATTGTTCCTCCACTTCTTCAACACAAGTCTGCACATGAACCCAAACCCATACTTTCTCTCCAAAATGATAACCGACAAGAATAAAGTGCTGCTACAAGGCCTGCCACACATCAAACCTTGCCGTTTTGACTCAGACCACGCTGGCCACCTGATGGGTCATTTCAGCAAAGTCCCCTGACCAAAAGAGTCTCTTTCACCGTCACATTCCTCATTGGTGGGCCATGACTTTAATTCTTGGAAAACCTTCCCTGTCTTCCGGAATTTCCTCTTTAAATGCAATGAAGGCAGGACAGGGACCTCTGACAGAAAGCAGGCAGGTGGCAGAGAAAAATCAATTGTGTCAGTGCTAATCATGTTAGCGTTTTAAGATCATGTACTCTAACCCTACATTATCCCCAGTGGATGTACCCAAGCCACTCCAAAAAATGCCATGTAACTTTAATGATCCCCCCCCCACACCCATTTTCTTGTATCCTGTTCTCAGGAATTAACATTGTCTTCCATTCAATGTGTATGCTTTCAGACCTTTTTCTATACACACAAAAAGTTACATGCAGATATTAGAAGGGTGATATTCAAATTTTCCCCCACTCACTTCCTTACCCAATACCATAGGCATCTCTACATGTTGGAAATACAAACCTATTTCCTTCTTAATAGTTGTCACATTGTTTTCTGTGGTTTAAATTTCCCTGGGTCTTTTAACCATCAGCTCCAACATATTCTCAAGAACCATATTTCCATGAGATAGAATCCTCCATCAAATTCATTTTTAAAAGCTGTTAGTTTAGTCTATGGCCATGCTACCCTGAACAAACCTGATCCCGTCTGATCTGAGAAGCTAAGCAGGGTCGGGCCTGGTTAGTACTTGGTTGGCAGACCACCTAGGAAGACCAGGTGCTGTAGGTGTAAAAAATAAAAGAATAAGAGATTGTAAGCTGACAAGGTCCTCGCCATCTCTCAGGTCAACCAAAGGTTGCCTCGCTTAAAAAAAAAAAAAAAAAAAGTAAAAACTGTTAGTTTATACAAGAGTGCCCTTTGAAAATGGTTTTCTGTTCTATCACACCAAGTCTGAAGCACAAGGACTCCAGGCCCAGCATCCTCCCCACAATACCTAGGTACAATAGTGATTGAGCATGGTCTCTCCAGGAAAACAACAGAGCCAAAGAAAAATAGTTGAGTACTATTGGGAAGATTTCTATTTAAAATGACAGCAAACAATTACTAAACACCTGTGTTTTGCCACCTTCCTAAGGTTCTGGGGATAGAAAGACAAATAAGACAACTGCCTGTCCTCATTTGTTCACGGTCTGGAAGAAAAGGCAGATCTGGTCCCAGTAGGATGTTCCTTCGGGGCTGCAGGAAGGCGTGGCACAGCCAGAGACTTGTTGTAGAAGGGATTTGAAGAAATCTGGCATGTGAGTCACATGGGATAAGGAAGGAGGGAGGGGGGAAGGTATTGGATCTTTCAGGACTCTGCCATATAAGGGCTTTTTGTCTTTTCCCAGAAACTAGGGGAAACTATTAAAACCTTTTAAGCTGGGGAATGACATGCAGATTTTCGTTTTAGGAAACTCTCTCTGGCTACAGTGTAGAGAATAGATTGAGGGAGGCCCGACTAGAGATGAGGACGTGGGCTAAGATGTCACAGGTCTGCATATAAGATCTGGAGAAAGGACCCTCCAGCCGAATTGTACAGCTTTCAAGGCAGAAAAATGGTGTGGATTTCATTCTTTATTGGATTGAGAAATGGAGGACTGAGGGATAGAGATGTGAGGGACAAACAATTTCTTGAACACCTACATTTTAGGTCATTGGAGAATATACTGATTTTACTAATGTAGTGCATTGCCCTTGATGAAGCCCAATCAATGAAGAGCTGTAATGGATCCCTCAGTCTGCTGAAAGAAAGTCTTGTAAGAATGTGACAGGGAGTACTCTGAGGGCAGAGCCCCAGGGTGAGGATAGTCTCTGGAAGAAAGTGGAAGGAGATTCAAATCCGACTCAGCTATTTACAGGCAGGGGCTGGCCTGGGGGTCCTACCTCCCGATTTAGCTGATGGCTTCCCTTTACTCAATTTGCAATCCCTTTAGTAGGACAAAGGGTCTAAATTGCCCAAAGCCTTTCTGGAGGGGGTAAACAAAACCTACAGCAACAAAACAACTACCGAAGTTTTCCAACAATGAGACCATTGCTGCGAGTAAAGTGATTTAGGAGAATGATGTGTTTCAGCCCCACAGATTTCACCCTCACAGATATTTAGGATGAACTCTTAGACTCCCTGGTTTTCCAGGAACCCAACTCTGAGAAACACTGCTCTGGACTCACCACAAAAAGACAATGGGCTTCTCAACAAACCTCATGCCTGAAGTTTCCCTCTGCCCCTAACCTAGTCGGAAACTTGTTTTCTGAGGCCCAGGAATGAGCTCACCCTCCAGGGGTGTAATTCAGTATCACACCAACCAAGAAGGATCACAGGACACCCTCAAGCTTTGGCCAAGCACTCCCAACACACTCCAGAGACTAACAGAGGCCAGCATTGTAGTTCCCATCCCCCAGAAGAGTCAATAGGAGCCAGTCAGCGTAAACAGATCCTCCTCTGCTCCACTGAAGCCACACAGGAGCATCTAAAGGAGGATTAACAACGCTGCTTTGTGAGGCTGCTGGCATGGCGCCATCTTGCTCTTCACTCCCAAGAGGCGGTGAATAGTGCCGGCTGCATTTTTGTGCATAAACCTCACTACGCATTTGGGAAACATTCACGAGCTATTTGAGTAGTTCATTTTGGGCTGCAGGTTCACCCCAGGCAGAGGCCAAAGCCCTACACCATGGCAACAGTACCATCTCTCCTCTCTATAGGGATCACTTTTTTTAATGTATGTGGACCTGTGTCTGGTCTCATTGGAATGAAGGGAAGCAAAATAGATGAGTTGAGGCAGGGGGCCTACCTGTACCCTTTCCCACCCTACAAGCCTTGAGCTTCACACAAAGACCCTCCTTCAGGCAGCCAGCCTGTGCCAAGTCGGTTCTGTTTTCACACCTCTGTTTAGAGATAAGAGGTAATGCTTAGGAATCACATAACCAAGTTGCGAAATAAACCTGATCAGCTAAAATTGACCATTTTAGGTGCCAAAGTGGGAGCTAGTTTGGTAAGTACTCAATGGGGCTCCTGTTTTCCTTGCTCCTCACCCAACGGCAGCACATTTCTATTAGCCTCCGGTTGGCGGTGGCCCATTAGCTAAAGGTAGGGAACTCAAGGATTTGTGCTCAGTCAAGTGCACCGATGTGTACTCATTGCCTTTTGGAAAGCACTGGGGTTAGCTGACACCAGGAAGCTTGCCTCTCACCCTTCCAATAGTGCAGGCAACTGCTCCATTGTCAGGCAATACCTGTCACGGGCTCTATTACCTGGACTTAGGGGGTTTTAGGGGACAAAGGCTAGACATTGAAGGGTCCTTGGATCTCTGATTTCCTGAGTACTACTTGCTAAGACATCCATAGCTCAGAAAAGTATAGGTGTAAGAATTATGTACTCAGGACTCACCCTCAATCCATACTTGATCCATTTTCTGAAATAGATTGGGAGGAAGCCCATATCAAGGTGTGTAAGCAGAAGCTGAAGGGAGGTGCACCCCTGTGAGAGACCATTGTCTCAGGCTGACCCTGCCCAGACTGCTTTGGATCTAGCCCTGGTTATAGACTTGCCTCCTCCCGGAGCCACAGCTGCCTGCCCACTTCAGCCTGGCTTCTGTCTCAGCCAGTCAGGCTTAGGAGTCTTCCAACCACCAGGCCGAACACTAGACAATTATAGTTCATCATCGAAGTTGTAATAGTGTCAGAATCATTATCCTCGCTACTATCATTGAGCTGGCATTATAATATCTAGGGAATTATAAGCTTCACAGAACTTGGGCTCAGAGATAGAGATACCCACAATCCCTACAATACCTTGCAAAAATAATATTTGTTGAATAAATGGATGGGAAAATAAGTGAATGAATAAAGAATCATTCCTATCATCATAATTGAATGAGATTAAATGCCAACTCTTGCACATTGCTAACCCAAATCTGTGTGGATTCCCTGGGCTGGACTGGGGTGGGGGCGAGGAAAGGGAGGTGAGTGTCAGGCTGCTTAGCTTGTTCTTGCAAATACAGTACTGCTCACACGTCAATGAGTAGGTACCAGCTAACACCAAATGTGAATAGGAAGCCTAATGGAGACTCAGAACACCTTCTTAAAGTTGGTTGTAAAACAATCAGAAATAAGTGGCAGAATACCTCTGTCTCACCTCCTTTTCTTCCAGATTCCATGGTCTTGACCATGGCCCTTCCCTGGGTAGAAGACAGCTCTGCCAGACTTATGCCACTCTCCCATATCCTTATTCCCTCTTGCTCAGCAGAATTTGAGTCTCCTCTCAATTATTCAACAAACCTTTTAGAACAGGGACCCCAATATTTACTCAACCACTACCTCTTTCATCACCACCACCATGATCATCATCATTATTATTCCATGGACTCCATGGACTGAAGATCTTGTCTACCAAACAAATTGCAATTATCAAGTGATACATGTTCGTAATCAGAGCAGATGACTAGTGTCATCACACTGGGTAGAGTAATTCTAGCCCAAAGCAAAGGACCTAAGTTTCTTTAGCCTGTAAATCTTATTCTGGGTCAATGCATTAATTTCATTTTGTCATTTGAAATATTAAAATGACTTTGAAAACTCCTCTCACCCACTCACCCAGTACTACCTAGAGATCCCATGTTGAAATTAAAGACAGTAGTTCAGCTCATTTAAGTGAGGTTTTTGGAGCTTGCAGAATAGGAAGAATTCTTTTCTTCTGGTTTTCTGGGATGAGAAAAGCTAGTGGGCTCAGAGACAGATCTTATGGAAACTCCCAACTCCCCAGCCTTTGGGATGACCAAATCAAGTTCTGTTGCATATCAAGCTAACTCCTTACTGGCTTGTGGAAGGAAGTCCCACAGAGGGGGGCTAGCTTCCCTCCTGTGTGGCTCTAAATAGCCTCTGCCCACCTCACTTAAGAAGAATTTGTGCCTCAGGTGGAGTAGTTGCAGTAGCATGGACATTAGCAACTTTTAAGGCCTTCTTATCTGGCCCTAACCTATCCCTCCTCTGGACCCACACTACTTGTTTTGCAATCAGTATTCCAGGGGAAAATCAGAGCCCAAGGCTGAGGGTAGGTAAACTGTGGTGGGGAGGGAGAGGTTCAAAACTTCCATGAGGGGTGGTGTAGCTTGAAAAGCATTGTTCTTATGATAATTTTACATGTGGAAAATGAAAACAAATGCCTATTGTTGCTCCAATGTAAATTCAGAAAGAAAAGCTCTATAAAATCTTGGCTAATGAAGAGCCACAGAAGATAACCAGGGCCTGGCCAAATTTAAAGGCACAGATCAGTATCTCCAGCAGTGTGTGGGGGTGGGGAAGGTGTGAAATACTTACGTTTATCAAAAAGGAGCAGGGTAGAACAAGACTTCTTTTCTGGCTGTGGGGTCTACTGCCAGTCCCTGGGAGACCCTGCTTATTCCATCCTTTGTACTTAATTTGTCTGCGTGCCTCTCTTCTCTTCTACCAGCCCACAGGCTACCCCAGCTCCTATGGGCCCTCTTTGAGACCTCTGCCCTACTCCGACCACTAAATTAGCTAAAACGGCTGGCCTTCAGCAAGCATGTACTTGCTGCCTGCAGTGAGGGTGTTGAACACTGTTAGGTAAGTGTTCGTGGCTGGTCTCTTTGATTTGATTTTAAGTTTATTCAATATCTAAAACATTTCTAAAGTCAAAAAGTCCCTAGAATAAGTTCAGAACTTTTAAAATGATCTCATAGAATGCTATACCTTTTCCTTTGTAGCATTAACTTCAATAATTAAACTTTTTATACACTCATTTTCCTGAGGTTCTCTTGTCCACCAGACTGCAGAGATTTTCTTTGCTTTACCGGCACAGCAGAGTTAATAGTTACTATTTATAATGGGCTTGCTAGATATACTCTAGGTCGAGTACTGCATGCAGGAAGCTTTGTATACATTGTTCACATCAACCCTATGAATTAAGTGTTATTTCTATTTTGCAGCCTAAGAAATTTAGTCCCCAGAGAGGCTACCCAAGTTGACCCAGCAAATACACGAGGAACCAGAATCGGAACTCCAGTCTCCCTGACCCCAGAGCCTTTGCACTTTCCCCTGTGCCACCACTCTCTTACCCCTTGGCTGTGAATACTGTATTTGTTAGGTGAATGAGTGAATGAATAATGGCATGACATTTAATAATTTACCATTCACATTCCCAATGAGAACCATGTCACTTCCGGACTGTGTTTTCCTCCTCTCTTTTTTATTGATTTTTTTCAGACACACATTCCCAATCTTTCCTCCATTATAGGCCTCCAAGTATATGTATCTTTGTAAAATACATTGTGCTATTTTGTGTATATATTTTTAATTTACCTTCATCATAGAGCGACTAGAGACCTTATTCTGTTGCTTATTGTTTCAACCAACACTATGTTTTTTTTAAATACATGTTGATGGATCTATATCAAATTCCTTACTTCTAAATGCTGGGCAAAATTCCATAGTTTATGTCCACCAGCACTGCACATATCTTGTCCTCCCAGTTGCCTCTACTCTCACCACCACACACAACACCCATTGCACTTTCAGACCCACTTGAAGCAGCTTTCATTTTTCCATGAGCATTTTAGGCAGATTCCAACTGGGAATATGGTCTGAATGTCCTTCTGATAACTTGGACTATGACAAGCAGGCCAAGAAGTGTCAACTAATCCCTTTGGCTTTGTATCCCTAGAATCTGGGTCTCCAAGGATACCTTCAGAAAGAATTTTTGCTGCATAGTTTGAGTTTTCCTTTCTGATGCATACAAACTTACCCTATGTGAAATTAACTATACTTAAAGGTTAAGTGGGGAGATTCTAAAGACACACAGCCTGGGTTCAAATTCCAATGTTACCACTTATCAGCTTTACTGAATTTCTCTTTGTCCCAGCTTTTTTTTTTTTTTGGCAATAATAACAGTACCCATCACACGGAGTTGTCACATTTAGAACAGGGCTTCACAGTAGTAAGCATTTATAAATGTTGGCCCTCATCATTTAAAATACACATAGGGTCTGAGTCCACAAACCACATACATAACTTCTCTTATTTCAGAATAGAAAAGTTAAGTCATTCAAAAGAAAATGAAGAGAAACAGAAGATGTGTCTGGCTACACCAAAGTAAATCTGTTTGTAATCTCTAATGACAAGGCCTTTACAGGCCCATTTTGGTCTTCTAAGACCAAACACTTAAGTATAAACAACAGAGCCCCAAAGAAATCTGCTCACTTCCCTCTGTCTGGCTCCGAGAGTTTTACGACTGACAAATTCTGGTTCCAAGGGTATCCCATTTTCCCTAGTTTGTAAGGTGTCCTTGGTTGTCACCACTGGTTCTCTACTTCTTTGTCACTTCCCTATACTGGAACCCTTGAGTGTTTAAGCTGGATTCAGAAGAAAGGAGACCAGCCCCTGAGAACCTGAGGACTGACGCTGGCCATAGAGAAGTGCTCCTCCTCTTTCGTGTGGTGTGACTTGAGAATGGGTCAGTCCTGATGGCCCTGGTTTGGGCCGTATTTAGGAAGGAGCTCTAGGAGGATGCTCAAGCCTGAAATTTATGGCTTGTTGGTCCTGGACCCATGCAATATTTTTTCTCTCCTTGAAGATGAAAGGGTTACTATTTCCTACACTTCCCTATTGCCTGCATTTTGTAACATGTAAGCTTCTGCAGTGTCCATTTTATTTATCTGGAGAATTAGCTTCTAAAAGATAAGCTCATCTCCCTAACCAGCCATAGCCGATGGTCTCGAAATATACCCCAAATGGATAGATAGTTGGATAGCTATCTGATAAACATCCTAACGTTCACTCTGTTGTGGTTCTTCCCACCCCTATGACTATTATTTGTAGTATAAAGGAAAGACCTTTGAGTGGACAAAGAAAATCCAATCCTTCTACAAAGTTATTAATTCCCCAAGAGAAAGGCTCGCCTCTTATATTTCTTTGATCCCTTAAAGCGCCTAGCACAGTGTCTTGTTCAGAGTAGATACTCAAATATTTGTTGATTGATAAGATTCCAAAGACTTAGATTGAAGTGAATGGACAACATTTGTCTAAGTAAAAACAAATGGTTTCGTATACAAAACCTTTTAATTCTTTTTATCGGGAGATGTCAAAATTCAAATTTACACTAAATATATGTGCAAAAATTATAGTATCTGTAAAATATTTTATAAGTTTTGGAATTTCCCTAGTGAAGTGAATTTGTTGGTTTATTTGTTTCTTGACAGACATTTGTCAAGTTCTTGTATGTGTCAGATATTATTCTGGGCATTAGAGAAACAAAGATGGAGAGAGTTCCTGCCCTAAGTTCACAAACAGAATGGAGACTGTCACATCAGCAAACAATTAGAAGATTATAAGGTAAGCACTTTGATGAGGTCTTCAGTAGATTTACAATAGAGAATGGAGTTGAAGTTCTGAGGCTCAGAAGCAGATCTAGAGTTGACTTGGTATATTGGTATTGTAGTCAGCTCATGACCTGGGATTCAGAGCTGGAGTCCCCAGTGGACTGATGCCAGGCAACAGCAAACCTTGGGGAAGCCACCAAAACTTCAAGTTGCAATTTGCTGATTTTAAAATCATAATGACAACATTAAGATTACCAATTTGCTGAGCGAATTAAAGTTGCCATTGAAAAATTATAAAGTGTGCCTAAAAAAGTTGTCTGAAAAAGACTAACTGGACCTCCATCAGAGAATTGTCTTGAGGATACATTTATTTCATGGATGGGAGGGTACTTAAACACCTGAAGAGCTACACAAATGTCTGTACCATTTTAAAATTAATTAACTTCCTATTTTGTCACTTCTCCTTGGTTAAAACCGAAAGTCAAAGATTAAAGCTGGACATCATTCTTTTCAAAGTGCCTTATTTTTGTAAAAGACAGTGTACCCCAGAGTTTGGGCAAATCTCAGGGAAGAGATTTCAATGTGGCTAACATTGGATAAATTGACAGCAGCCCTGGTTAATATATTTAATCTGCTCATATAATCCATGATGACAAAAATCATATGAACTTGTCTCAGTGCTAATCAGACTGGAATTTCACTTGACACAGCTTGATTATTTGGCATGTTCAGTAATCTACAAAAATAAAACAAGAGAGCAAAGCAGAAAATCTGCAAAAATAAAATAAGAGAGCAAAGCAGAAAATGGCATTAGATTCCAAACCCACAGCTACAACTGTGAATCAAAGCGATATAATCTTTTTTTCAGATTGAGAATAAGAGTCCTTATGTCTTTTCTTAAAATGAGATTTTCTTGTCATTCAGGCCACTCCTAAAAAGATTTTTTCTTTATGTTTCTTAGGTATCAAGACTGAAGGAATGAGCCCCTTAAATGTAGGTCACATACTAGCCAGCAGGAATAGAGAAAATTAAATATAGGCATGGATGCCAATGAGTTGTTTCTGCTCTCCACTCTATCCAGTTAAAAAATAGTAAAGGATGAAGGGAAATGGACTTAAATCAAATGGACTTGCTAACATGCCCCCATTTTCTCCATTTCCTAATCCTTTTATAAATTCCATTGAGATGGAATTTGCTTTTAGACTGATTATGTGGCTTACAGATCAGCATAATTACAAGATATTTGTTGAAAGGAAGTTCCTCATCTTGGCTGTTTGGTTTCCTTTCCAGTTTTGAGTGGTGGATGACCTGGCTGAAACCGGTTCCATCTGGGACCTTTCTCAACCTTCTCAGAGGTAAAAAGAACCTTCCCCATAACCTTAAAGGAGGAAACCTGGACCCAAGAGAAGGCAGATGACTTTCCCAGCAATTCAGTGGCAAAATCAATTGGTGTGTTTTTGTTTTTGTTTTTTATGAGGTTTTTTTTTTATGAGTTCATTTACTAACAGTAATTATTCTTCACATAAAGCTAGGAAATGGGATCTCGAAGAAATCAAATTGAAATATAATATCACAGAGCCAATTTTTTTAACCGTAACATGAATCAGGTAATAAATAGCTTCCTTTGATCCAGAATGGGGCTCTTGACCAAAGAATTTTTGGATATGGAAAGCATAGCCTTCCTCCATATCTCCACCTCCCTTTTGGCCTCAGAATGGATCTTCTGGGATGTTCTAGGACAGGATTTTTCTTGTTCTTTTTTTGGTCCTCTAAAAATTCCAGAATTTCTAGCATCAATCATCATTATATTATCAACAATTATCACTTGTTAATTATCATAAATGACCTTTGTAGGGGCCTGAAAGAGGAGCAAGATAAAGTCTGTTTTCACAAAGCTTCAGTTTGAATAACATGATCTAGGATTAAGGAAAACATTAATAATAATAATAATAATAATAATAATAATAATAAATTGTACTGAGCCAAATGTTAAGTGCTTACTCATTTGTCTTTTCTAATTCTCACATTAAACTTCACATCCATTTTACAGATGAAGCAACTGAGACCTGCTTACAGGTAACAGCCTTAGTGACGACAAATGTATTTCATTCCATAGTGCATGCACTTAGAAATGAAATGGTACTGTTTCCCATGGGAGAATGGGTGGGAGAGTGGGAATATCTGAGAAAAAGGAATAATAAGCGGTCTTTCCTCAAGGAGGGCCCTAAAATGTTATGCATACAATTTTATAGTTCTTACAATAATTATACAACCTAATCTTACACCCCAGAAAATAGGAGCTTTTCTCAGCAAACACCCTCACTAGAAGACAAAGCCCTTTTTCACAATACCTTTTCGAGCTGATTGACTATTTTAATGTATTAATGTTCCCTTCATATCCATCAAAGAGGTTTTTAAATTTTTTAAATGTTCTTCTTATTCTTAAGTAATTTACTGAATACATACAACATTTCTGAATACCAAGCATGCTTCTAATCATATAATCCTTACAATGATCCGAAGAGGAAGGTACTATTATTATTATTCTCATTTCACAGATGAAGAAACACAGAGACACAGAGAGGTCAGACAACTAGCCCAAAGGTACATACCTAGTAAATCATGATCCCAGATTCAAACCCAGACAGTCAAGCTGAGTCCAGACCTTAACAACTATACCACATTTCCTCATACGTACAGTACAGCTAGCTGTCCAGGAAATGTTAGACTCTAATTCATGCCTGTGGGAAATCAAGATGCTTTGCTTTGTAGAGTTGTGTAGAGTTGTGCAGTTGCTTATAAAAAGTGGCACACAAGGGCCATTTTCTAATTGTTCTCACTCTTGTTGCCTCCTCCATGGCCCTTTATAGAGTTTGGGTGTACAGTTGGTTCTTAATAAAGAGAAGCTGAACCAAGTGAGTCAAAAGGTTTGTGAAGGTCAATTGTTGAAAGAGGTGCCCTTCAGTGTTTCCTTTTGCTTGTTTCTTCTGGAAGTAAACAGACATTTGGATCACCAAAGCAGCTGAGAATGTGAACCAAGGACAGTCAGGGTGCATAGAAAAACAGCATTCGTGAGTGTTTTGGGTTTTTTTCTTTTTTTTCTTTTTGAAAGGAAATTTACAAAATAGGTTAACGTATAGTCAAACAGAACGATTTTCTCTTTATTCCATTGTAATGCTTCAAATTTCCCAGTTGGTTTCTGATCATTCTTAAAGGTTTAAAATCATTTAATCTTTATGGAAGGAGATTTTCTTATAAATATTTTTAATCATCGTGACTAATTTATTTTTATATCTTTAGAAAATGGCTTTACAGTGTAAACCAGCTTTACCAACAATTAGTTGACTGGAAGATTTTGTAATTATCAGACACTCATCAAACATTGGAGCAACATTTAAATATATTTTCTTTACATTCTAAGTCAACTAAGAGAGGCAGTGGGGAATCAGGAATGGCTGGTTTTCTTTCTAACTAAGCCACAGACTCGCCAGTACCTCAGGGATAATAATTCTTACCTACTCCCTGCTTTATTCCCAGGATGCTGGAAATGACTAAGGTATCAGACAGTAAAATACACTACTTGGAAAGTTAAACAGTGACTTGTATGTGGAGACTCTAATGAAAAATGGACAGAAGCACCTGAGAGAGAATCTACTAGGGCAAGGCCTCACCTTTTTATTGGCTTTTCATGAGAAAGGTGTGGAATGGGGAGAGGTTTTGGCTTTAAGTGGATGCCTAAATAGTTTTAGCCTCAGCAACACAACCAATGGGGAATTGAATAAGGAAGTGGGGTGAAAGAAGCTCAGATAATAGTGTACAATTTAATAAATATGAGGAGGAATAATATTTTTTGTAATATGTAGAATTGTGAGGGGAAAGATGGGCTTTGTTCAAGACTATGGTTGTGGTAGATTGTTTGCAAACATGGCTGAGATCATCTCTCCCTCTCTGCTCATACTTGTCATGTTAATTTGCTACTCCTCTCATTGAGAGGTGAAGTGTATTTCTCAACTCTTTGTATCTGGGCCAGACTTGTGATTTGCTTTAACCGATAGAATGCAGCAGAAGTGACTTTGTACAACTTTTGGGTCCAGGCCTTGAGATGCCTTTCAGTTCCCCCTCTTGCCCTCCTGCAATGCTGTCCCTCTAGTCTCTTTGAGCCTCAGAGACTAGAGGGACAGCATTGCAGGAGAGAAGGACCCAGATGCTAGCCAACACCAGTCCCAGGCACGTGAATGAGGCCATAAGATTGAACAGTCCTAGCAAACCTGCCATCTGACTGCACGCAAATAAGTAAGCTCAGGTGAGACCAATAGAAGAACTGCCCAGCTGAACCCAGCCCAAATTGCTGACCCACAGAATTGTGAGCAAATAGATGGTTGTCATTTAAAGTCACTACATTTTGGGGAGGTTTGTGATGCAGCAATGAATAACTGATATAGAAGTTGGTACTAGAAATGGGGTGTTGCCATAAATAACCCAAAACAGGTGGCATTGGCTTTAGGACCAGGTGAAGGGTAGAAGCTGAAAAAACACAAAGAAATCGTTAGTGAACTAACTGTACTAGAAATGCAGTAAGGAAACTGCTATAAGAGACAGAGGGGAAAGCAATATATTTGATGTAGAGACATAAAAATGTTGCCTGCAGTAACTTGGAAGATAGAAAATGTACCCAGTGAACTATGAATCTGAGTAAGGAGAGTCTGTCTTGGAGAAAGATAAGTTCAAGAAGGAGCTATTCAGTCTGCAAGCAGAATTTAGAGGGAATATAGAAGGCCTAGTATGTGCTTGATTAAAAAATAATGTCATTTTTTATTTTCAAGTCTCTCCAGCGGGCGAAAGAATCTCAGAGTAAGAAATACCTTCAGGAAAAGATAAAACCAAAGGTGTAGCTCAAAAACCCTCTGTTAATACTTCAGAAAACGTAGTAGACGCTCCTTGATGGACAAAAGAATTCTCCGAATTTTAAAGGTACTTTCCTACAGCTGCTTGACTTGCTGACCAAAGTAAAGAGGGGTCTATCATCCACTGGAATGGACTACAATCTGATATATTAGAAATCCACACAGTTTTTAAAGGAGTTGTACTGTATTAGACTAAAAGGAAAAAAGTCAGTTCAAAATGAAAAAAAAAAAAAAACCCTTATGGGTCCCCAACTTTCTATGGGCAGAAAGCAAGCTAAGAAAGCTATTCAGCTGAAAACCCGGGCAATTCTTAGAGAAAAGGAAATAATATCTGAGAAGGTGGAGCCAAGAACCCAGAAGTCAGAACCAAGAGTCAAGGAGAACAAGGGACTAGAGAACTCCTTACGGGGAGCAAAACTGGGTTCTCATAAGGAAAATTCCATGCCCTTAAAGTAGAGGGACCTGAACATATGTGTCCAGTGGCGTTTCAGATTGTCATGGACTAATGACTACTACGTGTCTCCAGTTCTTCCCCTTGCTAAATTTGAATGTCTACAGTGGTTATCTGGTCTCTCTGTCATCATAGTGTGTTTAGGGTAAAAATACAAATGCTCTGCACCATTCTTCCTTAAACATATACTGTGGTGCTTTTTATGATGTACCAGAGGAACCTCATCCAGAGGTGGACCAAATTTTAATGAGTGTATCCTGGATATACTCAAGCCTGATGCCCTAATGGGGTGAGCCATTGGGGTGAGCATGTGTTTTTTATGGAGAAGGGATGTGAATGGTTATGGTCATAGATTATTTGCAAAAATGGACACAATAATTTCCCCTATCACTGTATGCACATCCCTTTGTGGTTAGACTTAGCTCTTTTTCCCCCGTCAAGAGGTAGAGCCTAAAAAATAAAAATAAAAATAAATTTTAAAAAAAGATAGAGCCGATTTACCCACATCTTGAATCTGAAGAGGACTTCAGTAGCTTGTGACAGAAATGCAGCGTTCAAACCTAGGCTTTCAAGATGCCTTGCAGCTTCTGTTCTTGGAACGCTCCCGCCTTGTGAAGAGTCCAGGCTAGCCTCCTTCGGATGAGAGAACACATGAGCAGAGATGCCCAACGAACAGCCAGCACCAACTGCCATACACATGAGTGAAGCCAACTGAGACCCCTCATCCCAGCTGACCCACCAGTGGACCAAGTCAAGACCAGCAGAACAGTGTAGCTGAGCCCAACACAAATCACGGATCTACAGAGTTATGAGTAAATAATGTTGTTTTAGGCCATTTTGGGTTAATTTGTTACACAGTAGTAGGTAACTGATATAAGGGGAAAATGTCTATCACAACAGTAAATGTCTTTTCTCCCTTTCCTGCAAAATAGCTCCTGGCTCACTATGAAGTAGGCAAAGTTAGGAGGGGCTCGGGCCTGGATAGCAGGGCGACCACTGTGTGTCACATGTGGTTCAAGGTTCTCTGACTCTCCCTGGGGGAGGGAGGAACATATGAACATGTAGGTCTCTGTTAACTTCTTTTGGACTTGCGAATTCCTCAGTATTGGGTAATGATAATAATAACAACCTGAGCACTTATTAGTGTCAGACAGCACCAAGCGATTTCCTGAATCATCCACTTAACAACGGGTCTGGGTTTACTTCAGCAGCACAGATACTTTAACAACAGGTCCTATTGTACCTATTCTCAGTTGAGGTAACTGCACCTTAGAGAGGTTATTTTTCTGGAATTCGAACCTCGTCTCACCCCAGAGTCCTAACCACTGTGCTAAAGCCCCAGCTTTGCTGAAACACAGACACAAGCATTAAGGCAGATAGGAAATAGTGATTGGTGTGGGGTTCAGAGGTGCTGAGGGTTTAATGTGGAAAAAATGTTTACATGGTTCTTAACTTAGGTCTTAGGTCTTCTCCTTCCTCCAGACTGTTATACTTCCAATCTGGTTGTTTTGCCAGTTTTCTGCAGCTGTGACATCTTTTGCAAATTACCTCTAAAGATTCACTTCAAATTGAGAAACTCTGGGGATCCCTATTATAGCCACAAGGTAAAGAGAATTCAAGTCAGCCTGAATTGTGGAAGGAAGATAACTGCTCATTTATTTCTCCAACACAACCTCACACTTTTGGTTCTTTTGCTCCTTGCCAACTTACCAAAAACTAGAATGACAGCCGCCTCTATTTGATTAGCAGCCATTAAAATCACGTGAATTCAGAATTCAGAACAAAAGCAGAGGCTTGGGCACATGTACTACACAAAACTCCACACGTCTCTCATGCTGGCAGGCTTCATTTTAAAGAAACATGATATAGAGTATAACTGATGCTTCTGGCTGTGCTCTGGGTCAAGTTTAAGTTCTCTGACTTAGAGCTCCAGGAGAGAGTGACTAGAGAAAAATGAATAAGAAGGAGGAAATTTAATAGTTGAATTAGGAGAAATAGAGAAAAATAAAAATTAGGAAATAGAGGAAAAGGAGATGATGGGAGAAAAATTAAAGAAGATGGGAGCAGAAAGGATTGATTGTTTTAAAAAGGTAAAATTAAGAAATGAGAAAAATATGGAACACTAGAAGGTAAGGGAAATAAAAACTGGGCTTTGGTAATGTGACAATTAAAATATATTTTTAGAAATAAGTCATGACGATGCACTGTACAGCATGGTGACTAAAATTAACAATACTGTATGTATATTTGAAAGTTGCTAAGAGAGTACATCTGAAAAGTTCTCATCACAAAAAACAAAAATTTTTGTACCTATGTATGGTGATGGACATGATAGACTTATTATGATCATTTCATAATATATATAAATATTAAATCATTATGCTACACACTAGAAGTTAATATAATAAATCAATTATATCTCGATTTAAAAAATATTTCTAAAAACTCTCTTTTCCACATTTCTTCCTTCTACCACAAAGCATGAGGCTAATACAGATCTCTGCGGAATCAACATCTTCCGCTACCAACACATACATACTCATGCACACACACCACAAACCATACACACGCCACACATACACCATGCCACACATACACAGCATGCCCTATATACACCACACACACACACACACACGCACATCATATACACATACATCAGATCACACACATACCACATATACACTCCACACCTAACCACATACCACATATGGATACCAGCTACACACACACACACAGCACACAAAACACACCCAAATACACATATACACAGAGTGATAGGAAGGGGTCAACAAGCCTATATTCTCTGCAAACATATTTTGTGGTCTACTATACCCTGGTATTCCCTTTTCCTCCCAGAGATCTATAGCCTTCCAGGTCTCCTTAGCAAAGTGCAAGCACACTCATCTCTGCTGAGCCTTCTGATGCTGCCACCACCGTATACCTCAGATCTTACCTTTCTGAGGCTTAGAACAAATGAGAGAAGATTCTACAATAGCTATAAAAGACTAACAATTATTTTTTGATAGTTTTAAAAAGCTATTTTTGTCTTTTCTCCTTAAAAAAGTGTTTTCCCAAAATAAATAAAAAAGAAATACAAAGAGTTATATACTAAGCTAGAGAGCTAAATACCTGCATCTTCATCTTTTGACTTTTAATGCTGGCAAAGTTTATATACTTTTCATCGAAGTGTAGGTTGTAAGATATTTAAGTTACATACATTTTTTTAAAACTCCCCAAATGTCCAGAATATACACCAAACAAAATAAGAAAAAACTGCAAAAAGCTATAAATTTTCTTGGTATCTATTTCCTTTGTCACACCACCATTTCCCCTAACCTCCATCTCCAATCCTGGCTTCACTATAGTAGACAAAGACAAAAACACAAAAACAAAAATAAAAAAACAAAAAAATGGTCTGAGTGTTGAATGAGATTCTGCCTTTGCGATCACAGCAAATAGAGAAACACCAGCACCATCTGGGTTCTACCCAGAGTCATAACTTGAGATACTTATGTGATCTCTAGGTTCCCACTGGCCTCAGGAAACACCATCCTATTCAACATCATGCTCATGTGAGCAAAGGGAGCAAGACCATAAGGATCCTCTTTTTTCCACAGTTGGCAAAAGAAGACAGAGTGGTAAGGAGCCGTATCAAAGGTCATGCACACAGTTGGAAGCCCAAACTAGTGTCACTCTTAGAGAAGCTATGTGTCCATGACTCCAGAGTACCTGGCACTGAAATGAATGATTGCTAAAAGAATCAAGGTCTCCTGCTACCTTACAACAAATCCACACCTTAGGCCTCATTGCCTGTTTCATCTCTTCAATGATAAGGTACTATGACTTCAGAGTGTCCATTAACTTAAAAGTAAAAAAAGAAGGAAAGGAAGAGGGGAGGGAAGAAAGGAGGGAAGACACTGACATTTTTTCTGCAAGGCTTGTAAATTTTCCCATGCCATATGAAGCAACTGTTTTGTGTAATTTTCCAATGACCTTGATTAAAGATGTTATGTAATTCAATATAACTATAGTTTGAAGAAATTAAAGGCCATTTCAGGCTTATCAAATGTTTGGACCCAGCTAGAGATATAGAAACATTAAGCACTCAAAATGTTGCCAGCTTATTTCTGTGGAGTCTGTTTTTTTTAGCGTCTCCCCTCCTTTGCCTGGTATGTGAGGCCTTTTATAATCTATCCTGAATTTAACTTTCTCACTGTCAACTTGCACGTATCATTCATTCCAGCTAGCCTGCTAGTACAAGACCACCACAAAGCTTCTATGCAGTCTTCTCACCCTGTTTTCAGCTCTCTCACATTTCTTGTTTATCTGAATCTGCTCCTTCTTCAGAATCTGTGGACACACTTATTCTTGGAGAAGACTTACTTTACCATCCTAGTCCTCTAAATTCTAAACATTGTCCTAGTCTGGGTCAATCTCCTGACAGAAATAGATTCAGGCAGTGTCCCTTTGCCAGCTGGTAAGCTGGGTATGCCCTTGACCTCTCTCAGCCCCTATTCCATAACACAAAATCACAATACCCTCCTCAATGAAGTTTTATGAAGTGTGGTAGTCCACGTAAAGTATCTAGCACAGTATCTGGAACACTGGTGGGTCCCCCGTAAATACATTTTCTCATCCCCTATGCCAGGCACAGGGAGAGGGCAGCATGGGGCAGGGATGAGTTTCCAGTATGTGCCCGAGATTGCATATGGCCGATGAATGAACTCATGTGACTTTGAGCAAGTTTTTTCATTCCTCGTCTTGAAAACAAGTTATTGATAGTATCTTCATTATAACCTATATTATAAGCTTAAAAGAGTTGATGCCTAAAAGGGCTTAGAAAGTTGCCTATCTGGGCCATACTAAATATTCACTAAGTCTAAGCTATAATACAGATGTGGGCTGAGGGAAAATCGTGATGAGCAAGACAGATGTGGTTTCTGTCTTCATGGAGTGAGTAGAAGTTAAGGCATAAATACATTTGTTCATAATACAACTCCTTTGGCATTTGGCATATGTTATCTTGAGTTGCTAGTTATCTACTTATATGTATGTCTTGTCCCCTATCAAGACAGTGAATTTACTGAGGGAGGAGAGCCTGGATCTGTTTCTGCTGCATCCCCTGCACCTCCCAGAGTGTCGTGTATATGGCAGACATTCAATAATATTTATTGTTAATTGCCTAAAAGATTGATCTCTCTCCCACTATAAAAACTTTATTATGAAGACCTTATTCATCAGTGAGGATCTATGGCTTGTTCTCAGTATGTTCAAAGCAACGCGTAAAAAATTAACACTTAACCACCACCTTGTGGACACCAGCACCTCCAAGTCTGTGAATTTATTGTCATTTGGTTCACACTCATTGAGCTCAGACACCATTAATCTACAGCTAAAGTTAACCATTAGTCCCCCAGAACCTCATTTTTCCATTAAGTAACAATAATGACACATTATAGCATTTAACCCTGACAATACACTATGAAGCAGAGACTCTTACTACCCACATTTTATAGATGGGGAAACTGAGGTTGAAAGAGCTGAAGTTATTTGCCCAAAGCCACAGGTGAGTGGTGGAGCTGAGATTCAAGCCCAGGAAGTCTGGCACAAAGTGGGGAGCATGCAACCTTATGCCAAACCACCTGATCTGGTAAGGAAAAGATAGCTTGGCCTCCTCTAACAAAAAGGCAGTGGCACATAAGAACTAGTAGCAGGGCATAGGCCCAGCTGCAAGCCCCCAAAGGAAGATCTTTATGGCAGAGACTTCTTTTCTCACAGCCATGGTGAGAGATATAGCCTATGTCTATGGGTGGCCGTTTTCTCATGGGCTTATAGTAACTGAGCTGCTCATGCTTGTCTGGCGAACATTAGCTCCGGCTCTCGCCCTGGGCCCTCCCGAAGGGCCCTCAACCTAAAGCCTCCTATCCAGTGTCCTCTACCCAAGACCCCATCCATGACCCCCATGCAAGGCCCCTCACCAAAAGCTGTTAGCCAAGACCCTTTACCCAGGGCTTTCACCAAGGGTCCCCACCCAGAGTCTCCCAACCAGGGCCTCTACCCAAGACAACCACTCAGAGCCCTCTGAAGCAAAAACACTGACCCACTTCTTCCCTCCTTCCTCTTGTTCGGTTTCTTGTTGGTGATTTTTTTTTTTTTTCAATTTATGATTTTCAGCCCAGCCGGTTGTTAGCCTGCTGTGTTTGGAAATGGTAGATGATTAAACCTCCTAGCCAGGTGTAAATGCAACCTTTGTCATCTGGAGGCTGGGAGAATTACCTCGTTGGGCTGCAGCTCTCTGGCTTCGAACTTTTTGCTCCAGCAGACCCTCTCACAGGCCTGCAAACCTTAGGCTCCCAACAAATTTCCCTGCTCTGAACCCAGCCCAGAAGCCAGAAAGTTCAGATATGCCAACATAGCCACAAAAACCTGAAAAGACTCTAAAATTTAGTAGAAGCATCGGTCTCTCTCTCTCTCTCTCTCTCTCTCTCTCTCTCTCTCTCTCTCTCTCAGGGAATTTTTACCAGGTAAATAATAAAAATATATAATCATTGACTAGGCTTTAAAACTGAACCAAAGATATGTTTGCATTTCTGTTGCCAATAAATATCACCCCTAGTTTCTTACTTTGCCTCAGTAGCCACCCTGTGGCCCTCAAAGTCCACCCGTTTACTCAGACACAGTGTTTGTCTTCAGTCCCAGGGAGACACGAGAATAGCCAGATAGAGGGGCAAGAACCAGCCCCAAAACAGCAGCTGTAGGAGGCCACTTCTAGAAATGGGCTTACAAGCTCCCTCCCTCAAGGAAGCTGCTACAGTTAGCACCAAGTGCTGACCACACACAGGCCTGTGAGAGGGAGAGGCAAGCCAGGACTTTGTGTTCCGTGAAATCACTAAACTGAGGGCAGGAAGTTCTAGATCTGAGTTCAGGGCACCAGCAGCCCAGTGCTCCTAGAGAAGCAGCCAGAAGCCTTCTGTTGACTTTTTCAGGCTGAGTTCTCACCAACAGACATGTGCTTCAGAAAGGTTATTGCTGAACAAACAGCACATAGCAAGTGTGCTTTCCGTGTGCGTTTCCAGTGTGCCGAGCTTGGCCACTGCTCTGAGTGAGCTGTAGGCAGCAAAACCTGTTCTCAGGCTGCTCTTTCAGGCCTGGGTGCCTTACATCAATTTTCAGTGTCATTTGGGCAGAGAAATAAAAGTCTACTTGGGAGTTCTCTGCAGGCAGTAAATAAATGTTTGTCGAAGACAGAATGAATAAATCAATAAATCAATAAACGTGTGTTCAGCAAGAATCACCCTGAGGCCCCCTCCCCCATTAACTTGCCGTGGGAGACTGATGACCCTCCAGCAGCAGCAGACAGATTAGGGAGACAAAACTAACATCTATTGGGTCATTTGGAACAACCCTTCACATAGAAATTTGCTTTAACTTGTTCTATTTTGAGTCTTTGACATCTATGTACTACAGATTACATGGCTCTGTGACTTTTGCAAAGTCTTTTGGTGGAAAGTAAGACAATTTTAACCAGGAATAAGATGACAATGTTCCGCAGCAATGACAGGCATGTCTGATATGCAAGCAAAAAAGGAGACATGAGGATGGGTTAGATGGCTTGTTAGTGGATGGTAAGATGCAGATAAATGGAGAGGAGAAAGGGTGATCTCAAGCAGTTGGGAGGAGAGTTGGAGGATGGAGGCTGCCAGAGACTGGAAAAGGCTTCGCAAACTACAGTGAAAGGTTTCTTTCAGCACGGAGTGAAAAACAACTATGTAGAGTAAGGAGGAAGTGCATCCAAGAGGCCCTAAGGGGGGCCTCTTTAACTGGAAAGATGTGTTACTAAAAATGTGTATTCGGAGGACCAGACTGTGACCTTATGCAGAATGCATTATAGAAGAGAGAGATCAGTCTTAAGGATGTAAAGTGATGGGGTGGAAAAGAAAGGGCCGATCTCAGAGATAGTTTAAATAAGCAACAGACAGAATAGTGACAGGCAGGATGTAGGAGATAGTGGCAAGGGGAAAGAGGATGACACACTGACTGTCCTGAGAGATGGTGGGGGGATGAATAGAATCGGGAGTGATAGAAAGGGATAACAGCAAGCAATAGTGGACGCGTCACTAGCCATCTACTGAAATCTCCACCCTTGGTGGCCTCTGAGCGGCGAGAAGCACTCTCTACTCCTGCTTTCCCCTACTTTTGGTTTCAGGATCTCCTTTTCTCTTGGTTTTCAAATTTGCCTCATTTACCCCAGATTTCCATCCTACTCAGTCTTTCCTCCTCTTCAAATGCTTGGTTATTTATTTTTAAGGAAGAGATGATATTGCTGAAAAAAAAAAAAAAAGGTACAGTCAATGAGATTTGTTCTCAATATGGAAAACTTGGACACCACAGGGAGGTTCGTCTTTGAAAGTTTCAATGAGTTGTCTCTAAAAGACTACCCCATGGAGCACACCAGATTTTTATACAGGGGAAATTTGAATAAAAAGATAGACAAGCGTATTCTAAAGAAGGAAAGGGAAGAGGGGAGAAATAACGTAAGGTTGTGTTCAGGAAGGAATGTGAAAGCATTGACAGCACTCGAGAGAGGAGCTAAGACTTTATGCTTGGTACACTGCCCAGGTACACTGCCTGTACTAGGAGCATGTAGTTTAGAAAAAAAGACACCAGTCTGGTAGTGGCTGATTGGATGGATGGATGGATCGATGGAGTGAGAAAGGGAGTGGCTTTAATGCTAACACTTTTATATTGATTCAGGCATATTTGTGTCAAGCACTGTGCTTGGATGGAGGGCATCTATGAAGAAAAAGAAAATACAGTCCATGTATTTTGGGGACCCAAAGGTTTATGAAGAAACATAAAGACAGATAATCTTAACAATGCGAACTGTCCTGTGAAAGAGGTATGGTAGCAAGAAACTAATTCTTCCTGGAGGAGCTGGGAAAATTCCATGGATGAGGAGACATTTGAGCTGGATCAAGAAGGGGAAATACATGTATGTGCACATGCCTGCACACTCACGAACACACACAAAAACACGTGCATACACACAAATTCGCATGTGAACACACAACAAAGATGCGCACACACATGCATACACACATAAATACACATGCACACACAAACACACACATACATAAATACACACAGGAAAAAGATGTATGCAGAACACGCCAAGTCAAGGGGACATGGAAGTACATTACAGGCTCTGGGCTTGGCATGTACAAAAGCAGAAAGGCACGACAGTCTCTATTCACCACCTATCTCTTCATCCTCCTCCCAAAGCAGCTTGAAAGACCCCTCCACAGCCTTGTCACTCAAGCTACATTTTCCAGAGAGCAAAATGGACGATAGAGCATGAAATAGGATTATTCCCACAAGAGGGTTTCAGATGCTTGGCATTTTAATTTACGGCCATCCTTCATCTGGAAAATGACTCCAACGTGGTCAGTATTCACTACCATCCTTAAACATGGCACTCCTTATCTTCAATTAAAATTATTATGAGACTCTGGCAAAGGGGAAACATTATATTCTAATATATACTATAAATTCGATAAGTAATGGTGGACATTAAACAAATATTTGTCAAATGAATAACTGTAATGACTTCATGCCAGGCCCTGTGTGATACGCTACAAGCAAAATACAGGCCCTGCCCTCCAACACTTCTCAGTCTAGTGAGAAGACAGGTGTGTAAACAAATTGTTACAGTGAAATTGCTGCCATATAGGAGAAAAATAGACATATAATAAGAGCTCTTTATTGCTAATGTACAAGGGGCATGTGGCCCAAGCCTACAAAGGGACAAGGGTGCCAACCTGAAGAGTCTGATCTTTTTCAGGGAGGCAACAAAGCCACAAAAGAGTTTTAAGTTGAGGAGTGACATTTTCAAGGCTGCATTCTGGAAAGATCGCTTTGGAAATGCAGACAATAGCTTAGTTTAAAAAGACTGAGTAGAAGGTAGGCCGGCAGGAAGGATATTTCAAAAGTCCAGATGATAGATGTTGACTTTCTGAAACACGGGAGTACTAGGAGAGGACCAAAAATGGCCCATAATTAAAAGATGTTCAGAAGGTAGACATAATTGAACTCGGTGACTAATATGGTACAGGAAGTGAAGGACAGGGGTGTGTCTGAGGGCTCTCCTGGCTCTTGTTTCAGTAGTGGTTAGTTAGTGACACATTACCAACAGAGAAGACTCAAGATGTAAAACAGCTTGAAATCAGAGGTGAAGGGCAGCAGGGAAAAGAAGGAATTTCGATTTGGACATGATTGATTTGAGGAGCTGAGAGTCACATAAATAGAGGGCTGGGGATGCAGTTGGATATTTGAGACAGCAGAAAACAAAAATGGGCCCAGAGAACTCCACTGTTGCTTAACCCTGAACAAGCGTTTGGGCCTCTCTCAGCCTCACAATCTTTTTCTGAACAAAGATAAAGTCCAGCAAGGATGGAAAATACCTCCATGTGGTGCCAGTGGACCCTACAAATGAGGTTTCCTTCACATCCATGGGAGGGGCCCAGGTCCACCAAACCCTTCTCATATTTTTCCACACAAAGTAGTGTTTTCTGGAATGTCTTTCATAATACCCATTCCCAGGCCCCCAAAGCCAGCCTGAAGATAACACTCAGGATGCTAAAGCAGTTCTCACTCATTTCTAATGCCATCACTAGCTCCCACACTGGCCCTCAGAACCCTAAACATTGCTTGTTCTTAGGTGCCATGTTTCATGAGCTTCTAAAGGGTGCTATCTTGGAGTCTTGTTTCTCATCCTTCAGGTAACACTACTTAACAAGAGGAATGGTAGTGAGCTCAAGACGACTTCTGTGAAGCCAGAGCCCTTCAGCAGCCGCCTCCAGGCCCCATCGCCTCTGTACTACAGCATACATCATTTACATTTTTTACTGATTTATTAAGTATTAGAAGTCCTAAGATGTATTTATATTTCAGCAAATAGAGCTGAAACAATTGCATATCCATAAACGAACAATAAAAAAAAGAATCTCAACCTCTAATTTGCACTACATACAAAAATTAACTTGAAAAGGATCATAAACCTAAGAATAAAACCTAAAACTACAAATATTCTAAAAGAAAGCATAAGAGAAAAATCTTTGTGACCTTTGGTTAGGTAAAAAATTCTTAGGCAGGACACAAAAAAACACAAATAACTTTTTTTAAGTTCAAAAATTAAAATGTCTCCTCTTCCAAAGATATGGTTTAAAAAATCAAAAGATGAGTAACAGATTAGAAGAAAATATTTGCAAAAGACACAGCCAATAAAGGATTGGTGTCCAAAATACATAAAGAACCCTCTCAATTTAATAATAAGAAAACAAACAACCTGATTTAAAAATAGGCAAAATATTCGAAGACATCCTTCACCAAAGATGCTATATGGGTAGCAAATGAGCACATTAAAAGATGTTCAACATCATTAGTCATTAAAGAAATACAAATTAAAAGCACAATGAGATAACACTGCACACCTATTTGAATGGCTAAACTAAAGAGAGAGCGGAGAGGAAGGGAGGAAAGGGGAGGAGAAGATGAAAAAAAGAAAAGGAAAAGAGAAGAAAAAAAATAAAAAGAAAATTGCCAGTATCGAGTGCCAGTGAGAACGCAAAGCAACTAAAACTCTCACACGTTGAAGGTGGGAATACAAAATGGCACAGCCACTTTGGAAATCAGTTTGTCAGTATTAAGTTAAACTGCATTTACCATGTGACCTAACAATCCTCCTGTTAGGTATGTCTAGCCAAGATTAGTGAAAACATATGTTCACAAAAAAATATGTACGAGAATGTCTGTAGTGGCTTTTATTTACAATAGTGAATAGCTAGAAACAATCTATTCAACTAGTAAATAGGGGGGAAGGGGAATGGTGGTATATCCATGCTCACTTCCATACTACTTATATCCATACTACTATAAAGAGGAACAACCCCTGGATGGCTGCAGTATGATCAGGAATCTCAGACGCATTATGCTAAGTGAAAGAAACTGGACTCCAAATACCACATACTATAAGATTCCATTTATTAAAAACCTGGAAAAGGCAAAATTATAGGACAGAACATAGATCAGCAGTTGCAAGGGGCTGGGGATCAGAACTTGATAACAAAAGAGCATAAAGGAACTTTTAAGACTGATAGAAATGTCCTATATCTTAATTGTGGTGGTGGTCACACAACTGCATACATTTATCAAAATTCATAGAACCATAAATAAAACAGGTGAACTTTACTATATGTAAAGTATATCTCAAAAAACCTGACTGAAGTGACTGGGGAAAAATGGCATAGGTGATAGAGGTTTTGTTCATCTTTCTTGTGACCAAATCAAAGTTGTGGCAGAAAAACAAAGCAAACAGCAAGCTGGGTCACAAGGAATCTAAACATACAGAAGCACTACAACTAGGGAGAGAAATAATTAATCAACCTGCAATAGTAAAAGATAGGAGGGGGCGAGGACGCGAGGCTGCCTGGTCCCCAGCAGTGGGACGGAGGCTCAGCAGCCAGCAGCTGCACATGCCTCTTAAAGAGCCCACATCTGCAACTGGACTTTCGTGTCAACAGAGCTGCTGGCTCTGATTATCAGCACCCTGTCGGCTGCTCAAGGGGCACCAGGGACTTACAGGGGGACACTGAGTTGTTGGAGTGAGAGCCAGAGGCGAGGATCTCTCCCGGGCAGAGGTGCCAGTGGAATCCATTGTTCCTCTGTTGAGCCCTCCCACCTCCCAGTGCACAAACTCAGCACCACCATAGCAGAGAGGTCAGCAAACTGTATAACAGAGGTTGCTTCACCCAAAGGATTCCCTGAAACTCCACCTCCCCCAATTCACTGGTCTAGCCAAGCCACATCTAGTTGTGCCTTCAGTGAGTCCTGTGCCTCTTGCTGAACAGAGCCAAGATTCACACTGGTGACAGCTGGCCTTGGCTCCTGGCATATATATCTTGAGGCAACAATAAACACTGCATCTGTGAATTGCTAGCTGAATCTTAACAGGTGGCCTCAGAGGGGCACAGGCTGGGGCTAAACGTGGCCTGCAGCTGAACCCCTCTCAGAATTGTGCCACTGGACACAAAGCCACACAAATAAAACTGGGAGACTTAGGAGCTTTGCTCAGTACATAGAAACAGACACAGAAAGGCAGCCAAAATGGAAAGACAAAGAAGCAGAAATCTTATGAGAAAACAGAATAGAGATACAGGGATAATGGAGTCAAGCAATCTAAGATGCAGAGTTCAAAACACGGGTTAAAAGATGCTCAATGAAATTAAGGGACATATAGATGAACTCATTGAGAACTTCAACAAAGAGATAAAAAACATAAAAATGGAAATGAAAATTATAAAAGGGAACCAGTCAGAAATGAAGAACGTTATCTGAGATGAAGAGTATATTAGAGGGAATCAACAGAGTGGATAAAGAAGAGATCAAACCACCAATATAGAGGATGAGGAAGCCAAGGACTCTCAAATAGAATGGCAAGAAAAAAGAAGCCAAGACTATAATGATAATTTAAGGAGCCTATGGGATACAATTAAATGTAAAAATATCCATGTCATAGGGGTATCTGAAGGAAAACAAGAAGTTGAAGAGGTATTTGAAGAAATAATGATGGAAAACTTCCCTCATCTAGTGAAGGAAATAGACACACAACCACAGGAAGCTCAGAGAGTCTCAAGAAAGAGGAACTCAACAAGACCCACGCCAAGACACATCATAATCAAAATGCCAAAAGTTAAAGACAAAGAGAGAATCTTAAAAGCAGCAAGAGAAAAGCAGTTAATTACCTACAATGGAGTATCAACAAGACTGGCAGCTGATTGCTCAAAAGAAACTATGCAGGACAAAAAAGGGCTTGGCACAAAATTTTAGACGTGATGAAAACCCAGGATCTACAACCAAGAATACTTTATCCAGCAAAGCCATCATTTAGAGTCAAAGGACAGATAAAGAGCTTCCCAAACAAAAATAAGCTAAAGGAATTTACCAACACCAAGCAAGTATTATAGAAAATCTTGGAGAGACTTCTTTAAAAAGAAAAAACATGTATCAAAATCATGAATTTAAAATGGTAAAAACTACATATCTATCAATGAGTGCCTCAAATGGAAAAGAATTAAGTGCTCCAACCAAAGGATAGGGTGGCTGAATGGATAAGAAAACAAGACCCCTACATATGCTGCCTACAAGAGACTCACTTCAGATTAAAAGACACACACAGACTAAAAAGAAGGGGATAGAAAAAGACGTTGCCTTGATGGACCTAGGGAATATTGTGCTGAATGAAATAAGCAGATAGAGAAAGATAAATATCACATGATTTCATGTACATGTGGAATCTAAAGAACAATACAAACAAACAAACAGAAATAAACCCATAGATACAGAGAATATTTTGAGAGCTGCTAGATGGGAAAAGGCTGAGGGGATGGTAAAAACAGGCAAAGGGATTAAGATGTACAAGCGAATAATTACCAAATAGAAATGGAGATATAAAATATAGCATACGGAAAATAGTTAATGTTGTAATAAACATGTATGGGAGAATAGGGGTACTAGATTTAGTGGGGTGCTTTGTGAGTTATATAGACCTCTAATCACTATATTGTACAACTGTAATGAATATATTACTTTATGTCATTGATTGTACAGTGTAAATATGAGGAACTAATTGTCTATTTAAATAAAGCGGGGGGAAAAACCTGACCTAGGTGGAAAAAAATACATCAAAAAGCACTCTTCTTAGATTTTCTTTTTCACTTCCAAAATAATGTGTTTATGTAAATTGTTCACTAAACTGTCCATCATTTGAAACACTCAGAGTTTTATGTACTTCCTCGCACCACAGGCTGGACAAACAGAAAATTGAGGTCTAAGCGTCAAACTCCAAACAAGGCTCACCACAGCCCATTCCTCTTAGTTTGTGCCTCACCTTAATCAATCATTTGAGGAAACCTCAGATGTGCATGTGCACATGTGTGTGTGTGTGTGTGTGTGTGTGCACACACTCACAAAGGGATTTGGAGCTAACAGCCAAGAGGTGTCTTTATAGTCCCTCTCGTGCACTGCTATTGGAAATGTAAATGGGTACAGAGATTGTGAAGGGCAATTTGTATTAAAATAACTAAAACAGTTCAAACATATTCACCCTGAAATTTTAGCTAGGGAATTAATCAGAGAAGTGTACAAGAAATAATAGTAAAAATGGTAACTTACAAGATGATACTTTATGAGGGTATCAAAATGCATAAAAGCAGAGACTCAAAATAAACCAGCTGATTTGATTGCAACTCTACCAGTTACTAGCTGTGTGACCTTGAAGTAAGTTACTGAACCTCTTTGTGCCACAGTTTTATTACCTGTGAAATGGGGATAATAATAGTACCTACATCTTAGGGTTGTTAAATAATTAAATGAGACAACATATGTAAAGCAATCAGCACAGTTCCTGGCCCACGGTAAGCCTTCTGAAAATGTTAGCTATCATTATGAGCTGAATTGTGTCTCTCAAAATTCAAATATTGAAGTCCTAACTCAGAACGTCACTGTATTGGGAGATAAGATCTTTAAAGAAATAGATAAATTAAAATGAGGTCATTAGGGCAGGCCCTAATCCAGCATGACTGGTATCTTTATAAGAAAAGGAAATTTGAACACACATGGGTCCAGAGGGAAGACCACGTGGGGACACAGGGAGAAACCAGCCAACTACAAGCCAAGGAGAGAGGCCTCAGAAGACACCAACCCCACTGACACCTTTACCTTGGACTCCTAGTTTCCAGAACTGTGAGGAAATAAATTCCTGTTGTTTAAGTCTGTGGCACTTTGTTACAGCAGCCTAGCAAACAAATGCAGCTATTATATTACCTAATAGGGGAACTGGCTAAATATATTTTGTATAGTCATAAAATTATGTGTTATGCAGCCATTAAAAACAATGTTCTTGGTATATATTTATTGTTCTACCAGAGAGTGTTATTATTGTGGAAAAATAGCCTATAAGATAATATGTATAGAATAATACTTTTTTGTTTATATATGTATGTGTATGTATAAACAAATGTAAGAAGCATGATTATCTTTGAGATGGAGAATCATATAGAATTTCTTTTTTGCTTATTTGAAGTTTCTAAATTTTCTATCATAAACAAAGAGTGCTTGCACATTACACATACACACAAAAATGAAGGTGCTTTTGAAGCCAGTCATCCTGAGATAGGCCAGAGCTGATGTCACTCAACAGCAATCCCCAGACATGAGCTGGAGAAGACAAGAGTTGAGTCAATGGGTGGGTATTCGACTTCAGAGCAGAAGGATATGGGCAGGTCATCCCCATTTTGGAAAAAATAAATCCATCAATTCTGGAGAATTCATTTCTGACCAAAGATTTCAGCACAGATTCAAAATAAGGCTGCTCCTCATTCTTTCACTGACACCATCCCCTCCCTCCTCACGTTCCTGTCTTTCTGGAAAGTCCATGGTGTTATAAACACAGTGTGCCAGGCTTCAGGGGCCAGGAACGGCCTCCAAGACATTTAGATTTGCCCCTACGATTAATGACTGCTAGAAGCATTTGCCAGGAACTCTTCAAAGCTGGAAACAGAAGCCCTGGAGCATTAAATATAAATAAATACTTAGTCTATTGGTTTCTTCCTTGCTTTTCAAAGGATACTTTACTTCCTGGATTATCATTACAGTAGTCTGCTCTACAAAAAACCAGGATTATTCAAGTGCCACAGCTCAGGGTTGGGGCAAAAGAAAAAAAGAAATCTTAAGATCACCTTGTTATAGATCTGCTGTGTGCTGTATTTCCTTTTACTTAGCCTGCCTCTGGAAGGGCAGAAGCAAAAGCATTATTGTTGTGTGTGACCCCGCCTAAGGCATGTTGTTTTCCACTGCAGACCTGTATTTTTCTCCCTTTAAGGTACATTAATTCCATCTGAGAAAAAACAAATAAGCCCAGTTTCTCCATGTTAACAAGAAAGCAGCTGTCCCTGTAGCTAAGGTGGGGTTTCAATTCAACAAATATTTAATGAAATTCTAGAATGTGCCAGAAACTGTGCTAAGGCCAGGGGATACCAAGATGGGTACCCACTGTCAAAAAACTTTCAATCCATTGTGCAAACATGAACAATACAAGTCAGAGGAAATAGTTATCACAATGGCCTAAGTTTTTAACTAAGGCCAACAAATGGGCCCCTGGTGTGCAACTTGCAGACTTTACTGGCAAAGTTTGCATGAGTATGCCTGGAGATCTGTTCAGAGGAGAGGTCTCACACATTCTTTGAGTTCTCAAAGGGCAGTGGAACCTGCAAGGTAAAAGACTAAGGGAATAAAGAGTAGGGAGATGCCTTCTGCCACCTTCCCTTTTCCCCTATAGCATCCTGGTGGTAAAGTGAAGAATTTTGAGGCAGGAAGGAGGGGAAGCTGTTCAATTTCATCTCAGGAAGAGTGCTTCGGTGTTCTGATAGAGCCCCTCACATTATCACCTATCACCTCCCCACAGGCAGTCTCAGGGCTGACAACAGTAGGTCTTGCCTCCTGGCAATGCACTCGTGTTAGTGTTGAAAGACCCTGGGAAAGTTTTTAAAAGGTGTTCCAGACTCCCATGCAGCATCATTGCTGCTGAGGAAGGTGACTAAGTAAGAATCTGAAGGCCCAGCAGGCAGAGAACTTTTCATTCATTAGAATGCTATTAGATCCAATTGAAGTGTGTCCTTGCCCATTATGTGCCATGCTTTAAATCACAAAAGTATGCTATGCAACTTAGAGACCATCAAGGTCATTCCCTGCCCCAAGACTCTAGATTTCCCTTTATTTTACTCTACCTTTCCCCCATTTTCCACAGCACTTATCTCTTTCTGACTACTATGAAATTTCCTTATTGATTATATTATTGTTGTCCATTTTCCCTTGCTACTTTACCACATCCATGAAGGCAGGGATCTTGGTTGACATTTTTCACCGATGGATCCCAAATAGATACTAGATATATAAATGATGATTTACACATGTAGATTATATAAATGGTAGTCTAGGAAAGACAGATATAGAATTCTGGCCAATAATTACACTAGCTCTCCCTTTCAGCACAATTGAAAAATGTGCCTTCTATATTTTCACTCAAGTTGCTAATTAAGGTGTTGGAAAGTATAAGGCTACAAGCATACTGATGCACATGCTCCAAGGATATTCATGGTCACAAAGTTGGCCATAGCAGATTATATGCACTTGCCAATCGATAGAGACCTGGTATGTTCATGTACTAGACTACCATGCACTCGTTGTTTAAAAAGAATGAGACAGATCTATAGATACTGATTTAAACGTGATCACCAAGATGTATCATTACATTAAAAAAATGAATTCCCTTAGAAGTAAAACTGTCATTATTTGCAAAGGACATGATACTTTGTAGAAAGAACCCTAAAGTTTCCACCAAAAACTATTAGACCTGGTAATTTATTCAGGAAAGTAGCAGGATACAAAATTAACATTCAGAAATGGGTTGCATTTTTAAATACAAATAACGAACTATCAGAAAGAAAAATTGCAAAAACAGTCCCATTTACAATTGCATTAAAAAAAATATCTAGGAATAAATTTAACCAAAAAATTAAAAGACCTATACTTGGAAATTATAAGACATTGAAGAAAGAAATAAAAGATACATGTAAATGAAAGCATATATCATACTCATAAATAGGAGAATTAACATCATTAAAATGTCCATACTACCCAAAGTAATCTAATCAATGCAATCACTATCAAAATGCCAATAGCATTTTTCACAAGAAAGAACAAAGTTGGAGGTATCATGCTACCAGATATCAAACTATACTACAAGTCTATATTAATCAAAACAGCATGGTATGGCCATAAAAACAGATATATGGATCAATGGAACAGAATAGAGAGCCCAGAGATAAACCCACAACTATATGATCATTTAATCTATGACAAAGGAGGCAAGAATATACAATGCAGTAAAGACAATGTATCCAATAAATGGTGTGGGGGAAACTGGACAGATAAATGCAAAATGAAATTAGACCACCTTCTTATACCATATACAATAATAAACTCAGTGAATTAAAGACTTAAATATAAGACTTGAAACCACAGAACTCCTAGGAGAAACAGGCAGGAAACACTCTGACATTACACTTAGTAATAGTTTTTCTAATATGTTCCCTCAGGCAAGGGAAACCAAAAGAAAAATAAACAAACAAGACTACATCAAAACTAAAATGTTTGGGCATAGCAAAGGAAACCATCAACAAAATGAAACAAAAACATCTACAGATTGGGAGAAGGTATTCACCAATGACACATCCAATAAGAGGTTAACATCCAAAATTCAGAAAGAATCCACACAAATTAACACCAAAATACTAACAATCCAATTGAAAATTGGGCAGAGGACCTGAATAGACATTTCTCCAAAGAGGATGTACAGATAGCCAATAGACATACGAAAAGATGCTCAGTGTCATGAACCATCAGAGAAATACAAATTAAAAACACAATGAGCTATTACCTTACTCCCGTCAGAATGGTCATCAACAATAAATCAATAAACAAGTGCTGGCAAGGATGTGAAGAAAAGGGAACCCTCATGTACTGTCAATGGGATTGCAAACTGTTGCAACCACAATAGAAAACAGTATGGAGATTCCTCAAAAAATTAAAAATAGAACTAACTTATAACCCAGTAATTCTACTTCTGGGTATTTATCAAAACAAATCCAAGACACTAATTTGAAAAGATATATGCACCCTTATGTTCATTACAGGGTTATTTACAATAGTCAAGATATAGAAGCAACCTAAGTGCCCATCAATAGACAATTGGATAAAGAAGTGGTGCTTATATACAATGGAATATTACTCGGCCATAAAAAAGAAAGAACTCTTGCCATTTGTGACAACATGAATAGACCTAGAAGGTATTATGCTAAGTAAAATAAGTCAGATAGAAAAAGACAAACATCATATGATCTCATTTATATATGAAACCTAAAGAACAAAATAAATAAAAATGGAAACAAACAAACAAAAAAGAAAGAAACAAACAAACTCATAGACACAGAGAACAAACTGATGGTTACCAGATGGGAGGGGATTTGGGGGCCTAGGTGAAAAAGGAGAAGTGATTAAGAAGTACAAAATGATAGTTACAAAATAGTCATGGGGATTTAATGTACAGTATAGGGATTATATTCAGTAATTTTGTAATAACTATATATGATTCCAGGTGAGTATTAAATTTATTGAGGGGATCACTTTGTATATTATATAAATATCTAACCACTGTACTGTACACATAAAATTAATATAATATAATATGGAATGACAATTGCAATTAAAATTAAAAATTAACTTTAAAAAATGTATTTTCTTCTTTTTTATGACTTATTAAATTCTGCCTTTTGTGACAATGTGGATGGACCTTGAAGGCATTATGCTAGGTGAAATAAGTCAGACAGAGAAAGATAAACACTGTATGACCTCACTTGTCTGTGGAATCTAAAAAATAGAATTTACAAAAACAGAGTAGAGTGACAGTTACCAGGGGCTGGGGGTAGAGGAAATGGCAAAGTTGTTGGTCAAAGGAAACAACCTTCAGTTATAAGATGAGTAAGTTCTGGGGATCTAATGCACAGCATTGTGACTATGGTTAACAATACTATGTTATATTCTTTAAAGCTGCTAAGAGAGTAGACCTTACACATTCCAGCTTCCTGGCTTCGAGGAGCCTGGCTAGCTTATCCCTTCTGCCCTGCAGGGGCGTAGAAGGATGAGGTACTGTCACAGCCCTGTCAGAGCTGGAGTCGGCAGGTCTGTCTCTCACCTGCCCATGAAAGAGAACCTAACAGACATGCACATCTGCCCAGGTGGAAGAACTGCCACCAGCCCCAGAGGACATGCAGGAGACCTGGTACTGGCCCATCCCACGACCCCCTCCCCCTCAACAGCAGTGGGGTTTCCTTTCCTACTTCAGTGCTTCAGGGAGGAGACACGCCTCATCCCATCAAAGCAGCCTCGATATCAAGGCAAGCTCTGTTATGTCTAAGGCAGAAGGCTGGAATTTAGTTAATTTTATCATTTTAGGTTATTCGACTGTTTTAATGAACAGAGGGGACCTTGGGGCTGGTAGCGTCACAGATAAGGAGTGCGGACAGCAGCAGCAGATGGATGACCTTGTTCTGCTTATTAACTTCTTTCCTTCCCCTCTGCCCTTCCACAACCCCTCCCCTGATTTCATTTTCGAGTCCAAGGTTTTAGCACCAGCAGGGGAAGGAATAATTAGCACAGCCAAGCCTTGGGAAAATGCTGTTTCAGGGCAATCCACATGCTCAGCCAGACTGGTGGCCTTCAAGCAGAGCCTGGCTGGACGCTCCCCAGCACCAGGCCTAGTGTCCACAGGAGGAAGAGTTGGCCAGCCTGCCACACCTCCCACCCTCTCCCCAGCCCCTCTCCCGACCCCCACAGGGGCTGAAGATAAGGGCGTCTGCAGGGCCAGTCCTGCTGTCTAGGCCAAGGCACTCCAGGCAGTGTGAACCCAGGTGGCTCAGGAAGTGAGGAAGCACTGCTAATTCTCAGCCATGCTAATCTAATCCCACTCTACAAACATTTATTGAGTGCCTGCTATGGACCAAATTCTATGCTAGAAACTGGAGATTGGAAGAGGAGTGAGACCCATCCCCACCACCCACCAAAAAACCAGACTGAGTTTTTGGGTCGACAGAGCCCAAAGGGTGGCCTGCCTAGGGACCAGAAGGAAATTATTGGAATAAACTAAGCAAGAAAAGAGCCCGAGAACCCAAATTGGAGGGACCGCTTGGCCCTCTGAAGCCAAAGGTCTGGTTTGCTCAGATAACGAGAAAGAACAATATCAGACAAGAACTTGGAGAAGCTTGGAAGGTCTAAGTTCTATATTGTAAATACCCTATCTCATTATCCCCTTACAGACGTCTGCATTTCTCATCTGATAGGTCCTACTTTGTGATTTTAAATATGTTCTCCTGAAATAAATGCCATGTGACGTGTGTGTGTGTTGTTAATATGCATGAAAATCTACTGTTTCGAACCAGTTTCATCTTTGACTTATACCCCAAGGAGATTATTCACCACACACTTCCGTTAATTCTAGCTATCAAATTGGAAACTCACTGTGCAAAGTTTTGAGGGTTCTGTACCTGACATTTTAAAAACATGACACAATTTCGTTGGCTTATATGTAAGAAGATTGTGATGTACTCTAAAAGCATTTTTCCAAGAACAATCATAGCCCTTAGGTAAATAATTTTTCAAATCATTGTTGGGGTAAATCCCTGGAAATCTGCAAAGAAAGGCATTTCATTTATTTGGCATTATTGGTTTACAATCTGTTCCACACAAGTGCCTGCACAAAAACTGTTTTAACTGAATTATGCCTTCTAAAATAGAGCATGCTGCCTCTTCCCTGCCTTGTAAAATAGAGTGTGCTGAACAACATCTCAATAACTCAGGATAGTTTAAATTATTTAATGATTATACTTCAACATTGTACAACATGATGCTCCCAAGTGCTATTAAAGTGTATCAAGCCGATTTGCTTCACACTGACATGGAATTTATTATTTTTAAATTATATGCTTTTTTGCCTCTTTCCCTCAGTGCTAGTCTATAACTTTTAAAAATCGCTTTTAGCATTCTAATTTATATAGCACCTACTTTGCTGCTGATACTGATCAATAATAACATAATGCTAATATTAATAGCTATTTAATTGGGAGTTACTATGTACCTGACCCTGTGCTAAACACTACAGGAATATTTCTTCATTTAATCCTTATAAGTTCCCTATGAAGGAGGTACTATTACTACCCTTAGCGACAGAAATTAACTTGCCCTTCTTCACACAGCTGGAGGCCAGAGGGGAAGTCATGCTGTCCAATCCAGAGTCATGCAACCGGTTAACCACTCCACGGCTATACTGACTCCTGCTCTGGCCTCCTCTACTAGACAATCAAAATGAGTTACTAATGTTTCTAAACTCAGAGTTCCTAGGTGTCAAGTAAGAATCTATAAAGCTTTCCGATTTGTGAAGTCCCTGAGCATTAGTGGATATCCTTTCTTTTCTGAGTTATTTGTCCTCAAGCACAGTTCAAACAGCTGAGATTGCTGAAAAAGGGAAGCTGACCAACTAAGGTGTTTTGTTTTGTTGTTCTGGAATAATACCTTGCTTTTATATAGTACTTATCCTACAATTTGTTCCAAAATATATATATCAAGCATCTTATTTATCTTTACAACATCTCTGTGATATGCTCTTGTTAGCAGACATTATTGTCACAGTTCTGCAACTTTTTAAATGAAGTTAGAGAGACCAAATGCCAGATGAAAATCCACACGAAAGCTCATTCTGACCCCAACATTTCCTTGACCCATTGTCTGTCCGTCCCAGACTATAGGACCACTTGGCTCTCAGAAGCCGAGGATCTGTTCAGATACCATTAAACAAATATTTGCTCTCCTTTTCTGTTCCTTTTCACTTTTTTCCATTGCTTCCACATGGCCTGCTGACAGTGCGTGAGGCCCTATGCCAGATGCTAAAGGCAGCTTTCTTCCCTTCCACTCCTTCATGTGTGTAGCTGCTGTAAAGTCAGAAGAAAGTCAGAAGATTTGGTGCATGAGATAATTTTATATCTTAGCCTTCTCATCAAATGGCTATTCCATCCTTCTAGTTTCTCAGGCCAAGCCCTTGAAGTCATTCCTGACTACTCTCTTTCTCTCATACACCACATCTAATCCATCAGAAAATCCCTTCAACCCTATTCTTCAAAATATATCCAGAATTGGATGCCTTCTTACCACATCCATGGTCCCACTTAGACCGAGCCATCATCACCCCCTACATTATGGTAATGACTTCCCAGGTGGCCCCCTGCTCCAACTCACCCCTACCTCCAGTTTATTCTTCAACAATAGTCAAAGTAGTTATTTTAAAAATTAAGTCAACCATGTTACTCTTCTGCTCAAAACCTTCCTGTGGCCCTAGTTCATGCAAAACAAAAGGAAGTCTTTTCGAAGGATTGCACCTCCCTCATCCTCAGGTTTTTGGAGTTTAAAAAATATTTTTAACTTCAAGCTTTCGACCTGAAAATGAACACTGGAATGCTATAAAGAGCTGCCCAGGGGTCCTTAGAGGCCTGGCAGTGCTTGGCTTTCCCTTGGCACCCAACGAGGCGGTCCGACTGGTCACTGGAGGGTTCCTTGCATCAGGCAGGTGTGTTCGCCCTACCAGTGCCCCCACCCCCGCCGCTGCAGGCCACAGCAAACATTGGTGGCGACAGTAAGGGCACACTTTCCTTTTCTATTTGCTATAGGTGGCAGAATGCCCAGGATCAGCCCTGCACTGGCATTTCAGGGAGAAATTCTATACTGAAGAGTCACCTAGAGAAAAAGAGAAGCATGGAAACCCTTACAGGCTTCAACAGTTATCCTTCAAAGCAGGCTGGAAACAGGTGAGGTTAACAGGAGGGCTTGAGGGCTAGCATCTAGCTGGGGGCCCTTTCATTGAACAGCCCCCACCAGGGGTCAGCATCTGGGTGCCCAAGCAGTTTTCTGCCTGCCAAGGTCAAGTTCCTTCTCCTGCCTCGCCACTTCCCCATGTCCAGGGTTAGGAAAGGGTTGGTGAGCCGACAGACCAGGTCTTCTCCAGTTTCATATCTTGGCTACATCACACAGCACCTGGCACACAGTAGGTGCCCCATGTGCGCCTGCTTGTGGAAGGCTGAGTTAAAGCTGGCCCTGCTTCCTGCCTACCTGCTCCAACCCCCTTCTCTTCTGATTAGGAGCCCAGGGGACAAACACCCTCTGTGTTCTCAAGACCCATTCCTCTGGCTATGCAAATACCCACTTCCCCTTCTAGCCTTCCATCCTTTTGGAGTGACAAAGGGGCTCTGCTCCCAGAAACACTGTCTCCTGGATTCAGGAGAATTCCTAGAATGGGCAGGGACCTCCATTGAAAAGGAGAAAGGAGAACTCTGGGTGAAGGCAGAGGAGAGCAGGGGCAGATCAAAGAGAGCCTGGACAGGGTCAGGAGTAGGGAGGGCTGGCAGGGAGACAAATGAGGCTCCCCCAGGGGTCAGCTGAGGGACAGGCGCGCCTATACTCAGATGCACAGTGACAGTGCAGGAGCACTACTGGTCATTGCAAGGAGACAATAGATGAAAAAGATAAGGGAAGGTGTAAATTAATGGAGAAAAGGATTGCCAGAGATAAGGGTGTCTCCCTGTAATTAAAAACGTACAGCCTTGCCATCTCCAAGGTTGATGGTGTCCCAGACTGTCCTGTGTCTGAGTTGCAGTGGAAGCTAAGGCCCAGGACGGGCAGAAATCAGTCTGGTTAATGATTAGCTCTCAGCTGAAAGTTTAAAAGTTGACTCATCTTCATCAAGTCCCTGACAGGAGGAGTGCATAGGCCAGAGTTATCTGAGGTGAGGTGAGTAACTTGCCCAACTCAGGAAGAGCCAGTGGGAACCTCGAGCTTTTGACAGGGATCCTGACTTCTGAGATCAGCCAGGGTAGGCCTTTTTGATTTTCAGGTTTTTGCTGTTGTTTGATTATTTGCGATAATAGTGGTGGTGGTGGTTTTTCATTTGGGTTCT
This sequence comes from Rousettus aegyptiacus, assembly GCF_014176215.1. Classification (NCBI taxonomy): domain Eukaryota; kingdom Metazoa; phylum Chordata; class Mammalia; order Chiroptera; family Pteropodidae; genus Rousettus; species Rousettus aegyptiacus. The sequence continues at coordinate 56,493,440 of NW_023416287.1, read as the reverse complement.
AAAATTATAAGCTTTATCTCAAATATTGATTGTATTTGAACTTGATCTTACTGGTTTCACACCCAAAAAAGGTGCTCGATGGCAATTTCTGGCAAGATTCATCTGCCCACAGTCAGAGCTAATTAAATAGCAGAATGAGAAAGATAATAGATTCTAGAATCCGGCTGCCTGGGGTCACATCCTGTCTTGTCCACCTATGTGACTGAGGAGGAGATACCTGACCTTTCACAGAGGGTGGTATGTGCCTGATACATAGCAAGCACTCAACAGATGCTAGTTATTATTATTATTATTATTATTATTATCATCATCATCATCATCATTACTATTATTATCATCATCATCGTCATCTCCATTTTAATTATCATCATTTTTCCCCCCACAAACCTGGTAGCAATAGCCTGAAATAAGTACAGATCTCTTTTCAAAAATGTCATTTCCTATCTAAGCATTTTAGAGTATTCCCACTCCATTGGTACACATGCATGTGGACCTATCCTAGAATGGCCATTTCAGAGGATATTACAAGGATACCAATATCTCAGAAGTAAGTTATGGGTGCTGGGGGAGGTGATTAAAGGCTCCCACACGTACTGTCTATAAATTTCTGCATTCTTCTCCCTCACCCCTCACATCTAATCCTTCACAAATCCTGTCTGGTCTACCTCCAAAATAAACCCTGACTCCATCCACTTCTCTCTGTCTCTACAACTGCCCCCTCAAGTCAAAGCCACTTATCATCCCCCAACTGACTGTTGCAATAAGCCCCTGACTATCCCCCAACTTAGACTCCTACATGCACCCCCCAATCTATTTCACACACAGCATATACAGTGATGTTTTAAAAGCTATGACTACAGAAACCATGTCACTTATCTGCTTAAACCTCTCTCCTCCTCCCCCCTCGCCCAACACCAATGGCTTTCTATTGCACTTCAGATAAAATCTCAAGCTCTCAGCTGGCCTAAAAGACCCTGTATGACTAGCCCCTGCCCAACTCTGCAATCTCATTGGAGTCACCACACTCCAGCTTCACTGGCTCCTCCTAGTTCTTTAAACACCCTTTCCACCTCTTCAAGGTACCAACTCCTTTTCAAGCCTTAGCATCAATGACATTTCTTCAGAGAAGCCTTCCCTGGCCACTCTCTCTAAATACCTCCCTAACTTCTCTCTTTTACTCTCTTTCACAGCATCATATTCATTTTCTCCATTGTGTTTATTTCTGTAATTAGATATTTGCTTGTTAATTTGCCTTTTTTTTCTCTCATTTTAGTTTCTGTCACTGTGAAGACACAGGCTTTGCATAAACAACAAAGAGCTGAAGAATATGAATAATTTGATCTCTAGTATTTTGAGGTCCTGGATGGGAGAGGGTGGGTAAGAAAAGAAAGGGAAGGAAGAGGGGGAGAAAGCTATTAATTTCAAAAATTTGGTTTTAAGATGGCAGAAGAAAGACATTTCCATTTGCTTCTCTTCTCAAAATAATTTTTTTAAAATTCTGAAACAATGAAAATAAGAAACTAACACAAAATTAGAAATTTAATGAAACTAAAAGATCTGTAACCTCAAACAAATATACAGGAAGGGCAAAATTTGATGAAAAAGTGGTAATTGATTCAGCACAAAGGAGGAAGATCACACCTAAGTGTTTTGCGGGATATGATATATTGGATAGACAGCAATACAATTAATTCTGCAAAATGCTCAAAATGTTCAAGTATCAGAAACAGCAGTTATGGAATAGATAGGGATAAGAGAGTAGTGCTGAACACAGAAAGATTGCTTGAAAGTCTGTGTAAAAAGCAATCAGTACCCCACCTCTACATTACACAGTCAGGCATATACTCCTCACCATCACCATTCCTATGCCCCGTATTTCTCCATAATAAAACAAGAGAGTCATTTTCTGGAGAAGTCCTGGTTCCAAATACAAGGAATTCCAGAAATATGTAAAAAAGATCTTATCTTAGAGATAAGATCTTTGAAGAGATTATTAAGTTAAATGAAGTCATGAAGGTAGAGCCCTAATCCAATATAACTGATATTTCCTGAAAAGAGGGAGAAACACCAGGATGCACATGCACAGAGGATACAGCGAGAAGGCAGCCATTTGCAAGTCAAGGAGAGAGGCTTCAGGAGAAGGCAGCCATTTGCAAGTCAAGGAGAGAGGCTTCAGAAGAAACCAAACCTGTCAATGTCTTGGTCTTGAACTTCTAGCCCCCAGAACCATAAGAAAATTAATTTCCATTGTTTAAGCCATTCAGTGTGTTATGACAGCCCTAGCAAACTGCTACAGAAAAGGGAGGAAATTAACTATATATATATGAATATGAAAGTTTTAAGGACAAAAGCCTCTGGATTGAAAAGTCCAACGCATAGCACAAAGAATGAAGAAAGATCCATAAGACACAGCGTCAGCAAACTTCACAAGTAACTTAATAGAAGATTCTAAAAGCTTCCAGAAAAGAACTCTAGGTTATTCTTAAAGGGTCATACATGAGAATGGAATCAAACTGTTCGATACCATTATTGAATGACAGACAATAATAAGAGAATATCCTCAAAATTCTGAGTATAACATTATTTTCTACTTGAAATTTCATACCCAGTCAAATATCAATCATGTGTGAGAGTAGAATAAAGATTTATTTTAAATGTTAAAGGAGAATAAAAAATGTACTTCCTTTGCACCCTTTCTCAGGAAGATACTGGAGAATATGGTCCACAGAAATGAAAAAGTAAATCAAAAGAGAGTGAAACATGGATCCAGCAAGCAGGGAATCCATCAGAAAAAAGAAGGAAAGGATTTCCTAGTATGAGAGTGAAGGGCCATTCCATGACATCAGTTGTTTAACCACAGGCCAAGCAACCATTTCAAATGGAAACAGAAAGTCAAAAGCTCCAGTAGAAAATGTTATTAAAAAGTACTTAAAATTAAAAGTAAAAGTGCTATTGATGAGCAGGGGACACATAGACATTTAAAGAAAACTAAGCAGATAAAATAAACCAACCATTATCAATTTCAGGAAAAACAAAACTTGAACAGGAAAGGAAGTGTGAGCAGAGTGCACAATTTGGTTTAGCCATGAATAGGATTTATAATTCTGTAATAATGAAAATCTGAATATGAATATAATCAGAATTAGGGTATAATTATATTATGAGAATAAGGATAGGAAACAAAGAGTTTTAAAAAGCTATTATTCCATAATGGGAAGCCAATGGTTAATGTCTAAGATTGATGAATCAAGTATACCCGTATTAATTAGAAATATAAATATAGAAGACAGGCTTCTAGTTTGGACACAATTGACTAATAAGTTTTAGACTTACTTTATAACCTTAAACAATTATAAAACTAAAAATATGTGAATCAACTCTTTTAAGGATCAAAAAATAGCACAAGGATATGGTCCTTGAGAGAAGGAAAATATGCAAAGAAAGTCCCACATTTATCCCAGTTTTCTGCTGGGAATACCTTCCAAACCAAGGGAACGGGAAGTAGAGCCAAATGGAAAGCAACAGTCTTTCTATGAAAGAAACAGACTGGAATACAGGGCTGCCGAGCAACTAGAATTTATATAGAAGGATAACAGAAGTAACTGTGAGCCAGGAAGTTCCATAAATCTGTGAAAGGGTGTCCTTGAGTCTTCAGCTGAGTATTAAGTCATATATGTACAGAGAGAGATTCTGCGAGATATAGCAGACAAACAGTTCTGGGGCCAGAGTGGGAGTGAGCATGTGAGCTGAACAGATTGATTCTGGAAATTGGGTAGTACTGGGAGAATTGGAGTTCTAACCTGCAAGATTAGAGAGGTATCTCAAATATCACTGGATATCTCAAGCATTCAGTTGAAACTCCAGAAATATCACACTTGGAAAATCGGCTACTCTATCCTAAGAGTAAAGGCTTGCCTGGGCCTACCCTAACAAAAACTTAAACTAAACCTTAATATGATCCAATTTATCCACCAGGAAAGTAAAGCATTCCAGAAAAAAAATCCAATGCATTTTAAAATAAAGCAAATCTAGACTATCATAAATAGAGCACATAGCGTCCAGTAAACCAACAAAAATTATTAGATATGTGAAAAAACAGAGAAGTGTAATGCATAACCTGGAAAGCAAAAAGTCTATGGAAACAAACTGAGAGATGACACAAAAATTGGAATTGGCAGGCAAGCACTTTAACCCTTTTCTTGTTTAGGAAAAAAAAAAAAAAAAGTGCAGCTAGCTGCCAGCATTAATTTAACATCACACATAGGAATGCTACATTTTCTAGGAGTGACATTTTCAGAGGTTGAAATTTTATATTTTGTAAATGGAAATACCACTACTAAAAAAAAGAATGTTATAAGTAGAATGATGTCATTTGTTTCCAAAGACTATCGTTATACAAGAGCAACGCGAAAATAATAATAAAGCAAAATATTTTGTGGCTACTTTGGGGCTAAGGTTAGGACTGGAATCCATGAGTTATCTCGGAACAAACACTGCAGCCTCAAGCATCCCCAGCAAATATTCTCAGGGAAAATGGGAAATGGGTTGAAACAATTGTTATAAATATGTTTAGACATTACAAATAAAAAGCTGGACACAATGAGTGAATAGATTGGGGAGAATCACAGCAAAAAATAAAAATTATAAAAAATAAGCAAAAATTCTATAACTAAAAAAATTCATATGAATTTTGAAGTGGAAACTACACTGGAGTTTAATAACATGTTAGAAACTAAAAAAATGAAGCATTAGTGAACTTTAAGATATGTCAATATAAGCCATCAATACAGAACAGAGAAAAAAAATGACTAAAAATCATTTTAAAAGCTTCTGTGACCTGTGGGACAATATTAAATTATCTAACATACAGGTAATCGGAGCTTCAGAGGTAGAAGAGCTATCAGGAAAGGAAAAAAAAATTTGTGAATATCGAATGACCAAAAAATTTCTAAATTTGATGAAAAAGTCAACTGACATATCCAAAAATCTTTACAAACCCCAACAAGCATAAAAAAGAAAAGAAAGTCACACCTAGGCACATCATCAACTTGCTGCAAACTAAAGCTAAAGAGAAAATAAAGCGGCTAAGGGGTAGGGAGAAATTATACACAATAAACAAGTGAACAACAACTTATCATAAAAAAATAAAATGAGCCAAGAGACAACAAAATGGCATCATAAAGTGTTGAAAAACAAAACCTGACAACCCAGAATTTATATCTAGTGAATACATCCTTTAAAAATGTAGGTAAAGACATTTTCAGAAAACAGACCTGTTTTCTTCAGGTGAAGGAAAATGATACTTGATAGAAACAGATGTAGACTGAGGAATGAAGTGCTCTAAAAACGAAACACTTTTATGTGGATAAATATAAAATACTTTTTTTCCTCATTAAATTTCTTTAAAAGACAATTGGGCATTTAGTGTAAAAATAATGATAATGTGTTGTGAGTTTATAGCATATGTAGAAGTAAAATATATACCACTATATATAGTAAATGTATAATAAATAGCAAAGAGTAGAAGGAAGATAAATGGAAGTTTACTACTATTGTAAGATTCTTTCATTATATATAAAGTGGTACAATATTAATTCAAGGTAGACATAAGTTAATGTTGCATAACAGCCACTAAAAAGTAACACAAAGACTTATAGCTAAAAATCCAGTGGAGGAGATAAAATGGAAAATTTTACATAAAAATATACTTGATTATTCCAGAAGAAGTCAGAAAAGAAAAAGATAAAAATAACAAAAACTAAATGAGATAACTAAAAACAAATTATAAATGTTGACCTTAAATCCAATCAAATCAATTGTTACATTAAATGTAAATAGACCAAACACACCAATTAAAAGGATAGAAAAAGCAAAACAAACTGTATGCTGTTTACAGATATATATATATATAAAACATAAGAATATGATGGAATTACCAGAAGAGTAGAAAGTGGTTGCCTCTGAGGAAAGAGAAAGGAAAAGAGAAACTATTGGTTCTCAATATAAATATTTTTTACTTTATGTGTGCTCTTAAACCATTTGCTTGTAATGACTTAAAAAATAGTTTTAGAAACTAAAGGAATTGTTCTGGGAACACTTATAAGTTGGATCTTATCCTTTATGATTTTTGAGGCATTTAAAAATTGCAACAAAAGTACAAAAACAGAGGAATAAAACCATTCTGCCCAGAAAGGCAGATGGATCATGATTATAATACTACTTACTCAAAATTTCTAGGTAGAGAGGTTGAGATACAGGCTAACATAATGACCTCACCAGAAGCACATAAACCCCAAAACAGAAACCAAAAATGTTTCTTCTCCAGTTCCTCATGCCAGCTGGAATCCAGTGGGGCTCAGGCTGTAATCACAGGTGTTCTTAATTAAGCCCCCAGCTACGCTAGTGATGACAATGTCTTACAGACAGTAGGGTAACGAACAGTTTTTGAGTACTCATCATATACAAGGCCCTGGGCCAGGCATTCCCTGAGGGTTGGGGGGGCGTGTAGGGGGGCGGGTCACGAAGCATAAGACACAACTTAACGAGGCTTTCCATCAGTCTCATTCATTTATCTTTTATCTCGGTGACACAGAATACAATACATCCCTTTGCCAGTGATTGGATGATACAATAGATTATTACAGTAATGGTCCCCAATCATGCATCCCCGTGTCCATATCCTTGTAGTTGTTCATATCCTTGTAGCTCCTTGTACATCAATTCTATGCTTGGACATGTGGTTTGCTCTGGCCAGTGGAACACTGGCAACATAATATAAGCAGAGGCTTAAAAGGGGCTTGTGCACTGAGATTTGCACCCTCTGTTTTACTGCTTTGGGAACACACAGAACATGAAGGACCCCAGGACAGTTTGCTGGGGATACATGACTCAGCCCGTGACCAATACTAACCATGTGACATGTGAGTGAGTTTATCTTAGACAATCTGGCTCCAGAAAAGCTGGTGAATCAGCCTAGGTAAGACCAGCAGAATTGCTGCCCTTTTTGACCTAGCAAAAATTGTCGATATACAGAATCCTTAGTAAATAAAATGATGGCTGCTTTATTCTAATAAAGGTGGCTGGTTGGTTAGGCCATGAGAGTTAACTGATACAAGATGATCTGGCTGTCACAGGAACCTAACAACATTCCTTGGAGTCCCATCTTTTCTCTTAGGAGATTGCTCATATGAACTGTGACTTCCCCAGCAATTGTGTAGCAGCTTTAACTTTCCTAACTTGAATGCAAGCTTTCTTCCTTCAACATCTAACATGATCTGAATAGTAGGATTCAGTCTCTGACTTTTAAATCTCTTCTAAATTTTTATTTAATTTTTGAATGGGCAATGTATGAATGTGTTTAAAAATCTCAATCAGAGAAGACGAATCATTAAGAGATATACACATACATATACACACAATAAGGAATTTATATGCAATTGTAGAAGCTAATTATGTAGTCTCTGTAGGGCTATTGTCTTCATATCTGTTGTTATAGCTTGAAGTCCACAAGAAGATGGATATAAAGCAGAGGAGAGCAAGGACAAGTAGGAACTCATAAGTATGTGCTAGAACCCATGAGGATGGACTAAAACACGTGTCTCTGATGTTGTTGTCCCTCAGGAAAAGCCGTGCTTTCATCATGCAGCTAAACACAGCATTCAGAGTTGGCCCAGAAGTCAGAAAAGCTGAAAAAGGGACCAAGGGAAGGTAAGCCATTGTAGGCTTGGCTGCTGTCCCATGCCAACAAGAACAGCTAAAGATAAGCAACAACATATTGAACTACAAAATAGTTTCTGCTTCACGTCCACCCTCCAAAGCTCACATAAGTAATCTCTTCAGAGGCATACTCTAACTGGAACATACAGAAAGGAATTCTGAGAAATAAAGTTCAGCCTAGCCAAGGTGACACACAACAAAGCTGCCACCCATACAAAAAAGTTCCCACTGGAAAATGTCTCCCTCTCCCCCACTCTCTCAGTTTTCCTCTCCTAAAAAAAGTTATCAGTACCAATTTCTTGTGTTTTCTTTCTGAAATATTCTATGCACACGTAAGTATATACAAATATCTAGTACTTGGTGTATTTTACACAAAAGATCACATACTATACCCATTGATCAACATTTTGATTTTTGTGTAACTGAACAATATATCTTGAAAATGTTTCCATATCAATATAGGAATATTTGCCTTTTTTTCTTTAACAAATGTATAATATTTTACTCTGTGGCTGTGCCATGATCTGTTTAACTAGATCCTTATCAATAGACATCTAGATTTTTTTTGAAGTTTTGCTACTTTAAATAATTTGACGAAGACTAGACCGCACATTCATAAATGTCCTTATAATAAATGCTCTTTTTCAATCTGATGTGGTACCAAAACAGGCCAGAATGAGAAACTGGTGATGCTAGTCAGGGCACATGGGCTGCAGTTGCAGTGAAGTTCCTTTCAGATACTCAATCCACTTTAATGTCCATCATTTATAAATTCATTTTACACCTTCTGTGCATTCATGCCTTTTTCTGTCTGTGTCTTTGGTCATGGCTGCATCTGAGACTGTTTGTTGTGTGAGGGACTGGTGAATTTAACCATCAATTTCATCTTTTTGGGATCACCTTCTAAAAGGCTCATCAGTAAAAATGTTCTTAATGATACAGGTATAATCATCTAAAATAAACTAATATAGAAATCTATTAATAGATAAAACAAGTGGTTGACAAAACTGAAAAATCATTCATTGTTCTGCCATTTTATGTTCCATTTCCCATGTAGCTATAAGATGGAAGAAAGTTGTTTGAGCAAAGAAATGTGAGATCCACAAAGAAAGACAGATTGGCCAGTTTCTTTTCATAAGAACATTTTCATTGATTTTTTTTCATTATTGAATGTTGGCTTAAAGGCTCTTTCACCCTCCATCCGCAAGAATTTTATAAACATCACATTCACTTCATTCATACTTTAGAGATCTGGCCTTCTCCGGAGAGGAAATATTTTTCTTTTAAGTCATTGTTTTAAAATATAAGCACAGAATGTCTTGACTCATAGCACAGTGGCAGGGAGGATAAGACACGTACGCAAAAGAAGAAACACAGAGTCACTGGTAACAGTACACCCACCCCAAAGCAGTTTGTTGTTTTGTCCTAAGAAAATCCCTCACAGGGCAGTGAGAGATCTGAGGGGGTTGCCTCGCTGTCCTGGAGTGTCCACCTGACCTCCTTCTGTCTCCAAAAGCCTATGGTTCTAGAAGGCATTTGCTGGACAATATGTCAGAAGGTCCAGATCCCAGAGAGTGAAAATTGTGAGCCAAAAAGGAAAGTAAAGTCCCTTTTGGCCAGAACAAAATATAGAAGCATGAAAATAGGGCGAACTGGGTTGGAACGGCATTGGAGAGACCCTGAAATGTCAGATTTGTAAGACAACTGTGAAATTACTCCACACACCATAAGAGTGGCTCAATAGGAAAATGCCTGATTGGGGACCTTGGGGAGGAACTAATATTAATAACCATCTTATAAATGGATACACTCAAATCTGGATGAGAAATATTAGAATAAGTACTTGAACATGGCTGATTTCCAGGTCTGTGCTTAAGCAATCTAGTGAGCTGGGCTACTTACAGAACTCAAAAGATTTACAAACACATTAGGAAGGCTCGGCAGAGCCAAAAGCCAGCAGTGCTCCCCGGTCCCAGGCTCGAGCTCCTTCATGGAAAGGCTGCAGCAAAACTGAACCATTGGCCCCTGGCCACATAATGAATCAACTATAGTGAGACTGCTTCATGAGCAGAGTCCAAACAAGCTCCCAAAGGGGCCTACAGACCAGCTCCTAATTAATAGGCTCTTGGCCCACAAGTAAGAGTAAAAATGTTTGCAAAAGGGAAACAGTGATCACAGTGGGGGAGGGGGCTAATGAAAAAAGCAGAAGGGAAAATTAGGATGGAAAGATGGGTCCAGGTCTAAAGTTAGCTGACTGAATAATAATTCATACCTTTATTTATTTGTTCAAGTCAGATGTGAACAACTACATAAATTTGATTCCTAGTTTTGAAATGCAGTCTACACAATAGAATTTAAGAAACAACAGTGTGAACACATTTAAAAAGCCAAAGTGTTAACCAAAAAGAAGGCAACACTATTATTTCTTTCGATGCTCACCACAACTCCATGAGGAGGAAGTATCAGATGGTACTATATCCTCCATCTCCAAAAATGAAAGCTCAATAAAGCGAGGGTGCCCATCCAAAGCCAAACAGCTCTAAGATGCTGAGCCAAGGGCCAGACCCAGCTCTCCAAAGGGTACATATATAGCTGAATCTGTCAAATAATATTTTGGGAGCGCCAGCTTGCTGCACTACTAGTGCGGGAGCCACTACACAGATTGAGAAGCAAGGTGTCTTACCTGGACAAGATGACTTCTGGACTCCTGGAACACTAAGATTTCTAATGCATGAGACTTGTCAGAAGTCTTTTCTTCTTATTTTTAGAGGATGCAGGACCACAGACCATAGAGGGCTTGGGGTTGGTGTCTAAAGTGCTGGCAGATTAGAAGAGAGGATGCCCAGAGCATGAAAAACAAGAGACCAATTCAGAATAATCAGGAACCAGACTTCGAGAAGTTTGGACTCTTCCATTTGTTTTTACGTTTGATGTTTTCCTGTTGCCCACCTTTTAGCTTAAGTTTTAGTACCCTCCAGCCCAATAATGCCCTTGCGTACCAGAGAAATTTGTAATAAGGAATGTTTGTCTTCAGAGACAGCAGTATAGACTTTGTCAACAATTGGTAGGTGTTCTTAAATGTGTAAGCTGCCTTTTTTGGAACCTATAAAACCTCTCGTAACAGAAACAGTATAACAAATGGAAATTAGGTCCCTGTACTATCTCATAAAGCCTATTTAATATCGTGTGTGCATTTGCAATGAAAAACATATAATATTGGAAATGGCTTTTTGACATTGATGAGTTACACTTGAAGTAAAATTACAAAGGCTACCCTGGGAAATTAACTTGTAAAAGTGTTTTTAAGGCAAAAGGTGTTTTGATTTGAATTCCATCTTAGAACTTGAAACTTGGGAGAAAGTTACACCACACACACACCATGTGCTACAGCAGAACATGCCCAGTCAGAGAGAATAATTCTTGTTCTGGAGGACCCAAGTGGGAGAATAAAGCTGGTGGTTCTCACATATAGGATGTTTCCACATTAGAGATTTTTAATTTGGAAAAAAATATGTTAAATTTCTTAAAGGGTAAAGGAAAATTTAAGTCAAATTCACAACTTCCCTATATTCCATCCTCAATTTTATATTACTACCATGCTGGCCAGGTTGCCCCTTCCATTAGGAAGGATGCTGGGTCTTGCCCCTGGCTCAGGTCCTTAGAGCTGTGTAACTTTAAATGGGCACCCTTACTTCCCTGAGCCTTCAGTTTTTGGAACTGGAGGACAGTCCATCTGATCCATCCTCCTCACAGAGTTGGGGGGATTACCAAATGAAATAATAATACTGCTTTCTTTTTGTATAATACTTGGGCTTCTTAAGTGTGCTCACACATTTTACTCTCTTGCCAACTCTGGAGGAAAACTAACTCTTAACTTTCTCCATGAGGCCAAAACCGAAGAAAATATGGAAGAGTCCAAAGGCACTTGGCCCTTCACACAGCCCGGCACCTCTGCCTGCTCCCACCCCGTGTTGCCCTAGTACCAGCTGGTACCAGGAAAAACACTACTTTTGTATTTCTTTACTCCTAGTGAAAGTTTATAAAGGAGCCCAAAGTTTTGTCGTAGAGAGAATTAAGCAGGATATTATCCTCATTCAAACACTTTTACAGATAAGTTTCCCTACATCTTCGGTGATACCACTGTCTAAACCAATTATATGTATTCGGGTACTGTTGGTCTTTTATGGGTCCCTGTCAAATCTAAGAGCCCCTCTCCCTTTACCCAGTGAAAATATGCAAGGCTTCCCTAATGCTCATGCTTGATTAATTTCTTGCCTGACTTTCTCTGTGGTCACTTTCAACTCACACCTTAGTGGAGACACACCAACTATAAAAAGGAGCCATGACTCAAACAGTGGGCAGCGAGACCAAACTCAACAGTGGAGCCACTTAGTTAATCATAAATCATCTCTATTCTCTCCTACTCTTTAAAACCGGAGTTTGCCCTTCCCAAAGCAAGTCTACATCCTCCCTTTGAGTAATGGGTTTGAAAACCCCAATTCAAACACAAGCCTGCCCGGGGCACAGACTTATCAGGGCTGCTTGGAATGGAAGATGGAGGGCGCAGAGGAAAACAATGGCGCCCTGACTGGAGGGGCGGGCGTTATCGGCCTGCCATCAGAACAGGGCCGGCACTTGTTTTCCTTTCTGTTGAGCATGCAGGCTGGTTCCAGTGTACAGTACCAGGCAGTGTAAAAGGCTGCTGCTGGGCCCCTCTGTTTGTGAGAGCTATTGACACAAGGCGGAGTCCAGGTGATGTAGGCTGATTCCCGCCCTACTTTTCTGATAGCCATAAAATGAGAGAAACTCTAAAGGCAGCGCCCTTCGCCCAGAACCAGGGGGAGTCTATCTTTTTGGAGATGGAGGCTCTGTACATCCTGGGAAGAGCTGTGTTTTCCCCGTCAGTTGAATGATGTGCAAGCTCACTGGAGAGAGCACATTGTGAAGAAAAGGTGTCTTAGTGAAGATTACGTACAACTGGTACCAAAGAGAAAAGGTGGTTAAGAACTTAAGAACTGCTACAGAACTTGAGGCTATGGCCCTTTAGCCAATTCCTCATCTCATCATGAGACTGCCAGACAAACTAAAGAAGGGCCTGACCCTCAATCCTAGACTTTAGCTTTAAGGCCAGAATATGCCTTGAAATATCCCCCATTCCCTACAGTAAGTAATTCACATAGCCTGTGGATTTGTGAGGGATCCCACTGAAAGCTGCTTGGATATTTCTGCCTATTATTCCTCTGGGAGTAATAAATATTCCAGTTCAATTAAAGAACTCTGAGAGCCCACCCCACATGATCCAGGGCTTTCGGCAAATATTTTAGCAACTAACCTTGTTCTCTGCCTAAACTTCTTTTTCCTGCTCAATTTTCCAGTCTCTGTTCAGGTGCATATTTGTAAACTGCTTGAAATTATTGGAAATGAGTGGACCATAAGTCAAAAATAAAATTTTTTAGAAAGAAGCTTTATGCGTCCTTCCAGGATGAGATTTCAGACAATTTTAGGGGAAGTTTCTTCAACCTGTTTGAAGACTATGATGAAGGAGTTTGGAGTTGGAACCAGGTTTTGGAGACTTTGGGAAATAGGGAAGGGTGTGCATTCCCTTTAGGTACAATTCATGAACCAGGTCTCTTCTGAGCTAGTCGGCTTTGTTCTCAGGCTGAAATTCCATCTTCTTCGCTTACAGACTTGTAAAGTGGGAAAAGGACTGAACCTCTCTGAGCCTTGGTTGTGCCCTCTCTGAATATGCAGGTCACATCCACAGAGAACCTTGAGCATTCGCGAGTTCACGCATGTGGCTGCACCTGACCTAGCACACAGTGAACCAACAAATGTTCGTGTGCTTCTTTCTTCTGTCTTCAAGCTACTCTCTGTTCTTCATCCTGCGGCAATGTATTTTCTTTAAAATATATCAGAGCATCGGGCCAGAAAACAAACAGCACAGATATTGTCACCAAATAGAAAGAACATTTTGTTCTTTTTTTTTTTTTTTTATCATGGGAGCTAATATAGTGGTTAAGAGAACAATTTATGGAACCAGTTGGTCCAGATTCAAATTCCAGCTCCATTTATCAGCTCTGGGCCTTGGGCCAATTACTAATCTCTCTAGGCCTCAGTTTCTTTATCCATAAACTGGAGGTAATGCTATAAAATTATATATGTTTGAAGAATCAAATGAGATAATCCAAGTGAAGTACCTTATTTAATGCTTATAATAAGCACCCAATTAGTGTTAGCTATGGTTGGTATTTATAACATTAGAATTATTTTTGTGGTTAGTGTTGATTTTTTTGTTGTTATTATTACAAGCATCATCATTATCCAGATAGGTATCAACAAGAAATTTATTCAACTACTTGAATCTCAAACTTATGGTCTTAATATTTATTAATAGTAGTGTTATTGATAATGGTTTTCCTTTCTCTACCTCCTGCAAGTCATCAGCTGTGACAAAAGTATATCATTTAATTGGGGTCAGGCTTGTGTTAGGGACTTTCCATGCATTATCTCATCAAATCCTCATAACAACCTATGAACTCAGGTACTTTTTTTTTCCATCTGAGAAAAAACGTTTAGTGAGAGATCATTTAACTAGATCACACTGTAGGTGGCAGGTATAAAAAGTCCTAAAACTACATAGGCTTCAGGATCAAAAGGGTTAGATCAATGACGATCCCTATAATTTTCTTTCGGCGTCAACATCTATTATTCGAAAATGACTATAATTTTGCTTTATTATCATCTGTTGTAGTTGTGAATATATTATACTGGATCAAGTTTAATGTATAAAGGTATCGTGATTTTTATCAAAGTTGTTGCTCTAGCAAATTCTATGTAAATAGACTAATTTCAATCTGTCTCTCTCCTCCTTTTGCTCCAGGGCCTTTAAAGAACTCTTCCTCCATCTCAAATACCCCAACCTTTCTCATGCCCTTCTTGCCTTTCCAACTTTTCCCTTCTTCCAACAGTCCACAAGTTCCCCTCCTCTCTCTGCCATACCCACTCCCAGATCCACCTCGAATTCCACCTGCCCCCAAGTCCTAATGGCTATTTTTCTGATCATTAGCAAGACCCAATTACAACCAGCAACACCTCTCTGAGTACAAAGTCACTTCGGAAAGGCTGAAAATAACTCTACAAATGCAAGCTGCTGCTCTTATCTTCTCCACATAGATACATACACTGATTATAGCAGCTCCCCCTTATCTGAAGGAGATACATTCCAAGACCGCCAGAGGATGCCTGAAACCCTATATATATATTGTTTTTTTCCTATTCATACACACCTATGAAAAAGCTTAGGAACGGTAAGAAATTAACAACAATCACCAATAATAAAATAGAACAATTGTAGCAATATACTGTAACAAAACCTATGTGAATGTGGTCTCTCTCTCTCAGATCTTACTGTACTTTACATACAGGGCAGATACTCTGGACAAAGGGATGATTCACATCCCAGGTGGGAAAGAGCAAGACAGTGTAATATTTTCTCACACTACTCAGAACGGTGCCCTATTTAAAACTTATTATTTCTGGAATCTTCTATTTAATATTTTCAGACCACTGTTGACCTCAGGGGATTGAAACCAAGGAAAACGAAACTACAGATAAAGGGGTAACTACTGGATTCCTTCCTTTAAGGACACAGATTCTAAACTTTTAAAATGCATGAAAATTATCTGGGAATCTTGTTAAACACAAATCCTGTTAAATACAGATTCTGATTCCTGGCTCTGGGGTGGGACCTGAGATTCTGCATTTCTACAAGCTCCCTGGGGATGCTGATGGTCTCTACTGGTCCCTACTGGACACACCTATCTCAATTATGCCTCTTTCAAGGAAAGCATATAGTTCACATCTTATAGATGAGAAGTGGGCTGAGAGTTTAAGAGACAGACCCAAGGTCCCAGAGCAAGCAAGTAACAGAGGAGGGATCTGAAACTAGCCAGATCTTTCTGACTACATGCAAAAAAAAAGAAGAAGAAGGAGGAGGAGGAGGAGGAGGAGGAGGAGGAGGAGGAGGAGGAGGAGGAGGAGGAGGAGAGGAGGAGGAGGAGGAGGAGGAGGAGGAGGACGAAGAAGAAGAAGAAGACGCAGACGACGAAGAAGAAGAAGAAGAAGAAGAAGAAGAAGAAGAAAGAAAGAAAGAAAAAAAACATGTGTGTATATATATACATGCATATATATGTGTATGTATATATTTTATGTATATATAATCATATTAAAGATATTTAATTGTCCATCTCATTTCAATAACATGAACACTCACAAACAACAGGAAAAAACTTTCAGTTCTGTACGTTGTCAGCACTTAATAAACATTAAATCTGTAGGTGTGAGTAAGAATGCATGAGGACCTGTTACATGGGAGTACTGTTCCTTTCATTATGAGCAGGCCCCGTGGAGGCCTTTCCAGAGGTTTTTCTTTGGAACCCCACACTTTACTTATGTTACTGATTAAAGTTATTGACTCTAACACCTTTCTTTCTCTAGCAACCCAACCCATGGGGAAGCTCATGAAGACGGGCATTTCATAATTAATTTGAATTATGACAGTAAGAGTGTGAATAACAGGAATCATTAATGGTGAGCTGCTGCCGTCTCACAAAGCCGGAACAGGGTGTTAAGTAAGCAAGAAAGGGGCAGCCTTTGCCTCCCTAAGGGGGAAAATCCTCTGCAGCAGCCACAAGCTAGTTCTGTGCCAGATCCCTATAAACTAGTTGGAATATGTGTGTAGGGTGGGACAGAAGAAGAGGAAGATACAAATTAAACAGAAAATTCTGAAAATAAAGCAGTAATTACACAAAAGATTATCAGCGGCAGCACTCCTGTGAGTGGAGACTGGATGCCACAAGAGCCCACAAGAGCAGCTCCTGAGAGCTGAAGTGGATGGGAAGGTGTGGTGGGCAGGCAGGGGTCTGGCTAGACTTGAAGGAAAAATAGATTCTGGGGCAAATGGCATGCCAGACAAAGTCCCAGGGAACCAGGGAATGAACCCAGGGCATTCTCAGGCAGGGAAGGAGAGGAAAGAGGGATCTCTGCCAAGGGACAGAGCAGAGAAATCTGAGGGCATTGCCTGCCAGGTGGAAGGCTTATTACCTTGGGGTCTTTGCAAGCCAGGCCAAAGAGTGTGGTTATCACACAGTAAACGAGTGACTTTGGAGAGTTGGCAGGCAGGGTAATAAATGCTAGACAGGCCATCTACAGTCAGAAAAAGTGGCTTGAAACCCTGGCGCCACCATTTAATAGGTAAAAAATATGGGAAGAATCATACCTGTTTGATCCTTAAAACTATCACCTATAACTTGGGCTTAATAATTGTTTCTCAGGCCCTAGTTTAAAATAATAATAAATAAAAGGACTAGGTATAGGGGATGCTAATGGCTTTGGCACGTAGGTCATTTTCAATTTGGCAACTCACATCCTGGTCCCAGAGCTGATCAAGGGGACACCAAGTCAGCTGCCCCATGGCCAGTATATGCCCAAAGTGTAGGGGTGGGGAGAGGGGGTAGAATTGTCTAGGGTTTTATCGGAAGTGACAAGCTCTCTAGTGACAAGCTTTCCATAGGGCCTTTCTGGGGCCCTGCCTGATACTGGAGTGAAAGGAACAAAGTCCGAACAGTCCTGAAGAGGCAGAGGCACCAGACGATCTCCCTAGGCACCTGCCACCACTCCCTGCACAACGCCTTCCAAAGGGGACCACAGAGGAATGAAGACAGGCAAAACGACTGGCCACTACAAGCAGGACACCTTTCTTAGTGAGTCATGAGGCAGGGATCCAAGTGAAGGATACTCAGTTTGTCCTTTTTTGCTGATAGCTTAGATGATCAAATAGCACAAGGCCTCTCAGAACAATGGGCCTAAGAAAAGGCCAGGTCAGATAGGACGAGAGTCCAGGGTTCCTGCTCCTAAAGCAGACCAAAGGCCACATGGGTGAAAGGTCTGTGACAGGGCTGGGAGTGACCTGCAGCAGCTCCTTCCGGGGGGGATTTCAAAGGCTGCTCCTGGCCTCCAGGCTCAGACAACTATATGCCTTCAATGATTCATTATTCAGTAAGAAGTCAGATTCTATTTAGAAAACAAACATTTTCTGCATAACTATTTTTGCATAATGACGCTGCTTATCATCACAACAACACTGTCACTTAGGTATTTTTAATCCCCATTTTACAAAAGGAGACAGTAAAGCTCTGAGAATTTACTCCTAGTTCCAGGATTCAACTCCTATTCTCTCTCATGCCCAACCCACCATTTTTTCCAAAATGCCACAATCAAAGTCCTTGCTTCCTCTTTTTCATAGCCATAAGCAAAGTTTGGGAACTTGTTCTAACATGTTCCATGACACACCTACCATTACTTGAGGCTGTCCACTGTGCTGGTTGCAGCGAGGAATAGTACTTCCATTAGTGCTACTTCCAACACAAATGGCTTTCATTTACTGTGTGTTCAGCATATGAGTTTATATATAAAGTTGACCCTTGAACATTGTGGGGGTTAGGGGTGCTGACCCTCATGCAATTGAAAATTCATGTATAAATTTTGACTCCTCAAAAACTTAACTAGTAATAGCCTAGTGTTAACTGGAAGCCTTACCGATAACAGTCGATTAACACATATTTTGTATGTTAAAAGTATTACCTACTATATTCTTATAATAAAGTAAGCTAGAGAAAGAAAATACTATTAAGAAAATCATAAGGAAGAGAAAATACATCTACAGTACTGTCCACAGTTATTGAAAAAATCTGCTTATAAGTGGACCCACACAGTTCAAACTTATCTTGTTCAAGGTCAACTGTTTAGGACCTTACTTAATTCTATAATTTATGTATTTTATATATTAGGATACTGAAACATGGAAAGATAAGGCCACTTGCCCAAGTACATTCAGGTAGTAAGTGGTGAAACTGAGATTTGAACACATGAACTTTGAGTCCAGGGCATGTACTTTTAAGCACGGAACTTACACACAGCACTCCTACCGGTTCTCCCTACTTCCTGTCTTGATCATTTTGGAAATGCTCAGAAACGACAGGAGAATGACATTTTGGAAATGATCAGGGGAAAAAAACATGTGACAAATAAACTTGTCTCAGGGTCTTTCTGTGGAAAATGGCATCACCATCTACTAAGTTGCTGCAGCCAGATACCTAAGTCATCTTGATTCAGTATCTTTTCACCTACTGATAATTATGAGACAGGCAGAGCATTATTTAAACTAACCTGTGATTATGCTATGCAACAGAATTCGAATCCAGTAAAATGGTGATTATTCTTCCTGAGGCTGTAGACATTAGTCTCTATTTGTTCTTTAGCCATGAAACACATTATACACGTCATGCTAAATCTAATTCTCTGCCCACAAGCTCGGTCCCTCCTCTGAATGAATGAGTTATGCAGCCTAAAATAAATAGAAACTTTTATGACTAGCCACATTGTTTTTACTTCTAAACAAACCTACAGGAAAGAACGCCCATTACCAACATATTTGTCAATTGTAAATTGCCATCATTAAAACCAACACAGTTTAAAACTTTCAAGTGCTTGGAGTTTAGAATTTCAGAGTTGGGATGGGGATTGGAGGAGGTGGTGGCATCTTTAAAAAGCGTAGGAAAAGAATAGCCCTCTAATCTAAGAAAAATTTCCTAACTTTTAAGGAAAGTTAGGGTCAGCATGAGGGTCAGCACCCCTAACTCCCACATTGTTCAAGGATCAACTTTGTATATAAACTCATATGCTGAACACACAGTAAATGAAAGCCATTTGTGTTGGAAGTAGCACTAATGGAAGTACTATTCCTCAATGCAACCATGTATACCTTAGAGAGAACAGCAGAATGCAAAAAGTATATATGTTATTCTAAAATTTATTGATTTGACATTTTCATGGGAGAAAAAGAAATGAAAACCCTGGCTCATCTATCACTGGCTTAGATCCCCAGTTTGGCCAGTGGGAAGTGTATTCCTAGTGTCCACGTGATCTCCGTGGCATGGCTTGAGGCTAGCAGTGTCTACCCAACGACAGCTCTCAGCATCACAACCCCCTTGAAGTTTCCAGGTTCACCCTCCACATCCTCTACAATTTCATAGATTGATAAAAAGACACTGTTCGACTCTCCAGTACCCTCCCGTCAGTCTTTCTGTGTTTCCTTTCATCCGTATTGTAAATATTCCCTTTACTTAGCAGAGACCTCTCCATTTAAATTGTTCGGAGCCAGGCAGCCTTCTGGTGTCAAAGACCCTAAGTGCTAGAAGAAGCTACCAGCTTCCACTGAAACAAGTGTGGTCATGGTCTGATTCTGAAAAGCTCTTTGGTTCATAGCTTAAGAAACCCTCAAAGCCTAGGAGAATGGAATGGCTAAATGGAATGAAAACAGCAACTGTTCTGTGCTGTGCGTGACACCACTGTTTGCTCTGCGGTTCTCCGTACCCTGAAATGATACGCACCACTCAAAGCAGCAAAAGTAGCCAACCTTAAAGTCTGCACAAAATCGAGTTGCTCAAGAAGTATGTAAAGTTTTTTTTTTCCTCTGAAAGAAATGCTTAAAAGTAGTTATCGAAATACTCTTCAAATTTTTTAAACTTTGCAAAGCTATTTTCACATTACAGAGATGTTCGCGTTAACAGCGGAAAAGCACTGCACCCTGTAAGTTGTTGCTCCACCAAATCTGTTGCAAAATACTTGACCATAACTTTATTTTAAGAAAATATAAGGGCCTTCTCCCAAAAAACAACAGCCGTCTTAAAATGAAGATAACAAGTACTCCATCCACAAATAATCAGAATATCAGTAGGTTTTACAGGTATTAACATTTCAATCCTTTCCTTAATGCTGTTTATTTGGCTGAAGGCATATGTTTCACGTTTCATTAACATATCAAAAAGAGGGTTGTTTGTTTTTCAAGTAGCACAGTGATGAATTCCACATATCCATTAGTTTGTGTGGGGGTTAGGTTGAGTAAGGTGTAGTGGAAAGAGGACTGGTCTTGAAAACAGAAGGATCTTACTTCAAATTCAGATTTTACCATTTCACTTTGTGGTCCGGGCAAGTTAATTTCATCCCTTTGAGCCACATTTATTTTTCTTCCAATTTACATTGTAGGTTTGGAGTGGTGATAACGTAAAATATGTGTTGGAGTCTGCCATGCAATGGAAGCCCCACACTTTTTCTAAGCCTTTCTTGAGGTAAGCATTCCTAGTAGCCCCACCTAGTTTTGGAGTCTCCTCATCACCCAGACGCCTCTGACTGGGACTTTGATTCACATGAGAATGATCACTCAGGGCATTGCTGGCCAGGCCCAGCATTACGGAGATTCCTTCTATTATTCCCAAATTCTTCTCATTTTTTAACACTCTTTGTCCTTTTCCCCAGGTCAAAGGAAAGGGTATGATCTCTACAATAAAAAACAGACTTATTTTTTCCATTGACCTATGAGTATTTCCTAATTGCGCCTCTGCGTCCTAAGGAATGATGTAAGCACTCTGAAGGAAATTCTCACCCAGCATTCTTACCTTTACTGGCTGAAATCTGGATTGGTTATTATAACTATTTTTGTGGAATTTAAAAAAATAAGATCTGAAAAATGAATATATGTTTGTGCTGTCCTTGGTTTGTTACAGGTAAAAAGAAATCGTTGGTTTTAAGTTACATATTTCTTGTATCCTACCCACCCTTCAAACGCTATCTTTGATATTTTATAGACTACGTGATCCGACCTATTGACCCAGGCCCCGATGTGCCCACGGTCAAGCCGGAAGGGCCACCCTTCCCGCTGGCTTTGCAATCAGGAAGCTGACAAACACCCAGCCAGACTCCCGTCAAAGTCCCTGCTGGTGACTCTCTCCCCCAGCAAGCCATCTCCCTTCCCCCACTTTCCCAAACATCTTGGGCATCTCAAACAATCCCAATTACACTCAGGTTGTTTAAACAAACAGCAGCACAATTCCCCAGCCCAGAGCCCCAGCTGAGGGATTCCCTTGGGCCCACTCTCACCACCTCCCTCCCCCACCCCAAGCCACTTTCAGGCAAGAGCAGCCTAAGCAGAGACAATGGCTCTGCGTCCACAGTGGGCAGTTTTACGTGTCTAAATGTTTGCAGACACTTGGTAAAGTGTCCCAGGCCAAGTTTCCAAAGGACAATACCTCCACGCTGCGTTTGTTTAAGCAGGCAATCCCAGATAAGAGGCAGGTTGCCTCCCTTCTTCAAAAGCCAAGAATGCAAGACAGAGGCTGGAGGCAATGCTGTAGGAGGTTGGGGCAAATTCCACTAGACCGGGAGTACCTGAATCCCTCTCTCCCCTCCCACCCTCCCTTCAAAGACTGGACTTAGTCTACAGAGAATGTGAAATCAGAAAGTTGGTGGAGTTTTTAAGGTACTTCCCAAATAAGTCAACCGGGACAGGAAAAGGTACAGTTTTCAATTCTACAGCTGGACTGGACCTAGGAGATTCACAGGTCCCTGCAGAAGGACTGACTGCACCTTCCTCAATGGGTAGCCCACATCCTGTAGAATCCATCAGTACTCAACACCTTACATTTCCTGTTGGCACGTTGAAAAGAAGAAGAACCAATCATTCCCACCTCCAGGTCTCTCCAGGCCACTTCTGGAAGGGCTGCCACCAAACCTGTCAGAATCAACTGACAGTTTGATGAGTACCATCTACAATTCATTGATCACCCTACAAATATTTATAGATTACATATTTAGACTGAATCCATGATAGTACAGGGATTGGGGACCAAGGTGAAGTCTAGACACTCAGGTCTCACATATAGAAAGTATTAAGTATCAAAATCAAAGAAAAGATGAATTCTGGCTGAACAGAGGTGAGCTGATTGGAGAAAGCTTCTCAGGGGTGAAGCTATTTGATCAGCTACCATTGGTGTAGATGGGAACCAGCTCTGCTAGTCTAGCTACAGACAGGCATTTCCCTACCTATTTCTAATTCTTGCTACTTCTTGATTCTTCATCCATTAAAACAAAAGTTCTTAGATTTTGTGAGTCACAGACTTAGAGAAATACAGTTGTCACCGCTTTGTTTATTTAGCCATTCTGACAGGTGTCTATGACGTTTCACTGTGGTTTTTATTTGCATTTCCTTAATGACTATTGATACTGGCCATCTTTTTTTATTGACCTTCTCTTCACATGCTTATTGACCACCGTATATCTTCTTAAGTGAAATGTCTCTTCTTGTCTTTTGCTCATTATCTAATTGGATTGTGTGATGTTTTTACTGTTGAGTTTGGGGATTCTTTATATATTCTATATACTAGCCCTTTATCAGATATGTACTTTGCAAATATTTTGTTTTAGTTCCTAACTTGGTCTTTCATAGAGTAAAAGTTTTTAACCTTAATGAAGTATGGTTTGTTATTTTTTTATAGATTGTGTTTTGGGCATCAAGTCTAGGAACTCTCTGTCTGTTCCATTAATCTATGTACCTATCTCTCTGACAATACAACACAATTTTCATTACTATAGCCAAATAAGTCTTGAAATCAGGTAAACTAGTTCTTCCCACTTTCTTCTTGTTTCAAAATTATTTTAGCTATTCTAGTTCCTTTGTCTTTCCACTTAAATTTTAGAATAATTAAATCTTACTGGATTTTTTTTCTATTAATTGTATTAATATTGTATTTCAATTTGGAAAGAATTGAAAATGTTGTGTCTTCTGATCCTTGAGCATGGTATATCTCTCCATTTATTTAGATACTGTCTGAATTCTTTCATCAGCATTCTGTAACCATCAGAATACAAATCTTGTACATATTTTGTCAGATTTATATCTATTTCATTCTTTTTTAAATAACTTTAAATGGTATTGTATGTCTTTTATTTTGTTTTGTTTTGTTTTCGATTCTTTGTGATTTTCTATAGAGACAATTATGTTATCTGCTAATAGGGACAGTTTTACTTTTGTCTTTTTTATCTTTGTGCCTTTTATTTCCCTCTCTCACCTTACTGCACTGGATAGAACTTCCAGCACTATGTTGAATGAGAGTGGTCACCACAGACATCCTTACCTTGTTCTTGATTCTAGGGAAAACACATTCAGTCTTTCACTGTCAAGTCTGTCAGCTGTAGGTATTTTATAAATTTTCTATAACAAGTTGAGGAAGTTCTCCTCCATTTCTATTTTTCAGAGAGTTTTTAATCAAGAATGGGTATAGAATTTTGTCAAATGTGTCTTAATACAATTGATTGAAATATCATGTAATTTTTCTTTTTTTAGCCTATTAATTTAGCAAATTACATCAGTTGATTTTTCAAATATTGAACCAGTCTTGTGTCCCTCTAATAAATACCACTTGGTCATGATGTATAATTACTTTCATACACTGATGAATTCTATTCATTAACATTTTATTAACAATTTTTGAATTTATATTCATGAGGAATATTGGTCTGTAGGTTTCCTTTTGTGGACTATCTTTATTTGGTTTGGTGTCAGCTTCCTGATTGGCTTCATAAAATGAAATGAGAAGTATTACTTCTTCTATTTTTTTCTTATTTTTATACCTACAGCACCTGGTCTTTCTAGGTGGTCTCCCATCCAAGTACTAACCAGGCCCAACACTGCTTAACTTCTGAGATTAGACTTCAGGCTTGGCCATAGACCATAATCTGTGGCTCCACTGGGGTATGAACCCAGGACCTTCTGCATGTAAAGCAAACGTGCTAACTGCTACACTATGGAACCTCTTCTATTTTCTGGGGAAAAAATTATGTAGAATTGGTGATAATTCTTTTTTAAACATTTGATAGAATTCTCCAGTGAAACTATCTGAACCTAAAGATTTTTTTTTTGTAAAAGGATTAATTTTTAATTCAATTCCCTTAGTAATTAGAAAACTATTTAAAGTATTCCCCATTTGGATGAGTTGTGGTAGTTTGTGTTTTTTGAAGAATTGGTCATTTCATCTAAGTTGTTGCAGATCTAAATGTACAAATATACAGTCGATTATAATATTACCTTGTCTTTTTATATCTTCAAGGTATGTAGTGATAGGCCCTGTTTTACTACTAATATTGAAAATTTGTTTCTTCTCTCTTCTTTATCTCTCTTACTAGTGGTTTGTCAATTTTGTTGAACTTTTTTAAAGAACTAGTTCTCTATTTCATTGATTTTCTCTACTGTTTTTGTTTTCAATTTCATTGTTTTCTATTCTTATCTTTATTATTTCCTTCCTTCTGCTTGTTGGTTTATTTTTTCTTCTTTTTCTAGTTTCTTGAGGTGGGAGCTTAGATTATAGATTTGAGATTTTCCCTCTTTTCTAACATAAGCATTTAATGCTATAAATTTCCTCCTCAGCACTGCTTTTGGTGTATCCCACAAGTTGTAATATGTTACATTTTTATTTTCATTCAACTCAATATGTATTTTTTAAATTTTTCTTTGAGACTTCCAAAAAAAAAGCTTTCCTCTTTGTGTTTAGTTTCCAAATGTTTGGAGTTTCTCCTGTTACCTTTCTGGTATTGATTTCTGGTTTGATACCATTGTTGTCATAAACACTCAGTAGGATTTCAACTCTTTTATTTCTGTCTTTATAGATTTCTCTACATGTTTCCATAAATGCATATTTACATATGTATTCAATTGCATATTTAATGTATTATGTATTTTGTAAATATATAATGCATTACATATTTACATTATATATATTTGAGTTTACTTAAAAGTGATCTACCAATATCCCCAAGAGCTTATTTGTGAGTACTTCTGGCTTTGTTTATCTGAAGGCACTAGCTCCTTTATACTTCATTAGATAAGGCTACTTGTATTAAAGTCTTTTTCATCAGTGATCTTGAAACAAAAAATATCATCAACTCTAAATGTCCATTGTTTGAAGTCACATCTTCCTGCACCTGATTGTTCTGCAGATGGGAGAGAATTGCAAGGTAGCTAAACAGAGAGATCGTCACTTTGAAGATGAGGGTCTTCACTTTGTTAAGTTTCAACTAAGGAGGTCCATAACACATACCCTTACTTTTACATTTCTACTAATCTTAAAGAGCCAAGCACAGGGGGAAAAAAAAATGTTTAGAAATATTTTCCAGGAAAATTGGTAAGATCAAAAAAAGGGATAGGAACAGTAAACTTTCCCCATTTCTTCGATTGGCTTTTCTAATTTTAACTGCCACAATTTCATAACAGTATCTATTAAATAACTCTGGGCTCTGCAAATCACTTGACTGCATCTGCAGCTATGGGAAGCCAGCCCCGCACACCCGGTAATCTGTATTTCAAAAAGAACTTGTTTGTTAATACCAATAAAGAACACAAGCCTGCACCTATTCCCTTTATGGGATTACTCAGAGTGGGATGGGTACTGATTCACTTCCAAAGGCTCTGATGAGCAGGCCAGGAAGATTTTCTCAATAGAAACCCAACCCTCTGCCCCCAACCCCTCCTGCTTTTCCCCTCCCAGAATAAACACAAAGCAGAGACTAAGCTCCCAGCGGGATGACCTATAAGTGACCCTTGGACTGACCTAACACTCTGGTCACTCTCACCGACAGATTTGTTTATCTTGGAACCTCGGAGCCTTTGCACCCAAAAGCTTCAGCTCTAGACTCCAAGTCCTCCCAAGTGAGCTGTCAGTCACAGCTTAAGTGCGTGTGGGACAGTTGCATTATAGCCTGAGTTTATTTACCAAAACCTGATGTTTATGCTGTCCAGCAACAAGTAGGGACCATGGGCTGCTGAATTTAGCAATCAAGGTCCCAAGTAAATGTCTCCATCAGGCACTAGCTTCACACTACAGAATTATCAGTGAACCCTGATAACACGTCTCTCCCTCAAATTAAATGTCCCAGATGATCTGAATTTGGCATCTCCAAAGGAAGGGTCTGAGGTCAGGCTATTCTCCTAGAACTTATTTTAACGAAATGTAAGGGGCACAGCCACAACTGAGGCGAAAGAGAAGCCTGGCCTTCTGATCCCAGCTCATCATCTTGTGGCTTCTCTGACAGGACTACGGACAAATTTATACATGGCAGTGATATCTCGATATTTACCTAAAGAAAGATATAAATGTTGTCCCTGGTTTGGGCAGTGGATGGCATGATGACTAAGAAATGCAAAAACAAAAATGAGTGTAAAAATTTTACTAAATTATTTTTTAATAGTTTTTATTTTCCCAAATATGATCACTTAAGGAACCCCAACCACCACATAGAATTCTGTACTCCTATTCACATTTCAGTGGTAATACCAAGAAGATTCAGCCAATTCAGAGGACTGAATTCATTCTTGTTCAGACTCATCCCTACAGTTTCTTTAAGGATGCCATTTTCCAAAGGCTACGGCAAACATGAACTTTTAGATAAATTAAGGTCAAACCAAGAAAGATGACAAGGTTGATTACAGAAATGGGCTTCCCCCCACACCTCAACCTAACAGAAGATTTCAAATAGATCTGAATCTTCAAGGAATGCTTTTATTTGGTTGACCAGATGAGGAGAGTGAGAACTGTCCCTTAAGAGGGCAATGTAGAAAGAGAGCTGTCTTCCCCTTTTATCCCATTAAAGTCCTGCTGGTCAGTGACTGAGAAGGCCCCTCTATTATCAGCCTTGGCTTAAATAAACCTTCTGCCTCTGCATCCAGCCACCTCTCTCCAAGCTGCAGGCCCCATCCATCACTGTCACCTTTGCAGAGTGGCTGCCATGACAGTTCATGATCATTAACCAGCCCTGGTGTGCTTTGTGTTAAAGTTAAGACACATCAAACGCAGAAACTCTACAGTTCCTTAAAGTTACAGGAGAGAGGGATGAGCTACAACCAGTGTTGACCAAACTTGACACACAGGTTTGACAAAAGGTGAAAAATAAGTCTTGGTAAAGATGCCTCAGTATCCCTTCTCACCCCACCCCCCAATTCCACTCTAAAGGGTTAGAGACTGAGTGGAAAAAGAGCAATGTGTGAACTGGGCCACAGAGCTATGACAAAGGAATTATGAGCAGAGGACACAGCAACACTGCTCATGAAACCGCCCTCCCCTAGGCTGCCTGGTGAAGTGCCCCCTGCTCAAACTCCCCTAGTAGAAAGTCCTGCTCCCTGAGAGAATGCTCACAGTAAAATAACTCCCTGCTCTCCTTGACACTCTCATCTTCTCAACTATTTCACAAATCTTCTTACTCATGGGCTCAAATCTCTAAAAGAAATGTAGGTTGAACAGTATCTCTTTCCACTTCACAAAGGTTTATAATATATAAGTAACAGAGTGCACGAAAGGCATTTGTGTATTGAGGTGATCTTGCTTACATCTCATGATTTCTCTGTGGACCCACTGTTTAATTAAAACATTTGTTTTTCTTATCATGGCTTTTCTGCAGCTTGGGGAAATGACCTTGAGAGGCAGTTTGAGAAGGAATGGGGAGTTGGCTCTGCCAACTAGCATTTAAAAATTAAATAACAAAAAGAGAGAAAAACAGAATAAGCCAAAACCACCCTGCTGTCAAGGAGGAGGAGAATGCATGCAATTCTTCTATCCCCTCATTCATTCAAATGACATAATTTAGTCCCACCCATGTGCCCAGTACTGTGTTATAAGCCTCAGGGTTATAAAGAACAAAAAATGGATTATAACTCTTGTAGATGAAAAAGGGATTCTATGGACAGTAACTTCACAGGATGATCTGATCATAAATTCCTAACTGGGCAGGTCATGATAAGTAGTCACGCCCTAGGCATATAACTCCTTTAGTAAAAGCCTTATCTTTGCCTTAAACTAGCCCTGTCCATTGTTTCTGTTCATATAGGTTAACACACTTTTGAAATGCCCTGTTTCAGACCCCTCCTTCTAAATTCTAACCACCCTTAAGAGAGCACATAATCTTAACTATACTATAATCCAATCTCTGCCTTGTTTTCTCCCACTTTCATTTAATCTTCCTTACCTTCCTGCCTTAATTTCAAATGCATAAAAGAAACTACACAACTGTTATTCTCCCAGCCATTTGAGATCCTGCTTCCTGGCATAAGTCATTAGTCTGGGGCTCAAATAAACTCTCACAAAAATTCTCTACAGGTATGGACGGTTCTTATATCTACTCTTATAAAGAGCTTAGAGTTTATAAAGATAGACAAATAAAATATCTATAATGGAGATAGGCACTGGCAGAGCAAAAAAACGGAGGGGGATTAGGGCAGGACACATCAAGAAGGGAATGGGGCTAGTTGGCCGGGTCTTGAGGTATGAACAAGAGTTCGACAACTAAGGAGGAGGAGTAACAGCACATACAAAGGCACAAAATTAGGGATAGCTAGCATTTATTCATCACTTCCTAAAATCCAAGCAGAATGCCTGGTGTGTCAGCCATTGGCCCCAGGTAGTTCTTGAGCACTTGGAGTGTGGTTGATTTCAACTGAGAGGTAAGAGTGAAATGCACGAAGGATTTCAACAACATAGTATCAAGAACAGAATGTAGCATATCTAAGTAATCATTTTTATATTTATTTGCATGTTGAAATGATAATATGTTGGACACAGTGGGTTAAATAAGATATATTATTAAAATTGATTTTGCCCATTCTTCTTCTTTTTTGAGTAGCTACAAAAAAAAATTTGAAATTATATATGTGGCTCCCCTTACACTTCTATTGTTGCAAACAAACTCTCTTTAATCTTCGCAACAACCATATGAGTTTTATGTCTTCATTTTTTGGATGAGGTAATGAAGGCCTGGTGAAGTTTACTGTGCCCACAGCAAACAGCTAGTAAGTAGCAGGAAAGAGGAAACTTTCAAGGGTTTAATGCACGCTGGCAGTTCTCAGGGATGGAGCATACAATATGGAGTTAGACGGGTAAGGAAAGAAGCAAGAAAGAAAAAAACAAAGTAACTTCATTTGATATATTTATGTGTGTTTGTTGTTTGAAAATTCAAACAATTTAAAGGAATAGAGTAACTTGTAAGGATCCCTCTAACCTGACCCATTTGCCACAATTCTCTTGGTTTCCCTGAGACATCCTTAAGGCATAACAAATACATAATATATATATATATGTATTATACATATAACCATATATATATGTGTGTGTCGTCATATAGTTTTTATATTATATATAAAACATGTATTTAATTGATATTATATTTATAAATTTATATTGTTTTATATTAAATTATGTAATATAAATTTATAAATTATAATAGATAATATTTATAATTTAAGTTATATGTATGTAAAATCTCTCATCTTGTACAAATGATCTGGCTTATTTTTTAGCTCTTTTATATATGTGGGACTAATAAGACTTTGCTGATAAAGAGTTCCTTGCCTTTAAAAACACTTTTAAAACTACTTGTTATATAGTCTCTGAGGCCCCTTTGTGTTCAAAAACCCTTTGACTTTGGAGTATAATTTTACCGTTTGAGTCTTCTCTTCCACTGTATTATTGGTCATCTGTTTGATATATTCGATGTGAAATTCTTGGCCAAGAACAAGGCCCTTCATTACAACATTGCTCTCATGGGGAATTTTGATTTACTTTACAATAGGTCATTTGAAGATACAGAGCAGCTAGCTTGGACATAAAATGTTCAGTTGTGTAGTGTTTTTGCTTTACGTATTTATGAAACAAGTTTATGAAAGAAAACAAAATTATTTCTTTTCACTTAAAAAGAAGAATTAAGCTTCCTGCTGAATAGCCGCATGATAGTTTTGCTTGACTCTGTGTGTTAATATATTTCAAACCCCAGCCTCAGCCCCTTTTAATAGTTCAGTGGCCTTAGTTACATTTTTTAACTTTATCTTAGTTTTCTCATCTAGAATACGGGGATAATAATATCTACCTTATAGGATTAGGAGAAACAAATGAAATAAAATGTGTAAAAGGGTTTAGTTTAGCTTCTTAAATATAATAAACACTAAATAAATATAAATTACTTCCACTGTAGTTATTATTATTTCTGTACTGATTTTTATAGACTTTACTGTGTACATGACATGTAAAATGGGTAAACTTGATTGTTTATCTCAATGGACTATTTTGTGGATTAAATGAAATGATACATAGTAAGCCTTTTTAGTACCAGGGGCATAGTAAGCATTCAGTATTATATTCTTATATATAGTGAGCTAGAACCCTAGAACTTTTAAATTATAATGGTATGATGTCATGGTTGTATACTTACACTATTAAATATAAAAATTAATTATATTATCAAGCTTACATTATTAATGTTATTCTAAATTATTGTTACTCTATGGGGTTATTCTAGCATCATGTTGTGTTTCTATGATCATAAAGGAGGTATTTAATATCCAAAGAATATTTGAATGCTACTTTTCCATGCTGCTCTAAGTCCTCATGCATAGCACCTCCTTAATTAAAACCCTCATCATACCTCAGACCAGATCATTTCCAGACACTGTTTTACAGCCAGAAAGTCTGAGGGTCTGGGTCATCTATGGACATAATTTAAATCTCCTTCAACAAGCCCCTCACCCCACACCTCCTTCACCTCAGTCCTCTAGGCTTAGAAAAGTGGTTCTTAAACCCCGTCTCTGGTTTGTAATTGGCCGTTAAAACAGCCTGGTTGTGGCTCATAGTGCAACGGGGCAGAAACTGGAGTCATTCAGGGAGTGTGAGTGGAGGGCCACAACAGGTCCGAGCAGGCCCTACGAAGCCACTGCTCAGCTCAGTGGCCTGTGTGTCAACCTTGCCAAGGGTCATGTGGTACAAAGAGGCTTGCATAACTAGTTCCTGACTTTGAGTATTATGTTATTCATCAGTGGGAAAATAAATTACTGTACTATATTCTACTCACTCTATTTCGAAAGGACAAAACTGGAGAGAAGAATCAATTGCCCCAGTCTGATGCCTCCAGAGACAGAGGGGGCAATGGGGTCCGGGAGGATTTAGGACCTCATTGAGGTCCAGGTAGGGACAGTCAGGAGGGGCCAGTGGGCAGTAGTTAGAAAATAATGAGGATCTTTGCCTCAAATCTTAATGAAATATTACCCAAAGAGAGGCATAACTCCATGGTAAGCAAGATATATGGACCTTGATGAAACTGGTAAAAGGTGGAACAAAGGGAAAGTTTCTTTTCTTTTTTGATGTTATACTGCAAACACAGCCAAACAAATGAAAGCGAGCTTCAGGTAGAAAGGCTTCAACCAAACCTGGGAAGTCTGAATCCAAAGGAAGAGATGTCGAGTTTCTCTATGCATGATAAGGCTTTTATTGACATTGTGACATTCTATTTTGTGTACCATCATTGATGGAGAAGTACTTTTAAGTGTGGACTTATATGTCTGCTCCTTTCATTTCACAGGGATTTTCACAAATCCTAGGAGCATCCCCCTGAGGCAGGTGAGGAATGTGCTCGCCGCACCCTTTCCCAGCATTGAGGCACTTTGGGCTGCTGCAGGGGGTGGGGGGTGGGGGAGGGCGGGGGGGGGGGGGAGACAGCACCCCTGCTGTTGCCAAAGGGAAGCACCCAGCCTCTGCTCTTTTTCAACCAGGACACAGAGGGAGAGGTGAAAGGTCAGGAGGTGGCCCTTGTTCATGGATCCATTCCTCGTACCAGACCTGTGCAGAGAAAACGAAGGAAACCATAAAAATGTGGCTTCCTAACATAGCCAGTCACACCCACTATGATGTAATTTTGGTGGGTTTGAAAACAGGTATAACTATTTTGAAAACAATTTGGCAGTGACTAGCAAAATATAAATACATATGCTCCTCAATTTACAATGGGGTTATGTCTGGATAAACCTATTATCAGTTGAAAATATCCTAAGTCAAAATGCATTTAATACGTCTAACCTACTGAACATCATAGCTTAGCCTAGCCTACCTTAAACACACTCAGAACACTTACAATAGCCTGCAATTGGGCAAAATCATTTAACGCAAAGCCTATTTTGTAATAAAGCATTGAATATTTCATATAATTTATTAAATACAGTATCCTAAAAACACTGGCAACACAGTACACTATGGAGTATTGATTGCTTACCCTCACGATCATGTGGGAGACAGGCAGCTACAGTTGGCTGCCACTGCCCAGCATCACAAGAATCTTACAGCATAATGCTAGCCAGGAAAAGATTAAAATTCAGAATTCAAAGTACAGTTTCCACTGAATGTATATCACTTTAGCACCATTTTAGTAGAAAATGGTAAGTGGAACCATCTTTTAAGTTCAGGACTTTCTGTATGTGTTTCTTTTGACTCAGCAATTCCTCTAGTAATTCACTGTACTAGCATATTCACCCGAGTGTATAAGACTATTGTTTCCTCCAATGTTTTATTTACTGGGCATCTTTTTGTAAAAACAAAAACTAGAAATCATCTAAATGCCTATCAATAAAAGAATAAAGTTAAATAAATTATGGTACAGATAAATTAGCAGCTGTTACAAGAAATGAAATAAATCTATAGAGAGACAGGGAAAAATAGTTGAGATTATTCTAAAAACACATTTAAGACTCATAAATTGTACTCTGTTATCCCTGCAGCTACACTATTTTTATGTTAATAGAGGCAAGGTGCCCGAAGCAAAAGAAGTGAATCTCGAGTGAAATTTGCAGATATCCTCAAGCGACAACAGAGGCATTAGTGGTGATAAGACACTCCCATAGGAGGCAGAAACTCCTCAGTGGAGGGAGCCCTTGTTCTGCTGACCCAAGTGAGGCTTCTTTGTTTTCCTGAGGGATTAGGGGGTAAGAGGACATCAGGAGCACAGTATCGGACTGTGAACGAATCATGACCCTGGTTCATAACTCTCTCTGTATGGCTCATGTACCTGCTGTTGCTTGGCTAGTTACTTTTAACAATGTACTGAACACCATCTAGCCCACTACTCAAAATAAAAGCAACCAACTGTACGATAAACTTTGTTTAACCATCCAACCTCATCCTGGTCCCCTTCTAGCCTACTCTAATCCCCTGTTCACTATTCTCTCACTCTGTAAGTAGTTATATTAATTCTATGTATATTTTTAAGTATATACTTAAAGGATACTTTGCTGTTTGTAATTTTTCCCCAGCTTTTTTTGAAGTATAATAGACAATTAGTTCCTCATTTTTACATTGTATAATTCAACACAATAATATATTTGTTTCAGTTGTACAGCATAGTGATTAGAGATCTATATAACTCATGAAGTGGTCACCCCACTAAATCTAGTACTCCTCTTCCCCGATACATATTTGACTATTTTTCTATGCGACTCTTTATATCTTCGTGACTATTTTGTTACTATCCGGCTGTATTTCTTAATCCCTTCACTCTTTTTCACCATTCCACCACCCCACACCTGTCTAGTAGCCCTCAAAACATTCTCTGTATATATGGATTTATTTTTGTTTTGTTGTTGTTGTTGTTTATTTTGTTCTTCAGAGTCCACATTTATGTGAAATTATGATATTTATTCTTCTCTATTTGACTTATTTCATTCAGCACAATATTCCCTAGGTCCATCAAGGCAATATCTTTTTCTATCTCTTTCCTTTTAGTCTGTGTGTGTCTTTTAATCTGAAGTGAGTCTCTTGTAGGCAGCATATGTAGGGGTCTTGTTTTCTTATCCATTCAGTGACCCTATCCTTTGGTTGGAGCGCTTAATTCTTTTCCATTTGAAGTAGTTGTTGATAGATATGTAGTTTTTACCATTTTAAATTCATGATTTTGATACATGTTTTTTCTTTTTGAAGAAGTCCCACCAACATTTCCTGTAACACTGGCTTGGTGTTGATAAATTCCTTTAGCTTATTTTTGTCTGGGAAGCTCTTTATCTGTCCTTTGACTTTAAATGATAGCTTTGTTATATAAAGTATTCCTAGTTGTAGATCCTGGGTTTTCATCATGTTGAATATTTTGTACCAAGCCCTTCTGTCTTGCAAAGTTTCTTTTGAGAAATCAGCTACCAGTCTTGTTGGTGCTCCCTTGTAGGTAACTAACTGCTTTTCTCTTGCTGCTATTAAGATTCTCTCTTTGTATTTAACCTTTGACATTTTAATTATGATGAGTCTTGGTGTGGGCCTCTTTGGGTTTCTCTTTCTTGGGACTGTCTGAGCTTCCCGGAGTTGTATGTCTATTTCCTTCACCAGGTGAGGGATGTTTTCCATTATTATTTCTTCAAATATCTCTTCGACTTCTTGTTTTCCTTCAGGTATCCCTATGACTTGTATATCTTTACATTTAATTGTGTCCCATAGGCTCCTTAAATTATTATTATAATCTTGGCTTCTTTTTTCTTGCTGTTCTGGTTAAGTGTCCTTGGCTTCCCCATCCTCTATATCGGTGGCATGATCTCCTCTTCATCCACTCTGTTGATTTCCTCTGATATACTCTTGATCTCAAATGTATTCTTCATTTCAGACTGGTTCCCTTTTATAATTTCCATTTCCATTTCTATGTGTGTGTGTGTGTGTGTGTGTTTAACATTCTCACTGAGTTAATCTACACTTCCCTTAATTTCACTGAGCAGTGTTTTGAACTCTGCATCTGTGAGATCACTTGACTCCATTATCCCTGTATCTCTGTTCCGTTTACTCATATGGTTTCTACTTCTTTGTCTTCTTATTTTGGCTGCCTTTCTGTGTCTGTTTCTATGTACTAAGCAAAGCTCCCAGGTCTCCTGGTTTTATTAGTGTGGCTTTGTGTAGTAGTTGTCCAGCGGCACAATCCTGAGTGGGGTTCAACTGCAGGCCACGTTTAGCCCCAGCCTGTGCCCCTCTGAGGCCACCTGTTAAGATTCAGCTTGCAATGCACAGATGCTGTGCTTATAGTTGCCTCGAGAAACTACACCAGAAACTGAGGCCAGGAGCCACCAGTATGGATCTTGAAACTTTTAGCAAGGGGCACAGGACTCACTGAGGGCACAATTGGATGTGGCTTGTCTAGGCCAATGAGTTAAGCAAGGCAGAGTTTCAGTAAATCCTCTGGGCAGAGCAACTTCTGTTATCTACTTCAATGAAGTCTCAGCTATGGGAGCACTATATTTCCATACTGGGAGGGGATAGGGCTCAACAGAGGAACAATGGATACTGCCAGTACTTCTACCTAGGAGAAAGCCTCACTCACCTCTGGGCCTTGCTGCCCCCACAATTCAGTATGCCCTTCTAAGTCCCTGGTGCCCACTAAGCAGCTGACCCGGGGCTGGTCCATCACCATGGCAAGCAAGTCCATCACCACGAAAGTCCGGTCATGGACATGGCCCCTTTAAGAGGAGGCTCGAGCTGCCGGTTGCAGATGCCACAGCCTCTGTCCCACTTAGCCACTTGGGACTAGGCAGCCTTGCATCTTCACCCCCTCCCACCTCTTACTGTTACAGGGTGATTTCTTAGATCTCTCCCTAGTTGTAGGGCTTCTGTTCATTAAGACCCCCAGGTGACTGCTTTCTGTTTGCTCCGTGTTTTCATCCCAACTTTGATGTGGTCACAAGAGGGGTGAACGAAGCTTCATCTACACCATTTTACCCAGTACCTGTTCATAATCTTTGAGAACTTATTTCTTTACTAAATAAATGTTAAGATTCATTCACATTGTTATAGTTTAGTTTATACTGTTAGTTTAGTTTATAGTTTATATCGCTATATATTGTTAGTATAGTTTATAGCTGAGATTGTTTAGTTCATACATTTAACTGCTATATAATATTTATTTATCTAGTTTCTTGCTACTGTGAACAGTACTGTTTGATCATTCTTTTGCATGCCTTTTATTGGATAATAAAGATGATGACGATGATGATGATGATAATGATAAAAGAACACTCTTTGGTATATACCATGGAGTAGAACTGCTCAGTCATAAAGTTTATAAATGTTTCATTTTATGAAATAATGTCAAATGACTTTTCAAAGTGGTTTGCTCAATTTCAACTCCCACTAGCCATATGTTAGAGATCCTTTCATTAGCTCTGCATTCTCTCCAACATTTGGTGTTGTCGGAATTTTTTATTTTCGCCTATCGAAAGTATGTAAAATGTGGACTGATTTGCATTTCACTGACCACCAAGAACACTAGATATCTCTATGTATTTTGACCACATGTATTTTCTTTTCTGTGAAGCATCTGCTTATGTCTTTTGCATTGTCTTTTCTTGGGCTGTTTGTGGTCCAAGTAAGTCTTGCTGGTGCCTGCAATGGAAATTCCAGGGAAACATTTTTAAATGCAACTCATTTTCACCTGCCAGGAGATGGGGCCGCAGGGACATAGAATAATAAGAGTTGATTTTTATAAAGTTCAGCAAAAGTCTGAGCATGAATTCCTAGGCAGCCAGACACTAGGAGGTGAGTAGGGGTGGGGGTGGGAGGCTGGAAGGTTAGATCAACTATGTCAAATTCTTCCTCCTTCCTGCCTGGCTACCTACAGTAGCAGCAGATTCCTGGTGCCCTGTGCCAGGTGCTTCCCTACACTTTCCACAGCAACCTGCCAGGAGGTCTCAGCACCTAAATGTTTGGTGTCACTTCCGGGAGAGCAGGACAGCAAGTTCAGATTTCTACCTGTCATTTAGCAACTAAAGTAATAAATTTAACTCTCCAGCCATTAGGAAACAGATTTCCAGAGGTTCTGAGTAGTGAAGGACATACACAAATTTTCCAATTTATACATAGAAAACTGCAGGCCCAGTTCTTTTAAGAAATAGATCGAAATTCAAGATGAGAGAAACAGGAAGCACAGAGCACACTTCTCTCAGGAATGGCCATGTCCAGCTCTGCTCCAGACCAAAATATTTTAAGCATCACAGGTCATGCTCTCGCCTTGTTCTGAGGTTGCAGCTTCCAGGAACCATGCATAGTTTCACCAGAGTGGTGGCCCTCATTTAGATCTGAAAGGATCACTTCCTGTCCTTTCCAAGATCTCCTGTCACAGTCGTATCTCCCAGCTATCATCTTTCTTTAATTATCAATTAATTTTTTTTTTATAACCTTATAAGTCTTTCTTCCCATCCAGGTCCCATGGATTCTCATTTCATTTCTCCCTGTTTGGCCAACACCTGACATTGACTTGTTTTCATGGGCCAGGCAGGGTCAGGTCAGGGTGACCTGCCCTTGACTTAGTTCCTGTGATCTGGGTCAAAGATAGCCCGGGAGAGACGTGAGCCACTGAGAGGCAAAGGGAAGGTAAGGCTGGAACTGACGATAAAGTCTTCGGTTTTCCTAACTTTAAATGAAAATCATAAAAGAAAATACTCTGAGTAGTGCGGGAGTGTGTCCGTGTGTACATTTTTTATTACGGTAAAATATACATAGCATACAATTTACCATTTTAACCATTTTTAAGGGTACAGTTCTGTGACATTAAGTACATTCACATGGTTGTGCAACCAACACCACCATCTATCTCCAGAAATTTTTATCATCTCAGACCGAAACTCTGTCCCCATTAAGAACAACTCCCTATCCTCCCCTCCCTTCGGTCCCTGGCAACCACCACTTCACTTTCCGTCTCTATGAATTTGACTACTCTAGGTACCTCGCGTAAGTGGAATCATATAATAATTGTCCTCTTGTGTTTGACTTATTTTACTTAGCAAAGTATTTCCCAAATTCATCTATGTGTAGCATGTATCAGAATTTCATTCCTCTCTAAAGCTAAATGATATTCCATTGTGCATATGTGCCACATCTTGTTTATCCATTAATCTGTTGGTGGACATTTGTTTCCACCTTTTGGCTATTGTGAACAATGCTGCTATGAACATGAGTGTATAAGTATCTGTTTCATGAGTAATGTTTTTAAACATTTACAATTATGTTTTCCTCCAATATACAAATTACTTTGTGCTTATCTGAAAAGCTAGTAAAGACTAACCAATGGGCTATGCCGCACCATTACAATGAGATCAGTTTTAAGGTAAGAGCCAAGAACTGCGCATTTTGGGTTCCACACAGTTCTCATCGTGCTCAGCACCCGGGGTACATACAATCAATATGGACTGCTGGCGACATAAGCAACACATATCACGTGGGTGCCTGCTACGGCTAGACCTCACAAAGGGCCAGCAAGGCCCAGGTTATCGGTTCTTGCCATGGCCTGGCCTTATCAAAGGGTTATTTAGCCCTCATTTTGATTAGCCAAGTACTTTATAATTATTAACTAATAGATCTTTTCCATCATCAACAGCCATCACGCCATATGTGGAAACGGAGTATTTGGATAGGGAGGGAGCCAACTTCATGTGGGGTTTTATGCAAATATGGGTGCAATCATAGAGACCAAACTTACTTTGCTCTTGGGAAATAACTTTTCAACTTAGCTAAGCATAAATACCAACTTTGCTGTTAAGTTAATGAAGCCAGAGTCCTGAAGCTGGCATGTGGCCCGCCGTACATGACTATGATATTAAGATCCCACCATCCAAAAGGATGGCATTAAGAGCCATGAGCCTGCACTGATTTCTTCCCACACCCTCCCCAAACCTCTTTAGGGCTTAGAGCTTGTACTGGCGAGAGAACAGTGTGGTGAGGAGCATGACCCATAGCAACTGATTCCCCACAAGATGAACCCAGGTAGTATAACTGTTGAGCAACCTGCCATAATAACCTCATAATATCATTCAATAATGCCAACATATGGGACTTTGAGATCTCACTCAAAACTGCAATTTTCACAGCCTTTTAATGATCCATGGTTTGTAGAATTATACACTTTTAAATTCCATTTTCTAAACTGAGATTATATTTTAAATGAAACAAATGTAATACATTTTATTTGAATCATTTTTAACATATAAAACCCACATGTATTGGTGACTATATATATTGTGCCATATATATTAAAATATATGCCTTTTAAATGTGTAAAATATTTCACAAATTTAAGAATAATTTCATGCATTAGCTGTACTTGAAGTATTACTTTTCCATTTTTTGACCACAATATTCCCATTACACAGTTCTATATAATATACTAAATTAGTGAATTTTATTATGAATTCTATTTTCCATCTCTGGCCTAAGAAATAGGGCACCAGAAGGTGGGAAGCAGAAAGTTCATTTATATAAAAATTATGACAGATTCTTGTTTCACTATCTGAAACAGACACTGAAAAGACCATAAAAGATAGTTACCTGGTAACAGAGAATCTGCACTTTGCAAATTATGAGTAGCCAACTCTTAATGACCTCATTCGATACATTCATTTTTTTCATTAAGTATCTATTAAATGCCTTTTATGCATGAGGTCCTGAAGCTGCCAAGATAAATAAGAACCCTGCTCCAAAGAACCTCATCGTCAAGTGGTTCTATACATCAGCAGTTGGCAAACATTGGCCCATGGGCCAAATCCAGCTCAAGTCTTGTTTTTGTAAATAAAGTTTTATTGGAATACAGCCATGCTCATTAGTTTACATATTGTCCGTGGTTGCTTTCATGCTAAAATGGCAAGGTGGGGTAGCTGCAGCCAAAGACCATATGGTCCGTAAGCCTGAAATATTTACTATCAAGCCCTTTGCAAAAAAAAATGTTTGCCAAACCTTGCTCTTAAGGACAGAACTAACTATTGACTCCTTAATTTTTAGAAAGTCCTGCCTGAGAAGACTTGGCCCAATTCCCAAATGCTCTGAAAACTCAGAGAAGACTATTCAAATTGCCATTTACAGACCAGCATTATTTGGGAACTTAGCCAGAATCTTGGGTCCCATCCCAGAACTACTGAATCAGAATTTGCAATTGAACAAAATCCCCAAGTGATTCATATATACATTAAAGTTTGATAAGCACTGCTCGTATTAGTCAGGGCTCTCCAAAGAAACAGAACCACAGTTGACTCTTAAAATAACGTGAAGGCTAGGGGCACCGGCCCCCTGTGCAGTTGAAAATCCAAGTATAACTTTTGACTCCCCAAAAACTTAAGTTGTCCCTCATAATCCATGAAGGATTTGTTCCAGGATTCCCTGTTGATACCCACATCAGTGGATGCTCAAGTTCCCTATATAAAATGGTGTGGAAAAATGCACACAGTCAGCCCTCCACATCCTCAGACTCCCAACCATGATCAAAAACAGTACACCTATTTACTGAAAAAAAATTGCATATAAGTGGATCCACACAGTTTAAATGCATGTCTTTTAAGGGTCAATGGTATATATATAGAGAGAGAGCTTTATTTTAAGGAATTGGTTCATGTGATTGTTGGGGCTGGCCAGTCCGAAATCTGCGGGGCAGAAGGGAAGTCTGGAAATTCCAGCAAGAGTTGATATTGCAGTCCTGAGTTGAAGGCAGTCTAGAGATAGGATTCTCTCTTTTTGGGGGATACCTTAATCCTTACTGATTGAATGAGGCTTACCACTTTATGGAAAAAAATATGCTTTACTCAGAATCTACTGATTTAAATGTTAGTCTAAAGAATATCTTCATAGCAACATCTAAACTGGTGTTTGACTAAACAACTGGGCACCATAGCCTAGCCAAGCTGACACATAAAATTAACCATCACTCTTTTCTATGTGGAAAACTTAGAGAATTTAATCCATCATACTATTGCAGGTGGAAAACTTAGAGGTCAGAGAACAGGGTAGACCCATGACAAATATATGAACTTGGTAAAAGCGAGTCCTCTCTAAGTGTCAAATATCCTTTCTTAGAACATACCTAAGGCATGTGTGTCTCCTCCTAGGCATCATATCAGGAACCTCATGAGGTAGAACAAGATTAACCCTAGACCTACACTATTCCATACCGTAGCTACCACCCATATGTGGCTATTGAGTGCTAGAAATGTGGCTCATCCAAATTGAGATGTACTCTAAGTGTAAAACATACACCAGATTTCAAAAATTTATTATTCTTTAAATCTCAATCATTTAATATCAATTATATGCTTAAATGATAATGTTTTATGTATATTGAATTAAATAAAATAAATTATTAAAATTAATTTTATTTATTTATTTTTTACTTTTTTTAATGTGGCTACTGGAAATTTTTAAATTATATATGTGACTCACATGATATTTTTATGGCTAGAGCTGCTCTAGACCCTGGCTATTTGTTTTAGACTGAGTTGTGTCCCCTGTCCCATTCAAATGTTGAAGCCCTAACCCCTGCAGTGTGACTACATTTGGAGACAGGAATTAAAGTAATTATGGTTAAATGAAATCATATGGGTGGGGCCCTGATTCAACAGGACTGGTGTCTTAAAAAGAAGACACACAGAGAAAAGGCCATGTGAAGACACAGTGAGAAAACTGCTCTCTACAAGCCAAGGAAGAGAGAGTTCTGTCCTGAAATTAAACCCTGCCAACATCTTAATCTTGGACTTCTAGACTTCTGTTGTTTAAGCTACCCAGTCCATGATATTCGGCTATGGCAGCCCAAGCAAACTAATACTATATCCGAAGTGTGGTCTATAGGCTGGCAGAATCAGCATCACCTGGAAGCTTCTTAGAAATGCAGAATATCAGGTCCCACCTCAGATCATTGGAACCAAAATCTGCATTTTCACAAGGTTCCCGGGTGCCTTGAGGATCCCTGCTCTGGAGCACAGGCTAGCTTTCAAGAAGATGGAGGACTTTTGTCAGGGATTCTAAGAAAGGTGAGAGAAAGGATATGGGAGAGGTGTGTGCTGGGGTGGAGAAGTTGGAAGGCTTTGCCTACTGTTCTCTCTCTCAGGGTAGCTAATGTTGAGGAAGAGCCTTAGAATTCAAATACTCGGCCCTGGGAACCCTTCTCTTTCTGATCCTAATAATTAGAATCACTTTTTTTCAGAGCTGGAGGCTATCTTTTGAAATATCTAATTCATATCCTTGAGGGGGACACTATGGCTAATTCAAGGTCACTCAGTGTATATGAGATTCTGGTCTCCTCACTCTCAATCTAAAGCACTTTGTTACTGTTCGTTTTAAATGAGTATAAAAATTCTAACGGGTACAATTTCAAGAGCCCCAAGGGCAGAGTTGTTTGTTTGTTTTTGTTGTTATTGTTGTTTTGTTTTTAATGTAGAGAAGCCTGCCTTAGTTGGTCTTGAGAAAGGAGGGAAAACGGGCTAAGTCCCAGGGATCTGAGGGGTGAGTGCACAGTCTATCGTGAGTGGCATGTTCTTTGCACATCTGATAGGGATTCCACCCTACCCACTGCAACTTTTCTACTAAAGGTTACCATATGCCATAGGAATGTTTCACCACCACGGACTGGCCATATAAGCTGAGAGCTTTAAATTACTGCACAGGCAGAGCGAGTTAATCTATGCCTTGATTATCTGTGTGTCCAGCTATCTAAAGACGTCCTTGGCATGGAGCTGTAACTCATGACTGACTTGCTAATTTAAAATATAGATGCATGCCTCCCGTCATCTCCCGCTTCTTGTGCACACACACACATGCACATACTTAGGTGCAGATTACAGTGGAGCTCGTAAATGGATTGAATATATTCTCAACTCTATCCTCCGTTAATTCCTATAGATACATTGCTGCCTGGGGGCTGGAGAATTACCATGCAGTTGAAAGTCATAGAAGGGAAGCATGTAGAAGGGAAAGGGGATGAAGAAGTAGGTAAAAATTAAATAGCTATTTCTTTGGCTGAAAACTATTACTGCCTGGGAGTGGGACTGAAAGTCAGTTTTAGCATTGGCTGATTTAGATTCAAATCTCAGCATTGCCTCTTGGTGGGTGAGTGAATCTGGGCAAGTCATTTAATCTCTGAACCTCAGTTTATTCACCTATAAGAATGAGAATAAGAAGACTTTTCTCGCAGAACTTTTTCAAGAATTAAATATGAAGATGTAGAAAATGCCATCTCAGTCAATGTTGATTTTTCTTTCCTTCTGTCCTTCCATTGAAATTGTTTTCCACACATGATGAGTTTCTTTTCACCTGCCCAGTAAGAGGAGAGATAATGGACAGATACAATGGAATCATCTTCGAGGACATTACTTCCTCGCTTTTATTGTTTTATCAAGCTACTCTGGATTTTCGCAGTTATCAGAGAACATAATTACCACACAGGGTAAACAATGAGATCTATTAATAAAAAATAAAAGTAGCAGAAGGAACAACACTAATATCATTCCTGTATACAAAAAAGGTAAGCCAGTGATCTTGGTAGTTGAATGTTTGATATACTTTGAATGGGCATCTCAAGGTCTGGTTATTTCTGTTGACATAAATTTAGAAGGTAGCACTTTGGAATCAGCAGGATTTTTTTTTTTAATCCCAAAAGTATATTTTTAGGATGTCCTTGGTAAATAGGGCCTGTCAAGGTTAAAATAGTGCCCTATTATTTCAGGTGTCAAGGATACTTAGATGATAAATAAAGTCCCTCCATGCATGAAGAGATTGCACTAGCTCTTGGTCAGCTTTGTGGCTCTCCAAGCGGAGGAGTCATCCAACTTCACCAAGAGCCATTGCCAAAGCCAGAAGAGGAACACTGCTCTGTCAGCCCACCCCTGGACTTCACGACTTAGGAGTCCAGAGGCTCTCTCTCTAAGGAGCTGGAGATAATAAAGAACTAAATAAAATATACACACACATCTTTCCATCTACTTT
Organism: Rousettus aegyptiacus; assembly: GCF_014176215.1. Lineage (NCBI taxonomy): Eukaryota > Metazoa > Chordata > Mammalia > Chiroptera > Pteropodidae > Rousettus > Rousettus aegyptiacus. The sequence continues at coordinate 56,449,275 of NW_023416287.1, read as the reverse complement.
TGCTGACTCACTCCCTGAATAACCAGAAAATAAGAAAATGATTACTACTTATTGGGTTGTTAACTACATGTTATAAATATGTGTTAACTGATTCAATCCTAAAACAGTCCAATAAGAGAAGAAATATTGTGTCCATTATACAGAAAATTGAGACTCACAGAGGCTAATTAACTTGCCCAAATTCACCGAGCAAATGGTGAGCTGGGAATTCAATTCAAGTTTGGCAAGATGATGCTGTCTCTCAGTTCAGAGACATTTCCTTAGCAACTTAAAGTTTTAGTTTATATTTGTTTTACAACTTATGTTTATAATATAATACTATGAACTTATTATATTACCCTAGCATCTCCCTTTCCTTGAAATAAGAAAACATCCAGGATGGTTTTCAAAATAGAATTAACATCATGACCTAAATCAGAAACGACTACTACCTTTTAGCTAAGAAACTTTGGTGATCTCATTCCATTTTGTAAACATGCTTGCATTTTTAAAATACCTACATTTTAGCCTCTTTCTTTGACTTCTCTAATCTCACAAAGGTTCTGCATTGGCCACCAGCTGTTATATATTTATTCATTTGTTGAATGTCCATTAAGGATCTTCTCTGATCAGGGACTGTGCTCTTCCCTGGAATGATAAATATTAATAAGTTCCCATTCTCAAGGTGTTCCCAGTCCAGTGGAGATGACAGTCATAGAAACAGACAATTTTAGTAAAGTTTCATACACTTGTGACCACTTTTATACACTCTCATACACTTATGGTTGAAGCTGGAAATGGAGGATTAGCAATGACATTAGTTTGCAAGCACTGGCAAGTGGTTAACATTTCAGTTGGTTCATAAAAGTTGAAAAAGTGATGACCAGGCTGCAAGGTATGGATGTTTCATTAGGTGCAACAATGAGAAGGCATGATAGGGCCTGGAGTATTTCAGAAATCACCAGTGCAATTTTGGGATTTGGGGAATAGAGGTGCACAAGTGATGAGAAGTAATAGGGAGAGGAGTAATAGAAATCCAGGCCAGGTAAGGCAGCCCCTTGCTCAGAACTTAAGACTTTATACCATAGGCAATGACGTCCCACAGATGTTTTACAAGGAAATAACATAATGGGAGTCTTCTTTTAGGGAGATCCCCTGGCAGCAGTGAGAGCTATTGCCAAGAGAAGAGAGACCAATGAGAAGCTAAAACCAATGGCATATCTGTGTAGAAATCCAGTTGCAAGACGGGGTTGATTTTTTAAAAAATGGATATGGGGGCCACATGTGAAGACATTCCTGAATTAGCTTTGACAAGATGGAGAGTAGCCTGGATCTGAAGGATACGGGAGCAGAGTTCAGGTCAACTCTGATATATTTTTCTTGGGAGCCTGGTGGATGGTGACAATATTAAAATAAGGCATCTATGGAAGAGCAATTTTGAAGGATTGGAGAATAGGGTAGAAGTGTAAAACATATTTTTTAAAAAATTAAGTACTCTTGCCTGGGTCCTACTCCTAGAGATACTGGTTTAATTGGTCTGGGTTGTAGCCTAGAGATTGGAATCGTTTGTTTAACCTCACTAGGTGATTCAATCTAATGAGAATCTATGTTGAGAACCACTGTTATGAAAAGATAAGAGAAGACTGATAACGGAATTCTCAGAAACACCACAATTTATAGGCATGAGGAATAGTCTAAGTGTCCGTTAATAGGGTGTTAATCCAATTAACTATGTAATTCAAAACTCAGCCCCAGGTTTCAAGTAAGCTGGAATAAGCATATTCCAGCCTGTCTCTCCCACTGAGTGCAGCTATAAAGCTGGGCAGAATGCATGGAGCAGCAATTGGAGGACTCTATAAAGTAAAAAGTAGCAGATGGATTGAGAAGAAAGACCAGAGTTCAAAGTACCTCTAAACAAACAGTGAGTTTACTATATTGTTAGCTTCGGTGTTGCCTAGTGTAGACATAAGGTAGCCCAAAACTGGAAATGGGCAAAATCTTCTGGTGCTTCTGGCTCAGGATAGAGAAAAATGGGTCTCCTTATGCTCAAAAAAAGAAAAAAAAATAAGAGAAATTCATTTTCGTTTGTTTTGTTTTCATTTTTCTTCTGGCTGGAAGACTGAAAAGGGGACCTGAAAGTACTGGAAACATTGTACAGAGGAAGGATTTTGGGAAAGTGACCTGATAATGATGTTTATAAACTCATGAGCTCACCCTGAAGTGGCACATGTGTGACTATGACCCTAACAGTATACGAAAAGCATTGAGATGGCCTCCACACTGAGACAGACCGCTCTCCACATCCCCCCATGGATCCCAGATGGCACACGTGCAAGACATAGCTGAAGAGCATTGCAAAAACTTTGAAAGTGAAACTGACATTGAAAAAAATGTTTAAAACTTGCAGCCTGAATCCAACTGGGTCAATTGTTTACCAAGGTAAACAACATTTTCTATACGCTTTAAATAAGACCCAGACCCACGTAGTATTCAAAATGTCTAGAATGTAATACAAAATTACTCATCACATTAAAAAAAAAAAAACAGAAAAATCTCGAATTACAAGCTAAGATTACATAGATGTTGGAATTACCTGACAAAGACTTTAAAGCAGCTATTCTCAAAATGATCCAACAAGTAAGGACAAACTTTCTTTAAATGAATGGAAGATAGATCATACCAGCAAAGAAATAGAAAATATAAAGAAAAGCCAAGTGGAAGTTTTAGAACTGAAAACTACAATAAACGAAATTTTAAAACTCACTGACGGCTCAGTGACAGAATGTAGATGACAGAGGAGTCAGTGAATGTAAAGCCAGAGCAATAGAAATTCTCCAATCTAAACTACAGAAAGAATAAAGATTTGGGGCAAAAATGAACAAGTCTTAGGAAACTGTCAGACATTATAGGGGGAAAAAATGAAGAAATAATGACAAAAAACTTCCCAAATTTGACAAAACACATACAATCTATAGATTTGAGAAGCTCAGCAAATCATAAACAGGAAACCTTCCCCCTCCCCCCCCCAAAAAAAACATGCTTAGAAATATAATCAAACTAGTTAGAACTAAAATTAAAAATGAAGTCTCACAGGCAACCAGAGAAAAATGGCATATCACTTACAGGAAATAATGATTCAAATAACTTCAGACATCTTGTCAGAAATCATAGAAGCCAGAAGAAGGCAGAATAACATTTTTTAAATACCGATAGGAAAGAACTGTCAACCCAGAATTCTATATCCAGCAAAAATATACTTTAGGAATGTAGGTAAAATAAAGATCTTCTCAGAACAAAGAAAGTAGAATTTGTTGCCAGCACACCTGCTCTTAAAGTATATTCTTCAAACATATGGTGATGATACCATATGGAAACTCGGAACACCAGGAATGAAGGAAGAGTAACAGAAATGACGAACATTTGGATAAATGTAATAGACTTTCTTCTCTCAAATTCTTTAAACTTTGCTTGATGGTTGAAGACCAAAAGTATGTTGTTTGATACAATGCTTGTAGATGTAACACATAAGACAACTACAAAATGAAACAGAGAGTGTAAAGGTCCTATGTGGTGGTAACATTTCCTCTTGAAGTGATAAAATATCTTGAAAAGGTAAGAATGTATTTTTTAATTCCTAGAGCAACTACTAATAATATTATACAAAGAGATATCATAAAACACGCACAATAAAAAAATATAATACTAAAAAGATTCAAATGTTCCCAAATAAAGCATGAGATAGGAAATAAGAAACAACAGAGGAAACAAACAAAGTAAAATGGTAGGCTTAAATCCAAACATATAAGTAGTTAAATGCAAATAGTCTAAACAAATCAATAGAAAGAGATTGGCAGAATGAATTTTTAAATTTTTAAAATGGGGTGTTTTATAAGGAGCTCAGTTAAAACAAAGTGGCATAGGAAAATTGAAAGTTAAAGGATTTATCATTTATCCCAGAGAAATAAAAACTTATGTCCAGGCTTCTGGCAAGATGATGGAGTAGAAAGAGAGCAACATAGACGAAGGAGGAAAGAAAGAAAGAAAGAAAGAAAGAAAGAAAGAAAGAAAGAAAGAAAGAAAGAAAGAAAGAAAGAAAGAAAGAAAGAAGGAAGGAAGGAAGGAAGGAAGGAAGGAAGGAAGGAAGGAAGGAAGGAAGGAAGGAAGGAAGGAGGAAAGGAGGGAGGGAGGGAGGGAGGGGAGGGAGGGAGGAAGGATGAAAGAAAAAGAAAGAGAGAGCGGGAGGGAGAGAGAAAGAGAGAGAGAGAGAAAGAGAGAGAGAGAGAGAATATGTCCACACAAAAACTTGTACATGAATGATTATAGCAGCATTATTCATAATAACCTAAAACTGGAAACAACCCAAATGTCCTTCAATCAGTGAATGTTTAAGCAAGCTATAGTATATCCATACCTTAAAATATTACTCAGCAAATAAAAGGAATGAACTCTTGATACACATAACTTGGATAGGTCTCAAGGGAATTACACTGAGGAAATAAAGACAATCTCTAAAGGGTACTTTCTATATGATTCCATTTACATAGCACTATTAAAATAACAAAATTACAGACATAGGGATAGATTAGTTGTAGCCATGGGTTAGGGAGTAGGATGGGAGGGAGCTGGCTGTGACTATAAAAGAGTAGCACAAAAGATCTTTGTGATGGAGTCGTTTTGTATCTTGACTATTACAGCAGTCACATGACTCTATGATAGAATTTCACAGAACTAAATACACACACACGCACGCACGCGCGCGCACACACACGCACACACACACACACTTGAGTACATGTAAAACTGGCAAAATCTAAGTAAGGTCTATGGAATATATCAATGCCTATTTTTCTGTTGTGATTGAGCAGTAGTTATGCAAGATTGCAAAATGTTACCATTTGGTGGAACCGAGTTAAGTTTATTAGTTTGCTAGGCTGCTATAACAAAGGACTGCAGACTGGGTGGCTTAAACAATGGAATTTTAATGTCTCCTGGTTCTGAAGACAGAAGTTCAAAATCTAGGTGTCAATAGGGTTGATTCCTTCTGAGGGCTGTGAGGAAGAATCTGTTCCAGGTTTTTCTCTTTGGCTTGTAGGTAGCTGTCTTTTCTCTGTGTCTTCACATCATCTTTCCTCTATGTGTGTCTCTGTGTCCAAGTTTTCCTGTTTTATAAGGGCATGTGTAATATTGGATTAGGGAACACTCTATTGATCTTACTTTAACTTGACCATTTCTACAGTGGCTGTATCTCCAAATCTCATATTCTGAGGTCTTCAGAGTTAAGACTTCAACATATGAATTTTGGAGGGGACACAATTCAATCCACAACAGATATATGGATCTTTCTGTATTATTTCTTACAATTGCATGGGAATCCACAATTATTTCAAAATAAAGGGGTTTTAAAATAAGAAAAAAAAAAGGAAAAAAATAGAAAGAATTTAAGTCATAGAGAATTTAATTCCATGATAGTAATGGAATTAGACTAGAAATCAATAACAGAAAAATCTCTGAATATTTATAAATTAAGCAGCATACTTCTATGTAACACTTTGCTCAAAGAGAAAATCTCAGGGAAAATAAATAAATAAATAAATAAATAAATAAATAAATAAATAACTAGAACTGCATGATAGTAAAAATACGGCATATCAAAATTTGTAGGATCTAGGAAAGCAGTACTTAGAGGTAAATTTTTAGCATTAAAGGCTCCTATTAAACTATGTTACATCTAAACTTTGGATTATCATCCAAATGTGAAAATATTGAAGATATAGAAAGAATGCTAAGATGTGTTTATTAGATGTGAAACAGTAATACATATAATATAAATATAAATAGATATATCTATATAGAGATATAGATAATATAGATGATGATACAGATAGATATCGATATAGATAATATTGATATAGATATAGATACAGATACAGATATAGATATAGGTATAGATATAGATATAGATATAGATACAGATATAGATATAGATATAGATATAGATATCATGCTACCTTTGGTGGAAAAGGGATATGATCAAGATAACTCACATCTGCTTGCTCCTGCATAAACACTGGTAGATAAACAATGAACTAATTCAAGTAGTTATCTACGGGGGTAGAGGAAAATGGGGCAGATTGGGCAGAGGTAGGAGTAAGATTTTTCAATATATACCTTGTTTATTGCTTTACTCTTTTTAAATTGAGAATTTCACATAACATAAAATTATCACTCTTAAAGTATACAACTCAGTGACATTTATTACATTTACAATGTAGCGCAACCACTACTTTTATCAAATTCTAAAACATCTCATCACTCTAAAAGAAAAACCCATACCCATTAGGCAGTCACTCCTCATTCCCCATTGCCTGCACACCCTGGTAACTACCAATATGCTTCTACCCTACAGATACGATATTTGGGCGGGGGGCAGATTGTATCTAGTTTCTTTCACGTAGCATGTATCAACACTTCATTCTTTTTTATGATTGAATAATATTTCATTGTACTTTTACACCACATTTTGTTTATCCATTCATCTGTCGATGGACCTTTTGACTATTGTGAATAATACTGCTATGTATATTCATGTACATCAAACATCTTTTGAATCCCTGCTTTCAGTTCTTTGGGGTATATATCTAGGAGTGACATTGCTGGGTCATATGGCAATTCTATGTTTAACTTTTAAAGGAACCACCATACCGTTGTTTTCCACAGTGGCTGCACCATTTTACATTCCCACATCAATGTACCAGGGTTCCAATTCCTCTACATTTTCCCAATACTTATTGTTTTCCATAAATTTTTCTGTCTTTATTGAAATATAATAGACAATTAGTTGCTTGTATTTAGGTTGTACAATTCAATGAGTTTTTCTTTCAATTATAGTCGTCATACAGTAAGATACTAGTTTCAGTTGTATAGCATAGTGATCAGAGATCTACATAACTTGCAAAACAATCACCTCACTGAATCAAGTACCCCTCTTCCTCTTATATATTTATTCCAACATTATTAACCATCTTCTCCATGCTATACTCCACATTTCCATGTCTATTCTGCAACTATCTATTTATACCTCTTAATCCCTTTGCCTTTTTGTTGTATCTTCCCAACCCCATCCCATCTAGTAGCACTCAAAATATTCTCTGTATCTTTGAGTTTATTTCCACTTTGGTTGTTATTGTTGTTGATTTTGTTCTCTAGATTCCACATGTACGTGAAATCACGCAATATTTGTCTTTCTCTATCCGACACATTTCATTCAGTGCAATACCCTCTAGGTCCATCAAAGCCATATCTTTTTCCATCCTCTTCCTTTTAGTCTGTGTGTGTCTTTTAATTTGAAGTGAGTCTCTTGTAGGCAGCATATGTAGAGGTCTTGTTTTCTTATCCATTCAGTGACCCTATCCTTTGGTTGGAGCACTTAATTCTTTTTCATTTGAGGTGCTTGTTGATAGGAATGTAGTTCTTACCACTCTTTATTCCTGTTTTTGATACATGTTTTTTTCTTCTTAAAGAAGTCCCTCAAACATTTCCTGTGATACAGGCTTAGTGTTGATAAATTCCTTCAGCTTATTTTTGTCTGGGAAGCTCTTTATCTGTCCTTCAACTCTAAATGGTAGCTTTGCTGGATAAAGTATTTCTTGTTGTAGATCATGGGTTTTCATCACGTTGAATATTTTTTTGCCAAGCCCTCTGTACTGTATAGTTTTGTTTGTTCGTTTGTTTGTTTGTTCTTGAGAAATCGGCTGCCAGTTTTGTGGGTGCTCCTTTGTAGGTAACTAACTGCTTTTCTCTTGCTGCTTTTAATATTCTTTCTTTGTATTTAACCTTTGGCAGTTTAATTATAATGTGTCTTGGTGTGGGCCTCTTGAGGTTCGTCTCTTTTGAGATTCACTGAGCTTCCTGGGATTGTTTGTCTATATCTTTCACAAGAGTAGAGACATTTTCTATTATTATTTCTTCAAATAGCTCTTCAATGTTTTTTTTTTTCTGGTACCCCTATGACATGGATATTTTTACATTTAATAGTATCCTAAGTCTGCAGCTATGCTACCCTGAACAAGCCTGATCCCGTCTCATCTTGGCAGCTAAGCAGGGTCAGGCCTGGTTAGTACTTGGATGGCAGACAACATAGGAAGACCAGGTGCTGTAGGCGTAAAAAAAATTCAATCAATCAATCAATCAATCAATCAATGTAAACTGACATGTTCCTTGCAATCTTTGAGGTCAACAAAAGGTTGCCTAACCTAAAAAAAAAAAAAAAAGGATTTCATAGGCTTCTTAATTATTCTTATAGTCTTGGCTTCTCTTTTCTTGCCATTCTGATTGAGTAGTGTCCTCGGCCTTTCCATCCTCTACATAGGTCATTCAATCCTTTTCTTAATTCACTCTGTTTATTCCATTTAATATTCTTTTCATTTCAGATAATGTGTTCTTCATTTCTGACTGGTTCCCCTTTACAATTTCCATTTCCATTTTTATGTTTTTTTAATCTCTTCATTAAAGTTCTCACTGAATTCATCTACACTTCTCTAAATTTCATTGTGCACCTTTACAACCAGTGTTTTTGAACTCTGCATCTGTTGCTTGACTCCATTATTTCTGGATCTCTGTTCTGTTCTCTCATATGATTTCTGCTTCTCTGTCTTCCCATTTGAGCTGCCTTTCTGTGTCTGTTTCTATATACTAAGCAAAGTTCTTAAGTCTCCCCATCTTATTAGTGAGTCTTATTAGTGAAGTAGGTATCCAGTGGCATAGTCCTGAGAAAGGTTAAGCTGTAGGCCAAATTTGGCCCCAGCCTGTGCCCCTCTAGGACCACCTGTTAAGATTCAGTAAGCAATTCACAGATGCTCTGCTTAGAGTGGCCTCAAAAGGCCACACCAGAAACTACAGTCAGTTGCCACCAGTGTGAGTCTAGGCACTGCTTGGCATGGAGCCCCTGACTAGCGGAGGATACACCTGGATGTGGTGTCGGTGGGGCCGCGAGTTGGGGAAGCAGTTTCAGGGAATCCTCTGGGTGGAGCAACCTCTGTTATCCAGTTTGATGACATCTCAGCTATGACGGCACTGTGTCCGCACACTGGGAGTGGGGAGGGCTCAACAGGGAACAATGAATACAGCTGGCACTTCTGTACAGAGCAAGTCTCTCCTCGCCCCTCACTCCGGCAACTCAGTGTCCCCCTGTAAGTCCCATGTGCCCCCTGTGCAGCCTACCTAGTGCTGGTCCTCAGAGTGAGTAGGTCCGACACCACAAAAGTCCGCTCAGGGACACGGCCCCTTTAAGAGGTGTCTGCAGCTGCCAGTTGCAGCTGCCGCAGCCTCTGTTCCACTCAGCCGCTCAGGACCGGTAGCCTCACATCCTCACCCTGTCCTACCTCCTCCCATTGCAGGGTGATTTCTTATTTCTCTCGCTGATTGTATGGCTTGTTCATCTAGATCCCAGGTGATTTTCTTTGCTGTTTGCTCCTTGTGTCTGTGACAACTTTGATCTGATCACCAGAGTGATGAACAGAGCCTCTGTCTTCCATGCCATTTTTTTCTCTCCCAGCTCCAACTCCATATTTTTTTTATTATAGTTATTCTTGTTGGTGTAAAGTGGTATCTTGTGGTTTTTATTTGCATTTCCATAATGACTAATAATCTTGAGCATCTTTTCATGTGCTTATTGATCACCTGCATATCTTATTTGGTATTTTTTATGTGAACTCTATGATTTAAATGTTTAAATGATTTACCTATTTAAATAAAAAATAAATCAATTTTAAAAGGGAAAAGTGTAAATATTGGACAGAAAAGAAAAAACAAGACTATTACGGCAAACAGAATAGTGGCTCTCCAAGATGTCCACATTCTAATTCCTGAAACCTATGCATACGTTACCATAGCTGACAAAAGGGACTTTGTAGATGTGATTAGGTCAAGGATCCTAAATAGGGATATTATCCTGGATTATCAGGGTGGGTATGATATAATCATAAGAGATCTTACAAGAGTGAGGCAAGAGGTTAGAGTCAGAAAAGGAAATATGATGATGGAAGCAGAGGTCAGAGAAAGAGAGACAGAGACAAAGAGACTTGAAGATGTTACACTGTGGGCCTGGAAGATGGAGGGAGGGGGTCGTGAGGCAAGGAATGCTGGCAGTTTTTAGAAGTAGAAAAGGCAAGGAAACAGATTCTCCCTAGAGTATCTAGAAGGAATGCAGCCCTACCAACACATTGATTTTAAGACTTGGAACTTCCAGAATTATAAGATAATAAATTTGTGTTATTTTAAGCCACTGAGTTTATGGTAATTTGCTACAGCAGCATTAGGAAACTAATACAACCACAAATGTCCTGCTCCTTCCAGAACAAAGTACTGCCATATAACCTCCTCATCAATAGTTCACTCTCAGGAAACACAGGTGAGGCTCTTGTGTCTTCTAAATCCTGGATGGGGAAAAAATGAACCACAGAGGACAAAGTTGTGTTGTCCTGTGAGATGTGAAAGATGCAGCCAAACAACACAAGACCTGTCTCCTATACATCTCCAGAGGGAATACTGAGCTAAGTCTTGTTGGATAAATGTACATGACAGAAAAGACTTGAAAGTCTTGTAAAAAATGTAAGAGCTCATCACACTTCACAGAGATTGAGCAAGATCTGCAGAAACCAAAGCCAATGGACTTCTTTTTTATCCCCACAGGCAGTGTTATTACCCTCAGGTGTCAGCTACAAGACCGAGAATTTTAAAAGCTGCCCTCCATTTCATTCCATCTCCCTACCCCTTTCCCAGAGCTCAGCCATAACTGGCAGCACCTGCCCACCCAAAGGTCATTTATCACCTGAAATGTCTACATGTGGTTTGCTTCATGTCCATCCTTTTTTAAAGCTCCAAATACGCTTCACATCTAATGCGTGTAATATGTTCATTTCATGGAATTGGCCCAGAGAGGGTAACTCCACGTGATAAAAGACCCAATAGCAGGTTGGGTAGCAGATCAAAATGGCTGATGGCCTATAAATTTTTTCCAGCTTTTTCTACTTCAGAGAGATAAGGATACCACCAACACTATCACCACCTTCATAGAAAAGACAGCTTTGGATCTAGGCCAACAATGACCTAAAATCCACTTAAAACACATTGAAGAAGCACTTGAAGAATGTGGATCTATGACTAGGGAATAGGCCTGAATAAAACAATGTAATATTTCTCAAAACTCAAAAGACAACAGTTACTATTTAAAGGGGAACTACTCAGTATCAGCCCTAAGGAAATTTATTCTCCAAAATATGGAATTTTATTATTGATAAGAACAATAGCAATATTTGGGCACCTGTTTCAGTGATCCTGTGATTATATTGAGCATGAATTTCACTCCCTTCCAGGCATGAAATTCGGGTGGGATTTACCCACCACCAGCTCAAGGTGTGACCCTTGCTTGATCAGAACCAATCCATTATTTCATCCCTCTTGCCATGTTGATTAATTCAGAGATAAGCATTCAATACCAATCAGATATGAGCTAATCAATAGTTGGCATTTCAAAGCCAACTAGTCCAAGGTATGATAGCACATGACCAAATAAATCTTCATTAGAAGGAAGCCCATATGGAGAGAGAGATATTCTCTCCTTCTATGGCAAGGAAGCATACAGTCCTGCACGGTGAGGGTATCCATCTTGCAAAAGGAATGAGGCAGTCTTGGATGAAGCCAACATCTTGAAGGACCTTGATGACATGGGGCAACTGGATTAAAACAACTCTAAAGCCTGCCCTCTGGGTGTTCAGTGACATGAAGCAATAAACTCCCTTGTTATTTAAGCCAGTGAATGTGGGGGGGGGGGGTTTTCTGCTTACAACCTATTGCATCTTAACTGATGCACCCAATGTGTATCATGCACTGCGTGAAGGGCTTTCACACATTCTGTCTCAGTCTTCACCATGGACCAGTGATGGAGGTTTTATTAGCCCTTTTCTGCAGATGTCAGGTGTTCAAACTGCTGGGAGTGGTGGAGCCAGGATGCAGTCTCAGATCTGTCCGTCCCTCAGACCTCTGCTTTCCACCAGGTTCTCTTAGCTTCTCCCATAATACTTGGGAGCACGGTGCTTACAGGAGATTCCCCAGCACCACCCTCTGCAATAATTCCACAGATAAGCTCCAGGAGAGATTGTTTCTATATTCATACAAGCTGTTATATTTCATATCTGGCATCCTGTTTCAGTAGTTGGATATTTCTTACAAGTGCTGATGAATCATTGTTTAAAAAAAAAAAAAGCAATCAATAAATCCCTCATTACAAAGGCACTAAAGAAAGAACTTACAGACCTCTCACTGGCATTTTAAACAGAACTTTAAGATACCAAAAGTAACCCTCCATCTGATATAAATGTATCTAACCTTAAATATAAACCTACTATTTGAGAAGTCGCTGAAAATTGTTTTCTTACTTGAAAACTTGGAATTACTGACACGAATCTACTTTAAACTCAGAAAGGTTTGTGAATAGAATCAGACTTTGAAAAAAATTAACTAAAATGGAAGCTAAGAGCTTCGTTATTTGCAAAACCAGACTCTCAAATAATACCACATTAACTGTAAGACCAGCGCTTCTCCCAATGGGGCTGATTCTGTCCCCAGATTGTTGAGTCAGAGTTTCCAACAGGAAAACAAATAAACAAAAGATCCCACTGCAAAATGCACACATGTATGTATAATTCCTTGACCAATATACAAGGGATTTTTTTAGACTGCATGGAAAGGAAAGGGCTGAAGAAGATCTTGATCTAGATTTAAGGTCTACCACCGAAGTACCCACAACAGCCGCGCTCTCAGCTTCTGCTTGGCCACCTCCCCTGGTGGGAGACATGCACATTTCATGACTCCCAGCCCTATTTTCAGACATTTTTATTTGGCTCAAAGTGATCTGTATATCAAACCCAAATCTGTATCTCCACAAGAAATAGTTTTGAAGTTAGAGAGATCTGAGTTCAATGACTGTTCTAACCAGTTCCTCTTGGATGACCTTGGCAGGTGCTCAACTCCTCCAAGCCCAAGCTTCCTAGCTATAAAAATGGAGGTGGTAATTTCTACCTCTGGCCATTAATATAAGGTTTATAAGAGATATCATGTATAAAGTTCATGGCAACTATTTCTGGCACGATGTAAACCTCAACAAGTGATAACAGTTATTAATTGTCATGGAGAGTACTCCTGGGGCTATTGAGTAGGATTGCCAGGTGTGGCAAATAAAAGTACAAGAAACCCAATGAAATCTGAATTTCAGATAAACGACCAATAATTGTTTTTAGTATAAGTGTGTTCCATGTAGTATTTGGGACATACTTACACTAAAATATTATTTATTGTTTATCTGGAATTCAAATGTCATGGGGTGTCTGATATTTTATCTGGCGACCCTACTACTGAGCCAGTGAGACTACCAAAGTTGAAGCTGAGATGGGACAATGGGGGAACAAATCATGAGGTCAGAGTGGGGAGGGGAGGATATAAAGAAACCAGAGATATGGCAGCAAAGCCACAAACTATATGCAGAGACACCCAGGGGTACCTGTTGCCTGAGGTCAAATCAACCCCAGATGCTTAAATGGGCACTCAGCCATATAGAGAAGTCCATTATTCATAATCGTTCATTTTCTCTCCCTTTGAAGATTTTTATTCTTATAAAACGTCAACCTCAATAAACACCACTTAAGTTGGATCACTGTCTAATTTGCTATTTATAACTCTTATGTTAAGAAAACTCCGGCACAAAAACTTATCAAAGTATCTACTTTGTCAAGACTCTTTCATTCAACCTTTCAAATATTTATCAAGCAAATATCTTGTCTCAGCTATAATGATTGTGACGGAGGCTATAAATGGGGCTAAAACAGGATCCCACCTTCAAGGACACCATTCATTGTTCAGTGCAGTAGTCTTCAACTTTTTTATCTATCTATCTATCTATCTATCTATCTATCTATCTATTTATTTAGGCAAGGCAACCCTCGGTTGACCTCACAGATTGCAGTTTACAATCTCTAATTTTTTAAAAATTTTTTTACGCCTACAGCACCTGGTATTCTTAGGTGGTCTCCAGCTTTCTTTCTTTTTTTTTTTATCATTTGCCTAATCAGTTAAAAAAAATTGAACAGATACTCCCAAGTTCTATAAATTTATATACTTATTAGTCATATATATATATCCTATCATATATAATAGAGATCTGTTATAAATGCATGTATGTATAAATATACATACATATATAATAAAACATACTTCTATTTACATAAATACTTAAATAATACATACTTACATAAATAAAACATGGTAATAAACAATATAATTAGAAGTTGTAATGTTTTCTCCCTTCTCCCCACCATGAATCCTCTTACTTTTCCTCTGGTATGTGCGAATCCCAATGTGGAAGCCATTGGGCTAGTGGATAACAAAGACCTGTTAGCAAATAGTTTGCATACAGTGTAATAAGTCCTGTAACTAGGATCGTAAGAGAGCATGAAGGAGGAAACAGGAGCTCTGTTGGAGAGGAGAAAGAGGAAAGCTACGTGAAGGCCAGACCTCTGGGTAAAATCTGAAGGATGGGCAAGACTTTGCCAGCAAACTTGGGGCTGGGGGATGCTTTTCAAGTGAAGCACACAGCTTTTTTAAAGCATATTGGTATGATAGAGGATGACATACCCAAAGAACCAGGAGCAACTAAGTATGGTTTAAGCATGGAGTGAAGTTGGTAAAAGAAACATTAAATGCAGTGAGAAGAGTAGGTCTCAGAGTACATAGTACAGATGAAGTCTAGGAAACAATGCAAATCTGAGCTCCAAAATGACTTGTTCATATTTTCATATTACAAAGATCACTCTGATAGAAATGAGAAAATCCTAAATGAAATCTTAGAAAAATTGAATTAAAGCAGATTGTTATTTCCAGACAGCATTTTAATCTAGGATAACCCAGATGGTTTAATATTAGAAAATCTATTAACTTGGGCTCAGATTACATTTTAATAAAAAATATTCATCCGGTAGATACAAAAAACCTATTCAGTGGGTTTCCAATTTGGAAAACTAGGATACTCTTAAACAATTAAATATTTATTGAATGTTTATGTATCTTAAATACATAACCAACCTCATATTAAAAGTATTTTAATTAAAGTAAGAAATAAAACAAAAATACCAACTATTATCATATCATATTGTGCTAAACATTCTAGTCAATGCAAAAGGTATTAAACAAAAACAAGGCGACACAGCTATAAGCAGCGAATCTGGGCTTCGCCCTCAGAGCCTTTCCTTCTAACCACTGTACCACCCTGCCTCATAAGGAGACCTGTGCTGGGGAGCCGTGAGGATGGTGAGAAGCTTAAGGCCGTAGCCTCGAAATGTAGACGCATGAAAAGGTAAGAAACTGCACAGTTCACTAAATGCCACTAGGTGCTTAGCATCATATCTAATAGCTTGTAAGCATGCATTCATGCACCCATTTGCTCATTCAATAAATATTGAATTTATTGTGCCAGGCACAGTGCTGGGCACTGTATAGAATATGAGCAACACAGACATGGTCTCCACCATGGAGTTGAGGCTGGAAAGGGGAATCAGACAGCAAACATATATAAGGAAAAGCTAATCACAAACTGAAGTAATAGGAAGGGAAAGAATAGGCTGTGGTGAGAGAATGAGAGAGGGAACGTATTTTGGGCCTGAGGCAGATACAGAGGTGTCAGGAGGCTTCTGGGCCCTTGAAGAATGCATAGGAGCCAGCCGAGGGAGGAGCAGGAGAGAGGAGAGGGGCCCGAGAGGAGGGAGAACAAGGAGAATGCCTGGTCCAGGAAGCCAGGGAGAGAGAGGGTCAAAGGGTAAGAAATCACCCTGCTCAATGCTGCCGCTTGGATGGAGACTGGAAAGTGCCCCTGAATTGGGCCATTCAGATGTCCCAGAGACTTGGACTAGAGCAGTTTCAGGGACATGGCACTCAGAACCAGTGTTCCTATCCTCATCGGAAAAAGCATTAGCAGGGATACTTACAGAAGTGTAGGTGCTCTGAAAAGGGCAGCAGGATCAAGTGGGATGCCCCTCACTCTCCATCCCTGGAAACTGTCCCCTCAGAGCGAGTCTCCAGCCACGGCCTTTGGGATGAGACCTCGAAAATGGGCACCTGAGTCTACACAGAAAGTTTTTCATGAGTCTTAACACATCAGTAAAATTATAAGGAACCAAGAGTCTAGGCCCTGATGTCTCCTGTCAGATGAGGATATAGCACTAGGTATTGTATCCCCTCACTTTTTCAAACCAGCCACGGCATCTGGAGCAGTGGGGGAGGGCTCCAAACCCACCTTGGGCCCCATCTCAAAGGCCTAGTCCGTGGTATGTCTCAGTCATTCCTGGTTAATTTTGAGTCCATATTTGAAACTATCCTTTTATTATAGGCATGGTTAGGCCTTCGGCAGCAACCTCTAGAAATTATTTAAGTGTTTTCTCCTGGTCCCCAATCCTGGAGGTGTGAAGACCTTCAGAATCCTAACCCATAGACCCAGGTCGTGCACCTTTGAGCAAGAGTCCTGTCTGTGAAGCACAGCAGCAGGATGTGTCCTAGGAGAGGAAATTACTTCAAAAAAATATCCGTCTTTTCCCCTTGGATAGCTGCAATTCAGCCCAGCCAGAAGAACGCCTTGATATTTGAGATGGAGAAAGTGGGGTGACAGGACGCAGAGTGACCAGCCGGTAACAGAGGCCAGAGGCCTCCGGAGACTGGGATTTATCTGTGATTTTCCCCAGGCGATTAGGTTTAGGCCCGCAATTTCTGTGTGGGTACTGGATCTCGGTGCCAGACTCTACTTTGGAGGATCACTTGGAATAATGAATGAACTGACACCTTTGAGCCTGGGTGGTAGCCCTGAAAAGGGAAGTGGAGGAAGCAGACTGACTCCCTTAGGAAGGAGCCTGGGTGACAAATACCTTTTCAGAGAATTACCATCAGCAAAAAGCGATGACAGCAACCTTTCCCAAAGAAGGCCTCCAACCCTGGAATTAGGAGGCTGGAGAGAGGCAGGGAAACCCAAGACCTCTCATGAATTATAAACTGAAAAAGCTCACCACTCCCCAGCCCTTTCCCCTTCAGACACAGGCTCCATTGTTGACAAGCAATTTGGCAGTTACTCTAAAGTGGCTAAAATTTGGCACATCCTCCAAGGCCTTTCCTGGTCAGATCAGGTGACCGTTTCCCTGAGCCGGGTAGAGAAAGAAAGGATTACCTGCCTCATCCCCTCCCCTCTGAGGCAGGTGAGAGTAAATCCATTAACTGACCAGTGCTGTCAGTTTACAAATAAAACAAGAACTATAAAAGCCGCCTTTGTTCAACCGGGGCAGCCATCCTGGCGGGGAGGTTAGATTAGCAATTTGTCCTTTGTCAAGGGATTAGCAGAGCCTCATTGTTTTAATGTTTATTTATCAATTTGCGTCTTCTAGCAGTTTCAACCCTACTCGCCCCAACTCCCGCTTGTCCCTGCTCATTTTACCTCCTCTGCCGAGGGGCTAAAAATGCTGTATTAGAGAGCACCCGGCATGAAACTCATTCAAACCCTCCACCTTTTCTTCTGCTCAGGTTCAAACTCCTTGGCCTTTCACCAGTCACAGAGTAGAAATCACAGCCCTGGCAGAGGAGAAAAAAGATGGTTCATCCAGACAAAGGGACCCTGCTCCATACCTGCAGAGTGCCATCTCTCACATAGAACTCTGTATTGTGGAATACCTGGAGTCCTAGTTTTGATATCAGTCCATCTTCAGGTGTGGGGCAGGTATCACTATGCCTAGGGGCTATGGAGGATCTGAAGGGGTTGGGGATGACTTCCTCAAAGCTGACAATAGGCTGGATAGTTATCTGGAGGGGGTGACCAATTGTTATCACATTCTTCACTCTGAGGATACCAGCTTGTCCCAAAAGAAGATAATATATTAAGCACCTAATCATACATGACTCTCTAGAAGGGGAACTGTACCATCCCAATACCTTCTTGCCAGTGATAGTTTGACTGAAGACTTTAGCTTACTCCTTTGCTCTAAAAAATAAAAAAATAAAATAATTTTTAAAGCTCTATTTTTTTCAAAGCTACAAAATTATTTTTCCAAATGAAAGCTTATGTGGGGCTAAATTGCATGAAATACTGTAAATACACTGTTAAGACACACACACACACACACACACACACACACACACACACACACACTCCCACCAGGCATCTCAGAGAAGTGCTATGTTGCTGCAGGACACAATTGGAAGCTTCTGGATTAAATAAAGAAGGTCTACCTACTCTCCTCCAGCTCTCTCAAGTCATACAACTCCTGCCCCTAACACACTTTCCCAATCTGCCCTGTGTCCCACCAGACACCAACCCTGGTCCTCCCTTCTCACTCCTTCCTTGCATTTTCTAAACATCATCAGACATTCTGAAAGGAATTCCAAATTTTTCATCATGTCACCTATCCACCTTTATTTAGTAAGACATTCTCAAGTCCTTCACTATTTGGCCTTAACTTAATATTTCAGTTTTATCTTTCGCTTACCCCTAAACAAAACTTTTACCTTATGCTAGTCTTGACTACTTACCACTTAAGCAAAACTTGCAAAGAGCTAATTCTTCGTCTTTGTGCAAAGTGGTCTTCACGCTGAGGATGCTGGCTTGTCCACTTGTAGCCAAACTCAGAACAGTTCAACCTTTAAAGTTCAACTCACGATGTCTTCAAATTCCAAATTCTTGCTACTCTGTGGCATCTTCGACATGAATTGTGTAGGCTAATGCTGGCTCCTGGTGTAATTTGCGGGTGTGTGTATATGTGTGTGATTTGAAATCTGGAGTTGTGAGCTCACATTTAATGATACTTTATCTATGTGAACCCAGTGCAGCCTGGGTTGATGGTATCTCCCTCCAGATCCATTTTGCATTTGCTTGAACCAGGCACCATCGAAACATTATTTTGCACTAGTAATTGGTTTGTATGGGGATGGGAGGAGGAGCTCCTGGACCACGTGGGTAATATCAGTTTGAACCCTAAATCCTTGTGAGGGACCTATTGTTTTGGATTCTCACAGGACACATCTTATTCCACCCTGAGTCCTGGCCCATTCTCTTGTTGTCTTACTTTACTGGTGGGTCAGTTTCCGCTCCTCCATTCTACCCTTTCATTGAGAGTATGGCCCTTTGAGTATCCTAGATTTATGAAGATCCTCTTCAGTCCTTGGACATTAAAAGCCATGTTTCTAGGTTAGGGAGGCCACTAACCCAGGAGAGCCCCAACATCAACTCAAATGTATATCACTTGGTTTTTCGATTTCTTATTTATGTATGTATGTATGTATGTATGTATGTATGTATGTATGTATATCTTGGGGATTTTCTTTACATTTTTATGAGCTCACTTATACAATTTAAAATATTTCTGTTTATTTTATCCAGAAATTTCAAGGGTTTTCTAATGAGAGGGGTGCAGAGTTCAGGCTATTAAGCTTTCCATATTTATATGATTGTTTCTTCAATTAGAGTATAATTTCCCACATATATTTCTTTTTATTATAGATGTAGCCTCTAAAACTGTGCCCAGCATGTATCAAATGATCAGCAAACATTTGACAAGTGAATGAATGAATGACATTTTTACTATCCCTTCCATAGAAAGACAGCACTATTTTAAAGTCATAAGGATCCATCCTACTAATCATCAGCTGTATGACCCTGGCAAATTACTTCTCTGAAGCTCAGTTTTCTCATTCACGAGATGGAGACAATTCCTGTCTTACATGGTAGTTGGGAGGATAAGTATGTATTTCGTGCAAATGCCTGGCTTATGCTCAGTTATAGTATGAGTCTGGAGGACCCATATTGAATGTTTTCTACTTAATGATAAAAGTTAAGCCTGATACATTAAAAAAAAAAATCCTTCTGTTATTCATTGTATAAGTCTTGCCAAAACTCACAGCTCTAGACTGGAACCAAAGACACAAACATTTATGGGATGTCAACTAAGACCCATCACATCTATTTTTTAATTCCCTCTGAAACCTGATCAATCAAGTGTTTTTCTTTTCAGAAAAGGTTAAGATTGGTTAAATGACTTCCTAGACTTGCCCAGTAAGGCAGAAAGAAGCATATAACCCTAGGTCTATCTGACCTGTATTAGATACCATAAGCTAATGAGACCGTAGAAATATGGGTATCAGGTATGTCTGCAACCTCAACTCTAAACATCTTAATTAACCAGTCACAGGAGCAATTTGGAAATAAAGGCAAAAATATGACTACCAAATCTTTTCTGCCAGTCAAAAGTTCCCTCAACTAGAGGCAGCCTAGCCTTTACAAATGCCAAGCTCCCTGAGGCATCCAGCCATCCTGCAGACCTCAAAAGCTGTGACTCATATGGTTATATCAGCTTCCACTTCTTTCCACTATGTCCACAGGTATTTTACCACCCTTGCAGTGGACAAAAGATCCTAGAAGCAGAGTGGAGGGGGGTCCTGCATTTCCCTTCAAATCCATATTAAAAAAGAAAGTTAGCTACCAGAATGAATGCATCATATTTATGATCACCCATATTAATATGAGAAAACGTATTAGCAAACTAAGAGCAAGGCTTTGGATACAGGCATCCCTGGGTTTGAATCCCAACTCTACCACCTATTAGCAGAATGATCTGAGTAACTTCCTTGCCTGTAAAACGGGTAGAAGGATATTCATCTCACAAAGTTGTTGTAAGGATCTAAATAAAATAACGATTGTGAAGTGCTTTTACTAGTACCTGACACTTAATAAACATTCAATAAATGGTAGCTATACTACCAATAACGATAATGGATAACACAGGAAATTTTACATACATTAACTCACAATTCGCATTTCTAGAAATAGAGAGTATTATCCCTGTTTTACAAATGAAAAGCATTTCTAGAAATAGAGAGTATTATCCCTGTTTTACAAATGAAAAACTGAGAGGAAGAGAGGTCAGGCAACTTGCTCAAGGTCACACAATTAGGAAGCTGCAGAGAAAGAAAGATAGATAATCTGCCTGAAGAATTCATACTATGCTAAGTTGTCTCTCAATTCTCTTGTCACAGTTATCATTATTGTTATTGGTGTCAATACTACTAAATGGTGGTGAAATGGGTGCGGCAGAGACAGATAATTAAAGAGGCAAAGAAAACCAGAGCTCTAAGTTCATCTGCTGGGTCTTCAGGCTGAGCCAGACCACAAAAGTGGGGCTGAAAATCTGGACACACCCAACCAAGTTTCCCAGAGAATGCAGAGCTCTGAAGCTGGAAGGCACCTACCTACCTGCCAACAAATTATATCTATGCTCCAAAAAAAAAAAAAAAAAAAAAAAAGATGAAACAGCTTCAAGCTTCAGGAGGACTGCCCAACAGTCACCCAAGTATTTATGAGCAAATGTACATGTTGGGTATTATGTTAAGCACCATGTGAGGTTTCCAAGGATACTTAACAAGGAGCTTAAACTGTTAGAGAGGAAACATGCCATCACCATGAAAAGTCAAGGTTTAGAGAAAACTTCTTGGCAAATATAGGATTAAGCTGGCCTTGAGACTGAGAAGAGACAGGATGAGCAAGCAAGGTATGTACTTGGCAGGTTCCTTTTGAGCTGCCATCTCACTGCTTAGTTGAAAAAACTGGTTCACAGAGTGACCCACTCAAGGCAGCAGTTACAAGAGAATTACCTTTGATCTCTCCCGGGTCAGTCAAGTCACCTGGTCTGAAACAAACCTTATTTTTCACTTCCTTAAGGACGTCACTGGGAAACACTAAGGTGAAAGGTTGATTTGGAAATAGCTAGGTTCCTGGCCCTGGAATTTTTTTTAACAAGATGTATTCAGGAAAAATAAATTAATCTCTGCAGCAGGGTCAGCTGTGGAATTGTGAAAGAATGCTGGCCTTCACTGCAGGAAGGGAAAGTGCCTCAGTGAGGGCTTGGGGCTCCAGGAAACGCTGTGTCTTGGCCTCTGCCCCACCCCCCACCAGCATGTCATTAAACCGGGAGGGGGAGGAAAGGAGGCCCCTCTGCTTTCTCTTCTGTGCTGTTCTTGTTTACTCTCACAGAGACATCTCGGTCTTATTTTAATGTAGAAAGAATTAAGATTGAAATTATATTGTTTCAGTATAACCGAATCCATGTGCATCTTGGGAAATTCTAAAATTCAGCTTGGAGAAAAAATGGATTAAAATTATACTCGATTAGAGAAAGAAAACTAAAATGAGAATAAATAAATAACAATTTAGAGTCCAAGGACAAGTCTCCTTTTCTTTTCATCTTAATTGAGAAAAAGTCCAGGAAATGTGAGAAATGTTCATGTTTAACCAATTTATTTAGTTATGTTAGAATTACATTTAGTTAGTAATGGGTTCCTAACACTTGGTATATTCAAACCTGACACCAGAAAACAGGGAGCATATACAATAAAAAAGCAAATCAGCTGCTAGTTCTAGAATCAAGATGTCCTCAGAATCATTTACTAAGCCCTGTAGCCTAAGGAGTTGTGGGCAGGATGATCACGATCTCCAAAGCAAAACTCAGAACTAGTGTCTGGCAGCAGGACAAAATGAAGCGATAAGTAATTCTCCTACAAGTTACTTCTATATTTTTCCCTAGAACCTTCAGCAGAGACCAGAAACCCCAGAGAAAAGAAAGGAAACTCGGGGTGGGGGGGGGGGGGGATGGGGGGGTGGACAATGAAAAATGTTCTAAGCTAAGGGCTTAGAGCAGCTAGTTCATTTCCTTTGGAAAAGTAATTAGTATGTGAAAGAAAGTGTGATCCCTAAAATGCATCTGAATTACTAACTTAATGGGATTAAAGAAGAAAGATGACCTATTAATTTATCATTCAAATATGATAAATCATCCAACATATTACTCAACAGGCTCTTGAACCTGAAGGAGGGAGGTTTGAATGGTTGTGAAGCTGGGTAGGACTATGTGGGCTCCCTTTGAAAGGTTCTCCCAGCTGGTTAAATGTGCTGCTTTCCCAGGGAAGGAGAGGGTGGGAGCCACGACCTCACAGCCTAAGATTTTCCCAATTCTGCAACACAGCTCAACGGGATTGACAGAGAGAGGGACTGACAAGAAGCTGAAATGGCACAGTTCTGTGATTTTGGCAAATGTATATGGTCACGTAACCACTCCCACGATCAAAATATAGAACTATTCCAACAACCCAAAAATACTTCCCCAGGCCCCTCTGTAGTTAACCATTCCTCCCACCCCCAGCCCCCTGGCAACAAGACTTGTTTTTTGTCTATATAGGTTTACCTTTTCCGGAAAGACATATAAATAGAACCATACATTACATAGCTTTTGAATCCTGGCTTTTTTCACGTAGCATAATGCACCTGAGATTCATCCATGTTGTTGTGTATATCAGAAGTTCGTTTATTTTTCTTGCTGAGTAGAATTCCATAATATGGATGTACCACAGTCTGAATAATTCATCAATTGAAGAACATTTGGATTGTGGTTTTTTCCAGTTTGGAGCAATCACAAATCAAGCTGTTATAAACATTTACATAAAGGTTTTTGTGTGAACATAAGTTTTCACTTCGCCTGGGTAAAGAAGTGTGGTTGTTAGGTTGTATGGTAAATATAAGTTTTACTTTATGAGAAACTACAAAACTGTCTTTTTTCAAAGAGGCTACACTGTTTTGCACGCCTCCCAGCAATGTATAAGGATTCTAGTTGCTTTGCATTTTCACCATGGTTGATACTGTTAGGGTTTTTGTTTTGTTTTATTTTCCAGTAAGTGTGATATTTCATTGTGGTTTTAATTTTCATTTCCTTAATAACTAATGATGATGAACAACTTTTCTTGTGCTCATTTGCCATCATGTATCTTCTTTGGTAAAGTGTCTATTCAAATCTTTTGCCCATTTTTCAATTTATTTGTTTCTTTCTTATCATTGAGCTCTGAGACTTTTTTGCATGTTCTGGATACCAGTTCTTTCTCTGATGCGTGATTTGCAAATATTTTTTTCCCAGGCTTTGGCTTGTCTTTTCATTCTTAACTGTTAAATAAGGGTTCTTTTACTTCAAATTACACTACGTTATGATTTGGGGTGCACTATTAGTCATGAGGCTGTGTGTTTTGGGTATGTTCATGATAGAGACTACCAGAATCAGTCAGCACAAATGATCATGGCAATTGTGCTCCTCCTTTGGGGTACTTGCTTGTGCCCATACTTTCTAGGATGCTGCACACCCCTGGTACATAGTGGATGCTCAATAAAGAGTTATTGAGTGGATGGATGGATAGATGGATGGATGGATGGATGGATGGATGGATGGATGGATGGAGTATGGAGCCAATCAAGGGAGTACAACAAGAGATACAGGTGGAGAGGAAGGCAGGAGCAAAAACTTAACTACCAGGCTGAGAACTTTTAACTTTATTGTTTAGGCAGTTGGGAGGCCTTAAAGAGTTTCAAATAAGGAAGTAATTGAATAGAATTTTCACTTTTTGAACTATTATCCTGGAAGTAGCATAGAAAATAGATAGAAAGAAGAATGATGTTAGTTGTGAGACTAATGAGAAGATCACTGAAATTTTCTAAACAAGAGATGATGAATGGCTAAAATAGTGACAGCAGGAACAGAAAGCAAGGGGCAGATACAAGAGCTATTAATGAATCAGCAGAATAATATTTTGCACCAACATCATGTGAATGTGAAAACTTTAACCAATATGTCATTATAAGAAAAAACAGAGCAATTTATGGGGGACTCAATGTACATTATATAATTCTTCCTCTCAGACCCAGTGCAAACTTACGTTCACCTGCTTCTAATTATACCCCCACTAATCATCACAGCCAAATCTCTTTTCTGAAAAACTGTCCACTTGCTTTTCCATGTCTTCATTTTTATTTTTATGGGTTTTGAATTTGATGAGTGAATAAATCACAATTTATCTTGAATCAGAAGCCCAAGTGCATTCTACTAGAAAAACAATATTATTGAGGTTAAGTAGGTAATTTAATGATCTATGTAGAATAGATTCAACATGAGTGTATAAAATAAGCAATCCCCTCTTTTAGTGCTGCCTGATCAAATCCTATAAGTCACTTCCCCCTGCCCTTATCTGCTCACTCAACAGTTGTCCAAATGCACACAAACATAGACATTTGAAGTGTCAGGACTCAGGCATATGTAGTTAGGATGTTGCCTTTCAGACATCCATTTTCAGTAGACTCCAAGAAGGCAACAGAAAATGTCAGAAAGTGGGTATTGCCCATGAACTATCATAGGAAATGATAGGAAATCTTTAGGGAGACAATTATTATACTCCCAATTTAAGTGCCTTTGAGACAATGCCTTTGGCGCTAGTCTTTTTCTGCCATCTATTGTTGGCAGCCTGGTTCACTATTGAAATAACAACAGCTAGGAGATTCTAGTTCAAACTCTGCTATTCATAATATTAAAAGTTACTTAATCCCACTGGCCCCAATGTCCCCATCTACAGATGAGATTGGTCTAGAACGAGGTTATTTTTAAGGTTCCTGATTATATGAGATTCAGGTTATAAACCTAACTTTGGAGGAAACATCCTAATTTATAACCGTTGATCTTAGTACATTAGGGCAATAAATGTCTTTCCAGAGATTTAAAGGAGCGAATGTTTTTTTATTGTGCCAGTGGGGCAAATCAGTACCTTTGTCGATCCATTTACAACTAATCTTCCAGAACAAAGAAAAGAAAATCTGGTATCTGTTAACAAGTCACCCTTTAAAAAAAAAAAAAAATCTAACTGTATATTTGCATGCCAGCACACCTAAACATTTTTGCTACCTAAAAGCCAAACAAAAGGACTCTAATTACTCTTAAATTCTCTTCAGCCATCATGCCACTTTATCACTTACTGAATTAAATTTCCAAAATCTCTTCTAAAAGAAACTTCAACACAAACAGACACCTTGTAATAAACATTTTAGAACTCAGAGTAGTGTGCACTATGCCAATTTTTTTCCTCACAATAATCTCCAATAAAGAATTATTGTATAGGGTCTGTTCGGTTCCAGACTGTAAAGATGTGATTTTGAGAGACATAATCATTATAACAAACATTAGATATAGTTATACAGATATAGATATCAACTACATTATATATAGTTATGTATATATAGATGTATAGTTAGGTATCATTATACAGATTTTGTAATAACAAGATTTCACCAGTCCTCATCAGACAAAATCCAGGACCTAAACATGTATTTGACCTTAAGATGACATCCAGGAAAAAAATTTTAAGTTATCTGTGTTATATAGAGACATGAAAAATTAAATATTTTATAGATTAAAATATGTTTATTTTTTCCCCTATTATTTCCAGGTTCCCAAAATTCATCTTAAAAATTTTTCTCAACTTTGAAATTATAGAAATAGTCTACTAATAATTTTATTTTTTACATAATTCATTGTATCTGGAGTTCATTTCTGTACTTGATATAATAAAGGAATAAAACTTTTTGTCCCACATGGAAATCGTTAGTTATGCCAGCATTATTTATTAAATAAATCACCTTTTCCCCACTGAATTACTTTTATGATACGTATTGCTATGTATTGTTCAGGCTATTTCTGGACTCCATCCATTGTAACTGATCCAAGAATATTTATTGCAGTATTGTTTATATTTACAAAAACTGGAAAAAACTAGCATGTCTATCAGTGGAGAATTGATAAATTATGGAACGTCCATATCACAGAATATTATTTACCCAAGAAAGAAAATGAATTTAATTTATAAATATTGGTCTGGACAGGCAGCTATGACTATTATATTTTCTTTTATAAAAATTTAGAATAATGTTTGAGAGATAGGATCTTCTATAATTGAACATTTGGGAGAGAAATATGTTTACATCAATTTCAGAGACTGATGATGAGAAAGAGGAAGAATGTCAATTTTATAGGTGTCTGAAATTCTTAATTCATTGAAATAAGCAAGCATGAACTTTTCATATATATATGTATAAACTGTAAATAAAATGTTAAATATTTTATTTTAAATATATGTTAAAGTGAAAATTTATATTTCATCCATCTCCAAAGAAATCAACAGCAATAGCCGAGGCTGCCCTATTCTACAATAATAATATGGGGGCAGCACAAATGTCCTGCTGGAGCGAGGTACTGATAAGAACAGGTATGGACTGCCCCCATGGCCATGATACTACCAGCTAAGGATATTGGCTTCTTCCAGTGCTGCTTATTTTTAAGAATTTAACAAAGAATTCCTAAAGCAGTGTTGCCTGGTGGAGATCATTCCTGAATAAGGAATGATCAACAGTGGTTTTATGGTGCCTAGAGCTCCTTCTCCTAGAGCTTACTACTCCCCTCCCCCTGATACTCACATAGAGGGACTTGGACCAGGGTCTGTCCTTCATTTTTTCTCCCAAATATATTACTGGAAAGAGCAGCTGTTATCTTTAGGTGAATATGAACTCACAAACATAAATAAGTAGAAAACTGAGAAGAACTTCCTAATTGACAAATAATAAGCTAAACGATATATACCATGTTAAGCGGAACTGAAACAAATGAACCAAGAATTTAAAATACTCATTACATACACACACACACACACACACACACACACACACACACACACACACGGAAATAGTATGCTATATGAGAACCAGAAAGTAAGAATTAAATATCATAAGAAAAAAGTAGGAACATTGAATATGAAATACATAAAAATTGAAGCAAGGAACACAATAAATAGAAAAAGTGACAGAAGAATTAGGAAAAAATAGATAGAGGGACTTTCCCAATAAGCAACAGGAAAAGATGCACATTATATGCCATTGAGTTAGCTCTGACTTCTGGTGACCCTATGAATGAGTGATGTACACCTGTCCTCAACAGCCCTTCTCCCTGTAGAGTCACGCCTGTGGCTTCTTTTATGGAGTCAGTCCATCTCATATTTGGTCTTTCTCTTTTCCTGCTGCCTTTTATTTTTCCCAGCATTATAGTTTTTCCCAAAGAACTCTGCCTTTTCATGATGTGCCCAAAGTAGGACAGTTTCAGTTTTGTCATTTCTGCCTCTAGCAATGTTTCAGACTAATTTTCTCTAGGATCCACTTGTTAACCTTTCTGGCAGTTCAGGGTTTCCGTAGAGCTCTTCTCCAACATCAGATTTTAAATAGATGAATTTTTTTCCTATGAGCCTTTCTTTACTGTCCAACTTTTGCATCTATCCATAGTAATTGAGAATACGAGGGTGTGGGTGATCTTATTAATCTTGGTCTCTAATGACACATCTTTGCTCTTGGTGATTTTTCCTAATTCTTCCATTGTTGCACTTCTGAGTTTCAACCTTCTCTTGATTTCTTGGCTGCAGTCTCCATTTGCATTGATGACCGAACCAAGATTAACAAATTCTTTAACAATTTTGATGTTTTCATTGTCCATGTTAAAGTTCTGTAGTTCTTGTGTAGTCACAACTTTTGTCTTCTTGATGATCATACTAAGTTCTGCTATGGCACCTTTTTTTCCATTTTCATCAGAAGTGTTTTCAAATCACTGCTACTTTCTGCCAGTAAGATAGAGTCATCTGCATAAAGGCACATTAAAGAAAAGTTGAGAGAGTTAAAGGTTAGAACACATGGCAATGTCTAATAAGAAGAGAAGTTGTTTTAATGAAAAGTATGTGAAGAAATGCTGAAGATAAATATACTACAATTTTTAAAAGAAGAAATCAACTAACAAATTAAAAGACAGTAACAAGACTGGATTTTTAAAATAAGATGAAAAGATATGTTGGCTATAAGAGAGATACTTAAAACAAAACACACAGAAATGTTGAAAAATAAAAAATGAATAAACACATACTAAGTAAATATAAACCAAGAAAAAATTGATGTAGCTATCTTAGCACTAAGAAAATATAATTTGAGAAAAAATGTATTAGAAGAGAAAAAGAAGGACAACATATACTGAAAAGAGGGAAAATGAAAAGACAATATAATCATCAAAAACAGATATGTACATAACAATACAATCCCAAACTGTATAAAGCAGTACTGACAGGAAAAAAACGTATATAAATTAACCATTATAGTTGGAAATTTTAACACCTCTCTCACAGGAACTAATAGATGAAACAAAAAGAATATAAGAAGAGATATTGAAGATCAAGACAATACAGTTAATAACCTCAAACTATTTGATATATACATCTATATAGAACATTACATTCAACACAAACAGAAAAATACATTCTTTTCATGTACCTGTGGAACACTTACAAAACAAGACCATTTATTAGACCATAAAGATAGCCTCAATAAATTCTGTCTCTAATAATAATGTGATAATATTATAAATTGAAAGCAATATATTTCCAATATATTTCCAATATACTATATATATTGAAACTAAAAAGCATGAAGTAATACTTGTTATGCAACTAAATAACATTTTAAATAACACTAGATTTAAAAGAAAATTAATATTTAAAATTCAATGGTAATGAAGCACTATATGTTAAATTTTGGAGGATATAGCTAAAGCAGGTCTAAAGAAAAATTTATATGTTTAAACACATTTATCAGAGAATAAGAAAAAGTTATAAGCAAGTAAGATAAGAATTCAACTTAAAAATTTGAGGAAAGTATAACAGAACAAATTTCAAAAGCAGGAAGGCAGTGTAATCTAACTTCTAATATCAGATGAGGACATGATAAGGGAAGAAAATTATAGGCCTTTTTCACTTACGAATGTAGATGTAAAAATCTTAAATAAAATAATAGCTAATTGAATCCTGATCAAATAAGGTTTATCCCAAGTACGCAAGACTCGTCCAATATATGGACATTTACCAGATTAACTTGCCTCACTAGTAGGCTATAGGAAATAAATTGCATTATCTCAAATAATGAAAAAAAACTTCTGATAAAATTTACCACTATGATTTCTTTAAAGTCCTAACAAACTAGGAATAGAAGGAAACTTTCTTACCTTTGTAAAGATTATATACTAAAGCCTTCAGTAAACATACACTTAAGAGAGAAACTTAAGATGTATTATCTTTAAGACAAGAACAAGATAAGGACACCCACTATTACTACACCTGTTGAATATTATAATGGAGGTCCTGCCAATCCTACAAGAAAAAGAAAAGTAAGGGAGGTAAAAAAAAAAAAAAAAAAGAGAGAGAAGATATAAAAATAGTATATTTGCAGATGACATGATCATCTATGTAGAAAAACCTAACAAAATAATCAGCAAAACCATTGGAACTAATAAGAGAGCTCAACAAAGTTATAGAATAAAAGAGCAACATATAAATCAATAGAATTGTTCTATACCAGGAATTGGGAAACTAAGACCCTGTGGACCAAATCACCTCTAAAGTCCATTTTTGTAAAGTTCCACCAATTAAAAATAATTTTCACATTTTTTAAAATTTGTTTAAAAAAACAAGAGTATTCAAAAGAATACTCTTTATGGTTACAAAGCCTAAAATATTTAGTATCTGGCCCTTTACAGAAAAAAAGTGTGCTCATCTCTGGTCTACACTAAGAATAACCAACTATAAAATTTAACTTTTAAAAACAGAGTACTTTTCAAAAAAGCTACAAAAATTATAAAATATCGAAGAAATAACTAAATCAAGAATGTATAAGTCTTTTGTGAAACAAATTTAGCTTTAATAAAAGATGTACAAAATGATCAGAATTAATGGGGTGATATCCTATGTTCTTGGGTGGATTGCCTAAATTCTTCAAATTAATCTACAAATCAGTGCAATTCCAGTTGGACTGTTTTAGGAATTCAATAAACTTATTCAAAAAATTATATGGATGAAGCATCCACAAAAATGGCTGACTTTATAAAAATTTAAAGAGGGGAAGTTAGTCGAGCATATATTAAGATAGATGTAAATGTCATAGTAATAAAAGCAGTGTGGTAACATATGCATGAACAAATAAACTGACCAATGGAATAGAATTAGAGACTTCAGAGATATACACAGACATATCTGGGAACTTAAAATATGATGAAGGTGGACCATAGATCATTGGTGGAAGGGCTGATGGTTCAATAGATGCCTGGTGAAGACTTGCTCACTACAGGGAGAAAACAAAACTCAATCCCCACTTAACGCCAGAAAGAAAGGTGGACTCAAGATGGATTACAAACCTAGAAATGAATGATCACACTATAAAGTCAATAGAGAAAATCTTTGTGAGATAGAAGCAGAGAACGCTTTAAACAAAACTTCAAAAACTTGAGCTATCAGGCAACAACAGAGAAATCAACTTAATTACATCAAAATTAGGGATTCCTATTTAAGAAATGATGCTATAGACAAAGTTAAAAGAAAGACAAAATGGGAAAAGTATTTGCAATGTCTAAAACAAAAAAGGATAAATATCTATATATATGAGTGAGATAATAGAAGTGGGATATGTGGATAAATGGAAAGAATTAGATAACAAAATAAGCCTACTGCAAACCACTGATGAAAATGTGACATGAACTGAAAATTATGATTAAACTTACTCTCTGCACCTGAGATCCATGAAAAAAAATATATATTTCACCAATTCTGAGACACTTTTTGATTGTAAGATATCCTATTAATTTATGTCGCTAAGAAAGAAAAACTACCAATTAAACTATGACAAAATACTATCATGTAAATTTTTATTTTATACTGTGTAAGTGCTTTTAGACTTACTTGGAAAGATTTTTTCAAATATTATCCTTGTCGTATATAAAAAGAAAGAATAGATAAATAACATAAGCTGGTTAAGGTATTTCTAAAACTTTTTTATATATTCGGAATCCAACTTTTCTGGACTACTGTTTAACCCAGACTCATCACTGCCCATGCTTCTGCACACAGTTCCCTCTTCATCAGGAATGTTAGTGATGCAACTTTTGTCATGAGGAACCAAATGATATTGCTGATATTTGACTGTGACCAAAAAAAAGGCAATTGTAAATGGCTCTACCTAATAAATGACAGCTCTTTTATTTCCAGAATTTTCTTCCAAGCTGCTGATACCCATTCTGTAAGTTGTGATACTGGTGCTCTCTAGTTTTCCTCAAAAGATATCAATGGAAGGTTTTGTTGTTGTTGTTGTTTTTCAGACAATGACCAGAATATTCTTCTTCAAATGATTCTTAAATACCTTTTTGACTAGAAATATCTAGAGATTGCAGTTGTCCAGTCATGCCACTATCAATAATATCTAAAGTCATTAACGCACAGGCAAAGAAAACTCAGTCACAATCACTAGCTGGCCAAGAGCAATTGAAAGGTGTCCTGCGGATTATGAGTGGGTTTCTAATTTCAGAAGTGTTAAAATGGGGAGAAAGGAGTCCATCTTAGAATTGATGAATACAGTAGAATATTAACAATAAATAAATATGGTAAAATAACATGATAATAAAATAAAATCTTTTTTGAAGTATTCAGTAGAAGTTTTAAGTGTGGTAGACGCTGTCAGTGCTGTACCCATTACTCCCTGCACTCTGCTTTCCACTATGTACCTCCTGTTCTATCCTATGTTTAGTCTGTGCTTGCTCTAAGGCCACACCCCAAATCGTGGGGAGCTAACAACCCTGGGAGCAGCTGTCAGCCAGTGATAGAGAGGACTTGAGGACAAATATCTCAGCTTCCCCACCCTTTAAGGGAGTAACTTCGAGGCTGGTTTCTTATCGTCTCTCAAAGTGCCCCAGGGAGCTTGAGATTCAGTATCCTGCTCAAATACACTCTAGAGTGGTTTCCTTCTCTTCCCTATATTCTTTCTCTACTTTCTAACTGAGGCTTCCTGAGATTTCCTCCCAAATAAACTTCTTTGACTCAAATTCTTGTTTCAGTGTCTGCTTTTAAGGAGATAATCTAAGACAGTGAGCGAATCTTATTCAAGAAACTTGTGGTATTTGGCTATCATCTAATATAAAAAGTTCACGAGCTTCCCTCCCCAACCCTCACCAAGAATAGATCTTTTTCCTGGGATTCAAACCTGAAAGTCACCTCTTCCTCCCTCTCCCTGCAGTTCATGCTGTCTTCCCTTGGACTGCTCAACTTCTCCTCTCACCTCCACCTCCCTAGCCTTCCTACCCCTCCTCATTATAAACACCTTCCCATCCCTCCTCATTATAAACCTGATTTTGCTTCTTTTGCCTCCAAGTATTGCATTGTGGGGCATGAGGAGCAAAAATTTCTCTACATAGAGCCTGACCCCCCCTGTGGTAGAGAAGAGCTGTATTCACAAGGCTTTTTTAAGCATTAAATTTGATTAAGTAATATTATGTTTAATGTTTAATGGTTTAAATATTATGTTTAACATACATCGAAGATGTTCAGAATGTCTCAGAATGCATGAAAAGTCTATGTCTAGCCTGCTAGAAACAAATCTCCTTGAGCGATTAAATATAGTTATCAGAGGATATGGAGATATGAAGATGTGAAAACGAAATGGTGAGACATACAAATGACCAACATGAATATGAAAAGATGCTCAACATCATTAATGCCAATCAAAATCACAATGAGGTATTGTCTTTGTCTTGTCATGCCTGTATAACAATATACCACTGACTGAGTGGCTTATCAACAACAAATATTTATTTTACACAATTTTGGAGGCTAGAAAGCCAAGATCAAGGTGCCAGCACAGCCAAGTTCTGGTGGAGGTCCTTTTCTAGGTTGTAGATGGCTGTCTTCTCATTGTGTCTTCACACAGCAAAAAGATAGCAAGCTAGCTCTCTAGCCTTGGCTTATAATAAGGGCTCCACCCTCATGATCTGGTTACCTCTCAAAGGCCCCACCTCCAAATATCATCACATTGAGATTAGGGTTTCAACATATGAATTGGGGGGTGGGGAGGACAAATTCTTAGTTCATAGCAGGTATCACCTTACACCCATTAGGATGGCTACTATTAAAACAAAACAAAACAAAAATCAGACAATAATAAGTGTTGACAAGGATGTGGAGAAATTGGAGCCCTGTTCACTGCTGGTGAGAACGTAAAGTGGTACATTGTTATAGAAAACAGTATGATGGTTCCTCAAAAAAGTGACATAGAACTATAATATCCTACAGCTATCCTACATGTGGGTACACCCAAAGAATTGAAAACAGGGTCCGGAACAGATATTTTGTGCACCCATGTTCACAGCAGCATTATTCACAGTAACTAAAATATAGAACCAACACAAATGTTCATCATTGGATGAAGGGATAACAAAATGTGATATATATACAATGGAAAATTATTCAGCCTTAAAAAGAATGAAAATTCTGTCACATGCTACAACATAGATGAATTTTTAGAACATTATGCTAAGTAAAATAAGCCAGTCACAGAGAGGCAAATATTGCATGATACCATTTACATGAAGTATCTAAAATAGTCAAACTCACGGAAACAGAGAATCAGAGAACAGAATGGTGGTTACCAAGGGCAGGGGCAGGGCTGAGGATAGGGAATTGTTGTTTAATGAATACAGAGTTTCAGATTTGCAAAATGAAAATATTATGGCGATTGGTTGCACAACAGTGTGATATATAACATTACTGAAGTGTACATCCAAAAATGGTTAGGATGGTAAGTTTTATGTTACCACAATTTAAAATAAAAATTAAAAAAGTTATGGTGCTTTTTGAACTAGAAGGGTGGGGAGAACCTGAAAAGTTAAAACATTTTTTACCCTCTGTTCTGCAATTCTGCTTTAGCATTAATAAACAGAAAATATAGTAAAGGAGCCAATGAGATACCCTATGTGCAAGCTCTGGGCCTGTATTAAGTCTCAGTATAAAGTAGTGATAAAGCTCACAGTGCACAAAAGCTCTGCTGAGCAGGGGCTATTTCCTACACTTGTTTTATGCTACCTGCAGCACCATCGTGGGTGAATAACATGGGCTATTTTGCTTTTTTCTCTTTCAATAGAAGAGGAAAAACTCATAGAAAGAGGAACTATGTCAAACACATTTGGTTAGAAATCTCTTATTAAAGTAAAAGACTAAAGCAAATACCTTTTTTGTTATAATGGTCCCATAATATTAAAGGACACAAAATTAAAAGCATACAATGGCTTATTGCTGCATCTAAACTATGGGTAGTACTGTTTATTGAATTATTAAATAAGCAGTTATGATAACCTGCAATATTAAAGATGGTGCTGTGTCAGTGAGGTCTATTGTGTTCTCAGGGGAACTGCTCGAGAGGACCGCCCTCACTCCCTTTTCGCTGGCACATATGGGTTTGACTACACGGATGAGCTTGTCCACAACTGCCACATTTAACAAAACAACATGTATTTATTCCCAAATTTTTCTTTAAAAAATAATTTTTAAAAAAAACATACACTTTTGCATTTCCATCGCACCAGGGAATAGAGTTTGAATGAATACACGAAGCAACTAGGTGACATCTTTATCAGCCCTCATAAACCTTGATTGAACACACAGCGATAAGGCCTGTTTAAACTGTCCTCCTGGCAACAGGCCTGGAGTCAGCACCGGCCTTAGCAACCAGCTGGGAAAAGAGTCTCCCCAAAACCCAGAGTGCAGGCCCGCTAGGCTCAGGGAGCTGCAAAAATCCCAAGCTCCGAGGAGCTAGCTGGTTTGTTTAGGGGTAAGGTAGGGTGGAAGGTGCAGGCGCTTGGTTTTCTTGGAAAGAAAACTAGTTTTGGCCTCTGGGAATGAGGAAGAAGCTGGAGCAAAAAGATGCTTTCAGCCTTAGTGACTTTTAGCGCTTAAATCTGCAGGGAACTCCAGAGCGGCGGTTTGAAAGGATTTGAGAATGGCCAGCTCTGGTTTTCTTTCCACCAGCATCATAAATGAGCGAAAAATACAGACATCTAATAAAAACAAGGGGTCATGGATTCTTCTGATAAGCTTTTAGTCTGATTCCTATAGCCCTTTCCTTTGATGAGCTAGCACATCCAGTCCCTTGTTTGCTTCTTCAAATCCGCCTACCTTGCAGCCTTCCAAGGCCAGAGCCCACAGCGCCCCCTACAGGCTGCAGCAGCCAGCGCCATTGGTGGGGGCGGCTACCATTCTGAGAAACAGCGGAGGGCTCGTCTCAGCGGCCCGCAATCAGATGAGGCGGGCTGAAGATACACTTCACGTGCGATACTGGAAAACACTCTGAGCCGCCTTCTCCCGCTAACTGGCCCTTGGGGGCAGCTGGTAACTTTTCTGAGTCTCGTTTTCTTCAGTCCAAAGAAACACAGTTGAACTGAAAGATCTTTCAGATGTCTTCCATGTCTAAAATTGAATGATTCCCTTTAACAAGTATTTTTCCATAGTCCCCTAATCTTCCTCTCCCCCAATTCTTTGATACCATTTCATGACCACAATGGGTTTATCTTATAGGTCAGGTCGAAGTATACAGTAGGTTATTTCCTACATCTCTAAAATATCAGTTTTCACAATAACCCCCAACACATAGATGACAATAAAATTTCTCCTCTTCTCCCCACCCACTCCCAGCATTGGACATGCCTCCAATGAGGACAGTTGGACCCCTAAGGAACCCTCTGGAAGGTCAGTAACCTAGGGCTTTGGCAGAACAGCAATGGAAGGAAGTTTTACAGCTGGGAAATTCCACTGTCCTGTGGAAAACACCTGGCCTCTGCGATGTTCTGGGACACGTATCTTCAGATGAGTTTGCAAAAGAACTCAAGCACTTTAGAAGCAGGAGATAAATAGGAAGCAAGGTCATCTCTTGGGAGACTGAGCTTTGAGATAACCTGTCTTTTGAGTTATACCCAGCACAGACTCCGTGCTGGCAATTTCCCTTGAACATTTATATGAAATTTTATATTTGGGAAGTGGTTTCCCATCATTTTGCCATAAGTCTACATCCCCACAACAACACCGGGGTTAATATTATTTGTGATTTTTGAAAAAGAGGGGATTTTATGCATAGAGAGAGAAAAAGCAACCAAAGTGGCAAAACTAATAAATACTGAGACAAGGATTCTGGTTTTATGGATGTTAATCTTACACACATCAGTACACTATGTGTATTTTCCAAACCCAAAACTAACATATGACTGTGGATGTGCTTTTGAGGGCGTTATGACAGAATAACCAGAACCCCAAAGGCCTGAGGCAATCTCACGGAATCACCAAACCTACAGGGAACTCCTGGGAAGCTGGATCCTGGAATCCATTCTACAGAGCAGAGACCCAGGGCAGTCAGTGCTCTCAAGTATCAAACCATCATAACATTCACACGCCAAAAAGGTAAAAGAGAAGACTCAAGTGAGTACCAGTTAATCTAATGCAATATCCTTATGCTCCCTTTGGCACTCAGAGAACCCAACACCATTTCTAGACTTAGGATACTGATGTAATTATCCAAATAGGGCATTTGAAATGAGAATCCTATTATTAATAGTAGACATCAACTGGAACTGGCCCAAGCAAACAGGACATCCGGTCACCCTACCAACGCATTTGAAGGATCCTGGGACACTCATTCCTATTCCTTAGAAGCCATGCATTGCACAACTCAGACTACATTATTTTTCTAGATTTTCCTCTTCTCTATGAAAATTCAGTACATCAAGGTCTGGGCTATTACATTTTTTATTCATTCCTTCATTCAGCAAATATTTATTGATCCCCTATTATGTGGCAGGTACTATGGTATTTGCTGACCCCTTCACGGTGCTTGTAGTATAGTGATGCATGGATTAGGATTAAAATCCTGGCTTCAGTTTGAGCACAGTACATAGTGTCTCTGAGCCCCAAGTTTCCTAATACATCAGGTGAGGATAATAAAGTAACTACTACAGACAATTGTTGTGAAGATTAAATGAGTCAGTGTATGTAAAGTGCCTGACGCAGAGGAAGTGCTATGTAAATGTTACTATAATCAATGAGAGCCACCTACTTCTGACTTAACCACTTCATTTATAGCGTTTTTTTCTCCCTAGAGATGTAGCTCAGCCCACAAAACACTCACCTCCTTTATTCAGCTCACTAAGTGGCCACCCAGATGTAGGGGAAGACACGACAGCATAAACAGTGAGTGAAGGAGGGAAGACAATTACAAATGGGAAATGAGACAACCACTCAAGCATTAGAAAATCGATGCTTAGTAACTAACTACACATTAAAATTATACGAAGATTTTTTTTTTAAGTAGGGACTACCACTTGCCAACTAAATGAGACTTTCTAATGGTACATGAATAAGCTGTGAATCCTTTTCAATACTCAGTAATAGAGTAGCGGTTAGGATTTTTTGTGTGTTTATTATGTCCCAGGTGTTGTACTGACAGCTCCATGAGTCAGTTTGGTCCCAGATGGCTTCATCAGGGAAGAACTTGAGCTAGGACTGTGAAGAATGCTGGGATTCAGATCAAGAGAAAGAAGCAGGGCTTTCCATGATGCAAAGGAGAGAATTTCAGTACCGGAGGTGGAGTGTACATTTTTGGATTAGGGACAAACAGAAGAATGAGCAAATTCGAAAGTAAAGCAAATTGTTTTTATTTTTTGTGTAGTTCACATGTCCTCTAGGTAGTCTCTAGGTATTACTGAAAAAGAACATTCATCCCAAAACAGGGAAAATTTTTATCTTAAACTGGAAAACATATGGTTTCCTAGACATAAACGAGCAGGCTGACCTACATTATCCTCTTGCGGGGCTTTGTGTAACTAACCATATTCATAACACAAGCTACAGTGAAACTCCACAGAAAATAAAACAAGAGTAGATCTGAGTAAATTCCTTTCACTTTGCCCTTCCTATCTCCTGACCTCTACTAGGTTCCCTACAAAACTACCAGCAAGTTCTCAGGGGTCAGCCTGGAAGCAGCACTTTGGAATCTTAAATTTGACTTTTGGATAAACAAGAATAAAAGAACAATCAGAGAGAGACAGAGAAAGAGAGAGACAGAGAGACAGAGAAACAGAGAAATTATTAGATTTTTAAAGTTACAAAAATAAAATAAAAACATGGCCTCAGACTCTCTCTGAGAGAGAACTGAACTGGGTGTTAGTTAGAAATGGAACAACTGTGAGAAAGCCAAGATTAAACAGGAAGGAAATAAACCCATCACATCACACCATAGGATTTTTAAGATAAAAATTCTTTCCTGAGCCTTATTCCAGGGAAACACCAATCTCTCTCTCCACCCTCAGCTCAAGGCTGGATTAGACAGGTAGGCATTTCTTGATTTGTTCGACAATTACAGCACGTGAGACGCCGGTCAAGGTAAGGGGCGGAGGGAAGGAGGCCAACACATGCCCCTTGTGAGACACTCTTTCTATTAGGGATTTATATTTCTTCTACCATCTTCTGTCTCAATCTGCTTTTCTTTTCTTTCTATCATCTCACTTTGATTAAAGTATCAAGGTAACCTGCTGACAGTTAAGTAATCCCTCATGCATTGCACAAAGCCTGTGCTAATTTGTAGATCACCCTGCAGCCTCTTTTAATAACTAACACTGAACTTTTACATCACAGACTGCAGTGGCTCTAATGTGATCCTCCAGTAACCTTATGAATTAACCATCATCATCATCACCATTTTACCTATCTGTAGGAAGACCAAGGATCAAAGAGGTGAAGTGGATTGCTGGTCAGTTTGGCACAGTTTCAATTCTAAATCCCATTTCTTTCTAATAAACTATTTTTTTCTGCCTCTTTGGGTGAGTATATAATTTTTCACTCACATTGGGGTGAGCAGGTTAGAGAAAGAAGCCACGTTTCAGAGAGTTCATTTTGTTACTATTTGTTGGCTTCCACCGACATCTCTAATACCAGTACTAACAACTTCAGGCATCTGAAAACTTTATCTCTGCTTTTATGCCTCCATTCTCCCCCTTGCTAATTTGGAGGATTGTGTGGGCTCTCCTGGTTAATCTCCAATACTCAAGCTCCTCCAGGGGTGGACCCTGCAGAGGTGATCCCCACCTCTCCCTACACAATGAGGAATTGTCCCAACAGTGTAACTGACCCAGTTTAGGAGCCAAAAGAACAAAAATTCAGAGGACATAGTAATCCTGCAAAAACAACAAAAAAGCAAACTCCAAGTATTATCAAGGGTCAGGCCCAAGCATGGAGACACTCCAGACTCTTTTGTGTGTTGGAATTCCCACTGAGACCTTCAGCCATCCTCACTGGGTTTTCAGGCTGTAATGTCTTACAGATTTCAGGGCTGGCCTCTGACAGCTCTGACATATCTGAACTAAGGCTAACCTCAGCTAGTTACTTGAAAGCCTGATAAGTTATACTGTACCTGTCAAAGCCTCTCTCCACCGAGATTCTCTCCCCTTCTCCAATGGAACAACAACGAAGAAAGAAGAAGAAAAGAAGAAAAGAAGAAGAAAGAAGAAAAGAAGAAAAGAAGGAAGAAGAAGAAGAAGAAGAAGAAGAAGAAGAAGAAGAAGAAGAAGAAGAAGAAGAAGAAGAAGAAGAAGAAGAAGAAGAAGAAAGAAAAGAAGAAGTGTGAAGTGTATCTTCTTTATTTGAGTGGCATAACCTCCTCTGCAGATTGTAATGACTGATATATTATTTCAACTCATAATTTCAAAAGAAAATATAGACGGCTTAGTTGAGAGGAAAACATA
This sequence comes from Rousettus aegyptiacus, assembly GCF_014176215.1. Classification (NCBI taxonomy): domain Eukaryota; kingdom Metazoa; phylum Chordata; class Mammalia; order Chiroptera; family Pteropodidae; genus Rousettus; species Rousettus aegyptiacus. The sequence continues at coordinate 56,408,689 of NW_023416287.1, read as the reverse complement.
TCAACTCAATTTCCTCCAACTTTATAAGTTGGCCGCTCTTGGAATGTAAATTCCAGGTCTGAGCTGGGCAAGAGAGAAGAAGCCATGTCTACATTGCCAAGAAAAGAGACATTCCAATTTTCCCCTTCAAAATTCAACAGGTTCTCTCTAATATTCCCCACAGTGGAAGTCAATTCTCCATATTGTCACCCTCTGTCACCCATAAAAGATAACTGCAAACACTTGCCCCAGCCCCGCACCCCATTCTCATGGTGGTTCATTTTGCTAGCCCCTGAGTCAGAATTCAATAAGGAACCCAGAAAAGATCACAGGGAACCTTTCTGGGAGGCCCTAGAAAAAAGGAAGAACCTACTTCTCCATTCATCCGTCTCCAGTTCTAACTAGTGAAGAAATTTTAGCATATGGAACATTTAGAAAATTAAAAACTTGCCCAGATCCCATCAGGCTGGCTTTACAGCAATTTTTTAGTCAGGTTGGTGAACACCTTTAGGAAAGGAATATATCACACACAAAAAAACTGCAATCATTAATAATTTTTACCCTTTGCTAACTATTTGCTGTTATTAGACCTTGAAAAGATACTTTTCACCTTTTTGCCACAATTCTTTACCTATAAAAAAGAGGGAAGCCCACACCTTTCTTTCAAGAGTACTGATACAGGAAGTAATTTTAAAGTGCTATCATAATATAAGAATTGCATAAATGTCAAATCACAACTGATACTGCACATGATTTATTTCTCAGCAAATAAAATTATCCCAGCTAGACAAATACAATTATAAAAAAGAAACTTGTAAAGAGTGCTTTCAGGTTAAGTCAGTACAAATACATTGATGAGCTACTGACACTGAGGCCATAGAAGACATCCTTGCCTCTAGATTTAGTTGACCCTTGAACAACACGAGTTTGAAATGCATGGGTCCACTTACATACAGATTTTTAAAAATAAATGCTGTAAATACATTTTCTCTTTCTTATGATTTTCTTAACACTTTCTTTTCTCTAGCTTACTTAATTGTAATAATGTAGTATATAATACATATAACACAAAATGTGCGTTAATCGACTGTATACACTATTGGCAAGGCTTCTACTCAACAGTAGGGTATTAGTAAAGTTTTGGGAGAGTCAAAAGTTATACTTGAATTCTCAACTGCACAAGGAAGTCAGCACCCCTAACCCCAACGTTGTTCAAGGGTCAACTTCCCTTCACTTTCACAGTGACTTTTTATGTTTCTACACAAATACATTCTCTTTTTAAAATTTAAACAAAGAAGATTTTAAAAGTGCCCCCTTTTACCCCTTCTCACTTCTCTTCCCCATCAGCCCTACCTGTCCTCACAAATGTAACTCCTGTCAGCTGCTAGCTGTGTGTCCTGCTGGTCATGTTTGAGCCGTTTACTTACATGTGTGGATATAGTATTTGACTTTTAAATACACGATTTCTTACTCAAGGATTAAGGTATATGACCTGAGGCACTTAAATATTAATGTGAACCCCTGATAAGAATTTAATCTCTGTAGCTGGCTTATGCCCTTTATACAGTAGAGGCTGACTCCAGGGTAATCACAAAAGAAATCAGTACTACAGTTAACTCTCAATTATCCGGGGATTTGTTCCCCAGTCTGAGAACTTCTAAGCCTCTGCTTTTTCAACTCTGCATGGGTACCCATGTTTTGGCCATTTTACCTCTCATCAGCACCTCACCCAGAAAGTAAACTGGTTACATTCAAACACTCCGAGTATAAAGAGTATAATGGTTGTTACTTGTTACCCGTCTCATCAGTGCATTCAAAAGCAGAGAGATTTAGGATTTTTTCCCCCTCTGGTTGTCTAAAATAAGACTTGAGTTGATCTGAAAATTCTACTTACACATGCCCCACAGCACCTACCTTTGCTGCCCATAAACACCAAGGTTTGGCTGAAACAAGATTTGGCTTTGGTTGAGATTTATAAGGGAGCAAAGCTGAATTTCCCTCCCTACCCTGGTCTGCTAATGTCCAGTTGGCTGATGTTCAGGGCAAGGTGCCAGGCCTCTGTTTTGGGGAAGAATCACTGAGAGAGATAGGGGCAGATGTGATCTGGCAGCTGTGTGAGATCTGGCATGTGATTTTACATGCTGTGGTGTTATATTCCTTAAACTCAATACATGCACTTAGAAGGCTGTTTATCATCATCACAGAATATCCAGGCAGCACCTACTTGGCACCAGAGACATTCTGAATGTCTTGTTAAAATAATATTTTAGTAAGAGGCCCAGGAAATGTATAATGGAGTGGCACTGCGTGGTACTAACATGTTATGCCGATATTGGCATTTAGTGGGAAAGTAGGACATTCCCCTGTTTCTGATAATCAGAAAGGAATCTGGAAAGACCTAAGATACATTTTATAATTGCTTTTACTTATTTCGTGAAAACAATGCCAAGCACATATTTTGAAATATAACATTATTTCTTGAGCTAATAAAAATAAAGACACAAAAAGAAATTAGTATTAAAACTTTGTCTTCCCTTTGCCTTTCTTACCTTCTTATATAATTCACAAATGGGGAAAGAAAAAACACTTTTCACTGCTCTTCTGAACAAAGCTGTCTTGCGTGCTGCTTACAAATTTTTCGGGAATATTCTCCACCCAGGCTGAGATTTCTGATTTGTGATGATGTCTGGCAGCAGGGTTTTGGAAGAGGTATCTCCAGACTGCACAGTGAAACCCTAGACTTCATTTAGCCAAGTATTTTGCTATCATCAAAACAGATGCCCATGTATCACTCAAGAGAATAACTGGGTCCCAAATATTTTTTTAAAGGATCTAAGTAAAACACCTACAGTCAGTTTTTCAGGAAGAAGTCAGCAAAAATAGAGCAAGAATGGCCCCTTGTCTCTTAAAATCATCAAGTAGTTTACAAAGTTCAAGACAGGTTGATGAAGTGTATGGTTCATCTTCTGATTTTGGACAAGGAGTTTGGTTAAGGAAAGTAATGCCATCCCTTCAGGGGATTGTCTTCCTGAGAGCTGAAATTTTCTCCTGTGTCAGAAGAGGGGCCAGGCCAATGACCTCAAAGGCCCCTCGAGATCAAGAATTCTCAGGCCAGTGGGGTTTTCTCTACTTGGCCTTTTTCCCAGTAGTAAAGTTATTAGAAGATTAGGAGGGGAGAAGGGTGAGCGAAACGAGAGGTCAGCATGTTTTCGAGGTGATCATTCCCTTTACCTCATGTGTTGTCCTCACGCAGAGTCCAACCCAGTTCGGAGAAGTTGGTTTGGGGAAACAGACACAAAGCTGACACCACACTGTCATGTTTTGTTAAAAAATGACAAGTTACTCTAGGTGTGGGTTTGTAGTGTTTTAAACAACTGGTAACTTTTTTTTCCCTCTTCTTCATCAATACTTAAGTTTTATTAAGCAAATAATTTGTTTGAGTAAAAAAATAAATAATAATAGGCATCTCTTACATTGTTGTTGTGAAGATTAAATAAGATGATAATGCGTGGTAAACCTTAATACAGTGATTGACAATAGTGAGCAATCCATAAATGTTAGTTAGCTGTTGTCGCATCAGTGACAACTCACTTCTCTATATTCACTGTAATCTGTGAAGCAGTTTCACATTTTATTTCACTTCCTCCTTCAACACATCTTTAATGAACACCTCCTATGATGTGACAGGCACTGTTCTGAGCCCTAAGAATACCCTAACAGACTATCTGTTCTGGTTGCGGGACAAAATAATAAACAATAAAATATGATAGGGTGAGGAGATCAGGGTAGGTAGAGATGTAATTTGCTATCGCATGTGGAGTTATCAGGGAAGGTCCCTCTAGTAAGGTGACATTTGAGTAGATGCCTAAAAGAAGTGAGGGAGTAGGCTCTATGGATATCCATGGGAAGGACATTTCAGCTGGAGGCAACAGCAGATGCAAAGGTCCTGAGATGTTTAAGAAAGCGAGCAAGTCCACATGCAGCAGCCATGGGGGTGGGAGGTAGAGACTAGGGAGGGAGGACATCATGGGGCTGGAGCACTGAATGTCTGTTTTTTTTTTCTCTGAGTGAGATGAGGCAAGGACAGAGGCCAGACAACGAAGGACATCATTGTCCTGATTCCGGCAAGAGAGGCTGGTTTGGTCTTGGTTAGCAGTGGAAGCATGGAAAAATGGTCAGATTCTAGATCGATTTTCCAGGTAGAGCTGATAGGATTGGAGCTAAGGAAGGAGAGAGAGAAATCAAGGGTGACTGACTCCAAGTTTTTGGGTCTGGCAATGGAAAGGTAGAGTTGCCGTCTGCCAAGATGGGGGAGACATTTACTCAACACTTCCTGTAAGTCAGGTATCACAAATATGTCCATGTTACTGATGAGAAAGCTGAGACACAGAGCGGTTGCCTGACTGGTCCCAGTAAAGAGATCCTCATGGACTTAAGACATAGAGAAGTCCTCAACAAATGGCGGAGCCTCATACGCTCAGATCTTAAATTAAATTAGCAAAGCAAAATATATTTCATAAAAATCAAGTAATGCTACTTATTTCTGAAGGCTACTCACTGGTGCTAGATGCCTGCCCCTGTGCCTGAAGGCAGGATAACTTCCTGGAAGTCTAGGCACTTCCAGTTTTCCTCATGGGAAAAGGAATTAACTGAGCTCCTTCCTAAAAATAGCAAACCTGCCACTTGACCCCCACACAAGTCCATGGGTGGGATAAGAGAAGAAAGTTTAATAACTCTGGAGCGTCGGGTGGGGGACATGCAGAGAGTGCAGGGGTTTGTCTGGGTGAGGAAATCCACAGGGACAGGACTGAGGAGACAGAGAAGATAATCTGCATCTACAGAGAACAAACTCATGGACTGAACTCCCACAGGTGTCCAGAATCCTCACACACATAAATCCCACAGCCCCTAATGCCATGAGTCCTGCTGATGTCCCCATTTTCATGGGAGGAAAGTAGGGCTGGCAGAGGGGAAGACACATGGCCAGAGGCTCCCACAGCCTGTGAAGGCAGAGCCAGCACTGAAGCTGGGTCGGGGTGAGCCTAGAATCTGCTCTGCCCACTTCTCTACGCTGCCTCCCAGGACAGAAACTGGAAAAGCGAAGGTCGTACAGGCCAGCACACAGCACGACTGCTTGTCTTAGGGGACACCTAGGGGACACCGGTATACTCCAACTCCAAGTTCAAACCTCGCTACCTCACAAAGTTAAGAAATTTGGGATGTGGACAGGGGTATCAGTAACTAGATTCAGACTACCATCTTATTAAAAATAAAGTTTTTGACCAGTTTACTGGAGATGAATGTAGCTTTGAATATGAGGTACAGAGTACCCAAGATTCCATTAGCAAGACTGAGGTTACTCCATTAGGGTTTCTTCAAGAAATAACTCTACCTTCTCCACCCAGTTGAAGTGTCTCCAGTCTACTTAGGAGGAAGCTGCCAAGAGGTTTGGTTCTCAGAGAGGAGACAGAACTACATCAATCAAAAAAGTATTTATTCAGTGCTGACATGCCCAGAACTCTGATAGGCCAGCAAGAAATCCTGGTCCCTGTCACTAATATGTTTATAATCTGGCTAAACAGAGATGGACTCGCATAAAATGCTTTATAAGCGATCTGCTAAGATTTCACCAAAGGCTAGCCCAGAATGGGTACTTGACAAATATTTGTAGTGGAAATTCTTTGTTAAAACTTATAGTTCAGATAGAGAGGTTTGGGGCCTTGGAGTTGCTGGGAAGTCTCTGTGGCTCAGGGTCAGAAAGTGTGATGTGTGCTGGATGAAGAAGGTTTAGGACAAAGTGAAAGTATGAGCAAAGCTTTTCTTACCACTGAGTCCTGGGAAAAGTAGATAATTGTGTATAGTCTTAGGTCTCAGTCGAACACTGGTTTCTGTTGTGCTGCCTAATGTCCCCTGACATTGTATCTTACTGGTATAATGACCCATGGCCAAAAAGAAATAAATAAAACAAACAAAATAACCATTTTGTTCAAAACAGAGATTGTATTAGGAGGTATTGAGAAATCCTGTGACTTGCTTGCCTACCATTGGAGAGGTCCAGTCACTGGATGGAGAAGGTGTCCTTGCTGGCAGGATCTACACAGGAGGATTTACCCTAAAACTAAAGAAGTTTAAGCTGAGGGACCTCCCCCACCACCGCCTCCCACCCTGCCACTAGACAGGTCCCTTCCAAGCCTTGGTAAGGGCCCAGGAATGTGTTTATATGGTCAATGTTTATAAACTAGACAAAAGCAATATATCTTAACATCAATCAGTTAAGGCCACTTTCTGTTTCCACTCCTACTTTTCTTTTGCTTCTCTGTGTCAGATGGCCTTGGGGGAGTTCCACATTTGTGAGATGAGCAGATGAAGATACACTAAGAGTACATATATTTGGGGATTAGTAAGATACCTTGATGTGGCTTACAGTTACCTCAGTGTATATTTAAGGTACTGCTAAGCCATCTTGGTATAGAAATGGGTTCTAGGAACACTGCCATCACTCTGCCTGCCTAGTTTTGTGATGAAAAGGGGCAAGACCAAAGGGAATTGCAATATACTGTGTCTGGCACCTGAAGGACATGGGTTATAGAAAAGAAGTTTGAAATCAATGAAGGCAGAAGCTGGCTTTTGAAAAGTTCTTCCAGTCATCAGACATGTAAATGGTAAGGCAAAGATCAGTTTCTCACTAACGTTTAGTCAAAATGGAACTTCTCTCCTGCCAAAGTTAGTATGTGATGGAGTTCCTTAATACAAATATGCTTTTTTTTTTCCTGGACTTGGAGATGTTTATAGTCTTTTTTTCTAATTGGGATTTGTTGTGATTTTTTTTTATTCTAAATAAAAATTTACTTCATGTCTATATTTGTATATATTTTCTATTGTATTTTTCTTTTTGCCTAGAGGGTATCCCAAATTACATAAGTTCCAGACCCAATAAGATCTTGATCCACCTCTTAAATATCCAGAGTACCTTACATACCTGAAAAATAACTTGCCAGAACCATGGAAGACACTAGTTGCTGTTTTTCCGGTGGGGAGGCAGAGTATTATGATGTTTTGGAGCAGGAACTCTGCAGCCAGACCACCAGGATTCAAGGCATGAACCATGGTGCTTTAGAAGGTACTTCATAAGTGTTATATTATTATTGCATTCAATGTGTCATCTCTTGTCCAAAATATTTATTCAGATACAATAATTTGCAAGATGTAGAATTTTAAAAAATAATTTGTAACTATATTTTACATGCAGCAATTTTTAACTGAAACACTTTAAAAGAATGGCTTGAGACTTCGTGCTCATTCTATTTGTTTCACTGCACATGGTAGTGTGAGGACAGAGTGCAAGTGTCAGATGAATTCAGCTTGAATAAGCAGTGTGAGCAAGAGAGAATGAATATGTGAAGGTCAGAGGTCTGTTCAATAATAGAATGATCCTCCCTTGCCTCAATGTTAAGGCCTGGAGTGGTTATGGTAGTAAAAGGCCTTTAATTCACTAAGAGGATTTTACTGACCCCTTGTGGAAGAGAGAGGTTGGTACACCCAATGAAAAGCCCAGTTTGGGGAACTTTCCTAGAATCCCTCAAGGAAAAATTCAAGGAGTTGAGAGATGAGGAAGATTACCCACTACCCAGGTTCCTTCTATTCAACTTGAAACTCTCATTTACAGTTATTTCTCACATCAACCTTTTTTCCTGACACACATCAGAGCTCTCATCAAAGGCGGGTGTTACGATGTCAGGATTACAGCCTTTGTTTTAAAAAGGAAGGAGTGAGGGAAGATGAAAACAAAACCAGTTTTGGATCTAGCACAGTTACTAACTAAATGAAAGACTATGAGCAATTTGTTTACTCTCTCTGAGCCTCCCCATCCTAATGAAATTCAGTGTTAATGATTGAATTGGATGATGTCTATAGTGGCACATAGTAGGTACTAAATGTTTATGTTGCTATCATTAAACATATTGAGGTTCTATTTATTGATTACCCTGATGCTCATTAGTTACTTCGTACTTCTGTATAAAAAACATCTTTTAAATTAAGAGAGAGAAAAGAAGCTTCTCTTCAATGGATAATTTCCTCAGTTGAGACCAGGTCTGACAGAGTCTCTGACAACACAAATGGACAGAAAACATTTCTTGTCCAAGAAGTTTGGTTTCCCTTGTGCAAGCAGAATTTCAGGGATGGAAGGGGGTGGAAGGGGCACAGAGAACACCACCTCCCCTCCCCAGTGAAGCCAGCAGGATGGTCCGGGGCTCTGGTGTGTGTCCTTCATTTATCTTGCCATAGGAAATGCCAGAGACCCCACTCAGAAGTAAATGTTCTTTGCTATGACTGGAAGGAGACAATTCCTATCCCCCAACCTGAACTTTGAGGTTCCTAATGTTTCAGAATTAAGAAGCCTTCAGCATTCCTGGGAGGATGGGCTCTCCCAAGCCAAACTTGTCGTTATAGTACAATATTAACTATTGAGTTAAAATAGAGGCAAGATTAAAGAGGAAAGGGCTGTCAGAGTGACACCAGGTAGGATGCTTCTGAAATTATCCAGGAACAGAGGAGTCCCTGACAAAGTCAGTGAGAGTGGAGAACTAGATTCAAGAGACACTTTCAAAGAAGCAGTAACAGGATCCAGCAAGTAAGATGTGATAAAAAGTAGTCAAATATGACTGAAATTGTGAGTTTAAAAAATGGAGGAATAATAGTATTAAAACAAGTATATTGGAAATAGTCAACTTAAGATTGGGGCATATTAGGTTTGAGGTGCCTGGTTATCTATTTAAATATGCCTAAAGGAAGCTGGAAATAAGAATCTTAGGATGTAGAATCAGGAATCTTCCAACAGCATGTAATATATCAGCATTTTTATACAACAGAGATATCATTAACACTTTCCTCTAGAAAGTTTGAGCAAATTATTTCAAGCTTCATCCTACATGCATAACTGGGAACTGCCTACAAACCACTTGTTAATCTTGGTGGGTTTACATTAACCTCTCAGTAAAATCGTACCCATTCTCTAAATCTACTGTTAAGAACATTTTCTCTACAAGTAGAATATTTGGTAACACAGGCCAAAATTCTCAACCACACTGTGGTGGGCAGAATAACAACATCCCCTACCCCAAAAGACGGTCATGTCCTAATACCTGGAACCTGTGAATATGGTACATTTCATTGTTATAAATGGTATAACAAAAGGGACTAAAGATTGCCAGTGGAATTAAGATTATCAACTAAAATTGAAATGAAGTGATTACCCTGGATTATCTAGGTGGGCCCAGTGCTGTAACAAGGGACCTTAAAAGTGGAAACAGGGGAAGGATGTAAGGGGGGCCAAGGAATATGGGCCCTAGAAATTACTTAAAGAACAAAGAAATGTACTCTCTCCAAGAGCATCCAGAAGCAACACAGCCCTTAACAACATCTTGATTTTAGCATAGGAAGACTTATGTCAGATTTCTGACCTTCAGAACTGTAAGATAATAAATTTCTATTGTTTTAAGCCACTATGTTCATGGCAATTTGTTACAGCAGCAATACAAAACTAATATAATACTCTTGTACTAAAATACACATATTGAGCATATAACCTTTCTGAATGTCAGTCTGGTTGTTTATGGTCAGTAATCACAGGCTCTCTGATTTGGTTCCCTGTTTTCCTATTAAACCAGAATTAACTTCTTCTACAAAAGCTTTTCCCAAATTTTATGTAATGTTCCCTTCAAGATACTAATTGTTCTGTGGAAATAAAGAAGAGAGAGAGGAAGGGTGGGTAATACTCTTAAAAATGAGAAATAATGAATTATTTTCTTTAAAATGTGCCTCTCAGAAAGTTGCTATATCTAAGAATGCAGGAACTTGGTATAAAGGGGTACCTAAAGCATGAACACATTACATTTCATTGGAGCAGGGGTCTCCAACCCCCAGGCCAGGAGTTGGTACCAGTCCATGGCCTGATACGAACCAGGCCGCACAGCAGGAAGTGAGAGGCGGGCGAGCAAAACTTCATCTATATTTGCAGCCACTCCTCAACACTAGCATCACTGCATCAGATCATCATGCATTAGATTCTCATAGGAGCACCGTGGCTGGTGCCAAAAAGGTTAGGGACGGCTGAGTTAGAGCATTAGTGCAAAGGCAGCCTTGCCTAACAGTCTCACTGATATGTCACCAACTCTGTAATTGGTCTCTGTTCCTGGTCTTGTATTATACTTTCTTTCACATTATGTTTATCTTTTGTCCTTACCAAAATAAAATGAATTTATCTGAGAGATCACTTTTGATGTTCTACTTTAATCCATGCACTTATTCTCTTTTAAATGCCTATCATTGCTATGCAATGCACCACTTAAAAGTTTTCACTGTCAGTAAGTTTGTGAAATCCTACACTATAAAACTAACAATTTTAACTTCTATGAAGGATGAGTAACTGTTAAATGATAAAAAATATATAAATCAGATTTTCTAAAATGGCTTTATTTTAAAAACCTATACAGTTTCAATTTAGCAAACTATTGCCATGAATTATCCAATTGTACAGCAGCAGAAAAAAAGAACACAAAAACAGTAGAGGTTATCCAAAAATAAATTCACAATTTTGAAGTTGAAATACAGATGCTTTTTTCAAATAAACAATTTAAAATTTTTTGTTTCACATAGTTTTCCTCCTAAACATCCAAGATACACATACTTGATCTTTTCAACTAAACCTAAACAACCTCTCAGTAACTTCACAATACTTATTTCTATTGAAAAATAACCTTCAAACCATTCAATTACTAATTTAGTCACAAAATGCTAACAAAGCCAAATAAATCAGTGCTTTAAAATGTTTACCTCTTGAAGGTGAAATCTTCATCTGAGTTGTAAAGAGGAATAAACTTTTTATAGAAAAAGTTGAATCTTCCTAATTGATTTATTTTCTATCAAATTTATCTTATTCTGACTACTTTCACAATATATCTTAATCCTGAATGAGTACAAGGGATTAAAATACGAAAGCTTCTTTGGCCCTTTAGATAGAGATACCTTAATGTAAACAATTGTAATGAGAGACTTCTAGATGTAGATACCTATGTCATGTTGAGTTGGAAATGTATGTCCTTGTTTCTCAGAGATATAATTTCCTTCCTAATAATAAAAGATTTGACGTACTTGTTTTCAAATGCCTTAGGAATCAAAATTCATGTATGTCTATAAAGAATAGTTGCAAAAGATCAGAGGAAAGCATTATATAATGATATTATATCACAAGTTTTATTAATGGCAAATGTTTGCATTTATTTTTAAAAGCTTAGCTCTTACTAAGCATTTTTAAAAACGAAGTTAATAAGCAAGAATTATTTGCCATATATAAACTATATTCACAAATAAGACTCTAAATTCAATCAAGTGAAAGGCTAAAAACCACTGGAAAAAATACAAAGCAAAACACTGCTGAGTCAAAATGCTTTATATCACTGAATATACTGTATTTAGATTGACACAAGCATACTGAACTTAACAAAAATAATTTTGTGGATTCAATCTAAGTAAGACTAGCATAAGAATGACATGCAATTCATGATTCCCCCCAAAAATTTTCTTTTAAACCAAGTCACTTGAACAAAATGTCTCTTTTCATTTGAGGGGAAGACCATCTGTGTTTACCAAACAGATCATCCTTTCATATAAAATAGCAATCTGAACCCTATCTCCTCTTCCCTGATGCAACTTATACACGACTTTGCATAATGATTTAACATCGAATTACTTTTCTGGAAATAGTGTCATGGCCATAAATAATCGTTAAAAAAAAAAAAAAAAAACTTATCAAGTACAAATCTAGAAAACTTCCTTTAAAGAATTACCCAAACTCAGCACACATACAATACACAAGTTAAGCAATACAACTTATAAATGTGTGTATGATGACACACCACACCAAAGGATGCCTTCTATAAAGTTTTAGTAAGTGTTGCCAAGTTAATAATTCTTTCAAGGCACTGAAGAATTATGTAGATGGATTTCCCAAAATATAATTAACAATTGCTTAAACTGTTAAAAAGCCCTGAGTCAGAACTTTCGATAGCTTCCTGAAAGTAGATTTCAGACAAAATGGCACATTTATAGAAAATTACAAGACCATTTTGCTTTATGGAGGAACAAAGTCCTGTTCATGAAACAAAATCAAAGACTGTAAAGGAAAAGTAAAATATTCAGCAATATTATCTTTCTTACACATTTTATACATGTCAATTATAACTTGTAGTTATGGATTTAGGCACCAAATTGACGTGGCAAGTCACCTTTCCTATGAATACTGCTTAAATCCTCAAATTAAAAATTTTAATTTTGACCTTGGGTTTCCATCTCCTCCTCAGTCACAAATATGAAAAATGCTAGAAAAGTAATACTATGACAGAAAGAGGTAGAAAATGCCAATGTAGCAACTCACTATTTTAATCCATCAGCCCCATTATCTAGTTCATATTTTTATACTCTAATTATACCTGCTAACCATTTATCAGTAAACTGAAGCTTAAAGGATTTTCCCCTTCACTGCAGCAAAGCAATGTACACATGAGACGGCACTGAAGTTTTTCCTCAAATTTAATGTTTTAAAGAAGTACAACTGTAATTATTAATACTGTTATAGTTATAGATATATATATATATGTATGTTAAAGTTCCAAGCTATATATGATTATCAAGTAATATTGGTAAGCATTCCTATCATAATAGTCAAGCAAAAAAATTAGGTTGCTTTTTGAGATAAAAAATATTTTGAAACAGTTACAAGTAGACTTAAAGACAAATGACATTTTCAACAAGGCACACATAATTTGTGGAAATCTTTTATCTTTCCAATTTAGTACAAATTTAAAGCTAACCTAATTCTACCATTTAAAATGTGTTTCTTCCCTCTGGTTCAAAACCAAATCAAATCACAAACCCTTCCAATTAACAGACATTGAAAATCTAGTCAGTTATGACTGATGATAGTGGAAGAGAAGAAATTCTGTCATCCCTCAAATTTTAGGAACTTGACATTTATCATGACTTTATCTTGCAAACACAAACTATTAAGATAATTCAGCTGTTTCTTTTTATATTTAATCAAAATTCTATTCCACTGCGAGGGGAGCCGAAGAAATTTGCTGTTTAATGGGTAGAGTTTCAATTTTTCAAGATGTGATCTGTTTCACAACAACATAAATTTATCCAACACTACTGAACTGTACACTTAAAAATGGTTAAGATGGTGGATTTCATATTATATGTTTCTACCACAATAAAAAAAAATGCAAAAAAGTCTATTCCACAATTCAATTTTTACACAAATTATAACTATAAAATATTTTAGAAACTCGAAGAATGTGTTTTTCCTTTAGAATTTTTGTTTAAAAAGCAAGCTGCATTAAAGCCTATAATTTACAAAGCAATTGTCAATCTCCACTGAAAACTGGCTGAAAGATCCTTTTTATTATTCAATTAAATATACTCTACTTCCTGATTTAATTAAATCTACAAGCTCTTCCTTTTTTCTTCTAAATTCAAACAATGACTTTTCTTACTTGCTGCAACCCCTGCTGTCCTCCCTATTCAACCCCATCACTAATTCTTCTAATTCATAAGTTTAACTAATTCCTAGTTCAAAATTCATAATAAAGAACAGCAATTGGGCAATACATACATAGACAGTATATATCTACCATGTAAAAATGAAGTAAGCTTTGAAATCTGAATTGAGCAAATCTTAAGCAGCATGCATTTCAATATGCTAAAACAGTTTTACAGGCTAAAGTCATCAAAGATATAAGTCTAAGAAAGTATTTTCAACATTATCAATTAATTGTATGTTTCAGTAGCTAGCTAGTCAATTTGCAATGTTTAAAATAACAAATAACCAAGCATAATTCAGCCAGCTGAACATTTATCTAATATCCCTATACTAATACAAAAAGATCTTCTCTTGAAAAACCTTTTTGCTCCCAACAAAATTAATTATGTATATAGTATAAGCAGTAAGAATGTTAAGTTATATGAAGAAAAACAATTAGAATAGCACCATCTATTAAGTTGTGTGTATGTTTTGGGTAACAAAGCTGACAATCGTAGAAGAATAAAGGAGACAATGTGGTAAGACTGAGGGGGTAGAAAGAGAGAGTCCAAATACTACTTAATGACAACTCTTATGAAACATTAGGAAGAAATGCTATCACTACTTTTGAAATTCTTCTTTTCGTCTACATCATTTTACTTCAAATACACAATGGCTGCATGATAAATTCTGCATGTGCTAAGATGTTGATTTTTTTTTTTTAATATTGTGTTATCTAGTCCCTGAAGCCCAATAAATACGTTTTTGAATGAATGCATGTCAGTTTATTATTATTTTTTTTTAACGATTTTAGGGAAAGTGAAAACTCTTTCAGGCACAAGATAAAGAGATGATAATGATTCAGAAAAATACCTAATTGGGAAAGTACTGCTGAGAGACATATTTAATAAGAGGTAGCAATTTCAGAGTTAGAGGAAGTCACTTAAAATATTAAGTTCTTAATCTTATTCTCCCTCACAATCTCAAAATAATTTAAAATAATTTTTAGGTGCTTGAAAACATGAATAGAGATTTTCTATTCATTAAATTTCAAAGTGGTACAAATACAGAAAATCCACAAGAACATAACACTATATAGTTACTTTATGACTTCTGTAATAGTTTATGTTATTATATTTTTTTAACATGGTAGAAACAAACAAGACTGGAAGATGAAATAGCCTTTTAGGAATATAAGTTTTAGCACTGCAGCTCAGAAGATAAATAAAAAGGATTTAAGTAAAGTAGAGTTCTAGACCATAATTTGGCCAGTTAAACTAAACATACAATTCTCTGGTTGGCCTAACTATGCATGAGTCAGCCAGGTGCTCCCTCCTTACCAGCTGATCTGCTAAAAAAAAAAGAGATAGGTGGGTGGCCTATGGCATGGAAGAAAAGGAAAATTCTGATTTTTGCCATTTTCAAATCTGAAAGAAAACAATCTATTTGTCTCTTTATGTGAACATCTTTAGTCAGATGTCCTATCTTTTTATAGCTTCAAATTATGGCTTAAAGAAATCTCAGTGGCCCATTATCAGGTAACTGAGTAGTCAATATAAATTTTCAAATGTAAATTTATAAAAATTTTACTGTTCTAAATGATAAGTTACTCAGCTAAACACAGATATGGAATTATCAAGACTACAAAATCAGCCAGCAAAGCTCTCCATTTTCACCAGGACTTGCAAAGGCAATAGTCATTAAACAGCCAGAAATAAGATACTGAGGGCTAGAGACTGTGTACTTTCAAGGCTAATCATTATAGCAGAAAAATTGACATAGGAATTAGATTCAAAGAGGGAAAAAAACTAGAAAAAAGATAATGACCCTTAGGAATAAGCTTATACACAGTATATAGTAGATACTATTGTAAACAGTTGATATTTTTATGATCTAGCAGCAATGAACCCCAAAACACCTATTTACGTGTATTCATCCTAAATGTTGTAAGATTACTCATTCAAAGAGAGAAAATGATTAGATGCTCTAGAGTCAAAGTTTGAGGGGAAAAAAATCTACATGTAATTAGACATATTTCTCGTAAATGTCCTAGTCGCTCTTTCTAAAATAAGTATTTATTATTAGGTTAATTACTATGTCTTGGATATTGTTGGTAGTTAAATGATATCCTCATCTGTAGGTATAAAGAGAGATTGTTTTCTTTATAGTAAGCCTTACTATCTGAGAGAGAATGGAAGCAAGGCCTACGATGAAGGTAAAATCATAACACTGTAAGAATTAATAAATATAGAGAAGAAAGGATTGCTGCCTTTGGACACTGCATTATCCTTCTGAGATCACTGAAGTACTACTATTCAGTATATTAGAAAAGCTAAAATGAAACTCAGAGGCCAAAGAGGGGACTATCATTAACCACAGAGAAAACTGAGGCATACTTTTTATAAAAAAATTTTTTAAGGCTGGCTGAAAATAGTGTATAAATTAATATAAGGAAGGCAACTGTTAACAGTCAATTAATAGGTACTCTTTTATTGAATAATTTCCCTCCCTTCAGTTCCCCACTATGATTATTTTTCCTTTTCTTATCAGTCATTTTGAAACTGGCAATTGGATTCAAGTTTCCTTTTCCTTTTAAATCTAGAAAATAAGCTAAATGCAAAGTCATTATTCTCTCATATTATGCTTCCATTTACTGTAAGAATCCAGAAACAATCATTTCTATAACTTTATGTTCACCTAAAAAGAGAATTCTCTCTTAATATTCCCTTAATATATGTAACATAATGGTTTGACTTGCCCCTTTCATCTGATGCATGAACTGAGTGAGTACCTGTGTCAAGTCACTGTATAAAATCATGATAAACTGAAAGAGAGCAGATCATAAGGAAGTGTACTTTCTGAGGTCTAACAAAATGTATAAGCCATTAAGAGAAAATGCAAAAAACCCAAAAATAACAGATCTTTAAAGGATGTTCCCCCTAGAAGCCAAAAGTAAATTACCTATGAATTGTACAGAGTTGATGTTTCAAATTAAAACCAAAAGAAAAAGAAGAAAAAAAAAAAACCCCACAACTTTTAAGCACTGTTTTGTAGAATTTTTTGTTCTGATACATTTACAGTCTAATTATACTCTAGTAAAGAAACTATGATATTAAAATTAATTCATTAGAACCCTCAACTAGCTTAAAAGCTTACTAAGATCTCATGACCAAATACCTTAGCTAACAAAACACAGTGAGCTCCTGTTAATACAAAAGAATCCTTCGTTCAATAGCTTTGCGACAAATAGGACATTCACTCATTCGGTCTCCACAGAGTTGGCACGTTCCGTGGCCACAGAGGAAAATCATATTCTTCAGGCGATCCAAACACACAGGGCACATTGTCTGCAGTGAGATAACAAATAAAGTAATAAATGCTGAGACACTTTATATTTTGAAAGTGTAACATGTGACAGCTCTATAACATCATTTTCTTTTGTTTTAGTCAAATAATCTTTCGTTGCTTAAAAAATTTTTATTTAGTTTTCAAATAGTTAAAATGTCATCCCTATTTTATAATATAATATTGGTTGTACTGTCAGAATAGTATAAAAGGCACTATATAAAACAAATACAATATAAAATAAATACTATATAATAAAACAAAAAATGTAAATGCCAAAATCTAGTAGAAAATGGGTAAGAATATCTCCATTTGGTCTGATTCAGATACCTCCACTCTAGGTACTATGCTGTACTTGTTCTTGAAAATAACAAAATACATTAGCCCTACTGGGAGAGAGAAGAGCAGTAGAGAAGTATCACTAAGAACACATGCCAAGCATTATGCTGTGTGAGATACAATCTCAGTCTTATTATCACTCCCACTTTACAAAAGAGGAAACTAAGGCTTAGTGGAGCTAAAAACGTCCCCGAGTTCCCCAAGGTAAGCCATACTGTGAACTGAGGCCATGTAGCCCAGAGCTCTTGCTTTGAAACATTATGCTGTACTCCATTACTACCCATGTAGATCCCTTAATTAAAAACAATTTACTTTTGTTATGTATTAATAAATGTAAACTTCAAACAGCGATTCATGGACATGGACTATAGACTAGTGGTTACCAGAGGGTAGGGGGTGGAAGAAGAGGGGGTAGGTAGACAGTTAAAGGGGGTCAAATATGGGGGGCGGTGAAGTGAAGTGGGTAAAGGAGATCAAATATTGGGTATGTGAAGAAAACTGGACTTTAGGTGGTAAACACACAATAGAATATATAGATATCAAATTATAATAATGTATACTTGAAAATTATATAATTCTATTAACCAGTTACCCCAATAAACTTAATTTAAAAAAATAAGTATGACAGGTACATTCTAAGATATCACATATTTATTCACAAAACCCATTTTATTTTTGTAAAAAACATATTCTACCTTAACATATAATATTTCATTCTGAAGTATACTTTCCCCAAGTAACATAGACATGAAATAGTTAAACAAGAATATCTATTTCAATGACTAGACCAAAAGCCTATATATGAAAATGTAATTACCAATTTTGACAATACCAGAAATCACTGCGTGGGGAAGGGGGTGGGGTTGGAACTGTAGTCTAACTCGTTAACCCCACTCTTCCCAAGTAATTTTTCACATTTATCTATCTTCAAGTTTTAGGAAGCAAAGCTGCAGAAAATCATAGTTTTTTATTTTAAAAAGCCAAACTAGTTTTTTAAGTGTCATTAAAAGTTTCTTTCCCATTAAATTTTCAAGAGTTCTATGTGGATAATTAATCACTCTTATTTTCAAAAGTAAATACATATGTGCAGTCTGGGTGAAGGTACTTTAAGTTAATACATCCACAAGAGCATATGAAATTAATTTTTGTCTATTAAAGAGACATTGGAATAATAAAGAGAGTTATTCAGATGCTTTCTCTTGGTAACCTTGAAGAGGTCCCTGCAAGAAATCCCATCATTCCTCAGAAAATAAATTTTAAGTGTTCAAATACTTTAGTGAAAAATACTGGTAATGAAGATTATTTAAGGAAGAAGAAATTTCTGTGAATAGTAAACTCTGGATAAAGTCAGAGCTGAATTATTCTTTCAGGATCCATAACAGAGTTTCATTATTCATTATAAAGTCAATTTTAATTCACAATTAAGAGATAAAATGCTTTTCACAGATGTGTTCAAAAATCAGTTTTACCCTTCTATTAGTGTTTTATAAAAAAGGAACTGAGATTCTAAAAATCTTCAAATTTTAAAAAACATTTTATTTTAGAGTGAAATATGTTCCTATTTTCATATTCCTACATTAAGAACTTGTAAATCTATATTTAACTTTACTTATTCACTAAATAATAAGTATTACTAGGTGCTGGATTTCAGAAGAAAAACTGGCCCAATCATAGGGTTTTCATCTTTTTAGATGCATCTTTAAATTCCTAACAAATATATACATTTATACTAAATTAGTTATCACAAGGTCATTAGTTTTCCTGGGTCACTAACTACTGACTATGCTACTTTCTTATAAATTCAGATAGAAAACACAAGAGTGATGACTCTGACAACTGTGTGGTGACAGTGATGTGACTGCCAAACTAAAGAAATAACACTCTTTGCAGCTCAATCGTTTGAATTAAATCAGATTTAATGTTGGGTCCAATGAATGGTAAGGTTAGGGCAAAAAAAGATTTTCTTAACCTATACCTACAAGTTTTAGCTAACTTTTTCTTTATTTTATTGTTGCTTTTATTAAAAATTGAGTAGACAGATATAAGAGCACTTATGTTGGTGTGTATAAAATATGAAGAATATGACCACCACTCAGTTTAAAGCATGGACACTGCCCTTTCCTTTAAAGCCCCTCTGTATGTCTTCCCTAGTCCTTTCCACCCACCTCTCACTCATAATCGCTATTCTGAATTTTTCATTTATCATTCCCTTTTCTTTATGGTGTATGTGTGTGAGTATTTTTCTAAAGTATCACATCTATACAGAAAACTGCACAGATCATAAGTGTACAGTTTAAAAGTTTACAAACTGATCAAATGCATGTAATTAAAGAAATGGAATATTAGTACTCTAGAAAATTCTCTTATGCCCCCTCCCAGCTATCTTAGCCAATAAAACCATTATCCTTGATTTTAAACACCATCTATATGATTTATTCCCCAAGTTTGCATCTTCAAATAATATCCCATTTAGTTTTATTAGATAATGACAAATTTTTCCAAAGTACTTTTACTAATGTATATTCCCTCCAGCATTATGAGTGATGGCTATTATATATTCTGCCTAAACACTTGATATTGGCAGCTTTTAACACTGAGTTTTTCCCTCAGTCTGGTAGGTGGCAAAAGATACCTCAAAATGATTTTAATTTTCATTTCTTGATTACTAATGTGCTTGAGCATTTTTTCCTATTTTTGGTCATTTGTCTGTTACTTATTTTAGAAAGTGCATGCATAAATCTTTAAATCAGATTTTACCTATTGCAACTATTCAAATGCTACCTACATGTGATGCACTAATATGAACTGCGCTCACTAAAGAAAACACTAGTAATTTTACAGAAAAAACAAGATATGCCACTTAGAATCACTGTTTACCATGAAGAAATCATCATTACCTGCTCTTTAATGTCCTGTAGCTGCTGCTGCAACTTCTGCACATCTGCATTGACATTGGTATTATCCTTGTCTTTTTGTAACACTGGGATATTTCCACTTGCTATAATACAGATTAAAAATTTTAATGTTATGACTTTTGACAATGATTTTTTATTTCTAAAGTTATTACTGTTCTGTTAAAAACAAGATTATTATTAGAATCCTCTTTAAAAATTTGTTTTACATGTGGACAACATACAGTAGTGACATTCACGTCATACTCTTTCATTTATAATCTCTGAAAAGAAATGTTTACATATTAATTTTTAATTATATTTCACAGTGCTAAACAATAATCTACATACAGACTTTTGGGTTTTCCAAGGCTCTACTTGCTTCTTTGACAAGCTCACAAATACATTTTATGCTTGTTTTTTCTGTTCCTGCACTGTACGAACCCAAGAAGGTAAACAGCATAACATTTTAGCCAGTTCGGCAGCAATACTTAACTGAAAGTCTCTTAGGTGATATTTATGAGAACAAACAAAAACCTAGCCTCCTTCCTTTATTCCCAATTCTCCTTACTGTTACTGATCTAACATGAGGAACTCCATGAAAGAAAGGCCATGATCAGTGGTCTGCTAAACAAAGAGAAATTTTTATTTCACTTTTCCTATTCTCTAGATTATTAGTCTTTTACTCAATCTTTCCCTGGAATTTTCATTTTCCTCTATGGGTGATAAAGACAAAAATCCCTGGGTAGGAGTAGCTGCATCTATACATAGAACAAAGAAATCAAAGACACCATCCAGCTTATATCTAGTGCAAAGATGAAAAATATTTTTACAAAGCTATACCACTGAAAAGATTGTAAGTGAATAATTAACTTTTCATCTTTCCACATGTTCAGTTTATGTTCAGTTACTTTGTCCAAACTTACTACTATTTCATAAAATACTCAAATGTACTAGGGAAACCTGCTAGAAAAAGGAATGAGGTTAATATTTGTGTGAACTGAAAAAAAATTAATAATATGATGTTCCCTCAAGATACACAAGATATACTACCTTTAACTTCAAAAGAGACAGCAAATTTTCTTTAAGTAAGAATCCAATAATATTCTTCATATCACAGGTTGAGGCTTCTTAACAGACTAATGTTTAAAGTCCTACAATTATATCACAAACTAGAAAAGTATTTCACGTTTCTTGTAATGTAACAAGAGCAGAACCAAATGTGTTCCTCCATAAATTCAGGTCACATACCTTATGTTTTTTACAAGGCCACAGTGTACTATATGTGAGAAGTTCAGAAAAGTCCCAACCAGAAGGCTAATGCTTAAGAAAATCCACTTACAGATATCATCGGTGGAATCTTCTGAACTCTTCCCTCCACAACACATAATGAAAGGCACTCTTCGTTCAACTACTGCCCGACACTGCACACATTTTTTCATCAGGCTAGCACAGTCTGAAAAATAACAACAGGAGACTTCTTCCAAAAGAGAACATAAAGAAGAGGGTCGTCTTTTTCTTCTCATTCTTAAAACTTAAATTTAACACTGAGATAAACTACAGCCTGCTTGCCAAACTGATCTGTTGCCTATTTTTGTAAATAAAGTTTTAATGGAAAACAGTCCCACCCAGTCATTTACATATTGTGTATGGTTGTTTTGGCACTAAAACTGCAGAGTTAAAGAGTTGGAATTTAGTTACTATGGAAACCATGTGGTCCATAAAACCAAAAATATTTATATGACCCTTTACAGAAAAACTTTGCTAACCCCTACACTATGGCAACTTAAATAATCTGAGTTCTTTTAACTTAAGACAGAACTCTCTTTCTACATGCACTCTGACAGCTGACAAAAGCCATTATACTAGTCTCTGGTAAACAGAGACAATTACTCATGGCAGATGTTACAGTAGGAAACCTGGATCCTTTCTTTAGTTTAGGAGATGTCAATCAGAGCAAAAAACAAACAAACAAGGCTAAAGCAAATCTATGCTAATGAGATTAATCTATCATACAATTTGAATAATAGGTTAGCTAGATACATTAAAAATCAATGCCTACTGACTGAACTATTTTATAATAGGAAACGCCATGTTTTACCTTGGGCCCATTTATATAAGGTATAACTTATTAAACGTGTTTAAAATCCTTCCTTGACACATGTAAAAAACAAAAGGAAGAGGAGAATATTAATATTGAAGAGTGTATGAGCTTGGAAAGAACAAGTGAGATATATAAAAGCGAAGTTAAAAATGTTTCTTAAACTTTAATATTATCCTCACAAAAAAATATTTCTGTAAGTTCTCTTGACATAGAGGTTAAGAACGGTTAAAGCAGCCAGAAATTATAGCCTTGAATGGATGGTGTGGGTGGTTCACCAGTGAGGAAAGTATGCATGATAGGCAATGTGAAGGTGATGATAAATGAAGATGTGTCAATTTTACATATGAAAAAGAGTTAGATTAAATGTTTCAACATTCATTTTTAGAAATAAATTTCTATTGTGAGATAATTTTATGCTAATACAAATGAAATCAAAATTCAATACAGAGAAACACAGCATATTCAATCTTCTCTAAGGCTCAGGAGGAAGAATGAAAACAGGTGACATTCTAGTATAGAGAAAGAAATGGAAAGTACTAGAAGTCTACCAACTTTTTGCTCATGAATTATCAAAAAAAAATTTTTAAGATAGAATTTGTTTCACTTTCTATTTTTATAATAATACTGAGGAAGTTTTTTATGGGCTACTTACTCTCACAAGCACACATGTGTCCACATGGTTGAAAAAGAACAGCTGCTTTCTTGTCAGAGCATACCACACATTCTTCAATCTATTAAAAAAATAGGTTATAGCACAAGCATGAACATCTACAGAGAAAACTAGTAACTCAAACAGTGTCTTTTGTATAGAAGCAATCTAACATACTTGCTAAGTTTCTGACTTTGACTTTGCTAAGTGATTCAAACCAGTTGGAAGAACAAATTTCAGTCTCCCACAGCTTAAAGGACTAAGACCAGGGGTGATCTTTCCAACTCTAGGATTACACATCTAGACTTTAGGACTATTCAAGGTCAGATTACAGTGAAAGAAAGACTTACCTTTAATATAACAAAGAAGCCCCCAAACTGCAAACACTAAGCAGTATACCACCAGATTTGCTACATGGGGAGCAGAAACAGGAAGACCCTGGAAATGGGAAGACCCTGGAAATGGGTAGCTAAAGGATCCATAGCGTGAGGTAAGCACACTAAGTTTTCATAACTCTCGACAAAGGTTTTCTTCTTTCATTAAAGGCTAGGGCTGAGGACTATGGCTAAGTATCAAAGATGTGTGAGTCAACTATCTATCTGGTTGTCTAGTAAACTCAACAGAAAAGTAGGTACAATCTGGATAAAAAACTGAAATGAAACTCCCAAATGGCAGCAACTAGAGAGATAGACAAAAGTCTTCAGAGCAATGATGGTAGGGAGGTGAAACTATGACTAATATAGCCATTTGTATGTAAAGAGTATTTTCCTATAAATATATTAAGAATTACAGTGCTAACTACTGGTCAAAGATTAAATGTAACAATAAAAAAAGAATAAATATGTGTAAAGTGCTTAGTTGAATGTCTAATATAAAACTGGAGCTCAATGAATGATAATTCTCTTCTCCTCTCTATATAATAATGTGCTGGTTTTTAAAATGGTTCCCAGTGCAATCATCTATGTACCTGAATTGTTTATAACATTTTAAATAACCTAGAAAATTGATCTAATAATCATTTACTAACCAATTCACCTATTAATAAAAGAGAAGAAAACTTTATAACCATAACTTTTTCCCCCTTCTGGAATTTTTCCTCAGGTTATATTCCCCCAGGAGTACAATTACTATATCAAATCATGTTTATTTTAAAGGTTTGTGTATATATATTATCAGGATGCTCTCTCAAATATGTGAACCCATTTATTTAGTCTCCAGTTGTGTTAAGAGAAAGTCCACTTTCCACTTTCTGGGATAAATACTTTCTTTAATTTACTTTTGCTAATTTGACAAGAATGGTTAATAACAATTCATAATTTTATAATTTATGTTTCTACAATTGCAAAAGAGATTATACTTATTTATTCTTCCTCTCTCCAAATACTAGTTTTATAATGTTTCATCTTCAGTGAAGATGTTCATTATCCTTTAACCACTTGGGGTCACTATTTCTTTATCTTCAAAGGCTCTGCAACCAACCAGGCAAATCTGTTTGGTGGGTATGTTTTTGTACTTTTCTACAAGTTTGAAAATTCCATTATTTAAAAATCAAATTGAAAGCTTACTAATTCTCAGAATTCAGAACTGGTCTAAAAAGAAATGACAGCAGAATATACAGACCAATCTTAAATAAAGAGAATGGTTTAAGTTTTTGTTCTTTCAGATTCTTTCCAAAACTGTTAGTTTGTAATCAGGTAACTAAAGCAAATTATAAATACCAAGTAGAATAATCCATATTAATTAAGAAGAGTTAACCACAGATATAATGCATATAAATGCAAACGCTGTGCTTGGCATACAATGAGTGCTGTTAGTTCATCCTCCTCACCTTTACCAACAGATTAAGCAGCTACATACATACTCCAATACTCTCCAAAAAGAGCTTCCTTGTACTCCTTCCTGTGCCAAATATTTTACCAAACATATATTCATCTGGGTCATAAAAAACAACTGGTCTTAGAAGGTTTCATTAACAATGTGAGAAGCACTGACAAGATAACACCTTTTAAATCACTGCCAGCTAATTTATTATGAGAAGTAATGTCAGTTTCTTTCTAATAAAAAAAAAAAATCAAGAGAAAAATAAAAATAAAAGGAACAGAATGGAAAAAGTATAAACTTCATAAATGAAAGCAAAGAAAACCAACATATCTCTTGGTTTAAGCCACCCACCTTCAAAGAAATCATTTGTAAAAGACTTAAATCTCACTTTATACACTAACTCTCTCTCTCTCTCTCTCTCTCTCTCTCACACACACACACACACACACACACACACACACACAAAGAAAAACTGAAAAAGAAAATCAATTATTTCAGTAAACCAAAATGAGGAAGACGGTATTATTACGATAAAGCACTAAGTTACATGAAAAAAGAATGAAATCTGAAACCCAGGAAGAATCATCCTTCTCAAAAAGCAAAAAGAGTCAGACAAAAGAAAAACTTCAGAGAGGATACAGAATTTGGCCATCAAAAATTGCAGGATGATCATATTTTATTTGCCTCCTAGTAGGATTCAATACTAAACGAGTCTGTGACGTTTTCTTGCCAAAATGTTTAAGCTGACATTTAATCAAGCCATTAGATCTACTTTCCAGTTTACAAGAAACACAGAGGATAGAGAAACAAACCATGCTATGATTAAAAAAACAAACAAACAAACAAATAAATCCAGAATGTGACATTCTACAAAAAAAAAAAAAATTTATAAATATGAATACAAAACAGTCTATGCTCTCAGAAAATGTGCAATATGCAAGTAATACAAAGTAGAATTAAATACATCTTTAGGTTATAAGGGACTTTGAAAGCGAAACAGGTTGTTACTTTTATTCTTAACTATTATAGTTTACATATAAAGAAGGAAACTCCTAAATGGCCTCTTGATAAATATATAAACTATACATTCCTATATTTAGATCAGTCTCAGGAAAAACAAAATTAAACAGACACCTGGCATAATATAACCTTACTTATCATTAGCTGTAGTTTCAAAAAACTACATAAAATGATAAAATACTATAATAAAAACATGTTACCTTTGTCCTGGATTGAACTTGTTCTTTACAGATGAGGCATTTCTTGACTCGTGGAGAACATAAAGAACAGGTAGCAATATGTCCACATGGGCCAAAAAGAGTGTCTCTCTTCATATCTGAGCACACCATACACTCTTCTAATGTTTCAGAATCATTACTAATCATAGAAGGACTTCGAGAACCCACTTGACCACTAATAAAAGAACATATTTCTAATCAAGCCTATCAGAATATTTATATTAAAAATTCATTAACTAAAATATTTTTAAAACATTCAGATCATTAATATATGTAAAATCAGTTTTAATTATGTTAAAAATTGCTTTAACAGCCATATATTAAACATTGTATTTTTCTATTTATATACATCTCTTCATCTTCACGTATTTCTAGTACTATTCGAATTACAAATTAAATCCTCACCCAATGGAAAACGGTGAATCTTCTAACAAAGAAATCAAAACCACTAGTTAAAAATGTAAACATAAACACAGTTTCATTCAGAACCTGTTTTATCTATAAAGAACTGGCTGAGGAAGGCATAGCAATAAAAAAATCCTAAGTAGAGCCCATGTTAGTTACCCTAACTACAGATAGGATGAAGCATCATTGGAGTGAACAACTAACAAGGCACTCTGAAAACATGTCACTGCAGCTGCTGTTCTGATATTTCTTTAAGTCTATCCTTGAGGAGCATAAAATTCTATTCCAGAAAGACAGAATGTACCTAATAAATATACAGATACAAGACACAGAAATACATATATATGACCAACTACAGCTATAGAAAAGGCATACCCTGTTTTTACTACAATCTTCAGAAACTCACGAACATACACACAAGCACGCACACACCATACACACACACACACACACAATTTCATCTTTGACCCAGTGTTAAAGTTATTACTGTAGTACTTATAGAACCTTGTATATATTTTAGGTGCATTATTTTTTTGTAATAGAATTTTATGCTCCTTAATGACACACTTAAAAATGTATATATCTCATTATATTGATTTCCCTATAAGAAAGCTCTATGCATAGATTACAAAGAGATGTCATTTCATTGCTACACATAAATTATGAGAGGCAAGAAAGTACAAAGGTCAAGGGACAACTACTGAGATGTTTAATGACAAGAACCAGGGCAGTTATAGTTGTACAGCACCATTTGGATGAAAAACTAATGAGATGTACCTTTTCGTATATCTATAGTATCTCAGACAAAATTTAGTTATATCATAAATAATTAAAATCACTGACATATTTTACTTTTAGAAAAGAAGATAAGTGTAAAATGGATGTCATTAGAGAAAACTCCATCAGGTATTGGTTCATTCATTTGTTCATACTTTCAATCCTTCATTGATACTTATTGAATGTCAAAGTCAAGCACTGTGCAGGGTGCTAAAATTATTACAGAATTTGTGTGACCCTGTTGGTGAGTGAGTAAATTGCCTTTCTTTGAAAGAGTCTATTAAATTTTAAGTTCATATAACATTAATCACAGCAGTTTCACTGGTGAGACCTTTTCTTATAAATTCCTTTTCACATTTAGGAGTACTGGAAGATCAGACTAGTTTAGAAAAGTTTCTTAGAACTTATTATCCATAAAGCATCATTTAATAATGTAGAGAATACAATATGAAATAAGAAACAGAGTCTTAGGTAAATTTTTAAGGAAGAAAAGGTCAACACAGAGATAGAGGAAGAGTAAAGACAAAGACATTTTCAAGTAATCAAGTCTTCCATTATGAAACCTATGAAACCACATGATACTTTATGTATAAAATATTAAGTTTTATGATAATAAATAATACAAACCTGACTTTTTCTTTATGACACTTTGCCAGTGCTTTGCAGAGACTTGGATCAGGACAAAGATCAAGTGGTGACTGACCCTTCTTATTTCGAATGCTAAGGTCAGCACCATTAGCAGCCAAGAAACAGGCAATAGACGCTGCACTCTTCTTCTCTGCCCCCTGGGTACCAAGTCCCATTATTAACTGAAATCAAATGAAAAGAATCATTATTTTCCCTTTAGGAATCTGTTATCAATTCTTCCCACCAGATAAATACGTTGTGTGTGTGTGTGTGTGTGCGTGCACACACACACACACACACATACATATATGTATATACATATATATACATATATACATGTATATACATATATACATGTATATACATGTATATGTATATATGTATATATATGTATATGTGTATATGTGTATATATATGTATACATGTATATATGTATATGTATATGTGTACATACATATGTATTGTATTAATATGTAAAAATATATGTCTGGAAGAACTTATTTCATTATGGTGGATGCTTATGAATTATAGTCCTTGTATCCATTTCCCCTTCCCTCCTAGCCCCAATTTTCTCAGGCATGTAGTCAGAGAACTGACTCAATATCTAGTTTTAGGACCATAGATGGCTCAAACCAGTCAGATATTGACCTATCTGTGTGATTGGTTCAGGAATGACACATAATCCAAATCAGGTCAATTAAGGCCAATAAAACTCAAAAACTGGGCTTCTGATTTGTGATATTGAGGAAACAGTACTTTCTTTTCCACTCTATTTGGCTCTGGAGCTGCTAGCAACCAACTTCAAACAATAAAGGGTAAGACAAGTGAGAAAAAAACCAGTACCTAGGAACTGAGCCAAGAAACAGAGAATAAGACAAATCAAGTTCTGATATCATCTCAGCTATGGATTCAAACATCTTATCTGAAAACAGCCATAATAACTGTTAATATTTATGGAGTGTCTACAATGGACCAAGAACTGCTTTAAGCACTTTCCACGAACTAACTCATTTAATCTTTACAACCTTATGGAAGTAGTTACTCCCTTCCCCTCCCTTATTTTAAAATGAGAAAAATGATCCGCACAGGAGTTAAGAGATTTACTCATGGTCATAGAAAGGTAGCAATTCTCAATCGCTTTGGTCTCAGAACCCCTTTACATTCTAAAAAATGACTCTAAAATTCACATAAAAAGGTTAAAGACTTAGAATAGTTAAGCACCTTTGGAAAAGAAGAAAGTTGGAGAACTTGCACTACTTGATTTTAATATTTATTATTAAGCTACAGTAAAGAACACAGTGGGTTGGCATCACC
Source organism: Rousettus aegyptiacus (assembly GCF_014176215.1). Lineage (NCBI taxonomy): Eukaryota > Metazoa > Chordata > Mammalia > Chiroptera > Pteropodidae > Rousettus > Rousettus aegyptiacus. The sequence goes on along the minus strand of NW_023416287.1, from coordinate 56,379,621 downwards.
TAGCTAAAGACACAGATCAACAGCTAAAGACATAGGTCAATAGAACAAAACATAGGATCAAGAAAGAATTCCTATATGTAGTTAACAGATATTGGATAAAGGTAGAACAGGTGATTCAGTAAGAAAATAGTCTTTTCAACGAATTGTGTTGGAATGATATCCACAAGCAAAAAATATGAACTTTGATCCATATCTCATACTTCTCTCTCTCTCTCTCTCTCTCTCAAAATGAATCATAGACCTAAATTTAACAACTAAAACTTTATAAACTTCTAGGTACAAAACAGGAGAAAACTTTATTGACCTTGGGTTTTGTAAAAATTTCTCAGGTAGGATACAAAAAGCGGAAATAATGAAAGAAAAAATTGATAAAACAGACTTGAACAAATTTAAGAACTTTGGCTCTTCTAAAAACACTGTTAAAAGAATAAAAAGACAAGCCAAAGACTGGGAGAAAAATATGTGCATATTAACTACTAATAAAGAACTTATATTCAGATTATATAAAAAACTCTCAAAACACAATAGTAAGAAAAGAGCTCAACAAAATAATTAACAAAAGCTATGAATAGACATTCATCAAGTATATGTGGGTGACAAATAAGTAAATGAAAAGATGTTCAATATCAGCAGTCATTATGGAAATGCAAATTAAAACCATATAATACCACAATACAGATACTATTTGAATGGCTAAAGTTAAAAAAGAAGAACCAAAGAACTTTTGGTAAGAGTGTGAAGCAATTTCGTTAGTATTGACTAGTATTTGGTTCATAAGTTCAATTTCTTCATATGTAGCTCTGATAAAATATTTTTATTAGATACAGGTTAAACCAGTCATGAACATAAGATCTTACCATAAAGCGATGTTCAATAACAGTAGCCATTAGGTAAATGACTTCTGCTCCTACTGAATTAAAGATTATCTTTACTCACTGTGTTTTTGGATGGCTCCCAGGCAGCATCAACCTTCCCTACATCTTGCATATCTTGGAGCTGACGCAGCTGAGACAAGGTGTGATGCCTCAGAGCTTCATGTAAAGGAGTATCCCCATCCTTATCCTGGATATCTAATTTGGCACCAGCACGGACTAAAAGCTAGAGAGAAAGACATCTCATTTTGCTAAAGTATCCCCGCCCACAAGAAATTACAACATATGTAAAGTAACAGTGAGAGTGTCTTCCACCTGCCTGAAGCGGCTGTCACTAAAGCTAATAGTTGTATGTATTTGATTGCTACTATTCTATGCACCCCTGTGGCTCCTTACAAATAGTGATGACTTCCAGTTAACCAAATATATTGAATCAAAGAAGACAGAAAGAAATGAGGACCAATATGTTGTTTAATTCACCCATTTTCAGATCAAGATAACTGGGAAATTTAGGACATTTCTTTTCTCCATTTAATTTTAGATACGTGAGGTGGGATATTTTAAGTATTTTCAACAGGACCAAATAATAGAGTTCAAAAATTTCTATTATTTAAACAAACAAGCAGAAGTTATTTTTTATTCCATTCTCTTTGGTCAATTTTCTCCAACATATGGTCATAAGGAAAGTCTAAATGCCATAGATAAGTGAAGAATTTTTAGCAAGGAATTTTAACAATAAATAAGAAATGTTTGCTAAACTATAATCTTTTCCATAAAATGCATAACTGATATATTTCAATAGATATTTTAAGCAGTAAATATACCTTTATTTAAAACTTTTCTTATGGTACTTTAACAATTTTCCTAATCTTTTTTAAAAATGCTATCAGAATTTCAGAAAAATGCCACACACAGGAACCAGTCTCAAGCATATGATCTTACTTACCTGTCTTAGCAAACAACATATTTTCATTTGTTTGTTTTTATTTTGTTCCCAAAGGTTATATAGAATGTTACTCTAAGGCAATGTTTCCCAAATTTGAATGTGCATCAGAATTTCCTGGGGGCTTGTTAAATCATGGATTGTTAGTTCCCACCCCCAGCGGTTCTGATTTGGTTGGCCTGACGTGGAACCCAAGAATTCACTTTTTGATTAAGGTCCCAAGTGATGCTGATGCTGGTGATTCAGCCTCCAACTTTAAGAATCATTGCTCTACCAAAAATTTTTAAACAGATCATCTTTCAAAAATTTTGTCCAGAGTCACCAGATTAGTAAAATAAAAAAATATATTTGTATTTTGGAATCTGTGCAGCAAACGTCTAGCCAAAGCTTTTAATTATAGTGCAGTCCCAATTCTATAAATAAATAAGAAATGTACTTTTAAAAAACTGATTTATAAAAAATGAGTGTTGGCGAGGATGTGGAGAAAAGGGAACCCTCATACATTGTTGGTGGGATTGTAAACTGGTACAGCCACTATGGGAAAAAGTATAGAGGTTTCTCAAAAAATTAAAAATGGATATACCTTTTGACCCAGCAACTGCACTTCTGGGTATTTACCCAAAGAAAACCAAAACAATAATTTGTAAAGATCTATGCACCCCAATATTCATGGCAGCATAATTTACAATAGCCAAGACACGGAAGCAACCTAAATGCGCATCAACAGACAACTGGATAAAGAAATTATGGTTCATATATACAATGGAATATTACTCAGCCACTAAAAAAATGAAATCCTACCATTTGTAAGGTCATGGATGGACCCAGAGGTTATTATGCTGAGTAAAATAAGTCAAACAGAGAAAGATAGATACCATATGATTTTACTTATATGCAGACTCTAAGAAACAAAAAGAACAAACTAATCAAAAACAGACTCACAAATATAGTGGACAATTTGGTTACAGACAGATGCGAGGGGGCCTGGGGGAACTGGAGAATGGGGTGAAGGGTTAAAGAAGTACAAATTAGTAGTTGATAGATGGTCACGGGAATGTAGGGCATGGCATAGGGAATGCAGTTAGCAATACTATGTTGGTGGAGGGCCAGGGGAGAGAGGAAGCAATTGGGATTATTTTATGAACTATATAGATGTCTAACCAATGTACTGTATCCTTGAAACTAATTAAAATAAATAAATAAATTTATTTTAAAAACTAATTTGTATGTTACTTGGAAATTCTAATTTAATATTCTAGGAATTCACAAATCTGGCAACGAAATTATAATGAGACTTTGAATATCTGAGTTTTAAGACATTCCCTATTATAAATTAAACTGATATGAAATATTAGCCTAAAATCATCTAATTATGCCTTTTAAGAAATCTAACAATGCATTATCTGAATTTCTAAAACATCCTAGAAATCTTTCTGGTTAAATTACAAATGTAAACTAAGATTCATGTTAGTAAACACTTTACCCTCACAATCTGGGTGTGCTGTCGTTCAACAGCAAGATGTAGGGCCGTTTGCTGGTTCACATTCTGAATATCCAGGTTTGCATTACCCTGAAGAAGAACAAAGTTTACATAGTTAAAATCTGACAAATGTGAAAAACACTATAACTGTTTTAATTCTTTGTGAGGAGTAAACACTAGATATGATTGACCACTTTCCTCTTCTCTAGCTGCTGGGACACTGTTTTCACACGGTAACAGTTGTAGGTAATAAAGGAAGAATAGGGGCGGCAAACTTTCTAAAGTAGAACAGCAAGTTTAAAATTAACTTTATTATGGTGACTTCATCTAAGAATAGTTAAAGGACAGAATACACTGCAGAGTCAAAGAACTCCATTTCTATCTCCATTATAGAGCAATGAAGACAATCAGCTCATCTTAACTGTAAATATTTCCTGAAAAGTTATATTAATGAGTCTTCGTACTGGATTTAGATTTACTTCAATGACTACTTGCTGCATAATTGGACTCTTCCTCCTTCAGTAAAAAGGAACTGTGCTTGAAGGTGAGAAGATAGTGCTTAATTAGTATATAAAAATACTTATTAAAAGAAAGCAGAAAATCCCAGTAGGGTCCTGGGATAGCTAAAGAACTACATGAGTACAGGTGAAGCTAAGGAAAGGCAATGAGAAGCAAGAGCACTGAACTTGGCATCAGGGGACCTAGGTTCAAGTGCTGTCACATGAGTTTTGGGAACTTAACCATTTCATGCCTATTTTCTCAGCTCTGAAATGGTAATAATAGCATAACTTCTTTCACAGGGTCAATGTGGATATAAAAAGTAACATGTAAAACTACCTAGTACAATGACTGGCATAATAAAAACAACAATGAAATTAAGAAAAAGGCTACAAATTCAAAAGATAAATTTTACCTTTCTGTTTATGTCTTAGAACCATTCATGCCCTCTGATAACAACTCATAACCAAACTATGCCCTTGCTTGGAGCATCAGGACAAGCTGAAACTCCAGTGATGCTACAACATAATTCTAGAAGATAGGAGTTTCTGGTTTGTTCTTATTTGTTTCTTTGAGTGAGATCATGAGGTACCTAATCTCAGCTTGTTTTCTTATCATGTCTATTCTCATATAAATGCAGAAAGTGAGGGACTTCCTTTTTAAGTTTCCCAAACTTTTCCATCATGTAGATTTTCCACAGTATTCACTGTAATGGATGTACCATAATTTGTTTATCCAGGCACTAGTTGATGAACATTGGTTTGCTTCTAGTTTAGGGCTATTGTGAATAAAGCTGTAGTATGAATATTTGCAGGGAAACGTGTACTCAGTTATCTTCGGTACCTAAAACTGGGATTGCTGGGTTTTATAGTGAATACATGTTTATATGAAAATGCCAAACTGTTTTCCAAAATGGCTGGTTAGAAAAATACTAGCAATGTTGGTGTATTCAAACTGTGCCACATCCTAATCAACACTTGGTTTTTTTGGTCTTTAAAATTTTAGTCATCATAGTTGGTAATTAGTAATATCTCACTGTGATTGTAATTTCTGTTTCCCTCACGACCAATGGTAATTTAAGCAATGTCACAGGATATATGGTCAACATACTAACAATATACAAATAGAAACTGAGATTATACATACAATTTATAATAGCATCAAAAAATTACTTAAAGATGAATGTAATATGTACAAGAGCAATCAAACTCTCAAAAGACTTTTTAATAGAAACTAATACTCTATTTGTAATATACATATGAACAATCAAAAGATCTAGAATATTAAAGCAATTCTAAGAAAGAATAACAAAACTGGAGGAGGATTTACTCTGATTTGAAGACTTACTATAAAGCAACAATAACCAAGACAGTATGGTATTGGCTTAAGGTCTATCTACTGGATTTTAAATGCAAAAGATTTTATCACAAATAATTCTCTACTAAGAAAATTAATTTTAATAAGAAAAGCTTAAAATGGCACAGTAAAGATAATTTAACTTTTGAACTATTTCTTTAAACTTCTGTAATTTATGGAATGTCTACCTTATGCTCTGGGACTTAATTTCACATAATGTATTAACTATTCAATTTTTCTGCTGTTTCATTCATCTTCTTAACTCTACTGTAAATTTCTTAAGTCAGGGATTACAGATAATTTTTTGGCAACTTTGGTGTTTCTATATGGCATACACTTGAAGAATTTAAAATTTTTTCTGAATATACTAAAACACCATAAAACTGCAATTAATAGGATCCTGAAAAATTCAAAGTCATAAAAAGTAAAGTCATCTTATTTCTGAGATGAATGAAATGACTAAGGTGAGCTTGTGCTGCTATCCAGCCACAGATTTCAGGGGTCTAGCAGTAGTCCTGAACTGAATCCCCAGATCCTGGTTGCAGATTGGTGTTACATGATGGCAGCTGGCCACACCAACTTAAGGTGGTTCTTAGTCCTATGGCAGCTATTCTGGGAGATCTTTTAGATGATGCTCATTTCTTTGGACCAATCCAAAGACTGCAGAAGGAATACTGGGAACTGAGGGACACAAACACATATACAAACATGCACATACACATAAGCACAAAAGCTTCTCTTCATTTAAGAACCAATGTTAGGCAGAAGACTGAATATGCACTGTATCTGAATTCACATCATCATAGGATTTTACTGTAACAAACTAATATGTAGTTGATTAAATAATAAAAAAATGGATGGCAATGGTCCAAAATTGTTAAAAATTATTGAACTGCTTTTCTTACCTGATGTACCAACAGTTCAGCTACTTCGACATGATTATTAAGGGCAGCCAGATGCAAGGCAGTATAACCATCATCTTTCTTCTCATCCACAATCCATGGTCTTGGTAATTTAGATAGTAAAACACGCATTGCACTGAAAGCAAAATTTATGTTATTTTGACATTTACATAATTTGATATTTAATAATATTTTCTTTGGAAAAATATATTAAAAAACACTTGAAATTAAATAAAAATATTCCTCTTTAAAGAAAATTACATTTAGAGATGAACAAATCTCCAATGTACAGCTTTTTGATATTGTAAGAGGCAAACAAACTATCACTTAACTGGAGAATAGAATCAAAATAGAATGGGAGTGCTACAAACGGGAAACATTATGAGGGGGGAAAAAACTAAAGGGTTAAGAAACATACCCTAAGAAGGACATAATTTTGGCTCTGTGGAATCTCTTAAGAGTCAATTTGAATACTATATATTAATGAAAGAGTTGATAAGGAACAAGCAGATAACATCACCAAAGCAAAACAATAGTGATAATTAAGACAAGTTTTATGTAGCTGGCAGATTATCAGGAACTCTGCAGAGTTAAAAATGTGATATATATCATTTAGGAGTGCTAAATCCAGTTGATATCAAAGCATACAAAAAGGGCATTATAACCTAATATTTAAAATTTAAGAGTCAGTAACAAAGTATTTCCAAAACAAAGTTATCCAAAAGTGCACCAGAGAGTAAACCATAAAAGAGCAGGAGAACTCATTATCAAGAAATCACAGTTTCTTAAAGAAAAAGCTAGCCCACCCCAAAACTTTTCTTGCCATACATCAGTAATTTCTCTTAACAGAAATGTTTTATGTGGAAAATTGATATAATTTGGAAAAAAATCTTAACACATTTATCCACTAATTGTCTTTGGTTTGTTTTTGTTTTTGTTTTAGGCTGCAACCTAAGATAACTGCTCCTGTAAGGACTGCTGGACTGGGCACAAACGGCACTCATTGATTTTTCATAAACACACACACACACATTGAATGCTTTAGATCTATATATACACATATATACATGACATTGAATCTTCCCCCACACCTAAAAAAAAAAGTAAACACGGAAAACAAAAGCTTTTAAAATTGTTCCAATAGAGTATACAAGAGAAAGAAATAATAGATACATATTGAAATAGTTTTCCTAAGGTGATATACATGAGATAAGAATTTGAAATAGAGAAATGTTATGTAAATAAATAGTCTGAAGATATAGAATAAGAATGTGTGTAAACGAAACTCTCTAAAATAATGAGAGTAAGGCCTAACAAGGCCCAGAACATGTTTCCTTAACAGCAGAGACGTATGAATCCCACACAGGAAGTCCAAGAAGTCTGAGAACAGGCTTTGGATAATCCAAGAACCTCTAAAACTGCACCCAAATTTTGAAGTTTATAGCTTTTATCAGAATTTTAAACAGGTTTATATGACCCAAAGTATATTGAGAATCACAGCTTAAAGACACCCTTCGGTGGTTGTTACTGAAGTTACAGTCACTGTTTAGGAGTGACAGACTTTTTTGGAAATCTATGGAAAGCTATGGGCTCTCCCTCAAAGAAATGCAGGTAAAAATCTTAACCTACAATTTTGAGAGCGTCTATACACCCCTAAATCACATTCATGGACCTCATACAAAGCTAAGGTTTCTTGCTTTAGTTCATTTTCAGTAATTATAAAGATTCTAATCCTCCTCATTCAGTGGATTAAAACCAAATACCAGATATTATGTAAACTTTGACTCACATTCTTAATGGGGAAAAGTACTGGCACAACATTATCATGACGTGAATGCCATACGTTATCTACTACCCTACACATTTGAGCATGTGAGAAACTGATGTATGGCAAGAATTTATAGGAGTTTTACGATTCTTGGAGAGTTTTGAAGATGCAGGTATTAAATCTTATGAAAAAAGTTTTATTAAAAATAAAATGTAATCATTAAAAATAATGTGGTTTCTGGAAGGTAGGGAGGGAGGGGGGAGGAAGGAGGTAGGTAGATGGAGTAAAAGGGGTCAAATATGTGGTGACATTAAAGAATTTTAAATAAATTAAATAATGTAAATACATATTATCACTTTAAAGAAAAATTGTGATATAACTATGTTGAGAGAAATGATGCTAACAGAGGATGTTCACAGTTTTAAACCTTCATCTTCCATGCCATGAAATCAGTTGATAATGTCTACAATTGATAAACTAAGAAACTGCAGGGTAAACTGTAAGTTATTTGGTGGGGGATCGGGGGAAGAGAGATGAAGAGGAATAAAGCAGAAGACAGTTCTATTTCATTATAAACTTTGTAGTAGTATTTGACATATATATATATACACACACACACACACACACACACACATTTTAGTTTGCTCAAAAGAATTTTTAAGTTAAAATACTAAGATAATATTTAAGCTTACTATAATAAAATCCTTTTCATTTGCAATTTTACTCCTTATATCCAAGATACATAAATATTACAATAAGTTTTAAATTATAAAGTGACTCATGCTAATTTCATCAAGTTTTTTTTTTTAAGTCACCTTATTGAATAGAGATATTCCTGAGAAGTTGGTTCTTATGGAACTATGTTTCCCACCATCTCCCATTCCAGTTTCAGAAATATAATCGCATATTAAACTGCTAAAAGATCAAAGGAAGGAAAGAGATAGAAGAGTGATTCTCCCTGTGAGCATAAGCTGTCTACTGAGATGGAGCTATTACTTACTTGCTCTTCTGGTCCTGCATTTCCTAAGTGAACAAGTTAGGGAAAGCCAAGTTCCCTGGACAGAGCCAATGGCGCAGAAAGTTCCTAAGGCATTTAAACATACATACATATATATATATATATTTGTATTCTTGAAAGCCTATTGCCTCTCTGCTCTTTCATTACTTCATGTCTTTTTACCTTTTCCTCTTGTACAAAATGTACAACCTAACTGTCAGAACAAAGAAAAAGTAGTAATTTCAGGATACTGTTGACAACAGCAATCCTAGTCCCTTCTAGCTCATATTCTACAAAGTAAATTAAATCCTAATAATAAAATGCAAAATTCATATTTTTAGGGAGAAAGTTTCCATTTTAGAATATATTCAATTTAAAAATGTTGTAAATTACACTATAGAATAATCATATGAAAATATTTTTGTTCCTCTCATAATCCTAAGATTAAGAAATAAAAAAAATTAAAAACTGAAATTTGTCATTAGTTAATGCAATGCCTCATTTAAACCTGATAAAACAAATTATAATACTAGCAAGGTATTTTAAAGAGAAATGGTAATTCCTGATTTCCCACAGAAACAATGTTATACTGGTAAATGAGGTAATATATCAGACAGTAATTAATTAAATAAAACATACAGATAACAACTAGAGAAAAAGAGATATGTAGAAGGCAAGATCCAGAAGTCCAACTGGGATAAAAATTACAAATTTTTAAAAGAAAATAAAGAATCACTAGGACAGAATTACAATAAAAAAAAGATAAAAATTATGTCTTTTTCTAGAAAATGATTCGTTAAAAAAAGAGTGAAAAAATGGTTTATATGAAGCTTTGAGAATGTGAAAAAGAATTTGTCAGTGTATCGCCAGCATTATCCACAGAGAAAGTCCCAACAAGCAACTCAGTAGAAAGCATTAAATCAGTAGAATCAGTTTTCAGTACATCATCATATGGAACTTAACACAGGTTGATGACCACTGTCCATTAAGCTCATCCAACCATCTTACTCATCAATCAATTTCTAATTTTAATTTAGCTTTTCATAGCTGATGTGAGTACTATAATCTACTTTTCAATAATATTTGTTTCTGTAAATAGTAACTGACATTCCAACTTATATATCAATGTCTATAAGTTAATTAATAATAATAATCTTAAGCCTAATTACTTCTGGACCTATGAAGCTGAAGTCCATACCTTAGCACTGTGAAGCCCCAACTACACATTCTTACTCATAACATCTCTATCTCATATCTCTAACTACAACAAATGGTCATGATTCATATCTAATACCAAAACTTGCATATAAACCTCTATAAAATAGTATAAGGTTGCTGTAAGAATTAAACAAGATGATGTTTTGTTCAGACTCTAAAACTCTTCAACATAATAGTGTTATGACAACTCGAAGATTACAGACCTTTACTTACATCATATAAATTCTCCTTTCATCCTTTCTTCTTCACAATGTTTCTCCTGTATTTCTGATCTGGTAACCCGCATTGCCATTTGATTATCCACCCAAAGTCAGAAACCTATGAATTATTCTAGAACTTTTCCTCCCTTCTTACTCCCACCTTCAATTTATCCTATTGATTTTCTGTTTTAAAGCTAAAATTATTCTTTCCCATGGACCCTAGTATTCTTTAGATAGACTTTCACTACTTTTCCTCTAAACAGTTATAAAAGCCCCCTTCCAAAATCTATTGTCTATACCACCTCCACAAAAATCTGGCCATTTCACAATTTTCACAAATTCAAAATTATCAGCATTCTAAAAAAGACTTCCTTTTAAATAACTAAATTTTTAAATGATAAGATCAGTCAATACAAAAATTCTAAAATATACTTTCTTACCTTAATATACTTTTAAAAGAATGTGACTAAACTTACAATTTTTCTTGATAACTAAATTATTGCAAAATCAACACCTGATTAACTGGTATAAATTGTGCAGAAACATTGCAGATAATCTCAAATCAAAATTACTCCAAAAGTCAACTGTCAACTAGCCAGGAGTAGGCACATTAATTTTTGTAGTTGTTGCTTTTAACTGAACTTTTTATTTTAGAACCACTTTAGTGACAGGAAATTATGAAAACAGTATTAAAAAGAGTTACCCCTACTGTTACATTTTACATTAGTATGATACATTTGTTATATTAATGAACCAACATTAACTATGATTAACTAAAGTCCATACTTCATTCCGATTTCCTCTCCTTTGTTTTTATTTACTATTCTTTTTCTGCTCCAGAATACCTCATTACATTTAGTTGCCCTGTCTCCTTAGACTCCCTTTGACTGTTTTTGATGACTTTGACAATGTTGAGGAGTACTACTTTGACAATGTTGAGGAGTACTACTCTGGTATTTTGTAGAATGTCTCTTGGATGGAATCTTTGATGTTTTTCTCACGATTACACTGAGGTTTTAAGTTTTGGGGAGAAAGGTCACAAAAGGAAAGTGTTATTTCATCACATCACATCAAAGGCAATCACTATCAACATTACTTATGGCTGTCAATGTTCACCTTGATCAGATGGCTGAGGTAGTATTTGCCAGATTTCTTCACTGTAAAGTTACTCCTTTTCCCCCTTTCTATGCTACAGAATACTACGATATACATATACTCTTTGGAAGGAAGTCACTATGCGTAGCCTATACTTAAGGAATAGAAAGGTGTGCTCAATTTCATTGAGGGTGGAGTATCTACATAAATTATTTGTAATTCTTCTACACTAGTGATTTGAGATATATTAATTTTAATCCTCTCACTTTAATTGGAAATCCTTTAATATTCATTCCTGACCTTCCCCCTACCGGCCCTCGCAAAAATCAAACAAACAATACAAGGCTTCAACAAAAGAGCCAATCTTTGGGCCCAGCCTGCAAGGTGAGCGAAAGAAAGGCTAAACAGAACAGTCCCTGGTCCCCAACACTCTCACATTAAAAGCAGCTTTGAGTAGCTTATCTCCTTCATTCCATGATGTAGACAACTGTAAGAACTCCGCAATGTAACAGTGAAGATCTAGTTGCAGGCTATTCCTCAAAGCACTTTAATTAAGAGGAGACTGGTGTTATGCTATAAGCACAAAGGCCCACAGAGATGCTGGGGTAAGAGTGGTACTGGTTCAAACAACTGTCTTAAGCCGATACACTCTCACCTATGCAGCACAACATATAAGATAGTGAAATAGTTTCCCTAATGCTCAAACACTCTTCTTTATTTCTCAATGTGGTTGTTTTCCAAGAGGTTAAGGACATGGATGGTTTAAAGATAAGATCTTACTACCAGTTAAGCAGGCATTTGTGAATAGTGCCAAAGAAGCATTAAGTTCCAGAACAACTAATAGTGGAGCCTAGTATAATCCCTGGCACATGGTAATACTCAAATGCTCGCTGAATGGTGAACAAATAAATTCTGAGAAGTAGAGGAGACAAGCAGCTGTCTGCTCTGGTATGTAATGGTCAAAGAGCACTGGGTCCATTTTCAGGGCTTGCCATCCTCTGCAATCTCTTCAAATGGGCAACATTTTCCCAAACAAACCATAGTAGCTAAACTGTAGAGACATTACATATTAGTATTACGTAATGTAAAAAGACATTAGAATAGTACTTACTATAGCACTTATTAGGTGTTCAATAAACGCTTGCTAAAAGTTAACGAACAATCCCTCAGATCATAGTTAAAGTATGTCAGTCCAGAATCCCTTAAGGAGCTTATTGAGAAAGTTAATCAATTCTAAGTAGTTCTTTCAGGCATGTTAAAAGTAGAGTTGCATATAACAGTCTGAACACATTTTTTGTTTAATACACACCCCTATCTGAATAGATGCTGACAGTAAGTCTAGGAGGGTATATACCAAAGTCCATGGTAATCACTTTAATAAATGAATGTGAATGGTTTCCATTCTCTTTCATTTATCTGTAGAATGAATCTACAGTGAATAGGCATTACTTAAATGTTTATTAATTCTGTTTTTGGTATGCTTTTTTCCCCCCAACAAACCCTTTATTGACATAAACTATTATTTTAGCTTAAATTTATTAACTGGGAATATGGTAATGTGGAATTTAGTTCAAAATGAGAGAGATGTGCAATAACAATACAGGCTGCAGAAGAACTGTATAGATGAGTACTCGATCATCCTTAAAGACAACTAAAATTATCTCTTAAATGACCAGTCAGTCCTTATTTCTTATTCTGTGTTGTAAGCAGGGAACCCATTTTACTTATCTTCATTCCCTTTGTATACCCTGTATAAGGAGCTCAAAGTTTTGTTGCATGGAACAAATAAACAACCAACCAAATGAATAATCATCTTTCTGAATATACTGAGGCAAGGATATTAGCAACATATCATAGTTTTGGTGTGGTCTCCAGTCCAAAAGAGTGGTAATTCCCTGATTTCATTATTACAAACCAGAGCAGTAGTATGGCAGAGTGGCGAAGAGCTCAGAGTCTGCAGTCAAACTATCTGGGTTTAATTCTGGCACTAGCAAACTAAATGGCTAGTGACTTGAGTAGGTTACCTAACTTTTATGCCTCAGTTTCCTCACAAATCCTCTCTCAAAAGGTTATGAAAATTTTTAAAAACTTAGAAGAGTGCCTGGCACTTAATACAGTATATAAGTGCTTAGGAAATAAAAGGAAAAAAATTTTTCATTGCTACAAAATAGTGAACAAATACAGAGTAATTTATAAAACTGAAAATTAACCTATCTTATACTGAGATCTTCTCCCAATATTTGTAAAATTATTTCACTATCTTCTCATAATATGTGTAAAATTATTTCACTATCTAGGAAAGCTGGCTTTTTAAAATTGCCGAATAGCTACAGAAACATTCTTTATATCACCGTTGTAAAATGACCATCCAAAAGAATTAAACTGCTATGGTATTAAATGCTAAAGACAAAAACAATGTCAAGGGAAAACTTCTCCAATAAAAGAATGAACTTAGAAAACTGACAACAGCTTTTCTGAATTCTTAACTGAATTGATATTTAAGAGAATATATTTGAATGAAGAACAAAATATAGTTGGTTTCTCTTGGACACTTTTAGGTCTTTAAGATCTTAAATATATCTCCACTGGTCTGTGGGATTTGATGTTATAATATTTTTTCTCCTTGGTTAAAAAATAAATTTCAATGTTAAAATTTATTGTGAATGTGCTATTACAATTTAGAGCAAAAGTGTTTTTCATTTGAGGCATACACTATGTACCAAAGTTATAGATAGGTTAATGACTATTTTAGTCTGTAATAATAAAGTGTGAAATGATCATGCCAAATGCCAATTCAAAAACCACTTCATGTCCGAAAATAAAATAGAATTTAATAATAAAGTGCATTTTAATAGTTATATATGTATATATAGTTTCAATATAAAAGTACACAATTACTCAAAAGCATTCCATACTGTTTTTCACATAAGCATTACAAAAAAATTAACTAAAATTGACATTGGCATTGAAGTTTTAAGTACCATTTCCAAGATTTCATTTACACACAACTCTCCTCTTCCTTAATGATCTTGTGCCGCCTTCAATATACAGGTTCTACTTATCATTTCTACATATTTTCCATTCCAATATTATCCATTAAATTTAAAAAGCATGTATAGTAACAACTAGCTCTAAAGATTACACTACAAAATCCCTTCAGGACTTTAGCTATATAAAATATCATACCCTTAATATTTTTAATCAACAAAAAATCAGGTCATGAAATATAATTTGGCAGCAGAGATATTCTACTTATTCCTATCACTCTAAAGACTGTCTTGCTACTAGCCAGGGTAATATTTTTCCTCTCCTTTTTTTTCTGCAGTGCTTCTAAGTATAGTGACAGCCGCATCAGGCTTTCCTAGTCTCAGCGCAAGCTCAGTGAAAATCTGGGAAATGTAAGTGGAAACATGAGAGACCGCTTTATTTGGCAGTGCTTTAAAAAGGGGGGGGGGAGGGGGTAGGACAAATGGCAAAGCAGTGTTTGGACCGCAGGATGAACAATCAATAGGCAGAAAGCAAGATAGAGGCTTCCTCAGCTTTTAGATCGACAATCGACAGCTGAGAGACTATTTTTTGCTATGGTTGACTAAATATGGTCAGGGAAGAGAGAGGCACAAGAGAGCCTGTTTGCCTGGGAGTGCATGTTTCAAATGCTTAGCTGCCTATAAAGCTGTAACAGTTTAGCCTGTGGCCACTGAGGGAAGGATTTAAGTTAACCTCTGTAGTGACCATGTGGAAGTCCTGACCTTGCTTGCAGACTTGACCTCTGGATATGACAAGGTAGCTTCAATACAGATCAACCATTTAATCCTGGAAACTAAAAACCAAAAAAATCTCACAGCAAGAAAGATGCAGAATATTTCCTGAGAAGTCAGAAGACCCCAATGTATTCTGGTGGGCAAAGGAAAAGTGTGAATGTTTACAGTTACTTGGGGGAGAGTGAGATATGTTTTGGTTTTTTGGCTTTTTGTCTCTTTTAGATTATAAAATTAACTTGCTCTGCAACTTTTTCCCCTCTCCTGAAGCATTTCATCTGAGAAATAAGCGAGGTTCATTTTCTGGGACATTGTAGCAATCTTCCTTGGTTGCTTAACTTTCTGTACAGCTGATTCAAGGTACTCATATCTGTGCAACACTGGTAATATGACATTCCATATGAAATGGCCAATTTTACTGTAATTTTTTTTTAAGGGTAAGGGAATGGAGAAGAAAAAGATGGCTGATTTATTTTTGTCTGTTCATTTGTTTTTCAAATTTATCTTAAAAGGTGAGGTTCTGTGTTCACTGATACTTCCCCCTTACTTCATCAGCTTATGAAAAGAAGTGCTGAATCAGCGGATAGAGTGAAGGAACAATCAAGATGAGATGGCTGCTGCTGATGTGACTCTCTAGGTCATTATCTCTCTTCCTACTGCAAATGCTGCATGACTCTAAGCTTACAGGTAACAGAATACCATGAGGCCTGTACTTTTAAGGATGCTTATGACTTTCTGCATGCTTACCTACTATTGACTTGATATGTTTTTATTGTTAAATTAATTTCTAGCCGGGCATAGCCTAATTTCACAGTTCAAGTAGAGAGCTTATATAGTGTAAAAAGGAATGTTCAAGTATCATGACAGATGACTCTTGATCTCAAAAAAGGACAAAACCATTACTGTCATTTACATTATTAAAGATTTAGTCTTTATTGTTTCAGATTAAATGATGATTTTGCATCCCTAGTAAATCACACTGTGATCCCAAAGTATGCTTTCTTTTAAAAACTATTAACTATTTCAAGGTTTAGTCAACCAGAAACTTGGCAGGACACAAAATACTTTTTAATACTTACTATTAGTTGGCCACAAAAATAAATCAGAATATGCATGGTGAAATCCTAATGCTGCACTGCTGAAACTGCTGTAGTACTGGGCCATCTCCTGCTACAACCTGATTTGCTCTCTATGAGCTGCACTAGCTTTTTTAATCTAGAGGCTGTAGATATTCTATTTTCCCTGTCTTTTCTTTCTCCTTTCCCAAATCTAAAAATTTCTTACTGTTTCTTTTAAATTAACCATTTACTACCAGAAAAATTAAGGAAAACTGACAAACTATAATTTCTTTTCATGCTAAATGATCAAGCTAAAACCCAATATAAAAGCTAAACACTTTTCAGTTCTTTTAAGTAAGACTTTGGAAAAGTTAACTATTCTGATAGTTATACTTTATATTAAAAAACTTAAAGAATCAAAAGAATTAAACTCACCAAAGTTAAATATTTATACATCTAGTGGAATTCATATTTAACCCAAAGAAAAGCACCAAAATTTAAAATTCAGGTAAGTAGCTAATGAAGACAAAGGAATGATAAAGATTTCAAGTGATCATGAGTTCTTATCTGTGACCTTAAAAAATATTCATCATCTTTAAAAATTCAGTTTACTCCCACTTTAAAAAGATCTGATTTTTCTCCTTACCGTTTCAACTTCAAAGTTAATATCAGAAGTACTAATTGGTTAAGTTTTCATAAGCTATCTCATCGGTTAAAAGAATCTGTACCAAATTAACTACTATCTACTTGTAGGATCTAGAAGCAAACTACAAAATAAGAAGAAATTCACATTGAAGACTATGAAGAAACATTAGGTTGATCTCACCAATTTCTGAAATAGTCTGTACAATTCCACTAATTCTATGAATCTGTTGAAAAAAAAAAAAAGAATCAAACCAGAGCAAAGTTCAAGAGATAACTGGTCAGTGTTTAGAAGTATATGTCCACCAACAATGGTACTAATGCAATGCTTCAAGTAAATTTTTTATGAAGTTTAGTTTTTGATAGTCTCTGCAAATGATCTACTATTGCTCTACATTAGTAAGCTAAACCTTTTACTAACAAATGAAAAATAAAGCATTTCATGTTTTTACAGTTAACAACTTAGTAATACCTACTCAGAGTACATACTTCTTTATGTACCCATATGAACATACAATGCTATGGAATGTAAAGAAGTATGTATTTTTGGTAGGCAATAAGTCGCCAAGAGGGAACTAAACTGCAGCTAAAGAAGCCCTTGCTTCTTTATGTGTGAATGACCTTCATGTGGTACATTAACCTAGAATCAAAGAGATGACCTTTGGAAATAGCATCATGAAAATGTACCTACTACTTAAAGATAGAAACTAAATGTCACTAAGATTTATATTTTGTGAAGGAAAAAAGCTCTACTGAAGTAGTTTTAAAATTATCATGAAACTCCTTTTAAATCTTCTACATTTAAAGCATGCCACATTTTACATTTTTAAATTAAGTACTCACATGATTAAAATGTAAATACCAAAAAAAACAGTATTACTAGCTCAAAAAATAGAGATACGAGTGACCTATTTTGTCTCCACAATCTGATCTTAATTTAAATATAACACATTAGTAAGACTGACCGATTTGTTAAGAAAAACAAGATACAACAAAAGGTGCTTATATTTGAATTTTAACAGCTATTCATATTATTTTGATAAATTTATAATTTATTATATTATATAATTATATATAATTTATAATATATATAATTTATAATATTAGAGGAATTCCTGAAGCAAGTTTTATTGTTTTAGGTTTTCTTTTTTGACAGTTATAGACATAATTATATTTTTAAAAGACTCCTTCTTAAGTAAAATCCTATTCTAAAGAAGAAAAAAGTGGTTCTTGTCCATATCAAGTTTATCAGATCCTTCTGCCAAGTTAGAATAAATTAAAACATAAGACTTATATGAGAAAAAATGAGAAAATTCTGAGCGACAACTGTAAATCAACAGGGTATGTTGGTAACGGACTGTCAAATTTTTTAAAAACTTAATTATCAATATTATCCTTTAATTTGCTTTATTCAAAGAAGGCACATGAAATGAAAACACTATATTCAAGAAGACACTATATTCAAGAACAACCATGTTTTAATGGTACTACGCAATTACAACTCAGTTTTTATAAATATGATGGACCCACTATTTGCAGTCTATTAGACATGTCAATATACTTTTTGCATTTTAGAAAAATTTTATTTCATATAATGAAATTATAAATAATTAAGCTCTTAATAACAATTTACAAGCATACCTACTTTAGCTACTGTGACAGACTTAAAAAAAAGAAATGCTAATATTCTAATCCTTTCTTACTAAAAGTATTATTTCAGTTGGAATATTTAGATGCGTAAGAAGCATAATAATATTTTAAATTTTTTGTGTCACAAGTTAAATAGAAATGGCTGTAAGGTTAACTATACTTAATTTTCTCTGTTCAGTAAGACAACTAGATAGTTAATTGTCAAAGGTGATTTTCATTTTATCAGACTATAAAAAATGAGACAATGACGCTATTAGATATGGTAGCATATAACTTATTGTATATTTATTGGAAATTATAAAAAGCTCATGCTTTTAAAATTCTGTACTTTCAAAGAAAAAAAACAGTTCAAAGCCTAACACTTAGTCCTTTCTCATCATCCACAAACAAAATGGCACTGTTTTATATTCCATTTAAGTTTAACTGTACATGCCCCTAAATACAAAAACTGAAAATATATACCTCAAAAGTATATCCTCTATAAAACCAATAAAAGGGTATCACTATACCTATTTTTTATAATGAACAACTATATTCATTATTCTATAGGCATAAAAGTTATTAATAATTAATATAAAGCACCCAGTGACCAAGAATCTCATGTTTCTAATACTAAGAATATATAATAGCATCTGTTATTCATTTAAAAAGTAAAATGATTCTAGTGCTTACAAGTTAAACTTAACATAACTAAGAGTATTTTCAATCACTCTAAAATGTCACATCCATCACTTAGGTCAGCTGTTCATTTTTAACTGAGTACATATTAAACTCTGGGCATCTGCTGACACTGTTGTAACTCAAACATTTCAACTGTCTCTCTGACAGGGATAACAGATGCTGACATTATCAAATGCTGTACTTTTTTTTTCCATGGCCTCTCCTTGCCCCGATATGGCCAGTATATGAAACTGAACTGCCATCCAAAAGCACACTTGAGCAACTGGATCTGCTAAACAGCTCCCATATAACTAGTAAAAATAGAAGCCAGTTTTACTGCTATCTTCAGCACTTAAGTCCAGGCAAGTTAACACCTGTTTCACTTCCACTAAAATAAATAATGGAAAAAATTATAGTTACAGTAATTTCACCAGTAGCATGATATTTACTAACCAGTAGATGCAGAATACACTTAATATGGGAATTACCTGAATATTGCCTGAATTAGTACTGACCTTCTCTTGGTTTAGTTCATAATAGTAACTATTTCTTTACTCTTCATATTTCACTGAGAGCATTTATACCTTTCTAGGCAAACTATTATTTCTCAAACTCTTATTTTAAGCAAGGATGTTCCAGAAGAAATCCCTTTCCAATATTGAAATGTGACACTGAAATCACAGTATAACAAAAATTTGCTGTACTGAGTTTGAACAGCAGATTTTAATATTCGAATTCATGGATTGCAGCTAACCACAAGTCAGTGTGTTATTAAGCTAATAATGAGAAGTAACTAGGCAATTTGTACAGAGAATTCAGTCACGGAAACAGATCCTTCAAAGGGTTAAATTACAACCTATGATTAGTAAAACTGCATATGCAAAAACAAAGAAAAATAAGCTGGTATCCATGGTAATTTCTTTCAACACAAGTCCAAGTAATACACTGAATACACAAGCGATCTATTTATAAACCAAAGGACAGAGGTACTCTCTTAGTCTTAAGCATAAGACTTTGGGGAAAAAAGAGCGACCGTAGAAAGGTGTGCACTCTTCTTTCACCTGCTAGCTTGCTTAACTTGGTTTACTGCCTAAAGATAAATAGAAAACATTACTCTGAAATGCATTAAGGTCTATTTGTTCCTTTAAATGTTGTTAGTTTTGAAACGGGTTATTATCTACACTTAAAAATTAAGTAAAGATGTTAAAAACTAAGATGTACACTGATAATTCCTTAACGTATTAACAATGTTAAAGGGTAAAGACTTCTGCATTTTTAGTGTATGAAATAGTAGGATAGTGTCTTCAAAATAAAATTTTTACATTCAGTGACTGAAGTACTCATATGAATCTCTATCATTCTGTAGAAGGCCCATAAAAAACTTTAGAAATATAAAAGCATTTTAACTGTTTTGAACCCCTAACTAGCAGCATTGCAATGCTTTGCTAGAGCTGGTAAAATGGAACCAAATCGCCTCTTCAATGGATTTGGTCCCCTTCAACCAGCTGTAGCTATGCATTGATTACTACAAGACAGCCAACGTTTTCATTTATAACAGCCTGAGTTTTCATTTATAAATATTAGTCACATGCCAACTAATTTCAACTTATTTAAATTATTCAGATTGTGCTTTAAACTGAATAATTTGTTACTGTTAATTCCTCTTGTTTAAAGCTATAATGGTTAATGATGTTTATAACAAGCTTTATGAAAAATGTGTGGATGACTTATAGATTTCAAATAAAATAATTTTACTTATTTATGGTCTCTTGGTATTTAATTTCTTATCCTTTATAAAAGAAATGGTAATGAAATACAGACTACGCTGTATTTAAAAAAAAAAAAAAAAAAAAAAACCTTCCTTCAAAGAATAAAATATCTGGGAAGGTCACCTAAAACCTAAAACCCACCTGAAACCATAACAGGAATGCCACAACTGTGGTTCACAGGGACATATTTTAATTTAAAGAAAAATATAACACTATATAAAATAACACTCTAGAAATGCTGGGTCACTATCTTCCATAAAATTAGCATTTAATTTTATTGCCATAAGGTGAAAAATGACTTGATGTTGCAGAATATCTTGTGGAGAGACTTAAACAGTAAGTAATTCTTTCAACCCTGAACCAAAACCTTTTAATCCTCAAATAGAAAGAAAACACTAAGCATTACTACCTTTTACTCATACAGCTGTTTCACCTCTCCATACTTGTTTCCTCAGTTGTAAAATAAAGAACTCTTATAATAACATTCTATGACTCTCCTCACTATCTTTTTGTCCTACACACACACGCGCGCGCTTCTCTCTCAATGGAAAGAAAATGAAGAGAAAAATGACAAGTGACCCAACATCCTTCTAACTTTCTGACTGACTACAATAAAACTACAGATAACGTAATGTTCTCTAATAAATAGAGACAAACATTTCATCAATTAATGAAGGGTTATTGGTGGCAAGTGGTAGTTTAAAAACCTAGATAGTCATACAGTCCTCAATTCCTGATCACTCCTCTATTTCAGAGTGAAAATCATCCCCTAAAAGAATGTGGGCAAAGGAAGGTATACATAAATAAACCTTATCAAGTTATACGCCTTCTTGTTGATATTAATTACACCTATCAGTCACATTAAATATATTTATGTATTACAAGGAACATCGTGTTTGAGAGTAGATGCATGGACATGCAAGAGAAAATGGACATACTGTAAGTATACTATCATTTAAGTTTCTCAGCTACTTTTTATATATAGCAATCAGCGTGGTCAGAGATTATAAGAAAAAAAAAAAAAAAAACATTAAACACCAAGACATGCTCCAGATTATCAAATCTTCCTATATTCAACAAAGTCTCACTTACCAGATCATATTTCAGAATTTTAAAAAGTTAAATAAAGACATAACATTCTACAGGAGAAAATATGTGTTGCTCACATATTCAGGAAGATTCAGTATGTGTCTTTGTGGAAATAAACAGATAAGTAAATAAAAAATGCACTATCCTGAAAATATATCATGTCATGTGGTTCGCACATATTTTACTGTTATTTTTCACATTCAATTTATATCTTAAAAATTTTATTAAAAACACTACGTAAAGTCACTTAATAATAATAATATTGTTATCAGTAACTATCAATTGTTTTTTTGCCAGCTCTGCAGAGAATACTGCTAATTTATTTTCATGTCTGTGAGGGGAGCTCTAAAAACTTAAAGGCAGCTAGAAATGGGACATCCTCACAGAAAGTACCTAAGTGATGTGCTGATTAATGCCACTAATCCAAAAAATTTAATTTTCCCTTTTAACAACAGAAATAATTTCTGCTCTTCATTTAAATCTGAAATTTTACCCATATACTTAACCAAATATCAAAATAAACAGCATTTTCTTTAGTTAAGATTTTTTTAAATAATAAAAACTACTATAACATATTGTAACTGCATTCTAAAATTCTCCAAACTTTACAAAGCATGACCAAAGTACTCAGTGTCTCATAGAGAAAAAACAGTCTCTTCCACAATTCTGGAAGAAATAAAATCTCTTTTTACCCATTCTAAACTGAAGTAATTGCTCTGTTTGAACTCCTAACAGTTTCTCTACAGAATTTATTTAGTAAATGACCATATATACACTTGTGATATCTAACACTATCTTGACTGTCAAAGAAAGAATAACATTTATTGAGTCCCTACTACAGTCAAGGCATTGTGGGGGACATAAAGATGAATATGAGTGTCCACAATTTTAATAGAAAGAAACATAAAAATGCACATACTAAGGTACCACACAAAGTAGATTATTAGTACAAAATAAGAACACAGACCAGGAAGTACAGCACAAACAGGAAATAATTTTAATGATAAGATATAGGAATTCTAGAAGAAGGATGGTTAAGATAAAGAACAGTGATAAGGGCACCCTGACAAAAGAAAATGCTTAAGTGCAGAAATAAAGCAGATAGCCTATTTTAGGAGAGGAGAGTAGTGTAATGTAACTAAAGGGTGAGGTGGGCAGAGGGCTTTTAGTTAGTGAGAGATAAACTTAGAAGGCTCAGGACACACCAGAAGTGGGTCTGAATGTCAATTCAAAGTGTATAGATTTTATTCTATGTACATGTTGGTAGGAAGCAATCAAAGATTTGGGAATGGGGGACGAGAGCCATTAGATCGATGTTTTCAGAAGGGATAATTTGGTAATTATATGAAAATTAAATCAGGGATAAGATTAAAATCAGGGAGAACAATAAAAAGATACTGTAATAGTCTAGGTAAAAGTGGTGAATAAATTAGGTCAACAAAATGGAAACAGAAGGAAAGGAATGGATCAGAAAGAACTGTAAACAAAATTTTAGAACTGGAAGTTCAGAATTAATGAGTAGTTAAAGACAACCCTAAGCAAAGAGGCACCAAGGGCATTGATGTATTAATACATTCTTGGTTAAATGATTCACTGTCCAGGTGTTTCAGTCTTGCCTTAAATGTAGACCATAATACAGAAAAGTAATATAAAGTGGTCAAGAGTTACAATTCTACAGTCAGACGACCTTGCTCAAGTTCCAACTGCTCCACTAATAAGCTGTGTGATCTTGAATAAGTAAATTCATCTCTTTATAAGCCTCATATTCTTTATCTATAAAATGAGGATATTAACTCCTGCCTCAAAAGGCAGTTCAAAGAATTAAATAATGCAGGTAAACCACTTAGTAGAGCCAGAAATGTGATTAAGTGCTATCATCATCACCTTCTATTTGAAAGGCAGGAAACACATAATACTACTTTGTCTCCTTTACAATGCTAAAGTATGAAGTGTTCAAATATTTGTAATTTGTAAAAACAAATCAAAACAATCTAAAATACGGCCATTTATTTCACCCTACATTATACACTCATTGTTATAGGTACCAACAAGCATTACCAATAAAATCCTTTTGTTTTGTGTTCACCCTCTAGTGGTGATCCTAAGAAGCTAAAAAATAGCAAACAATTAGAAAGAAACATGATACAAAAATGTAATATGGAACCAAAGAATAAGAATTCATGGCGGCTACAGTTAATACTGTATTGTATATTTGAAAGTTGCTAAGAGAGTGAATCTTAAAAGTTCTCATCACAAGAAAAATAACTATGTGTAATTGTGTGGTGATGGATGTTAACTAGACTTATTGTGGTGACTATTTTGCAATGTATACATATACTGAATCACATTCTAATATATGTTATATGTCAATTATAAATCAATTTTATAATATATGTTATATGTCAATTATAAATCAATTTTTCAAAAAAATTCAGGGTAGATTAAATTATCAAAATAAACTTCAAAGAGAACACATTCCCCTCAGTCAAGATATGTAGGCTTGATTCAACTCTGAACAGAAGCCATCTGATGCTGAATTTTCTAAAATATTTCTCAAGTAAAGTTGTTCCAAAAAATTCATTCATGAAAAGTTCTAAGTTAAAGCAAGTCAAGTACTTTTCTTTTCTGTAGGACTGTGCAGATACTTTATGAATTCTGTGACTTCCCAAAAGTCTCAAACTTTAATCAGCAAACATAGTTTTTCAGAAGACCACCTGTAATTATAACGAAGGTTGCAGAACATCGATACTAGACATTTATATAAGTAATTATATCATTAATAAGGAATTAGGTAACATAATAGTTATTTAGCCACAAGTTTAAAAAATAATTACCAAGCGAACGGATAACTTGAGATTAGAGGACACCCTGAGAATAATCTTGAAGAAACATAATCTCAACATGGAATGCATTCTAATTAAAACTTTAGAAGATAAGCAGTATTCTTGATATTTTATATCCATATTTAATAATTTAAATAGCCATTTCATAATACCTGTATTAGTTTTACAAATAAAGTCATATGAAATTAATCATTTAATGAAGATTTAATTTCTACAGACTTTAAAATGATTTAAAATATTAAAATAAACCAAAATTACTTTCTTATCAGTATTAGAAAAAGAGAACCAGCAACAGAAAAAATTTTAAATTGCATATAAAATAATAAAAGGTGACATCTACCTCGGATTTCCTCTTAGTGCAGCATGGTGTAGAGCATTAAATCCATTATTATTTGTAATGGTAACATCTGCTCCAGCTTCCAGAAGAACTGCGAGGATATCATCACGTTTCTTACTTATTGCGTCATGAAGAGGAGTATCCCCTTCAGAATCCTTTTTTATTTAAGTTTAGAGAGATTTTCATTAGTTTTTTTTCAATTAATCACCACATGTGAATGATTATTTATACTTATAATGAACTACTAAT
Source organism: Rousettus aegyptiacus (assembly GCF_014176215.1). Classification (NCBI taxonomy): domain Eukaryota; kingdom Metazoa; phylum Chordata; class Mammalia; order Chiroptera; family Pteropodidae; genus Rousettus; species Rousettus aegyptiacus. The sequence continues at coordinate 56,354,237 of NW_023416287.1, read as the reverse complement.
CAAAGAAATAAAAACAGAAGCCATAACCAACAACCATCAATAAAACATACTACGTGTTAATTTTAATAAATGCAAGCAAGAAACAGCATTATAGTAAATAAACTTATACTCAATCTAGATGGCAAACACAATAAACATGCTGTAGCTTTCCAAAGAAAAGGAAAACTAAAATCAAAGAAATTAAATATGCTCAAATATAATTCAGTAAAGAACAAAGATAAATGAGGTAGTAAAGCAGCCAAAAAAATCCATTAGTTTAAAATGGCCTGCTATACCATATTCCTGTCATTAATTAATTGTACCCTGAAATTCCATACCAAATCTCCACCAGTATCAGGGCTCCATAGCAATGAATTAAAAGTCAGTGGTTCTCAACCTTCACTGCACTTTAAAACCTGCTGAGAATGTCTTAAAAATCCTGATACCCGGGCTGTTCTTCAAACCAACTAATTCAGAATCTCTGGGGGTGAAAGTTAGGCAACTATAGTTTTTTCAGAGCTCCCCAGCCGAATATATTGTGTATTCATGGTTGAGAAGCATTAAATGTTTTCAAAGGGCAGGAAAAAGACTGGTTAACTCAAAGTGAAAACAAATGTAAATTAAAATTTGGCAGTCTCGATCTACCTTTTTTTCAAGCTGATTACTTTCTTCATTAATAACAACTGATTTAACAATAAATTGGTACTCATTATCAGTCATCTGCATAAATGAGTAATTTATACATCATTCATTTCATAGTTTCATAAATACTATTCTCAGTAAAGCCATAAACTAACCTATGGCATTTACTATGGTTGCCAAATCCAGCCTGCCCACTGTTTTTGTAAATGGTTTTATTTATACAACCACACACTTTTATTCATGTATTATTCTATGGCTACTTTCACGCTACAATGGCAACATTAGATAGTTGTGAGAGAAATCATATGAAAGCCTAAAATATTATCTAGCCTTTTACAGAAAAAGTTTGCCAATTCCAAACATATATTCATCCACCCACAAAAGAAACTCCTAACACAAATTCAGTCCAACAATCTACCTTCTATCTTATCTGGTGGCACTAAAATTCATGATCTCCAACTTGAGATGGACTTTTAATCTGGTTGGAATAAGCTTCTACAGGCCCTGATGTGTCCTGCCCGTTGGTCCCCCACAGTAGCTACTCCAAACCTTTATCACTCTTCTCAATTACACTTTCTATACTTAACCACTGCCCACTCACTCTCAACAAATGATTTTGCCTCCCATTTCAGACAAAAAAAAAGTCAGCAGGTATAAATTCCCTCCTCTTCACAGATTAATACCTCTCAATGCCTCCCTTGTCCCCTAATCCTGCCATCCATTTAAAAGCTGTCAGTTCCAAACTGTAAGTTCTTAAATGGCTGTACCTCAGAAATATCAGCCTGTAATAACTATCTAGCTAGACAAAATCCAGAATTCTTTCAGTTCCTCTCAAACTCTCAATGCTTTTACTCCTATTCATTGCTTCTCTGAGACCAATCCAATTTAATTCATCTGGATGCTAAAACTTTGGACAGGAATAATCATTTCTTAGGTGACTCTTGCTTCAAAAATTAGGTCCTACTGCAAATAAACCCTAACACTAGATATTTTCCAAAACAGAAAATCTTCTAAGCCTAAACTAATGACTAGACCAAGACTTTTTAAATAAATTAATCTACAACTAAAATAATTTAGAAAGCTATAAAGTAATTATTATGAAATGGATCTTTTTACACTTCTTTAAGCTGCCAAAGCCCATTGTCATGCCCAATAAAGTTAAATCAAATCAATTCATATGAAGATATTTTGGCAAGGAAATCCCCATCCCCTCCCCTCAATATAAAACAGATCTAATGACACTTCCTTTAAAAGGCTTTTCTAAGAAGAGCTGCCAACGTTATTACATTCTATACTTTTAATATTTACTGTGACTGATCTTGTAACAAAGCAATGCTTACCACAGAATCTACTTCCCTTTAATAGGATCCTAGCAATATCTACAGAATATATTTCTATAAAGGTTTTACCTGGAGACTAGGATGACAGCCGAAGTCCAATAAAGTCTTCACAACTTGAAGATGACCTTTATTGACAGCAATATGAAGCGGTGTCTGTCGGCGTTTGTTGCGAGCATTCAAATCCGCGCTGCCTCGATGTAGTACTTCTATAACAGCACCTTCGTCCCCAAAAGCTGCATGGTGAACAGCTCTATCTCCATCTTTGTCCTAAATATCAACATTTAAGTCAAAATTAGTGAATATTTTAGAAAGAAAAACAGAACCTGAAGCTATAATAACTCATCATGAACCAGATTAATGTGAGAAAAATCATAGAATGGAGCCAAAAAGTAAGTAGAAATTCAAGTGAATGGTGATTAACTCCAAAGATAAATGATGAACCTGGATCAATATATTATGTCAGGCATACATAGGACCAATAGTGAATTCAGAGGCAGTTCAATTCATTTCTTCTCATTTATCAGCCATGATGGTAAGCCAACATTAGGAAAATGCTGATTTATATAACTAAATAAATTTTTTCCACTTAAAAAACTTTACAAAGACTTTCTATTGACATAAAAATTACACTAACACTAGTCGAGTGACTTAAAAAAAGACAACAGGATGCCAAACAGTGTGATTTCAAATAGCTTTAAAGGGGAGAAATATACCAACATGTTAACACTGGTTATTTCTAACTGGTGAACATATACTTCTGTATATTCAAGAGGAGAAAAAAATTAAGCACCACCTTAAAATATAAAAATGAAACACAAACCAGCCTAATTCCATATATCCAAAACACAGTAGGTATGTCTTAACTTCTGTAATAGGCATATTTCTATGGAAATGAGAGGTAGAGAAAGACCCAATTTATTAAATTGTTTTCAAATGTTAAGAAACAACTTTTTAAAGGGGGGATAAAATCCCTGTCCCGCACCATGCAGATAATATATAGATACATATAATCCATACCAAAAGAAGTCTCATTACCTCACAAGATGCAGATGAAGAAGTACCTTATGAAGGTACTGTCTTTATGTCATACTACATCTCAAATTTTAACACTCAGAAATAAGCATGCTTTAAGACTTTCTTCAGGGCAGTGATTCCCAAACCACAATGCAGATATTAAAAGTAAAACCACTCATGCAGGAGTCCACAAAGATTTGACAATCATTCTGGAAAAGGTAGGAAACCACAACCCAGGAGTACTTCTTTTACCTTACTAATATTCCAGGCTAAACCAGGTTATGAGTTTTTGTTACCTACCTTGAGGATAAAACACTACCACATGAAAGTTTTAATATTCAACTCTTGTACCTCTGAGCAACATATTTATACATTCCAGAAAAAAAGCTTTTTACCAAAAAAATGTTATGTATATATGTGTATCACTAACCTTTCTAGTAATATATTTCAATATTTCAGAAACTTATTTTTAGGATTTTCCTAACCTTTAATCTGAATTTCTTTGTTACAATTTTTAAATCTATCTAGGGTACTCCATCCATTAAAAAAGGCAACATCAATCCACTAACACTCGCTGAATTAAAAACAGGTACTATTTATAGTGTGCACCATATACTTAGGGCTGTTAGAAAATTATTAGTGAAACACTTTTATGGAGGTCCTATCAACAATTTAAGTAAAACAAAAAACTAAAAAACTTAAAACCCTTATATGTCAAAAAGAAATACAAATAAAATTTAGAGATTTTGGAAAATACATGCACACACTGGAAAACAACAATTAATTTTATTTCCAGGTTTTTCTTCTAAATTAGAAAACCTTAGTTGTGCAAAGACCTTAATTTACAGACTTTATTGCCTTTTTCTGAAGTTATCGTAAGTATTCCAAATAAACCTAAAACATACACCTCATCCTTCCATCTCTGATACTAACACCAAAATAAGATCATAAGGAGAACATTACAGCAAACCTCCAAAAGGTTATGTAATTAAACTAAAACTAATCTTGGTTCTTTCTACCCTCTTGCCCTCCCCTCTTTCCTCTCAACACTCCAAAACCTGTTCTTGTTCCAGTCTTCCCTATCTTAGCTGATAGAACCAAAGACCATAGGTCAACAAAATCAGTATCTGTAGGTCATGCTCACCGACTTCCCTGAGCAGTACCCCTATGTGCAAGCACCAAATTCTACAGCTTTTACTCAATTTATGCTCTTATCTATTTACTGCTCACCCTTCCACCACTTTATTCTTACCCCAATCTATTCTTCACACAAAGATAGAATTCTCTCTGTAAAACACACAATTTATCTATAGACTATTCCAGACTCATCTGCTGCCTTGGTTCCCTCACATATAAAACTCTAATTATCAAGTTATTTGACCCAATATGATCATATGTTGTTCCCAGACTTCGATGCTTATTTATTACCTCATTGGTTTGAAAATAGACATCCTTTAAAAATCTGCTCAAGCACTCTCCTATAAAACTTCTTGACTCTCACAAAATAAATTAATCTCTCCTTCTATTATCTCACTTACCGCATTGTAGTATAATATTTGTTTCCAAATTTTTTATTTTTATTTGACTCTGAGCTTTTGCGGGGCTACGATTGTGTCTTAATTATCTTTATTCCCAGGATGTACCATAATACCTACTAACTACTAAGGACCAAAATGGTTGTTGAATTGAATCTTTAATATGCCTTAGTAACAGTTATGTTTTTTAATAATTTCTAAAAATACAAACAACATTTACCATCTTAACCACTTGAAGTGTATAGTTCAGTGACATAAAACACATTCATATTGTTGTGAACCCATCACTACCATCTATCTCCAGAACTCTTTTCACCTTGCAAAACTAAAATTTTAAACACATTACAATAACTACTCATTCTCCCTATCCCCAGCTTCTGGAAACTATCATTCTGCTTTCTTTCTCTATGACTGTTGATTACTCTAGGTACTTCATTTAAGTGGAATCATACAGTATTTGTCTTTTTGCAACTGGCTTATTTCACTTAGCATAATGTCCTCAAGGTTCATTCACATTGTAGCATGAGTCAGAAATTCTTTCCTTTTTAAGGCTGCATAGTATTCCATAAATATTTTGTTTAGCTATTCCTATATCAATGGACACTTGAATTGTTTTCAAGTTTTAGCTACTGTGAATAATGCCGCTATGAACATGGGTGTACAAATACCTCTTCAAGGCTCTGCTTTTAGTTCTTTTGGGTAAGTACCTAGAAAAGGAATTACAGGATCATATGATAAATTCCATTTTTAATTTTCTGACAAACTATTATACTTCTTTCCACAGCAGCTGTACCATTTTATGTTCCCATAACAGTTAACAAGGGTTCTGATTTCTCCACTTCCTCAACATTTATTTTCTGATTTTTTGATAGTAGTCATCCTAATGGGTGTGAGATGTATCTCACTGTGATTTTAATTTGTATTTACCTAACCATTTGTGATGTTCAGCATCTTTTAATGCACTTACAGACCATCTATATATCTTCTTTGGAGAAATATCTATTCAAGGCCTTTGCCCAACTGTTTTTTGTTGAATTTTCAATTTTCTATATTTTCTCTATATACTTGAGTCTTCTATATGTAGTTCTCCATCAATCCCTTCTCAGACATATGATTTGCCAATATCTTCCCCATTCTGTACCATTGCCTTTTTACTGTTGATAATTCTTTGGTGTACAGAAGTTTTCAATTTTCATTAAGTCCTTTTTGTCTATTTCTTCTTTTGTTGCCTGTGCCTTCAGTGTCATACCCAACAAATCATAGCCAAATCCAATGCTGTGAGCTTTACTCTGTCTTCTAAGAATTTTGAAAATTTTATTTCTAAGAATTTCTTACTTTTAGCTCTTAAATTTATGCCTTTGATCTATTTAGAGTTAATTTTGTATGAAATGTTAAGTAAGGGTCCTACGTCATTCTTTTGTACATGGATATCCAGTATTCCAAGCACTATTTGTTGAAAAGACTGTTCTTTCCCCACTGAATTGTTGTGGCACTCTGGTCAAAATTCATTGACCATATATATGGAAGCGTTTATTTCCGAGCTATTTTATTCCATTGGTTTGAATGTCTGTTTTTATGCCAGAACCAGTGTTTTTGTTACTGTAGCTCTGTGGTAAGTTTTGAAATTAGGAACAGTAAGTCTTGCAAATCTATCCTTTTCCAAGCTGGTTTTGGTATGGGGTACCTTACAACGATATTGACTTTTAAGATGGATTTTTCTATTTCTGTAAAAAACATCATGGGATTTTGATAGAAATTACACTGAATATGCAGATCACTTCGGCTAGTATTGACATCTTAACAATATTAATTCTTCCAATTCGTGAGCATGGGTTACATTTCTATTTACTTATATTAATTTCTTTCAGCCGTAATCTGTAATTTTCATTTTACAAGTCTTTCATCTCTTTGGTTAAATTAATTCTTAAGGATTTTATTCTTTTTGATGCTATTATAAATGGAGTTGTTTTCTTATTGTTCTCAACAGATTGTTCACTGTTAGTGTACAGAAATGCAACTGGCTGTGTTGACTTTGTATCCTGCTACTTTGCTGAATTTCTTAATTAGTTCCGAAAGTGTGTGTGTGTGTGTGTGTGTGTGTGTGTGTGTGTGTAATCTTTAGGCTTTTCTACATGTAAAATTATATCATCTGCAGGGATAATTTTATTTCTTCCTTTCCAATGTGGATGCCTTTTATTTCTTTTTCTTGCCTAATTGTTCTGGCTAGGACCTGAATTAACATAGATCTCCAAGAACTATGGATACTAATTCCTAGAGCCATTTCTGAGTCATGAGTTGTTTTTAGAAAAGAATTTTCTTAAACTAACCGATCTTAAAGCCCACTTGCCCTTTCCTTCTCAGTTTTACAGTTAAATGTTTCTACAGTTTTGTTTTTATTAACTAGATAAGCAGAATCAGGTAGAATTAGCATCTGTTTCTAGAGAAACTGTACTAACTTCTACCAGTTGGAAATAAATGTTTAATAGGAACACTCAAACACAGGTAATAACATCTTAAATTCCCAGGGTATTGTATACTATAAAAGGTTATCTTAAATTATTCCCCTTACTCCATACCCCAACTCTTTAAGTTATCATAGATGAAGAAGCTGAAACTATACCAATCAAACCTTTGCCCAATATTATAAACAATCATTAAAACTTGTTTTTTTGACAGTCTAATATTGTTCCCTACTATTAATTCACTCCATTAAAAAGTTTTCATTAACTTTAAATGATAAAACCACCTCGTTTCCTGATAATTTCAGCATATATTTATATTGTATTTGAAAACTTATTGTAAAGGGCGCACTTTTTAAAACTGGTCTTCCACTCAAACTTCCACATCTCTACTATTACACTTCATTAGTAGGGAAAAAAAAAGTACTGAGTCCCTGAAGGATCCAAAATTAGCTCATCTATATCAACATACCTAAGATCTCACAGTTCTCAGTGCCTTTACATTAAGAAGGAAACAGAATGTAATCCTACTGTACTCAGTAAGCCAAACATGGAGAAAACCAACTTTTTAAAACAGCTGAGTTTTCCCAGGTAAAATAGGGGGAAAGAAATCTTATTATATATGCAAAAGGTATGATATACTCAGCCATAAGAAGAGATGAAATACTGCCATTTTCAACAACATGGACAGACCTTGAAATAATCATACTAAGCAAAATAAGCCAGACAGAAAAAGTTGAAAATCACGTGATATCACTTATATGTGGGACATAAACCTAAAAGAAACAAATGAACAGGACAAACAGACATTCATGGACATGGACGATGGACTAGTGGTTACCAAAGGGGAGGGAAAAGGGAGAAGGTAGATGGGGGAAAAAAATTTTAATAATTTCTTCAATTAAATAAATAAATTTTAAAAAAATAATTAAATGCCTTGCAATGTGAAGTCCCAACTATCAACTATTCAACTTTGCAGTTGTGGCACGAAAGTCACGACTATCAACTATTCAACTCTGCAGTTGTAGCAGAAAAGCACACAATAAACAAATGAATGGGTGTACTGTGTTCCAATAATACTAATAAACAATACAACTGGAGATCTGAATTTACCTTGCAGGCTATAGTTTGTGACCCAATTTATACTATCTTGAGCCCACTTCCTAATGCAGAGTTCAAAAAAATAAAGATTACAGAATGAGATAACTAGAAAAGAAACATATTCTTTATTCTTCAACTAACCTCAAAACTTTTAATAAAACTAGATTTTTAAAAATTGTTAATTGTTAGTTTTTACGGTATGCTAAAGATATAATAAAGTTTTTTTTTTTTTTAAGAGCACTTACCTTTTATGACACATACTAAAATATTTACAGATGAAATAATATGAGATCTGGAGCTGCTTCAATTTAATCTAGCAGAAGTGAGATGTAAGGGGGTACAGATAAGACAAAATTGGTCAGAAAAATAATTAAAGTGGGGTAATGGACACATAGGATTCATTATACTATTCTCTCCACTTTTATAAATGTGTTAAATTTCCAATAATAAAACAGTTAATGACAAATCACTTTATAAAGAAGCTGGTAAATGATGAATCCTAAATTTAAGTGCATTAGCGAAATTAAGTATTTTCTCCATCTTTTAAACCAGGGTTTCTCAACTTGAGCACTTTCTTTGTTGTGGGAGCTGTCCTGTGCACTGTAGGATGCTTAGTAACATCCTCTCTTTCTAGCCATTAGATGCCAGTAGTACTCCCAACTCCCCCAATGAACTGTGACAATCAAAAATATCTCCAGACATTTCCAAATGTACCCTGATGGGCAAAAAATGTTCTGAGAACCACTGTTTTAAATAAACTATATTACTGTTTATAATAAGCAATGTTAATTCTTATATTTTAGGAAAATTAAGACTTTGATAAACTTTTATTTTAGTCATAGATGATAAATCATATTTATATTTTAATGCAATTTTTAAATGTAGTTTTTCCTTTACCAACTGGGAAATTGTGTTATTAATTTAATCTTATATGTAAACATTACTTTCTCACACTATTTCTACAAATTACATTTGCCTATAGTGGTTTTAAAAACAGAAAATGCACAGAATGGAAATCCAAACCTTACTGCTCTAGGAAGTTTTCAAACTGAAAAATAAATTATTTATAAATACCTATCCTACCGAGCCTCACTCCAACTCCAATCTTACCATGTTTTTAGTATTAACTAACCCACCTGTTTTGTATTTGAGTTTAAAGCAATAAGAAGCCTACTCTTGAAAAACAATGCCAACTTCATTACCAACCCCACAGCTGCAGCTCCCCATTCTGCATAGCCAGCCTCTAAGGTGAACAAGGAGTCTTTAGAAACACAAATTTATGGATAGGCTCTATGATGTCAGGTTTAGTATTTAAATTCTCAATCAGAAAGCATACTTTTAAAAAAATTAGGCAAAAAAGAAATTTGGTTTTTCAGTCTCTTGCCTTATTATAATCAGAAGGGCTTTGATATTTTAGTAGTTGCTGCTATTGTAGTTTCTGGATTCATTAAATAAAAAATAGAATATTCAGCTCAAGAAATTTCATTGCATTTCCCCAGACCAGACTAAAACAAAAACAAAATAAAGTAATTGCCTACCATTTACAGAATAATTAAGTCTTTCTTGCATTACCAAAAACCCTTATAATATAAACTGAGTCCTAAATTCACAGCCGAAAAAATGTGACTTAAAAATTACTACTGTAAAAGCAAAATCAAATTACATAATCTCATTCATAAAGACATCACAGCAATAAAACTATCCTATAGTTTACAGACATCTAATAGGTGAATTTAAAATTCAAGCTCTTTTTATGCAAAAGAAAATTTCAACATCAAAGATGACTTATTTACATCTACAACACCAGTGGCTCTTTAGTAGCTCTCCAACAACTCAAAATACATAAAATTAAAGAAAGAAGAAAAAATAATGTCTGACTTATTTTCTCAAATGTGTATTAAAATTTTATTAGTAAAAACCACCTGGTCCACCAATTTGGCCTTCAGAAATTCAAGTCCTTAGTAAGATTCCTTAGATGGAAGTGTCATCTGGGCAAAACTGCAACATTTTGCCTAGTGTAAATTTGAAAGAATTTGACTTATTCTTAAGTAATCTTGTACAAGACTGAAACTAATGTAATTCTAGTATCTTTTTAAAGTAATGGTTATAACTATAACAAAGAAAGCCATCCTTCACATTACTCACAGATTCTCAACTGAAATTCCAATGATAGCAAAAAAATATTTCCCTTTGTAAGAATATACTCTAAATTAAATTAAGCATAAACATACACTTAAGAGTGATAAACATACATTGTAAAATCCCAAAGATCCACATTAAGGTCAAGAGACAACAAAACTAAACAAATTCTAATATACTGGTCCCCTTATGAGAAAAGTTTTAAAAAATTAAGGCCTTGAGTGTCACAAATTAGGAAAGTTCTTGAAGCACATGATGTATATTCCCCTTCCCTGAGATCTATAATCCTTTCCCTCAACTTCCCCAATATGATTCCTGGTTGAACCCAAACAGGCTCCCAACCGCATAGTGGTACTACCATAGTAAAGGGAAACTCAACTCCCATCTTCACCTGGGGTTATGCCCAGAATGTTGAAGGATCACAGGAAAACAAGAAATGCTTCAAGTTGTCTTTTGTCAAATTTTTCTTTTCAACCAGAAGAGTCTTAGGTGAATATTAAATTTCAAGAATGAAAACAATCTACCTCATGATATAGAAGTACCATTTCTAGGGCATTAATTTTTACTTAAAATATTTTTCAGGCTTAGTTTAATTACCTCTGCTTCTACATCCACATTTTGCTTCAAAAGTAACTTCAAAATGTCAACATGCCCATTCTGACTAGCAGCTTGCATAGCTGTGTGGCCAGCACATTGTCCATTCACCTAAATTAAAAAAATGATAAAAGAAATATCACAAATCAGAACAAGCCTACACACACACACACACACACACGTAATATAGTGTATAGATTTAAATCTAGCTCATTATATAATTCTATAAAAATAATTTAGTTTGCTATCCCATATGTTCTAGAACAGATCACCAGAAGCTGTTCTCTCTCATTTAAAGAAGAGATGCAAGCACTTTCTTAAAATAAAATGAAAGTTCCATTGTTCAAAGAGCTATGAAAGTACACTTTAGCAATCTGCAAAGTTGAAGAAAGGGAGCAGGAGGACAAAGGAACATTAGTTATGTTAATTTTGTATATTTAATTCTATTTGGATTATTAAATCTCAAAGCCTATTTTAAAAAGTAATAACTTAAATGGAAAACTTTTCAAAAAAATAGTCTACTACAATATAAATAAATTTAATTCTACATACATACCGAATACCAACTATAAGCAAACTACCATGAAAGATATATATAAATGAATTACCAGGATAGCTATATATGACTATTCTATTAGAAAGCAGTAAATTCCAACCTTTTCTTCATTTCAGATGTTGTGTAAATGCATAATTTACCCATGAACATACCCAAGGCTAAGTGCAGTTCTTTAATTCTACCACATTCACTCCCATCCACAAAACCATGAAAGACCAAACGTTTGTATCCTGTCCCCCTGAGACTACACTAAAAAGAGAGTAGAATAACTTTAAAAATAAAAAAAACTACAAAGATCAGGAGAAAGGGAGAGCTAACAACAGAAAACAAGAAAAAGCAACACATTTTTGAAAAAGAGAAAGCAGACCAAGAAGTTTTAATTAACTTTATAGAAAAAGACAAAGCCTGGGAACATCAGACAAACTCAAAACCTGTGAATACAAGCACATCAGAAGGCTAACAAGAGAAGCCCCAAGTATACATCTGATGTGCAATGGCCACACTCTAAGTCCACTCCTAGAACTTAAGAACAGGATGCCAGCAGCCATGCACCTAGGCTCCAAACAGAAAAAAGAGGTCTCTTCCCTCAAACGACTGAATAGCCATAGAAAGCAGACCTCTACGTGACGGCATCTACAGAGATCTCCAAAAGCTCCATACATACAAGCACCATAATGCAAAGTCAGTCATCAAGTCCTGTACAGGTGAAGAGAGTTACCAATCAGCTTTTCGATGTCTCATTCGGATATGAATAGACAACCAAGGATCAGAGATTTGAGGAGTACCTCAAGTACAAAATAATAATAATAATAATAATAATAATTTTTTAAAAACCAAAGAAAAGAAATGACTCTGGAAGAAACAAATGGAGAGGAAAAAAATAACTTCAATTAGAGACATTCGAGAATTCTTTAAATCTAAAAGGTCAAAATCAGAGTTTGGAGAAACATGGCAGAGTGAGAGATGTCCCCAGATCTCTCCTCTTGAAACAATAAGCTGAATATCTAAAACTCAACAAAATATACCCAACCTGCACACCAGTATGTCTGAGCATGGGTTCTGGGGATAAGAGCTACCACAGATTTAAAGGTAATAAACAACTTTAAACCTAAAATAAACAAACAAACAAATAAAGTCAAAATCAAGAGGATGATGCTATGAAAACAGAAAAGCTAAAGGAAAGAAAAATCCCACTATAAGAGCTGGAAAATGGGTAGCTATGAAGCAAGAGACCCTTGTTTTTCAATATTGAGGTCTTTTAAAATGTATATCCTTATATATTTATTTGTGTTACAAACAACCATACCTCAATAAAGCTTAAAAAAAAAAAAACGGTTTCAGCAATTAAAGATGGAGTTTTTAATTAAAGATGTGTTGTATTTATTTTCATTACCTTATGACATCTTACTGAGACAAGAGTAAAGTTTTATTTTCTTTTAAGCAACAATTGACAAAGATAATTAGAACTAGCAAAACAGAAACCACACACACAGACACACTTACACATATACAGTAACCTGGAAAGAGATCTAAACCTCCTGCGAGGAAAAAAAAAAAAAAAGCCTAGAAGCAACCCTTTTGCCCAAAAGGTTCAGAATTAATGACCTCTGAAAATGGAGATATGGGGGGGGGGGGTGCTACACACAAAAACATTGGTTGACAGTCTGTCTGTCTGTCTATCTATCTATCTATTTATGCCTACAGCACCCAGTCTTCCTAGGTGGTCTCCCATCCAAGTACTAACCAAGCCTGACGCTGCTTAGCTTCCGAGATCAGACAGGATCAGGCTTGTTCAGGGTGGCATGGCTACAGACAGCTGACAGTCTATTTAAAAAGCATTTATACTCCTGGAATCCCCCACTCTACACAGTTGAACTACTGCTCTATCCTCATACTAACAGAAACATGAAAGTTTATTCTCTGGAAAGGGTAAAGGCTCCTTAGCCTATAGAAAGCAGGCACTGTAGGGTGGGGCGAAGTACTAAAAATAGAACTTTTATGTGAATATTTATTTACAGGCTGACTGCTGAGAATCCAGGCCCTGTTCCCTTAATCTGTATTCAAAAGGTTGGCAGCCAGGTTTATACCTAGCAGGTAAATAAAGAGATCTTTCTGGGGAGTCAGACCAACCCAAGAGAAAAGATCTAACAACCAATACCCATGAACAACTCAAGGAAACCAACCAGATCACCCTATAAGTGAAGTCCAGAGCTGACAAACACAAACACAAACAAGAGCTTCCAACAAGCCTTGTATTGTTCACTTTTATAGATAAATAGACAACCAAGGATCACCAGACACTAAGGAATGGCCTCCAACATGAAAGACTTGTTTGGAAGAGGTTAAAAAGGTGAAAAAAGTTGCCTCTGAAGAATGGAAAAATAAGGTCGAAGATGTAGTTTTTCATTAAAAATCTTGTATAACTATTTTTTCCTTTTTTAGAATGTATGACATTGTTAAAAAAATAACTGAGATAAATTAGTAATTAAATGAAAAATTAAGTATAATAAAATGTATATCTGCTTGACTGAATAGAAAAGAAAACTGACTATATTTCAAACACAAAAACATAACATCTGAAATAAGTTATTTGTTATGTCTCACAACCAATCAAGAAACTACTATGCTGTGCTGCTGCAATTGGTCTCTCTCAAATAAACCTAAAATGCTACATGAGCTCATAGGAATAAGATGTTTATACTTATAATTATAGATCTGATCTTCTTCCAACTGCCTAGTGTACCTACATACAAAGATGTAGCAACAAAAGCCCTTGCAACACAGTGACAATGATTCAAACTGCCACTCCACTTATAACCTCTTGGCCAGCACTGAACACATTGGTGCCAGCATGGTAGCAATGGATGACTAAGTGAGAACCAAAATGGCCCATTTAAAATATGGCTTATGTGAATGGTAAAATTACAACATAAAATATTAAGATTGACAAAGTACATGACCTTGAATTCTTCTGTTATAAACAGTGAAACAGTCAACTTTTACAGGGAGAGTAAAAAGTTTAGACTAAATATTTTTAAAAGGATAGAAAATTACTTATAAAATTTGCTAAAACATATTTAAAAGACATGATGACAAAATTACATAAGAAAAATTCACTGAATTTCCAAAAAGGACACTAATCACCTAAAAAACAAAATGTGAATTTTGTTAATCATAAAATAGTCACTGTTAAAATAAGAAAATATCAATATTTTTTAGACATGCACACTTAAAAATGATGGCTCGTGTCTTCTTTAAAATACCTCAGAAAAACAAGAAGGACTAGGTGAAGCACATGTGGCAAAGTCCTAATAATTACTGAAGTAATATGGCAAAATCTAAATAATTGTTGAAGAAGTATAAGGTTCATTATACTATTTGTATATTTTTCAAAATAATTTTTAAAATGCTCACATCTACATCTGGTCTTTTTAGCAAATCTTCCACTTTAGCAACATCTCCATTGGCAGCAGCCTTAACTAATTCTTCATTGAGGTCACCAGATTCTTGGGTTTCAAATAATTTCTTCAGAAGTTGGGAGAGTCTTTCTGTAAAGCATCAAACAAAGGTGCTAAAAAAAAGGAGAATCTCAAACCTTAACCACTAATAGACAAGCATTACCTATATGCCTGTAATACATACTTTTCCTTTTGTTCTATCATTAAGGTTATTTTTGTACAGATATTACCCATGCAAGTTATAATTACTATCATATAAAGCTGCATTAAATTTGAGCCCCTACGTATTCCCAGTTTTCTCTAATTCATGTATTTCAAATTAAATTTTCAGAAAAAAAAAGTTACATACAAATAATAATTCAAGATTTAGAAGTCATAACAAAGATATCAGAAACAAACACATTCTAATGGATACACAAGGGGAGTACCATAATGATACAAATTTCCTTTCAGGTTTTAAACATACCACACTGACTCTCTGAGCTCAATGCTACAGACCTAAGAGTAAATCAACAGATCGATGATTATGATCCCTATAATATCAGAGGAAATATTTTAGGGACAAACCAATTTTCAGTTGAAAATGGACATCTGCAAGTGTTAATAACATACTTCAAAGGGGTCATTGATCGGTTTTGACTAAAACAAGAAAGAACCAGGGATTTATATAGACTGGTTCATAAGGTATTTTTTCTAAATAGCATTAATCAATAGAGCATCTACCCAGTTCTTCTCAATTACTGGATCTTCTTATTGGAAAGCAAAGAAATCACAAAGTGGGGAAAAGGACCAAAGCCAAGTCCACATTACTTGAGAGTAGGATATTAACTATCCTTTACTCTTCTAATTTGTATGTAGTCAACTTGATGTGATACCATCTAACCTCAAGGTAAAAATAAACACCACCTGATTTAAACTTTAAGCACACTAGTAAATTGTAGTAGAAAAGAGACAGAAGCAGAGGAAGTTAAAAGCAGTACAAAATAAAACTGGAGGTCACTCAATGTTTTCCTTTACTTAGTATTTAAAGTTATGGTTCTACTTTTCTGGATGACATATATACATCAGTAATTTATAATTTGTTGTAGAATGAACTGAGTCTGTGTATATAATACTGGAGCATAAGAAGGAAATACTTTGGGCACGAGTCGACCTAAACGTTTAGCATATTCACATCACAATACAGTTTTCTACTCATTGCAGGATGTATAACTTCTTATTGAATAGTAAAAAATATATATATACATGGCTGATATGTAAAAATATTCAGAAAGAAAGCCATCTGCAATCAATAATGTTGGAAATGAAATGAAAACAGTCTAAGAAAGTGATGGTTCTTTGGCACAAAAGTTTTGACTCTTTTAAAAGAGGAGAGTGTTGAATTTCAGGTATCTTAGATTTGATGTGGAGAAGTCCTTGATATATCCAAGAAAAAGCATATATTTATGGAACTTTTCGAGTGCATACCTCTGCCAGAACAAAGGCTGTTCATTGTATGGGTTGGGGGAGAACTTTTAGTGAAAGTTTAAAAGATAGGTAACATTCAACTGAAGTTATGTGATCTGGGAGAAAACGAGGAACACATACAACATTCAACATTATCTGTATGAGAACTGGGGAATTAGCAAAGGTTCTAATGTAAAACACATTACTTTTAAAGAAACATGAGACAAAACATACCACCAGATGCATTGCTAATGGCTGATCCTGCAGATGCCACCTTAGAAACTGCTGCTGGATTATATGTCCAAGATGTACCACAAACTTCCACCTTTAAGTCACTGTCTGAATAAATCTGTTGTACGCGACCAACTTTACCTAAAGTCTTTAAGAAAAAGTATATTCATGTTTCCAAGTCTAAAGTATATGCCATAAAAACTTTACCAGTTTTTACATGTTTAAATAATTTATTTTACTTTGTTCTTAAAGAAAAAGCTTTTGAAGGATAACAATATTCAACTGATTAGTTTCAAACTTTAATAAGTATTTTTTTAAATATTTCTATAAATAAAACTATACTTCCACAAGAATATAAGAATAATCATGAGTGTCTTTTATTCATAAAAGTTCACAAAATTTTGCTTTTTGATATTCAACCCTTCTTTTTTAACCCCATAAGATATATCTTGAGAACTTACAACACTAGTACAAAATCCATCACCAATCTAGCCTAAAAATATGAAATCTAATTTCTAAAAAAAAATATTTATACCAAAATGGGCTCAAAACTTACATCTATGTTTAAATCCTTTATGGAATCATGCCTTATTCAAAAACCTAAATGTGTAGAAATAATGTGTTTATTTAATATGGAATGAAAAGGGTAATTAGGTATAGAATAATCAGCAATAGCATTTCTTACCATGTGGCAAATGCTTTATATATATTGACTCACCTAATACTATAACCCTGAAAGTTAAATGCTGTTATTAGCCCCATTTCAAACTCAGTTCCAAAACCCATTCTCTTAAGTGCAACAGAATGGCAAATAACAATACTAGAAAATCAGTGAAGAACAGCAATACCTGACTACTACTTTCTAACACAAAGAAGAAACTGCCCTTGATTTATTTTCTTTTTTTGACCTCTCCATAGCATTTGACCCCAACTTCTAGAAACTACTCCCTTGATTTTGGGATGACAGTCTAATCTTTCTGCCTGTTCCATTCTCTACTCACCGGCTCCTTTTCCTTCTTCAAGTCCCTAAATCTGTTCATTCTCCCAAACTTTTATTCCTGCATTTTTACTCTTCTTTCTTGAAACTTTAATCCACTTTGACAACTATCACCTTATATCCAAAGACTCCCAAATATACTTCTCTAGCCCTGTTTACCCCTCCCCTTGCCCCACAACACACATCAATTTTTACTTCTCATTAGACGTATTCACTGGGAATCTTCCATCATATCGAACTCTATGAGGCTGCATTCTTTGTTTCCTCCCTCCTAAACCGTTAGTTACAGAAGATCTCAAACACATAAAAGTAGACAATAGTATATTGTCCTCATGTATCCATCAACCAGTTTTAACAATTATCAGCTCATGGCCAATCTTGTTTTCCCCTACCCACTCTCCAGTCCTATATTATTTTATCATGTAAAATCTTTTAAAAACATATCTACAATACTATTATCAACCTGCCCCAAATTATCAGTAACTCTGTAACATGAAATACTAGCCAGTGTTCAAATTACCAATTGCCTCAAATGATAAAATTTTTAGTTTCTTTAAATAAGGTTCCAAGTATAACTTATACTTTTTCTCTGCAAATTATTTGTTGAAGATATAGGGTTATTTATCCTATGAAGTTTCTTACAATTTGAATTTTGCTAATTGGTATAGTTTAATAGATTCATCTGTCTTTGTATCTGGGAAATGCTAGATCCTTTTAATATGAAATCTTCATATTAAAATCTAAAAATCTTCGTTTGCTTCTTTGAGGCTCGTCTTATTTCCTGTCAAAGAGCTAGAATTAACCATTTCTCCAAAGAGCCTTAGTTCTTTACAGAAGGAAAGGGTATTTCAAGACCATAATCTGAGCACTAAGATTGGTTATTGTTACTGGAATGTTCATTGTTTCTAGGTCTTTTCATGGACGGAGCTACGGGGTTGTTTTGTTTTAAAAGATAAAATAAATCATGAGTTCAAACACTCTTCCAATTCAAATATAAGACTACAGAGTTTTTACATAACCTCTTCTATATTACATCTGTATCTCCTTTTCTCACTCTGATCATTCTGGTTCTCAGGGTCACTGGAGATAACAGAATTAGAATTATCATATAACTACTCTTTTTTTTTTTTGTCATGTTACATAAACAACAATCGTAAAACAACATCAACACTATTGCAATTAGAGTTCTGAAAATTATTTAATATTTCTTTTCCTATGTAGTTCTGTAGTGTACATTCATCCCATAAGGATATAAAGATAAATTACTGTGTTTAAAAATCACCTGGAATTTCCTCTCTGTATGACAATAGGAGACACACTCAGGTTTATTTGTTTCATTTTATTTTCCACTTTTAAAAGTTTCCTTTTCGAATCTGATTGTGTTTTACAATTGTATAAAATACATACATGGTTTCAAATCCATAAAACAAGATATATTCAAGGACGTCTTCCTTCTACTTTGATCCCCTATATCATATTCAACTTTTTATATATGAATACTATTTTAACTTTATGATTAATCTTTCCATTTTTAAAATATAGTTTATATTAAAAATTTATATTAAACTATATTGTCATATTACAATAATAGCCATATACATATATGTGCATGTACATATATACACATTCTCATTTCCTCTTTTAAAAATATTTATATATTGTCTATTAGTCTCCTAGTATGTACAATACTGAAATTAGTCATTCATGTGTTCTTCCACTTACTTTGTATCTCCCCTAATAATTTTAAACAATAATATTTAGTCCCAGTGCCTTATCCGTATTTTACATTTTCCACTAACAGCTCTATCAAAAAATATTAACTGTAGCCTTTTTTGGACCTTCCCTGGCTAATTTAACTGAAATAAATTGAAAAATAAAAGGCTTAAGTATGCCTAGCTACCAAAGAAGAATATAATTCTTAAAGGATTATGCTACTTTCCTTTTAAAATTAAAGTACCTTTAAAAACTACATAAGCATAGTATAATTCCTAATCCAAAACTATTTTCTATATACTTACTGGAAGCATAGCTTCAGCCCATTCTCCGTGTCCTCTTTGTAGAAGTTTAATTCTTTCCAGATCATAACAAACTTGTACAAGATCACCAACTTGAAACTGTGAAGTGCCTCCTTCTGCACCTTGAGCAGCATCCCCACTTCGGACAATATTTGCTTTAGTGAGAACAGCAGGATTGAAGGTCCACCTAAAGATCAAAGCCAAAATTCAAAATGGGTAAGTTTATTTTAACACAACATTTTTTGTTAAACATTGCAGGGTGAAAAGTCTTATAACATAAAGAGTAAAGCAATCCTTTACAATTACGTCCTGAATGATCTTTTCTTTTTATAATTTTACAACATAAATTTGGAAAAAGTCATCATTGTCTTACCACCCTAATATATTTCTGTCTAGATGTATTCTCTTCTGCATGTTTTAAAAAACTGCTATAAAATACACAGTCATTGTCAAAAATTAAAACATTTCAGAAACACATAAAATGTGTGAACTTTGAGAAGGACTATATCTGCCAAGAATTCCTCGTGGTTAACTGAGCCCAAATTCATAACCAGTCTAGCAGCCTTTGCTGATAGAGGCCTCTCATGCACACTGCATAGAAGGGAAAAGCCACAGAGAGCTACCAGCCTCCTGCACTGTGTTCCTGCCTTCTGAGTCAACCCTTATAAAGGAGCTCCTAGTATCTTCTTTTGACCAATGGATTGAGAACTGCCCTGTGCATAAGAGCTGAGTAGCTATTCCTCTTTTGCCTCTATACAGGCCAACAATAACACACAACCCTGCCTAATCGGTACCATGCTATTTGGACCAATCCTATCAGAACTGTGCAATTTGGACTCATTTGCATAAAAATGGACAGATCAGGAACCAGGGCAGGAAAAGTGGCCTGCCCTTTGACTGGGTGGAGCCCACTTTTGGTTTCTACCAGAGGCTGAATTTGTTTCACAAACTGTTCATCTGAATAGTTTTTCCTCTTTCCATATCTCAGAATGGGAATTTCTGCTGACAAACGAAAGTTCCATTTTATACAACATGCCTGGATCATCATTCCCCACCCTACTAGAAATGACTGTTAATACTCTACTGTGTATCCTTGCAGATCTTTTATCAATATGCTGAGTAGCAGTTATAATGTAGAGAGTTTTCTTTTCCATAAATGGAATCATATAATTCTGACTTTTTTCTTCTCAGAGAATGTATCTTGGAAGATTTATTTTTTAATTTCACAGGCATGGATCTACTTATTTCAATTTAATGGCTACAGAATATTCCATAGCATGAAAATACACTAATGTACTTAACCTGCCTCCTACTATCATTTAAAGCATTTCCAAATTTTCACTATCGTAAACAATAAAGAACATCCTTATATGTATATCTTGTGCACATGAGGTCATTATTTCATT
Source organism: Rousettus aegyptiacus (assembly GCF_014176215.1). Lineage (NCBI taxonomy): Eukaryota > Metazoa > Chordata > Mammalia > Chiroptera > Pteropodidae > Rousettus > Rousettus aegyptiacus. The sequence goes on along the minus strand of NW_023416287.1, from coordinate 56,333,325 downwards.
AGAGATTCTTAGAAGAACTAATCAAAGCATGTATTTGTTTACAATTCTGATAGAGCCAAACTGCTCTGCAAAGAGTACACCATTTCCCCATACCATTGCCAATCTCATAAAAATAGTATTTAGTTTTAATTTGTCATGCTTGGGCATTTTACATGATTGTAATCACTGTAGCAAAACAAATTTGGAATCTAATTTCTTTCCTATACATAAGCATTTTTCTGTGCTGCTATCATTTTCATAATGACCATTTTTTTGACTACTTAATATTTCATTAAATACTTGTACCAATGTGTAATACATTTCTCCTAGTTCCAAATGGCACTCCAAAGAAAAAGTTCCCCAGTCAAATAAATTTTTACAATATAATCATTAGCACATAAAAACTTTGAGAAAGGTCACAACATAAAAATCTGTTTACTAAAATCTGTAACCATGCAAACTTTGCTTTCTAAAGCAACCACAGAAACAAGTGCCTCTGACCAGTTAGGAATAAAAATAAGATGCACAAAATTTTCTTTTCAGTTTTTTCAATCACAATGTCCTTTACCTCATTCAATGTTCCAGAATTTACAAGACCTATTAGGGTGCCTGAACACAGCAGTATTTATTCAAACTGTTCCCTCTGCCTACAGTGTTAACCTGCCTTAGTGAAAACCAAGTTAATCTTTCAAGCTTATTCCAAATGTAATTTTCTCTCTGAAGTTTTCTATCATTTGCCCAGCTGAAATGACCACTCTTCTTTTGTACCTTCAGAAAATCCTGAATATTCACCTATCATAATTACTTACAACACTACAGTAGTTATTTCCGGTTTTACCTATCCAAACTAAAAGAGAATCCCTCCAAAGCAGGAGATCATGTCTTATTGTCGTTTTAATTGCAGCACTAATCCTAGGGCCTAACACAGTACTTAATAAGTTAGTACTTAATAAATTTTTGTTGAATAAAAAGAGATTATTTTCTAGAATTCAAATGTCATTATTACTCTTGACACCATTGCCCAAGAACAAGTTTTAACCAAAAAAGAATTCTGTGAGTAATACTCCTAACTTGTGTTAACCTAACATTTCCAAATAAGGTAATAGTTAACACAAAATATGTTAGTATATGCTAATCCAAACTTAAACTGTTAAGATTTTTTTCTTTTTATTAACAGCTTTGAGATATAATTCACATACCATACAATTCATTCACTTAAAGTATATAATTCAGTGGTTTTTTTTTTTTTGTATATTCAGAGTTGTACAACCAAGCACCACTAATTTTGTTTTCATTGCCACAAAAAGATACCCCCTAATGATTAGCAGTCACTCTGCATTCACTCCCTCCCTAGGCCCAACAAATAGTAATATATTTTGTTTCGATGGATTTGCTTATTCTAGACATTTCATATAAATAAAATAACATTATATGTGAACTGTGGCTGGCTTCTTTCACAGCTCTAATCCTAGGGCCTAACACAGTACTTAATAAGTTAGTACTTATTAGCGTAACGCTTCTAAGATTTATCTATGTTGCAACATTATGCCAGTACTCCAATCCTTTTTATAGCCAAATATAATATGGACATCATATTTTGTTTATCCATTCATCAGCTGACAGACCTTTGGGTTATTTCCACCTTTGGCTGTTATAAATAATGCTTCTACAAATATTCATATACAAGTTTTTGTATAGACAAATGTTTTCACTTCTCTTGGGTATAAACCTCGGAGTGGTCATATGGTGACTATACATAGCATTTTGAGTAATAACTAAACTGTTTTCCATGGCATCTAGACCACTTCACAGTCCTACTATCAATGTATGAGGATTCGGTTCTAATTTTTCTACATCTTCACCAACACTTCTAATTATCTGACATTTTTATTCTAGTCATTCTAGTAATATGAAGTGGTATCTCATTTGTGGTTTTGAATTGATTTTCCCTAATAACTAATAATGCCGAGCATCTTTTCATGAGTGTATAGAATGTGTAGAATAATTTGTGTCATTCCAAAATTAGTATGTTGAAGCTCTAACCCCTAATGTGACAGCATTTGGAGACAGGGCTTTTAAAGAAGTTACTAAGCTAAAATGAAGTCATAAAGGTAATCTGACAGAACTGGTGACTTCAAGAATAGGAAGGGGTACTGGAAATGTCTCTTTCTGAGCATGCACAGAGAAAAGGCTATGTGAGGACATAGTGAGAAGGCAGTCGTCTCCAAGCCAGGAAGTGTTCTCACCGAAACCAAATCTGGTGATGGCACCTTGACCTTAGACTTCTATCCTCCAATCAAATTTCTGTTGTTTAAGCCACCCAGTCTATGGTATTTTGTTATGGTAGCCCTAGCAGACAATATAGTGAGTTTATTAGCCATCTCTATATCTTTGGAAGAATGTCTATTTAAATCCTTTGCCCATTTTTCAACTGGGTTATTTTTTATTATTGAGTTGTAAGACACAAGGTCCTAATCAGACATATAATTCAAAAATATTTTCTCCAATCCCATTCTTTTCACTTTCTTGATAGCTTACTTTGAAACACAGAAGTTTTTAATTTTTATGAAGTCTAATTTATTCATTTTTTCTTTGGCTGTTTCTACTTTAGGGGTCTATATCTAAGAAATCACTGTCTAATCCAATGTCATGAAGATTTATGCCTATGTTTTACTCTAAGAGTTTCACAATTTTAGCTGTGATGCATTTTGACTTAATACTATATAGTGTGTAGCAGGGGTCCAATTTCATTCTTTTGAACGACGATATCTAGTTGACTCATCACTTTTTTTACTGTAGTTTCTTTTTTTTTTAATGAAGGTATAATTGACATTGTTAGTTTCAGGTGTATAATACAATGATTTGTATTTGTATACAATGTCAGTACCATTTGCTGAAAAAGATTATTCTTTCCTGTACTGAACTGTGTTGGACCCTTGTCAAAAATCAACTGGCCTTAAATGCAAGGGCTTATTTCAGGACTCTAAATTTTATTCCATCAATCTACATGTCTATCCTTATGTCAGTAATACTGTAGTTTTGTAGTAAATTTTGAAATCGGAAAATGTGAGTCCTCCAAACTTTGTTCTTCTCTTTCAAATTTTTTTGACTATTCTGAATCCCTTGAATTTCCAAAAGAATTTGAAGCTCAATCTGTCAATTTCTGTTTAAAAAAAAAAAGGCACTAGGATTTTGATAGGAATTGCACTGAATCTGTTGATTAGTTTGGAAAATATTGCCATCTGTTATAGATTGAATTATGTCTCCCAAAATGATATGTTGACATCCTAATCCCTGATACCTCTGAATGTGACCATATTTAGAAACAGGGTCTTTATAGATGTAACCAAGTTATAATGAAGTCATACTGGATTAGGGTAGTCCCTAAATTCAATGAAACAGCTTTTGATCATTTTCTATGTAAAAGATTTCAGAATTTCCATGAGCTCAATTAACTTCCTTCTATGTGTCCCCAGCGTTCTTTCCTTATGGATGGTTAAACTACAAATGTTGGCTTGACAAAAATAAAATAGTGAGCTGAGAGATTATTTATGTCTAAGTATCAAATGATCTCCCTACAACTATCCGAACTTGACTAGAGATTGATTTGAATGCATTTGAAAATAAAATTTGTACCTAAGGGTTAAAAAGGTCATGTGAAGACACAGTGACACACAAACTCACAGGAGAGAAAGCCAGTGAAGACAGAGGCAGAGAAATGAATGAGTGATGCATCTATGAAAGCCAAGAATTGTTAGCAACCAAAAGGTAGGAGAAAGGCATAGAACAGACTGTACTTTAGAGATTCCAAAAGAGCTCAATCTTGCTAACACCTTGACTTTGGACTTCTAGCCTCCAGAATTGGGAAAAAATAAATTACTATTGTTTTAAGCCACCCAGTTTATAGAAATTTGCTACAGCAACCCAAGGAAACTAATACACCATCTAAATAATAATAAATCTTCCAATCTATAAACATGAGATGTCTTTCCATTTATTTTTGTCTTTAATTTCCTTCAACAATGTTTTACAGTTTTCAGTGTACAAGTCTTGTACTTTGGGGGCTAAATTTATTCTAAAGTATTTTATTCCCTGTAATACTATTGTAAATGGAATTGTTTTCTTAATTTCATTTTCGGATTCTTCACTGCTGGTGTACAGAAATATAATTGCTTTTTATATATTGATCTTGTACCCTACAACTTTGCTGAACTCATTTATTAGTTCCAATAGTTTGTGTATTCTTTAGGTTTTTCTATACATAAGATCATGTCACCTGTAAACAGAGATAGTTTAACTTCTTTCTTTCTCTTATGTCTTCCTTTTATTTCTTTTTCTTGCCTAACTGCCCCAGCTAGACTCTCTAAGACAATATTGAATAGAAGTGGGGAGAGTAGACAATCTTGTTCTGTTCCCGCTCTTAAGGAAAAAGCATTTAGTCTTTCACCATTAAGTATTATGTTAGCTGTGGGTTCTTCATAAATGCCCTTTACCAGGCTGAAGAAATTCCTTTCTGGTCTTAGTTTATTTAGAGTTTTTATCATGAAAGTGCTGAATTTTGTAAAACGCTTTTTCTGCACCCCCTCATATGATGTTACAATATTTGAATACAATTAAGAGTTAATTCTACATTTTGGTAAGCAACTAAATGTTAAATTTTCTTATTCCCTATATAACCCCTCTATGTACATGTCAGTAATAAAGTTGAAAATCACTCAATTTAACTACTGCTTTTCTTTAAAATACCATATACATACAAGTAAATTGAATATATTTTGGTCCTTAAGGGCAAATAAATAAAAGGCGTAGGCATAATATCCAAGAAACTCGCAACTTAGAGATCAAATAACCATTTTAATATGTAATAGGAAACCTAAACAGATGAATAACATATGCATAAACAAAGGAAGCTCAATATTTGTAGGATAAAGAGGAGTTAATCTAGAGAAAAAGAAAAGGAGGTAAGGGTGTTCTGTATGGAGGCAATGGCATGTGCAAAGGAACAGAAATGCATGCATTTCTATATTGCTAAGAAGGCACAGTGTGTGCATACATGTCTGTGGCAATAGAGAGCTGTGTTACCAAGAGATAACAACCCTGAAGATATAAGCCAGAGAAGTCCACATGAACGCAGAACTTTTTGCTATACTTGGACCATAAAGATATTCATATAATTCATAAAGATATTCATGTAATTCACACACAGTCTTTTTGTCATTTGTTCCCCTCCACCTTACCAACATATTCTGGATTTTTATCTACCTAGAGCTACCTTTAAAGAGTCTTTAATTATATCATATTATTTGCTTTGTATAGGCTTTTTAATTTTTTTATTTATTTGCTTTATCTACTAAATTTATTTGCCATTACTGAATATTAAAATATTATCACTAACCCCTGAAGCAGTCTATGAGGATGTCACGACCTCCCCCTGACCGCCCCCCCGGCACCACTCAGCCCCAGAGACACCACCAAGGCTGAGTCCAGAGCCCCCGTCTGAGGCATCTGCAGCCCGGATCCATTCCCTTCCCCCTCGTCCCAGGTACGGGCCGGGCAGGCAGCCGTAACAGGTGCCCATTGAAATTACAACTGAATTATAAAATGATCAACATGAAGAATCACCTGAACTCCAACTGATCATAACACCTATGTCTGATAATATAAAGAAGTCACATCAAAGCTGCGGGAACGCCCAGGCTAGAAGTTCAGCAAAACTGAGGTTGTATTAGCCGAATGGACCTTGTCTCCCTGAGATTCCGCTTCATCCAAGCCACAAAGTACCTGCAGCCCATTGACAAGCAGCCTCTTGTGCCCTGTTTGGCTCTGGGGTTGAGCAGTTAGCTCAGACAACAGACCTTGGCTAGTGTAATAAGTGCATTTCAAGGAAAACAGTTGTGGGCAGACCACCGCTGCCTGTATGAGCTGCAATATCCTTGAGGGGATTGCAGGGGTCTGTATTGGCCTGATGACCCTTGGTTCCCTGAGCTCCTGCCCCATCCAATACACAAAGTGCCCAGTGCACACTGATAGGGAGATGCCCCTGCCCTGGTGTAGCGCATTTAGGCCCAGGGTGGACAGCAGCTGACCTTGCTGCAATTGGAGTGGTACAGGGAGCCAAAAAGACAGTGTTGGCAAGTAACCTGACACTGCAGTGGCAGGGGGAAATTTACTGAATAGACCCAGGAGACTCCCAGGGTCCCTGTGGCACCCAACATGTATATTACACAGAGGCTCATCCAGTTTCAGAGACTTACAGCAACTGGCAGCAGTGTCAGGCATTGAAGAGCACTGGTCCCGCTGCCAAACAGGGGATAACCAACCGCTGCCAACAGCATTGTCTTTTCCACTTACATATAGATCCAGCATAGGCAACAACCATCTGCAGATCACTTTGTAGTGCTCACCAGGTAGCCCTGAGCATTCAAAAGCAGCGGCTGACCTTGAACTACGAAGGAGTCCCTCCCAAGGGGCCACAAAACCAACGCATCTGGAGGCTGGCACCAGACTACAATGGAGCAACTCCTGACTAGTCTCTTTAGTGATATACACAAAGGGTGGTTGCAACAAGTACACAAGTCTGCTAGAGCAAAACTAACTCAGTGGGGTCAGCACCCACTGTCGGGAGCCATTTTGAGACATGATGGAAGCCATTATGAGGCACTGAAGAAGTCACGTAGCTAGAAGCCATAACATGGCTACTGAGTTTGCTTAAACAATGGTTCTAGGAAACAAGAAGTTGAGTTACCTTGGCGAGCCTTGTAAATTCACCTTTTAAGGTAACAGAATGTTTTACAACCATGGAGACAGGGATATGTATGATCATATGTAACTGACAAGCATTGTTATAGAAATGTATGGTGTGCTTTGCTATGGTAACGTAGTGATTAATTACGGTATTCAAAAATCACATAAAAAGGCTATGCTAAATAAACTCGGGGCTGCAGCTCTGACTATATTCCCTCCCGGAAAGATCTTTTCTGTGTTCTCTTTTTTCCCTTAGGCTTCACCCCCCTCTTTCAGGTGCTGTTCAATCTCAGCCGACTGGCTCCGGCAACTCACACAACAACTCTTATCCTGAAACAACAGGAAAAAACTCCAGAAAATAAGCTAAATGAAATGGAGGCAAGCAACCTACCAGAGACAGAGTTCAAAATAAAGGTTATAAGGATGCTCAATGAACTTATGGGGAGAATGGATGAGCACAATGAGAACCTCAACAGTATAAAAAAAGGACATAGAAACCATTAAAAAAAAAACAGACTGAAAAGAGGAATAATACTAGAAGGATTCAACAGTAGACTGGACGAAGCAGAAGATGAATAAGCAAACTGTAAGACAAGGCAGCAGAATACACCCAATCAGAACAACAAAAAGAAAAAAGAATTTTAAAAATTGAGGACAGTTTAAGAGACCTCTGGTACAACATGAAGCGTAAAAATATCCAGATCATAGGAGTACCTGAAGAGCAAGAGAGAGAGCAAGAGATTGAGAATCTGTTTGAAGAAATAATGATAGAAAACTTCCCTAACCTGGCAAAGGAATTGGACATACAAGTTCAGGAAGCACAAAGAGTTCCAAACAAGAGGAATTCAAACAGACCTACGCCAAGACACATATAATTAAAATGCCAAAGGTCTAAGACAAAGAGAGAATCTTAAAAGCGGCAAGAGAAAGGAAGCTGGTTACTTACAAGGGTACCCCCATAAGAATGTCATGTCTGTTGACTTTTCAATGAACTTTGCAGGCCAGAAGGGAATGACAAGAAATATTCAAAGTTATGAAAAATGAGAATCTACAACTATGAACACTCTACTCAGCAAGGCTTTTGATTAAAATGGCAGGTGAAATAAAGAGAATGGGAGGTGAGATAAAGAGCTTCCCAGACAGAAAAACCTTAAAGAATTCATCACCAACAAGCCAGCATTACAAGAAATGTTACAAGGTCTTCTGTAAAAAGAGAAAGAATAAAAAAGAAAATAGAAATAACAAATATGAATAATAAAATGGCAGTAACAATGTACCTATTAGTAATCACTTTAGATGTAAACAAATTAAATGTTCCAATCAAAAGACATAAAGTAACTGAATGGCTAAGGAAAACAAAACCCATACATATGCTGTCTACAAGAGACCCACTTCAGATCAAACTCCACTTACAAACTGAAAGTTAAGGGATGGAAAAAGATATTTCACACAAACAAAAACAGAAAAAAAAGCTAGGGTAGCAATACTTACATCAGATAAAATAGACTTTAAAAGAAAGGCTATAATAAGAAACAAAAAAGGGCATTGCATAATGATAAAGGGAGTGATAAATCAAGAGAACATAACGCTAGCAAACATATACGTACCTAACACAGGAGCATCTACATATATAAAGCAATTATTGACTGACATAAAAGGAGAGATCAATAGTAATATACTCATAGTAGGAGATTTTAACACCCCATTGACACCAATGGACAGATCTTCCAGGCAAAGAATCAACAAGGAAATAATAGGCCTAAAAGACACACTAGAACAGATGGACTTAATAGATGTTTTCAGAGCATTTTACCCCAAAGCAACAAAATATACATTCTTCTCAAGAGCACATGAAACATTTTCAAGGACAGAGTACATGTTAGGACACAAATCAAGTCTCAATAAATTTAAGAGGACTGACATCACATCAACCGTCTTCTCTGGTCACAATGGTATGAAACTAGGTATCAACTACAAGAAAAAAACTGGAAAATACACAAACACATGGAGGTTAAATAACATGCTACTAAACAATGAATGAGTTATTAATGAGATCAAGGAAGAAATCAAAAGATATCTAGAGACAAATGAAAATGAAAACACAATGCTCAAAATCTATATAGCGAACACAGTGAAAGCAGTCCTAAGAGGGAAACAAGAAAAAAGCTTAAATAAACAATCTAACTAGAAAGAAACAGCAACAAAGCCCAAAGTGAATACAGGAAGGAAATAAATAATAAAGATCAGAGTGGAAATAAATGAAATAAGAGTCTAGGAAAACAATACAAAAGATTAGTGAAACCAAGAAAAGATAAATAAAATTGACAGACACTTAGCCAGACTCAAAGAAAAAAGAGAGAGGACTCGAATAAATAAAATCAAAAATGAAAGAAGAGAAATAACCACAGACTCCACAGAAATACAACAGATCATAAGAAAATACTATGAGCAATTATTTGCACAAATTGGACAATCTGGAAGAAATGGACACATTTCCAGAAATATATACTCTCCCAAGACTGCGTTAAGAACAAACGAAAAATCTAAATGGACTAATTACCACCAATAAAATAGAATCAGTAATCAAAACCTCTCAAAAAACAAGTCCTGGACCAGATGGCATCACAGGTGAATTTTACCAAACATTCAAAGAAGAAGTATCACCTATTCTTCTCAAACTATTCCAAAAATTTCAACAAGAAGGAAGGCTCCCTAAATCCTTTTATGAGGCCACCATTACCTTGATTCCAAAACCAGACAAAGGCATTACAAAAAAAGAAAACTATATGCCAATATCTTTTATAAACATTGATGCAAAAATCCTCAATAAAATATTAGCAAACCGAATTTAGGAATACATTAAAAATATCATACACCATGATCAAGTTGGATTTACTCCTGGGATGCAAGGTTGGTACAATAACTGCTAATCAATTAATGTGATATACCACATTAACAAATCGAAAGATAAAAACCATATAATCATATCAATAGATACAGAAAAAGTGTTCGACAAAATCAAGCTTCCATTTATGATAAAAACTCAGCAAAGTGGGACCAGAAGGAACATACCTCAATATAATAAAGGCTATATGTGACAAACCTACAGCTAACATTATACTCAATGGGAAAAGGCTAAAAGCATTTTCCTTAGGATCAGGAACAAGATAAGGATGCCAACATTCATCACTCCTCTTCAACATTGTATTGGAAGTCTTAGCCACAGCAATAAGACAAGAAAGAGAAATAAAAGGCATCTGAATTGGAAAGGAAGAAGTAAACTCTCCTTATTTGCCAACGACATGATATATAGAGAATTCCTAAAGATTCCAAAAAACTGGTAGAACTGATTAATGAATTCAGTAAAGTAGCAGGTTACAAAATAAATATTCAGAAGTCAGTGGCATTTTTATACACCGATGATGTACTTTCAAAAAGAGAAATTAAGAAAACAATCCCACTTACAACTGTGTCAAAAACTATATAATATCTGGGAATCAAATTAACCAAGAAAGTAAAAGACTTATTTTCAGAAAATTTTAAGTCACTGAAAAAAGAAATTGAAGAAGATACAAATAAATGGAAGCATATATTGTGTTCATGGGTAGGAAGAATCAATGTCGTCAAAATGGCCATAGTACCCAAAGCAATCTATAGATTCAATGCAATCCCTATCAAAATACCAACAGCAATTTTCAGAGAGCTAGAACAAATAATCTTAAAATTGATATGGAGCCATAAAAAAAACCCAAATTGCTATGGCAATCTAGAGAAAGAACAAAGTTGGAGGTATCATACTATCTGATATCAAACTATACTATAAGGATACAGTAATCAAAACAGCATGGTACTGGCAAAAAAAAAAAACAAAGCAAAACAAAACAAAACAAAAAACATACAGATACATTTATCAATGGAACAGAATAGAGAGCCCAGAAGTAAATCCATGCCTGTACGCTCACTTAATATATGGCAAAGGAGGCAAAAATATACAATGGGGTAAAGACAGTCTCTTCAATAAATGGTGATGGGAAAATTGGACAGATAAATGCAAAAAAGGAAGGTGGACTACCTTCTTATACCGTATACAAGAATAGATTCAAAATGGATTAAAGACTTAAATGTAAGACTCAAAATCCTAATACTTCTAGAAAAAAACATAGGCAGTAAACTTTCTGATATTACTAATAGGAATTTCTTTTCAGCTATATCTCCTTGGGCAAAGGAAACAAACAAACAAAATAATCAAATGGGACTACATCAAACTAAAAAGTTTTTGTACAGCAAACGAACCCATCAACAAAACAAAAAGACAATCGACTGTTTGGGAGAAGACATTTGCTGAACTTATACAACTCAACAACAAAAAAATAACAAACAGCCCAATTAAAAAATGGGCAGCAGATCTGAACAGATACTTCTCAAAAGAGGAAATACAGATGGCTAAAAGACATATGAAAAGATGCTCAAGGTAGCTAACCACCAGAGAAACACAAATTAAAACCACAATGAGATATCACCTCACACCTGTCAGAATGGCTATCATCAATAAATCAAAAAACATCAAATGTTGGCAAGGAAGTGGAGAAAAGGGAACCCTCATACATTGTTGGTGGGATTGCAAATTGGTACAGCAGCTATGGAAAACAGTATAGAGGTTTCTCAAAAAATTAAAAACGAATATACCTTTTGACCTAGCAATTGCACTTCTGGGTATTTATCCAAAGAAAACCAAAACAATAATTTGTAAAGATCTATGCACCCCAATATTCATGGCAGCACAATTTACAATAGCCAAGATATGGAAGCACCTAAATGCCCATCAACAGACGATTGGATAAACAAATTAAGGTTCATATATACAATGAAATATTACTCAGCCATTAAAAAAATGAGGTTATTATGCTGAATGAAATAAGCCAGACAGAGAAAGATAAATAACATATGATTTCACTTATACGCGGAATCTAAGGAACAAAAAGAACAAACTAATCAAAAACAGACTTGCAAATAGAGTGGACAATTTGGTGACAGATAGAGGAAAGGGATTTTGGAGAGCTGGGAAATGGGGTGAAGGGTTAAAGAAGTATAAATTAGTAGTTGATAGATGGTCATGGGGATGGGGAGTACAGCGGAGGAAATGCAGTTAGCATTAATAAGATGGCTAGGTGGAGGGCCAGCGGAAAGAAGGAGCAATTGGGGGGATCATTTTATGAACTATATAGATGTCTAACCAATGTACTATATACTTGAAACTAATTTAAATAAATAAATTTTTTTTAAAAAAGGAAATATCACCTACCTATTGCCACTTGGATACTGTACTACAATGTCATGATCTTCATCAATGCCACACACAGTTCCAGTTGTAGTTAAAGTCTCAAACATGCCATCAGTCCATCCTCCATGACCATGCTGCAAAGACTGTACAATTTCTAGGTCAAGATCTATATTTACCAGGTCACCAATCTGCAACCCACCAGGATTCCTGTTTCCATTCTGCTCACCTGTAATTGCAGAGGGAGATGACAAAAAAAGGAAGTCACAGCAACAACAAGCAACTGCATTATTTTTAAACAAGAAAAAGTTCTAGATTTTTAGTTTCAGTTACTACCTAATCCTAAAATGTTTTGAGAATATACTATATCAGATTCTAGAACTACAGATATTTAAAAATGGAAAGAAAATAAAACTTCAGATTCAAAAAATGAAATAATGTGATGATTTATAACGATGACTGAACAGTAATAGAATCTACAAAAGACTATGCAACCCTACATCAGAACAGAAAGCTCTGGATACTGAAAATATTCACTTTTCTACATGGAAGACGTGTTGTCTATCACTGCATCAATGCCACAATAACTAGAGACCACTAAAGAAAAATATGAAATTATTTTTTACAATGAAGTGCTTAATACTTTTTTAACCAATGGTTTTTGTGATTTTTACATAAAGACTATTTTTAACTATTTCAAAGTCCATTCCCTATATTGTTTTCAAAGCTAGAAGTGGGATAAAGGATTCGTGATTGGATAAAGGATTCATGATCATAAGACACTATGATAAGGGATCTAAAATGTGTATGTTGATTCTACACTTTTCTTGTGAAGGCAAGACACAAAACAAAGTTTCTGAAAGCAAGAGAAATGAATGATCTCGTCAAAAATATAGATTATTCTTTTACAGCACTTTTTGGCAAAAAGGCAAATCTAATTATTTAGAAAGAGGAACACAGAGTTCACATGAATGAGAAAGGAAAGCATTCAGGGACTAAAGGCTTAATCAAAAGATTAAATGTTCATCATGGCAACAATAAAAATCTATAAAATAAAAGTAGTTTTGGTTTTCTTATTCTTTTTTTATTTTAATGATATGTGAAATTATACTTATTATATTACTCGAATCTTGGAGCTGTTCTTGTATTAAGAAGGCAATTTTACACAAATTCTAAGGAATTTATAAACTTTAAATTGTTAGATCCTATTCTCAATTGCATGAGATACGACATTGATAGTCTAACACAAAATTTTTCAACAATATAAGTTTATGGTTAAAAGATAAAAGTTTCAAACATATTATGACATAAATGGCATATCAGTTCTCAAGCTATGATAATTCAATGTCTACATAAATAATTGAAAAGAACAAATTTTTAAAACCAAAATAAAATTAGAAAGTTACTTCTTTAAATATCTTTAATGGTAAATAGTTTTTAAAAGTTCAATTTAAACATTTTTCTGATTCCATGAACTCTGACCCATTATTTAGTCATTTTTTCTCGTCTGCTAACTCACCAAGCACAGGGCAGTGATCTCTGTAGAAAGAACCTCCTTTGGCATCCTGGACACACTTCAGATCAGACTAAGAAGAAAAGAAACCAGAAAAATCACCCCTGAAAACTTCAAATATAGGTCAGTACTTAAAATAGGCAAAAATACTCATTTAAAACATACCCTCAGCAGAAGTCAAAAGTCACACTAAACACTGCTTTCCAAAGCACCATTAAAAACTAAACCTGATCTTCAGACAGGTCCTACCTTACTTACTTTTAGCTTCTTTCAAAGTTCAAAATTAAAATGCCTGATCTTTACCATTATACTTTCAAAAACACATGCTAAAAAAGGAGAGGAGGGGACTATAACAAATACCTAGTATTTAAAATGTACATAAACACATTTCATTTTTAAAATATTTATACACAAAAAGAATTCATTTGATTTTTCTAATCAATTTTATGAAATACAGAAATACAGTCTTTTGATTCCTTGCCTAGTTGATTTTCCTATTTACATCAGCTTTCATGCTTACCTCACCATAACCTGTTTAATCTAAGTTCCTTTCCACTTAGCTTGTATAAGAGAAAACAAATTACTATTTCAGTATCTAAATGGGGAGGCAGGTATCGTATAATGAAAAAATACAAAAAATGTGAACTTAGAAGAGCAACCTAGGAGGCTACCATAAAAAAGCAGATTTACTAATAGTGCTTAATAGGTATACATAGATATATATGATCTTTATATTCTCACTCTATTAAGGAAAGGAGCTCCTTTACACACACACACACACACACACACACACACACACACACACACACAACCAAACTCTTTTACAGCTCCTTTGCCACTAGAGCATCACATTTAGCTAAATCCTAGCCAAAGAGACACAGTGGTCAAATTATTTTAGTATGATACTTAGACCTAGCAATTTCACTTCTAGGAATCTATCCAAAAGAAATACACACTCATAAATATGCAGAGACATATGTATGAGGATACTTGCTGAAACACTGCTTGCAACAATGAAAAAACCCAACCCAGATACCTATCAACAGAAATCTCATTAAATAAATAGTATAACCAGACAAAAGAGTACTATTCATCCAACAACAACAACAAAAAAGGGATGTGTGTGTGTGTGTGTGTGTGTAAAATATTTATTAAGTACCTGAGCACATATAGAATGTAAGGCTTCATTTGAAGCAAGTTAAATAATCAACAGGCATCCTACAGAAATCCACAATTTAAAAAAGAAGAGGCATGAAGATAATAAAGGAAACCTGATAATCAATGCTATACACAATTATAAATACTGGCAGGCAAAGTATTTGTTTAGAGTCACATGGCTGCTTTTAGATGTAAATGGAATAAATTAAGGCAAAGGGACAGTGGGATATTTTTCTCCTCCTAATGAGAGGGATGAAATAGTTGAAAGAAATGAAATTTAAAGAATTCTTTGAATGAGGAATATATTCAAAATGAAAGGATATAAAAGGATATATATAATTAAATATAATATTTAATTATACTCTAAATTAAATAGCTGGGGTCAACATTTGAACAATAATCCATGAAGAGCAGAAATATAAGGCAATCCATTGAATAAACCACCATTATTTTCCTAAGCACTTAAATATTCAAAGTGTTTCTAGGTCAATCATTTTCAATTATCAACACTACACTTTAAAAATACAGTGAAAAAAATCTCCTTAAAAATAATTTTAACACCTACTGTAATTTATATATTTAAAATATATATATATATATATATATATTTTTTTTTTTTTTCTTTTTCTTTTAACACCTACAGCACCCGGTATTCCTAAGTGGTCTCCCATTCAAGTACTAACCAGGCCCGACCCTGCTTAGCTTCCGAGATCAGATGAAATCGAGTACATTCAGGGTGGCATGGCCTTAGAGTATAATTTATATTTTTATCAAATGTAGCATAGAACCTCATTATAACACTCTTCTCCATGTCTATGCCAAGAAGCAGCCTTACCTAACTTTTTGATAAGATTTCAGTAAATAAAACCATAACTTACATATAAGGGATTGGCTCTACACAATCAGTATGTAGTAAGTTACCCAAAGATTAACCTGCAATATCAGATTTACTATTAAAATAGTTCAAAAAACTATACTAAATATGTAAAGGTTATTAAATTATCACTTTATAGATTTCCCTCCTATTGCATATTCATTATTCAAATGATTGTACTGTGACAAAAAAGATGACAAAAGAAAAAAAAATAAAAAATAAAAATTAAAGGATACAATAAAGCCTTTTTGTATTTCCCTTCTTTCATGCATCTAAAATTTTCATCTTTTGTTCTGACTACTTACCATGCCCTCAAAGCCAACCCTGTAAAGGTTCTTAGCACCATTATCCCAGAGAACATATGCTGCGCTATGTGGACTTGATGCACTCCAATCTTGGATTTCCGTTACCTAAGGGAATTTTTTGAAAAAGAATTTTTTTAAAAGGGGAAGAGAGAGGTTAGTTCTTTTAATTTTATTTAAATCTTTAAAATCATTTAAGCTATAATACTGTGTAACAGGATTATGAAAACATTTATTTGCCAAATATGTGTCACTTCTAACATATAACTGAATTATAATTAGAGGTATTTTTCCAGAATTATAATTTTAAAAACCATTGTAGAAATTTTAAATTAAGAGGCTTAGTGATTACGGTTGATTACCAGAAAATACACAATACAAAATTTAAAATCTTTGACCAAATCAAATACCCAGAATGATTGAAGATCAGCCTGCTCCCTGGTCAGCTAAAAGGTAAGAAGCAAAGGCTCAAAGGCAAAGTTCAAGAAGATGTGAGTGGAATCAAAGTTATGATGGAAACAAGGAGCAGAAACAAAGAAAAATCACCCAGGATAATCAAGCCATACAACTAGAGAGAAATCCAAAAAAGCACCTCTGCCCAGAGGATTCCCTGAAATTCAGCCTACCTCAACTCGGGCCCCACCCAAGCCACACCCAGGTATATACTTAGCAAGTTAGGTACTCCTTGCTGAGCAGTGTCTAGACTCACACTGGAGGCAGCTGGCCTTGGTTTCTGGTGTGGCTTTTGAGGCAACTATAAGCTTAGCATCTGTGGATTGCTTGCTGAATCTTAATAGGTGGCCCCAGAGGGGCACAGGCTTGGGCTAAGTTTAGTCTTCAACTGAACCCCTCGCAGGACTGTGCCACTGGACATCTACTTCACAAATCCACACTAATAAGACCGGGAGACTTAGGATCTTTGCTTAGTACATAGAAACAGACATGGAAAGGCAGCCAAAATGGGAAGACAAAGAAGCAGAAACCGTGTGAGAGAACAGAACAGAGATCCAGATATAATGGAGTCAAGTAATCTAATAGATGCAGAGTTCAAAACACTAGTTATAAAGATGCTCAATGAACTTGTGGTTAAGTTCAGTGAGAACTTCAACAAAGAGATAAAAAACATAAAAATGGAAATAGAAATTATACAAGAATACATTATCTAAAATGAGAAATATATTAAATGGAATAAACAAAGGAATAAACAAAGTGAATAAAGAAGAGGATCAAATGTCCTATCGAGAGAACAGGAAAGCCAATCAAGACACTCAATCAGAATGGCAAGAAAAAAGATGCCAAGACTATAAAAATAATTTAAGGAGGATACGGGACACTATCTATTAAGCCTCCAAATATTAGTCTGGTGTAACTGAAGAAAATCAAGATGTTGAACAGCTGTTTAAAGAAATAATGATGGAAAACTTCCCTAACCAGGTGAAGGAAATGGACATAAAATCCCAGGAAGCTCAGAAAATTCCAAAAATCAGGGATCCAAAGAGGCCCACACCAAGACACATCGTAATTAAAATGCCAAATATTAAATACAAAAAAAGAATTTTAAAAGTAGCAAGAGAAAAAAAATAATTACTTATAAGGAAACACCCATAAGACTGGCAGCTTATTTCTCAAAAGAAACTATGCAGGACAAAAGGGCTTGGAAAAAAATATTGACAGGATGAAGACCCAGGATATACAATCAAGAACAATTTATCCAGAAAAGCTATCTTTTAGAGTTGAAGGACAGAAAAAGAGTTCCCCAGACAAAAATAAGCTAAAGGAATTTATCGCCACTAAGCCAGTATTATAGGAAATGTTGGAAGGACTTCTTTAAGAAAAAACATGTATCAAAAACAAGAATAAAGAATGGTAACATCTACATTCCTATCAATAAGTACCTTAAGTGGAAAAGAATTAAGTGCTCCAACGAAAGACACAGAGTGACTGAAAGGATAAGAAAACAAGACACCTACATATGAAAAGGAAGGTGATGGGAAAGGATATTGCTTTGATGGACCTAGAAGGCTTTAAGTCAGACAGAGAAAGATAAACACTATATGATTTCACTTATATGTGAAATCTAAGGAATAAAAAGAACAAACTAATAAAAAACAGACTCACAAATATAGTGGACAATTTAGTGTCGACAGAAGGGGAGTGTGGGAGGCTGGAGAATGGGGTGAAGGGCTAAAGAAGTAAAAATTAGTAGCTAGGGATGAAGAGCACAGCATTGGGAATGCAGTTAGTATTAATATGTGGCTAGGTGAAGGGCGAGGGGAGAGAGAGAACAATTGGGGGAATCATTTTATGAACTATATAGGTGTCTAACCAATGTACTATATACTCGAAACTAAATTTAAAAAATAGGACTCATTAAAAAGTCTACTATTATTGTAATTAGCTTATATTCATAGATAACTTGGGGAAAATTGATATATTTATAATATTGAGGATTCGTATTCAAGAACTTGGGGTATTTGGATTACCAGTCCTTCAAAATGTTTATAATCTTTCTATGATGCGAATGAATGTGAATGTTTGAGTATATTTCTAAGTGTTTTATATATTGATATCATGAATGAAAATTTTTTGAATCACATTTTCTGACAGGCTGTTGCCAATAGAAAATCTGTTGCTTAAAAAAAAAAAAAAGACATTAGTGATTTTGTTTCTCTGGCAGTTTTTCCAGTTGCCCCCAAAAGCAGGTCATCTAAGCTAAAACACTATGCCTCCAAAGGAAATCCAGATACAATCTCTAGGCCCCACATACCACCGGATTGACTGATAGCTAAAAAAAGTACTAATGTTACTTTGCTTAAGGGCCAAAAGCCAACTACACAAAAACGACACACAATAAGCACTAACCTTGGGTATTCTTAAGTAAACCAGTCTACAGCTAAGAATGGGAAGTTAGCTGACACTTATAATCAGCCATCCTTCATAGATACTTAGAATGCTAGGTTGATGCTAAATATAATTTTTAAAGTATGACCTGAAAAATAGACTATTTTTTCAAATAAGATATATAATGACCCCTTCATTTTTACCCTGAACTAAAGAAATAATTTTGGAAGCTACGTATTTTGTGGTGTTTTTGTAGAGATAAAGTCTTTATGTTTAAGATTTAATCAAACATTTTAGAATATTTAAAATTGTCAGTAAATGAGTCCATTCTTTTGCATTTTGAAATAAATTATACATTATAAAAATGTAACATACATAAACTTTAAAAAAATAAAAAAATGAAATGAACACCAGTCTAAGAAAAAGAATATTACCAGTACTTTTCAAGTCCCCTGTATGGCTCTCATCAATCCCATCCTCTTGCCTCCCAAACTATAAAAGATCAAACTAATAATATCACCCTGAATTGAGTCTTCACTGCCTTACTTTGCTTTATGATTTTCACAACTAACTACTGTATAATCTTACAAAGTAACAGTTTCTAATACTTTAAAGTGAAATATGCAATCTTTAGCAAAAAATTCCTTCTGATTCTAATATACTCAGATTCTACTTCGTTTTAAAAAACACAATGCTAGATTAAAGTCTATTTTTTATAACGGGGACAAAAAAGCATTTGACTGACTAAAAAACAAAGACTACAAATTTTATTTAAATTAATTCATCTTAAATTTCAAATTGCTTGGGATATAAGCAAGTTCATTAGTTAAGCTCTGAATCATGAAATGAAATTCTTTCATTTGTTAATATAATTTGATTATTGAGGGGGAAACAAAATAAAGACATAAGAAAATTATCATCAATTTTATACTTTGAATTGATTAACATGTGCAGAATGGCTGCTAAAACCATTAGGTAAAAGGTTGTTAAGAAACTATAAAAGATCAAACAAACAATACCTGCATTCACTGATCATCTTAACATCACTAACAGCAGGATAATCAGACTTTATGTGACTACTGATGTGATGCAATAGAAAGTACATGGGACCACTTATGAGGTACTTGTGCCAAAATAAAACTGAACCTGAATATAATCAAGCCTCTACATCTAACAATTAGTTTATAAGAACACAAGGGTTAGAGGAAGTTTAAAAATATCATAAAGAATGAATTTGCTAAATCCAAAGAACCTGGCTTCTTCAACAAATAAATCGTATTTTTTAAAATATTAATAATTTTTGAAGTTGGGTGATGGGTGCATGGGAATTTGTTATCAATTTCACTTACTTCTGCTGTAATTTTGATTATTTCTTTCCTTCTGCTGACTTTACGCTTCATTTGTTCTTCCTTTTCTAGTTTGTTAAGATGAAGCGTTAGGTTGTTTATTTGGGCTCGTTCTTATTGCTTGAGATAGGCTTGTAATGATATGAACTTTCCTCTTATGACTGCTTTTGCCATGTCCCAAAAGTTTTGATAGGTTGTACTATCATTATCATTTGTTTCTATGTATCTCTTGATCTCTCTTTTTATTTCTTCCCAGACCCAGTTTTTCTTCAGTAGCATGTTGTTTAATCTCCACGTATTTGTGTTTCTTCCTGATTTCTTTTTGCAGTTGATCTCTAGTTTCAAAGCATTATGATCACAGAATATGGTTGCTATGATTTTAACCCTCTTATATTTGTTGAGACTATCTCTGTGTCCCAGTATGTAGTCAATTCTTGAGAATGTTCCATGTGCACTAGAGGAGAATGTAAAAGCAGCTGTTTGGGGATAGAAGGCTCTGTATATGAATTCTCTGTCATTTAAGTCGCATATTTCTATGCCTGTAGCTTATTTTCTGGAGATTTTCCTCTTTCTGAGATGCCTTGTCACCTTGGTTGTTCATGGTGTTTAATGGACTATATCTCTGCCTGGGCATTAATAGAAGTGTAGTCAGCTTTTTTTCTGGAAAGATTTATTATGCAAAGGTCTCTCTTCAGCTTGCTGCAAAGAAGGCGCTTTTTTTTGGTTCCCAGTAGGTGGCGTCTAAGCCTCTTAGATCCCTGCTTTATATAAAGTCTTACTAATGTCTTTTTAATTTTCTTGTAGATATTTAATCATGCTCAACACCCTCAGTTTCAGTCCCTGACAGTGTTGGTGACAGTCTCGGCAGCACTCACTCAGATTCCCCTTGAGTTCCACAGTGACCGGTCTTGGAAGGTACGGGGGTAGGGGCCCTTTGGGTTGGGAGTTGGGGACTGCGGCTCAGCCTCGGTTTTGCAACCAGGGCTGGTAAAAATCAACCGCTGTTTCTCTGCGGTCCTGTCCTGCTTTTCTAATATATGGCCTGATGACTGGGCCCTGCCACCAGCTGCGTGGAACTCACAGCATTTCCAGGCAGGGCTGTTCAGGAAAGTCGCTGCACCTTCACCTCTCCCCTTCCTCCTGCAGGGAGCTCCGAGGCTACAAGAGGCAGCTTCTTTATTTCTCCCAGTCCACCACCTACTACCCAGGATTCTGACCGGTGGTAGCTCTTATGCACAGATCCCACATTCAGATGTGCTGGTGTTCAGTTTGGGTGTTTTTTGTTGAGTTTTAGATGTTCAGTTTATTGTTGTTTCAAGGGGAGAGACCTAAGGATGTCTCTCACTGCACCATGTTTCCCAGAATCCCCCAGAATTTGTTATATCATTCTTTTTACTCTGGTATATATTTGAAATTTTCCATAATAAAGTTTTTTAAAAATAAATATATCTAGTGTATCTATATGAAATATTTAATTGACACATATTCAAAGGCATTTATAAAATGAAAAAAAGTCTTTTAAAATATAAACATAAGTAGTGGTACTTAAGAAACACTCTAAGAAAATGCTACACACTTCCATGATGTCTTTACATCATGTTTGCCTGAACACTGTTAATACCATGCAAATCATGGTATAAGTAGTGGACCACAGATTGCATGAGCATTGCAATATCAGCCTGGGTTGGTACATACTCCTTGATGTACCTCATACTAGCCATATAGTTGAACATATGCTGTAATGAGGGTAAAGTGGGGATCTTGAATCTCAAGAAAAAAAAAAAAAAAAGGAGGTGAGAGAGAAAAAGAAGTATGTATACACTATACACTATTCACATGGGTTACACCAGGAGAATGGGACAGAGCAGCCAGCAATGAAGGGAAAAAGAGGACTTAAAAACTTTCTTTATTCACATATATGGTTTAAAAAAAAAAGTCTGAAAATAAAAATTACACTTGATCTCAAACATGTGCTTAAACAATGTTACCCTGAAGACTTATTATTATATTAAGGTCCCTAACTCAAGAGTCACAGGTGCAAGATGTTTCATTTATTTTTCCTCACTTTGTTCTTAAAATGCAACATTATTAAATTGCAATAAACCAAAATGTAATATTAATGACTTTGTCAAAGCTTCAAGAACACCTACTTTTTATCTCTCAAAAAAGTGCCGATATAACAAAAACCCGGAAAGTCCATCATGTGGCTTCAGGCTTTAAAAAAAGCTGCCTTCAAAAGCTGATGAAAGCTCTCGCCTCCTGCCACCCAAGATGCCAAAAGAAAAGAAGGCTACAGGGAAGAAAGCTTTTGGCCCCTACTGTCATGAAGAAGCAGAAGATTAAAGTGGTAAATCCCACTTGAGAAAAGGTCCAAGTCTTTTGGCATTGGACAGGGCGTCTAGCCCAAAAGGGACTGCACCCACTATGTCAAACAGCCCTGGTACATTTGGCTGCAGCGCCAAAGGGTTATTTACTCTCTGTAAGTGCCCGAAAGTTAATCCTGAGATTAACTAGTTGAGCAAGGCCTTGGACCACCAAACAGCCACTCAACTGCTTAAGCTGGCCCACAAGTACAGACTAGAGAAGCAAAAAAAAGAAGTAGATTATTGGCTTGAGCTGAGAACAAAGCTGCCAGCAAAGGGGATGTCCCCACCAAAAGGCTACCTGTTCTTCAAGCAGGGTTTAATACTGTCACCACTCATTGAAAACAAAAAGGCTCAGCTGGTAGTGATTGCACATGATATGGACTCCACTAAGCTGGCTATCTTCTTGCCTGCCCTGTCCTTAAGATGTGGGTTGCCTACTGGGTTATCAAGGGGAAGGCCAGGCTGGGGCATCTAGTCCACAGGAAAACCTGCACTACCGTCATCTTCATTCAGGTTAGCCCAGAAGACAAAGGAACTCCTCATAAACTAATGGAAGCTATCTGGACCACTTACAGTGACAGATATGGTGAGATCCGCCACCACTGGGGAGGCAACATCCTTGGCCCAGAATAGGTGGCTCACACTGCCAAGCTGGAAAGGGCAAAGGCTAAAGAACTGGCCACCAAACTGGGCTGAGTATACACTGCTGAGTTTTCTGTACATAAAAGTAATAAAAATTCTTTAGCCAGTGTCAATGGGGCATTTGAGGTTGAAGGTGATTTGCCTCACTCGAAAATAAAAATAAAAAGCTGATAAAAAAAAATTTCAACCTCTGACCATATAATTGTGGGGGGAAACATAAAGTTACACAATTTTTTTAGAATGAAAGTATTAAAAATTTACTTCTCATGCATTCTTTCAAAAGAAGTTACTAGAATATGTATTCTACCAAAAGTAAGAGTGAGCTAAGTAAAATCATATAGTGGGATACAGAAAACATGAGATCCAGCCAGGAAAGAAGCAAAGGCATGGATCAAAGGGAGCTTCCAGCAAGACTGCTGGGCCCCAGGCATCAAGGGCAATCAATTCAAATTGTAACCATGTAATTCATAGGCTACACATTTTGAAGACTCTAATCAGCAAACTCCCCACTGCCCCTATAGTATTTTACTGACCTGAGGACACTGCCCAAGTGAGTCTGACCTAAATTCTCAAGTGTACTTGGCTTGTTGGACCATGTAATGATGAAGTTCTGACTCTCCTCTCCATCCCCCATTTGCTGCCACCTATATCAGCTGAGGTCTCTCAGCTCCACCCACAAAATTTTCTGCTTTGATCTACTCAGAAAACTTCAAGGTGGACCATGGTAAGCGGAGAAGGGAAAAATCCATAGTAACCCATCCCCTCTGACCACATTTTTGCCTAATGCGTAGGACCTGACCCATCCTTCTGCCCTGCTTGATGCCCTGTGTCTAGCCCTGTATTTTCCAGGACTCACTAAGGACCTTGCTCACTAAGTACCCCAGAAGGACTCTTAAAAATTCCCAGGGAAACAAGATCGGTTATCCAGACACTCTATTCAGTTGATATTTTCCTGGGAGCTTTCATCTAAAAGTAGCTATTCTGCTCTGTCCTTAGAATAGCTAGATTTGTGCTTGCTACTTGCTTTTCAAAAATTTAATCTTACAAAAATCATATGATCATATTAATAGATGCAGAAAAAGCATTTGATAAGATACTTCAATTTATGATTAAAACACTTAATCAAATGGGTACAGAGGACAGTACCTCAACATAATATATGACAAACTCTCAGCTTACATCATACTTAATAATGAAAAACTGCAAGCTTTTCCTCTAAGATCAGTAACAAGACAAGTATGCCCTCTCTCACCACTGTTACTCAACATAGTATTGGAAGTCCTAGCCAGAGCAATCAAGCAAGAGAAAAAAATTAAAGGCACCCAAATTGGGAATGAAGAAGTCAAGGTGTCACTTTGTACAGATGGCATGATTATCTGTATAAAAAACCCTAAAGACTCCACACACACACACACACACACACACACCTATTATTAACAATAAACAAATATAATAAAGTTGCAGGGTACAAAATCAATGTACAAAAATCTGTGTTCCTATACACTAACAGTGAAATTTCAGAAAAAGAAAGGGAAAAAAATTCCTTTTGCTATTGCAACAAAAAGAATAACACACCTAGGAATTAACTTAAAGAAGGTGAAGGACATTATTAAAAAAACTGAAGAAGACATAAAGAAATGGAAAGATATTCAATGTACATGGATTGGAAGAATTAACATAGTTAAAATGGTCATATTACCCATAGCAAAATACAGATTTAATACAATCCCCCATCTAAATCCCAAAGGCATTTTTTAAATAGAACAACAAAAAGAAAAAAGAACAGATTTGTATGGAACCACAAAATACCTGAATAACCAAAGCAATCCTGAGGAAAAAACAAGGCCAGAGGTATCTCACTTTCTGACTTCAAATTATACTACAAAGTGACAATAATCAAAACAGCATGGTATTGGCAGAAAAACAAGACACACATACCAATGGAACAAAATTGAGAATGCAGAAATAAACCCACATATACATGGGTAAATAATTTTTGAAAAAGAGTCAAAAATGTACAATGGAGGAAAGAAAGCCTCTTGAATAAATGGTGCTGGGAAAATTGGAAAGCCACATGGAAAAGAATAAAACATGACTGCTATTTGTCACCACACAAAAATATTAACTCAAAATGGATCAAAGAACTGAATATAAAACCTGAAACAATAAAATGCATCGAAGAAAACATAAGTACTAAACTTATGAACATTGGTCTTACAGAGGATTTTATGAATTTGATCTCAAAGGCAAGGGAAGTAAAAGCAAAAATAAATGAAAGGGATTAGATCAAACTAAAAGGCTTCTACACAGGAAAACAACAAAACAAAGAAGCAACCAACTAAATAGAAGAAAATATTTGTAAACAACACCTTCGAAAAGGGGCTAATATCCAAAATATACAAAGAACTCATACAACCCAACAAAAAAATCAAACAATCCAATTAGCAAATGGGCAGAGGACCTGAACAGACACTTCCCAAAAGTGCAAATGGCCAATAGACATATAAAAAGATGCTCAACTTCATTAGCTATTAGGGAAATATAAATCAAAACCACAGTGAGATACCACCTCACACCTGTTAGAATGGCTATCATCAACAGGACAAGTAATAACAAGGTATAAGAAGTTTTGGGGAGAAAGGAACCTTCATACACTGCTGGTGAGAATGCAAATTACCACAGCTACTAGGGAAAACAATATGGAGGTTCCTCAAAAAATTAAGAATATAATTACCATATGATCCAGTAGTCCCTCTTCTAGGTGTATATACCCCAAAAATTAAAAAACATTTATCCGTAAAGATATATGTACCCCGAAGTTCACTGCAGCATTATTCACGGTGGCTAAGACATGGAAAAAAGCGAAGTGTCCTTCAATAGATAATGGGATAAAGAAGATGTGGTACATATACACAATGGAATATTATATAGCCATGAGAAAAGATGAAATATTGCAAAGGGCAATATAAGTCAGATGGAAAATAAGTCAGATGGAAAAAGTCGAGAACCATGATTTCACCCATATGTAGGATATAAAACAAAAGCAACAAACAAGAAAAACAAAAACTCATAGACACAGCAAGTTTAATAGTTACCAGAAAGAGTGATGGGGGAGGCAGAAAAGGATAAAGGAGTCAAATATATGGTGCTGGAAGGAGATCTGACTTTGGGTGGTGAATACGCATTGCAATATACAGATAATGTATTACTGAATTGTACACTTGAAACCTATATAATTGTATTAACCAATATCATCCCAATACATTTTATTTAAAAAAATAATTTTAAAAAATTAAATCCTAAATGTTGTAGGACACAGCACTACGTCAAACAATAAACAATAAAGAAAAACTTTATTGTTTATGACAGCAAAAATAATGACAGCAAAAATCAGGGGCTTGCAATTGGGAAAGGGTAAACAGAAGGCTTTTATAAGTCCTCATAACATTCTATTTTTTAATCTGCATAGCGGGAATAAAAATGTTACCATTATTACTATTCTTTAAACTTTCATATACATTTTATACATTCCTCTGTGTGAGAGAGGACTGCTATAAATGGTTATTGAAGATGTCTACTGCAAAATGGGTCTTGCCAACGAAGAAAGTAGAAGCTGATATGCAGCCCAGGCTCCTCTTACCAAGACCCTATGTACTGGGGCAAGGCTCTTCTGGTAACCATAACCAAAGGAGTGCCTTTTCTCTGCCACTGACTTGCCAACCATGACCCCATAGCACTCCATCTACGAGAGGTGGCACCTCTTTCAAATTCACACAACTCTATTTTTCTTTTTAGAGCAATGCTTCTCAAACTTTAATGTGCATAAATGACTTAAGGGTCTTGTTTAAATAAAGATTCTCATTTAGAAGATCTAGGAAAAAGGGGATCTATTACCTATTACATTTCTAATATGCTGTCAAGTAACACCTATACTTCTGGTCCACAGGCCACATCACAGTCCAAATTTAGATATTTTTTGGTCTATCTTCCCTAATTCAAAGAGAGGTTTCAGGAGACTACAAATTTTTCTCTTTTCTTTATTGCTATATACTTGATGCTTGGGACAGAATGCTGCACATAGTAGGTATTCAATTAATATTTAATGAATCTTTTTAAAGGCAAAAGTTTGCTTCTTTAATAAAACTCGAGATCCTTAAAATATAATGGCTAAAGTACATTTCTCTGAATTTCATACATTAAAATTAGACTTTATTACTTAATATGAAATCAATAATAAAATACTCTGAATTTAGAAAATATCTGTTTGAAAAGACGTTTAAAAATCTTATAGCACTAAGTTGTACAAAAGAGGCTTTTAAGTTCCTACGAAAAGCTCCTCAGATAACAGACTTTAAAATTAACATTCCTCAATGCTAAAAACAATTTTTTCAAGAAGGTAACAGAACTGACAGTGAATGACACCTAAGTCTCAAATGTAAAATGTTACTCATTTTGGCACATCTAGCAGCTGACATAACACAAAGTATGCATATTCAATATTTGTTGACTAAATCGATAAATGTTTAATCAGCAAAAGAACTAAAACCCAAAATAAATAAACCAATAACTCACTTAACCTAATATCTTTGGCTATCCTACCCAATGAAACAGGCTCTACAAAATTCCCTTCAGAATAACTGCTATAATAGACCACTAGACAGCTCTACACACTTCCTGAAGAGGATAACAAAGTTAAGTGGCCTGGATAATAAAGTAGCTGCTTATTACCCCTCAGAAACAGGTCTTTGAGGGAATGGAATATAAAACAAGTAAATTCAAATGAAATTTTAATAGCAAGAAAATTGAGAGCATAAGATACAGGTTAGGGAGGACTGGCCCAAACAGGATTTTCAGAAAGCATTCTGGACAACAAAATGGCAATATGAAGCCTAAAGACGGGAAGGTAAAATCTACCTAACAAACTCTCAAGAAATGCCAATATTTACAACAGAGCAGGAACAACGTTTTTTCTTTCAGTAAAAAGGTAAATTAAGATTTTAAAACATTGTATTTAAAAAAGGTAAATTAAGATTTTAAAAAATCTTATTTAAAAAAGCTGAGAAATTCAATTATAATAGTAATAAATATCTCCTGACCATAATATATTCTAGAATAACGTGACTAACTAAGAAAAAAATTTTACCTTTCCCCTACGTCCATTTCCTCCATCCTGATCTTCCCACTGCCAGTCTACTCCTCGTACCACTCTGGCACCCGCAAAGATCCCTCTGGCTGTAATCTTCTTAGATTTTCTACGAGACTCTAACAGAACCCTAAAAATAAAATGGTTTATTTTCAAATTTATATAAAAATAGATAACAGTAATTTATTTTTTTAAACAAGATTATATAAAAGGTATTTTGAAAATATAAAAGATTCTTTTTTTTGGTTAGTGCCATAACAGCATGTTACAGAAATACCGACTACGTTCCACAGGTAATAATCATGATGACAATAGTAGTTAGAATAATAAAAACAACTTATATTTACAGAGTTTTACTATTCATAAACGCACTTTGAGAGATGGAAAGTCTATTGCACTCCTTAAGAAGGTATTTTTTTATTATCCATTTTACAAAGAATGCAACAGAGCCTCAAAGAGTTAAGTAATTTACCCAAGTTCAAAAATATTAAATAGCAATGGAATCCATATATGAACCCAGTACAAACATTTCAGGGTATCACTATGCTCTTCGCTATTTTCAAATGACAAACTCAAATCTCTTCAACTATGAGGCAAATAATATGAATGCGGGCCTAAGAAAGACAAATGGCAAGGGGCACTTGACCTCAGACTTGGGTAGGGACTTTGGGGAACTTAAAAGTATGCTTCGTCTAAAGGGTACTTACTGGTGCTCTCATGCTGCAACCAACTCTTGCCATGAACACATACATGTCCACTGTTGAATCTTCTGGAGTGGTGGGTCAGTGGGTGAGTGAGTGGGTGAGCGGGTCGGTGGATATGGGTATGTGTTTTAAGAATTCACGAGCTTAGATTTTTGTGTGAGATCACCCAATTTCAAAAGATTAGCAATTGTTCAAAAATTTAGAGCACTGTATATGCTAGGTAAAATATATTTGTGGCCTGGATTTAACCAACACTAAACTGTCTTCAAAGTACTGTATACCTACAAAAGACTTTTGACCTTGAAAATGATTCTAAACTTAACTATCTGGACCAGAGTGGCTCTCTAAGGCCATCTATCCCTTATTCTTCTACATCCTTCTCATTCATAAAATAAAAAAAATAAAAAAAATGGGTTTTTTGTTTGTTTTTCTATTTTTATCTCATTATTCATTTATAGAATGTCTTTATTATACTCTAAAAACTGTAAGCAAAAGACAAAATTATTTAGTTAATAAATGGCAGGACCATGATTTGAACTGGGACACTATGACAACAAAATCCATTTTTCTACAACTCCTCCCTAGCTAGATTCTTGCTCCTATGCATTATCCAAATCTACCTAAGAATAAATTACTTGATACTCTGACACCCATTCACAATTAACACTCCTCTCTCTTATTAAGACACTTAATATGTATCTCTACACAGAGTCCAAAACATCACAGGATAATTACTTGATTGAATAATCCATTAACTTGTAAACTCTTTAAGAATACTGTCTTATCTTCAAATTTGCACAAGCATAGTAGTTGCCCCAAAGTCTTAACATATGCCTTGATTCAATTAATGGACCCTAGTGGTAGCAATTAATAGACTAGAAGGCATAGCAAAAAGAAAATAATCAGCCTCTCTTGGGCTACCCTAGCAGTTTCAAACATGAAGTAGTATCAAGTCTCTATATGAGACAAAAAATAGCCTATATTATCTTGGGAAAATACAGCTCCATTCTCACAGAGCTCTTTCCTCACTCAATGACAGGCCTGCTCCACAAGCTACCCTGTTACTTGCTACCTCCTGATTAAACCAGCTGTCAGAAACTCTCCTAATCCTATTTTTAAGGCTGAATAGTATAAAAAATACTAACAAGGAATTGCAACTGAAGAAAAAATTATTTCCCATACCGCTCACTTCCTGGTGTAGTAATTCTATAGAAGCGATGCCTTAAATGATGTTTATCTCCATGATAACAAACTGTACACAAATCATAATTTGTACACTCTGCACACTTCCATCGAATGCCAATGATTGGTTGCTGACGGCAGGTATCACACATGGTTCCATCATGCTTGATGCCTATTAAAACAAGGATACATGCTTACATTAATCACAGGCATTATTTACTTGAATATTGTTCCCTAAGGGGAAAAACAAGAACACAGCATTTGACAAAGTGTTTCAATAGAGAAATAGTATTTCAAATATACCATATACAGTTTCAAGATAACAGATTGCAAAAATTTTAATCAGCACAAATTACAGACTAAATACTTTCTTTCCCTTCTTTTTTTCATTAGTAAGAACATTTCTCAGTAGCACTTTCCTTGTTCTCATCCACAAACTGAAACTTAGGTTCAATCTAGAGAAAGACAGAAGTCTTTACCAACCAAGTAGATGTTTCATACTTCAATCATTCAGGAATCTTTTAAGGAATTTGAACATAGTCTCCATGTAAACAGTTACTCCAAAAGACAATTTTATCCTCATGATATCATAGACACAAATTACTGATTAACTTAAGCATTTATCTCTAGGTAAACAACAAACTTCAGAAAATGAATAGCAAGCAAGTTTCCCAGTTTAAAGGGTAACAATATATTATAGTTGAGTTTTTTTCTTAAGGAATAAGTTTTAAAAATAAAAATAAAAAACCTCTAGAAAAAGAAAATAAGCACTTGGTAATACAACCGCCACTAAAAATGTTAACATGGATGGATGAGGTAGACATAAAAGGTAGAACTAAGGTAGAACTATAAGGCAATGAAAAATAACTGACATTTCAAAGTAACAGGACTAGAAATAATGTTCCTTTACTATTCTGTTATACTAAGATCAATTAAAACTAAGAGTTTCTTTAAACAAGGTGGCCTGGGAGCATCAGTGTTACTATTTATGAATATATGCTTTATAGTCAAGTTCAATTTTGAACTATAAGCAAGGACTGTGATGTCCATACAACAATGACACAAAACACTCCTGGATTCAAGTTCTAGTTCTATCAATAACTATCTTTCTGCCTTTGAAAAAGTCATTTTAAATGAAGTATTTACATATTAAAAAAATAGTATTTCTTTCAGAATAATGGGGGGGGCAGAGAGGATTGCTCATGTTGAAGTTGGGTAACAGGTAACATGGAGGTTCATTATATTTGTCTATATTTTATATAAGTTTAGAAATTTTCCATAATTAAAGAAAAGAGAGGAGTCATTTTAGTTCTCAAAATCTCAGTACCCTTTGGAGAAGGGAATATGTTTTTCAAAGGTAAGGAATGTTCTAAGAATCAAGTAAAGATGTGCTGTATATGTAAGAACTAGAGTACAAAAGTACTAAGCCCTATAAGAACTAATACACTATTGCTGCTTCTTGGTTTAAAAAAAAAAAAAAAAAAACCTACAAAATTCATTTCCTACATCTAAATTTTAATGCCCTGTGAGGTAACCATATTCTAAATAAAGAGCCAAACATAAGGATAAATCTGTGTCTGAGCTGAGATGGTTAAGAATAAAAAAGGGGGAAAGGCATGAACACTAAAAAGAAGTTGGAATGCCTAATGAACTTTAAAAGAGCATGACACACAAACCAAATGTTTTGTGTGCAATCCTTCTGCAGTCTCCTTCCACACAAATGCTTGATTGTAGGATCAGAGAAGATGGTGGGCATCAGTACCTACTGATTCATTCAGTAATTATTTCTTTACTGTTACTGTAGCGAGGCCCCCTTGCTGCTTTCAGATATCACTCTTGCTGTAGTATGGAGAAAAGAAAGGAAGAAAGTAAAAGTAGCTAGTAAGTCATAAGAAATTAATACAGCAGTCCGGGTGAGATAATGGTAGTTTAAGTCAGAGTGATAACAGTACAAGTGGAAAGAAATAGAGTCAAGAGAGATTTAGGACTTGGTGGCTATGCGCTAGAAAACAAAAGATGTAGAGGGTAACAAAAGAAAAAAGTATAAATGAGATTATTCAAGAGAAAACAAATAGATAAGTTAGAAATCTTTAAGAACAGACAGTTCTCTTTAAGACAGAAAGGGAGCCATGAACAAAAAAACTAAATAAGTGTATGTTAATTCAAAAATGCAGGCTCAGGCCTCCATTGATAGAAACTCATCAAAGAAACTAAATTTAAAAAAGAATCAGAAAAGTTTCATAGAAATGGTAGATGAATCGACCTTTCAAAGGAAGAAAGAAATCTCAGAAGAGCCCAGAGCATGTTCAATAAACCAGAAGTTCTGTTTGAGAGGAATATGACAGTCAGAGACTTAGAGATAAATTTTAGAGTCGTGCTGGAAAATAACAAGATAAAATGATTTCTAATTTGTATATTTAAATAAACAAATAAATTCACATAGTAAAAACAAGGATATGTAATTTAAGACTAGTTCTATAGCTTAATAGCTAGGAAATGTTCAAATGTTCAAAATGTTCAGCTTAAACTACTCTGGGATCAATATTCTCATCTATAATTTGAGAAGATAATTCTCTTCATATGTAGTGGACTGAATGTATTCCCCCCAAAATTCATATGCTGAAGTCTTTGGGAGGCAATTAGGTTTAAATGAGGTAGTAAGGGTGGCCCTCCATGATGGGATTAATGTCCTTATAAGAAGAGGAAGAGAGACCAGGTCTCTATCTGCCATGTGAGGACATAGCAAGAAGGCAAGCCATGAAGAGAGCCATCACCAAATCAAGAAATAGATTTGGCCAGCACCTTAATCTTGAGCTTCCCAGCCTCCAGAACTGTGAAAAATAAATTCATGCTGTTTAAACCATCCACTGTGTAGTAGTTTGTTATAGTGGTTCAAGCAGACTAACATAATAAGGAAAGGGACACTGGTATAATAGTGATATAATAGAGATAAAAGTGATATAATAGAGGTGAATATACTTTGAAACATTTTAAAGCAAAATATAAAGTATATTGCACTTAATTTAGAAAGAATTATACTGCATTTATATTTCATCTTAATATAGATTTATTAAATGTACCAGTCATCTATTTAAGTAATTTGCTGACCAAAATCATCATATATCCCACAAAAATTCAGCAATACTTATATAGACAGACATCAAAGAACTTAACTTCCCAATTCCCAGAGTCTGCATATAGAGAATATTCAATTATTAATGTGTGGATTACTCCCATTTGAGCAAATTACTCACCTTCTCCATGGTCATTCTCTCACCATTTCATCTCAGGTTTTTCCCCAAAGCTTATGGCTTCCTACCTATCTTCTCAGTTCCTTTAATTGTTTTCACACCAGAACAGGAGCAGTGGACTCAACTACCATGCAAGAGAGTCCCACATACCAGCAGATCATCAACCACTTCTCATCAGCTGATAATGATGTATTCTATCCCATGATAATTAAGTCTGACTGTATCAATCATGAAAATTATCATCAAAGGCCATACACTCTAGTCTAAACGGAATGCAAACTACAATTAAAAACCGCAGATTTATAGCTACACAACTCAAAGCTACCAGCATTCACTAGTATTACATGTTCAGTCTTTTAGAACATAAATCAAAAGGCTGAATGCAATTTGAAAGTTCTATTCTTCCTTATTATGTGTATCAACGAATACTCAGAAAATGTTATAGCTTTTTTTAATCACATAAGGATTTTTAAAAAGTACCAAATAATCCATAAACTGGCTTATCATGCCTTGGGTTATCAAGAATTTGTGATATTTTGCTTTAAATCAACATGTAATCAATTCCTTATAATATTAATTTCAAAAAAAAACCCCTGTAATTATTCCTGTAATTATCTCTCAACACAAACAGCAAAAGTTTACAAAGAAATTATTCTAGCTCACACAGAGTTATTTTCTAAGGTAAATTCTAAAACATATGAAAAAATCAAGATTTTTGAAGGATTGTCATACTGTCTGATGCAAAGCTATTAAACTGAATTTTAAATTTTCATAAAACTGCAATTAATGAGAAATGGCAAGAATCACAATATGAGGTTTTAAAAATTCAGACTTTAATACTGAAATACAGGTATATTATTCCTGCTTTATACATGCATTTTACACCAGTTACATTCCTGGAAAACTGAGTGTATATTTAAAATGGAGAAAAGGTGTGGCAGATTATGCTTTCCAAAGAGCAACACACCAATATGTCCATCCTTATGTCCATCCTTATGTCCATCCTCACAGTGGTCTTCTGACAATGTGACAATGACACATGACTATCAAGAGACAAGTTATTTTCTTCTTCCCACTAGAGCTGGGTAAACATTTGCAACTGCCCTAATCAACAGAAGGTGGTAGAAGTGACACTATAAGACTTCTGAAGCTAGGTCATAAAAGACAATGCAAGATACCATTTATCTGTCCCTGTCTGTCTCTCCCCCTACCTCAGGATTCATGGCCTACATGCCTTCAGAATTCTTTCACAGTGAGTCTGGCTATGATAAAGCTGCCATAGGAGAGACCACATGGAGAGGCCACATAAAGGTGTAAGAGATGCCCTAGGAAACCTGGCTCTGCCAGTCCCTCCACAGTTTGACTCTTCCAGCTCAGGCCATAGACACTGTGGAGTAGAGACAAGCCAGTCATTCTCCACTAAACCAAATGCAAATCCTTGACTCATGGAAGCCATGAGAATATAAATTGTTTCGCGCCACTATGTTTTGGGGTAATTTGTTATGTAACCATTATAACTGCAGTAAAGCAAGTTAAAAATAAGTTACAATCTTTTTTAAATTATAGGTCCCTAAGTATAACATACCAAAAATAAAGATAAAGTATTGAATATTTTTAAAAACTGTAAAAATGCTAGGAAAAAAGTTGAACAGCATATTTTACAATTTTAAATAAAGTCTTTCTAAGCATGACACAAAATCTAGAAATCACGTGTGCCCACGTGAGCACACATATACACAGTGTATAAATAGAGAAAATCTGAAAGCACACTCCAAACTGCTGAAAGTAATTGTGGATGCACAGATGGGGGAGGGGAAGACACATTCATGTTTTGTTCTATATACTTTCGAATTGTTTAGTTTTATTATAAGCATATTATCAATTTCATAATTTAAAAAACAAAACAAAACGAGACTAATTTTATCCTCTCAAATAAGGCACACATCAAAAATAACGTCATATGATGCATGTGAAGATGGTATTGAGAGCCAGTCAGATACGGCCGAGAGAGAAATATAAAATTGATACAATTTCTACAGAAGGTACTTGCAAAATGTTTCAAATGCCTTAAAAACCTTGACCTAGCCTTCAAATTTTTTAAAAGGTATATCTAAAGAGAGTCAATTATAGTAAATAATAACAAAAATTTAACGTCAAAAATATGAGGCTACTTACGTGTAAACTATGCTAATTCACACGGAAATTCTATGCAGTTACTAAACCATGTTGTAGAACTGTTACTGACATAGTAAACTACATTATTTTATAAAGCTTGTAAATAATTACAGTATACCATTTTGGTAAAATAAATTATATGATACATACAATCAATGTACACAGAAAAACTAGAAAGACAGCCCCCCAAATGTGCTGATGGGATGATTACCCTTTGTAGTTTTCCAAGTTTTCTATACTGAGGGTGTATTAATTTTAGGAAGCAGCTGGGTGAACAGGGGCATTTAATATGCAGCATATGCATCAGAAACGCTAATATATATGTCACTTATAATTAAAATAAAAGCTAAAACAAAAACACGGGGAACTCTTAGCAAATATTTACAGAAACCAAATTTCAAATAGTTACTTTAGCAACAGGGTATGTAACTGCTACTTTGAAGCTTTTATTTCTTTTAACCACTGCACTGCACTTTTCCATGCTTATGAAAAGAAAATATCTACCTTGTCTACATCTAATCCTCATTACCACATACCTAACCTGTCTTACTACAGGAAAGCACCATTACCAAAAACATAATTAACATCAAATATCAGTAACAGTAAATGTTCCCATATGCTTATGTTTCTGACAAGGTCTAAAATAGGTTTCCTTGGTCATCACAAAAAGTAAAATGCACTAACGAATTGGTATCAACTATACATTTAGAGGTTTAGCCTAAAATATCTGTGTAGCTCTTCAAAGGAGAGTTAAGTTAATGAAAAGCACAGGAAAAATGTATTCCAACCTCCTGACCAAAATGAGAAAGTCCAGTTTTCAGCGATGAACACATTTTTCTCTATGCACATTCTTCAAAGTACAATAACATTCATGAGCTCATAATCTATGTACAGGCTTTCTTTAAAAAGGAATCATTTAAACCCACAATGATAACTGGTTAAGAAAAAAAAAGGCCCCTCTACAATTCATAGTTTTAAAGACTACTTCAGGAAAACCATTAATGCACACAAAAGCACATCCAAATCCTTTCTTGGTTCCCACAGTTGAAAGGCCAACAAAGCTACTGAACAGCTGTGAAACAGACTAAAGCTGAGAATTGGAACAAAGCAACTCACTCTACTACCAAAATGAGCACTACAGAATTTTTAATGAAAATGCAATTAACTGGATTTAAAACAAAAGCTGGTATTTAAAGAAAACATAAAACAGAAGAAAGGGCATTACATAAAAAAGGCCAAAATTTTACTGATCTCTCACACTGGTAGGTTTTTTGTTTCCCCTTACTACCTTCACCCAATTTATTCTCATCTAACACCATTTCTTCCCAGTATAAAGCTCCTTAGCTCTGGCAAGAGTTATTTCTTAAAATTTTCATTTCATAAAACTTTAATTCCCTAACTAAACCTATTAGTGCTTTTTTCCTTCTTATAGAATACCACATTACCCTCAAGAGTTAATGTTCTTTCCCTTTGCTAAGCTTTATGAAGACATCTGCCACCGTTAAATGAACCACCTGATGATAGCTTTTGACTCATTCTACTAATACTCAAATGACCATCTGCTCTACGTTTTAATGGCATCTCGCCTAAATTCAATAACTTAGAAAATTTACATAACTTAAGTCTCTTTGTTGGAAAATTTTTTGAGAACAGTAAAACATGCTAGTCAAGATCAATAAGAAGAAGTTAAAACAGCCAATGAAAACAGCTTAAATTCACAAAGCACTGATTTATGTAAGTAAAATGTTGAATTTCTAGATAGAAAAGATGACTGAAAGGGAGAGAACTAAAGTTCTCACTACAGGCAGTTCACTATACACTTCAACATGGAACAAGAATATCTAAACTATCACTTTATACAATAGCAAAAATAAAAGTAAACAATATAATTGCTCATTAACAAGAGAATGGAAAAATATGTAACAATAGGGTATCTAAAATGAATGGCCACACAATTCTACATGGATGGATCCTACAACTATAATGAATTTTTTAATTATACGAGGATATAAAATGTTGCAAATAAAGAAACCCATGAGAATAACTAATTTCCAGATGGTGGTTACCACATGAGAGGAAAGAAAAGAATGAAATTGGGAAGACGTACATAATATTTCAAATATATTAGTAATGCTTTGTTTCTAGATGGTTCACAGGTATGTATTAATTATTTATCTGCTTGGATATTTAAATGTTATGTAAAAAAAAATTTTTTACTTTTTAAAATAAAAATAAACATCCCTAGTAGACTAGTATAATGCCTAATCCTCTAAATTTTTGCCCTAATTAAAAGATTTCACCTAACATTAAAAATAATTTATAAGTCATTAACGAGTATTTAAATGTAATTATTGAGGCATAACTGGTTGTTGATGTCATTCAACCAACCAAAAAGTCTTATTTCTGATTTATCGATTCATTCAACTTTACCTCCAAATCAACGTGACAAAATATTTACAGAGATTAAAGGAGGGTTAACCAATTAGCATATGCATCTTATTTTCCATGAAATCCTTAATGAGGGTGAGGCCTTGGTGCCCTGCCACCTAGCTGGTATATTCCACATTCCTTACTTTTGAGAAATACTAATGAAAATAGAATTATTATTAGTACTAGCTACTACTTATTAGTATCAAGCTTGGTGTTTCACTTATATTTTATTTAACCTTTCCAAAAATACTGAAAGATATTATCCCCATTTATAGATGAAGAAATTGAGGCTCCTGAAGTCACACGACATTACTAAGTAACAGGCTCAAATTCAAACCCAGGTAGGTCTGCAAAGCCTTGTGCTCTTCTCTCTGCTGGATTTTTTTCCTACTTAGCTCTGATCTTATCTAAAAAATAATTACATATCTAGGGCATCATATTCCCCATGCAACCTACTGGATTTCAAATATATGGTATTAAATCCTAATCTAATATTCAAATAAATCTTGAAGAGAGACATTTTAAACATTGAAAAGATTATCTATTTTTCAGTTAATTTCAATAATGTAGTAGAATGAAACACCATTTACTTCCAACCAACTCTTGTTAATGTGTTCTAAGAAAATGACTTTGAAGGTGTCTCACCCAAAATCTACAACTCCATATCTATTTTCTATTAGACAAGTTATTCTCTCATCTATTTTTGTAGCTTCTGCTACTCTATTACAAGATTGCACAATAAAATTAAAATCATTCCCAACATAGTCCAAATGAAACAAGCTAATTAGGTATACAATTAGCAATTTTAGTAATATATTTGTTATTTTTAGCACTTGTTACATAGCAGTAGAAAATGAGGTCAAACAAAATTAAGAATTTTATCTACTTAAAATTTTTTCCCCTGCTAACTGGTAAAACTTGTTATTTCATTTTAGAAGCAAAACACTTGTCTGTGTACCTTAACCTAATCCAACTTCATTTTATAGGTGAAGAATTAAGGCTCAAAGTGAGGAAGAAAAAAAAAAAAAGACTAACAAATCTAGATTTGCATCTCCACCATCAATTTATTACTTGTAAAATCTTGGCAACTAAGTTCATTTCTCATAACCTGTTTTTCCATCAGTAAAATGAAAGGTTCATCAATTAAAATATTTAGAAGGCTTAAATGAGATAAAGTATGTTAAATGCTTAGCATACTGCCTGACATATAGCTGGAGCTCAGTAAGTGTCAGTCCATTCCCCTAGTTAACAGGTCTACTTAATAAAATCTAGAATGAATATCTTGACCACTATTCCATGAAGAGACTAGAGGAAAGAGGTAAGCAAGGCACCATAACCTATTATAATCCCGAAACTCCCAAAATTCAAATAATGTTTTTTTTAATATTAAAGAGTTTCTGCCCCATTTCTTGGTTTTTAGGAACAAAATTATCAAGAAGATAAATTCACCTGTGGAGAAAACTAAATACTCATTCCAACCAAAGCAAGTATCTACAAAAGTAAATGTGCTTTAAAAAAAAAAAAAGTATTCTAAAACAAAAAATGAATGTCTATCTGCTGTGTCCCATTATCTTCTCCACTAATTTAAACCCCACCCTATCTAGTATTCTACCAGTTCATTTATAAGCCGATTGTTTAAGAACTCAGAACCCACTTTCCCTCAGAAACAAAATTTTAGAGACAACTTAGGTACCATCTATTTCACAAAAACCTATCTACTCTACATAGAGCTAATCTAGGAACATACAAAGATAAAAATTGTTGCTGTTTCTAGTTCCATCTGAGGAGATGGTTCAATCCTTGTAATACAGACATGGTGGTAAAAGAGACAAGCTAAATGATGTGGGGACATATGTAAGTGAGTGAAGAAATAGGTTTATGAGGAGGAATGCTCAAAAAAGCCATTTTCCTAATGGTACTTAAAATGCATAAGCTCCTGCTTGGTGACTTAAAGTAATGGTTTCCAAAGTAAGGCACATGACCCAAGAGATACAGAACGTGATCTCTTGAAATGCAAGAGAAAATACAAATCCACAATCTTTCATCTGTAATTCCAAAACCTAAAAACTCTGAAGTTTTTTTGTAAATTAACAGCAAACTTACTTAGTGGTAAACCCTGATCTGAACAAACAAGATGTTATATACATTTACGTAAGTAGTCTTTATTTAGCTCCTTAGTATAATTATTCATATGTTCACTGCAGAAATATTAATGTATTTGATTGCAAGGTGCTACTGTGGACCTTGAAGAGGGTGTTAAGCAATATATGGCAAACATACCACATTATGGTTCTAAAATCTAAAAGTTTGTAAACTTGATCCCAAGCATTCTGAATAAAGGGTTGTGGACTTCCATTAAAACTTTTAGTTTTTCAGATCTAATTTTTTCCTTAAAAATCTAAGAATAAAATTATGTTTTATTAATTGTAAATCAGTTGACACTAGCACCCTCAGTGGGTCCCTATAAAAAATCGCCTGTCACACATGGAACACAAGTTGAACTGAGGGTGAGTGGGAGTTTGAGAGCATGAGGGCCTAACACTGTTGCTCACCTCTGACACATTAAGACATGCTGCAGCTTTCTGGTGCCTAGTTAAGTGGCTCTGTAAAGTAAATCCTAATAATACAAAACAACGTGTTGTTGATTATCTTGAGAGAATACCTAAGAGTCAAAATTAAGAATAAGTTCCATTCTTTTTAACCAAAATTGCACTCCTTTTATGTGATGCAAATAGCTTAGTGGTAATACACTTTAGAAGATTTTTTTTTTTTAATTATACCCATTTCATCTGTACCTTCCAGGTAAAGATGATGTCTGACAATAAATGAGAAAATAAAGGCTGTCCGAAAAAAACTAGAAATAGCAATGAAAAAATGATGCCTAGAGATATCTCTATCATTATATGGTCTTTAATGCTGAAATGATCTGATTCACCAATAAACTCTCATTTCTGCATCCTTAAAATATTTTACTTCATTTGAAATTCAGTGGATTTTGAATTCATTTATTCAAAATATAAAAATGAAACACCTTCATTTGTAAGAAATTATTAGCATCAAAAGAAAGAAAATTACCAGCTAAATTTCAATAAAATTTTTTACTTAACTGGTAAATGGGATAGAAAAATAAGATCGAGGTTTGGTAAGTACATTTACTTGTCAGGGTCCAGTAAGGAGACAGAAACCACACCAATCTACCACCTCTAGAAATGGGGCCAGGGTGGGTAGTAAAAAATAAAATCATTAAAATGTAAGAGGCAGTCTGGGATCCAGACCTTTAAGGAGTGGTTTTGACTGACTGACTAGTGCTAGAGTCACTGAGTCAGAGGCACATCAAGGCTGTTTCTGGAAATAAGCAAACTGGAATCAAATATTGATACTGAAATCCTGCTGGCTGAAATGTTACCAACAAGAAGGGCAAGCAAAATGGGAAACAGCAAGTCCCTTCTCTCCCTGCAGCCTTCCACCCTCCTTCTAGTGTCCCTATTGGTGGAGCCAACAGGGATACAGCTGGCAAAGGACAAATATTGTGTGCAAAATCCTAGTCTCATAGTGCATAGCTAGAGGAAAATTTATATTTAATCTAATCCATTTATTTCATAAATAAAGGAAAAGGCCAGCTAAATGGCTCCTAGCTTCTAACTTTCTAAATTTTCTCCCACACCCAGTAATATAATTATCTATGTCACCCCTCACCACACACACACACATAAATATTAATTTGCTAATTTTTTCTTATAAAACAAAAGAAGCTTTATAAACAAGGTGTGACTTCAGCAATTTGAAAATTGGGTAAGATCTGATAGTTTAGGAGATATGACAACCGTCATATCTTCTGCCAAGGGCACAGCTTGGCTTCAAGAGCACAGAATGACTAGGACTTTGACCCACTCTGGAACAAAGAAAACATAAAAGATTAAGAACCCCAGTAAAATCAAAATGCAA
This sequence comes from Rousettus aegyptiacus, assembly GCF_014176215.1. Classification (NCBI taxonomy): domain Eukaryota; kingdom Metazoa; phylum Chordata; class Mammalia; order Chiroptera; family Pteropodidae; genus Rousettus; species Rousettus aegyptiacus. The sequence goes on along the minus strand of NW_023416287.1, from coordinate 56,291,452 downwards.
TACCATGACAGCAAAGGCTGACCAGATGGAGAATCTGACAGCCTCATGTGCAGCTCAATTACTTGCTTTGACACAAAAAACTCTTTCAAAGGACTTATATGTTTTCTTACACGAGGCTAAATGTAATTACATATAATAAACTACCTGTTAGATATCAAATACACACACAAAGAAAAACTATTAATGTCCACAACAGTGTTACACTAAATAGGTCAAATAACCATACCACAGACTAACAAATTATTTAAATTTTCTGACCAATTTTCTCTCAGGAACAGTACAAATGGTGATCATTTCTGAACTACTAAACTATAAGTGGAAGAGAGAATGATAGGGCAAAGCAATGAACTGACTGTTCATCCCTACATCTCTTAATCTCTTTGATTAAGAAATCCTCAGTTTCCTTTTTCAGCCTAATGACAATCTAACCTCAGATCAAATGAGTCAAAAACTTTTTGAAAAGAGCATTTTATTCAGAAAATATTCATTCAGAGCTATGGCTTTGCTAGGAAACAGAGATACAGGGAATGAACACACACACATTTTCCTTACCCACAAACTAATAATCTAGTGCAAAAAAACAATTACAACACAGCATACCTCTGGCAATAGACAGAAGTACAGAGTGCACTGGAATCACACTGCCTAGCAATTAAAGGTGGAGGGAAGACCCTGGTTGGTGGCTACGTAGAAACACATCCAAAAAGAAATAACTAATCCAACCAGAGGGATAAAGCAGGAAAATATAAAGCCAGAAGACATATTACGATAGCAACAAATACATATATTAAAAAGCTATTTCGTGTTCTTTCATTTCAGTTGTACACACACTTTTCCTGCTCAATAATGTTAGTCAAGTTCTAAAAACCCAAAGACATCTACTACAGACAATCAAGGTTTGGAATCAGCTGAGGGGAAAAGGAGACAACAGAGAGCCTGGGCATCTAAAGTAGACAAGCAGTCACTCAGCATCCTGCTATTCAAGCTGCCCATGAGCCAGCAACATCTGTATCACCTGGGAGCTTGTTAGTACTCTGATTGAATCTCATACCTACTGAATCAGAATCTGCACTTTTAAAGGTCCTCAAGTAATCAGTGTGCTTACAAAAGTTTGAGAAGTAGCGATAGAAAGGTTACTAGTTGATTTCTTGAGGTCCTCAGTGCAACTGTGGCGACTGAAAAAAATGACTCTTACTGGAAAATTACTGCTTGGCTATGTCCATGGGAACATAGGCTGTCACCCATAGGAACATAACATTCTAACAATAAGCTTTCTGCTTCTGTACCACCGCTTGCACACCCAACCTGTGGGTCGACAGGTAGTGAATAGAAGAAAAGTAGACCTTTGTGTTTAGACAGAATGAAGAATGGGATGTGGGGCTTAAAAACCCTGGACCTCTACATTTCCGGGCTGCTTAATTTGGGGTCTGCGTACCCCTGGCAGACCCAGCTGGCTGAATAAAGAGTGTGTTCCCTATAACTCAGTGAGTTCTGGTGGTCCGTGTGTCTTTCAGGGGCTGGTAGCTCCAACATCTGGAGGCCCCAGAGAGATCTCAGGGAGTGGCCCTGAGATCTAAGACCGGATCGGCCTCCGAAGTGGTTGCTGTCTCTGTTACAGATTCAAAGGGGTAGCCAACCTGAGACGTTCCAGGGCCCTTGAATGCTGTGACGGGGTTAATGCAATCATCAAAGATGCAACTTTCCGGACACACTCTTTGTTCCTGGTCCCGAGGGGAATTTGGAATCTCCGAGGCCTCGGTAGATAAAAGGTACCTTCCTAGTTCTGTTGACCGGTCATTAGGGGTCTGTGGAGAGACTGGATGCAGTCATATCTCCCAGACCATGGCCAGGCTGCAGGACGCCACCTCTTGTGCCCTGTTGTCAGGTTCTGTTTATTGTCTCTGGTCCTGTCTAGGTTGTAGATGGCAGACTTCTCTGGGTCCACCTGCATCTCAGTAACTGTTCTCGTCTGAGTGTCTGTTTTGTGTTTTGTGTTTTCTGCACAAGCGATTGAGGGAAGCCTGAGTTCACAGAAGACACCCTTGGGGTGTCTCTGGCGACATTTTAAAGAAGGGTTTGTAGAGGGAGCTAACTATGACATAAAGTTTTCTCCAGGCAGACTAAGTACATTGTGTGAAGTTGAGTGGCTGTCATTTGATGTAAACTGGAATCCGGATGGGCTCTTTTGACAAAGGTTCGGTAAGGAATGTTTAGAAGGTTGTCACGGGAGACCCGGGACATCCTGATCAGTTTCCCTACATTGATCAACGGTCAAACCTTGTTCAGAACACCCTCCTTGGCTCCGCCGGTGTGCCCTTTCTCTGGGAGAGCAGGTTTTAGTTGTAGGCACCCTGAAACATGCAGCAACTAAATCTCCTAGACAGCCCAGTTCCTCAGTCCTCCAAACTCCACAGGAGGACAGTGACCTTCTCCCACCCTATAATTCAGGACAACAGAAGCCAAATAGCACCGCCTCACCTCCCCGGATGGCCAGCAGGTAACCCTTATGGGCCTCCTGCTTCCACTCTGGGCAGGGTACCAGCTGATACCACCACCCCGGCCATCCTCCCCTTGCGAGAAGCACCACTCCAGGGGCATCACACAGACAGGCCCTTTATGGTTTACATGCCTTTCTCAACTAGTGCCCTGTACAACTGGAAGGCACAGAATATACCTTTCTCTGAGAAAAGCCAGGCATTAATGGGACTCTTAGAAAGCGTCTTTCAGACTCACTGCCCCACCTGGGACGATTGCCAACAGCTTTTAAATACCCCCTTGACCCCTCAGAAGAACATGGATGCATTCGGACTGAAACACAAAAGATACCTGTGGGAAGGAGGAGAGTTAAGGAAGCAGGGGAACAGATTGAGGAGGAATTTCCCTCCACTCGCCCAGACTGGGGACACAATTCTCAGGCAGGGAGAACGGCGGCATTAGATTGGTACCACTAGATTCAAATTGGGGAAATTAGGATGGCTGCTCGCCAGCCAACTAACCTTTCTAAGGTAACTGAAGTTATACAGGGAGAGACCTCAGGAATCCCCTGGAGCGTTTCTTGAACAAGGCATACCGGGTATACACCCCCATTGATCCCGAGGCCCCTGAGAACCAACAGGCAATTAATATAGACTTTGCTACTCAGGCAGTCCCTGATAGCCAGTGTAAATTGCAAAAATTAGAAGGTTTTGCAGGGATGAACCTGTCCCAATTTGTTGAGATAGCCCAGAAGGTAGTTGTTCAACAACAGGGAGGCACCAGATAACCACACACATATGGCTCAAATCCAAAGCTACTGTCATCAACCCAGCCAATCTGTTGCCAGATTCAGACCCCAAGACCCCCATTCATGACTGCATAGATTTCACTGACGCTGTGTATTCCTCGCGGCTAGACCTTAAAGACTCCTCTCCGCCTGAGGCCGATGAAGTTCTGTTCACGGACGGGAGCAACTTCACATAGGAAGGAAAGAGGTATGCTGGGGCAGGGGTCATAACTCTAACTGGCACCATCTGGTCACAAGCTCTTCCCCATAGGACTTCTGCTCAAAAGGCAGAACTCATCACCCTCACTGAGGCACTAAGATGGAGAAAAGATAAGGCAGTCACAACATACACTGACAGCCAATATGCCTTTGCCACTGCACATGTACACAGAACCATCTACAAAGAAAGAGGGCTTCTGACTTCAGCTGGGAAGGACATTAAGAACAATTAGGAGATCTCAGCCTTACTTGAAGCCATACAGATACCTAAGGCTCTTGCTATTGTTCATTGTAAAGGGCATCAAAAAGGGAATAGTCCTGAGCTAAGGAAAACTGAAGCACCAATACAGAGGCAAGAGCAGTGGCCACAAGGCCAGTGGGGCCCCCACCACATCTACTGACTGTTGTCCGTTACTCAGAACTGCCTCTGTCTCCGACCTATACAGCAGAAAAGAGCATATATTTTCAAGATAAGGGAGCCACTAGGAACCAATAGGGGTGGTGAACGACCCCAGATGAAAACAATTGGGCTCTCACAGGCCCTTAGAAGGACTCTCCTCCACCAACTATACCAGACCACACACCTAGTGCGAACTAAGATGCTCTAGAAGGAAGAACTGCAGAGGAGATTGCCTCACGATGCCGGGCTTCTGCCCAAGTTAATTCAAAGAAGGGGAAGAAAGAAGAACCTAGACATAGAGAAAGAGGAACTTATCCAGGGGACCACTGGGAAGTCGATTTCAATTAGGTAACCCCAAATGTGGGAGGCTACAAATATTTACTTGTTTTTACAGACACCTTTTCAGGATGAGTAGAGGCCTTCCCTCCCAGGAAAGAGACTGCCTTAGTAGTTACTAAGAAACTACTACAAGAAATCCTCCCTTGATTTGGTCTCCCCAGAACTTTAGGGTTGGATGATGGGCCAGCCTTCATAGCAAAGGTATCACAGCAATTGGCTAGCTACCTAAATTTGCAATAGAATCTCCACTGCACCTACCGGCCCCAAAGTTCAGCCAAGTAGAGCAAATGAATCAGACCCTAAATGAGACATTAGCCAAGTTAGGATTAGAAACTGGTAGGACCTGGGTAGAACTTCTCCCCTTTGTTCTTCTCCGAGCCAAGTGTACTTTGTATATTAATGGATTCACCTGAGTCTTTACAGGCCCTTCAAAAAGTGCAGAAGGAGATTTGGTCCCGGGTTCGTGCTGTCCACTCAGCCCCAGCGGGCAGACTTCCCTATCAGTTTCAGCCTGGGGACTCTGTGTGGATCCAGAAGTTCACTTCCAAAGGACTAGAACCCAAATGGAAAGCACACTTCACTGGCTACCTGACGACGTCTACTGCAGTTAAAGTAGATGGCATCCCATCATGGATTCATCACTCCCATGTGAAGGCAGCACAAGAATGGACAGCTCAGGAAGACGGGCCCTTAAGACTAAGACTCAAGCATACATAAGTATAACTCTGTTTCTTCCTTTCTTCCTCTTTAGCCCAGGCATTCGACCAGTCACAACCAGAACCAGAAGGAACATTAATAACTCTGCTAACGACAATACACAAGGTCTTAAATAAGGCCACCCCAGACATAGGACAAGATTGCTGGTTGTGTCTAAACCCAAAACCCCCTTATTATGTCAGGGTAGGAACTCCCCTAAATTTAACTGAGCTCAGTAGGCCAGAACTTCAAGTCAATTCACTAGCAGAAGTAGTCCTTCAGAATAGAAGAGGTTTAAATTTATTATTTTTAGAACAAGATGGATTATGTATAGCTCTAAGTGAAACCTGTTGCTTCTATGCCAATAATTCTGGAATAATTAGAGAAAGTTTACTACTGGTACAGAGAAATTTGCCAGGGAAAAACAGAGACTAGAATCAAATAACTGGTTTCATAGGATGTTCAATTGGTCATGGCTAACAACCCTTTTTCCTGCTATACCTGGACCTTAAATCCTCCTCCTCCTCTTGTTAACTTTTGGCCCATGTTTTCTCAATTTATTGTTTGCATATATAAGGAAAAGAATTAATTCTATTAGACTTTTAGTATTACAGAATAGAGGCTATGAGTGAATTCTGCATAAAGAATCAAAGATTTGATTGTCTGCTAAGGCCAGTGGGGAATGTGGCGACTGAAAAAAAATGATTCTTACTGGAAAATTACTGCTTGGCTATGTCCATGGGAACATAGGCTGTCACCCATAGGAACATAACATTCTAACAATAAGCTTTCTGCTTCTGTACCACCGCTTGCACACCCAACCTGTGGGTTGACAGGTAGTGAATAGAAAAATAGACCTTTGTGTTTAGACAGAATGAAGAATGGGATGTGGGGCTTAAAAACCCTGGACCTCTACATTTCCGGGCTGCTTAATTTGGGGTCTGCGTACCCCTGGCAGACCCAGCTGGCTGAATAAAGAGTGTGTTCCCTGTAACTCACTGAGTTCTGGTGGTCCGTATGTCTTTCAGAGGCTGGCGGCTACAACACAATCAAGCTGCAATCTTCAGTGAGCAATAAAACCAGGTGGACTTTCATCATTTAAAATTGTTTTAACAGATGGAGATAAAAAGGGAAAGACATTTTGCATGTCTTTAAAAAAGATAGGATCTATATAGGAAAATCAAGTTTTCCTTACAGATGCCATTAGTAAGAAACACCTCACAATATTTCATCCTTAGCAAGTCTGGCATTCTCTTCCCCACTGTTTCCACAAGTCCTGTGTTTTCGTAAGGCTCTGTTTCCTAACAATATTCTTTTATCCTATAGTTCTAGAAATAAGTCAAAAGAAAAATAGGGGCCTGAGAAGGAAAAAGCTGAAGGTTATTAATCTATTTTATTTTTTATCCTGAGTAAGCACTTTCAGATCTTTAATTGAATACTAACATCTGAGGAGTTTGTTAGAAGCACCCAGGAAGCACCCTTGGCTAGAGGTGAAAGAAAAGTACAAAGAACTGCCCCACAAAACAGCCTGAACCAACAAAGCTGGAAGCTAATTTTGAATAAACCTAATCATCTATACCCCAAACTTTTTGTTATCCATATCCAGGAGGGTAGAAAGAACTTTTTTTTTGTTTTATAAAGAACTCTTATTAGGAAACCCAAATTCATTTCCTCCACTTTCTCTGGGTACTATACAGTACTATAGTCAAGTGTCCACAAAACAAGTATTAAGTAAAAACACATTTCTCCTCAAATCCTATACAATCAGAATCTAAATAATAATAGGTCAACTATATCTACTCAATTACAGACTCCCCAAAATTAACTCCTACCTAATTCAACAATAACATATACCTGCACCATCTCCTTGCTCACTACAAATCAGCCAAATATACCTAGATATAAAGTAGAAGTTATATTATTCAAAATAAATACCAAATGCTCCTCTTTTCAAGGTTGACTATGCTAAACCATAAATTCAAACTTATGTGTCACCTAAGGGAAAAAAATAAAGCTTATACGGCAAAATATTAGACCCCACATCAACTCTGACAAACTCTCCAACATGCAATTAGGAAGTTTCACAATAACCCAACCACCCCAGAATCCTTAATTCTCAGTTGCATTTCATAGAGGTTATCCATTAAAGGTTACCCATTTCTTAATTCCCAAACATACTGCGATAAATTTTCTCTTCATATAAAGTGAGTATAAATAAGGAACAAAGAATGAGTAGTCAGACAATCTCAGTTTATCCTTCTGGTAATACTGTAAGACTTTTTAAAATTAACTAGAAAATATGTCAAGCACACAAAAAGGCATAAAAATATCACACACATCTATATACCCACAACCTAGTTTAAGACATAAAACATTTCCAAAATAGTTATAGTGCCTGGGGTACTACCATCAATTGCATTCCACTTCCTTCAACATAAAAGTATCCACTCCCTGGAATTTAGCATTTATTACTACTTTTTTGGTAACTTTTTTCGTAACACATGTATATATCCCTAAACCAATGAGTTCCAATCATATCCTTTAACCAAAGGCTATCGGGGGCAATTTTACTCCCCAAGGGATACTTGGTAATGTCTGGAAATATTTTGGATTATCATGACTACAACTAGTGGGTAGAGAGAGGCCAGGGATGCTGGCCTGTAATGCACCAGACAGCTCCCTATAAAACAAAGAATTAACTAATCAGTCCAAAACAGCAATTGTGCCAAATCTGAGCAACCCTGCCCTAAACAATAAACAGTATTGTTTTGCACTTTAACACAGTAGGTGTTCTTTTCCAAATTATTTTCTTGCTTTACTTGCTTAACATTAATTTTCTCTTCTGTACAGAACTCCTGTTGATGCACCTTTAAGTTTTTTCTCATTTTTTGCTTTTATATACAACACTGCTATGAACACTCCTATACAAGCCTCTTGATGTTCAATGAGAGATTCTACCTAGGGCAGTAATTTTCAAAGTGTGGTTCTTAAACCCCTAGGGTAGTCTCCAAGACCCTTTCAGGGGCCTCATGAGGTCAAAACTATTTTTATAACAATAGTTATAAAATTGTGTTATATTTGTGTTTTTCATGTTGGCACTGCACTGATGGTGCAAAGGAATGATAGGTAAAAATGCTGGTGAATTAGCCAAGTTAACACTCTCATTAATGAGACATATGAGTAGCCTCTACCTCCTGATATGATGCACTTCTTAGTGCAAAACATCACATCTGTGGTATTCTTGTCCAAAATGCATAATCTGAATTTAATCATGACAAAACATTAGACAGTTGAGGGATAGTCTATAAAATTACTGCACAGTGTCAAGGTCATGAAAGACAAAGACTGAGGAATTGGTCCAGACTGGAAGAGACTGAATGACAACTAAATGCAATGTGTGATCCTAGATTGGATCCTGGACAAGAAAAAGGAAATTAGAGGGAACTGGTGAAATCTGAATAAGGTCTGTAGATCAGTTAACTGCACTGTATTAAAAAAAAAAAAAAGAGTATTGTATTAATGTCATTTTTCTGGTTTCAATAATTGTACTTTGTTAAAAATGTTAACATTTGAAGAAAATGGCTGAAAGGCCAAAGGGAATTCTTTTTACCAGTTCTGTAATTTTTTGTAAGCCTGAAATTATTTCAGAATGAAAAGTTCAATTTTATCATCTTAACTATTATGTAAACAAATATCAAGTACTGTATATCATAAATATTTAGTAAATCTTGAGAATGTAATAAAATGCCAGTAAACATCAATTATTAAATACTGTTTCTAAAAAAGAAAACAAAAACACTGAAAGTAGTATTATAGTCCTGGGGCAAAATCAGAGCCAAGAGATTATGATCTGTTCCAACATTTCATAAGAAGGCTAGCTACCCTGCCTCTAAACATGCTTTTAAAATCATTGCTAAAAGAATCAGATGACCAAGATGAATTGCTACACGCAACAAATTAATGTATAAAATTATCTTGTAAATTAAACTAAGATTTTAAAACAGTTACCTCTGAAAAACATCTGCTTTATATAAGATAATAAAACTATTTATATGACAGATATACTCCATACTACAAAACATAGGCAATATTAATATTCCTTAAAAAGCTGCTGTAATACAGGACTTGTTTCACCTTACCTTTACCCTGGAAACATACTTAAATTTCCCCATAAACCTAGAATTACTGATCCCAAGATCTCTCTGAATTACTGGGTTATGGTCAAACTTTAGCTTGAGCTAGCATAATATTTTAAGAGTATACAGGTACAGGCAGATGCCCCATACAGTGTTGTTAGGGGTGTGAACTGGTAAAATGTCTTAGGAGGAGCTATTAGTCAACATCTATCAAAATGTTAGGTATGTGTACCCTTTGATGCAATTCCACTTCAAAGGTACTCAACGCTTATATGCAAGGACAGGGTACAAGGATTTACTCACTGCAACACTGTAAATAAGAAGACCTGAAACAATACAAATGCCCATCAAAAAAGCAATGGTTAAATAAAATACTGCATCCAGTCTCTGGAGTACTACATAGCTATGAAAGAATAAGGTACTAAGATAAAATAGTCACCATTATGTATTATTAAGAAGCAAAAGTGCAGTAAAAAAATATAGTTTATTACCACTGGTGCTTTAAAAGGGTGGCAGATTTATAGAATGTTAACATATATGCTTGCAATGAATAGAGTATTGTGTAAGAACACACAAGAAACTGCTAACAATGGCCATCCCACTTCGTACTGTTGAATCTTTTGGTCTTTTTCAATGTTTAAAAGGCAAGTAAAAAACACAATTTTATGAATTACCTATTCAAAATCTGAGTTGGCTTGTATTCATTTCCCTTTCATTGCTAACAATAACTGTGTGCCCATTTCAGGATTTGCTAGGCTTTGTCAAACTATTTTCTACTGAATAGAGTACTAAGGATAAATCTATGTGAAAGTAAATTTGATTAAAATAAATTATATCTTTATTTTGTGAGAGCGGGCCTTCATTTTATATAAGAATTCTAGAGTCAATAATAGATTCCTGAAATTCTGTTAATCAAGAGGGCACTGACTCATTGCTGTGCTAATAAGTCTCTGACATAGCCTTAAATATGAGATGTTTAAAATATATATATCAGGTATCCCCTATGCCTATCTTCCACTTGGCAGAAGCATTGTACACAAAAAATAAATTCAACAGCTTAGACTATTTTCGCTCTATTGGTAAACAATTTAGATGAAAAATCATTCCACTGGGTCCCTAGTAACATCAGCTACTGAATTCCAAGTCTTTATATATGGGGCAAGGGGAACACAGATATCTCAACAAATCTGAGGTACAAGGGCCCCTCGGCAATTGTTACTAGTCAACTAAAAACACCACATGGCAAGACAAGCCTCCCTTCAGACAGTTACCACTTGGTGGCTAATTAATTTCAATGGCTAATTAGACCGGTCTCTCCATACCCCTTCCTTAGAGGAGGAGGGGAATTGCCTGTTGTCTTCCCAGGACTTTGCGCCTTCCAGGCTTGAAAGCATCCTGGTGATGGTACTGCCATCATTTCCCTTGGGAATTGGGAGGAAGCGGAGAGTCTTTTCCGCAAGTTTTTGTTTACCAGATCTTGAATATATAATTCCCTTTGGTTCTTGCCCTTTCCGCTCACTCTAGCTCGGTGCTGCAAGAGAGGCGTCCCACCGAGGGTTTCCCCCAAGCGCCCCGACACCCACTCCAGCCTCGCCTCTTCCCCCTTCGCGCGCAGGCCCCCGGGTCGGTTGCCGCGGCTTACCCGTGGGCGCGCTGTCCAGGATGCGCAGGTCGTAGGCCCCGGAGCAGCGGTAGTTAGCGGCGGTGCCGTTGTCCCACACCACCACCACCTCCTCGGGGCTCTCGAAGCTCCGGACCGTGCCCACATGGCCCTCGCCGCCGTCCTGCTTCCCCCACTTCCAGTCCGGGCCGCGCACCACCCGGGCGCCGACCCCTTCCACCATCACCCGGTTATTCCGGGAGTTACTCATCGGGGCCCGAGCGGTGGGCTCCGCCGCCGCCGCCGCCGCCGCCGCCGGGGGGCCCGTGAGGGAGTTGGGCCCGGGCCGGACTCTCGGCGCCGGCGGGGGCGGCAGCGAGCCCCGGGGAACGTGGGAATAACTCACGGGGGCGGTGGCGCGAACCCCTCCGAGCCCACAGCCGCTGCCCAGCCCTCGCCGCCGCCGCCGCCGCCGCGCCCCCCGCTCAGACTGGAGGCCGGACGGCAGCGGCTCCGAGGCCGCGGCGGCGGCGAGCGGGCAGAAGGGGGAGGGTCGCGGGCGGGGACTCCTCCGCTTCCTCCGGACTCCCCGGCCGGGCTACAGCGACGGCCGCCAGGTAACCACGCTCTCCCCCGGCCGGGAGCGCGGGGAGCGCGGGGGGCCGAGGGAGGCTAGCCCGGGGGGGACGGCGACGGCCGCGGGGGGAAAGCTTAACTGCCGGCCTGTTTTCTCCCCTGGCCGCTCGCTCCGGGGTGGGCGCGCGAGGGCCGGGGCCGCCTCCTCCCCCGTGGGCAGCGGTGGTACCTCCCGGCGTCCGGTGAGCGCCCCGGCCCAGGGGCCCCCTTCCCTCTGCCCCCACGCACGCCGCCGCGCTCCGCCCAGCCACAGAGTCCCCGCCGGGCGAGAGCGGCTCCACATCCGGGTACTGACGCACCCAGGGCCCGAGCAGCACCTTCTCTGAGTGACTAGGAAAGGGATCCTCAGCAACAGTAGGGTGGGAAGGGTTTCGGAGAGTCGCGCGACCCAAGAAAGAAAGGAAATAAGAATCGATCCCTAAGCGTCTCTCTGGGGCCCACTGCGAGCGCGCATGCGCTTGGCACATGAAAGGGGAGTAGATGCCCAGCTGGTCTGGGGCGACGGAGGGGCGGCTCCCTGGAGTTGCCTACCGGTGGTGCGGCACGCCCCATTGGCTGTGAGGAAAGGGGCGGGGCAAGGAACTTTTGTCGGGCCAGCCTGGAGGTGGGGCTGGAGGAAGTGAGCTAGGGATGCGATCCCGGCTGCTGAAACTGGGTAGCTATGATAAGATGACTGTAAGAGTGGTTTCTGGCTACTGTTATTTAAATGACATTATGATGTGTGGAATTTAAAATCACTGTTTCACAGCCCGACACGGAGGCATTGTAAGCATGCTGTTGCTTCTCCCGGAAAGTCAAGGGAGGAGGAAATACTCCAGAAGAATTGAATAATCAATCAAGCGGAAAGAAAGGGGGCGTAAAATGTAACGAATGAACTATGTAGTGAAATAAAATGTTCTCAATTTTTCATGTAAATAAAACAGGAAAATACTAATATGGAGCTACATAGAGGCTACATAGAACTAATTTTAGAAACTAACCCGATAAAATATTTGCTCAAAATAGGCCAAATTTCTAGTCTGTTTCAAACATTTTCATCCTGGAAATTTTTAGTGTGCTATTGCCAAAGCGTTCAACTGCAACTATTCATTTAAGAACACTGTTAAGTATTCCTGCTCTTCTAACATTGTTCTCTCTCTGGGATCTTTTCTGGTTTCCTTCTTTCCTTGTTAACTAGTTAAATTGATCACAAGAATTAATAAATTGATTTAAAATTTTAGAAAAAATATAGCCGCTGCAGAAATTATACTTGTCATTCACTTTGTAAAGTAAATTCAGTCCGGTAAAGACCAACTGAGATGTCAGACTATTAATATGCAACTTTGCATTCTACATCAAATACAGTATATTAATAATGGTTTTCGCATGTTCAATTGTGATTTATCTCACCCTAGAATTTTATATTTAAGATAGGCTTTTAGATAGGGTAATATTTAGATAGGCTTTTATTCTTAATATCAGAAATTAGTTATAATAACTTTAAATTTTATTTACCCTTAAAATGGGAAAGGATCTTAAGACGTGATCTAGCCTAGAGCTAGGTACTTTACATAAAGCAGTATAGAAAGACTGGAGCCTACTTCTGTCTTCTCTTCCCCTTACCTTCACAGGAGCTCTACAGAAACTCATTAAAACCTCTGGAGTACACTGAGCACAAATATGAGAACTTCAAAGTAGCCCAATCCTCATACGATAAGAAGAAAACTGAGGCCAGAACTGATTAACTTGTCCAGGATTACAGAGAAAGAGATAGAGTTAAAACTATAACCCATCTAATACTGGGTGTGTTTCTCTATAGTGAACTCTCTTATCCATTTACCCTCTTAGTAACTACATTGTGAATTTATAACACTATTATGTTGCTAACGTTAGTTCGAGGGCCTTAATGTAGTTTTCCAATGGTCTGTAAATGTTTTTGAACATACAACCTTTCAGTACAAAGTTTTTGAATATGTATTTCCAATACATGTACTTATTTATGTATAAATTATATATGTACTACCATGTTACATTATAAAACATTCTCAAAGTATAAATTATAAGACACAAAATATATAGAAATGTTTCCATACTTTCTTCCCTCACTCAAGTAGATCATCTTCTGCATCCCTAGATGTTTAAATTAGTATTCTCCAAAATAGACATACCACATTTTGACTACTGTGTCATACACATATCTGTCATGTTTAGAACCCAGACATTTTACACATATGTTTGCTTATCTGCCCATTTGTTCAGAAATACTTAAGATCATTCAGAACTGGCAAAATTTTTATTCTATCCATAAGTAAGATAAAATAAATCCTTGCCAAAGAAATGAAGTAGTTTTACTGTTCACCTACTATTCTACTACTATGAATTTGTGGCTACTTTACATTCTACAGAAATATACACTATTTGGAGAGTAGCTTTGTAAGTCAGAGTTATAGCTAGCATTTATCACTCAGCTACATCTAACTGAAAGGGAGGAAAAATGTAGCTTAGCTGGGTGCCCAAGAGGAAAAGTGTAACATTTAGTATCCACTTAAGAAAATATAGATCACTCTAAATATTCAAACAGAAGGAATTTAATACAGTGAATTGTTTGCAAAAGTGTTAGAAGAGCTGCAGAAACAAAGAGATTAATAACTACTGGAAAACACTATCTCCCAGGACTAGAAGAGGAAGTGAAAATGATGTTACCTAGGATTCATGATCACTATGCCATTGAGGCTGCTGATATTGGAACTGCTGCTGTTTTGCAGTAAGCCAGGGGCCCAGGCTCACCCTGAAGTTGCGGAGGACCAGAAATCTAAAGTCCCCTACCATAGCACTACCACCGCCAAAGTCAGAGCTCTATGAGTGCATGGCACACTCTTTTGCTGTAGCTCCTTGAATCACCCTGCCTAGGTAGGAACACAGAAGCTGATGGAAATTCCATCGGAAGGATGAAACAAAAAAATGGCTTTTCGTTAGTTGGTCTCCCATTAGTCTCCCACAAATAACAGGAATTGTCTACCCTGTTGGGTACTATACTACCATACTTAAATTTCCATGTAACAAAGAAATAACATCATGCGCCTGCCTAACAGGATGTAACTATTCCACTTGAAGATACCTTCACCCTCTCTCCCTCAAAAGGAGAAGGCATTTGACTACCAGAGTTACACCTTTTCTGGTTGTATAGATCAAAAATGACTTAAGTAAGGTGCTCATCTATTTAGTTCACTGTGATTACTTCACATCAAAGATCTGACTGCCACTCTGATCCTACTACCCGTTTTAGTAACTGCATTCACCTAGTCTCTGACACCTGGCCTCTGTATCTTCTCAGACCTGCAAATGGCAACAATCAATGAGCTTTTTAAAGAAGATAGTGATCTCATCAATGCATTTCTCAATGTCTTAGTGAAGAAAATGGAGAGAGAGTTTTCCTGTTCCTGAAGCTTATGGGTTCCATCCTTGAAATTATACCAGGGAAGTTTGGGTGCCTCAACCTACTGAAGATAAGCCACCATTAAGTCCTGTTTTCAGTCAACCAACCTGCTACTTGAGCTGCACATTATATCTGAAAACTCTTATAAGTGCTCTCATGTCAACAAGTTCAGTCTAGTCCAATATTAAGATCTTTTTCGTTCTTTTTCCAGCGTTTATAGGATCCATCCCCACACATATTCTCAGGTCTCTAACAATATAAACTTGCAAAATCTTGCAATTTGAGGGGTTTATAATCTATCTTCTCCTAGAGCAGAAAAGGAACTACTCCAGATGAATTTGCTACAGGATCTTCAATCAAGGTAAGGCCAATCTCCTCAGACATGGGGAAAAGGAATGTTGTGGTTGGCAAAGAAAGATCAAGGGAATGAAACACTACTCTGATAAAAAGAAAAAAAAAGAACAAATTTAATGCACATAACAACTTGGATGAATCTCAAGAACATTATCTCAAAGAATTATATAATTCCATGTATATAACATTTTGAAGAGACAATTATAGTGGTAGAGAACAGATCAGTGGTTGCCATGGGTTAGAGTTTGGAGATGGGCATGACCATTAATAGGTAACACAGAGGTTTGGGGTTTTCTTTGTGTGTGGTAATGGAACAATTCTGAATCCTGATTATAGTGATAGTTACTTATATAATGTACATATATGATAACATTTTATAGAACTGTACATCCCTCAAAAAAGGAGTACATGTAAAAACTGGAAAAATCTGAATACAGTCTGTACCTGAGTTAATAATATTGTGCCAATGTTAGTTTCCTACTTTTTACAAGGTACTATGGTTATATAAAATATTATCTTAGAAGAAACTGGGCACAAAGTCTCTGTGGGAATGAACCTCTATGCTGTTTTTGCAACTTATGAGTCTTAAACTACTTAAAAAACAAATAAGTTAGTAGAAAGAAACAAACAAACAAACAAAGGAGGGAAGCATATTTGCATCATCTCCACAAATTTGTACCAACACCTCAGATCCCAACCAACAAATAGCACTTTTTTTCCATTGTCTTCCCAAGTTAGAGTCACCAACAGTGAGAGCTTGAGCAATGAACAAAACTCTTGTGAAATTTTAGATGTGTTTGTTTTGTTTCCCCAGGAAGACTTTACAGAGCAATCTTTCCCTTCCTGTTGGCATATGATCAGACACTCAACATACAAATTCCAGCAATTCCTCATGTTACCATAAACCCTTTTGAGTGTTGTCAGGCATTCTATCACAGAAAAAGATGCAAATTGGCAGTGAGTCCAACTATAATTCCTAGTGTAAACTTTCTTTTCTCTGTTAATTCTCTACCTGCAAGACCTACCACACTTATGATATTTCACTGGAATATTCTATTGGGAAGATGAAAAGTTCTGCAGATCAATGGTGATGATGGTTGCATACCAATCTGAACATAGTTAATAACACTGCACTGTACACTAAAAAATGGTTTAAATGATCAATTTTATGTTACGTATGTTTTTTCACAAGAATAAAAAAAGAAACAAGATGCACAATATGATCCAGTAAAGTCTACTCCTAGTATATATCCAAAGAAATTGAAAGCAGGCACTCAAATAGATATTTGTATGACAATGTTCACTGAAGCATTATTTACAGTAGCCAAAAGGACAAAACAACCCAAGTGTTCATCAACAAATGAATAAATAAACAAAATGTGGTGTATACATACAATGGAATATTATTTAGCCATAAAAAGAAATAAACTTTCTGATGCTAAAACATGGATGAAACTTGAAGACATTATAATATGTGAAACATGTCAGACAGAAAAGAATAAAAATTATATGACTCCACTCATATAAGGTATGTATAATAGTCAAATTCAGAGACAGCATGTAGATTAGAGATTATCAGACAGGTTGGTGGAGGGGCAATGAGGGGTTATTACTCAATAGTTTTTTTCCTTTTTAAAGGTTATAAAAATGTTTAGTCTTTGTTTTATTGAGTTATAACAAATGAGCAACAAGTTAGAAAAATTGTTTTTTTCCAAACTCCTTAGCATTTTATTTGTGCAGTGTACTCAAAAGGGGGGTGGAGGGGATTGCAAACATAATTCGTACTTGCAACATTTACACCAGATATGTCTCTTGGTTTTTCTTCTTTAAAAGTTAGGACTAACTGGGAAGGGGGGGGAGTGCATTCAGTAATCTAAAATCAATTCATGGTGAGGCTTCAAGGTGAAATCTTGTCAAATACCACAACTGAAAAAAAGGCAGTTAGCAGAAATGAAAACCAGCGTGTTCATCTTTGTACCATCTAGATAGGAAGATCTCCTTCTGTTTTAATTTCACAAAAGTAGTGATAACGCTATAACAAATGTGGGACCCTTTCTGTGAGTCTCTGAAAAGATGCTTATCAAGGACCATCACCTGCTATCCATTTCTTGTGATGCTGGTTGAGTGTGAGGTCTGATCTAAGAGGCCAAGCTGTTGAGAAATCAGACCTACAGTTTCAAAGCCTTCTGCGTGGCTAAGCAGGGACCCTCAAGGTGGCTGGGAAGAGAGTTTCTGTTTGGGGCAATGAAAAAGTTTGGGAAATAGAAGTGGTGATGGTTGTACAATACTGTGAATGTAATTAATGTCACTGAATTTTACACTGAAAAATTGTGAAAGTGACAAATTTTGTTATATTTTACCACAATTTGAAAAATATATAATGTAATATGCTGAAACCCATTGAATTGTACACTTTAAACAGGTGACTTATATGGTATATAAGTTATACTTCAGTAAAGCTGTTTTTCAAAACAAGACAAAGATTGATTGAATGGATAAAAAATAAATGAAAAACATGACCAACTACATGCTACCTACAAGAGATTCACTCTCATATCAAAGACACAAATAGGTTGAAAGTGAAAAGATGGAAAATACATTCTATGTGTATTAGTTCCTCTTGACAAATTATCACAAACTGGGAAGGTGAAAACAATAGAAATTTTCTCTTGCAGTTCTGGAGATTAAGAGTCCGAGATAAAGATGTCAGCTACGTTAGCTTCTTCTTGAAGCTAAGAAAGAATTTATCTCACGACTCTCTCCTAGCTTCTGGTTGCTGCTGGCATCCTTGGTGTTCCATGGCTTGTAGATGCATCACTCCAATCTCTGCCTCCATCTTCACATTGCTTTCTTCTCTGTGTCTCTCAAAGATCCCTTTCCTTTCTCTTATAAACATATCTATCACTGAATTTAAGGCCCACCCTAACACCAAGATGATCTCATCTCAAGACTCTTAATTTTATCTGCAGCAAAGGTCGTGTTCACAAGTATCAGAGGTTAAGACTTAAATATCTTTTTGTAGTTGCTATTGAACCCACTACAATATACAAATAGAAACCAAAAGAGAACTGGGGTAGCTAGACTAATAGCAGACAAAATACACTCTAAGTAAAAAAAAACTGTTACAAAAGACAAAGACATTATATACTGATAAGAAGGACAATCCATCAAGATACAATTATAAAAATAAGTCAACCTAACAAGAGAGCCCCAAAATATATGAAGCAAAAACTGACAGAATTGAAGGGGTAAATAGTTCTATATAATAGTTGAAGACTTCCATACACCATTTCAGTAATAGATAGAACCATACAGAAGATCAATTAAAAAATAGAAGACTTAAACAACACTATAAGTCAACTAGATCTAAAAGACATATGTAGAATACCCCATCCGAAAGCCGAATATACATTCTTGTCGACTGCACATGGAAATTCCTCCAGGATAGACCTTATGTTAAGCCACAAAACAAGTCTCAATAAATTTAAATAGATTGAAATCACATAATATGAAGTATCTTATCTGGACACAATTGAATGAAACTAGAGTGGAAAACAGACAGAAACTTGGAAATTTCACAAATATGTGGAAATTAAACAACATAAACAACTGTGGGTCAAAGAAGACATCAAAAGAGAGATTCAAAAATAATTTAAGATGAATGAAAATGAAAACACTGCATACCAAAATTCGTGGAATAAATAAAAGTAGTGCTCAGAAAGTTATAGCTGAAAATGCTTACATAAAAAAAAAAGATCCCAGGTCAATAACCTAACTTTATACCTGAAGGAACTAGAAAAAGACAAGCAAGTTAAACCCAAGGCTCATAGATGGAAGGAAATAATCATAATTAGGTAAGTAAAATAGACTATAAAAACAATAGAATCAATGAAGTCAAAAATTGATTCTTTGAAATCAACAAAGCTTTTAGTTAGACTAAGAAAAACAGAGAAGATGCAAATTACCAAAATTGGATTGAAAGTGGGGTCATTACTGCAGACCTTAAAGAAATAAAAAGGATTATAAGAGAATACTGTAAACAATTGTATGCCAACAAGTTAGGTAACCTAAATGAAATGGACAAATTCCTAGAAAAACAAATACTATCAAAACTGACTCAAGAAGAAATAGAAATTGTTGAACATATCTATAACAAGTGAAGAGGTTGAATCAGTAATTAAAAACCTTTCCCCCAAAAAAGCCAAGGACCAGAAACTTTCCCTGGTTAATTCAACTAAACATTTAAAGAATTAACACCAATGCTTTTCAAACTCCTCCAAAAAGCAAAAGAGAAGGAAGCACTTCCTCATTCTTTGATACCAGCATTACCTTGATACCAAAGTCAGACAAAACCAACACAAGAAAGGAAAACTAGAGAGACCAATGTTCCTTATAAATGCAGATGGAAAAAAAAAATCCTCAGCAAAATACTAGTCAACGTACTCAACAGCATAGTAAGAGGATTATATATCATGACCAAGTGGGATTTATCCCAAAATACAAGAGTAGTTCGGCATATGAAAATCAATCAATGTACTACACCACATTACCAGAATGAAGGAGGAAAACACTACATGATCATCTCATTTAATGCAGAAAAAGCATTTGAAAATATCTGACATGTTTCCATGATGAAAATCGTCAAAAAAGTAGAAATAGAATTTTCTCGATAAAGGGCATTTATGAAAAACCCACAGTTAACATTATATTCAGTGGTCATGGCTATAGTCTTATCTGAGGCTCAGGGTTCCCTTGCAAGTTCATGTGGTTGTTCAGAAAATTCATTTTCTTGCAGCTGAAGAACTCATGGAGGCTTGCTTCTTAAAAGCCAGCAGAAGAAAGCATCTCTGATTTCTTCTATCTTTGACCAATAAACCCTCTTTTAACGGGCTCACCTGATTATGTCGGGCCTATTCTGCATGAGCTTCCTTTTGATTAACTCAGGGTAAACTGATTAGGGACCTTAATTACATCTGCAAAATTACTTTACCTTTGCCATATAATATAGCATACTCACAGAAATAATATCCCATCATATTCGCATGTTCCACCCACACTAAAGGGGAGAGGATTATATAAGGGTGTGGTATATCAGGAGGAATCTTAAAAAGACATCTTAGAATTCTGCCTACCTTAGGATAAGATCTTCCCCACCATATAGGTAGGAAAGAACATTGCCCTCATCTGTGTTTAGGTCTCATTCCCTGCCCCCAACCTCCTAAAAGCCATATCCCATCAGTCACACAAGTCTGTATACAGGTAAGTTAAAAGGTATACAACAAAGAACGTATTTCTCTTTTACATTTTCTTTTTAAATGAGTTGCCTTGCTTAAGAACTGATTTTAGTACATTCTCGCAGTGTTCCACATGACCACTTTGCACTTATTATTACGGGTACATTTACTTGTAAACAAGCTATTTGGGAATGAACAGGGTAGAGTGTTTTCATAGATGTCAGGGTAACCAAAAATATTTCTTTCCAACTACATATGACCAGAAAGCTGCATCACTGCATGAAAGAGAATTATAATAAAATTCTATTAAGATAATTTTGATCTTAACCATTTCAGTGGAACCTAGTTGATGGTTTCTTTCTCTCTGTATATCATTCCATCTCGCACAAAGCATGTCTTTGGCTTTCCCATGGGAAAGGAGGAAGAGTAAGCATCAACTTTATGTTCCTGCAGTTGGTTTATAGTCTGTAAATTAATCCTTTCCTTAGGAAGGTATTCCCAAATGACTCCAGTTACCTTGGAGGAAGCAGGCTAATTTATCTCCCTATTATGGATACTATTTGGCTGCTATACCCTGAGTCTAACAAACACACATTAACCGTAAGGAAAGCTTCAAGTGGATTTTTTGCCCAATACTACAGTGATGTCTAACAGTACAAATTGGGGTCTAGAACCATAAACTCATCTGCCCTCTTGACCACTTTGTAAGCCTTCAAGGAGTTCAACTTGCTCGACCTCCACACGTACATCTGTACGTCCTTTCCATCATGACTTTTCACCTGTTATTTGAGCTCTTCCTTATTTTACTCTGACCTCGGGTCCTAAGGTACAATGCTCCCTACAAAGAAATCAATTGGTTGGAAATCAGATTAGTTAGTGCTGAGGTTGGGCTTTGTTAGTGTTAGGAATTATTAGTGCTAAAAATAGGACTATAACTAGTGGAATGATAAGTATTAGAATTGAGGAGTTTGGGGTCACAGGGTTTTATTAATAAATAATTTGGTAACACCTGCAATTTTTTGATAACAATCCTCATAGAACTATATTTTTCTTAATTAAATGTAACCTAAATTTTTTTGTTTCATTGAGTGTATGTCTTGTGATTTTCAGTTCTGGCATTCTTTGTAAGTATAAACCATTCTGTCCTCTGCCTGATTTCTGTTGCTGATTTGAGGAGGTTAAGGATATTCAGTGTTTCTTATCACAGATAGAATTTTGCTTTATTCAAAAAAAAAATCCCATAAACTTTGCTGATTAAGAGGTTCAATTCCTCCTAAAGACCCACAGGGAGTTCACATAAAAGAGTTATACTCTGAACTCATCTTTAGCTTAATGTGAATACAGATGGATACAGAAACAACTATATATATGAGTTGGTATACATAGATATATTACCTGTCTCTCTCAGCTGAAAGGGCCTCCTACACACAAGGACACCCCAGGAGCAATGACCATACCCAGTGCCCAGATCTTGGTTTCTAAATACCATTCTTCTAAAGAAGGAACCATGGCATATTACACAAAATTTATTAAGATGTGTTTCTCTTTAAAACTTGTCTTCCATTACATCTTAAAATATGTTGGCCTTTCCTACTTTTAGTAATATATCTTTTCATGTGATTTACTCCTTTACGATTAGCTTTTTAGTTTTTAAAATAACTTTTTTATTGTTCAAAAAGTAATAAATGTTCATTGTGACAAATTTAAAAAGTGATGTATAAAGTAAAAACACAAAAATCTCTCAATGAGTTTAATTTTGAATGTTGATCAAAAGAACTAAAACCTTTAATTTACTTAAAATGTTCCTACAGTAGGTACATTGATAAGAAAAATGAGCCGCTGATATTGATTAATCTTTGAATGATTTTGTAAGACCCTTTTATGTTCTCTATTACTTTTCTGCTGCTTCAAGAGCCAGAGAGTAAAAGAGAATTACTTAAATTCAGAAGGAGGCTAGCATATACATTATTTTAGTTACCCAAACACTCTATAAGTAGAAATTATTATTCTCCGGATTAAAAAAACAGGTTCAGTGAAGGTAACTGAATTATTTTGGGTACTGGAAACAATCAAGTTGCAATGAACAAATCAAAGCCAAATAAATTGCTCCCTCCTGGCCGCATCCCATTTCCCCATCACTAATTTATATCATTAATTTACAATTCTGTGAAATTTTTCATGGCCTATACAGCCCTTATCTTTTTCATTTTACCTGTTTAGGGAGCTCATAATAACAGATTGTTAAATATTCTAACCCTTTTAGAAGGCTGTTAAGTATCTCCTGGCTTTAGTCATGTTGCCATAGCCCAGGAGAACCTATTTCATAAATGATTTCTTGTCTGCACGTTAGCTAACTGTGAAATTCTTTACAAGTTCAATACATTAATGAACCACAAATAGGCTTTAAAAGTTTTTGAATCCCAGTTCCTATTCTTGATCTTCTCACTTATTTTCGGGAAACACTTCTCATTTAAGGCACACTTAGCTACTAAAAGAATTCAGAGAGATTTCAAGTATGAATGTTCTCACAGTTGAATGTTTACAGAATGTTTTTCCTCTTTTGATCTTCTTCCGGGACAACACAACTTCCTGGAGATGAAGGATTTTTTTCCCTACGTAGTGAGTGCATTCCCCTAACAAATCTTTGGCATTAACTCGCCAAATCTTTGAACCCAACGTTTACTTCCCAGGCACCCTAAACTGCTAGTTTACAGGAAGGATTGACCAAGACCCTCTGCCGTACGGGATCATTCAAGGTCAGTGCGGCAGGTGCGCTGACAGGCCCATTTCCTTCTCCAAGGTCGGAGTCCTCTCTGTCTCTCCAGTAGTGTCTGTCCTCGACTTTCCAGGGGTACACCTGGCTGACTGAGCCCTGGCGGGAGACCCCTGGGAGTCCTTGGGTAGCGGGGCTTGGAACCGCGCCTCTGGAAGGTTGCTGAGTCGCAGGCAGTGGGGGGCGGCCCCAGCTAAGCCGGGGCGGAGCCGGCAGCGTCCGGCGGCCCGGGCTACGCCTCCCGGGGCAGATCCGCCGCGCTAGTTGGCGGAAGCTGCTCTCTGCCTGGCAGAAGACGCTCCGCTCTAGGCCCCGCAGCCGCGCTGCCGGGCTTGCGCCCCCTCGTCGATTAGCTGGCTTCCCTCCGCGGGAGAGGCGCGCGGCGCCCCACTCGCCATGCAGCGCTTAGCCATGGACCTGCGGGTGCTCTCCCGAGAGCTCTCCCTCTACCTGGAACACCAAGTCCAGGTTGGGTTCTTCGGTTCGGGAGTGGGCTTATCCCTGATCTTGGGCTTCAGCGTCGCTTATGCTTGCTACTACCTGAGCAGCATTGCCAAGGTGAGCCGAGGGGGGTGGGGGGAGCGCGGGCGCCGAGGAGCAGGGCCACTGGCGGCTTTGCTCAGAGTAACAGCATCGGGCGTAGCAGGAGGCTTGCCGCTGGCAGGGGCGGGTGGCTGGGGCCATCCTGGGGGCAAGCATTCTGCTCCCGAGTTGTTGCCCTTTCCCGGGCATCTGATGGATGGCCTTGGAGCGCGCGCGGGAAAGCCGCCCACCCCCACTGCCCGCCTGCCTGTGGGTCCGGCCCGGGTCCGCGGACCGCAGACTGTACCCTCTGACCTCCGCGCGCGCGGCGCCGGCCTGTCACCATTCGCTACCCCGGCAGAGATGGTCGGCTGTAGCACGTTTGAGAATAATTTGCGTATTTCAACTTTCGCCTTTCCCTTGATAAACCACTTAAAGAAGTCTGTTGTGACCGAATTATTTGCGTCAGGCTTCCAGAAGGAAATGTAATCTGAGAGTCTGCGCGCTCCAGGGACGAGTCTGTAATCGTTCCTGATTCGATGGGCAGAAACTTTCCTCTGATCTAGATCTTTCACTGATACTGGCTTCCCCTACAGAAGCCCCAGTTAGTGACGGGCGGTGAGAGCTTCAGCCGCTTCCTTCAGGACCACTGTCCCGTCGTGACAGAAACGTACTACCCGACTGTCTGGTGCTGGGAAAGTCGAGGACAGACACTGCTGAGACCTTTCATCACTTCCAAGCCCCCGGTGCAGTACAGGAAGTAAGTACATTTCCTTTTTCAGTCATTTATTCAAAACCACACTTTTTTGCATACTCCCAGTTCCTGGTTAATAAAACCTCTGGTTTAGTAAGTATATAGAAAACAAAAGGGGGATGAAAATGGAAAGTATACCCACCACCCCACACCCACCTAGATGCAGGAAAATATTCAGGTATTGCCTTTCACCACTTTTTTTCGGTACCCTGATGTAAATGGTTTATTTCTAGGATGAAGAAATGTTTGGGGGTTACTCTTTCCCAATTTGTCATACATCTGACATAGATCCTTTGGTAATATTTTCGAATTCATTGATGCTGGGGATGTGGATGGGGGAGAGAAGGATTAATTAATTTGGATTTTGTGCAATGGACCCTTCTGTTAAAGGACTTAATATTGATAAGCAAATGGCTCCTTGATGATAAAGTTCTAGAGGTGTTAAAGATGTGACCCAGCATATATCAGTAACCAGGAGATTAAAATTGTGCCTGTTATTAATTTTCCTGAGTCATCTAGGCCTTCTGGAGTGCCTTTTGTTGCCTGGAACTTGTACTAATTGGGGAAATTCTTTATGTTCATAGATACTATGTGAAAAGTACTTTAAAATATTTAAGAAGCAAATTTTGTAATAATACACTGTGGGAGACTGCACTATTGAGTCAAGGAGCCAGAAACAGTGATCAGATCAGCATTTTACTTATTTATAATTTCCTGATGAATTATTTGGGTGACCTCAATCAAATAGGGGTTAAATGTTGGGTATTTTAGAGAAAAGAAGAAATGGTTAAGATAAATACTTGAACTACTTTGAAGTTCGTTTTTATAAACTACGTTTTACAGGCGTTGCTGGAAAGACTTTATGGTACTAATTTTGTAACATTCTTGTAATGAAAGAAAGTGATGTGTGTGTTAGTGCTGAAAGTAGTTATTTTGAGATGACCAAATAATATATATTTATAGAATTAAGACACTAATATTAAGACAAAACTAGGAACGCTTAATGAGTATGTCTTTTGAATTATTTCTTTTAGTGAACTTATTAAAACTGCAGATGGAGGACAGATTTTATTGGACTGGTTTGATAATGATAACAGTAAGAGCTATATGGATGCCAGCACCAGACCTACTATCTTATTGTTGCCAGGCCTCACTGGAACAAGCAAGGAATCGTATATTCTTCATATGATTCATCTTAGTGAAGAATTGGGATACAGGTACCAGTGAAAGATTTTTTCCATTTTTCACTTAATTCATTCTAAGTGAAGCAAAAATATATTTACGTGTTTATTTCAGAAATACTTGTAATTTCTTGCGTGGATTAAGTAATCCCCTAAAATATTTTTTTTTCCCTCTGCTTCGTCTTTTCCCCTTTTTTTTTTTTTTAAGAAGATTCATAACTTAATCATTTTATGGGAAGTAGCACTTAGCATAGCAGGCACTCAACAGATTTTGGTTGAATGGATGAATGAAATTAGAATCACTTAGGAATTGACAGAGGATCCAGGTCTGAGAAGCAGTAGGCCCCACTGAAGGGAGTGCTATGCAGAATGGCAATTACAAACTTCTGAGAGAATACACAGTGGCTCTCAAATCACAATCTATATTTGACCTTAGATCCACTTACGTCATTTCATTGGCTCAAATCCCAAGTGTAAAACATATTCAGAATCAGCTTGTAAGTATTTTTATTTTTCCAAAGGTGATTCATGCCATTTCTCTCTACCTGCGTTTGCAGGTACACATGACTAGCATCCACTTGACGGACACTAGATACACCATTTACACCATTTTTGAGTAACTATTTTTCAAATCAGTTACAATTTAACTTTTTGCAAGTGATTTAGCAACTTTAAATTTCAGTTCAGTTCTAAAATCTTAAAGCAGAATCACTGAAAGGTCCTGCTTTTTTGTGCTTCAGTCTTTTTTAGCTGATGGTAATTATTGTAATGAAACACTCTGAGTTGCATTTAAAGTAGAGTTGTATCTTTTGATAAAGGGGAAATACTTTTTTGTGTGAAAACTGAGATTGAGTTTATATTAATAAAAACATTTTGATATAAAGGGGAAAATGCCCTAAGAGCTAATTCAATTTTGACTAGTCGACTGTGATCTTTTACTAATAAAGCCTATTTTGTATAGCCTATTTTGTATAGTGACAGTCCTTTTGAAGTGACAGTCTTTCAGAAGCTTTGGTATAGTGTTCCAGAGCTATGGTTCCAGTGAAATTTGCGCTAATAGCAGAAATTCATCATTATTCCATGTTTAAGCACCATCCAGTTAGATGTGAGGCTTGATTCCAATTTTTCTAAAATTTAGTCATGCTCAGAAAGTACAGATCATAAAGCCTTTTGTATGTATTTAAATTGCTGATTCTATACTTGACCTGAGCTTGTCTCCCAAGACTTAGAAAGAAAGTGCTTTTAAAAACAATGTAGTTCAAACTCAGGAACTGCCTCATAAGCCCTGGAGTTGCCAGAGTGCATGGCTTTCTTTCATCATTTATGAAAGTTGCCAAATCTTATTACCATGCTATCATTACACTATGCTTTAAAGCTGTCGGAAGGTTCTAGCTTTCCTAACATTGAAAATCTCTTCTATTGATTCAGAACTTTTATTGAGAATGCATGACATAAGGAATGCTTTGCACTAGGTACTATGAAGAGATACAAAGAGTTCTGAGTTGTCCTTACCTCAAATAGCCTGTGAGAGAAGACTGGACAAGGTCACCGTCAGCTGCTTGGGTTTAGGGAACCGAATGAGACTCATCTTGAAGGAAGAAGAATGCATAAATAAGCAATGATCGATAAACTTTCAATGGGCTTTGGGCCAATCCTCATGTATTTTCAACTGCAAAGAATCTCTGAATCTAGGTATGACAGAGTGTATCAGTTAGCCTTTGCTCTATAAAAAACTACCCCCAAAACTTAGTGGCTAAAACCAACAACCATTCTGCTTACAAATCTGTAGGTCAGCATTTTAGCATGAGCTCAGCTGAGTAGTTCTTCTGGTTTTGGCTGAGATCATTTGTGCATTTGTGCTCAGCAGCAAGGACAACTCTGTGCTTGAGAGCCCTCAGCAAGAATGAATCATCTCAGCTACACATGGCCTCTTATCTACCATCAGGCTCTTCTAAGTTTGTTCATTTGCTGGCAAAGGATTCCAGGAGACAAAAGCGAGAGCTGCAAGGCTTTTTGAAGCCCAAGCTGAGAAGTCTAACAATGTTGCTTCTGCTGCATTCTAATCAAAGCAAGTCACATGGTCACTCAGAGTTAAGAGTTTCAAGGGAAATAGACCCTGCCTCCTGATAGGAACTGCTACAAAATACTCTTGCAATCTATGGGAGATAGCCAGGTGGTTTCATAGACCAAGGACATAAAAAATGGATCTGGAGGATTGGTCAGATCCTTAGGTAGCAAAACAGATCCAAGTCATTGCTACTGTAGCATGGGCTCTAGTAGGTAACATAGCTTATGGAAGACTGTGTGACATGGGGCAATGTGCATGGGCTTTAGAGCAAGGCCTGGGTAAATGTCGGAACTGTCTCTTATTGAGTGACCCTGGGCAATTAATTTTTAAGTCCCCAATCATAATTTCTCACTACAGAGAGTTCAAGTAAATTCGAATACATAAAGTACTAGGTTTGGTGCCCTGAACAAAGTGTGTCTTCCCACATCTTCTATTTGCTGATCAAAGTAGAACTTTTTTTTTTATAACTTAAAGAGAAAGTGCAAGAATCCTACCTCTTGGAACTATAAACATCTAGTTTCTTTGGCAGGAATGCTTGGATATTGTTATTGTGTCTCCTACAATAGAGTTTCATAGGCAGTATGAACACCCCAATATCAGGGTGTACACTCACCTTTGGACCCCAGTTACTATCTTGTGTAAAGGTTGAGTGTATAGGGAGGGTCATGAATTCTGTCAGGTTACCAGGGTGCTGTTCATGCTTTATTGGTGAGATACAGTTTAGACATTAGAAAGAACCTAGCTCCTGACATATGGACAAATGAAACTTTTTAAACAAATGTTTTCCTATACCTGAAAACTAACAAAGACACAAAACTTTACTGTTAGGTCTCCTAATTTAAAATTAATAATGGGTGAGATGGAAACTAAGCTAAAGTTTAAGATAATTGTGAACAAAAGTTTTATAAAGAAATCAAAGGTAAACAGAACTGAATGGGGAAATACTTGGCTTGCCTTCACGTTGTGCATCTTCATAGGCAGAGTGTCATATGTACTCCCTGAACAAATTTGCCTCTGGAAGGAGAAGAGAATTGCTAAACTAGAAAGTCCCATTTTTCCAAATTTTAGCAGATAAGTCCTCTGTCTCCTGGAGAGCAGGTAAAGCGAGAAAGACCAGGAGCTCTGGAGTATGTTAACAGAGAAGCTCTCCTCATAGAAACCAGAGGACTGGAGAAAAAGTTGTTCGCTTTAGTAAGTTATACCTATTTGATTGATAAAGTAGTTAGAAATCTAATCCATTCATTCAAGATTTCTTTTTTAAAAAAAAATCTCTATTCAATAACACATCCTAAGAAATGTTATTTTGTGTGTCTGAATAATATTGTTTTCTTAAATCTTTTTCCCATTTTCCAAAATAATTTCCATCACTACAACTAAAAACAAGGAGAAATGCAGTAACTCTGAGAATATCCAAATCATTTTTGACCTCTTTAATTGAGAGCCTTTATCTACTATTTTCTTCTACCCCCAACTCAATGAAAGAGCGACCCATCCAGAATTATGTAATAATAAGTTCATTGAAATCTAGATCAGTCATTAAGTATTTTGGTATTGTGAAGTACAGCATCAGAATGTATATTCCAAAAGAGCATACAGTCTTGTTGAAGTGACTAAGAGTATGCATTGGTAGGGAAGAAATGCATTAGAGAGCTCCAGAATTGACTGCAAATGACAAAAAAAACCCTCAAAATAACAGTGACTTACAGATATAAGTTTATTTCTCATGTGAAAATCTGAGGAAGTGGACTGGAGCTTATATGATGTTCTGTAGTGTCAGGAAACTAAGTTTCTTATATCACGTTGCTTCATAACTGATGGCTGCTTCAGTTCCAGCTATCACATCTGCAGCCAACACCCAAGAAGGAGAAAAAACAGAGAATAGAGAATGCACCAACATCCTTTATGGATGCTTTTCAGTAACCGCACACCACTTTTACTTATATCACTTTGACCTGCTGTTTCTTAGCTTTAAGGGAAGTTTGAAAGCAAAGTCCTTTTCTTAGGCAGCCATGTACCAACCGCAATTGAAGGATATTGTTACTGAGGAAAAAGGGAAGATAGATATTGGGAGATAACTGACAGCCCCTAGCACTGAGTGATCAGAGTGTTACAAATGCCAGGATTCTGGAATATCAGGAAAAAAAGTGAGGTATTTTGTGAAGGGAAGGAGTAAATCACCAGTTCCAACTGAAAGGGCAAGGAGAACAAGGATGGATAATGCAAAATTTGAAAAGATTCAGGGTAGCGATGAGGAATGAAGCCTAGCTTACTGCTGGAAGTTAAGATGACTTCAGGAGACAAGAGCAGGAGTGGATCACACACTTGACTTTTAACTTTCCTTTCCTTTACTATATTTCTTTACTTTCCAGTTTGGAGTTTGGGCCTGTGTAGTTTTGACTTCCACAAACTAGCACCAGTGGATACTAAGCTTTTGATGAAGTTTAGCTACTTTTCCTGCAGCATTAGAAGTGCATTGGCGGGTCATCTATAAACTCTTCCTGAGGGAGGAAGGAAAGCAAGGTAGTGAAAGGAAGAAAAATGAAGTGGTGAAACAGAAGGGCGAGTTCTGACTATTCTCAAATCTAAAAGCAGTATCTTAGATACAAAGTCATTTTAAATTAACATAATATTTTTATCAAAATATTTTTATCATTTTTTTGTTGTTAAAATAATATGGTTTTTAATATTTTGAGAATGACTCAGTTAATGATTATTCATGAGACTGGCTAGATGAAATAATACGTATTAGAAAGCACTGCATAAAGATATTTCTGGAAAAAAATTCAGGAGGATACTGATAAGTGATCCCATTCTCTAGAGACTTAACAATATCTACCTAATTGTTAGATATTCCACTATAAAATGATACCTCAATTAACAGACTTTCAGGGACAAAGCTCTTTTTATCAGAGCTGGCATACACTCAAAGGGTACTCTGTTCGTTCAGTGCACTCATCTACTTCGGAAAAAGAGACTTTACTGTTACTAGCTTAGCTAGCAGGGGGAGCAAAGTGAGGTAGTTAAGTGGATTCTTGAGTCAGATATGCCTGGATTCAGATCTCAGCTTTGTCACGCGCTACCTGCATATTCATGGACAAATCATTTAATCTATACCTAAGTTTTCTTATCTATAAAGATAGCTATATCCCATACAGGTGAAAGGATTGCATGTATAAATATGAAAAGCATTGACTAGTACTAGGCCCATAAAGATTATTTTAAAAGTATTAGCCTTAAAACATAAAGGAGTAAATCAGGCCATTGTCTAGTTTAAGGAGCCTCACTCTTTTAATTTGGTCAGATGGAAATTGAGGTACTTATTGCCTAGGTCCTATTATCAGGCAAGAAACCAACCCAAGAGAGACTAGCAATAGTAGTGTGCCTAGCCAGGCAGTGAGTGGTACAGGGAGAAGGAAGGTAATGCTTTGCTACAATGGAGTGGCTGCTGGAATCTATATCCTGGAACACGTATATGTCTCTGAATTGGTTTTAGGTAATGAAGTTTCCAGCAGTGACCTATGACACTGGTATAATTCCTTTTAGCTCAGAGCGCTATGAATGTAGAGTGCTTTTGTTGTTAGGTTTTCTGTAGTCTAATTCAACTAGGTCTTTAGTTGACAGAATCTACAAAAATACCAAAGAGATCCAGCTAGAATTCAAATGACTAAGATAAAATATAAGAACAGTGGAAAGCAACTGAGTAAATGTTAGGGAAAATGAGAGAGCTAATAGGAAAAATGTTAGAGATAATGGGGAAAAAAGATTCCAATAAAATATTTTGAGATCGCTGAAAGAGAATACCTGATGCTAATAAGGTTTTCAGCTGCCTTGTGCTAAGGATAACTTTGACTCTTTTTTCTAGTTGTGGCCACTGATTTTGAAATATTATGCCTAAAAAATGAAATGTATTACTTAAATATGAACTTGTTGGTCTTTAAAAAAAAAAATCATAGGGCCGCTTAGAGCTTATGAGCACCAAGAGATAATCAGAATTGCCATTTTGGTTTGCTGTAATTAAATTAAGTTTGTTGAGTGCTTGCCACATGATAGGCTCTATATGAGGTGCTAAACATATTATCTTATTTAATATGTAATTCAAAAATACATATTATTATCCCTATTTTACCAACTAAAAACAGAATTATAGTGTTAATGATTTCACCAAATTACATAGTATGTGACAGGGTTAATTTAAGATTCAACTATGAAACCTTGCTACAGATAAAAGTATGATTTCTGTTGGGCTCTTTGAAATGTTGATCATTCTTGAAAACTCTTCTTTATGACTTTTTTACAACCTTGGCTGTCTCAGGCTCTTAGCTTGGCAAAAACTAGCTCCTCAAATCCCATGATTTTTGTCTAATGTAATATCATAAGACTCCATTTTATCGGGAAGATTCAAGATATGACAGGAAAACAAGTCATGTTTCCTACTCAGGGAATAGATTTTGTAGGGAAAGAGTTGAAAAAAGAGAACACAGTTCTTGAATTATGAATTAGCTTTCACCATTCTCCATTACCATGTAATAATCAGGAGTTAGGTACATAGTACAGTCAGGAATATATTCTTGTTAATTATTGCATTTTATTTCTGATGCTTCACATTCTATAAAAAAGTACATGAATTGCGTTAACTTGTTTTAAGACCTTTATGATCTCAGTAAGGTTGAGAATGTTCAGCTATTACCATTTTTTAAAAAGAATATATACTATGTTGTTGGATATAGTGTTATATAAATGTAAATTAGGTTAAGATAGTGGATTATGTTATTCAGACTATTTACATCTTTACTAACATCTTTTGTCTCATTGGTAGAAGGATGTTAAAATCAACTATGATTGTGAATTTTCTGTTTCTCCATTTAATTCTGTCAACTTTTGCATCATGTATTTGGAAGCTTTCTTATTAGTCACGTAAACAGTTATGACCATTAGTCTTCCTATGAATTAACTCTTTTACCATTATAAAATGTCCTTCTGTATCTTTGATAGTGACATCTACTTGTAGTCAGTCCAGTCTTCTTATGTTTGCTGTTTACATGATACATCTTTCTTTATAATTTATCTTTCAAAATCCTATGTCTTTACATTTAAAGCGTGTTGCTTGTAAATAGTATACAGTTGGGTCTTTCTTTTTTATCCAGTCTGACAATTTCTGCCTTTTAATTAGAGATTTTATTCCATTTACATTTAATGTAATTATTGATATGATGAGTATAAGATTTACCATTTTATTAGTTTTCTGGTTTTTTTTTTTTTTTGGTTCCTCTATGCTCCCCACTACTTTTTTTTTTTCCTTTTAGGTCTATGAGTTTGTGTATTTTTATCAAATTTGGAAAATTTTTGCCATTATTTCTTCAAGTATTTTTCTTCTCCATTCTCTCTCTCTTCTCCTCCTGGGACTACAATTTTGAGTATGTTGGATATTAGGATAGTGTCCTACAAATCACTGAAGTTCTATTCATTTTTTTCAATTATTTTTTCTCTCTCATCTTTAGATAGGATATGCAGTTTGCAAATCCAGTGAATTTTTTATATCAGGTATCGTATGTTTCTGGCCTACAATTTTAATTTTTAAACAGGTTTTATTCCTCTGCCGTGCTTTCCTATTTTTTTAATCCATTATGAGCTTATTTTCCTTTATGTCCTGGAGAGCATAGTTATAATGGCTGTTTTAAATCTTTATCAATTTTTTTTCATCCATTAATTCTGACATTTAAATCATCTCTGCATCAGTTACATTGATATTCTTATCTCTTGAGTATGGATCATGTGTTCCTGTTTTTCTGTGGTCTAGTAATTTGTGTTCTGGACAATTTGAATGATCCATTGTAGAGACTCTAGGTTCTGTCATATTTTTGCAAAGAGTACTGATGTTTGTTTGTTTGTTTTACCTTGAAGTTTGGCTAAACTCAAACTTCAAGGTTTGTTTCCTCTGTGGTAGACAGCAGCTGAAATCAATGTTCAGTTTTTTTATCCTTAATTGGCGGCTTAAAGTCAGTGTCACATATATATAAATGGAAAGTCAAGCACAGCTTTGGGCCCAGTTTTTATCAAGAATTAAGTAATCTCAAAAAAAAATGTTAAGTAAAATAATTAAAAAATAAAAAGAATGACAACAAAAAGAATTAAGGAGTCTCTCTCTGTGTTTCTCTTTTCTGAGATTTCTCCCTTTATTTTCTAATGGCTATAGTTGTACTGAACTCTGTTTTCTGATTTTTTCAAGACCATGAGACTGACCACTTCTATTTGACTTTTACCCAACACTGAGTAATGCTAACCAGTCCCTCCATGCAGGCAAAAAGCTGTCGTAACAGAAAACTTACCCAATGCCATTTTCTTTTTTCAAGTGTCAACTCACATTCAGTTTCTGCTTGCTTTTGATTGTCCGCCATTGCCTTTAGAATTTGTCAAGTTTATAGTTATTATTCTATGGCAGAATTGGCCCAATAGGATCTACTCTGACATTTCTGTAAGTAGAACTTCCTTGCCTTTTTTTCTTAGGCTGGCATTCAGAACTCTATGCCTATTTTGGTCCTAACCTATTTTTCCATTCTTATTTTTTATCATTACCCTCTATATTGCATGTTTGAGCTAAGATAATCTAGTTTTTCATCACTTAGAAAGTGTTATATATACCTACCTTATATCTTGCTCATATTGCTCCCTTCAACTCATGTTATATCCTACACTTTTTTTTTTTGCTGAAATCTTTACCATTTTTCCAAATCTCAGCATAAGATCTGTCTGTGTTTACCATGAATCATTTCCTAATCAATTTTGCCCATCCTGACCTCATAAAGCTTTATTATCTGTAACACTCATTGGACACTGAATCATATACTGCCTTGTTATATCACTTTTGTTGTAGTACTCAACTGAAAATATAGTGCATTTCTTTTCAACCTGATTAGATTATACTCTCCTTGAAGCCAGGAACTTTATATTTTTATTTCATTTTTCTCCTATAAGCTCTAATTGAATCTTGAAATTAGCTCAGTAAATTTTTGAATGAGTCATTCCATTATTAATATTCACATAAAGTGCTTAGAACATGATCTGGCATATAACAAACACGAATAAATGTTATCTGTTTATTGTTTTTGTTGTTGTTGTTACTATTATTATTATCTGAAATTAGTGTAGTGATCTCTGAATGTTCCTCTCACTCCACCCTTTGCTGATTATTTCTATCCATAGACTCAAAGACTTGTGAATCTTAGAACTGAAAAATATTTAAAGTCATTGATAAAATCCCTTTATTCTGGTAGATTATTGGGCTTAGCAGATTCAAGACTCTCTGGTCCATCTCATTGTAATGGTGGTTCTCAAACGGGGGTCTATAGGTAGCCCCCACTGCAAAGAATCCTTTGATCCAATTGTCCATACTGCTAAAGGTTAAGAAATCCTGTTCTGTAAATATGTCTCTGCCTTTTATGTAACATTTGTTAAAGTTCACTGCTTCCCTGGTGTTCCATTGTCACAGGAAGTTCTTAATACCAGATTTATTCATTTGCTATTTCTTCTCTTTATATTTTCCCTGTTTTGAGGAGAAAGTTTAAACAGTTAAAATATGCAGGAAAAATAAATTTTGCAGAATAACGTGTACATACTCTTTAAAGTTGTTTGGGAAAAATTGTAAAAATTATTTGGAAGAGCCGTTACAAAGTTAGCAGAGGCTTATCGAGCACCTTGGGAATAGTAGTTGTTTCTATTAAACAAAAATTTTAACTTTCCACGGTTGAAAGTCTTTTTAAAAGAAAGGATTTATTAGGCCATTTCTAGCAAAAAAAAAAAAGAAGAAGAAGAAGAAGAAGAAGAAGAAGAAGAAGAAGAAGAAGAAGAAGAAGAAGAAGAAGAAGAAGAGGAGAAGGAGGAGGAAGAGGAGAAGGAGGAGGAGGAGGAGGAGAGGAGGAGGAGGAGGAGGAAGGAGGAGGAAGAGGAGAAGGGAGGAGGAAGGAAGAAGAAAGAAGAAGAAGAAGAAAGGTCCTGGCATAGAGTCCAAACCACCAGCAGCATGGCTAGGTAGAAAAGACAAACATTTCTGTGGTCCCCGCATTTTGCAAGCATTTTACAAATCAAGTAGGGGAAGAAAGACGTAAGCCGTTCTGAAAGGATTTACATTAGCTATATATATAGATAAGGGAATGGGTGATGTCAAAACGGGTCTAGTCATGGGATAGGCACAGTAGAGTCTGTAAAGCTCATGTGTAAACAAGAAGCAGAGACTCCTGGGGTTCAACCGCACACCTGACTATTCTTTTTAGATAATATTGAAAATAGTCACCTGGACGTGAATTTAATAATTCTAATGTGTACTAAGGAGTGTGAGCAGTCTTTTGTTGGTTTTCCCCTGCGATTGTTAATCGAGTAACCCCTTTGTGTCTCTTCCTTCTATCCTCTGGCTACTTTAATTTTAATTTAGTACATTTCAGAATTTTTTTCTTTTAATTTCACAACCAGCTCTTTTAGCTTTATGTGTAAAGGTTTCCCTGATGACTGCCAGGGCAGAAAAAGGATTAAATAAAAGAAGCTGACTGCTTGTCACTAACTGGATTGAGATGGAGGGACAGAATAGCAGCTCTCATTCTGCCTTCCTCTACAGCCACTTTGTTCCTTCATTCTTCCTTATCTCTCTGCCCCATTTCCAAGGCTAGACGTATATACAGTGATGACTGCTACTGATTGAACTTGTCAGGAACAAAGGCCCATGCAGGCATCAGTACAACTCTTCCTCTAGCAATAGATGCCAGAGCTGTGATCCACTTTACAAAGTTGCCTGAAGAAAAGTGCAGATATTCCAGTCTGCAGTTTGGAAGAAAATCCCAGATGTATAGGCTGCTTTTTCATGAGTTTGCAATCACCTTTTTCTTTGCCCTCTCTAGTTCTGTTCTCTCACTGGCAGTCACATGATGATATCTTGCCCCAGAAGCCATTTTTATCCTTAGGGAATGTTTGGACTCTAAAATAGGTTCTTTTCTGAATGACTAAGAGCTTTAAGGTTCTCAC
Source organism: Rousettus aegyptiacus (assembly GCF_014176215.1). NCBI lineage: Eukaryota > Metazoa > Chordata > Mammalia > Chiroptera > Pteropodidae > Rousettus > Rousettus aegyptiacus. The sequence continues at coordinate 56,254,854 of NW_023416287.1, read as the reverse complement.
AATTAATTTTTGCCCCAATTCCTATGTAACTTAGGTGATTATGCAAGTAAATACAAGTGGCTAACTTGAATTTTATTTATGTCTAGTGTGTCTTGCCATTTTTTAGCAAGAAAAGATTAAGGACTAACTGACCCTACTCTAACTTCTCTGCATGTTTTTATAGTATATTTCAGATCTTTCTTTGAATAGTTAAAGAAATGTAATATTCCTAGCTTTTTTTAAAGTTAGAATTCTGAGATTTTTAAATATTTCTTTCAGTTAGACCTAATAAAATTCTCTACATGACCTTTCAGATGCAAGAAAGAATTCCTTTTCAGAAATGTATCCTGAATGTCACATTGAAATCTAACCCCTCTGAAAAGAGTCAGAGTTGTTGAATGTTTTGTAAGCCAGTCAGCTTACTGGTGCTTAGAACCCATGCAATGATGAGCAGCACCCTGAAAAAAAGAAATTAGAACCTTAAATAGTCTTGATTGGATAAGTAAATAATCAAAAACAAAATGAATTTTAATCAACATGACTATAGATTCACTAAAGCAAAGAGGATTTTGTTTGAGAATGACAAAAAATACGTATCTGGGGTTATGGCTGATTGAAAGTTCAGTGAGAATTAAATATTTTAAATGCAGAATAATTTTTTAAAGCTAGCATGAAGCCCCAACTGTCATTTCTAGTAATAGCTAATGGTCATTGTGTATTTACTATGAACTAAGACTGCTTTGAGCCCTTTATGTGTGAATATTGACCCAAGAGAGGCAAACAGGATTATAGAAAACACAGATAGTCTTTCCTCCCCTAAATCAACTGAACATCCAGCAGTAGCATGGGGGGGCCCATCCCGCCATCTCAGGTGCTAGGTCCTTGCAGCTCTACCTGTGGTAATGTTTTCACTACAGATAAAATTCTAGCTTCCGTGTTTGCTGAACCTAGAGGGAACAAGAACTACTTCTCAGGATAGGAATAGATACTTATTAAAGTTACAAATAGAATAAGTAGAAGATTTTTTAAATATTTGAAGTAAAAATATTCAGATCTGACTTGTATTTAGAATTGTTTTAATAACCTTTATTGGAGGCCTACACATATGCATAGGAAGAAGTAAATATTCTGCTTTTGGTTGGAAAATTTAACATCACTTCGATATACAGTTTTCTGATTTGAATCCATGTATTGAATTTAGAGAACTGGAAATTTATTTTAGTGCATTTAGATGAAATTGTCAAGCATTCTCATGTCTTTGGAACAGATTTTAAAAATCTTTTAGTGCTCTAAAAGAGAAAAGAAACAACAAAAAAATATAAACTTTTTTTCATAAGATAATTTTAATAGTATATTGCGAGCAAGAATCGTGTAAAAATAACAAAAATATTTTCCTGGTTTTCAGATGTGTGGTTTTTAACAACAGAGGAATGGCGGGGGAAAATCTCTTGGTAAGTTAATTTAAATTGATAACAGCTTAATTTTTAAGAGAGTCATTTCTAGTTTTATAGTGAAAAGCAGATTCATTTTTATTCAACTCCTATGTAAACAATACAAGTTAATTGTGGAAAAATACAGTTAAGCAAAAAAAAAAAAAGGAAATTTGCATGACCCATAATTATTCAACTCTAGGAATCTCCTTAGTCTATATTCATCCAGATCTTATATTTAAATAAAAACATGTATATCTCTTTTTATAAAAATTAAGGTTTCTATTTTGTAACTTAACTTTTATACTTACTATATTTTAATATCAATAGATATTTATCTCCATCATTTTTAATGCAAAACACATTTTAAAAAACTTAACTAGTACAAAACAAATTAACCGGTAGTGATACTTTTTTTCACTTAAGAAATTTACTTTTGTTATGAACTGGATTGACTGTCATATGCCTATTTGCCCACCAAAGTTTACATAGTAGAAATATTGTATATTGGCTTTTCCTTCTCTAACCCCTAATTTTTTTGCTAGGATAGAATTTCTTTCATCTCTTAGAAAATTATCACTCTATCTGAAGTTAAACCTGTGAGTTGGAATGAAAAATATTACACTCACTGAAATTTTCTTGAAGCTTTTCAATTATTAGTCCCCTCCCGCTTCAACGGGTCTAAGGCAATTCTATCAGAATCGAAAGAAACTTCTTTTTCATTGATAGAGAATGTTATTAAGACTGTAAATAAGTCAGTCATGTTGAAAATAAAAATTTATAATCATGTCACTAATGTCAGTACTTTATGAGTACATGGGAGAAAAGAGTTCTTTCTCTTTGCTTTAAAGTGCCTTAGGCCCTGAAGGGGAATCAAGATCGATATGATTTTAAAACCTAAAGTTATAAAATATTTATGGTCTTATTCAAGTGCCTCATAATAAATAGTTTGATGTGAAGGTTCACATTTCTTTATTTATCCAGCCCTTTAGGAATCTTGTAGACAGATGGTGGGTACTCTAAAGGGAAGGATTCAAATTTGTCATTGTGGCCCTGGACCAAACAGATTGTTTGTGAGCAGCTCTTGTCTGCTGTGTATCTTTCTAGGTGCTTCAAGGACATAAAGATGTGGAAGACATGGCTTGAGACTCTCAAAAAAATAACATGCTACAAAGTAAACTTCATTGGGTCCCACAAAAGTGAGGGACAAAGATATGTTCATTCAGCAAAGCTGTATTGTGTGCCTGTTGAATCAGGCACCGTACAAGGCAATGGGATGAAGAGTGTACACATTATTAAGCACAACCCTAAGCCTTAACAGCTTTAATTTAAGTTGTAGGAGAAGGTCAGATACATAAAAATATGCACAGTACAGTGCCAAATGTAACTGTGGGAAGATTTATTATGGCTATAGAGCATAAAGGGTTAGAGTAACTAACTGGTTACATTGTAATGGAGATAAATTTGCACTGAGGCTTAAAGTTTATGGTATTGAACCAGGAGTGGGGTTAGAGAAATTTTCTCAGCCTAAAAAGCAAGGTATTAAATAGCATGGAATAGCCAGTACTTACTTGTGGAGGGATAATGATTATGATAATTTTATTTAATGTTTATTTGAGTCCTTAGGATATATCAGTTATGTCTTTTTATACTAATATTCAGCAAAAGAAACAACCCAATAATTTAGGAAAGCCTAGCCACCATCATCCCCATTTACCAGATGAAGAAAATGAGGCACAAATAGGTTAAGAATTTGCCCTAGCCAAGAACCTGGTTATAAAACCATTGACATAAAAACAAACAAAAAAACCCAAAAAAACCTTTTCAACTTTATTGGTATATGATACATTAAATAATTTTATTATGGTCATGTTTTAGAAAGAGAACTTAAACAGTGTATATAAAAGAGATGGAGGAGAAGTGGTCTGGAGGCTGGGAGGCCAGTTATTATATATCTATCCAGAGTTTGAAAGGAGACAGGAGGGAGGAAGAAGAGAAAACAAAAATGAATGGTATTCATGGGGTGTAAAGAATATTAACTTTTGTGGGAAGCGAAGATGAGGGAATTGAAGTTGACATTTCTAGCTTGGCAGACTGGTAAAAAGAGCTGATATTTGCTGAAATAGGAAATTTAGGAGAATTTATGTGATTTTGGTGTAATAAAAATAAATTCAGTTTTAGATGTGTAGGATGTTTTTAGATCTAGGTGAAAATTTCTAATAAATGGTTAGATGTACTGGACTAGCCCTCAGGAGAGATGTCCAAGCTGCAGAAAGAAACAGATTGTTAATGCACAAGTGGAATTGGAACTCAGAGTGGTTGAGATTACTTAGGGGCAGTTTGCAGAACCTAGGGGAAAGGTCTATGGATAGCATCTTAGAACAGAACGAATAGGAAGGAGGAGAGAAAAAGACAAGGAAGAAGCTTGGATAACCTTCTATCCTCAGTATTTAAAGTTAACCGGAAATTTACTTTGAAAGAATGCAGCAACCCAATAATTTTTAGCCATAAACTTCCATTGTATTTTTGAAAAATCTCTAACACTTTGAGTTCTTACGAAGGATTAGCATATAGATTTTATTTTATTTTTTTAATTAAAAAAATTCACTGAGTTCTCAATAAGGAGATGAGAGTAGCTTGGTCTTTGAATTCTTTTACAGTGCAGTGGGTTGAGTTCTGATGAACTAGTACCCCCAGCAGATACCCGTGTTATAAAGGCTAATGTAATCTAATTTAAGGAAGAATAAGAATGTAAAATGACCACAATGTAATTATAATTATATCCTTTTAGAATAACTGATTTTTTTTAATGTCAAGGAGTAAGTTAATTATAATTTAATATGTCCTTGTACCCTAATGAATCACAAAAATGAGATGGCAATACTAATTATTAGAAATAGCTTTGATATTTAGATCCCTCGATAACCCTTCTTCTAGTTCTGCCTTAGAGCTGTGAATGATTACTGTTTCAGACTAGAGAACTCTATGTTTATTTATACCTCACCTTTTTCCAGACTCAGAGTAAGACCTTAAGGTAGGCATAAAAAAGAAAAGATGAATCAGCAAAGATGAAATTGGAAGGAACTGACTCTAACTGAAATTAATCCAGAAGAGCTGGAAAAGGTAAAATGGAATTTAGGGTAAGCAGTTCTCCTAGGAGTGGACAAAATGCAAAAGTAAAAGTTTTGCTGAACTACGTTGGTTATATACTTAGAATTTATAGGGTTTACTATGGCTCCTGCAAAGCAGAATAAAGTAGAAATTTCCCATCACCAATTAGTCATTGAAGAATTGAGAGAAAGCCTAAAACCTTGCTGACTAGACAATGCGAAACCTAGAAGTTGCCCTCCCTGAGGCTGTTAGCTGTAGGAGACAGATAATCCTAGTCTCAATAGACTGACTCTCAGATATTCCTGCAGGGTTCTTGGAATCCTCAGAGTTGATGGTACCTTATCTTGCTCTTTACAGATTGGTTTTCAAGGACAATAATCCAGAAAGTTATCCACAAACCCCTTAATATTAATAATTACTTTGTGAACTGCCATATTCCCAGCTTAGTTTATGAATGATCATTTACAAAGAACTCAGCCAAAATTGAGTTTTTTTGAAAGATGCAAATGTGTCTCTTCCTTTTGGTTATAAAGTCATACAGATTTATGTGTCCCTAGGCCTAGCAAGAAAACCCTCCTAGCCAGTTTGGAAAATAGTCTGGCAACAGGCAGGTACTGGACTTATTGGGGAAATCACTTTGTAAGGTATATAAATGTCTAACCACTGTACTGTATACCTGAAACTGATGTATAGTTGAACATCAACTGTAATTGAAAAAAATTTTTTTACTTAAAAACAAAAGAAAATAGTCTGGCAGTTTTTCAAGAAGTTAAACATTGAATTACTGTATTATTCAGTAATCTCACTCCTAGGTATATACATTAACACATGCAAGTATTTATAGCAGCATTATTCATAATAACCAAAAGGTAGAAAGAAGCCTGATGTGCATCAACAAACAAATGGTAATTAAAATGTAGTATATCCATATCATGGAATATTATTCAGCATTAAAAAAAGAATGAAGTACCAGTACATGCTACAACATAGATGAATCTTGAAAACATGCTAAGTGAAAAGAGCCAGTCACAAATGATCATGTTATGTGATAGTAGTTGTTTGAAATATTAAGAATAGGCAAATTTATAGAGATTGAAAGAAAGTAGAGTAGTGGTTGCCTAAGGCAAAGGGATGGAGGATGACTGCTATGGTAGAGATTTTCTTTTGGGGGCAATAAAATATTTTAAAACTGTAGTTGTATTTGAACAACTCTGAATACACTAAAAACCATGAATTTCACATTTTAAATGGGTCAATTTTATGGCATGTGAATCATATCTCATAACCCCATTTTTAAAAATGCCTTGTTTTGGTGCTTTCCAGTTCAAATAAAAGCTGGTTCAGCAGGTAAGGAAGGGCCAACAGGGACAGTGGATGCTGAAGATACTTTAAAGCAATGCTGCTCCAAGTGTGGTGTGTCCGACTTCCACTTCTCAAACTACCCAATAACAGTTCCTGACAAGATGAGGGGCTGCAATTAGAATTAGAAACCAACTTCAGTTCCAACCGCACTGTTTAAGTGAGATGATTTTTCTTTTTTTCTTTTCATAGCAATACTCTCTCAGTGAAAGAAGCAACGTGCTGATTTACATTCTAATGGCAGTACCTCCTCTCATCCTGGACTGGTACTTTGAGTAGCTCTGCTTCAGAGAGCCTCTAATTCTAAAACTTCATTTTATAGATGAGAATGCCTCTGGAGAAGTAGAATGGCAGGCCCAAGGTCGTTAAGCTGGTAGTGGTCTTAGGGCGGGAACTCAAACTATCCAGTAGAATGTCTTTACCTTTCAGCACCAGTCTTAAGTCAAGTCAGGCTGAAAATCTGGGGGTAGAGATAAAGCGGGTTTTCAACCAGAAAGTTCTTATCTCAACCTCAGATAATGGGTGGTTAATTAAGGACTCAGATATGGAGAAATCTGCTCTTGTTTTCTGCTGAGCTTTTCCACATTACCTTTTTTTAAAAATTAGTTTTAAGTATACGGTATATTGGTTAAATATCTACATAGTCTGTAACATTGTTCCCCCTGCCAATTGCTCCCTCCTTCCCCTGACCCTCCACCTAGCCAACATATTCATTCTAATTGCATTCCCTATGCCATGTTCCCCATCCCTGTGTCCATCCATCAGCTACTAATTTGTACATCTTTAACACTTCATTTCATTCTCCCAGCCCCCCAAAATCTCCTCCCCTCTGTCTGACAGCAAATTGTCCATTATATTTGTAAGTCTGTTTTTGATTAGTTTGTTCTTTTTATTCCTTAGATTCCACATATAAGTGAAATCATATAGTGTTTATCTTTCTGTCTGACTTAAATACCTTCTACATCCATCAAGGCAATATCTTTTTCCATCCCCTTCCTTTTAGTCTATGTGTGTTTTAATCTGAAGTGAGTCTCTTACAGGCAATATGTAGGGGTCTTGTTTTCCTTTCCATTCATCCACTCTGTCTTTTAGTTGGAGCACTTAATTCTTTGCCATTTGAGGTACTTATTGACACAAATGTAGTTGCTACCATTCTTTATTCCTGTTTTCGATACATGTTTTTTCTTCTTAAAGAAGTTCCTCCAACATTTCCTATAATACCGACTTGGTGGTGATAAATTCTGTCATCTTATTTTTGTCTGGGAAGCTCTTTATCTGTCCTTCAACTCTAAATGGTAGCTTTGCTGGATAAATTATTCTTGGTTGTAGATCCTGGGTCTTCATGCTGTCGAATATTTTTTGCCAAGCCCTTCTGTCCTGTGTAGCTTCTTTTGAGAAATCAGCTGTCAGTCTTGTGGGTTTTCCATTATAAGTAACTGTTTTGCTCTTGCTGCTTTTAATAGTCTTTCTTTGTATTTAACCTTTGGCATTTTAATTATCATGTGTCTTGGTGTGGGCTTCTTTGGATCCCTGATTTTTGGGATTCTCTGAGCTTCCTGGGGTTTTATGTCCATTTCCTTCTCCAAGTTAGAGAAGTTTTCCATCATTATTTCTTCAAACAGCTGTTCAACATCTTGATTTTCTTTAGTTGCAAATCAGATGGATATTTTTACCCTTAGTGTCTCATATGCTTCTTAAATTATTTTTAGTCTTGGCATCTTATCTCTTGGCATCTTATCTCTTGCTGTTCTCATTGAGTGTCCTTGGCTTTCCTTTCCTCAAAATAGGGCATTCGATCCTTTTCTTTATTCACTTTGTTTATTTCTTTGTTTATTCCATTTAATATACTTCCCATCTCAGATAATGTGTTCTTCAATTTGACTGGTTTCCTTTTATAATTTCCATTTCCATTTTTATGTTTTTTTATCTCTTTGTTGAAGTTCTCACTGAACTTAACCAAAAGTTCATTGAGCATCTTTATAACTAGTATTTGGAACTCTGCATCTATTAGATTACTTGACTCCATTATATCTGGATCTCTGTTCTGTCCTTTCACATGGTTTCTGTTTGTCTTCCCATTTTGTGTGCCTTTCTGTGTCTGTTTCTATGTACTAAGCAAAGCTCCTTAGTTTCCTGGTCTTATTAGTGTGGATTTGTGAAGTAAGTTTCCAGTGGCACAGTCCTGAGAAGGGTTCAGCTGAAGGCCAAACTTAGCCCAAGCCCGTGCCCCTCTGGGGCCACCTGTTAAGATTCGGCAAGCAATCTACAGATGCTGTGCTTATAGTTGCCTCAAAAGGTCACACCAGAAACCAAGGCCAGCTGCCTCCACCAGTGTGAGTCTCAGCAAGGAGCACCTGAATCACTGAAGATACACCCGGATGTGGCTTGGATGGGACCTGAGTTGGGGGAGGCTGGTTTCAGGGAATCTTCTGGGCAGAGCGACCTCTGTTATCCAGTTTGATGACATCACAGCTATGGTAGTGCTGTGTCCACACAGTGGGAATGGGGAGGGCTCAACAGGGAGCAGTGGATACTGCCGGCACTTCTGTACTGAGCAAGTCTTGCCTTGGCCCTCACTCCGATAGTGTCTCCCTTTAAGTCCCTGGTGCCCCCTGTGTGCAGCCAAATCGGCACTGATGTTCAGAGCGAGCGGGTCCGTCACTGCAAAAATCTGCTCGTGATCACACCACCTTTTAGAGACGTCTGCCACTGCTGCAACCTCCGTCTCACTCAGCCACTTGAGACCAGGCAGTTCCACATCCTCACCCTGTCCTACCTTCTGCCATTGCAGGGTGATTTCTTGGATTTCTCCATAGTCATATGGCTTTTTCATCTAGCTCTCAGGTGATTTTTCCTTGCTGCTGCTCCTTGTTTCTGTCACAACTTTGATTTGGTCACCAGAGGGATGGACAGAGCCTCTATCATCTGTGCCATTTTGGCTGCCTACTTCCACGTTAGCTTTTTCAAGGAAGCTAATGGGATAGGAGGGATATAGGGCTCTTTCCCCTCAAGAGCCCTTTTTTCTGGAGGAGACATTCAAAAGGGACTAAGGAATCCCCCTTATGGCCTGAGGGAGGAGAAGCATATAGGGCAAGGCCAGCCAGGGCACAATCTAATTGTCAAACTTGTACCTTTAGGCTCTTTCTTTCCCATACCTAAAACCTTCCTGCTGAACACATGTCTGCCATTTCCTGAATGCTCCCAAAATAACCTCTCCCTCCTCCCTCCACCCCCATCAGAACAACCAGGAATGTGGAGCTCAGTATAGGCAGGTATGAATGCACTGTATGTATCCTTTAGAGTTTTCTTTTAACATTGATAGGTCCAGTTCAGTAATATCAACCATTGTAAGTGGTGGGTACACAAAGGATTTTACAAGTCTCCATATTTAAACAATTCTCAAATAAAAGAGTGTTTAACTAAATAATTAAAGAATTTTAGGAATAATATTTTTGAAGGCTTAATATGTGCCAGGTAATCCTATAAGGCTTCCTGACTGATAAAGTCAATTTAAATTTGCTCCTAAACAAACAAAAAAAAATTTTAATGAAATTTATATTTTAAAGCAAATGACTTTCAAACCAGGATAAGAAAATTCTCAGGTTAGGGAGAAATCAATTTGCCTACTTTTTGGAATTTGATTAAGAAGGATAAATTAGATATTATCCATAGAAAAATATAAAATATATGCTGTGTTCTTTTCCCATCTATTTCATGTGAATAATTAAAATTGATTTTATTTCATTATTATCTCTAGTGCTTCTTTTAAAACTAACCTCTAAAAAAAAAAAAAAAACTAACCTCTAACAGCCATTAAACAAATTACCGTTGTTTCTCTCTGATCATAGTTTCATAGTGTGGTTGAATAATTTGAACAATCTTGGTTTGTACTTATTGTCAAATTATTCTGCCTAACTTATAAAATATTTATGCCCAAACATTTGCTGAAAGGTTATCTATCCTTTAGATTTTCTGCATTTTTTCCAGACTATCTTTCCCATTTCATCTCACTCTGAAAAGATTTTCACCACCCAGCTGGGTCCTGCCAGGTCTTTCATTTTTCTGATTGGGTGTGGCATACTCTACATCTGTTCTGGAAGCATGGAAAAAAGACAAGAATTACTGCAGTTGGTTAACAGCTCCTTACATTCGTAGCCCTAGCAACTGAGAATTAACTAACATTTTTTGTCTAAAAAGCTGCTAGTTATATCTTCAGATCTGAACAAAGTTTCTGCCGGGCCTACCAATTTAATGTACTGCAAGTACCTACGTATCTTTGATTACGTGCCTTCTTTGGCCACTGTAGCCTACTAGACCTGTTCTCAGGGCAGACCAGAAGTGCCAAGGAGTTAACATCCTCCAGGGACATTCTTCAACCAATGACTAAAGGGAACTGGTAGATAAATAACCCTGCTCCCTTGACACTCAGTTTGGATAAATTTGAGCCATTTCAACAGTTCCCAGAATGCCCCAAGAGGATTGAGTCCCAGTTGCCCACAGCCACAAACTGCTTGGTCACATTCTTTGTTGACTCACTTCAACACTCCTCTACCAGCACTTCCTGGTATTACCTTTTAAGGGAACTGCTCACATTCATGCATCCTGGTATCAGAGGCCCTTCCGAGATCATCTGACATACCAAGCCTTTACCGTAGTAGAAAACAGGGGTCTCCTGTGCTTCTGCAGGAGATCCTGAGGAGGAAAAAGCTAAAGGGCAGTTTATTGGCTAGGAGGATCAAGGAGAAAGAGAAGGCAATGTCACTTACAGTTTTAATCAGGAAAATATAGGTGTCATTTATAGAAAAATTGGGAAGTTAGGAGAGGCATTGGGAGTTTTCATGGAGAAAAGGGTTTACTTATGAACATTTAGAGTTTGAAATATGATAGAATAGTACAGTGATGTTGGCTATGATGCATCTGGAGCTCAAGATGAAGATAAGAGTGATTTCGATTTAGTCATTGCATAGAGGTGGTTTGATGAAGCTCTGGAGGTAGATAAGACCTTCAGGAACTGGGTATTGACCAGAGAAGCAGATACAGGCCTAAGACAAAATTTTGGAAATGAATACCCACATTTGGGTTGTGGGAAGAATGTCAGGAACTAGGCAGGAAATGGAAAGCAAGCAGCAGAACAGGATAGTGTCATCACAGAAGCCAAGGGAGCCATTGGCAGGAGGCAGATTATGCTAGAAAGGTTCTAAATTTGCTGAGTTTCGTTTCAGCAATCCTGCAACTTTGATCCACACCCGTTTTATCAGTTTCAATTTTAATGTAATCCATCTGGAGAAAAATGTCTAGGGAAAAATAAGTTCTTATGTAGAGAGTACCAGACATTGATTCATTTACTAAATACCTCATGGAATCTCAGTGCTTTACAGGAATTAGTTTATGTATTATAAACATATAGTCCAGGCTCTGCTACTTTGCAACCTTTGGCAGATTAATCTTACAGAGCCTCAATTTTGTCATGTGTAAATCTGTGGTCCTTCCTGGTACTGAAATTTTCTGATCCTAATAATTTTACATAGACCATTTTTCTTGTATCCTAACTTTGTGTGTGTTCATATGTATGTGTGTGCATGTATATGTATGTACATGCGCACACATACGTCACTTAAAGTCTGCATAACCAAAGTACATTTTAGTGACTTGTTCCTAAGTAATTCAGAAATTTTAAAACTATGCAGTGTGAAAAAACTCACATGTAGTAAAAACGCCAAGTAAGGATGACTTTTTCACCTGAATTCTTGTGACAAATTCTGCAGTCACTATAGGTGAGCATGGCAGTAGGTGCTGTTCTATTTAGATTTTACACTGAATTCGTGTCACTCAAATGCATTTAATTATTTTTAAATATCTCAGCTTAGTCAGCTGTTCAGGTATTATAGGAGTTATATAACCTCTCTAAATCCAGTTTCCTTTTATAAAATAGAAATAAAAATAAGATCTTCCCCAGGGTTTTGTCGACATAAGTTTAATTAGTCAATAAATGTTAGGCATTGTAAATAAGGTCAGGTTAACATTTATCATTTGGAGAGTTCAATATTTGCAGGTCTCAAAAAGATGATAGGAGGCAATAGCTAGTGTTTAGACTTGAGTTTAACTGGAGGGATCATTGAAAAATGTAATTTTCTCACTACTGATGAGTGATTGAATGGTGGGTGACACATACCTTTCTATTGTGATCATGGTTGATTGGAATACTACAATCGGGTATTGCAGATAACTGGTTTCAGTATTTTTAGTAGAGTAAAGTTACCAGATTCCTCTCCTTGTTATTAAATGTCTGGTTATTTGATCTCATATGTACTTTATTCATTCACACATTCTCACAGATATTCTACAGACAGGACTGCTCTGTCCTCCCAGATCTCAAGTAATGTATCTGTGAAGCTTCTCTGCTAGAAACAAAGTCTTTATTAATGAAGTTCACATGAAAACAATTTGTTTTAATGCATTATGTGTTGAAACATAATCAGCTTTACATATTTTAACATTTTAAGTGTTCGTTTCGTTACCATGCAGTTGGGGCTATATGGATATCTTATTGTAAAAAAAAAAAAAATTAATAGATCGGACCGAATATTGCTTTATCTAGAGTGAAAGCAGTGCCAGAAAACCACACTCCTTCACTGTAAACAGCACTCAGGGTAGAGAAAACAGTTCCCCAGTCAGAAATGAACCACAATTTAAATTTTTTGTGACATTATTAGAAAGTTTTATTTTGTTTGATTTTTTTTTAAATAAAGAAATACTTCGGCTTTGTTGGGCATAGGGTGTTTTTTTCCTATTAAAAAAAAATGTAATTCTTTGCTTTTTCTGTCCTAAATTGACTTTGTTCTAGTTTAATCAGAGGCACATCTGAATAGGGTACTATTTTATCTGTATTTGTATTAGTCTTGCCCATTTCTGTCAAGTCTTCCTTGCATGATCTTTTTGTTAGTGCCAACTCAAATAGCATTGACTTTAAATAGCATATGTGTGTACTGCAAAGTAGGAATATAATAAATTTTTATTACTCATGTGCAAAGGTTATTTTCTCATACTTAGGACTTCTTGCTCCTTTGTATATTTCTGCATTATACAAATCACTAACCTCACAATTTTTCAATTTTGTGCTTTATTTGTCACTGCTTACAGACACCAAGGACTTACTGTTGTGCTAACACTGAAGATTTGGAGACAGTTATTCACCATGTACACAGTCTGTACCCTTCTGCTCCTTTCTTGGCAGCAGGGGTTTCAATGGGAGGGTAAGGTTTTTTTCTTTCTAAAATGTCTGAAAAAAAGTGGTCTTACCAACTGCCTCTTTCAGAGGACTATAAGCTACATAGACATTTTTAAATAAATGTTTATTTTTATCATATTTTACCACATGAAGTTGAATGAATGAAGGAATTAAGTCATGTGAATTTTAATATTTTCCTTAACTACTGGTCTCTGTAATGAAAAGGGTACAGGTACCTCCTTGAGGTACTCGGGCTTTTATGAGCATGAAGGTTTGTCTGAACCTCATGAAGTTGGTTTCCATCACTCAGTGACTGACATGTCGACTTTCAAATTCCCTGATGTACTCCCAGCTGGCCCTATTCCTGTGTTCTCCTGGACCACTCAGAAAGCTGAATTTGCAGCATGATTTTTAATTGCTCTCGTCATAGAAATAATCACTTAGTGCTCTCTCCAATAGAAGAGGCCTTCAAAACCTTTTTCCCTAGGTAGTGGTTTTGTTTGGTTGGTTTGTTTGGTTTGGTTTGGTTTTGCTGCTGAGCAAATGGACCTATCCTGGAATGCTCTCCAAAAAACTGTTAAATTTTGTTAACTCCCTACTCTAGGTGCTATTTTAACCATATGAATATTACTATAATTTGTGCTGCTTGCAATTACATTGGGGATTTTTTGGAAATTATATGACATATTTAAGTTAATTTCTACTAATAATCTGTATATTTTTTGTTTTAGTGATAATGAGCTTAATAAATTCCAAAATTTTTATTATCTGGCCATTGCCCTAAACCATTCTCCAAAACTACTTTTTAAAATCAACAAACACATGAGAGAGAAAATATTTTTTCTTAATTTTATAATTGACTTAGCTCTCATTTCAATTTGCAGAACATCTTAGGAGCATATTTACTTGAAAATGAACAGCTTTTACAAATGATAGACTCTGAAAAATGGGTTTTAATCACCTTTTTAGATTCTGATAGGCATAAAGTAAGGAGAAAAGAATACTTTTCTTACATTAGCATGGAAGGTCTGACTTGACCTACTAAAGGAAGAAATCTGAATCAGTTCAGAAAACCTGGGAAGAATCTATGAATTATACTTAATGGATAATATTTCACCTCTTTCCTTTGCCCAATACTGTGAACCTAACAGGACTGGGTGCGAGCTGAACTTTTTCCTCTTAATCTTATAAATTCTTGACTTTTTAAAGGCCAAACCTTACATAAACAGGCCCAGATTCTCTATTCAGAAGCTCCTGGGAAATGCCTATTCATGTCACATTGAAGCCTTAGTGCCTGAAGGCAGAACTTGACCATTAGCCTTTGCAGCTGGTTGAATATTAATGTCTTGTAAATTGTTTCAAGGAAGCACCCTTTCTAGTTGCCTAGCACTGTGACACGTTCCCAAGTCGGTTTACCACTTGGGGATGTGTTTTACAGCTTGACACATTTTTTCTTTTGGAGTGCAGAAGACAAAGGTTTGTCCAAGATCTTTATATTCAGTGCCCCCTCCCCAACCCCCAGACTGGGGTAATCCCCAAGCCTGTGATACCTGGAGCCAAATAGAGCCTTTGAACCAGAACTAGCCAAAGAACCCATGCCACTCTAGACTCAGTCAGATTCCAATCTCCCAATGAATTGTAAACTAGCTTTAAAAAATACATAAAAAAAACCTCAGATATACCTAAAAGTAAAGAGAGGACTATAATGATCTCCCATATATACTCATCACTCAGCTTTAATAATTATCAAATCATAGATAATCATTCCTCATCTCTCCCAATTCTGCTTATTTTAAAATAAATCTCAGATGTCATATCATTTATGAATATTTTAGTAGGTATCTCTAAAAGGCAGAGCCAGATAAAATCCATACATTGGGATTGATATGCCTTTTAAGTCTTTTAATCCATGGATTTTCTCTCTCTTTTTTGATGAAAAGGATTTTCTTTTAGTGAAAAAATGGAGTCCTTTTTCTGTCAAAGTAAAACAACTCTGGACATTATTTTGCTCATGAGTAATAACCAAGAAGTATCCCCACCTACCTGAACGTAGCTATTCCTGGTCCTTTCTACTTGTGAGAACTTCAGTTTGTACATTTTACCAGTCTCCCAAAAATCTCCAACCTCCAGCCAAAGAATAGGGCCACCAAAACTAGGATCCTAGAATGAATCCTTTGCAGAAGAGTAAGTATTAATATTTTAATCCCCAGACTTTTTGGCACCAGGGACCGGTGCTCCTATGGAGAATCTATCTAATGCCTGATGATCTGAAGTAGAGCTGAGGCGTTGCAAATACGAATGAAGCTTCCCTGGCAAGCCCTCCTGCTGTACTGCCCTGGGGTTAAGGGCCCCTGCTTTAAATGGCTTAGTGAACTGCAATACTGTATGTATACGAAGAGGAATACAATCATTATAAAGAGTCATTTTCCAAAATTAAATCTCTGTCTTTGGTCTAAGACCTCATCACATTCAATCTTCAGGCCATTTAGGCTGGAAAAAAGAATGAGAATTTTTACCCATTTCTCCTATTTCAGAACCTGGACAATTAAAGAGATAAAGAATGGAAAATACTATAATGAGAAGTAGAATTTAGGATGTCACCTTTATTTTATGACATGTGAAAATTATGTGAAATTCAAGTTTCAATGTTTGTATATAATGTTTTATAGGAAAATGGCCATGTCCATTTATTTATGTATTATATATGACTACAATTACAGAGTTAAGTAGTTGCAACAGAGATTATAGGGCCCCCCAAGCCCAGAACATTTACTATGTTACCCTTTATAGGAAAAGTTTGCCTGAGATATTCATCACATACTAAATTAAACATTCAACTGGAGTCTGAGGCACAGAAATTTGCAAAATTTTAATCCCCAATGTCATCTTGAAAAAAAAGAAAACCACTCTTACAGTAGAGTTCTCTCATGTTTTACTTCACAGAATGATATGCACATAAGTAATAACTATGCTTTGTTTTACTCACAATATAGTCAACTGCAAGATAAATACATTTATGAACATAAGGAACAAATGAAGATAATTGCATGTCTTTCTTTCTAAGGTAGAGAATTTAAACACTGGTTTGTGGGGTTTTCCACCCCCCATAGTTTGTAAAATTCATAGTTAAAAATAGGGTGTCTTGAGGGGTATAACAAACTCATCACTGAATTTCCTGTTTCTCATTTTAGAATGCTACTTTTAAATTATCTGGGCAAAATTGGACCGAAAACTCCTTTGAAGGCAGCTGCAACTTTTTCAGTTGGTTGGAATATTTTTGCTTGTTCGGAGTCATTGGAGAAACCACTGAACTGGCTGCTTTTTAATTATTACTTGACAACTTGCCTCCAGTCTTCAGTTAATAAGTGAGTCAACTTTAAAACCTGCTGTCTCCAGACTTTTTGTATTACATACCCCAATAATAAAAATATTCTTTATATTGTAAATGTATACAGAAGTAAAAAGACTTTAAGGAAAACTAAAATTATAAATAAAACTTCTAATGTTTGCTTTCTGTAGCCCAGTGGGTTATCTTGTACAACCCCTAGAGTATGGGCCCCACTTCGAAGATCATTATTCTGTCACTGTTCTAAATTATCCTAAAAGTCTAAAAACATTAGTGTTGAGTGTGTCAAGCAACATTATGAATTATTTCCTTGGATTTTCTATTGCTAATATTATTAGTACCTAATTCTTCTCTTCTAGGTAATAAGTAATATATTAAGTGTTTTCAGTGCTGAATAATATGATTCCTTAAGCACGTGTTTATGAGCATGGTATGTTTTAGAGGCTTAAAATACAATTCACTTGGATATTTTCAGCCCCGCTGTTCTTAACAATATCAAAATACTGTCTTTGTGTTAGTTTTTCTGGAACTATTTGTCTATCCTCTAAACAGTTAAATGGTATTATGGTAGCAAAAACATAGAGAACTTTCTATTTATTTTTTGATGACTATTACTATGCATTTTTAAGTGAATTGACAAACTTAAATATGAACTCTAGGTAAAAAATCAGTTCGTCTGTGCACTGGATTAAACTTAACCAGTTTTCATTTGTTAAATTATAGATGCTGATTATAAAATATTGCTAAAAATACTGAAGAATCATTGTATCATTAATTACTTGTGGTTACTGGAATGGGGGACAGTAACAAGAAAAGTGAAAAGAGTGATTTGAATTAAAGTATAGGATATATGACAAAAATGACCAACATTTAAAAAATAAGTGTATGAAAATATAAATTCTAATTTTCAGTATAGCAATTTTAAAAATAATATCTTCAAACAATTTATCCAATTGAAAGCTTCTGGTTAAATAAGGCCCTTTTGGCCAAATTGGTTTAATAGCAGCAGTGTATAGGTCTAATTTATTATGAAACAACATTTACATTTATTATCATAAAACAAGTTTATTCTTCCTCAATTAAGAAAAAAGTACTTTATTTTATTTATTTATTTAATTTTTTAGGTGAGGCAACCCTTGGTTGACCTCACAAGTTACAAGGACCTCGTCAGTTTACAATCTCTTGTCCTGGCCCGCGGGACAGTCAACAGGGACCCCTAAGACAGAGCGGGGAGGGGAGGGAGACAAGACGACGCAAAGAATGGAGACAAGACAGGCTTTCTGATCAAGTCTCGTTTATTAAGGCTCGCTGCAGGCTTATATAGGGCGTGAGCGGGTGATGTTGCGTTAGCGGGGCTGATTGGCCAGAGGCATTCAGGATATACTGTGTAACACAAAGGGGCCGGGCGTAAAGACCCGCGAAAAGTCCCTTCAGCGGGAAGCGAGGCAGATACATCCAGGAGGCTTACGTGGCCTTGGCGGGAAGCCCTGCTGAGCAGCCATTTTCGGCCTGGCAGCCATCTTAGTCAAAACAGCCCCTGACAATCTCTTATTTTTTTATTTTTTATGCCTACCCGGTCTTCCTAAGTGGTCTCCCATCCAAGTACTAACCAAGCCCGACCTTGTTTAGCTTCCAAGACAGGATCAGGCTTGTTCAGGGTAGCATGGCCATAGACAAAAAAAAAAAGTACTTTAAAAAATATCTTTGGGACAAATATCAATGTACTCCTGTTTTGTCTGATGAAGTAAATATTTATTGAGTACCAAGTTGGTGTCCTGCACTAGGCTTAGTTATGTGTTATATATTTTAGATATGTTTGAAATAGGAATGACCTTAATTTTTTACTTTTGAAAATCTTTTGTTCCAGGCACCGGCATATGTTTGTAAAACTAATTGACATGGATCATGTCATGAAGGTAGGAGAGAAACTTAATGTAATACATTTATTTCCTCTTTTGATCTCAAGAATAGGTATAATCTGTTTTTGTTTTTCAGGCTAAATCCATCAGAGAATTTGATAAGCGATTTACTTCAGTCATGTTTGGGTACCAAACAAATGATGATTATTACACTGATGCGAGTCCATATCATAGGCTGAAATCAGTAGGGATTCCAGTGTTGTGTCTGAATTCTGTGGATGACGTTTTTTCACCCAGTCATGGTAAAATTAACATCTTCATATACATTTCAATGAGAGTTAACCATTTTAAAGTACTGTTTTTTTTTTACTTTTATATTTTTTTCAATTATAGTTGACATTACAATATTATATTAGTTTCAGGTATATGACACAGTGATTAGACATTTATATAACTTATGAAGTGTTCACTCCTATAAATCCAGTGCCCATCTGACATCATAGGTATTGCAATACTGCTGACTATATTTCCCGTGCTATACTCTACATCCCCATGACTCTTTTGTAACTACTAGTTTTTACCTCTTAATTTCCCCTTCACCCATTCCCCACCCTCCAATCCAGCAACCATCAAAATGTTCCTTGTATCTATGGGCTTATTTCTGTTGTTTGTTAATCTTGTTCTCTAGATTTTACATAAAAGTGAAATCATATGACATTTGTTTTCCTCTGTCTGACTGATTTCACTCAGCACAATACCTTCTAGGTCCATTCATGTTGTTGTATATAGAAAGATTTCATTCTTTTTTTATGACTGAGTAATATTTCGTTGTATATATGTACCACCTCTTCTTTATCTATTCATTTGACACCCAGGATGCCTCCATATCTTAGGTATTGTAAATAATGCTGCAGTGAACATATGGATGCACATATCCCTTTGAAGTAGTTTTTTCAGTTTGTTTGGATAAATAAATACCCAGAAGTGGTATTACTGGGTCCTTCTTTCTCTCTTGTTATAGCCTTTGTTTTAAAGTCTGTTTTGTCTGGTATTAGTAGTATTGCTACCCCAGCTTTTCTTTTTTTTTTTCCTTTCTTTATGAAACATCTTTTTTCATCCTTTTACTTTCAATCTGTATGTGTGTTTCAATCCAAAGTGAGTCTTTTGCATTCAGCGTATGTAAGAATTTTGTTTTCTTATCCATTCAGCTACCCTATATTTTTTTGATTAGAGCATTTAATTCATATACATTTAAAGTAATTATTGAGAGATATGTAGTTATTGTCATTTTATTATTCATATTTTTATCTTTTTTTCTTCTTCAAAAAGTCCCTCCAACATTTCTTGTAATACTGGCCTGGTGGAGATGAACTCTAGCTTTTTCTTGTCTGAGAAGCTCTTTATCAGTCCTTCAGTTCTAAATGATAGCTTTGCTGGGTTGAGTCATCTTGGTTGTAGGTCCAGGCTTCTCCCACTTTGAATATTTCCTGCCAATCTCTTTTGGCCTGCAAAGTTTCTTTTGAGAAATCAGCTGACAGTCTTATGGGAGATCCCTTGTAGGTAACTGTTTTTCTCTTGCTGCCTTTAAGACTCTCTTTGTCTTTAACCTTTGGCATTTGAATTATGATGGGTCTTGATGTTGGCCTCTTTGGGTTCATCTTGTTTGGGACTCTCTGATCGTCTTAGGTTTATACGTCTATTTCCTTCACCAGGTTAAGGAAGTTTTCCATCATTATTTCTTCAAATAGGTTTTCAATTCCTTTTTTCTCTTCGCCTTCTGGTACCCCCATGATGTGAATGTTGGTACACTTGATGTTGTCCCAGGGGCCCCTTAAACGATCCTCATATTTTTGGATTCTTTTTTCTTGTTATTGTTTTGATTGGGTGCTTTCTGCTACTTTATCCTTTAAATTACTGTTGATTTCCTCTAATGTATTTTTTATTTCAGTTACTGCATTCTTTATTTCTCACTGGTTATTTTTTATGTTTCCTATCTTTATTTTTATGTTTCTCTCTTTGTTGAAGTTCTCGCTGAGATCACTGAGCATCCTTATAACTAGTATTTTGAACTCTGTATCAGGTAGATTGCTTGTGTCCATTTTGTTTAGTTATTTTTCTGGAGCTTTGTCCTTATTTAGAACGTGTTTCTTTGTCTCCCCATTTTGGCTACCTGCCTGGTTCTATTTATTAGATAGAGCTGCTATGTATCCTAGTCTTAGTAGAGTGGCTTTATGTGGTAGATGTCCTATGGGGTCCCAATAGCACAGTCTCCCTGGTCAAGTGTCTTCATGTCTCAGGGGGACCCTCACAGCCAAGATATCCCTCTCGATTCTCAGCCACCGTACATGGATGTGGTACCAGCCCATTTTTTGTCTCCGCCCCTTCTACAGTCTTGATGTAGCTTCTTCTCTGTATCCTTAGTTATAGAACTTTTGCTCAGCTGGACTTCAGGCAATTCTCATTGGTGGTGGTTTTGTATGTTAGTTGTAATTTTGATGTAGTTGTGAGAAGAGGCCAGAAGTGTTTACCTACTCCATTATCTTGACTGGAACTCTTCAAAATATTGTTTTTTTAAAAAAAGAAAACACAGTAGTAAAAAATAAAAATACAATGTTTTACACTGTGATAAACATAAAAAATAGCTAGATACTTATAATTTAGTGTCTAAATGTATCAGATCACTTTGAAGTTATCATATACCCTTATTTAGTTGACTGTGAGTCAACAAATTATGACTCAATATTTTGCTTGTTCTCATTTTTATAACCTTTCCTCTTATCAAATATACTGTTCTTTGGACAGATCATATTACAGTATCTTTTCCTCAAGAGTATGTTTTCATCATTTGCCTTTTCTTCCTATACAAAAGGTTCCTATACAAAAGACTTTGGAATATTTCGTACCATATAACCTGGAAGAGAACTTGAGACTTTTTAAAGATGTCCTTGAACATCTCAATCAGTATAGCACATTCAGACTATGAAGTAAAACTTGAAGGAAATAGTCTTTGTTTTCCCTTTGGATTCTGTAGAAAAGAAAATTATGCCAAATTAATGTCCTTGCTCTTTTAACTCAAGAAATGTGGAATTCAGAAGCAAAGATATATATGCATGTATTCATACATTGAAGCAATATATAAGATGCTCAGAAGTAACCATATTATCTTAAAAGATCAGTAGACTTGACTTCTAATTTTTTCCTAATGAAATTTCACAAAGCTTTTTGTAAAACCTTTTCTCCATATTTCTACTTCAAATACTTCAAAAATATTTCCCCCAAGTACTTCACTAAAAAAATTATTCTGACTATAAACACAACACATATGTATTGTCATATTTTCAGAAAATCCAAAAAACATATGTAATAAAAGAACTACTTATAATATTTCTAGGCATTATCATCTTATTTGTGATTTTTGATTAATCACAGGTAACTTGAGATGACTGAAACATTGGCATTTGACTACAAATCAGAAAATGAAACTGTAAACTTTCATATCGATTGAGTTACATGGTGATTGTTTAGCCTATTTTTATTGGATTAAGGAAGTCTAGTATTTCTCCGTCTGTTTTTATATTTCAATGAGACTTTTCCCACCAACAGAAATTCCCCAGCATTTAACCTGACCCACTTGGTTGAAGTTTAAACTCATTATTTCCTATTCTTTCCCAAGCCCTTAAAATAGTCTTGCCACATTGAAATAGTGGCCAATTGTCTACATTCTGAGAGCACAGGCAGTCAGCATCTTTCACATGACTCAATGTGGCATAGCCTTTTGTTCTGATGTGACTGTGACTTCAGTGTTAGAAATTCCTGAGGGTATCCAGAGTGTGAAATTGGGGCCCTTAATAGTTTATAGGCAAATGAAGCACTCTAAATCTAAGCCTTAACGTAAGGTGAAAAAGAAAAGCAAAATTACTATTAGTCATTTCCCTTGCCCCTCCCATTACGCTCTCCCACCTGGTCCCAAGATAGATGTTCATTTTTAAGTGTGGCTGGCTAAAGATGTGAGTTCAAGGCCTTTTTTAGACAAGAACTTGACTTGCTGGGCCTTCATTTATTCTTCAGGAAGTGTTGTGAGGGGTCAAATTTAGAGCAACATTCAAACGGGCAGCTTGGGCAGAGCAGCAGCTCTGTCTTAGAAGGGGTTCCGGTCTCTTATAATGTGTCATGTCACCTTTTCCTTCCTTAGAAAGGCATGAGGTAGGGAGATCTGACCTTTATTTAGCTCATTTACCCCTAAGACTCCCCAAGATTTGAAAGTCTATTATTGCATCAACCATGTTATCTTAACTAGGGAGGTAAGATTTAGCATATCTGAAATCAAAACGTTTTTACTGTTTGAACTCTAAGCATGGAAGAAAAAAAAGAATGTCTTTAATTTATATATTTTAAAGTTTTTATTCATGATAAATTTTGTACAGCATATGAAAGGATTGTCATTACTAGTAAATTATCTAAATACAGCAACTATATTTTCAAAATAAAGTTTTTCTTTCTTTTGTCTATAAATAGAAATTCAGAGAAGGAAGCTAAAGAAAAATAATCACCAATGTTTCACCACCCAAAGATAAACACTGTTATCACTTGGAGCAGTATTTTACTTTTTTGCTGCCTATATATGTTTTTACTCTATAAATCATTTATAATTTTGAATCTTTAATAATAATTTTAAAGCTACTACTTGGCCCCAGGAATCTAACTTTATGAAAAGTTGACCAAAGTCATACATAATGAATTTATAACCCTCACAGAGGTAATAAAATTAGTTGTTTTACTTTCCTGGTGTAACACATAAGCGAGAATCTTGTAGCATAATGTAAGTATTTACCATTCCTTGAAACATCTTACTTTAATATCTTAAAACAAGACTGAGCCTATTCTTTTGTGTTATAATTGAACATTCTTCCAAAAATGATGGTTCCATACATAATTGTAAACATGAAGTGTTATAAGAACATAGATGGTTAATAAAATTAGTCAAACTTATTACATTAGCCATATTCATTACAAATTTTTGTTTAATGGTGTCTTGGTTCATAATGATTGGAAACAATAAAGACATATACTTTTCCTTATTTCTTTATTATCCAAAAATTGGTAATAATTATATTTTTTCTCTCTCTTTCTCTCTCTTACCACCCCCACCATTTCCCCCAACCCCCAAGCTATTCCAATAGAAACTGCTAAGCAAAACCCTAATGTTGCTTTAGTACTTACTTCTTATGGAGGCCATATTGGTTTTCTGGAAGGAATCTGGCCAAGGCAGTCCACTTATATGAATCGAGTCTTCAAGCAGTTTGTGCAGGCCATGATTGAGCACGGACATGAACTCTCTAACATGTAATTCTTCAGGTGCATTTTGTCTGAACCACCATATGAAGGGAGCTCAGCTTAGTGCACAAAGATCAACTACTATGTGTAAAGCAAATAAGCCAGCAGGTGGTGAAGAGGTCCAGAAAGACATGCAAAAACTACTTTTTGGGGAAACAAAATAACTTTGTAGCAAGAAATAAAATCTAGATTTAGATTGTAATTTCTGTAGATTTTATTTTTACTATGCCTTACCAAGTTTGACCTTAAATAAAGTAGTACAAACATGGAATTGCACTTAACCAAAACTATTATGTAAAAAAATTTTAATTCCTCAGGGTTTTAATTTAGGCTAGTATTTTTTTAGAGTACTCATTTTAGGTGATTTAATGATACTTTAATAACTGTAAAGAGATCTTGGTTATTTGAATGTAAGTTGGCACATTCCTAAGGGTGTTTGTACCTAACGATGGATGATAACATGAAAACTTAAATAAGATAAAATATAATATGTGAATTATTTTATGTGTTCTAACTTTAAAAAGCAAATGCAACAATGTTAGACTGACTTCTATACATGCTCTTTTACTCTGATAATATTAAATTAAGGCTGATTTATGTTTTATAATGATTATAGTTTACATGCTTATTTTTCAAATAGGATATATGCATACATATATATAATTATATTAAAATAAATTCTACCACTTTAAATTGTTTCTTTGTGAGTTTTTATCTATAAAAATAATCCTTAGAAAGTAATTTATGATAATTTCATAAATTGCATTAGTAAGAAATATTAAAACATTTCATTCACTGTTTCCTGAATATTGGGCTCATACCATGAGTACCAATTAAAAATTCAGCTCCAGGAAACCTTTCTAATAGTGACTTATGAATAACAATATTTAGTTATCTTACATCACAAGAAGTCCCCAGGCCAGGGCTGTTTGAGGGGTTTACCAGCGTCATCGAAGACTCGAGCTCTTTCTATTTCCATACCATCTTTAGCAGGACAGCTAATTATCTCCTAGACACAGGATAGTTTACATCCCCAGACATTGCATTGTGTTCAGTGAAAGAAAAGGGAGAAGAGGTGGGGCCTGACACATCTGCCTTTTTGGGAAAGTAAAAGCTTTCCCAGAAGACTTACTTTTATATCCATTGGCCAGAACTGTGTCACATGGCCACCCTGGTTGAGTAAGAAGTTGGGAAATCAAGTATGTAAACTTCAATTGTAGTGGAGGCAGACCAGGGAAAGGGGATTGACAACGCTTGTTGGGATAGCCAGCCAAGAAATAAATAGCTTTCGTACCATTCAACGCCTTTTCCTCTTTTTTTTACCATTTCGACAAGTTTATATGTAAAATATGTATATTTTTTTGCCAAGTATCAAACACATTAAGAGAACCAGGTAGAAAAAAAACCATATAAACACAAAATTATTTACTAAAAATGCCACCTTTTGGAGAGCTCCTGATAATGTACTGGTAGAGTCCCTTATAATTGTGTCTAGGATGATAGCACTTGATAATATCAGAGCTTTTTTGTCTGTTCAGCATGTATTCTGATTCAATAGTAACAATCACTTTCAGTCTCTGATCCAGGTGGGGATGATCTTGCTTTTCAGAGATATCCTCTAGATTTTAGACAAATTGTGTCAGGAAAATTGTTTACCCACTGGCCAGTGCCAGAATCAGGGAGGCAACTCCTCACCTCCCTCTACACCAAAAGTGAATTTCAGCCAGATTTGGAAGACAAAAAGATAAATATTTTTTAAATACATGAAAAGTATTAGATGAAAATATGGAAGGCTATCTTTATCACTTTAGAGTAGAGAAGTCCTTAAGTAAATATATAAAAATGAGGAGCTATAAAGAAAAAAAAGTGAGAGAGACGATTACGTAAAGATGAAACGCTCCAATTCTACAAAACCATCACCATAAAATTAAAATGACAGAGAAAAATACTTGGAGTATATAAAAGGCTAACATTACAAAGAACACTCATAGAATAATAGTCAATAAATATATTAAAAGGTAGACAATCTCACTAGTAATTTAGGAAATGCAAAATTTAAAAACATTTGTGACCATTGAATTGGAAGGTAGGATTGATAATATACAATATGTAGTGTGGAACAATAGTTATTCAAATTAGTATATAAACTAGCAACTATTTTTTGAAAGGCAAAAAAAAATTGATAGTATTAAACTACAACAGCAACCATATTTAGCAATCTCATTTTGAAGAATCTATGTTATAGAAAAGCTTGCAAAAGTGTGTAAAGATAGAGGTTTATTGTAGCTTTTGACATTTAGGATAACCTATTTAGTAGGGGAATGGGTAGGTTATGACAAATTCACACATAGTCATCAAAAAGAATGAATTAGCACTATACTGATTTATAAAGGTATTTCTGATAGATATTTAATGAAAAAAAACTTCATTCATATGTATATGATCTCATTAGTATGAACAAAAATAAAATACATCTATTTATACATGCATGTGGTCGTATATGTGTGTCAATTATAATGAGGTAAACATTTTCAAGTGTTGATTCTCAACATGGTAGAAAGCTCTGAGAAAGAAAGGCTATGTTTTAATTATTTCTACATCCTAAGCACTTAGCATATTGCCTGGAACAGAGCAGGTCCTTAGTCTACATTAGCTGAGTAACAGTGGTACATGTATGAGAATTCTACCTTGTTAGCCAGCTTCTTGTTTTGAAAAGTTAATTTTATATATATACCAGATTATTTTTTCTAGTTATCTCCTCATGCTTCTGTTGGTTATTGTCATCACTAAACATTTATCCAAAGCCTTCTTACAGAGCATTGTATTTGCAATAGGGGTACAAATAGATACAGTGGTTTTCTTTTCTTTCTTTCCTTTTTGACATCCTATAATTTTTAAAAATATCTTGAACCTAGTAAATACACACAGTATGGTACAATACTAAGTACATGCAATATTCATAGTGTAATGGACTGTCATATTTTGTAGCCCATCCTATTATAGTTTAGTATATTTTATTCTTTTAACTATCCCATCTTCATTTTTATGATGAAAGTGAAAAAATAAAACTTGTTCACTCTTAAATCTGAGAGATTTATTCTATTTTTGTGCATAAAATTTTTTATTACTTTTAAAATTTATTTTAAAGATGTACTTCCGAGACCCACTAATGAGTTGCAGCCAGCAGTTTGTAAAAACTGGAATTCTAGAAGGCACTAGAATTTAAAGGAAGAAGCCACTATTGTCTGTGGCAGTTATGACAATTAGTTGTAATAGCTTTCTTATCTGCTTTCTTCCAGCAGACTGCAAGCACAGTAAAGACAGGAGACAAATCTTTGCTCTCCATTTTGTCCCCAGAGGCCAGAGCAGTGTCTGCCCATGTTAGCTTTATTTTTAGTAAATAATAATACTTGACCTTAGGCCCAGACCCTGAGAGAATGGTAGAACTCACATATAAATCAGGAGCGAGGACTGGAGGGATTTCTGCAACCTCTCTCTAAATCAAAACATCTGTTAAAGCAGCCTGTTTTCCCTGCAGACTCCAGAGTTAAATGGTAATTTATTAAATCTCATAGTTGCTCTGAACTTAACAGCACTGGTCACAAGGTAAGCACTCAACTTTTTAGAACTTAATTTGAAGTCAAGGAAGGCAATTTTCAAAGTTAGGTGATACAGAATAGTTAGGAAATGTGCTATTTTAGCTCCAGTTCTCTCTTGTAAGGCGATATTTTCGCCCGAAACTTCCACCAACACGTGAAGCTATAGAATAAAAAGCTGGTGTCCCTTCTACAATGTAATGTTGATATCAGCATTAATACTTAATTCAGTAAATGTTGCTGTATGTAATTGATTTTATTCTTTTGCATTTAAATTTTATTGCTAAGGAAAGACATATTTGTATATTTATGGGACTTTGGATGATAAAAAATGTTTTCTGTTTTCACATATTACTTACAAAGCTGTGAATTATTCAGCTGTGTTCTTTATCCCTATTCCCAATATTGAAACTAACATACTTTTTCTGTGAGAATTACTTTGAAAATAGTGAAAAGCAAGAATTTGACTAGAATAATTTACCTCTCTGAATATCTTTCAAATAAAGATAATAACTTTGATCAAATAAAAAAGACACTGTCAATTAAGAACATGATGTAGTATTAGTTTATTGTAGGACAACTGTGTATTTGTGCCTTCTACAAAAGGTTATTTTCCTCTTGGTGTTAGATACTGGTACCCAAATTTTGCAAGCAGCACAATAATCATGTCTACTCCATTTGTACTTCATGTTTATCATTGATCCTATTACCAAGGACTCAGTACAAACTGAATATGTATTAAAAGATCTGAATGATCATAAAAGAGCATTATTCTGTTTTAAGCTGTCAACCTACTAATTGATACCTGTAAATTTTAAATATCCCGTTTATCTCCTTTACCTTACCTATAGGCAGACATAAGCATTTCAACATTTCTTCTGCATTTTTCCAAATTCAAAATGAAGCACACATAGTACTTAATTCCTGGATCCTGAATAGAATTTATTTCTCCTAATACCATACAGAAGTGTTCTAGTATGGCCTTTGAAGTTCCTAGGTTTTCTCATCTTTGAAAAACATGATATAGAATTAACTACTATATATATTTTCATTCTATATATTCTGAAATGTATAAATGTTATATATAGTTTATCTATTGTTATATATATAATGCCTAATATTCTCTATATTTATAATCATCAATCATGATTCCTAGTACTTTTAAGATCATTTCTTGGGAAAGAAATTTGGACTTGAATTCAGAGCACTTGAGTTTGATTCTTGGCTCTGCTACTAATCTACACCATTTGACCTGAGGCTAATCATTTATCTTTTCTAGGTTCAGTTTCCTCAATTATAAAATGCAGGTAGTAATATCAATGTCAGAGTTATGAGGATTAAAGAGATAATGTATATGTGAAAATGCTTTGTGAACTGTTAAGTGCCAAAGAAATGTAAAAAGTTATAATGAAAAGATGTCTACTGTTATAAACCAAATAAAAACCAAATGACATTTTATTACTAATGTAACTTTATCAAAAACACATTGGGATCAGGGTCAGGGGAAAAAGTACATGTTGATCTGAATGGTAATGTTAACCTTGATCTCTTCGCTGAGGTAGTGCTTGCCAGCATTTGCCACCATAAGGTTGCTAATTCACTCTTTGTAATTTACTTAACGTCTGGGAGATGGGAAGGAGATAGTCTGAGACTATGTAAATACCCTGTTTCTGTTTAAACTTCCGCCCATTTGTTGCTAGATCTTGCTGTAGCAATTACTGTAGTATTCTAATAGTTATTTTCTATTTCCCACATTCCTTATATGTTTATAACTGGAATTCTTCTTAAAGGAAGAGTTGTCACTCCCCTCCTCCCACTTTCTTTATTCACTTATTGATATTATTGATATATTGATATACACTCATGGATTTTGTTTTTTCTTTGGGTTATAACTCAGTACTATCATTATTTTGTTCAACTTGTTTCCACTTGGGAGCTCTCTCTGGTTGGTTTCTATGTCACTTTTATGTTCCTTTTATTTTTTTCCTAAGCACTCTGCCGCCAGCAGATGCTCCAGGCTCATCTTGTATTTTCCGTACTTCAGGCCTGCAATCAATTAGTTCTTCAAGTACCCCTGATTCCTTTGATTAAATAATGGCATTTAAAAACCAAGATCTGGATGCTAGATATGCTTATTGCTACTGTGGTGCCACTGCTTATTGCACTTCTCAGTGGAGTTAAGAAAAAAATTATATACATAATTCATGAACACATCTGTATTTATCTAACATCTATAAATAAACGTGAGGCCATAATAACACCTTTGACTCCAACTTAGCAACACAGAATGAATTTTAACCTCCTCCTTTCCTTATTTGTAACTTCTTTCTTCCAGTGGGAAACCTGGCTCTGATTATCTGGAATATATTTATTAATTTGTTAAACAATACAAATAAAAGTAGATTACAAATAAAGCTGTTTCAGAATTCCTAACCTACACTGCTTAAAAAACATGTTTACGAACTAGAATACATCTTTTTGTATGCTATATTTTTAGTCTTACAATATTGTCAAAACAGTTTTTCAATGTTATTCAACTCCTTTCAGTGCGACTTTGTGACTCATCTGTAATACAGTTTGATTCATTTGTCATCATCTTAATTACATCTTCCTCTCCACATCCTGGTGGATTTTTATAAAATTTTTATATAAAAAAATTATATAAAGTTTACTTTTTTTAGCAAACAGTTCTATGGGTTTTAACAAATGCATAATGTCCACTACCAGAGTTCCATATTCAATCTTTCTATCACCTGCCTAATTCCCCCATGGTTCTTATAAAAAACCATTCCCTCCATCCCCATGAACCCTGGCAACCATAGATCTGTTCTCCTCCCTATAGTTTTGCCTTTTCCAGAGTGTTGTATAAATGAAATTATTTATTGTTTAAGTCTTTTAGTCTGGCTTCTTTCTCTTAGCAAAATTCATTTAAGATACATCTATATTCATATAATCCATATGAAATTAATATATTCACTTAAAATTCATATATGTTCAGTAGTTCATTCCTTTTTACCTCTGGGTAGTATTCCATTGTATGGATGTACCACACTTTGTCTATCCAGATATTCACATGTTGAAGGACATCTGGGTTGTTTTCAATTCTTGGTGGCTATGAATAAAGCTACTATAAACATTTACATACAGGCTTTGTGTGAACATAAGTTTTCATTTCTTTTGAGTAGATACCTAGGAGTGAGATTGCTAGTAATATGGTAGGTGCATGTTTAACTGTATAAGAAAATGACAAACTATTTTCTAAAGTGTCTATACTATGTGTATTCCTATTGGAAATTTATGAGAGTTCCAGTCACTCCGCATCCTCACAGCATTTGGTGTTCCCACTTTTTAAAAAATATTAGATATTCTAACAGGTGTTAAACAGGTACATATTAAAACTAAACATCAGCTCAAGATATTCAAACTATGTATATTTGTGAATTTTGCCATTACCTCAAAATATATAAAAGAAAAATGTGAAAATATTTAAAAATATCAGAAACTGAGGCAGAGAAAGGTATAGGAATAGTTAATTTAAGTTAGTCATTTTTCTACTCTTATTTTTTTTCATTTTCCACATTCAAGCTGCTGAGAAGACATATGGTGTATTTGTAATTAAATGATAGGCAAGTCACTCTCTATAGAAAGAAAAGAAAATTGAGCTAAAGGCCCAAATATCTGACACATTCAATAACAGCAGGAAGGCTAGATTTAAGCCCATTTTTATTTTCCCTAATTCCTCACACCAATTATTGGACTTTTTACGCCTACATAAGCTAAGCAACAGGTGACATCCCCTGAAGGTGGGGGTGAGGTGAGGCTCTCTGTAGAGGAAGTTCCCAAGTTATTATATAAAAGTGAAAATACCCAAAGCATCAACAACAAAAGCAGTATGCCACTCTCAGAAACAGGCAAACATAAACTAGGCTATTGGAAATCAGGATAATGACTACCCTTCTTGTAAGAACAGGGACCGTCAGGGGGCCAAGGGGACTTCTGGGTTGCTGTTAATGATCTATCTCTTGATCTGGTTACATGTGGTTTGTACGTCGTTTGTGTACTTTTCTGTATTATGTTTACAGAAAACTCTATCTAAATTCCAGACACTGAAGAATGGTGGGCTGAGAAAAAAATTACTGCTGAAGGCCTGATCTTTCCTTTCTACCATGTCTTTTATTTCACCTTTGGTTTCACCCAGAAATTAAAAGAGAAGTTAAATTCTCTTGTGTTTTAAGAAGTTATTTATAGGTCTTCACTTAGATTGAGAAAATAAACGCTAAATGGAATGATTTTGTGAAGAAAATTACAAAACTTTCTAAGAAATAGAAAAAAAGATAAATAAACCAAGAAACATGTTTCAGTATGGCCAAAAAAGAATGCTATAAATTATTTCCAAATTAATTTATAGGTTAAATGAAATCCCAATTAAAATTCAAATAGGACTTCTTTAGAAATCAATAAAGCAATTCTAAAAGTCAAGAAGAAACAGAAAATAGTCAAAAATATTTTTAAAAGAAGAGAGATATTATTCTACATATTTTGAAAGGTAAATTAGGTTGCAATATCTTTAAACAGACACTGGTGTAAAATTTGTCAGAACACTGAAACAGAACAAAGAACTAGAAAAAGGCTCTAATATATATTAGAATTTAAGTAACCAAAAGCACAGTGAGAAAATAGACAAAATATATGGATAAGGAATTCGCAAACATGTATACAATAATACCATAAGACTGTTTAACTTCACTCAGGAATAGTAACTAAAACTATGAAATATTTTTAATCTATCAAATTTGCAAAGACTAAAAAAGTTTGATTTTGATAACACAATGTATTAGGGGTAGTGTAAAGAACCAATCATTCTCATATACTGCTGGGCAATGTGTAAATTGGCAGAACCCCTCCAACATTTTGACTCAGCAATTCCACTTCTAGCAATATATCCTACAGAAACGCTGGCATGTGTAAAATAACAAAAGAATAAAGTTATTTAATAAGGCACTGTTTGTAATAGCAAAAGATTGGAAATTATAAAAGTCTATCAATAGGGAGAGGTTAAATTATGATTCATTCTCTCAAAGAAATAATATGTAGCCCCAAATTAAGAATACTCTTGTACACTCATGAGATGGTTTAGTGATGGGGGAGGATGGGGTGGAGGAGGTTGAAGAAGCAGGTAGAGAGGGGATAAATGATAGATTTAAGTCCATGAAGAGGTAGAAGAAATGTGATCCAGAGCAAAGATGCAGGATTTGGTCAAAGAAGGAAGGATGCACCCTTTCATTGGTGGGAGAAAGAGGGAGGGAGGAAGAGAGAAAGAGGGAAGAAGGGCGAGAGAGAGAGGGAGGAAGGAGAAAAGAACCAAATGCAGAGCAATTAATAGAGCTTATTTTTCTCTTTTCCAAAACATTCTCTGCTTCAGTGTAATTAATCTGGAGGTCCTCCTTTCCCTTCCCTTTCTGAAATTCCCATTTCTCTAAAAGCTCCTAAGTCTCTAAGGCTTTTCATTGACATGTCCAGTCTCATACTATTCAAGAAGATACAAGATTAACAATCATTTTTAATTTAATATGCATTTATTGACTTTCCTGTAGGGACAGGATATAGTGTTTGGCTGTGATGGATACTAAGACCATGATAATGGTGAAGTCACATACATACATTTCCATTCTACAGGGTAGATTTTGATAAATATTATAGCAGATATAAAAGTGCTTTGAGAATATAGGAGAGAGAAAATACAATTATGATGCAAGCAAGGATTAAGAGGGGCTTCAAGGAAAAGGTAATATTTAAATGTGACCTTAAAGGAAAGATGGTACATTTAGATGGGTACAGATGGAAGTAAAGGAATTCCAAAAGAAATATGTGAGCTAAGTTATAGAGAAGAGGGAGAAAGCAAATTAAAGACAAATCCATTTAAATCATTTTTCTTCCATAACAATTTTATCCTTCCAACTCCCAAAAGTTAATTATTCATCCAACTTAACTTTTGAAAAGGGGATGTTTCAATCTCAATCTCATGTCTCAATGACCTCTGGGTGATTTCCTGCAGCCCTTTTGTACAAAAAAAGGAGGGCAGTATAAATGATATTCTAGCTCTTCAGAATAATGGAGAGGAGGTAAACCTTTGGAGAACACTGAGCACAAAATTCAGTGAATCTTTATGGAGGCAGAAATTTGTTTCTTGTAATTTCTCATCAGTTCCCTATCTGTCCTTCCTCTCATTCTACTACTAAAAATGAATAAAACAAAACAAAACACACACAAAAAAACACCTAAATTGAAAGTTAAAAGGGCATAAAACATAAGTAGAGCAAATTTTAAACACCATTTGAAATGTATACCTTCTCCTACATCTAAATTCAAGCCATGTAAGCATTAAGAAGACAAAAACTAGTTAATGGGCTTCAGTTGATATTATAGGTATGATATTATAGGTAGGTACAGATAGCTCCATTGGCTATCTGTAATCATGGTTTTCATCAGCACTTTACTGGAGAGAACCAATCACTAGGATGTGAGGGCAGGACAAAATGGTTCTCTGATTCATAAATTCACAAATATGCTTTTTTAGGTTTATTATGTTATAAATAATATCTTTTGCCTAGATTGAACAGAGTATTTGGAATCTACACATTTGCTTGAACCAAAGGCAAACTGCTGAAGTAAAAGGAGTTAGGTCTTCACAGGAATGCTAGAACATTTTGCAGTATTTTGAGCCACTTACAAGGCATCTGGCAAATGGAGTTGGAAAGCATGGCTTTTAGAATGCCTCTCCCCTATCCCTAAACCCTAAGCTGAAAGCATTATGAAGTGGTATTAAATAATGTATATTTATTCATATTAGGTGGGGTTTTTTTTCCTTGATAGTCTTTACACCCCATTTCTCTTTTCCTCTAATTAAATCATGGCTCTTGTAAGAGAATCTTTTGAACTCCATATCTACATAGACAAAAACAATGCATACCTATTGTATACCTCATTAATTGGGAAATATTTCCCCCATGTTTTCACTTGACCTGAATTTTTAGAAATGGGGTAGAGAGCAGGGGGAGATGAACTATTATGGTTCTAAAGTTGAGTGAGTCTCTCTTAGAATCGTGGCCTCCTTGCTTTAAGTATCGGGTCATTTGAGCTGTTCTTAGAAAATTCTCAAGGTAGATAAGGATTGAGATAACCCAGAGAAAGAGGGAAAAAATAAGTTGCTGCTTTTCAATTTTGGCTTTTTAATTGCATTGCTTACTGGGAGTCTGAATAAGATCCTTGCTGGTTAAGTGACCTCACTTCTGGGTATTTATCCAAACAAATCCAAAGCACTACTTTATGTGAATCCATATGTCCATTGCAGCATTATTTACAATAGCTAAGATATGGAGGCAACCAGGGTGTCCATCAGTTGGGGAATGGAAAAAGAAGTGGTACATTTATATAATGAAATGCTACTCAGCCATAAAAAAATAATGAAATCTTACCATCTGCAACAATACGAATGGTATTGTGCTAAGTTGAATAAGTCAGACTAAGGAAGACAAAAGCCATATGTTTTCACTTACTTGTGGAATCTAAAGAACAAAGTAAACAAACAGCAGAAACAAACTTGTAGATACAGAAAACATTTTGAGGGTTGCCAGATAGGAGGGGGATTGGAGGGTGGGTGAAAAAGGGGAAGGGATTAAGAACCCACATGTAATAAAGGCCATAAGACATGACTGCTTTCCATTTACTTGATCTTTCCTTTTGGGAAAAATTTGGCCTCAAGTCAGATCCATGGTTACAGTATTGCCCCATTTCTAATAGTTAACAAGACAATTTTGACACAGGGACTTCCTAGGAATGAGCCTTCCTAGCACTACATGACAACACTATCCAACCAAAAGGTAGGTCATCAGTGCATTCTTCAGATTGATTTATGACCGAAAGGGGGAACTGTGCACAAAAAAGGGGGGTTCTATGGAAAGTAACCTCACAGGGTGATCTGATCATAAATTCCTAACTGGGCGGGTCATGGTAGATAGTCATGCCCCCAGGCATATAACTTCTTTAGTAAAAGGTTTATTTTTGCCTTAAATAAGCTCTGTTCATTATTTCTGTGCATCAAGTTTAACACACCTTTGAAATTGGCTGTAACCACCTCAAGAACTCACAATATCTTGTTAATTATCCAGTAATCCAACCCTTGCCTTTCTTTCTCCACTCTTCCTTCTGTCTTCTCTTTAATTTTAAATGCATAAAAAAAAGTCTATGGCCATGCCACCCTGAATATGCCCAATCTTGTCTGATCCTGGAAGCTAAGCAGGGTCGGGCCTGGTTAGTACTTGGATGGGAGACCACCTAGGAAGACAGGTGTTGTAGGCGTTTAAAAAATATAAGATAGGGATGTGGTTCCAAAGAGTAGCAGTTAGCACGTCTACTTTACACGTAGAAGGGTTTGTGCCCCAGTGAAGCCATGGTCCATGGTCTACAGCCATGCCATCCTGAACAAGCCAATGTCTCATCTCGGAAGCAGGGTCAGGCCTGGTTAGTACTTGTTTGGGAGACCACCTAGGAATACCAGGTGCTGTAGGCATAAATAATAATAATAAATAATTTAAAAATACAAAATTAAAATAAATAAATAAAATACATTTAAAAAGTTGCAAAATTATATTTCTCTGGAATATTTGAGATCTTTTTTCCTGGCATATTTCATCAGTTTGGCTCAAATAGATGCTTATAAATTAAAAAAAAAATAATTCCCAAAGTTATCCAAAAAAAGCTCAGAGTAGCTTACTTTCAACCTAACCCAGGAATAGAAAGGTTAAAAGATTCTGTTCAAAATTCAAAATAGCTCACTCAAAGGTGAGAGTTGGTTGAAATAGCCATAATGTTCACCAGTCATTTTAAGAGGAGAGGGGTCATATGATTCTGTAATCATGCAGATCCTCAGTTCTTTAAAATGACTTTTTCTCTTCTCTTTTTCTTTTATCCAAACTGATCTGGAGCTCTCTTGCCTCTTTTCTTTTTTCTTCTGCATACTGTGTAGGCCTTAGGTCAGCATCAGTCTTAGGAACAAAGCCTCATGTCTGTTGACCACAGAAACAGTTTCAGTCAAATTAAAGATAATATCTTGCCTCTCTACACTCATGAAGATGAAACAACCCTACCAGCAACCTCTTGAAACCAGACAGAACTATGCCATGACTGACATCAGGACCTGATGCAATGATCGACTGCCTCTTACACTAGCCCCAACCAATCAGTAGAGTCCACGACCCCAACGTCCTTGGCTACTAATGAGTTTTTCCCTATATAGCCTATCTCCTACAGGTCATTGGGGAACAAGGTCTTTGAGCTAGAGCTTACCCGTGTCTCTGGGCTTGGTGGCATTTCCTAAAATAAACCTCTACTTTCTTTGCTTCAAACTCCTAACAGTGCTTCTTTTGGCTTTTTAAAAATATTTATTTTAATTAATTTCAAATATACAGTACATTGGTTAGACATCTATATAGTTCATAAAACGATTCCCCCAATTGCTCCCTCCCTCCCTGATCCTCCACCCAGCCAAAGTATTAACGCTAACTGTATTCCCTATGCTGTGCTCCCCATCCCTGTGTCTATCCATCAGCTACTAATTTGTACTTCTTTAACCCTTCACCCCATTCTCCTAGCCCACCAAACTTTCCTCTCCTCTGTCTGACACCAAATTGTCCATTATATTTGTAGTCTGTTTTTGATTAGTCTGTTATTTTTATTCCTTAGATTCCACATATAAGTGAAATCATATAGTGTTTATCTTTCTGTCTGACTTACATACCTTCTACATCCATCAAGGCAATATCTTTTTCCATCCCCTTCCTTTTAGTCTGTGTGTGTCTTTTAATCTGAAGTGAGTCTCTTACAGGCAATATGTAGGGGTCTTGTTTTCCTTTCCATTCATCCACTCTGTCTTTTAGTTGGAGCACTTAATTCTTTGCCATTTGAGGTACTTATTGACACAAATGTAGTTGCTACCATTCTTTATTCCTGTTTTCGATACATGTTTTTTCTTCTTAAAGAAGTTCCTCCAACATTTCCTATAATACCGACTTGGTGGTGATAAATTCTGTCATCTTATTTTTGTCTGGGAAGCTCTTTATCTGTCCTTCAACTCTAAATGGTAGCTTTGCTGGATAAATTATTCTTGGTTGTAGATCCTGGGTCTTCATGCTGTCGAATATTTTTTGCCAAGCCCTTCTGTCCTGTGTAGCTTCTTTTGAGAAATCAGCTGTCAGTCTTGTGGGTTTTCCATTATAAGTAACTGTTTTGCTCTTGCTGCTTTTAATAGTCTTTCTTTGTATTTAACCTTTGGCATTTTAATTATCATGTGTCTTGGTGTGGGCTTCTTTGGATCCCTGATTTTTGGGATTCTCTGAGCTTCCTGGGGTTTTATGTCCATTTCCTTCTCCAAGTTAGAGAAGTTTTCCATCATTATTTCTTCAAACAGCTGTTCAACATCTTGATTTTCTTTAGTTGCAAATCAGATGGATATTTTTACCCTTAGTGTCTCATATGCTTCTTAAATTATTTTTAGTCTTGGCATCTTATCTCTTGGCATCTTATCTCTTGCTGTTCTCATTGAGTGTCCTTGGCTTTCCTTTCCTCAAAATAGGGCATTCGATCCTTTTCTTTATTCACTTTGTTTATTTCTTTGTTTATTCCATTTACTTCCCATCTCAGATAATGTGTTCTTCAATTTGACTGGTTTCCTTTTATAATTTCCATTTCCATTTTTATGTTTTTTATCTCTTTGTTGAAGTTCTCACTGAACTTAACCAAAAGTTCATTGAGCATCTTTATAACTAGTATTTGGAACTCTGCATCTATTAGATTACTTGACTCCATTATATCTGGATCTCTGTTCTGTCCTTTCACATGGTTTCTGTTTGTCTTCCCATTTTGTGTGCCTTTCTGTGTCTGTTTCTATGTACTAAGCAAAGCTCCTTAGTTTCCTGGTCTTATTAGTGTGGATTTGTGAAGTAAGTTTCCAGTGGCACAGTCCTGAGAGGGTTTCAGCTGAAGGCCAAACTTAGCCCAAGCCCGTGCCCCTCTGGGGCCACCTGTTAAGATTCAGCAAACAATCCACAGATGCTGTGCTTATAGTTGCCTCAAAAGGCCACACCAGAAACCGAGGCCAGCTACCTCCACTAGTGTGAGTCTCAGCAAGGAGCACCAACCTTGCTGAGGATAAATCTGGATGTGGCTTGGCTGGGGTCTGAATTGGAGGAGGCGGGGTTTCAGGGAATCTTCTGGGCAGAGCGACCTCTGCTATCCAGTTTGATGATGTCAGGGCTATGAAGGAGCTGTGTCCAGCGTACTGGTAGGGGTAAGGCTCAACAGAGAACAATGGATACTGCCTGTACTTCTGTACCAAGCAAGTCTTGCCTCGACCCTCACTCTGACAGTGTCTCCCTGTAAAAGTCCCTGGTGCTCTCTGTGCACAGCCAAATCGACACTGGTGCTCAGAGTGAGCGGGTCCATCACCACAAAAATCTGCTTGTGATGCAACCCCTTTAAGAGGCGTCTGCCACTGCTGCAGCCTCTGTCTTACTCAGCCACTTGAGACCAGGCAGCCCCATATCCTCGCCCTTTCCTACCTTCTGCTGTTGCAGAGTGATTTCTTGGATTTCTCCCTAGTTGTATGGCTTGTTCATCTAGCTCCCAGGCAATTTTTCCTTGCTTCTGCTCTTTGTTTCCATCAAAATTTTGGTTTGGTTGCCAGAAGAATGAACAGAGCCTCTATCATCTATGCCATTTTCCCCCCCTCTGGCTTTTTTTTTTTTTTTTCTTTTGGCTTGATGAATGCAGGCAAAATGAACTCCTTAAGTTTGGTAATAATTCCAGTTCCAAAAAACTCTACATCATGGCCAAATATGTAGCAAAACAAGTCCATCAATTAATTACTGGAATCGATCTATTAGAATAGCATATTGTTTTTCTCTGAACAGTATGGCAGTGTTGAAAAAAGAGAAAAAATTCTGAACTTGGAAGGGGAAACCAGATAGAAGATCTGCTCCCTTAACTTAGCTGTGAAAACTAGATAAAGACATTTAACTTCTTTGAAGTTTAACTTAGTCATTTAAAAATGGGCATAATATGTCATGCTACCACTGTGGATTATTATGAGAATCAAATGATATCATGAGAGTACAATAAGGAAAATGAAGTCAGGAAACTTATTAATTGCAAAGAAAAAAATGAGTAAGAAAACAAGTCAACTGCAAACATATCATTTATAAAACAATTGGAGAAATTAGAACACTGCCTAACTATTTGATAGTACTCTTGTGCATAAGATATTGTGGCTACATTTTTAAAACAGCCCTTATCTTTCAGAAATATACACTGATAGGTTTATATATGAAATATTTCAGATTTGCTTCAAAGTAATCTAGTGAGTCTGGATGGTGAGGAGTAAGGGTGGTTATAGATAAAACAAGTTTGGACATAAGTTGATGATTATTGAATGTGGGCAGTAACTACATGGAGGTTCCATGTACCCTTCTATTTTGCATTAATTATATTAGTTTTAGAATAGGTATCCCCTAGAGGGATTATATATCACTTCCATTATGTACTCAGCCATAATGAAAGTGGTATATAATCCCTCTAGGGGATACCTATTCTAAAGCTAATATAATTAATCAATATCTACCAACTCAAATGACTTCAAAATCCTGCTGAGAGGAGTCAGTGCAGCAATAAGTGATATAGAGAAAAATAAATGCTATATAATATCACTTATATATGGAATCTAAAAACCAAAACAAAACAAATAACCTAGTTCATAGATACAGAGAACAGATTGGTGGTTGCTGGAGGCAGGGGTTTAGGGGTGGGCAAAATGAGTGACGGGAGTCAAAAGGTACAGTCTTCCAGTTATAAAATAAATAAGTCACAGAGAGGTAATATACCGCATGGTAACTACTGTTTTGCATATTTGAAAGCTGCTAAGAGAGTAAATCTTACAAGTTCTCATCTCAAGAAAAAAAAATCTTCTAAACTATGTATGGTGATGAGTGTTAACTAGATTTATCATGGTGATTATGTCACACTACTGTATACAAATATCAACTCATTATGTTGTACACCTGAAAAGAACATAGTTGTATGTTAATTTTTACCTCAATTTAAAAAAGTACAAGCCCCAAGTCAGATGTGTCT
Source organism: Rousettus aegyptiacus (assembly GCF_014176215.1). Lineage (NCBI taxonomy): Eukaryota > Metazoa > Chordata > Mammalia > Chiroptera > Pteropodidae > Rousettus > Rousettus aegyptiacus. Next base: position 56,214,430 of record NW_023416287.1, on the reverse strand, counting down.
GTCCCTTTTTATCTGAAAATAGTAGCTTTTCCAGAAGCCCTCAAGAGAGATTTCCATTTATGTATCATCGATTGGCCAAAAAGTTCTCAAGAAATACAAGATGGGCAAGAAAATAAATCTTTTAAAGCTCCACACCAAAGAATCCAACAAAATTGGATTCTTTTGGGAAGAGCAGGGAATGGATATTAGGTTGCCTACTAACAGTGTATGTGACAGAACCTACTTAACCCAAGGTTTCCAAAATTCAGATTTCCAATTTTCTGGCTCATTGTTGATCTCAATCCATCTTTAAATAAAACAGGAATGGATAGAGGAGTACATGTATGTATACATGTGTGTCACGTATATGTATTAGGAATTTGTGACCAAATTCATTTAAAGGGATTTTGTCTGTATCTACATTGCAATGTGTCGGGGTTTCAAAAGTGCCAGTTAACCATATCTCCTCTCTAGATTTTGAATCAAATTGAGAAGACAGATGGGGTCAGATTACCTGCTTTATTAGTGGTAAAAGCAGATAAAAGAACATAGTTTACCCAGTGTGTGAATCACACACAGAACAGAAAGCTACATAGTGTGGAGGACCTCCACACCTGTCTTTTAGCAGATGTTCCTGAGGAATGTCAAAAGAATACAGGCTCCTGTGGAGAGTGAGATAATAAACAAAATGACCAATCTCTTCAACCCTCAATATTTTATGAGCTCTATTCTATTCTATGGACTCAGGTAGGAATATAGAAAAAGGAAGGGACCTGTTGTTCCTATATGAAAGATAATTTTTTAGGTTTAAGTTTTCATGGATATTCTTTGAGATTAGTCATTTTATGAGAACATTTAGTAAAGGTTGGCTACCAATTATACAAATATGATTAGGAAACTCAAGCACATTATTTCTCACCAAAATATAATCCATAATAAATCTGAAATAAAAAATAATCCAGAGACCTTGGCTTAAATAAACATGCTTCCCATTGAAGTTTTTAGCAGAATGTTTGCTTTTTCTAAGTTAGATGCCCACAAAACAGCTACTCATACAGATTGTCAGTGTTACACAAAAAGGGTAAGTATATGAGAGACACTCTAAAACGGAGGATTGCAGTTTAGCGGGTGGAAGAAACTAGATTTAGGGTGAAGGTGACTAGTGGTGAGGAATAGATATGCAAGTGAGATGATTTAGATAAAAGATGTAAAGAATTGGTTTCTGCGATGGTTAATTTTATGTCAAATTGACGGGGTCATGGGGGTGTTCAGGTTATTTGGTAAACCATTATTTGTTTGTGTCTGTGAAGTTGTTTCTGGATGAGATTAGCATCTGAGTTGGTAGACTGTGTAAAGCAGATTGCCCAGTGAGGGTGGGCATCATCCAATCTATTGAGAGCTGGAATAGAAAAGCATGGAGGAAGACAGAATTTGCTTTTTCTGCCTCTTTGAGCTGGATGTCAGTCTTCTCTTGCCCTCAGACTGGAATCACCTCTCCTAAATCTCAGGCCTTTGGACTTTTGACTTACACCACTGGCTCTCAGGTCTGTGGACTCAGACTGGAACTACACCATGGGCTTTCTTGCAGATGGCAGACTGAGAGACTTCTTGAACTCCATAATTGTGATGCAATTCATTATAAGAAATCTCTTTTTATACACACACACACACACACAATTAATATTAGGGTTTTCTTTGGAAAACCCTAATACTAATATTGGCAACCCTAATATTGATCTCCTTTAATCTACCAGTACATTAAGATTCATATTAGCTACATCCTTCAGATTATGTACACTATTTCCAGCAGGAAGAAACAAAAATCTCAGGCCTCTTGCTCAAATCTTAAAACTGCATGAAAAACCCAGATTCAGATTGTACAGAGCTGTACATCAGTCTGTAACAAGCAGATGTGGAAGTGACTCTTGTATAATTGAAACACCCTGTTAGAGCCTAAAAGTCTCTTGTTGCATAAGGCCCTTCCTGGGAAAAAGGTAGCTGCTGAATGACCATTAAACTGCTCACAAATCAAGACACAAAAGAACACGGAAGCTCTAGTCTTGGAACTTGTCAGTCGCCTTTCCATGTTTTATTTTGGCTTCCAGAATAAAAATGATTCCTTGTTGTGGAAAGGCTGATTTTTTTCAGATGCATTGAATTAATCTGAGAGGTTCCCCAGAGTAGAAGGCTCAGGGACACTTCTGTCCTTAAATGGCTGGCTGGCTCTGCCACTATGAAGGTTGTTTATAGTAAAACAGGACAATTGTGGCTTTAGCTGCTTAGCCCTTCCCATCATCTAGGACCTACTTTTCCCCTGCAGACAGTCAGCAAGGGGTAATTATCATGAGATTATGGCAGTGATTTGAACAAGAGTTAATACGGAGGTTTTGTTTCCAGAAGCATAAAACTTGTTGGAATCCCATTTCAGTCATCAAGAAATAGGATGGGAAAAAAAAATTGGATGGCTTCTAACCTTCTCTCCCAGGGATAGGCTGACTTTGTGGAGTGCTTTCCTCACTAGCAGTCCTGGGGTAGACCTAGGTAAAAATCCGTTTGATGTTTAATTTTCCTGAGTCTCACTTAATGCAGGTGGAAATACTGTCTTATGATTTTTAATATAATTGTCATGATTTAAAATGTAGCAATATTCTTGGAGGAAAAAAACTGCCATTCAAACCCAGAAGGTAGTGTTTAGTCTCTTTAATTTGGCACATGAATGTTGCATTTCCTATTGTTATGGCAACACAGGATAAGAATATCCAAATGTCAGATAACTGACTGTTGGTGAGGATTTGGAAACTGGAACCCTTATACATTTTATACATTGTTGGTGGGAATGTCAAATGGTGCAGCCACTTTGGAAAAAGTCTAGCAGTTCCTCAAAGTGTTAAACAGTTACCGTATGATCATTAGTTCCATTATTAATGTATACACAAGAGAATTTAAAGCACACGTTTACTTGTACATGAATTTCATGGCATTATTATTCATAATAACTCAAATTGGAAATAACCCAAATGTCCATCAACTGATAAAATGTTGTATATCCATACCACAGGATATTAGCAATAAAAACGAAGTACTGACACATGTGATAACTTGGATGAACCTTGAAAAAATGCTAAGTCAAAGAGTCAATCCCAAAGGACCACACATTATGACTCCATTTATACAAAATGTCCAGAATAAAGACAGAAAGTAGATTAGTGGTTGCCTAGAGTTATGCGGAGAACAAGAGGAAATTGGAGGGCAATGAGATTTCTTTTTTAGGATAATTAAATGTTCAAAAACTGATAGTGATGATGGATGTACAACTCTGTAAATATACTAAAAGCAACTGAACTGGATATTTTAAATGCGTAAGCTGTATGATGTGACATCTCAAAAAGTGGTTTTAAAAAAAATCTAAATCTCAACAAAAAATTCAAACATATATAGTTAAAAATAAAATTTCAGAAAAATAAAGTTTAAAATCTAAAGAAAAGTTATATTAAAAATACTTGAAATCGGTTATTCTGATATATTTACTTGAACTACAAAGTATCTTCCAACACTGACACAAATATAACATTATATACCAAATCAACTAATTAGTTATCAATTGCAACAAGTTATCACAAAGTATTCACCAGAAAGAAAAACTACTTAAAAGTTTACCCTCTAAGAGTTACCATTCACCCATGGATCTCAGTGCCTTATCTCAAATGCCAGTTTCCCCACATTTTTCAGGAATGTGACTACCCATATTTAATAATAAAAAATATGTATTCAAACATAACCTCTAAATATTGTATAAGAAAATTTCCTTGTCATTCTGTTTCAAAAGACACATCAATATAGGACTTGGTATACTTACAACTTAACCAAAGTGAAGGGTATCATCACCTTTTGCCTCTCTGTTGCTAACAGGTAGCCAGAGGTAGAACAGGTAAAAGTTATATTACATAGATGCATTAAGAGGATGAGAATACAGGTTGTCCCTCGATAGCTGATCAAGGAAATTTGGCCTTAAAGTCAGAGCTGGCCAGAAAGCCTACAAATAAAGAGGTTGTGAACCACTTACAGCTAGGGTTTTGTTGGCTTCCATACCCATCACTAACTCTCCAGACCTGCATCAACCAACCTACTACTACAAAATTAGACTATTTCCAATTCTGCAGTTTCATCCTGTCAGGACCATAGCAAAAGAGGTCTAGTTTACCAATCCACCTATAAACAATGAGTTGTGTATCCTCCAAGCAAGAACAGAGAGAAAAGTTTTTTCCCCAGGGGAGCTGAAGAGGTGGTCATAACGTACAATACCGGTATACAAGGCCAATTGTCAAAATTTCAGAAATGCTGTGAGCTGGTTAACAATATGTTGGTAGTTTGAAATTGCCATGGCAGCAGTCAACAAATGCTGCCAATTGTTAAACATTTACCGTCAAACCACAGGCTGGCGATGGATGGCCTCTGAAACATTTCTATCAAGCCCTTATGTTTATTAAACAAATATAAATATAGCAAACGTCCACCTCTTGTGCCCATACTCACCAATACCACTTTTGGATATAATGTAGCTGATGTAATACTTAATTTTCCTTTAGTCCAATTTTCAAATTCAGCTTTGAAAATTATGTAATTTTACACAGAACATACACAGGAATAGTTAGCTAAACCACATGAAACTGATGTTTTACAGGTCAAGACACTCAAATATCAGCAATTTCATATAGTTCAACTTAAGTACATCCATCATCTAGCTTAAATAACACCCAGTTAAAATTCATGTGTCCTCTCTTCACATTCCCCTACATCCATCCCTCGGAGGTGACTGCTCTACTGAATTTATCATTCTCATACACATCTCTAAATGTTAACCATGTAAGCATTCTTAATCAAGTTTCACATTCCTTTATATAGTTAGTTATGTCAAGCTATATGTATTTTGCTACTCACATTTGCTTAATATTGGGACTCATCCACGTCGATACACTTTTCCTGTTGAACATTTTGGACAGTGTTGTTTTCCTTTTAATTAAGAAGTGTGATGAGTATATCTTTATAATTAAACTTCTATCAGCTTCCCTCGCTCCCCCTATCCCCAGGACTCTCAAATGAAATCCTGGATCAAATCACAGAAAAAAAATTTTAGGTTTTTGAGATATCGTGACAAAATGCTTAAAATTTTTCAATTCAACCTCCCATCAGCCTACTCTAAATGGTCTACCTTCATAGCAAGCACTACTAAGAAATTAACCAAAAATGAAATCTGGCTGAAATTTTCCTGGAAAAAAAAAAGTTCCACTTTTTCCTATTCTACGAAAATGATGAATCTCCTATGGCCTCTACTCTACATTCTTCAGCATGAACACTGGAGCCAATTTACCAGTTAAGAATACAGGATTCTTGGACACAAGATTTCCACTAAATTCCAGCTCTGCTGATTAAAAACTGTGGGACTTTAGGCAGTTACCGCTCTTTCTGAAACCAGAAAACACCATCTGCTATACAGAATTGTTGAGGGTTAAAAGAAATAAGACATAAAGGGCGTAGAGTAAGCACACTAATATGTCAGATGACAAGGGTAGTTAATAGTGTCCACCACAATCCTTTTTTGGAAACTGTATTAAAATCTATAAACTAATGAGAAAACCTTGGCACAGAATAAGCATTAAATTCGTATTAGTTAGCATACTATCAATAAAGAACTTAAAAATTCACCAGATTGTGTTACACCTATAAATTAGAAGAATTAATATCTCTATGCTGTTCAGTCTTCCCACCCTGGAATATTAGTTTTGACTCATGAATTTAAAAAAAAGCTAGAACAAATCTTGCCAGTTCCACAAGGGCTTAAAGAGGGAAAAATTACAAAGTTCTAGAAAACATGGAAAACTCTTATTTTCCTTGCAGATTCACAATGCACATTACTCTTTACAAAGTAGTTGTATTAACTCATATGGCTCTTTACTTAATAGCCAATCACACTAATTTCTGTAGTTCATCAAGTGTAAGACACCAATTTTCAGATGCACGTGTTACTTTACATACTACTAAACAATTTACACCATTTAGGACCTTTCTTAATTTCAGATATTAAAAAAGTATACTTCGAAAATCCATCTTCAGGCCCCAGGTGCACCCCACGAGTGTGGAAGGGGGCATCTCACCTTCAGAGATCCAGTTCTTAAGGGGAAGTGGCAACATCCATGGGTCAGGGGTGGGGGCGGGGCAGGGAATTATAGAGGGGAGAAAAACAAAACAGCAAAAAATCCATCTTAGTATGTACTTTCACTGTGGCAACAACATACATATACTGGAGTATAATCTTACTAAAATATGTTAAGTAATGTCATTCCTCATTAGTCACAGGTTCTGTATTTGGAAAGTCACCTAAAGTCACTTGCAAAAATCTTTAACTCTAAAATCAATAGTCGGTGCTTTCACGGTCATACATGAACATGCATAGAAGCAGCAAAAATCTGTCACCTGATGCATGTGTTATCAGCAGAGGCTGACTTGTTTCAGCTTTCATATTATTAACAAATGTTCTTTTCAATGGTCTATTTAGAGCCATTTTGTGTACTTTGTACTTTTTGTTCGTGATTTTGTTTAAAACCACAAACAGCCCATGAGAATAGTACTTACAGCACAAGAAGGCTGTCATCTGCCTTTTGGAGAAAATACCTGTGTTAGAAAACCTTCATTCAAGGAATGAATTATAGTTCTGTCATGAATTCCATGTAAATGAATCTATAAATTTGTCCTTAAACAGAAACACACATAAAACAAGGTTATGTATTCATCAGTTGAAAACGTGACCAGAGGTCTATAGGAATCCAACCCTGTATTTTCCCTAGGAGAACTGGTTCAGTATTCACTAACTCAGGGTTTGCAGCAACTTTATAAAGCTACCACAAATAAGAAATCTTCTGCATTTGACATCTAGAGTCTTTGCCACTATTCTTTTGTAAATTGAATCTCATATTATGTACTAACCTTACCCAAAATATAAAATACACAAATACTTTTAAAGCTTTACTGAGAGGAAAAGCTGGTTCAAATAAATGGAACACTACAAAGAAAATGGTAATTCTGCAAATTCCTTTTCCTTTTCTAAAGTATGCCCCCTAATATTTTTGGATCCATAAGAATTTTCACATTAAATGATAAAGACAATAACAGACATACTTTTTTTATTGCTGTTCTAACTGTAATGTCTCTAGAAAATGTTTGCTATTAGTTTAAGATGGACTTCTTTGTCATGTTAAGAAAGTATCTTTCAGTTTAGGTTTCTAGGAATAAGTGCTGTATTATTAAATGTCATTCTGACACTATAGAAGATCATATGAAATTTTGTTTCACTGCTGACTAAATACATTTCAAAATACTAAGCATTCTCACATAATCGACTTAATTATAAGATATCAAAATACGCTGTGAAATTTGAATTTCTAATATTTCATTTACAGCATTCTACCTACATGCAAAATAAATTTAAAAAATCTCTAAATTTCACAAAAACCTTAAGCTTTAAAAGGTATCAGGATATGTACAAAATAGAGCAGCACTAAAATCCCATGTACTTTTTTTTTGGGGGGGGGGAAGTGGAGCAAGAGAAGCATATTACAGTCTGGTCTGTTTTTCATTCATACTGCAGTGCTTCCTTTATAGCTAATAATGGCAATCAGTTCAAACAGCTTTTTCTTCGCATGATTTCTTTTCATATAAAAATAATGACCAATAGTGAAATAAATTCAATCTAGTAACCACCGTGGTTTAGTATTACATTTAAACTGTTACTAGACTGGTTTCACATCGCAAACATTTAGACATTAAAACTCACAAAACATAAACTTTTTATGTTACATTGGCATATGATTTAAAATCAAAATAAGAAACCAAAACACAGTAGATAATTTGGAGTACTCTTTATCATCAGTGTCGTCATAATTTGCAATTACTTATCAATGTTTATTTAATTCCTCTTCCCTTTTAGTCTATTAAGCACCATGAGGGCAGGATTCAACGTATGTTTATTAGCTTCTGCTAGGTCTTTTTTTTTTGCTCCCTTCAAATCTCTCCACCTTGCTGCATTACTGGGCTCCCATGCCTTCCACGTGGGTTCAAGTAATAGCAGCATCAAAGATCAGAGGATGGAAAAGGATGAGACACGCACATATATCACACACGAATGTTCTTGCCATTTCTCAATTTATGTAACCCTCTCAACAAGGCCTAAAACCTTCTTTTTAGACAACAATCTTTGCAGAAAATTTCACTTAAAAAACAAAACTCTACAAGCATAATTAAGTGAAAATACAAATTTAGTTGTCCCTAATCCTGTTTTTTTTCTTTAAGCATGTAAACAAATGGTAGTAAGTTTTACAAGCAATTGTATATGCTGAGAATTTTTCTTTCAACTTAACCAATTAAAACAATTTTTAAAAGTCCCTATTAATTACTGGAAAGAATCCAGTTTTGTCATCAAATAAAGGTCTTTTTCCTTTGGTTCTCAAAGGACTCCTTGTAAAAGTACTTGATAAAGGATACACTAACAGGTACATTTCACATTAGTATGTTTCAACACTGCTTAGAACTGATAATTTAGTGAACATGTTCTGCAGTTTCAATCCAGGAGAATATAAAACTATATTCTATGAGAGCCTAGTGAAAAAAGTAAAACAAAACTAAAAAAACATTAACAATCAGGACAAAATCAATTACTCTTGAATTAGATGACTATTACCTTTTACTAAAGACCTAAGTCTCCATGGAGTAAAACTCAGGGTAGAAGATCAATTTTAGACCCCATTCCATAGAACTTTAGCTTCTGAAATACCCCAAAAGTACATTACTTCACTTGTAAGGAAGGTTTTACAGAAAATGAGTCTAAGTAAAACAAAATTCATACTCAGTGCATGTGAAGTAAAAAGGTATATATTCTATAGTATTCATAAAAGAAATAATCTTAGTTAAAAACATTAAAAGCCTGATCTAAGAATGGAATTCTGAGACTTCCTAGCAGTAATGCTCATTTCTTACTGTGTTAATATGTGTGAATTATTAACTTAATTTGATATAGTCAATAGACAACTGTCCTACATTTATGTTTATTAAAAATTGACATCAACAAACCAAACCTGTACAAAAAAATATCCCAAATCACATATCACTTTGAAACAGTAATCTTGAGAGACATTATCGCCTAGGACCCCCTCTTCCTCTGCCCCGGCCACGTCCTCGTCCTCTTCCTCTGCCCCGGCCTCTTCCTGCAACTGAGGGAAGGAAAAAACAAGGCAGGGTAAATTCTCTTCTGTGCTCTTACCCGGACACCACAAACAGCATCTACAGCCAAGAAAACTTTAACTCAGCTTCTCTTAAATGTGACCTTAGTCACTGCTGCCAACACATTATCATGCAGAACCAAGATTCTTTACTGCAACATTTGTTTAACTATATTTCCTGAGAAATTAATCAAGTTTTAAAATATTTTTTCTTTGTATCATGTCTCAAAATCACCACAAAATGAAATGCAAATCATTTAAACTTCACGAAATGAGATTATCATACCAATGGAACAAAACATGGAACACTATGTGCCAGATTTTGTTACTGAATAGAATACACACAAGTTAACTGAAAGTCAATGAAATTTAAAAATATTGTATCAAGTAACAACCTCAAAACTCTTCAAAACCTTAAGTCATTTGTTCCTAGCATAATCTAGTATTTTAATCCATATAGCAATATCCCTGTTACCTGGTTATCCTAACTCTACTTGAAAATCACGATGACCGAAAATTCATACCCAAATGAACTTATTTTATCTTGGACAGATAGGAATGTTAGAAAAATCCTGACTTGGAGTTCAAGTCAGTAACATTCTGAATTTCTACCTATTATTTCCAGTCTTATCAGTTAAAGCAATAGGGTAAGTCTATGACTTCTGTTAAAACAAGGCAGATTAACCACATTCTCTAATCCCTTCTGAAATATTATTCATATAGAAAAGGAATAAAAATGGTAAATACCCATAAGGACCACCTCCCACCCTGCTGCATAAAAAAGCAGAAGAAACACAGTGGTTGAAAGATTTCAATGAATTAAGTCAGAAAGTAGATTTACAACAGTAAATGTTTAGTAAAGGAAGAATAATTCCTAAAAGACCTAGGACCTTGAAAACCAGGGGTGAGATGATGAGGCCACTGGGCTGAAAACAAACAAAAAAATGGCTGACAATCCTTATGGTTCTTAGCGTGTAAGGAAAGTCTCAAAATCATTATATTAAGTGACTGTCTATAAAATACTGAGCCTCTTTCTCCTTCCCTGCTCCTATAATGTTGGCTGTGAAGTATATATCTCCCACAATAGGTGACTAGAATCTTTTTGTGAGAAAACCAGCTTCGAAAAGATTTCCAGATAATGAAATCTGGGTCTCTTCATTGAAGAAACCAACTCATTTCTGAACCACCCTATAGTGATACCCACTAGCTGAAGAGTCTAGCCTTCCTTCCCAGAACTTCTCTTTTTGGGTCTTTGTTAAATAATACATGGCCAAAGTGCAAGATACTTAAGACTTCAACTTAAAGACCAAATAAAGATATTAAATAAAGAAAAAACAATGTTAAGTACAGAATAAAACTTCAAAAACAAAAACAAAAATCCCCAAAACTGTAATTAAAATCCTATCAGTTAATATCCTATACAATAGTTTTCAGATTAAAAATACATCCCTAAAATAAGAGTCTTTGAAAAGTCAGAGGAGGAGGAGGCTTGAACATTAAATGCATGCTAGATTAGAAGACTAAGGTCAAGGAAATTTCTCAGAAAACAAAACAAAAACAGAAAAATAAGAAAAGATACTTAGAAGACTCAATTATTAAGAATTCCAAGAAGAACAGATCAAAAGAGGAAAAATTTATCAAAATTCCAGACATAAATTTCTTAGCTCTAAAAGTCAAGAATATCCATACTGAAAGGGTGTACCAGGTACCCAGGGAAAAAAATGGAGGAAAAAAGAGAGGACAAGCAAAGACCCCAAGGTAAGTCATTAAAAAATTTCAGAATACCAGGAACAAAGATTCAATCTTCCAAAGTGTGTAGGAGGTGGTGGACCAGGCCACACACAAAGATACAGGAAGAATGGTATCAGTGTTTTTAATAACAACACCAGTAACAATAATAAATACTCTATGAACTTGTGACAACTAAAGGCAACTATAAAAAAAAAAAGACCTGTGTTGTTTGCAAATGTTTATATTTTGAATAGTGGATTAGGGTATAAAAACACCATTCACAAAAACATTTATAATCCTTCAAACTTACCAGCTTCCCTTTTCTTAGATTTCACCTTTGGTTCAACATCCACAAGTAGTGTATCCAGAGGTAAGCTGTCCGGCAGAATAAAATACCGAATGTTATTTCCTCGAATACTCAGTGTTTCCAATTGTACGGGTTCTCGGTTCTTCAGGGTCATTTTCACAGCTTTAAGATGCGTATTCATGCTGACATCTACACCTAAAAAAGAAAAAAAACAGGGCAATTATTAGCACAATAAGGCAACCAATTATGCTACCAAGTTACCAAGTTACCGTAAATATATTACAAGAGTACCGTTCTGCTACATTGCAGGTGTCCATGACATAATTATGTGAAGCTGGTAAATGGAGGAATATTCTCAGCATAAACGAAAAACCTTCCCTTTGTAGAGACTTTTCCTAGCATGTCAATGTTTTGCATATGTTTACAGAAATGAATGCAGCAAGCCATGGAGGAACCCTGACTACTATACATGCCTATTCCCACTGTCCCCATGCATTCTCCTCATATTTCAGGGTAGATAATGTCTATTGCATAGTTCTCCCTTTGTCTCCATAAATTCCTTACACCCCATTCCACTAAGCTATCTTCACCTCTGCTTTAAAAATAAAGTCCTCTTATGTACAGTAATAGTTTTCCTTATTACCAGGAATTTAACATACCTTAACTTTTTTAAAAAATGATAGTTACTCTTTTTGTTAATATTTGGATTACTAGTTGAAATGTTTTTGAGTGCTCTGACTCAAACTATTTTTTTCATTAAGTCACAATTTTTAGTATGAGATTTTGCAAAATAAAAGCAAGATTTTCTAGGATGAATATATGGTATTACAGTAGAAATACCTGATTCTTGGGGAATCCTTACCAATATTTCTGCACACTATAACTAAAGATCTAGTTAATTTCTATCACTAGAAAGTTAAGGCCAGAAAAACATGAATTCTCTTTCCCAACATCCATCTCAATCTACTGTCTTATTATTATGTTTTCCTCTCTTCTTCCAAAATTAATATACTCTTGATACATTCCATCTCCATGGGGATCTTGATCCATCAAGGGAGAAGAAAAAAAATAAGATTCATGAGCTGCTTCTATGTTCTGGGAACTGCATGCTTAGACATTTTAATTTAATCCTTAATATCCCTATGGTAAGTAGCATGATTACTTCTACTGTGAGGACTAAAATATTTATTCAAAAAGGATATAAGATATTTGAAATAATGAATGTCAGTAGAGGAGGAAAGTAGATTTTGCTCCCCCACCGTACTGAACTCCCCCTCAAACATCATCTATTAAGTGTCTACTATATGTTAGGCAAACCTTGCATTATGTTATTTTTGTGTTTGTGTGTCTTCCATCACTAGATTTTGAGTTCCTAAAAAGCACAGAGCTCAGGAAAAAGCAGATTAAATCACTGTATACAGAATTTTAACAGGACAGCAAGTGCACTTCCTCAGATATGGTCAAAGACTGTATCAAAACCTTACACTGCACTGATTTCTTTCCAAAGTAACTAGCATTGCAAAGTTCTAGTATACTAACAAATAATACTGTATGTTTCTCTTGGTTTGCTCGAAGCTTGATTTATGTGTTAAAAATTATTTATAAATTTATAATTTAAATATTTCATTTGGCTCATTAATTCATTTGAAATTTTGTAGTTCGGGGTGGGGGGGGGAACATCTACTATGAGTGAATCTCAGTGGCCTTAAAATATAAAACTACATAAGCAATATCATTAAAGCAAACAGACACATAAAAAGTCTGAAATACTCCAAAATGTTGTGCCAAGTGATTATCTTAGTAATGTAAAATTATGGTTCCTCACCACACCCTCTCCATTTCCCGCATATTTTTTTTTAACTCAAGATAATCAGATATGGAAACCTCAACCTCTATCTTCAAGAACTTTACAATCTAACAGGGGACACGAAATCCTAATAAAAGTAAAATGTATTTTGGAAGATATAACATTCCAGGCAGAAGGACATACACAGGCAAAAGCATGAAAAGCATGAAAGCAGGAAAACAGGGGTCACGAATAGGATAATGAGTTATCCAGTTTGGTCTTAACACAAATATTTAAGGTAAGGCTTAAGTAAGAACGTCCATGAAATAATCCAAAACAAAATAAAAAGAGAGAGAGAGAGAGAGAGAGAGAGATTTGTATTACAATAATGTTCATTTAAAAACCAAAAAAAAAAAAAAAAAAAAAAATTTTGGCCTGCAGGTGGAAGAGATGGAAAAAATAAAGTGTTATAAAGCACTCCAACCTCCATACCTGTGATTGTTCCATGGACCTGTGTCCCATTCTTTAATTCGATGGTTACAGTTTCATGACTCAATTTCATCAAAAATCTATAAAGACAGCAGGAATAAAATAATAAATTTTCATATTTAACACTTTAAAATCATGTTTTTTAAGTCAAAGGGTAAAATTTTTAGATACTGAAAATCTGTTTAGATACCATCTGTATCAATTTCTATTAATAATCTACATAAAATTTCACATTTCCCTGATTAAAACCTTAACATTTAAAAGGAGCATAATAATAACAGAAACTGTTGTTTGGAAATTTTTGATTCTCCAAAACAGTGGTCCCCAACCTTTTTGGCACCAGGGACCAGCATGCCTATGAGAATTTAATGTCTGATGATCTGATGTGGAGCTGAAGTGATGATGTTAGCACTAGGGAGCATCTGCAAATACAGACGAAGTTCCACTCTCTCACCAGCGCTCACCTTGGGCTGTGCTGCCCAGTTCCTAACAGGCCATGGACTGCCATGGATTGGTAGCGGTCCATGGCCTGAGGGTTGGAGACCCCTGCTCCAAACCATTATGCAGCATCCATGCAGAGATTCTAAAGTTGTTATAAGCCACAAAATTGAAATCAAGAAATTATATGGATGAAGGTGGTCAAAAGGTACAAATTTCCAGTTATAAATAAATATGTATCGGGGGTGTAATGTACAACATGCTGTGTGGCATAATGGAAAGCTGCTAAGAGAGTAATCTTAAAAGTTCTCATCACAAGGAAAAAACTTTTTTGCGGGGTATCTATATGAAATGATGGTTGTTCACTAAACCTACTGAGTAATCATTTCAAAATATATTTAAGTCAAGTAATTAAGATATACACCTTAACCATATACAGTGCAGTATGTCAATTATATCTCACTAAAAATGAAAGAAAAAATTATAATTGGTAGTAAAAGATTAAATGCTTATGTACACGCAGAATAAAGTAAAAATCTTTTTAACCCCTTCCATGTGTGCAGGGATATTCTTCTACACCATTTTCTATCCATTCATAAGCATATACATAAAATGTTTTCACCTATTTTGGGCCAGACTTTAATGACTTCTGTAACTTGTAATTCTCATTTAGCAGTTTATATTATGAGATTTTCATGTCTATATATACTTATCTACCCCAAATCCTTTTATGCAAATTCTCACCAACACTAATTGTTACCAATCTTCTAACTTTCTGTCAATTTGAAAGGGAAAAGGGGCAATTTGCTTTTACTTATTACTTGCAAAGTTGAATATCTTTTAATGGGAAATTTGGATTTCTTTTGTGAATTACCTATTCATATTATTCACGCATTTCAACTACATTGAATTTTTCTTTCATTTTTTACCAGTTTGCCATAGCCATTCAAGTTTGTGGTTTTCTTTAGTCATATTATCTTTTTTTTTAAATTTTACATTATTAAATTTGTGAATCCTCCTTGGGTATGTATTTGTTTGGAAAGATGGTTCCCATCCCCAGATTGTAAAAAGTCTCTTATTTTCCTCTAGCTTTATATTTAGAATTTTAATCCATCTGGAATTCATCTCTTTTCTATGCAGTGGGAGGCAGAAATTTGCCTTTATTATTTTCCCCAATTGGATAGCCAGGTGCCTCAATGTTTACTGAATAATCCATCCATTTCCCACTTCATCTATTCTTTTGTTCTCCCCAATGTCTTATTATGAAACATTGCAGAGGAAGAAAAGTTGAAGAATTCACCAATTACTGAAATGTTGCCATTTGTTTGTGTTCCCCTACACACACCTTAGTTTCATATCATCTAAAAGTAAATTTGCAGGCACTTCAGCATGCGTTTTTCTAGTGAGAACATTCTCTCACATAACCATTAATATCACATCTAGAAAAATGAATAGTCCCATAGTATGATCTAATATGTGGTTTATATTCACAGTTTCTAATCTTTAATATACTTTGTACAGCCTATCATAGCATCTATCACAGTAAATGGTACATGCAGGATTACCTATTTTTCCCTCTATTATAGTATTGTTGACGGTAAGGTTTATGGCTTTTAATATAATCCTGGATTGTAACAGGCACTGAAACTTTTGGCTGAAATAATAAAAACCAGCCTTAAAATACTTTTTTAGTGGTATAGAAAGCCACAACAAAAAGGGAAATCAGCATTCTGCTATGGCAGCCACTGAGAAGCAGCAGCCATGGCTCTGTGCTACCCCACAGCATGGGCCTCAACAAGAGCCAAAAGGTGACCAATAATGTGAGCAAGCCGAGGCACAACTACCACTGCGGGCACCTCACCAAGCACACCAAGATCCGAGAGATATGCGGCTTTGCCCTCTATGAGCAGCGCCACAGAGCTGCAAAAGGTCTCTAAGGATATGGGGGCCCTGAAGTTCATCAAGAAAAAGGTGGGAACACACATCCAAGCAAAGAAGAGAGAAGAGCGGAACAATGTCCTTGCAGCCATGAGGAAGGCAGCAGCTAAGGACTAAGCCCCATCCCTTCCATGTGTAATAAAACCTTTTCAGAAAATAAAAAAAAAATAAAAAAAAAATTTAAAAAAGGGAGATGAAATTAGACCAGTGTGTTGAATCCTTTTTTTACTCTCAATAAATTGGTACTGCTTTATTTCACCAGACAAGAATTCTTTAACTTAGCTCTTTAACTTAGTCTCTCAATAAATTGGTACTGCTTTATTTCACCAGACAAGAATTCTTTAACTTAGCTCTAAATTTAATAATCATTTATAACTATATTAGCTTAGAATTTTCACCTAATAGTTTACTTCCATTATCAAGTTTTGGGTTTTTAAAAAATCTTTTAGGAGCATTCGACATCTTGCTTCCTAGCAATGTCATCAATTTGACTTAAAATCTTGTATTAAAAAAAAATCTTTTATTTTTATTGACCCACTCATTAACTTTTACTTTTATAAAAGCTCTTTCATATCATTTTTGGAAGTAGGCAGGATTAAAGTAAAAATATAATACCTTAGTAATCAAGCAATCTACCACATGGAAGTAAAAAGGAAAACCAGAAAGCAAAAAAGACATCTGAAACAATTAAAACACATTTCAGAAAGTCCAAAAACATTTCTTTGATAAATAATAGTATTTATCATTACATATTAATGGTAGTCCCTGTGCTGGGTAATGAGGATTAAAAATGAATAACAGTAGGCCCCACAAGGAGCTCAAACTCTAGTAGGAAGGACACATGTAAGATATTTTAAAAGCAACTAAATTGTAAAACCCAATAGAGATACACACAGGTTTTAACTAGGTACATAATGTAGCATGGGTAGTAGGGAGTCAGATCTTAGTGGACTTCTAGTAAGAAGCCTGAAAAGGTGGAAATACGCAGCAAAAAAAGACAAGAGCAAAGATATGGTAGTAAGGAATAGCACAATGTACAGAGAAATTATAGGTACTACCAATGGAAGAAATATTAAGTCCAAGAGAATGAGTAGGGAAGTTAGGCAAGTTCCTTTCGTGGAGAGTCCAAGCTCTGTTAAAGAAGTCCTTTAGGAGAGCTACTGAAGGGTGTTCATCAATGAAATACAGTGCCAGGGTCATGTTCACATTGGAAGACAAATTAGGTGGCTAGAGCAGTACAGAGATTAAAGTTACAGTAATCAAGACATAGGAACAACAAACAGATCAATGAAACAGTATAAGGTCCAGAAATAGACCCACATTTATATAGTCAAGGTGCTCATGGGACTGCCAAAGCAGTCCGATGGGTAAAGAAGACCTTTTTCAGCAAATGTTGAGATCCATAATAGGAATTTATATTCCATAAAAATATGAAATAACTGGAAATTCATATAAAAAAATGAACCTGGACTCCCAATGCACACCACTTACCAAAATTAATTGAAGATGGATCACAAACCTTAAAAGTTAAAATCATAAAGCTTTTAGAGGAAAACACTGGAGAATAACTTCATGGTTTGAGTGTAGGCAAGTTTCTTTAACAGTAAATAGAGAGCAATAACCATAAAAGAAAAAGCTGGTAAATTAAGACTTCCTCAAAACAAACTTCTGCTCACCAAAGACATTACTAAGGAAATGAACAAGCAAACCACAAACTGAGAGAAATTATATGAACAGGACTAATATGCATAATACATAAAGAATCACTACAACTCTTGTTAATTAAAAGAAAGAAAGCAGTCAAAATCAAACTCTTCACAAAGATGGTGAATAAGCAGGTGACAAAGTACTCACCATCATTAGTCACAACTAGACTACTACTACTAAACAAGCACTAAAACGGCTAAAATTAAACTGACAACAACAAATGCTGGTGAGGGTGTGGAGCAACTGGAATTCTAATATACTGTTGGTGGGACTGTAAAATAGTACAACCACTAAGGATAATGAACTGGCCGCTTCTTATGAAACTAAATGTATACCTATGCTATGATTCAGCAGCTCCACTTCTAAGCAATTACCTGAAAGAAAATGGAAAAAAAAGACTTGCACGAGAATATTTAAAGCCGTATTAAAGAAAATATGTAAATAACTTTAAAACACACAGTGGACTACTATTTACTAATAAAAAGAAACAAGTTAATGATGCAAGCCACGATGTGGATGACGAGTAAAAAAAATTTTACACAAAAAGAATGCATACTTCATAATTCCAAATATATGACATTCTAGTACAAGCAAAACTAAACTAAATGGAAGAAATTGGCTGCCTTGAGGTGTGTGTGTGTGTGTTGGGGGGAAGGAGGGAGGGTATGGAACCAGAGACTGGAAAGGGTTTGAGGAAGCTGAGGTTTTAGTAATGTTCCATATCTTGATGGTGGTATAAATTTTTCAAGATTGGGAAATGTACACTAAAATTCATTCTATATTTATCTCAAAAGGTAATAAAAAACCATGGGTGAAAAAAGGAAGCCTGAACAGCTCAGTGGTGGCAATTGGAATGGTAGGGAGGGTATCATGGGCAGGAGAAATAGACACTATAATTTCAGCCTAGAAACCAAAAAGATCAGAATTCTTTTCTGATGAATCCTTCATTATCTGAATTATTTCTGTTTACTGAGACTTAGATATTCAGATAATAATCAAATACTCAGATAACATGGTATCCTTCAGTATCCAAACGCACATTATTTAAATTGAAAAACCAAAGAGAACTGGATAGAGAAATATTTCTATCAGGTAGATAAAAATGTCAAAAACTGGCAATTTATCAGGTATCAGAATTATCTAGACAAGAAGAAGTTAAGATGATTCCCAGGTTTTCGGTTAGGGTGACAGTAAGATGACAGTGCCACCAACTGAGGTACAAAAATAAAAAAAGTCAACCGAAAATGCGAACCAGTTAGACACACACCCATTTTCTTGGTGCAAAATACATCATCGTCCAGTAAGAAGAAATTTTGTTTCTATATTCTAAGACACAGAATAGGATTCAATACAGCCTTTAAATTAACAGAAAAATTTTGTTACAAGAAATATCTTTAAAAGCGACAAACTGATTTCAAAGAGCATGCCAGGTACTGAGAAACTGCTCAAAAATATACTTTAAATTATCTGAGATGTTTTTATACAGTTATAGTACAAATAAAAACGGATTAAAAGTTAACTTTAAATGCCCTCTCTATAAACTCCACTCTGAAGGGTTTTATGTTATTTCAAACATACTAGAAATTTACTTGTCTGTCTTCACCACAAAACAGAAAAGTTCCAACAAGGCAGGGACTTTACCTTTAAAAAAATACATTACCAGCGAACAGTGTAACAGGTGACGCTGAGAATTCCTGACTCAATAGGCAATAAACTAGCTAAATTATAATGGCTGGCTTAGTTATTATTAACCTTGAGGTTCTCAGCCTCAAAAAAAAAAAAATACTAAAACCAAATATATCAGTAGGTTTACTAACCAAGTTTAAACATGAGATATAAAATGGAAGAAATACCGATTATTCTTGTAATCAGGCATGAATGCGTAAAGCGATTCTGCCTCAAGTTGGGAAGTTTTTTCCTAAATCCAAGACCCACTCTATGGTGAATGTTGAATAACCTTAACTCTGGAGAGTATCAAAAAATAAACTAAAATATAACTTATAAAGTACATCCCTGATTTAAAACTTTTCGGAAATGAGTTTCATTATTCTCCAGATAAACCCCTGCAGCTTCTAAGTACTCCTTTAAAACGCATTAATTGAAACTATTTATGCAGAGAATACAATTTTTCTTTACGTCTCCCACGTTCTCACGGAGCATGGCCCTAGTTATATTTGCTAGTTCCTGAGAGCTGAGATGAGCCCAAGTACGAGTTCCACGCGAAATGCAAATCGGTAGGTAACTGAAAGCAAGATCTTGTAAGCCTGGCGCTGCACCTTTAAGGCTTCTGAGACACTGGGTGGGAAGAAACGGCTCGGCCTTTACGTCCAACTCTTGGACGACACGCAGGACCCCAGCTCGATCCAGTCTGAAAGCCAGGCCGGGAGCGCCGGCGCAGCCGAGATAGGGCGGGAGCGACGGGCGCCGGAGAACGTTACCAGGCCGCGCACGCACGCGGCTTTCGCGCCTCCAGCAACGAGTGCAGCCCAGCCACCCGCTCACAGCCCAAATTGTCCCTTCGCAGTCCTCATTCTGCTTGGTCACCTGCTTACCTCACGAGCTTCATCCTAGCTGCGCCGTCACTCTTTCGGTCCGAGAGTGCACAAAATCCGACAACCGAGGGCCTACAGACTGGAGTATGAATGGCCGGAAACGCCTACTCCCGGGGCTGCAACGTAAAGAGCGCGCGGAGCGCTGCGGACGCACGGCGGAAGCGCCGAGTCCGCGTTGAGTCGCACTCCCTTCCGCCCCCGAGGAGCGCTACTGCGGCCCCTGGCGGCTGGAGGTGTGCCTTGCGACTGCTAAGGCCGTTTGGGGGCGGGTCTAGGGGGAAATTTCCTATTAGAGGGAGATTTGAAGAGATTATATTCAATTAGTGGGCGCTTTAGAATGGCAGTCCGCCTTGTATTATGTAGTGGCAATTATACCCGTGAGCGAAAGGAAGTTCTGAGAGAAGCTCAAAGAATTATGCTAATTATGCTTCCAAACCAGGAACCTCAGCGTTACTTGATGGATCTGAAGAAAATCACAGTTTAGCTAATTACTTTCACTTTCAATTCTGGTCACGGGCCTCAAAAGGGTACCTTACATTGCCCAGAGATCGTGTTATGCTTCTTTAATAAGCTCACAAACTATTTTATACTTTCTTCTCTCTCTCTCTCAAACATTGTACAGCTCCTCTCCCAAATTACTCCCTGCTAATGTTTTCTACTTCTTCGAGAAAACAAGCCATTCTTCTACCACCTGTTACAAGGGTAGAAATATCGCTCCTTCCAAAGGCAAATTCCTCTTTATTGTGTTATGGATCGCTCATTTTCTCAAAAATTTCAGTCCTTCAGTTATCCCCTTCTAACTTGAATCATCAATTTCTCCTCTACTAGATTTTTTTCATCAGCATGCAAATTTACTTTAAACACAAAATCCTCTGATGGCAGCTCTGGCTACTGCCAGATTTCTTTCACAGAAAAACTTAAGTGAGCTGTCAATACCTGTTTTTATCACCTCCAATTCACTCTTCAAACTACACCGAAACTGCTTTTCTAAAGACCAAAAACCTCTAAGACAAATTTCTGTTCTCATCTTACTCAACAGCTCAGCAGCATTCGTCACAAACACCCTCCTTTCTTGGCTTCCAAGACATCAAGTGCACCAGGATTTATTCTTATCCCACCAGCTACTCTTTCTAGGTCTCATTAGCTGTCTCATCCTCTACTGAGCCATTACATATCTGGGCTCTCTCCTTTTGGACACCACCTCCTTTAGCTTAGGTAATCTTCAAAACCATGGCTTTAATTTGTATCTCTAGCCAGGACTTTATCCCTGATCATTTGAAATCTTGGATGTTGTAAGGCAATGTTCATCAAACTTTAATGTGCATGGGATTCATCTTGGAGTAAATTTTAGAATGAAAATTCAAATTCAGTTGGTGTTGGCTCTGAAATTCTGCACTTCTAATGTTAAAGAGAAAAATCTACAAGCCCCAAATGGCATCACTTATGCTAAAAGCCCAAACTACTAAGATTTTGTACCTGATCTAATTGCAGTTTCAACCTCTTCTAGAAATATAATCTTATTTAACCAGTCTGGAATTTTCTGGTCAAACACCAATAAGATAATCTGACACCTAGGCCATCTCCATCCCCAATAGAAAGAAGAGGCAACCTACATGATTCCTCCAAATAAAGATGTCCTGGCTTCTTTCATTTCACTAATAGCTCCCTTGCCCCATTTTGCTTCCTATATAAACCTCCATTTTGTACAATCCCTCAGTTGCTAGGTGGGATGCTGCCCAATTCATAAATAACTAAATAAAGCCAATTATATCTTCAAATTTACTCTACTGAATTTTGTTTTATTTTTAAACACTAACAAGACTTTGGTTGATGAAGATGCTCCTAGTCTCATGGACCCCAATTTGAGTAACTAGACTGTAATGAACATTTGTGTGTTGCTTTCTCAACATCTATCTCCTGTTCTTCCCAACAGTTTCCAATAATCTGGTGATTCACATGGTCCTAAGGAAGCTGACTCTACCCTTATGTCAATAATCACATTCCATTTCTTGGTCCACAGTGGGCTTGGGATACAAGATGATACAACCAGGACTTTGAAGGGAATACTCTTTCCTTTTGGACATGAACAGAGAGGTAGTAGTTGCAAACTCCCTTAGAGCCAAGAGAAGAACCAGTCTTAAGAGAGAGTTCAAAAAAAAAAAAAAAAGTCATGAGATTAATGAGCCCTTGGACTAAAAAAAATGCCTAAATGTGTTTATTTAAATTAAAATTAAATAAAATTAAAAATTTGGTCCTTCAGTTACAATAATCACATTTCAAGTGCTCAATAGCCATCTGCATCTATGGCTACCCTTTTGGACAGTGCAGGTATAGAACATTTCCATCATTAAAGAGTTTGATTAGACAGTGCTGCTGTTTATTACCATATTTATTTCCTTATTTGTATTTATTTGTTTACTTATCGACATGAGAATGTAAACTGTCTGAAGACAGAAATTTGTGTCTGTACTGTTTAGTTCTGTATCCCTAGCATCTAGAATAATGCCTTGCACACAACATGCCCTTAATAAGTATGTGTGAAATAGCTAAATGTCTCCCCTCATTAGAATGAATGCTGCATGAGGAAGGGGATCTTGTGTTTAGATTGTTCATTGCATCATTTCTAATATTTAGCACAGGGTACTCCACCCTATTATCCTCAAGACTCTTCCTGCTTTGATTTCTGCCTACTTCTTAATCCCTTTTCCCTCAGTGATATTGGAATATTTGAGTTCCTGGAACCCTTCAAGCTCACTCTTTTCTCCAGACTTTTATACATTCAGTTCTTTAATCTGGCTAACACCCACTCGTTACTTCTCAAGTTTGTTGGGCTAGCATTATTACTTGTATGTGTTAATGGTGGCAAAAGATGGCAAATTGAAATGTCATTGTCAGTTGATTCATACCAAATTGTTACAATTTTTCTGTTTTTATTTTCTACTTTAAAATTTTTTAGAATTTTTACTCTCTCATCTTATAAAACTTTCAGGAATCCTAAAATAAAATCAACAAGAGTGGAGCAACAAAGAAAAAGACTTTTTTTGCTGGGAGCAGAGGGTAAGTCTGAAAGTGAGACTACCCTGTCTTCTGGGAGTTTGCAGAGGTTTTAAATTTTACAGACCTTCAGATTGGTCACAAGAAACAAAAGGAACAAGAAAAGGAGAACGTGATGTGTGGGGCAATGCAACTATTCCATTATTAGTTTTTAGAAGTAGATGTCCTAATGATAAGCAAGTACAGAAAAGTATATTCTGCAGTTTAGAGTCAGGAAGGAAAACAATTTAAATCCAGGAGACTACATTCACAATTTTGAGTTTAGCAAGAGAATATATAAATAGGAACTTGCAGTTCTTTGTGTAAGGATTGTGAAAATGACCTTCACAATTTACAGAACGATGTTAAACACCAAGATGCATCGTCTAGAGCACAGCATATATTTTTAGCATTATGTGCACATGGCAAAAGGTGAAACAATGAGCTTTCCCCTAAGACTTTCTCAGGAGCTATTAGGAATGAAGGCCTCTCTTTTTACTGGGATCAGTTTGCTGTGAGCTATACAATCTTTGAAAGCTCAGTCAAGCAAAATAATTTATTCAGTTGATCATGATTATTTTTTAGTAAATGACCAAATCAAATGAACCAAATTCTAAAGTTCATACACAAACAGCTCTAAAAGAAAACTATTGATGGAAGGCAAAACAAATTTTGTCAAATATGATATTACAGAGTAATTAAGATTTACTCAAACCACAAATTGAGACCTCTGGCATTAATGAATCAGAAATGAAAAAAATCTCCTAAAAAGATTAAAAAAAAAACTCTTAAAATGATAAAGAATAATACTCAAGAAAGTTACTTTTCCCCATAAAAGTAAAAATTTATTTTTATTGAGATATAATTGACATGTAAAATTGTATAACTTTAAGGTGTACAACATGTTGATTTGATACATTTATATATTGCAATATGATTACCAATTATTTCTTTTTTTGTGTGTGGTGGGAAACATCACACAATTATTTCTTTTTTTGTGTGTGGTGGGAAATTAAGAGCAAGTCTCTTAGCAAGTTTAAAGTTTATAATACAGTATTGTAAAAGCAAACTATGTTATACTTTTAAGGCACGTTTAAGAACCTGACTATATTTAGTTTTAGAGAAGAAAATCTAGAATTGCAGACATGAATTATAAATCAAGTATGATTTAGTTATGTACTGAACATACATACATATGATTTCATATGGTCTGTAAGGTTTCCTATGCTCCTGATTGTGGCCAACACAACGAATAATGTGGAGTAGATTACTCAGAAGCAGAGGCCTATTTTGTGGGAATGGAAACTTGTAAACATGGATTGTGTTCGCATGGCAGAATTTGAGTTACTGAAGTGGTTTACACTTGAAAAGAAATCCTACCAATTGTCTGACAATCTAAAGGTAAAGTCAAATATAAGTCAGATACTCTGGTCGATAACCAGCTTTAACCAGGCCGGCTGTTTGAGTGTTTCCTCCCAATTTAAGCCATTTGGCATATATCATTAAAGTATATACATCAGGGTCTGGGGGGGCAGTCGGGTTTTTGCTAGGCTAACACAATATATGGTGATGTGGGCAATAGCCTCATGCATCAAAACCAACCTGTTTGGTTTTTTAAACCAGAGACTCTTTCCAGACTAAACTGACAGACAGTTCAATAAAGTTTTGCGGAAGATATATCGTCAGAAAAATATCAGGCTTGACAAATTTAGAGCACATTTTGATTGTATTTGGCTTCAAAAGAGGCGGCCAGGGAGAACTTACCTATAACCACCTCTCTTCAGATTCTCAAAGGCAAGAGTTCCGATTTATCTATTCTCACGGATTTGCAAATAATAAAAGTGTAGCATAGAAATAGTGTTCAAAAGCAGTTTGGGAAACACAAATCCTAGTGACAGAACCCTGGATTCTATCTTTAGAGGCTTCGAAGAGCCAAAGCTTTTTGTTTGAATACCTGCTATGACTAAAACTAGTGGATTAGTCTACAATTTCTTATAGACTCTTGCGCTCTTGTTCACAAGGAATAAAGTGTGCAAGGAGGTGAAGCCCTGCGTTTTTTGGAGGCGCTGGAATGCAGTACAGCGGAAGGAGAGAGACGGGTCAGTTGTCTCCTCTTTTCTTTACATTGGCCCAAATATTAAAAATATTTGAATGAGAGGTTGCAGAGAACAGTACTTGCAACTAGCAGAGGAACCTGCGGGGACGAATTTCCAAGAGAAACCACCACCGCTGGGGGCGTAAGTGGCTTTATGCCAAGAGACTACCCCAGAAAGAGCAAGCGGCCGCCACCAGGGAGCGCCGCCACTTCCTCGTTAGGAGCCCACCCGCGGTGCGCGCACGCGAGGCCTCCCACCGCGCCTGCGCCCAGGATGGACGCTGGCTCGCTTTTCCTCGACGCCCCGCCGTCCCGGCCCGGGTGAAAAACTGCATGACACGCAGGGAGCGTGGCGGCCATCTTCGTCTTCAGGGCACGTCAGCTGAACCCGTTCGGGCTGAAGAGGCGCGTTGCGCAAGCGCGCCCGAGACGGTCACAGGTAACTCCCATCTGACGGGCGAGGCGTCGCCGTCGTCGCCGTCGTCGCCGGAAGTTTGGCGTTTCTGCGTCGCGGGGAAGGCGGCGGTCGCGGCAGAAGCAGCTGAGTGTCTTCTAATACCCGGATGTGAGGCAGTCTGCCGGCTCGCGTTGGACCCTCGGCTAGAGTGAGGAAGGTACGCGGGCGTCCCGACCGTCCCTGCCGCCTGCTGTCGTGCCGCTTGCGTTCTCTCCTGCTTTTGCCAGTCCTCTGGAGAGCCTGACGGTTCTCCTCCTTCCTGTTTCACCCTTGTGTTGCCTCGCACGCCTCTTCCTACTCTGGTCCGGGATCCTGGCGCCCTGAAAGGGAGTGGGCGGCTTCGAGACGCCGTTGCTTGAGGTAAGCAAAGAACCTGCGCTTCTCGGCTGCCCAGTCGCCGCGTCACCTGCTGCTGTTTGCTGGGCGGTCAGCGGTAATAAGGGGCCGTGACCCAGGACCAGGTCAAGCTGGGGCTCTCTAGACAGCCGCGAGGGCACTAGAGACCCGAAGTGGTATGCAGCCATTGCTATTACTGGGACGGCGTCGGCGCTGGTCCGCAGGTAGCCCCGGGCCTTGTTCTTGCCTCCCTCGCGGCATTTCCTTCAAGCCATCTCGGAGCTTTGGTTCCTACGGCTTGCTGCCCTGTCCTCACCGCCACCCCCTGACCCCGCCTGAAACCCTGAGGCCTCTGCAGTCTGCCGGACGGGATGTGGGGGTCTTGGTTTCTTGGTCTTTAGTCTGGGAGGGGAACAGTGGCCCGGGTCCAAGGTCATGGAGTAATTCGGATTGGACTTGACAGTCTGGGCACAGGTACAGCTGTTCTGGAATAGAAATAGGTGCAATGAGGGCTATAGTGAAGTTTATAGTGATGGGAGCCGAAAGGAATCGGGTCCTCGATTTATCACTTTTCATAAGATGATTTGTCGACGGGGGTTTGATTTACTTCGGCGGAATGGGATAGCAACTTTAAAAATTAGAACTCTCCCACCCCAGAATCTCAACCTCCTTGTCCCTCACCTTTCACCTCCTACCCCCTTCGCCTTCACCTCTAAACGTTGAGTTCAGAAAACCCGGCACATTACAGTATTATTCGGGAGACAGGGGCGCGGAGGAGGAGGAGGAAGAGAGTTAAATCGTTGAGATTTGATAAGTGATTGTTTTCTGTAGCTCTTAGTTGAAATGGGATTCTTTCAACAGAAGTAATTGCAGCACACGGTATTTAAATTGTGTTCTCAAATGATATTTCAATAAATGGCTTTTGCAGAAACCAATAAAAGAATGCTACTTAGTGGAAGAGTAGGATGTGAGTGGGTTTTGTTTTCCCTACCTAAACATTTTTTAAAAATGTATTTCAGTTAAAAATATTCTGGTTGTAGTGAACTTTGTTGCATTTACCTTTTCTTCTGATCAGGTTCTTAGTTTTTGCTTCACACGGGGCACCAACACCAGTGGAACTTTTTAAATTTGAAAGCTTGAAAATTCTCACCATGGAATTAGATATAAAAGTAGAATGAAAAGTGCTTAAAAAGTGCTTAATTTGGAAGCTGCAAATTCAGGCTTTAGAGCATGTGAAGAAATAGGAGAGCTAACACTTTCCTTTTAGGCAGGATGCAGTATTTACTCCTTAAGTCAGACTGTGTGACTTTGAAAGTACCCTTCTTAGAACAAAACTTGCCCTGGCTTATGAGCTTCTGCCCACCTTAAATCATTCCTGGCTGAGGAAAATATATTGTCATTTCTCTTTGGTCAGTATTATAATTCTGTAGTAAACAGTAATTTTTTTTTAACATCGCATACAAGGTTTTGTGCTATGCATTTAAATCAATAAATTATACTTCAGAAGAACTGATAAAGGACCCTAATTAATGAATGCCATTAACCCTCTTTGCTTGATGGCCCTTTTTAACTTAGTAATTCATTACAGCACAAAGTTGATTGTATTTATTCTAATAATGAAGGTGACTAGCATCACACAATTAAAAATAATGGATTTTTAAAATAAATTTTTTCGTGACTTTTAAGCAGATTTGTGTTCCACATAGTTCTTTGAATAACCTCTATTAAAGGTGATCAGTTTAGATGGTAGTTAGAAACCAACTACAGTAAAATTATTACCGTAGATAATTCACTGAAGGACTTTGTTAACCCTTTGAAGCCCAGACTTTTGTTTTTCTGTGCATCAGTTTTTCTTGGCACAGTGAAATTTCTTTGGCTCTATTTCTGCATAAGTTCTGTATGATAGCTATATGATATTACTATAGTTATTTTTGGCAAATATATCATTCTGTTAGCCCAACCAATCTGTCTTTTCTTTTTTGAGATTATATCTTATGCTTAATTTGATTACAGTACATCTGAAGAAAGCAAGATTTATGTCCTCTGCTCTTGTCACCTTACTTCATAAACATTTATGGCTGCATGTGTAAAATTCCCAGAGGTAATCACTCAGGATGTAAATAAAAATGAAATATTAAATATTACTTTAGTGGTTTTCAAACTTTTTGGTGAGGATCCCTTCACACTTTACACGCTGAAAAATTTTGTGGGACTCCAAACAGTTTTCATTTATATGGGTTATATCTCCCGTCCAATTACTAACCAGGCCTGACCTTACTTAGCTTCCGAGATCAGACGAGATCGGGCATGTTCAGGGTGGTATGGCCATACACTATACACGTTATAGCTATTGGTAGTTGTATTTGAAATTAATTTAAAATATTCATTAATTCATTTAAGAATAGCTAATAATTATAGATTAATATAAATAACATTTTTTTTTATGAACAACAACTGTTTTGCAAAATAAGTTTAGTCAAAGAGTGGTAACTGTTTACATGTTTATAAATCTAATGTTTGGCTTGATAGAAGACAGCTGAATTGTCCCATCAACTTCTGCATTTAGTCTGTTGTTACATGTTGTTCTGGTTGAAGTATATGAAGAAAATCCAGTTTTGCATTTTCAGGTAATTGAGATATATTCTTGATTTCACAACAAAACTCAACAAGTGGTAGTTTCTTAAAAGTTAGTTGCAATGCAGAATTTGAAACTGTATATATATACTTCTTACAATATTGCATGCGAATCATTGGTGTGTTTTGCACTTATAATTGATTTTTTATCTGTGAATGATATTGATCTAATGAACCCCCTCAAAGAGTCTCTGGACTCCTCGGGGTCCCTTACCACACTTAGAAAACTACTGCTTTAATGTAAACTATTGAATAGTTTAGAATTAATGTGGTTATTGAAGCTGAAAGGGATAATAATGATACAGAACTGGAGTTGTTAAGTAGTTAAGTAAAACTAGAAGTAACTAAGGTAAATATATGTTCTCATCAAAAATGTTACTGTATCAATAATATTAATTATTATAGCTAATACTTAATAAGTGTGTATGCTGTGCCAAGAGCTGTTTTAAGGACTTTATATTAGGAAATGTTTGTATCGTGTCGTCTTTAGTGATGGTTAAGTGAAAGGCAAATATAACTTAACATAATTATAATTTAACAACATAAATATAATTATTTTTCCTACAAATAGTACAGTCTTCTTGACATATATCATTTTTTGTGACACAGATATAGTTCAATTTTCCCTTACATCAGCAACAAGACAAGGATGTCCGTTCTGGCCTCTTTTATTCAACATTGCACTGGAGATTCTAGCCAGGACAATTAGGCAAGAAAAAGAAGTAAAGGCATCCATACTGGAAAGGAATAAAAAACTATTTCTATTTGCAGATGACATGATTTTGTATATAGAAATTCCTAAGGACTTCACAAAAAACATTAGAATTAATAAATGAATTCAACATGGTTATAGGATACAAGGTCAGGATACAAAAATCAGTTGTATTTCTGTATGCTAGTGCCGAACTATCCAAAAAGGAAATCAAGAAAAGAATTCTTTTTATAATGGAATCTAAAAGAATAGAATACAGCAGGCCCTTGGTAACGTTGATGAGGTGCCATAGAACTTAATTCTTGTTTATATTAATTGTGCCTGTGGTAAAATTCATTTCATTATAAGTTGTTTTGCTTAACATTACAGATGACAACATTAAGTAAGGATTTTTCTTAGGAATACATTTAACAAAAAAAAAGTGCAAGGCTTGTACGCTGAAAATTATAAAACAATGCTTAAAAAATTAAAGATGACCTAAAGAAATGAAAAGATATTCATGTTCAAGGATTGAGAGACTTACTAAGGTTGTAGTATTCTATGGCTTGATATACAGATTCAGTGTAATCCCTGTCAGTATCCTAGCTGACTTTTTTGCAGAAATTGACAAGCTGATCCTAAAATTGATATACGGAATAGCCAAAACAATCGCAAAAAAGAATAACAGAATTGAGGGATTCACACTTCCTCATTAAACTACAAAAGGAGCCAATAATATACAGTGGAGAAAGGACAGTGTCTTCAATAAATGGTGTAAAAACTGGAACCTTGCCTTATATCGTAAAAATTAACTCAGAATGGATTAAAGACTTGAACATAGAACTATAAAACTCCTAGAAGAAAATACAAGTGGTAAACTCCTTGATATCAATTTTGATGATGAGTTTTTGGATTTGACACCAAAAGCAAAAGCAACAAAAGCGAAAAACAAAACAAAACAAACAAATGGGACTATGTCAAACTGAACAGCTTCTGTATAACAAAGGGAGCCATCAACAAAATGAAAACGTAACCTACTGAATGGGAGAAAATATTTGTAAGTAATATATCTGATAAAGGGTTACTATATAAAACATATATAGAACTCATGCAACTGGATAGCAAAAAAAAAAAAAAAAAAAACCAAAACATTAAAATATGGGCAGAAGACCCAAATAGACATTTTTCCAAAGAAGACATATGGATGTCCAACAGGTACATGACAAGATGTTCAACATCACTAATTATCAGGGAAATGGAAATCAAAACCACAATGAAATGACCTAATACCTGTTAGAATGGCTGTTATCAAAAAGAGAAGAAATAAGTGTTGGGAAGCAAAAAGAGAAAAGGGAACCCTTGTGCACTGTTGATGGGAGTGTAATTTGGTGCAGCCAGTATGGAAAACAGTATGGAGGTTTTTCAGAAGATTGTATGATCCAGCAATTCCACTTCTGGATATTTATCCAAAGAAATCTAAAAGTGTTAACTCAATGATATATGCACCTCCATGTTCATTGCAGTTCATTGCAGCATTATTTACAGTAGCCAAGATATGGAAACAACTTAAGTATCCATTGTTGGATGACTGGATAAAGAAGAAGATGTACATGGGTACAATGGGATATTATTCAGCCATAAAAAAGAAGCCTCAATAGGAATGCACCTGGAGGATATTATGCTAGATGAAACAAGTTAGAGTAAGACAAATACTGTATCAGTTGAGATCCTGGACACAATTTCTGTGTGTGTGTGTTGGGCTTCTCACACAACATGAGGCAATTCTTAGACACTTGACGGTGTCCTGCAGTTTAACTCAATCCTGACACTATCTACCTAGAGATAGTATGAGATAGTATCATAGCGCACAGGTTAAGAATTCAGCCTTCACCGCCCACCTTTTTCCACAATTCAGATGCCAGTCACAACTTCAGGTTGTTATCTGGGCTGCTCACTGACAAGCTACAGACTAGAGATTCCCATGACCCCTCTGATTCAATGGCAGTTTTGCAAAGCCCAGGTTGTTAACCTGTACTTCTATCTAATTGGTTATAAATCAGAGGTTCCCACAACCTTCTTGGGTTCAATTAATTTGCTAGAGCAGCAGCTAATAGAAAACAGATGGAGAAGATGCACAGGACAAGGTATGGGGATAGGGCACTGGACTTTTATGCTCTCTCTGAGCACCTTACTTTCCCCAAATCGACTTGTGTTCACCAACCCAGAAGCTCTCTGACCCCTGTCCTTTTGGGTTTTATGGAGGCTTCATTACATATTCATGATTGATTAAATCATAGCTGATGATTGATTTAACCTTTAGCCCCCCCCCCCCACCTCCCGCAGAGGTCAGAGTGGGACTGAAAGTTCCAACACTAATCACATGGCTATATTGGCAACCAGTCCCAAACCTTAGGTGCTTTCCAAAAGTCACCTAATTATAACAAAATACACCTTTAACATCTCAGCACTTAGAAATTACAAGATGGACCAAAGATCTAAACTAAAAATCAGAAGACAACATAGATACATACCTTCATGGTCTTGGATTAGGTAATAGTTTCTTAGATGTGACATCTAAATCACAAGCAACCAAAGAAAAGATAGATTAATTAAACTTATGAAAATTAAAATCATCTGTGTATCAAAGGACTTGAAAAGACAACTGACAGATTGGAGAAAGTATTTGTAAACCGTACATCTGATGAGATTTTAATATTCAGGTAAACTGTTACAACTCAATAAAATGACCTAATTTATAAAATGAGGAAAGGATTTGAACAGACATTTCTCCAGAGAAGAAATATAGATACCTAGTAAGCATGAAAAGATATTCAATGTAGTCAGTAGAAAAATGCAAATTAAAGCTATAATGACATACCACTTTACACCCCAAAGTATGACTTAAAATGTAAAAAGATAATAAATGCTGACAAGAAAAAATTGGAACCCTCTTACATAGCTAGTAGGAATTTGATACAGCTGGTTTGGAAAAGTTCCTCAAAAGTTAAACATAGAGTTATCATAAGGCCCAGAAGTTATATTCCTAGATATATGCTCAAGAGACTTGAAAACATATGTTCACCCAGAAACTCAGGATTGTTCATAGTAGCATTATTCATGTTAGACAAAACGTAGAAACAAACATTCCATCAGCTGATGAATAGATAAACAAAATGTGGTATATTCCTACAGTGAAATAGTATTCAGCCATAAAAAACAATGTATTTCTAATACATGCTACATTATTTGAACCTTGAGAACATTATGCTAAGTGAAAGAAGCCAATCACAAAAGGTCATACTTTTTATGATTCCATTTGTATGAAACATCCAAAATAGTCAAGTCTGTAGAGATAGAAAGTGCATTTGTAGTTGCCAGCCAGCGGCTGGAGGGAGCAGAGGAATAGGAAATGACTGCTAATGGGTATGAGGTTTCTTTTTGGGGTGATGAAAATATTCTGCAGTTAGATAGTGAAAATTGTTGAACAATCCTGAATATACTAACCACTTTATAGAGGTGAATTTTGTAGTATAGGAATTATATCACATTTTTTTTTTTAAATCACTTCAGACTTAAAATATATTGGGTGACATACAGTGTAAATGTTTTAATAATTCAAATTTGAGTACATTTTATTACAAAGCACTGCGGAAAATTGGATGTACTCTTACATTCTTGGGTACTTTCTAACATGTATCTTATATATATTTTTCTGTAGTAAAACAAATGTTATTGTGGGTTTTTCGAAGTCATTTTATATAAAGTTTTATTATTGTTTTTTTTGCTCCCAATATTGATTTTGTTAGGATTATATTAATAAGCTAGCTATGGGTTGTGGAGGGGAGTTCTTGTCAATTTGGTAATGGCTACCCCCATGCTACCCTGAATGTGCCTGATCTCGTATGCTACCCTGAATGTGCCTGATCTCATCTGATCTTGGAAGCTAAGCAGGGTTGGGCCTGGTTAGTACTTGGATGGGAGACTACCTAGGAAGACCAGGTGCTGTAGATGTAAAAAATAAATAAATAAAGGACGTGGTTCCATAGTGTAGTGGTTAGTGTGTCTGCTTTACATGCAGAAACATGCAGAAGGTCCTTGGTTCGTGCCCCAGTGGAGCCATGGTCCATGATCTACGGCCATGCCACCCTGAACAAGCCCAATGTCTGATCTTGGAAGCTAGGTGTGGTTGGGCCTGGTTAGTACTTGGATGAGAGACCACCTAGGAAGACCAGGTGCTGTAGGCATAAATAATAATAAACAATTTAAAAAATATTTTGGTAATGGGGTTAGATAATGCATTTTGGTCCTTGATTACAGCATTTTATTTAATAGAAAGGGGTTGTATAATGCTACATCAGTGATGATTTAGCAATGTAGGGCAAACTAAAGTGAAGTGATCCTTAGCATACCTGAACAGGTAATTGATAATTACTGTAGATTTGTGTATCGATATACCTCTTTTCTAAGGTAGGTACCAATTGCCAAATGCATTAAAGTATTTAGAAATTGGGAGGAAAAAAATTAAAGTAACGCAATTTTAAAAATTAGGATTCTTAGTGCTAAAGTGATAAAAGAAATTAAATGAACTTTGTTTTTTTCAAGTTATTGTACCTCTGAGGCTTAATCTTTGGTAAATTTCTAACTTCCCAGGAAATAAAAATTAACTTGCAAAATTAACTGCAATGGCTGTATGAGAAGCTGCCCTAGAACGCAAAGGCTTAAAACCGCAATTAATTAATTTTCACATATCAGTAGAGCAGCTGTGGGTTAGGTGATTTAGGTCACGGGGGTAGGGAAATACACTCTGCCCACCATGAGTCCAAAATAAGGCATGTGACCAAGATCAACATCGACTGGGAAGAAAAATAAACTTCTGCGGTGGTGGGGTTTGGGGTAGGATGTAGTGATTATTTTTGAAGAAAGCCCAAATCTATTAAACAGTGTAAAAATGAATTGGCACCCATATTGCAGTTGTGTAATGTTTTGTATATAATAGTGAAAAATTGTCATTAGGCTATTGTTTACTTAGTCCTGCTTAGTCTAAGCTGTTTTAATAAATCAGTTAATAGACAATATTATTTTTGTATTCTCATGTTTTTTAATAGATTGTTTTACCTTAGCTTTACCTTAGCTATTTTTTTTTTTAAGATTAATTCCCAAACACACAGGAAATTATTAGAAGCATCATTCATTAGAAGCATCAGCAGTCAACTTAAAGAAAAAAAGTGATATGTGATTTCCATTTCAGTGAGGTAAGTGGCTTATACTTTTATAATTTAGTATCTTCCAAGATGATTCAGTATGCCAACTATACTTTATATTTTCAGAGAGAAATTTAATTTACATTTTAATTATTTCTCAAGGTTGTTTGTCTACATAATAAAACAGTTAAGTGGGTATATACCCACTGTATAGTGGGTATACAGTGTCACATTCCTGGCACTTGGTCCCATAGTTCTTTTATATTTATATTTGTTATTATTACATTAGCTTTTCCTGTTAATATATTGTGGTGATTAGCTTTTACTATTTTTTGCCAGTGTTTTTCCCGAGTTTTATCTCTCAAACTTGGCTTCTGAATTTTATGACAAGGCCTGAAAGTCTTTCTCTTTCTGAAAATAAATATTAAAATTTTCTCACATTTTAATGTTTTACTTTTTGATGATTAAAAGTGGATGTTACTTCACTTTTAAGCCAGAATTAGCCAGATGGTTACCTAGTTATCTTAACACCAATAGTTGAATAATCTTTTCTTCATTAATTTCAAATTAATGAAGTTAATACCACCTTTATATATACTAAATTTTCCTTATGCATTTGGGCCTATTTTGGAATCTCTTCTTTTCCATTAATCTCCTGTCTATTGCTGTTTTGCAACTAAATTGTTAATTATTACAACTAAATATATTTTTAATATCAGCAAGCACAAATCTATAGCCCATTACTTTTTATTTAATGTATTGAAACTGGTATGCGATATTTTCTTCTATTATGTATTTTAGCTGATTGTTGTTTATTTAAAGCTTTTGAGTTTTAATGTTTATTTTTTATCTATTCACTATACTCAATTTACATACTACTAATTTTTATGATTGTCCTGGATTTTTATTTTCCTGCAAATAATAATTTTCTAACTTACAAATTTTTGCATATTGTTTCTCTTGCTTAATTGTATCGCCTCTGCAACACTTAAAAAAGTACTCACTGAATTTAATGAGACTTCTTACATTACTCTTTATAACATGATAATTGCTTTCTTGGTTTGTATACTCCAAAAGTTGATGATACCAAGAAAGATGTTTGAAAATATCATCAGTACTTGAGTTGCCTACTCATTCTTTTTATTGGTATGAGTATAGATTCAAGAGTGGCTATATGGGTATATTCGCGCTATCAATCACAATTATTTTTAAAAATTCTTTTTATCTAATTTATTCATATGAATTTCAGTAAAGACACATACATCACCCCCTTTTTTTTTCTAAACTTCCTACCCTTTTTCTCCTTTTTCTCTGATACGTTTTAATATTCATTTTGTGGTACACTTTCTCTAGCAGCTCCTAGAATATGTTTGGGAGGTCAGCTTTTTGAAACCCTACATGTCTGAAAGTATCCTTATTCTAGATTCACACTTAATTGTTGGCATCGAATTCTATTGTGGAGGATCTTCCTATTATCTCTTTTGTTGCTGTCGAGAAGTCTGATGTAAATACAAATCTTAATCTTCTGTATATAGTTGAGGTCCTGCCCTCCCCCACCCCCTGCCCACCCCTCCTCCCCAAGCTCGAGGGTCATCTTTTTGCTCTCATGATATGCTTTTTCAAATCTTTTCCTCATCCATCTTGCTAAATCCTCTTGGCTCTTTTAATCTGGAAACTCATGTCTTTCTGTTGGAGGAAAATATTTCCCGTCCTTGATTTTTTTCAGTGCTTTTTCTTTGTTTTTTAAAACCCAGTTACTAGATTATTGGACATTCATTGATGATCCTTTAATGTTCTTATCTTTTGTTTTCTACTTGCTATCTCAGTCTTTTTGTTCTGCTTTATAGATATCCTTACCTTTATCTTTTAACTGACTTTTTCACTGCTTTTATATTATTTTTCATGTTAAAGACATTCTTTTTGTACTAAGAATGTTCTTGTATATTTTTATGAATTAGCTTATTTTTAGTTTTTTTCTCTGTATTGTTTGTTTTCTTCCAAGCTACTTGTTTCCTGTTTTTTTTTTTTTTTTTTTCCATTTTAAGGTTTTCCTCGTGTGTGTTGATTCTTGTTTATCTGCTCATGGTTACAACTGAGACTTTAAAAACTGATTGCATGCTGTCTGTGCTAGAATGGTGGATGGGCTGGTAGTCTTCAGACTGTAGGGTCTATGTGTGTGTGCGCATGTGTGTTTTTGCATATGTGTGCTCACACACTGACTAATTGGTGCTATCAGTATTTTTAGGTCTTTTCTTTAAGCTTGTCAAATTAATTAGAAAATCTTTCAGTTTACTTCATAGAAGAAGTAGGCTTGGCTGCTGTTCTCTGGGAGTCTCTTGAGTAGGCAGAGAAGGCTTTGGGTAGAGGAAGTGGGTATCACCAATCAGTATGTGTACTCATAGTTATTACCTCTTCTGACAGTCTGATACTTCCCTCAGCTGTGACTATTGAGCCCCTAGATGAAAGACCTTCTGTTTTATTCTTTCCAGAGATTTATACCTCCAATCTTCAGGGAGTGATGTAAGGCAATCTTTTGGGTACTAGTAATTGGAAAGACAGTCTGGGAGTCTTTCAGTTTTATTGAGTCCCATTTTTGTCCCTATCTCTAATGGAGCCTGGTGCTGCCAATTCCTGAGTCCTTGGGGATTCTATGGTTTAAGTAGAGCTACTTCTCAGTTTTCCCCATTTTCAGTTTAGAATTCAGAATTTCTTAAGTCTGGAGGTTAGTTATTTGTTCTTCTTTATAGCTACCATACTTTTAAATGTATCATTTTCTCTTTTGTTCCTTGTCCTTCATGTTTATAGTTATGTCTTGCTTTATTTTTTAGTAGATTTTACATGAGAATAGAGGTTAATGTATATATTTAAATTTGCCCTTTTAACTGAGATTTTTTCTATGTATGTAGTTATTTATGTGGCACTTTTTTTTTCTCAAAATGGAATTTTACTTTACCATTTTAACTTATTATATGCATATATGGTGAATAGTTTTTGTATTTTAAAACCTTTTGTTTAACAACAGAATGAATGCATGCTATTCAGTTGAATGTATGTATCATTGTTTACTTTAAGGTTAGGAATACGGAAATTGTGCTATGCATAAAGTGAGTTCTGAAGGGTAATGATAGGACGGTAAAATTCTGGAGTGTTATATTTGATAAGAGGTGAATGAATGATTACATCTTTCCTTTGTACCTTTTAAACATTTAAAAATACTTTTTCTTTTAGGTCCATTGTAATATGTTAAGAGGATATTATAAGGAATGATTTTGTCAAATTTTCATGAGTTATGGTGGCTGAAAGATCAGTTCTGTCTTGTGAGAAAGGAACTGTAAGTAACTTCAAGTAACAAACTGATTTTCAACTCTATGTTTATATAAGACAAGTTATTGATTATTCATAGGAATATACTTTGGAAACTTTATTCTATTAGCTTTATGTATACAGACTAAATAATTTAAAAAGAGAAGTTAGATTTTATATAACTCAGGATTATTTCTGTACAGTATTAGCATTGCCATATTTCTTGGATTGTACAAAATTTAATTTTTATTTTTTTAATTTTTCAGAAATGGCAGCACAAAAGGAAATCAATATTATTAGAGTATTTTATTAAACTAAAACGATTAGATAAGAACTTTGAACCAACAGACTCAGCAGACAAGGAAAGAAACGTGTTAGCTGTAAGACATGTTTCAAATGACTCAAAGTCCAATATCGGTAGACTTCAGAAGAAAAAAGTTCTCAAAAACTTTGTCAAAACAGACAAGTCAGTGATAAATCCTCCAGTAATAGAGCTAGGCCTGAAAGCCCATATTAATTGAAATAGTAATAAAACAGATTGAACCTGAATTAAATTTTTTCATAAAAAGTTTTAAAAATATCAAATTAGAATTAAATTTTTCTTAAATTTCTATTGCGTTGCTCAAATGAAAGTAGATCTCTTTCAGCCTTCATGCTAGCTTGTCTCGTGTCCTAGGGATGACAGAAACCTTACTTGAAGCAAACTAGTATTTTTCTTGAAAATGTATATCAGCATCAAAGTCGATTTTTAAGACCTCCTCAGTAATAATACTGTACATTCGGCATTCACACCTACCAGAATACGAAAATCCTCGCAGAAACTACTCAGAAAGGACGACCTGACTCAGGAATGATGTCCATTCAGGAGAAATCAAAAGAAAATTCCTCCAATGTTATTAAAAAATGTGATGATAAGAATTTAGAAGCACAAGTTCAAGGTTCTCAAAAGAATCTAGCAAAAAAATCAGGTCCAAAGGAAGCTGTAAAATCACTGGTTAAATCTTCCAATGAAAGTAAAATAAACCAGCCTGAGTTAGGAAAATGCATGACTACAAGGTCAGCAAAGGCGGCATCCAGTGGTGAAAGAGCTAGTAAGTCCAGTAATAAAAATATGATGACTGTGAAAGGACATTCACAACAATCTACAAAAAAGAAGAAATTATCTCAGAAAAAATCAGTGCATGAAACCCCTAAATCAAATGAACAGCTTAACCGGAGATCGCAAAGACTGCAACAGTTAACAGAGGTTTCAACAAGGTCTCTGCGTAGTAGAGAAATTCAGGGTCAAGTTCAAGCAGTTAAACAAAGTTTGCTACCAACAAGAAAAGAGTATTGTAGCAATACTCAAAGTAAATCTAATAAAGTTAAAACAAGTCAAAAACATGTGAAAAGAAAAGTACTGGAAATAAAGTCTGACTCCAAGGAGGGTGAAAATCCAGTAATTAATGAAGTAATAAGTTCCCCAAAAGGAAAAAAACGCAAAGTAGAGGACCAGACAGCTTATATTTGCAGTTCTCAGTTCATAAAAGATTCTGAAATCTGTCTTCAGGAGATGACTAGAAAAGAAGCAAAATCTGTGCCTGTAACTTCTGAGATAAAAAGATCAAAAATGGCTACTTCAGTGGTCTCTAAAAAGAATGAGACGAAGTCACTTCATTCACAAGTGAATACTAATGCAAAATCCCAAAAATGTCCACAGCCATCAGTGCCTGAACAAAGTGTAGATAATGAGGAAGTAAGAAAGAACAAACGAGGTAGCATTCTCCAGCTCTGTGAAGAAATTGCTGGTGAAATAGAGTCAGATACTGTAGAGGTAAAAAAGGAGTCTTCACAGATAGAAACTGTAAAGGAAGAAAAGCCTACAGAAATAAAATTGGAAGAGGCTGATATTGAAAGACAAATACTTCATTCAAAGGAAACAGATCAGGATGTTCAATGCAATCGTTTCTTCCCCAGCAGAAAAACAAAGCCCGTGAAGTGTATACTAAATGGAATAAACAGCTCAACTAAAAAGAACTCCAACTGGACTAAAATTAAACTCTCAAAATTTAATTCTGTACAGCAAAGTAAGTTGGACTCTCAAGTTTCTCCTAAATTGGGCTTATTACGAACTAGTTTTTCACTACCAGCATTAGAAATGTCTCATCCAGTGACTCAAAGTACATTTTTAGGAACAAAACCACATG
Source organism: Rousettus aegyptiacus (assembly GCF_014176215.1). NCBI lineage: Eukaryota > Metazoa > Chordata > Mammalia > Chiroptera > Pteropodidae > Rousettus > Rousettus aegyptiacus. Next base: position 56,174,298 of record NW_023416287.1, on the reverse strand, counting down.
ATGATAAAAATCTAGCTTGCCAGCAGGAAAAAATGAAAGAAATTAATTCTGAAGAAGTTAAAATTGATGCTATTACAGTTGAAATTAATAGAACTATCAAAAGGGCTCCTGATAATTGTCATTTGAGTAATCAGATAAAACCATCTCCTGACCCACCATTGGATAACCAGATGAAAGATTCTTTTGAATCAACACAAACTAAGGTAATCTATTTTCATTATACACAATAGAGGTGTCTTAAGTACTTTCTAATAAGTATTAACATATTGTATCTTAAGAATCAAAAGACTGGAATATTTGTTAAGGTATCCTATCAGTTGTTAGCAAGTTTTATTAACCCAATATTGTAGTGAGTGACAGAACTTACTTCTTTAGATGTCTCACATTTACATGAAGGCTTCTCATTGTTTCCTCATTTTGATTCTTTATTTTTAATTTATGTGAAGCATAAACCTCTTGAATTCTAGCTTTTATTTTTCATTTAACACACTGATATGTTTCATTTTTCTATTAATTGCACCCATAGAAACTATGTTTCATAGTGACTAAAATGTAGAACTTAAAGTTGGGCTCAATTCTGACCAAGTTGTTATAATTAATTTCAGCTGGCACAAATTAACTTTTTCCCCCATTTGATAATATTCAAAAAGTAAACATTTCT